>NC_059164.1:47035423-48285423 GCF_019923935.1 Bubalus bubalis | reverse complement strand
TTGATTTAAACTATGGAACCTCTGTGTTGGTGCTCCTCCTATGTAGGATGGTGGCATGTATTGATAAAGGTGGTGCTAACAAACATTCAGAAGCATCTAGAAGGCATAGGTAGAAGTAAGAGAGCAGGTCCCCCATATCTGTGAATAAAAAATAGCAATAAAAGGGCTGCATTGATTTCTTGCTGCCTGGAGGGAATTTTTTGTTAATAATAAAAGTGAAAAAGATCCCATGGCAGCACTCACCTTCTCTGTTTCTCTCTAAATAAATCCACTTCTTAGAAAAAAGCAAAACAAAACCCATGATCCTTAGCATTTCTGGCTTCTCAGTAACATTACTGATGAGTTTTTTTCTATCCCTTAGCAGCCCAGCCATTGGATATATTGCAGCCTTTGCCATCCCTAGAAACTGCAGCTCTGAAATCTCAACATTGAGCCTCCTTTTCTCCACCTAGAGACACGTAGCCTTTCCGCTCACCTATCCAGAATCCTTAGTGCAATATTTTTTTGTCCTCATGAGGCTTCTAACCCATGAACAGACCCACTGTCCTTAGCACCCTCCCATCTTCATTTGCCTCCTAGTCCCTAGAATTTTCACAAATACTCTGGATTTCTTTGCTTCATTCTTTCTCTTTTTCTCCTGTCTTCTCTGATAAATCTCCAGTCTGGACAAACTCAAGCATCACCCTTTTCCATGCCAGCATTCAAACAGCTGAATAACTGAACTAAAGACGTCTACATTCGGGCTGGCCAATTTCATGCAAATTTCATGACAGCAAGCCCTAGATGGAATGCCACACTGCCTGGCCATCCAATTACATTTCCTCAGCAAGTGTGCTTTTCCTCTCCTCAAGACAGCTACTCGGACTTCCCCTACTTTCCTCAAACTCTCCATCCCCCTTCTCAGACATGGTTCAGAGATGACCCTTAGACTTCATCCAAAACCTAGAATCCATGAGACGCCCATTGGTTTTTTACAATGCAGTGCTTGTCTGTCTTTTCTCCTTTGAAAATGGAGGAAATATCCCACGTATCTCTAAGGAGTAGCCTTCCCACTTCTATCCTTGTACCCATCTACACTTGTCCCTTCTTGTCACTTCTCCTCTTCCTTGTGGACCACAGATTTTTCTATCAGCTAGGTCATTCCCACTGGGTTACATCTATGTTCTAGTACGTCCTATATTATAAGAAAAATAAATCCTCCCATCACTTTACCATTGTCTTTTATGCCTCTGGAGCCACTTCTCTACTCTGCTTCATGGCAAACCTTCTTAAAAATATTGCCTGTGTTCCATCACCAAGAGTATTCCACACTACAGAAACCAACCCCCCCCCCTTCCACCCATCCTTTAAAATAGAGCAGAAAACAATTCCTCTCTTGGTTTTGGAACCCACATCCTTCAGATTGTTCTTTTTCTCTATCTTTCTGAGCCCAACATCATGTTTCTTTGTGGCCCCTCCTCCTCTGCCCTGACTTTAAGTACTCCAGCCTGGTTCTTCTTTCTTTTCTGCCTAGGTAGTCTCAGGGATTCCCACTCCTTTGAATATCATCTCTAGAGTGATGCTTTCCTGACTTTTATGTCTAGTCCAAACCTCTCCAATGACCTTCCTGCTTCTAGTAGCTCCAACTCCATATCTGGCATCTCAAATGTGGCACATGCAAAAGGAAACACTTGGTTTTCCATCCCAATTCTGCTTGTTAGCCAGTCCCTATCCATCAGTATGTGTTACCTGTGATTCCTGCTCCAAAATATTTTTCAGATTTGTGCAGCTCTCCCTCCTACTTGATTAGCTTCAAGCTGAAATGTCTGTCCTCAGGGCTAGGACTAGGGAGAGGCAAGTGAGGTGCCTGGGGCACATTATTTAGAAGGTCCCTGGAGGACTCACTTACCTAATTTTAATCCTGGCCCTGTCTAACCTTATCTCCTCCTGTTCACTCCTCTAAACCTCTCTCTCCTCCACCCATATTGGAATTCTTCCTCCCTTGAAAATACTATGCTCTATTTGACCTCAGGGATTTTGCATCTTTGCCTGGTACACCCTGCTTACTGTTTCTTACATGGCTATCTCCTTCCCATCCTCCCAACCCTGATTAAATTTCCCCACCTCAGAAGGGCCTTCCCTGACCATTCTATCTAAGACAAACACTCCCTCCCCAAATTATCCCCTATTAAAGCCGAAGAATTGATGCTTTTGAACTGTGTTGTTGGAGAAGACTCTTGACAGTCCCTTGGACTGCAAGGAGATCCAACCAGTCCATCCTAAAGATCAGTCCTGGGTGTTCACTGGAAGGACTGATGCTGAAGCTGAAACTCCAATACTTTGGCCACCTAATGAGAAGAACTTACTCATTTGAAAAGACCCTGATGCTGGGAAAGATTGAGGGTGGGAGGAGAAGGGGACGACAGAGGATGAGATGGCTGGATGGCATCACCGACTCAATGGACATGAGTTTGAGTGAACTCCGGGAGTTGGTGATGAACAGGGAGGCCTGGCGTGCTGTGATTCATGGGGTCGCAAAGAGTAGGACACGACTGAGCAACTGAACTGACTGAACTGAAAGCCTATTTGATCAACCACAATAGATATCACAATCTGTATTTTTATTTTTCTATTTATCTGCTTATTTAATTCCTGAAGTCTCCCACTTAATATGAGTGCCATGAGGTCAGTATCCATGCCTGTTAGTAAACCATTGAATCCCCATGGCTGGCCTATAAATATCGGTGGTGGTTTAGTTGCTAGTGAAATCGCTCAGTCGTGTCCGACTCTTTGCAACCCCGTGGACTGTAGCCTACCAGTCTCCTCAGTCTATGGAATTTTCCAGGCAAGAATACTGGAATGGGTTGCCATTTCCTTCTCCAGGGGATCTTCTCGACCCAGGGATCAAACCCGGGTCTCCCGCATTGCAGGCAGATGCTTTACCGTCTGAGCCACCAGGGAAGCCCCGTATCCAACTCTTGTGACCCCATGGACTGTAGCCTGCCAGGCTCCTCTGTCAATGGGGTTCTCCAGCCAAGAATTCTGGAGTGGGTGCCATTTCCTTCTCCAGGGGATCTCCCTGACACAGGAATCGAACCTGGGTCTCCTGCATTGCAGGCAGATTCTTTTTCTACTGAACCATGAGGGAAGCCCATCCTACAAATATTAGATGAATGGATTTATGAATGAACCACATTAACTTCTCAGATATTCACCATACAAAGATAACTTCATAGAGATCATGCTTCTGGAAAACGTTATCACTCATAAAGTGAGGAACTGCATCCTTTATAAATTAAGACCCTAGGAATTAGATTCTGGGTTCAAATCCCAGCTCCACCATTTACCAGCTCCATGACCTTGAGCTGGTCAAAAAATAGATTTTTTGACTATTGAAAAAGAGGTATTAAGAGTTGTTGTGAGGATTAAAGAGATAACTTTCCAAAGCCCTTAGCATTGTGTTTGATACTTAAGCAAAACTAAAGTTAAAATTAATTTGTATAAGATACTTGTCTAGGAACACTTGTGGGACACAGCTTGCAATACCATTTTTCATATATAAGGATGATTCGTTATTCAGTCCTCTTCACTAAATGTTTACCAGGCCACCTACTTGGTGCCAGAATCATGCTAGCCACTGGCTAAACATGAATTAGACAGTTCTCATCCCCCAGAAGCCAGAGGAGATTGCCATGCCACAGTTCTTAAGAGTCTACTGTGTAAGTCACACTTACTGTATGAACCACACCGTCCTGTCCAGCTCTCCCATCCACTTCGGTGACTGGGAACACAGGCTGCTGCTCCACATGGGGGCCACAGAACATCCTCCTTCTCTGTGGGACTCTCCCTGGCTTGCTCTGAGTAATCCTGAGAGTTCTATAGGCAAATTTTGGCTCAGGACATTGCTCAACCACTGTTACTAACTTCTCAAGTAGTCCATTTCAAGCCATCTCCCACATTTCTACCCCATCGTACTTCCCATCACTTTGCAAAGTGAGACTTAACCTTCAGGGAAACAGCTCTGACACCTCTTCCTCCAGGAAGCCATTCTCAGTCCCCTAAGGCCAGGTTGAGTGCCCCGTGTGCACTCCCTTCCCAAGCAATATTACCCCACCCCTACAGTCAGTCCTTCCATTGAATCGTTGTCTGTTTCCTCATTGGACTATGAGCTCCTTGAAAGCAAGTGGTGCATCTTATTCATGTGAGAATACCTAGAGGCTGGCACCTACTAGATATGCCACGAAATAATAATAAGTAAAGTCGATTTTTGTTTTCATAGTCCAGAGGTTTTGTGAAGTTGAGGTGAGGGCAGAAACAAGATGATGAGGATAGGGTACAAAGGAAAATGCCCGTAATGCTATTCACCAGCTCTGCAATGGAGTTCCAAGATGTTCATGGAAATAAGGCTTAAAGGCAGTTTAAAACATGTCTTGTGTTGGGACATTCTGCCAGAAGATTAAGATACAGGGGTGAATTAAAACGGGGAGGGAGAGGCAAGAGCAGAAAAAAACATTTACATGTAGTCTAGGCTAACATACTTCCTTCCCTTTCCTTTAAGAGAGTTTCAAATGGCATGTCAAGACCATGTATGAAATGTAAATAATTTAATGAACTGCAATCATCATTTAAAAAATCTAAGCAGAATAGGACAGAATAGAAAATATTAGAGAGTATACCTGTAGTGAGGGTAAGTATTATTTCACAAAACTTGAGATGCATGTGTACATATCATGATGTCATACAGATTTCTTACTGTGAGCTGTGACCAATGAAAATTGGGAAGCAGCTGCTTAGGTGACAGGGCTCTAGTTGGAGCCAAGCAGATAGAGAAGCAACAGGGTTTCCTGAGAAGAGAAGTGTACGGAAGATGAGGAAGAAGGGAATTTCACCACTAAGGGGCAGGCTCTGGAGGAAAGATGCAGGCTATGATGGGTGAGCAAGCCTTTGGTACAGACCCATGGGAGGGAGGGGGGAGTTAGGAATGGCTGCTGGAGGCTGTGATTCTCCATCACTTCGGCGCTAGACCACCATTATCTTACCTTGAAGTGTTCCCACTAGACCAGTACTAACTCCTGAAATGATATCACTAAGTAGCCATTCCTTGATCCGGTATTTGGGAAGCCAGTCCAAGATGGGCAGGAGAGTCTTCACCATGCGAAGGGTTCTCTTTCTTGAACAACTGTCAAAAGGCAAGAAAAGGAGATTTCCAATCCAATCTTGGTCACAACCCACTGCAAATCACAAAGTTTTGAACCGAAGTCTGCTAATGTCTCTATTTAGAAACAAGCATACAAATTGCATGAAAAAAATACTAACAGTGAAGTGCTTACCATGTCTTTGCCAATAACTCTTTTTACCCTTTTAAATGCACTGTACTAGAAAACACAGGATTAAGTGTTAACCACCCCACCTTCTTAATCCTCTGAGAAAATATCCCCAAACAAGAACACATTTTCTGGTCCAGCCACAGATTGATCAATGTGGAGTCTTTAAATGGAGATTACATTTGGACTTCCAACCTAGGTGTCTTCTTTTTCTTTCAAGAAACAAACTCTGTATATTCTGGCAATAGGAGCTTGGAGCCAGTTTTTACAAAACTCTTAACATGATGAATACATATCTTGTTGTACCTTACTACCTACTTTTTAAAATTCAACAACCTATAGGTAAAAGAAAAAAACGTATTTTGGGCTTCCCTGGTTGCTCAGATGCTAGAGAATCTGCCTGCAACTCAGAAGACCCAGGTTCAGTCCCTGAGTAGGGAAGATCCCTTGGAGAAGGGAATGGCTACTCCAGTATTTTTGCCTGGAGAATTCCATGGATAGAGGAGGGAGCCTGGAGGGCTACAGTCCATGGAATTGCAAAGAGCTGGACATGACAGAGCAATTAACATTTTTAGTTTTTCAAACACTATTTGACTCTTGATTCAAATACATTATTTTAAAAATTGTATTTATGAGACAATTTGAAATTTTGTTGACTTAATTTTTTAATATTAAGGAATTGCTTCATTTTTGTGTGTGATAATGAAATTGTGGGTTGCATTTTTAAAGAGTTCCTAAAGATAGATACTGAAATAAAAACAGTTCAAAGGAGGGGGGGGGGGGGGAAACCACTATATGGAATTTGCTCCAAAAAAAAAAAAAAAAAAGTGGAGTGGGGCAAGTATGTGGTAAGACAAGATTAACTTTGAGTTAATCATCCTTGAAGCCATGTGATGGGTAAAAACATGGGAGAGGGTTCATTGCACTACTGTGCCTGCTTTTGAATATATTTGAAATGTTTTTTTAAACGGTTTGAAATGTTTTAAGAAAAGAAAAAAGAAATCTAGCAGCAGCTGACAATTCCTTCTGTTTGCGATATCTACTTACAGGTGGCCCGAGTGGGTTTAGAGACTGATGGAGGTTCTTCTTGGAGAGCCCTACTTCCTGAACAGTGGACAACTAGGAGCACAGCGTGCTCTCCTGCGTTCTCGCCTTCATTCCATGCCTCTGAGTGTCATTCTTCCTGGATGAGCTTAGGGCTTTCAAGGACTCTTGGTCAAGTGACGAGTTACCCACTACCTCTTTGTAGTAAAGCCCCTTGTTCTCCCACTCTCCTCAGCCTAGCCTTCACAAAAAGACCGTAGGGACCCGCTGTACCCCAAGGCGCACTCCAGGTGCCCTCGAGAGCAGCACAAAGAGACGGCGCTCCTCGAACACTCCCTCTCCAAAGTTGAGTTTCCGAGACTAGGGTCGATTCGGGCCGAGAGTGATGGAGCCACCTTCCCACCAGGGAGGCCAGAGTCCGTGACCTGACCGAAGCCGTCCCTGCAGGGCGGGAGCAGCATCCCACTCTCCGCCGCTGGGCATGCCGGCGGGTCTGCGCGCCCACATTCCGGGATTCACTGCGCCCCTCGCCCCGTCCGCCGCGGGCGCTACCTGCAGCCCTGGGCCAGGTTCTCTCTCAGCGTCTTGCGCTCTTTCGGGCGCTGCTCGTACTGCTGCTGGAAGGCGAGCTCGTTGTAGACCGGCCGCGACACCACATAGCTGCAACTGTACTCGGGGAGCGGCGGCGGCTCCAACCTGTCGCCCGGCGCTGCCATGACCTGCGAGGCGGAGGGCGACGAGCAGGGAGGAGATGGGGCGAGGGAAGAGAAGAGGAGGTGAAGACCGCTAGTTAGCTGCCTCCTGGCCACACCTGGTGCAGTTGATCCCCGAGAGAGGGGTCCGCTCTCTGCCACACTCTCCGCCCAGGCCCGCCCCGGCTGGGCGCGCACCTCCAGCCTACTGGAGGCCCTGAGGACCTCCCGTCCCGAGCCTACATCTGCTGCCCGGGGCTCCCGGACTTTTAAGAGAGTGAGTCCTGCGCTGGGGGGCTGCCGGAGCCAGACCCAGTTCCCCTCGGCTGAGCAGCCAGGGCGCTGTCCGCGTCCTGAAATCTCCCCAAACCCGGGCTGGGGCCCGCGACGCGCGAGCGGCAGGCAGTAAAGGGCCCTTGTGAGCGTCCGCATCTGCCAAAACCCGAAGCAGCACGCAGAGCCAGGAGAGCCCTGGGAGAGAAGCACAGCCCCCCGCGCCGGACATGGGGCCTTCAGGCCACTTTCCCCGGGTCCCAAGGCTGCGCGCACGCTGCAGGAAAATTCCAGCAGCCGGGCGCGCTTTCCCGGGGACAGAACTTTGGGGAGTGGAGTGTCTCACACCTCGGCCTCTTTCCTAGCTTCCTTCTTGCTCTCAGCTTCTCAGAAAGACTGTACTGTCCTCTGCCGGGCAGCTCCGTAGCGTGTCCACAACACCCCCCCACCCCCCGCCACCTCCACTAGTCCCATCCCCAACCAGCGATGCCTCCCCAGGAGTTAAGGCAGGGCGGCGTGGCGTGCGTTGCATCTTCAGCGACGATCTCACCTGCTTCGACTCACGACCAGCCTGGAATGCCCCCGGAACAGCCGTTCCGCCGCCTTTATAGCGCTCTCAGAAGGCAGTGAGACGTTTTATTTATGGAGCAACAGAGACACCTTAGTCCAAAAAGGGACACATAGGCAGCGGTCTTTACCCACCTATCCTACCAGGGGAAAAAAAAAATTCTACCCCTCCCTAGTTCTTTCCCTTTCCCGAAACAGGAAGGCTGAGAATCTTACTGGCTCTCACCCAAGAGCCACCCAAATCCACCGCCCCTCAATTACTAACGTGGGCTACGAGGTCAGGGGCGGAGCAGGCCCTGGGGAGCTTGTTACAGGAGACCAGAGCCCAGCGTGGAAGAAGAGGTCAGTGACAGCGAGGAGCGCTGGCCTTGACTCCTAGGTTGTATGAATCCGGAAGCTCCATAGTCTGGCACACAGCTCTCAAACCAAGTGGGGAAGAGGAAAGGAGCAGTGGCCAGTTTTGCATTTAATAAGGGTTTGGATTTCTAGAAGGTCTTTCATTGAAAGTATTCAGTGAGTGGTGGTTATAGACAGTTCAGTAATTTATTCATAAAGCTTAGATACGAACTTTTCTGTGCTTATGTGTGTTTTACTTCACAATCAAAATCAAGTGCCCAGGTGACCCCCTTTCTTATTTGACTGACCCTTTGGTTCTTTTATCTTTCTTCTCATTCGTCTGAACTGTGAAGGGGGGAATACAATGAAGTAAACAAGAATCAACACTAGAAGGGCGAGAGTGGGGAGTAGGAATCTATCCTATCTCCTCAGTATTTTGTCTTCTGCTAGGATGAATCTTGTTAAAGCCAACTATTCTGGTTAAGATGAGGGGAGGGAGAGTTCAGTAAACAAGAAAATTCTCTCCTGATTATCAACACCAGCCTTCAGTTACCCAGCTGGAAAATTCAGACAGTGGTAATTTCATAAGCATTAGGAAACAGAATCCTCTCAGGAGAACCCTTGGTGTAAATCCCCTGAAGTTGTATTTGACACGATATTACCATGTGTGTGTTTTTCTGAGTAATGAATAAATCAGTAGCTTTCAACAGATCTTCCAAAGCTCGTGCCTAGTCATTCAGTTGTGTCCAACTTTGTGACTCCATGAACTGTAGTGCTCCAGGCTCTTCTGTCCATGGGATTTTCCTGGCAAGAATACTAGAGTGGATTGCCATTTCCTTCTCCGGGGTGGGGGGAGCGGTAAATAAGCTGGCTAAGTGGTAAAGAATCCGCTTGCAATGCAGGAGATGCAGGTTTGATTCCTGAGTAGGGGAGATTTCCTGGAGAGGGAGATGACAACCCACTCCAGTATTCTTACCTGGGAAATCCCATGGACAGAGGAGCCTGGTAGGCTATAGTCCATGGGTCACAAAGAGTGGGAAATGAATTAGCGACTAAACAACAAGAACAACAGACTAAGGTTAAGAACCCTTGAAGATACAACCTAAAAAGAAAATCCAGGAACTTACCTGGCTGTCCAGTGGTTAAGATTCTGCGCTTTCAATGAAGATGTGGTTTTGATCCCTGGTTGAGGAACTAAGATCCCACATGCTTCATGGCCATAAGAAAAAAAAAAAGGAAAAGAAAAGAAAAAGAAAACCCAGGTCATTAAGTTTAGAATTTTTATCTATCTGCAGAGAATAATATAGGATTCCCCCTACCCCGAGACGTTTGGCAATGTCTAGAGACATTTTTGGTCGTCATGCTCAAGGGATGCTACTGAGATCTAGTAGAAAGAGGCCAGGGATGCTACTAACCATCCTATGATAAAGTTTTCAATCCCTTTAAGTTTCTGTATGTTATTTGAATGTACATTTATTAATAAATCGTTATGTATACTAAATATATGCATCTCTCTCCATATTTATAGTGTACATGCATTTTCTGTAAGTAGCAGATATCCAATTTATCATTGGATATCAAATTCAACTACACTGAAATAGAGGCAAGTTTTTTAATGTCTCCACTCCTCACACCCCCACAGGTACCTTCAAGATTCAGTTAAAGTTCCTTCTCCATCAACAGTGCTTGATGCTCTCAGAATTAATCCAATTACTTCTCTAAATTCTCTTGGCAGCTTATCTGAACTTCTCCCTCAAGACACCTCTTACTATCTACCTTAGGACCATAATTTTATTTACATACAAGTTTTATCTCCCTCACTAGACAAAACTTCATGAGGGCAAGCACGATGACTCCTTATATGTCCTATATTACCTTCTATAATGTATTCTAAAAAGATAAATCTTTGACCCAAACATATTTTTTTAAATAACTAAAAATTATACGGTGTATTGATCAACAACTTTTTTTTCCTTTGCAGTCAAGGCTGTGTCACGGATATTTTTCCAGGTGAGTACATATAGAAATTCATTGATTTTGCTAATAGCTGCCTAGGATTTCACACTATAACTCAGTTCCATGGTAACTCCTCTAGATGATTCACAATTCTTCAATGATTTAACTTGGAGGCATTCTGTGCAAATATAAATATAAACCATGTCCCATTCTGATAGGCCTTTCTGTTCACTGTCACTTGCTGTTTTGAACATTTTTTAGTCTACTTCATTCAGCTGTGTGCACCACTTTGTATCAGAACTTGGTGATCATATGTTGATGGTAGCAATTCAAAGGAACAAGGGATAAGGTAGAGGTCTCAGAAGGACGGAGGACAAAAAAAGCAATCAAATAACACTAGGAGTCAAGGGTGTAACTTTCCTTGGAGAATAGATGGAATTCTTCGAAATGCATTTTTCTAGGTAAGGATTCAGTTTAACAATTATCAAAATAGAATAAGACTTGCATGTACCTGGATGAATATATTGCCTTTTTGCTTGGTTGTATGTTAAATGCCTTTTCTATTGAAGAAATAAGTGGTGCATGGGCAGAATGGCCTCTCCCTTACAGGTTTCTATAAAAACAGAGAACTACTTCTCTCATTGGTCTGAATTTGGCCGTCCTTTGAAAACAGAGAAGAGTAGGAGGTGGTAACAGCTGGCTCTCTCCACCCAATTTATTTGTTATATTAAACACCTCAAATTACTCACTTTAGAATTCACCTGTTTCACAGAGGTGGGTGGTTCTTATTTACCAGAATTTAATCATTTCCAGAACTTCTTTCCAAAGAGATAGATGTGTCATTTCAAAATAAATGTCAGACAATATTATCGTTACTTTCCAGCACTTATTTAGCAGTTAATGCTGATTTAAAAGGCATTTTCTTATTTATATCCTCTAAGCATTTGGAGTGTAAGACAGAGTCCTCTATAAGATCTGCACACTCATTCGTTCATTCATTCACTCATTTATTCATTCAAGGATTTATTAAGAATTACGTTGGCCATGATACAATGATGAAGAAAGAAGTATGGACCCTCGTCTCATACCCGTAAGTGCAGCAAACATTACTACATGGTCACAAATTGTATATTATGTTTCACTGATTCTAAAATGAACATTTTTTGCAAATCAAAACTACAATGAGGTACCATCTCACGCTGGTCAGAATGGCTGCTATCAAAAAGTGTACAAACAATAAATGCTGGAGAGGATGTGGAGCAATCCCACTGTTGGGCATACACACCAAGGAAACCAGAATTGAAAAAGACACATGTACCCCAATGTTCATCGCAGCACTGTTTACAATAGCCAGGACATGGAAGTAACCTAGATGTCCATCGGCAGACGAATGGATAAGAAAGCTGTGGTACATATACACAACGGAGTATTACTCAGCTGTTAAAAAGATTGCATTTGAATCAGTTCTAATGAGGTGGATGAAACTGAAGCCTATTATACAGAGTGAAGTAAGTCAGAAAGAAAAACACCAATACAGTATATCAACGCGTATATATGGAATTCAGAAAGATGGTAACGATGATCCTATATGCAAGATAGCAAGAGACACAGATATAAAGAACAGACTTTTGGACTCTGTGGGAGAAGGCGAGGGTGGGATGATTTGAGAGAATAGCATTGAAACAGGTATATTATCATATGTGAAACAGATCCCCAGTCTAGGTTCAGGGCATGAGACAGGGTGCTCAGGGCTGGTGCACTGGGATGACCCTGAGGGATGGGATGGGGAGGGAGGTGGGAGAGGGGTTCAGGATGGGGAACACGTGTACAACCATGGCTGATTCATGTGAATGTATGGCAAAAACCACTACAATATTGTAAAGTAATTAGCCTCCAATTAAAATAAATAAAAAATAAAATAAAATGCACATTTTTCACATTTTATCAGGACTCATAATTGATGATGTGTTATAGTTCAATTAGCACTTTTTTTTCTTAGTGGTTCATAAAGTAATTGTGAATTTTACTATTATTGGCATTATAGAATTGATAAAATATGAATATATAAAAAATCATAAGTGAGCTATATTTTTGAGTGATTTCCTGTTATATGAGAATGATTTGAGTTCTATGTTAGTCTAAATTGAGAGCAGTCAGTCTTGCTAACTTTTTCTGGTCTAGAGGGCAAATTTTTACGTAGTTTCTTCTTCCTCTTTTTTTTTAACTTAAAAATTTCTTTAGTCAGAAGAATTGAAAAATAATGGAAATATACAAATAATGCCCCAAAGCCTATTTTTATAAGCAATCTAGATTCTGATTTTTATCATTTTCTACCTTTGAATTGTAATGTTTGTAGCTTATTCCTTAATTTTTTTTTTTTAATGTAGAATTGAATTGACTCACTTCTGTTTGGATGCAGCATTTGACCCACTGTTAATCACATTTCAAACAGAAACTACACCCTCTTCACACTGGCACTGGTGAAAAACCAGTTGCCCAGGGAAATCATTTTTCCCTGGGAAATTCAACTCTGATCCTGAGTTTTATTTTTATCACATTTGTTAATTTTCTCAAGACAATGGATGCTAAGTTTCTGTGATATGTAAACAGAAAAAGAACTTTAACTTTCTCTTTTTCTGATCTCTCCTCTGAACAACTGATTTGGCTTGCATTCAGTAATCATACAGCTTTATACACTATTGTTTTCTATTTATTTCCTGTATGTTACCTTCTTCCTCCTCTCCAGATATAAGATCTGCTCCTTAAAGTCAGAAATAGTATCTTATATTTCTTTTATGGTATTAAAAAATTACAGATAGCCTGTAGTGAGCTACTTGGAAAATACAGCAATCGTTTCTTATTGCACCACCCAAATGGTCTCTGTTAAGTTTTTTGCCTATTTCCTTCTTGCTTTTTTTCCTATGTGTACACATGTATATATTTCAAGCAGGTAAGATTATAATGCTAGTCTTAATGCTAGTCTTGTTTTGTATCTTTACACAATACCTTGGCAAATTATGACAATGTAATAGGTAAGAAAATATTTGTTAAATTATTGATTGATTTATCATTTAATGATAGGATCTTGAGAAACTATTAGATAGAAATAAAACTTGTTAAAAAAAAAAGAAGAAGAGAATTTAGGCTTCTAAAGGAAAATCATTAAACAAAAGAATTCTTTTCAAACCAATGTAGCAGTAAATTCCAATTTAAAACAACTTCCATTGTCGATAAAAATTTATTTGTGTATAATTCAATAAATTTTGAGATAGTGGAGGAAACACCACATTCTTTAATATAAATCCAAATTTGATATTGTTTTAGTAAAATTATCTCTCATTAGATAAATGAAATAATGACACATCTTTTTAAGCAAAGAGTAATTCGAGGGCCCACTCAAGTTTTTATGATATTTGTCTTTCTTTTACTTCACTTAGTATGATAATGTCTAGGACCATCCATATTGCCACAAATGATATTATTTTATTCCTTTCTATGGCTGAATAATATTCCATTCTATATATCGCATACCACATCTTCTTTATCCTTTAACTTTTAAAGTTATCTTTGCACACCTATTCTGTGAACATGGTTTGTCAATGGAGGGAGAAAGGGAAACTTGAGAAATGTTTCAAGAAAACACTAATGTGCTGTGTTATCCTGAGTTGGATATTTAAGTAATTCCATCCATTCATTCATATATAGATACATTTATTGATTCAGTGAATACTTATTGTCAAACCCCATTTTAAGTTTTGGGGCTACGGCACTGAACAAGTCTGACAAAGTTTCTGCCCTCAAAATGGTACCAAACCAAAACATGTTCACAGTGAAGACAACCTGCTGACACGGGGTTGTGATGAAGGGAAGAGCAGTGTTTCTTGCAGGGCCAAGCCAAGAGTCCAGGCAGCTGAAGTTTAAAAGGCCTGAAGGTGGGGTTTCCCTGGTAGTAAAAATCCATCTGTCAATGCAAGAGACAGGGTTCGATCCCTGGTGGGAAGATCCCACATGCCACAGAGCAACTAAGCCCGTGTACTACCACTGCTGAGCTGGTGTTCCAGAGTCAGGGAGCCGCAACTGCTGAAGTCCCTGTTCCTTAGTGCCTTCGAGCCCCTGTTCCACTCAAGAGAAGCCACTGCATCACACCTAGAGAGTAGCCCCTACTAGCTGCCACTAGAGAAAAGTCCAGGCAGCAGTATAGACCCAGCATAGCCAAAAAAATGAATAATAAAACAAATTTTTTTTTAAGGCCTAAACTTTCCAAAGGTTTTCAGGGAAAGCTTTTTAGGGAGGAGGTTCTAGGGTATGTGATCAGCTCATGGAAATTCTTCTGACTGGTTGGTGGTGAAATAATCTAGAAACAATCATCAGCCTTCTGATTCCAACCAATCTGAGGTCTATGTGCTTATGGGCAGCATACAGTAAATTTCTTCTGCCTGGTGAGGGTTTTGGTATGTGTGGAACAGCTCAAAGGATATAACTCAGTATATTATCTATAGCACTTGAGGAGGAACTAATGGTCCTTGTCCTTGTTTAATGACTAAACTATTATTATTTGTCTTGTTTGACTTGTTCTTTCTGCATTGTCTCACTTCTCTAATTAAATTCATTCTTTGATTAAAGTTTTTCTGTAGACTGAGCAACTAAACACAGCACATAGGCAAAAGGCAGGCAGAGGACATTGGTGGGGAGTGAGGGAGGCGGGGGCTGCTCTGGGAAGGCCCATAGGGTGCTGCTGGGTTATAAAAGAATTTATAGGCTAGTTGATGACAATCATATACACGAATAAGTAAATCAGATAATACTCTGTGATGATAAAAATCTGTGAGAGAAACAGAACAATGTCACGTAGAATTACTGGTGGGCAGTGATAGCAGAGGGAGAAGGAGGAAGGCTTTAAATGGAGTGGTCAGGAAAGGCCTCTCTCTCAGAAGGTGACCAGCCTTCTGGAAAAGGAAACTGCAAATGCAAAAACTCAAAGTCAGGAAGGAGTTTGATGTGCTTGAGAACAGTGTGGTTGAGATCCAGATAATGCAGATCTGGAGATACCAGAGTGAGAGACCTCAGCAGCATGTGAAAATGACAACTCAGCACTTGGGGAGAGAGAGGACAGACAGATGAAACAAGGCCAGTGCAAGTCCCTGAGAGGTCACAGGAGGAGGGAGAGGGGCTTTTCTTCTTCTCTAAAATGCAGATAATTGAACTCAGGTGGTGAGGAAAAAAATAAAATATTTTGAATGGTTTGGAGGACTATTCTCTCAGTAAGAGGTTTTTGGTAGCTATGTTTTAAAATAACATATATCAAGGAAAGGGGAAAAATTAATATTTAAAATGTATGGACTTCCCTGGTGACACAGTGAATAAGAATCCACCTGCCAACGCAGGGGACACGGGTTCAATCCTTAGTCTGAGAAGATCCCACATGCTGCGGAGCAACTAAGCCCGTGTGTCACAAGTACTGAGCCCATGCTCTAGAGCCTGCACACTGCAGCTAACAGCACCCGTGCATCTAGAGCTTGTGCCCTGCAACAAGAGAAGCCACTGCAGTGAGAAGCCGGAGCACCGCAACAAAGAGAAGTCCTCCCCCACCGTCCCAGCCCTGCTCTCTGCATCTAAAGAAAGCCCTGGCACAGCACTTCAGACCCAGTGCTGAACTCTCCCCACCCCCAACAAAATGTGTCCTCTTGTTTCTAATTATTGCATGTGTGATTAATAATTTTATTGCTTTGGGGTACTGCTAATGCCTTACGCTCAGGAAGTTTTCAGTAATCAAGGTAACTCCTGTAGATCGGAACAGACATTGATCCAGTTAATCACACTAGATTCTTTTGGTGGAAAACAACAGCCTGCTGTCTGAGGCCATTTATCTTTCTTTTGTGGGGGAGGGGCGCTGACCGACAGCTGTTTTGCTTTATAAAGAATATGCTTTTAAAATTCGTTCCTACCTCTACTGATCTACAAATTAGTAGCAGCACAATTAATCCTAGAATGTACTGTCTAATTTTTCATATAAGAATGAATCTTAAATACCAACAGAAAGAAAGCCTGTCAAGGGACAGACAGATTGATGAGGAGAAAAAAAAAGAGGAAAGGATGAAGCTGAGGGAGGCTGAAGAGACAGAATCAAAGGACTGGGATGGGAGAGAGAGATGGGAGGGGGAGACTCATGGCATTTTTTTCCACTGGATGAATTGAAAATTCAACTGCTTTTGAGCATAAGTATTACCTTGAGGTGAATATTGTTACTCATATTATATAGATAAGGAGATACACACAGTTAAGTAATTTGCCAAGGGTCACACAGCCTAGCTGAGCTGGAATCTGAACGCAAGCAGTTTGACTCCAAAAACCACTCTCTTAACTTCTGTAAAAATATCCTGGGGCTTTAGCAACACCTGCTCACCTCCCCACCCCCCACCATAGCATAGAATTTCTAGTTGTGTATTAGCAGCCTAGGCTTCATGGTCCCTCTGCTAGTTTCAGCTTCTAATTCTCCCCTTTTGATATGATATTTAGATATATGATATACACAGACAATGGTATACCGTGGGATACTAACAAGGTGGGTTAATGTATAGGATGTATAATGTATAGGAACACAGCAAGAAACCCAGAGTGTATTGTAGATGAAAAAAAAATGAGGTGCAAAAAAATATGTAGAGTATACTCATATTTGCATTCCTGAAGGGCGTATACATTTGCATATCATCTTAATCAGAGTCCTAGGAAGAGAGAGAACACACTGAAACAGAGTTAATGAAGGCACTGTTTACAAAAGTGTGGGGTAGGCTCGAGGAAAACCAATCAGGCTTGGAGAAGCCCTTTGGGGTTACCTGAAGGGAAGTGTTAAAAATCTGGAGAAAAGAGCAGTCAGCAGTCCTAGCCTAAGGGGGCAGTGAGGAGGGAGCTGTTAGCAGACCCAGAGTGTGGTTGGAGAGGGTTGCTCCACAGGTACGAGAGCTTTCAGTACAGGAATAGGGCCTGCTGGTTCCAGGTCCAAGGAGGAAGGAGCTAAGGACATAAGCACCTCTACTTCTTCTCTCCCGTCTGATTGTCCTGCTGGTGGGGACTTCCCCAACCTCCCTTCCTGCATTGCTCAAGTTCTACTGGAAGAAGTTAGAGAGCTGAGAAACCTGTTGGCATTACCCATAAGATTAGTCTCTAGGGCGCACAGCAGAGCAGAGAAAGCTGCAGAGAAGATAGGGAGGGGGTCCATGGAGACTCCATATATATGAAAGTAGAATGTTTCTGGAAAAAGGCACAAGACATTAGGGTCTGATGGAAGCAAGGGTGCTTTTTTTTTTTCCTCATGGCTTGACTTTCAGGACCTCAGTTGCCCAACCAGGGGTTAAATCTGGACCCTTGCAAGGCCAAGCCCTAACCACCGGACCACCAGAGAATTCCTAGAAGGGACTTTTTAAAAAGTATACTTTATTTTAGAGCAGTTTTATTTTATTTAATTTTTGGCTGCACCACATGGCATATGGAACTCCCCCACCAGGGATTGAACCTGTGTCTCCTGCAGTGGACGCTTAGAATCTTAACCACTGGACCACCAGGGAAGTCTCAGAGTAGTCTTAAATTTACAGCAAATTTAAGAAGATAATATGAAGAATTCTCATATTAACATTCACCAAAAGTCAATAGTTTGTTCAGATTTCCTTAACGTTTAGCTAACACCCTTTTTGTTCCAGGATACTACATTGGATTAAGTTTCACTAAGGTTTCTTTTGAAATTAAGCAGGATTCTGTGGGGCCCTCCTGGATACAAAAGCCCCTCTAAGCCCCTCATTTCTGGTTTGTTGAAATCTGGTCTCCTAGACCTCTGAGTTTCAAAAAGCAGACTTAAACAATTACTAATTCTGGAAGGGAGGGAAAAATAATTCAAGGATAGCTTCCTTTTCTAGTGTAAATCTGTGCTGCACTGTTCCCCCCTACTCCTTCCCCAGGGTCTTGGAATTGTAATAGGAGGGAAAGGGGCAGGGCACAACTTTTGAAAGAATGACGTAGCCCAAGGACACAACATAAACCACTTAGAATCAAATGGGACCAAGAACAGACTGATTCCAAATCGAGAAAGGAGTACGTCAAGGCTGTATATTGTCACCCTGCTTATTTAACTTATATGCAGAGTACATCATGCACAATGCCAGGCTGGATGAAGCACACACTGGAATCAAGATGGCCAAGAGAAATATTAGTAACCTCAGATACGCAGATGACACCACCCTTATGGCAGAAAAAAAAGAGGAACTAAAGGGCTTCTTGATGAAAGTGAAAGAGAAGAGTGAAAAAGTTGGCTTAAAATTCAACATTCAAAAAATGAAGATCACGGCATCCAGTCCCATCACTTCATGGCAAAGATGGGGAAACAATGGAAACAGTGACAGACTTTACTTTCTTGGACTCCAAAATCACTGCAGATGGTGACTGCAGCCATGAAATTCAAAAGACACTTGCTCCTTGGAAGAAAAGCTATGACCAAACTAGACAGCATGTTAAAAAGCAGAGACATTCCTTTGCCGACAAAGGTCTATCTAGTCAAAGCTATGGTTTTTCCAGTAGTCATGTATGGATGTGAGAGTTGGACTATAAAGAAAGCTGAGCACTGAATAATTGATGTTTTTGAACTGTGGAGAAGACTCTTGCGAGTCCCTTGGACTGCAAGGAGATCAAACCAGTCAATCCTAAAGTCCTGAATATTCATTGGAAGGACTGATGTTGAAGCTGAAGCTCCAATACTTTGGCCACCTGATGCAAAGAACTATCTCTTTGGAAAAGACCCTGATGCTGGGAAAGATTGAAGGCAGGAGGAGAAGGGGACGACAGAGGATGAGATGATCGGATGGCATCACCAACTCAATGGACATGAATTTGAGTAAGCTCCAGGAGTTGGTGATGGACAGGGAAGCCCTGCGTGCTGCAGTCCATGGCGTCACAAAGAGTCAGACATGACTAAGCTACTGAACTGAATTAGGACCAAGATGGCAGACAAGACTAGACCTTAATCCTCAATCAGCAAGTGAAATGACACACACAGAGGTGCCATTACAATTCCAAGGCAATGTCAAAAGACCAAGAAGTGGGCCGTGGCGCAAATCCTGGAATTCTCCACCCCTTCCTAAAAATAGTTGGAATAATCCTCCCACTCATTAGCATATGAAATTACCCAACTTATTTCCTAGTTGCACTCGCCCTCTGCAATGGCCTACATTCTGGAGTGTGCTTCTCTCTGAATAAATCCACTTCTTACCTATCACTCTGTCTCTCGCTGAATTCTTTCTGTGATGAGACATCAAAAACCTGAGCTTCATTAGGTCCAGAAACTAGGTACCATGGGTTTTGGCTGGATTCAAGTCCCAGCCATGTGGGTTAGAGTCCCAAACCGAGATTTGGCTGGGTTAGAGTCCCAGCACATGGGTTCAAGTCCCATTCAGTGGTAAATGGTTTCAGAGTCACTATGAACACTAAATCCCCATACCTGAGCTTAAATCCCAGTAAATCCGGACCTCACGTTTACAGGACAGACCTCTAAAGACTCATGATGCCTGACGAAGAAGCTTGGAAGAGAAAGAAGAAAGAAAAGGAGTCAGAAAGTAATCTTTCTCAGTATGATATAATGTTGAGAACTTCTCTGGTGGTACAGTGGATAAGAATGCACCTGCCAGTGCAGGGGACATGGGTTCAACTCCTGGTCCAGGAAGATTCCACATGCCTCAGAGCATCTGAGCCTGTGCACCACAGCTACTGATGGCTGTGTGCCTAGAGTCTGTACTCTGCAACAAGAGAAGCTACCACAGTGAGAAGCCCACACACCTCAGGGAAGAGTGGCCCCCGCTCGCCACAACTACAGAAAGCACAGGAACAGCACTGAAGACCCAGTGCAACAAAAATAAAGAAATAAATAAGCTTCATGAAAAGATAATGTTGACAAACAAGTACAATTGATTCATTTTCATGGTCCAATGATGCTGAAATACATATGAATAAAAATAATGAGAAAATCATTCAAAACGAAAAAGAAAAATAGTTCAAGGATGAAGCAGAGTCCTAGTTCCTCTTCAAGGGATATACACAACAATTTAAAGCACATTGTTGAGCTCCTCTGCAGAAATTGAGACACCCCTCACTCCCCCACCCCCACCAGGTGGAGGATGATGCCTACTTGGAGAGCCTAGATTGGTTAGAACCAGAAAGTTGATGATTGAGTTGTCTGAAACACTACCCTGTTACCTCTCCACCAACCAATCAGAAGGAAGTCATGCACCCTGCATCCCTCTAGCCAAATGTTAACTTTAAAAACCCTTCCCAGGAGGAATTCTGGAAGGGTTTGAGCCCAGACCACCCATTCTCCTTGCTTCAGTTCAGTTCAGTCGCTCAGTCATGTCCGACTCTTTGCAACCCCATGAATCCCAGCGCACCAGGCCTCCGTGTCCATCACCAACTCCCGGAGTTCACCCAGACTCACGTCCATCGAGTCAGTGATGCCATCCAGCCATCTCATCCTCTGTGAGATGAGATGCCCCCAATCCTGCCCCCAATCCCTCCCAGCATCAGAGTCTTTACCAATAAGTCAACTCTTCGCATGAGGTGGCCAAAGTACTGGAGTTTCAGCTTTAGCATCATTCCTTCCAAAGAAATCCCAGGGCTGATCTCCTTTAGAATGGACTGGTTGGATCTCCTTGCAGTCCAAGGGACTCTCAAGAGTCTTCTCCAACACCACAGTTCAAAAGCATCAATTCTTTGTGCTCAGCCTTCTTCACAGTCCAACTCTCACATCCATACATGACCACAGGAAAAACCATAGCCTTGACTAGATGAACCTTTGTTGGCAAAGTAATGTCTCTGCTTTTGAATATGCTATCTAGGTTGGTCCTAACTTTCCTTCCAAGGAGTAAGCGTCTTTTAATTTCATGGCTTCAGTCACCATCTGTAGTGATTTTGGAGTCCAGAAAAATAAAGTCTGACACTGTTTCCACTGTTTCCCCATCTATTTGCCATGAAGTGATGGGACCAGATGCCATGATCTTCGTTTTCTGAATGTTGAGCTTTAAGCCAGCCTTTTCACTCTCCACTTTCACTTTCATCAAGAGGCTTTTGAGTTCCTCTTCACTTTCTACATAAGGGTGATGTCATCTGCATAGCTGAGGTTATTGATATTTCTCCCGGCAGTCTTGATTCCAGCTTGTGCTTCTTCCAGCCCAGCGTTTCTCATGATGTACTCTGCATATAAGTTAAATAAGCAGGGTGACAATATACAGCCTTGACATACTCCTTTTCCTATTTGGAACCAGTCTGTTGTTCATGTCCAGTTCCAACTGTTGCTTCCTGACCTGCATACAAATTTCTCAAGAGGCAGATCAGGTGGTCTGGTATTCCCATCTCTTTCAGAATTTTCCACAGTTTATTGTGATCCACACAGTCAAAGGCTTTGGCATAGTCAATAAAGCAGAAATAGATGTGTTTCTGGAACTCTCTTGCTTTTCCCATGATCCAGCGGATGTTGGCAATTGATCTCTGGTTCCTCTGCCTTTTCTAAAACCAGCTTGAACATCAGGAAGTTCACGGTTCACGTATTGCTGAAGCCTGGCTTAGAGAATTTTGAGCATTACTTTACTAGCATGCGAGATGAGTGCAATTGTGCGGTAGGTTGAGCATTCTTTGGCATTGCCTTTCTTTGGGATTGGAATGAAAACTGACCTTTTCCAGTCCTGTGGCCACTGCTGAGTTTTCCAAATGTGCTGGCATATTGAGTGTAGCACTTTCACAGCATCATCTTTCAGGATTTGAAATAGCTCAACTGGAATTCCATCACCTCCACTAGCTTTGTTCGTAGTGATGCTTTCTGAGGCCCACTTGACTTCACATTCCATGATGTCTGGCTGTAGGTCAGTGATCACACCATCATGATTATCTGGGTCGTGAAGATCTTTTTTGTACAGTTCTTCTGTGTATTCTTGCCATCTCTTCTTAATATCTTCTGCTTCTGTTAGGCCCATACCATTTCTGTCCTTTATCGAGCCCATCTTTGCATGAAATGTTCCCTTGGTATCTCTAATTTTCTTAAAGAGATCTCTAGTCTTTCCCATTCTGTTGTTTTCCTCTATTTCTTTGCATTGATTGCTGAAGAAGGCTTTCTTATCTCTTCTTGCTATTCTTTGGAACTCTGCATTCAGATGCTTATATCTTTCCTTTTCTCCTTTGGTGTCCTGCAAATAAATGCTTTCATTTACTACTTTCATTCACCACAACCCTGTGTCAGTAGATTGGCTTTGTTGTATATAGAAAGTGGACCCAAGTTCCCTTTGATAATACTCTTGGCTGTGACAGACTTCCCTTGGTTTTGATGACCTTGACAGTTTTGAGGAGTGCTGGCCAAGTATTTTGTAGGTTGTCCCTCTATTGGAATTTGTCTGTTTTTTCTCATACTTAAAGGGGTGATATATTTTTGGGGGAGAGGAAAACCACAGAGACAAATAGTCATTTTTATCACCTATCAAGGTTACATAGTATCAACGTGACTTACTGTTGATATTGACCTTGAGCACCTGGCTGAGGTGGTGTTTGTGGGTTTCTCCACTGTAACATGACTCTCGCTCACCACCATCACCCTTTCTATGCTGTACTGCTTGAAGAAATTCACTACATGCAGCCCGCACTTAAAGAGTAGGAAGCTAAACTCTACCTCCTCGAGGACAGATTATCTACATAAATTATTTGGAATTATTCTGCAAAGGAGATTTGTCTTCTCCTTTCCCCATTTATTCATTTATTCAATCATTTTTTGATGTCTTTATGGAATTATGCGTATTTACTTTATGTGTGTGTGTG
Organism: Bubalus bubalis; assembly: GCF_019923935.1. Lineage (NCBI taxonomy): Eukaryota > Metazoa > Chordata > Mammalia > Artiodactyla > Bovidae > Bubalus > Bubalus bubalis. Next base: position 48,262,421 of record NC_059164.1, on the reverse strand, counting down.
CTCAGTCACTTCAGTCATGTCCGCCTCTGTGACCCTATGGACTGTAGCCTGCCAGGCTCCTCTGCCTATGGAATTTTTTAAGCAAGAATACTGGAATAGGGTGCCATTTCCTTCTCCAGGGGACCTTCCTGACCCAGGGATCAAACCTGCATCTCCTGCGTCTCCTGCACTGCAGTCAGATTCTTTTCCACTGAGTCACTGGGGAGGTCCTTGCATTATAGCCCAATGCTACTTTATTTGTTGATTACATTGTTCCTGCTTGGTTATTAGATCTTCAGTTGCTCCTGTGCTCCTTTGACATGCCCCATTAATGTAAGGTGGTTTTTCATTTTTGGAGCATTCTCTTACTTTCTGGCATTACAACATGTTCCAGGCTTATCTTATATATTTTCTGTGTCAGTCCTGAAATCAGCCATTTCTCCAAAGAACTCTGGTTCACTTTATTGGGAAATGGTGATAGAAACCAAGATGTAGGTAATGGTTGTGCTCTTTGCTACTGGAATGTCATTGCTTACAGGCCCTCTCAGGTGATAGAACAAATAAACATATTTATTATATTATTAAATAACATTTTATATTATACATTATGAAACATATTATGTACCAGCTCAGTTCAGTCACTTAGTCCTGTCCAACTCTGCAACCCCATGGACTGCAGCATGCCAGGCTTCCCTATCCATCACCAACTCCCAGAGCTTACTCAAACTCAGGTCCATCAAGTTGGTGATGGCATCCAACCATCTCATCCTCTGTCGTCCCCTTCTCCTCCCGCCTTCAATCTTTCCCAGCATCAGGATCTTTTAAATGAGTCAGTTCTTTGCATCAGGTGGTCAAAGTATTGGAGCTTCAGCATCAGTCCTTCCAATGAATATTCAGGACTTATTTCCTTTAGAATTAACTGGTTTAAACCCCTTGCAATCCAAGGGACTCTCAAGAGTCTTCTCCAACACTACAGTTCAGAAGCATCAGTTCTTCAGTGCTCAGATTTCTTAATGTTTCAACTCTCAAATCCATACATGACTACTGGAAAAACCATAGCTTTGACTAGACAGACCTTTGTCGGCAAAGTAATGTCTCTGCTTCTTAATATGCTGTTTAGGTTGGTCATAGCTTTTCTTCCAAGGAGCAAGCATCTTTTAATTTCATGGCTGCAGTCACCATCTGCAGTGCTCTTGGAGCTGAAGAAATAAAGTCTGTCACTGTTTCCATTGTTTCCCCATCTTTGCCATGAAGTGATGGGACTGGATGTCAGGATCTTCTTTTTTTTTAATGTTGAGTTTTAAGCCAGCTTTTTTCACTCTCCTCTTTCACTTTCATCAAGAGGCTCTTTAGTTCCTCTTTTCTTTCTGCCATAAGGGTGGTGTCATCTGCATATCTGAGGTTATTGATATTTCTCCTGGCAGTCTTGATTACAGCTTGTGCTTCATCCAGCCTGGCATTTCACATGATGTACTCTGCATATAAGTTAAATAAGCAGGGCAAAAATATACAGCCTTGATGTACTCCTTTCCGAATTTGGAATTAGTCTGTTGTTCCATGTCCAGTCCTAACTGTTGCTTCTTGACCTGCATACAGATTTCTCAGGAGGCAGGTCAGGTGGTCTGGTATTCCCATCTCTTGAAGAATTTCCACAGTTTGCTGTGATCCACACAGTCAAAGGCTTTGGCATAGTCAATAAAGCAGATGTTTTTCTGGATCTCTCTTGCTTTTTCAATGATCCAGCGGATGTTGGCAATTGATCTCTGGTTCCTCTGCCTTTTCTAAATCCAGCTTGAATATCTGGAAGTTCTTGGTTCATGTACTGTTGAAGCCTGGCTTGGAGAATTTTGAGGATTGCTTTGCTATTGTGTGAGATGAGTGCAATTGTGCAGTAGTTTGAACATTATTTGGCTTGACCTTCCTTTGGATTGGAATGAAAACTGACCATTTTCCAGTCCTGTGGCCACTGCTGAGTTTTCCAAATGTGCTGGCATATTGAGTGCAGCACTTTCACAGCATCATCTTTTAGGATTTGGAATAGCTCAGCTGGAATTCCATCATCTCCACTAGCTTTGTTTGTAGTGAAGGCCCACTTGACTTCACACTCCAAGATGCCTGGCTCTAGGTGGGTGATCACACCATCGTGGTTATCTGGGTCATTAAGATTGTTTTTGTATAGTTCTGTGTATTCTTGCCACCTCTTCTTAATATCTTCTGCTTCTGTTAGGTCCATACCATTTCTGTCCTTTATGGTGCCCATCTTTGCATGAAATGTTCCCTTGGTATCTCTGATTATCTTGAAGAGATCTCTAGTCTTTCCCATTCTATTGTTTTCCTCTATTTCTTTGCATTGATCACTGAGGAAGGCTTTCCTATCTCTCCTTGCTATTCTTTGGAACTCTGCATTCAGATGGATATATCTTTCCTTTTTGCCTTTGCCTTTTGCTCTCTCCTTTTCTCAGCTCTTTGTAAGGCCTCCTCAGACAACCATTTTGCCATTTTGCATTTCTTTTTCTTGGGGATGCTTTTGATCACAGCCTCCAAGATACAAACTTCCATCCATAGTTCTTCAGGCATGCTGTATATCAGATAGAATCCCTTGAATCTATTTGTCACTTTCACTGTATAGTCGTAAGGGATTTGATGTAGGTCATAACTGAATGGTCTAGTGGTTATCCCTACTTTCTTCAATTTCAGTCTGAATTTGGCAATAAGGAGTTCATGAGCTGACTGTGGCTCAGTCTTGTTTTTGCTGACTGTATAGAGCTTCTCCATCTGACTGTATAGGCTTCAAAGAATATAATCAATCTGATTTCTGCGTTGACCATCTGGTGATGTCCATGTGTACCGTCGTTTCTTTTGTTGTTGGAAGAGGGTGTTTGCTGTGACCAGAGTATTCTCTTGGCAAAACTCTGTTAGCCTTTGCCCTGCTTCATTTTCTACTCCAAGGCCAAACTTGCCTGTTACTCCAGGTATCTCTTGACTTCCTGCTTTGGCATTCCAGTCCCCTATGATGAAAACGACATCTTTCCTTGGTTTTAGTTTGAAATGCAGTACTTGCGTGCTATCTCAAAAACAACAGAATGATTTCTGTTCGTTTCCAAGGCAAACCATTCAATATCACAGTAATCCAAGTCTATGCCCCAACCGCTAATGCTGAAGAAGCTGAGGTTGAATGGTTCTATGAAGACCTACAAGACCTTCTAGAGCTAATACCTAAAAAAGATATTATATATATATAGGCATATATATATATATATGATATTTCTATATGTAACCATCTGTAATTATTAAGCTAACATGTGCATGCATGTATGCTAAACTGCTTCAATTGTGTCCGACTCTATGTGACCCTATGGACTGCAGCCTTACAGACTCCTCAGTCCATGGGATTCTCCAGGCAAGAATACTGGAGTGGATTCCCATGCCCTCCTCCAGGGGATCTTTCCAACCCAGGGATCAAACCGGTGTCTCTTACGTCTACCTACACTGGCAGGCGGGTTCTTTACCACTAGCACCATCTGGGAAGCCCATTAAGTGAACATAAGTTTGAGCGACTAAGCACACATACACAATGAACTAACACTTTTATTTTGCAGTGTTTTGTGCAATTTGAGTTTATTTTTTTAGTTCCATATTTTAAGTTTTCAGTTATTTGAAAAGAAATAATATGGGAATTCCCTTGTGGTCCAGTAGTTAGCACTCCACTCTTCCACTGCAGGGGCCATGGGTTCCATCCCTGAGCAGGGAACTAAAATCCCACAAGCCATGCAGTACAGCCAAAATAATAATAATAATAATGTTTGAAATTCCCTAGTGGTAAGAAAAATTGTACGTATGTATATATATCTGTTTTGATAGTTGTGGATTACTAGATAAAAAAAAAGTTCTATCAGAAAGACCATATAATCAAAATTTTGTGAATCAAGGTTTTTAAAATATATTAGGAAAACTAAGTGATTAAAATGGCTTATATGAGTTATCCTTTTTTAAAGTAGAAGAATGATCCCTTTGTATCCATATGTTGCACAAGAACTTCCACACAGTTCAAATGGAATTTGTTATCTTCTTTCAACCCCATTATTGAACCTATGCCTGTTTCAGTGGCTTCCACCTTGATGAATAGATTACCCCTAAGGCAATAGCCTCCTATCAGATCTCCCTCCTTTTCTTCTTGCTCTTCTCAAAAGTCATTCTCCAAACCAGTCAAAAACAGTTCTAGAAATGCAAATCCAGTTAGATCTATCCTTAGCTAAAATCTTTCAAAATAACTCTTCATTGCCATTAGCCCTCTCCTCTTATACACCTAAGATACTGATCTCTCTTTTATCTCTGAGCTTGGAGATCTGCTTCTTCCTCTACTTGGAATTCCTTCCCACTTTGGCCATTCCTAGCTTCTGCCTTGGTTTTGTTGTTCCTTTCATGAATCCTTCCCCAGGAGCCAAAAGCAAGGTTAGATGATCTCCCTACACTGGTCCTAAGCAGTCTAACCACACTGAAGGGCACTTGTCTGAATTCACTATTAGTCTTTAAACTCTTTTGAAGGTAAGGACTTTGTCCAGAGTGTAGTGAAGTCAGATTGAGTTTCAGCCAGAGCTCTGTTGTTTTCTACCTTTGTGACGTTGGACAGTTGTTTGCTGCTGCTGCTGCTAAGTCGCTTCAGTCGTGTCTGACTCTGTGCAACCCCACAGACGGCAGCCCACTAGGCTCTTCCGTCCGTGGGATTTTCCAGGCAAGAGTACTGGAGTGGGGTGCCGTTGCCTTCTCCGTGGACAGTTGTTTAGCTTTCCCTTGATTGTGTCTCATAGTTTAAAAAATAAGGTTATGTGAGAATAGTACCTAATTCATTATGTTAGTGTGAGAATTAAATGCACTGCCTGGAACATAGTGAACACGTGATAAACGTTAACTCTTATAACTGAGTTTTGGAGCCCTGGGGAGCAGTTTGAGTTAGATCTTGGTATATTTTGAGCTTCATTTCAAAAAAAGGTACATGAGTGTGTGTATATGCTATTTGATGTTGCCAGGAATTGCTAATTTTATCTGTCAAAAATTTCTTCCTAGCACGCTCTTTTGAGTCATGGATTTTGGCTTTTAAGTAAGCTAAAGGTTGTTAATTGGGAGAATGGCCAGAAAAACTTATCCATGGCTTTTGAATCACACGTTGAGCAAATCTGGCATCACAAGTGTCAAGCTGCCTTCTGTTTCTAATCACTTCTCTTTCTAATTTAGTTTCTCCCACAAAAAGGGATTATAATTGATTTTCATTGCAGAGTCCGTGGAAGATGTCACAAGATGTAAAGGCAATTATTTTCCAGTAGATGGAACCCATATTTGCTGAACGTTGCTGCTGGCTTCATCCCAAATGCTAAGCAGTGGCAATACTTTCCTAGATTGAGATGATGCCATTTATCTGGAGGAAATGCACACATCTTAGCTGAGAGAAAGCTTTCTTTTCCCTACATCACTGAAATTCCTTTTTTTTTTTTTTTAAAGAGGTAGCACTTTATTATTTATGAAAATCTCTCCAACAGCATGGAGATCAATGGTCTGGGCCACAAAGGCTTTGAATCCAATTCTTGTCTCAAGATAGACCTCCCTCAGGGAATTGCACTTTTCCCCCATACTCTGAATTTCTTTTTCTTCCCTCCCTTCATTTCTCAGCATGTATCCTTTCCCTCCCTTTATTCTAACCTTAAGAGAACAGCCTCCCTTCTCTTGAGTTTCCATATTCTGCTCTTCCAATCATGCTTTTTATTTTATTTTTAAAAATTTTTGAATGTATTCCACTCATGCTTATCATTTTCTAAACTTAGGCATTTATCTCTGCTTTGAAATTCCTATAAAAAGAGAAGAATCTGGAAATGAGTTTTTGTCATCAAAGCCAATATCATGAAAAATAGCAAACATTTACAAAAAGAGGAAAATTGCAAGTGCAGGAAAAAAACAATGCTGTTCTCCCCTTCTCTCTATCAGAAATTGACACATCAAGCTTTTGCTCATCAACTTCCTCCAGGACGTCTCCCAGCCTCTCCCTTGGATTGAATGCTCCTTCTTTGGAGATCTTATTATATATATATTTTTTCTGCCACACATTTGACATCATCTGTAATTGAGCCAGTTCCTTCTCTGTGTGTGTGTTAACTCCCAGTAGAAATAGGTTTCTTGAGGGCAGAAGCTTATCTCTGTGACCCTGGGAAAGTTTCCTAACCTGTCTCACAGGTATAAGGAAATAGTTATCTTTCATGGTATTGTTGTAATGATTAAACTCAAGAGAACTTCCTGGACCTTGGTAGTTCATTCCTTTCTCTTTCTGCTTTGGTTTTGTGGTCCCCTCCACAGTGCTCACTTTTCACTTTCATGCATTGGAGAAGGAAATGGCAACCCACTCCAGTGTTCTTGCCTGGAGAATCCCAGGGACGGGGGAGCCCGGTGGGCTGCCGTCTATGGGGTCGCACAGAGTCGGACACGACTGAAGCGACTTAGCAGCAGCAGCAGCAGCCACGGTGCTCATGCTGGATTCCAGGGATGGGATTTGGGTTTGAGACCCTGCTCTGCCATTCCTTGGGAAACTCAGGAGACATATTTAACCTCTCCAATACTTATTTTTCTTGCTTGCAAATTGGGGATAATAAAAGTATTTGCATCATAGGATTTCTGCAATAATCAAATGAGGAGTGGGTAAAGCAATGAAAACTCAGCATACAGTGAGTACTCAATCCAATGTTGGCTGTTACTATTATGATGATACTCAGTGTAGATTTGGTGCCTAAAAAAATACTTAAATTGGGGGAAAATTCATAGCACAGTCCTTTTAATAGATCAGCAGAGGTAACCTTGGTCACAATTTTCTACTCAATGGCTGTCTTCTATTTAGTTTGCCAATTCATCTGACACCTGGACCTTGTAAACCATTTGCTGGATCCGTTCAAACCTCATTCATGTAATAAAAATCAAAAATTGTTTGCAAGACAAAAGCCAGAACGAATTAGTAAGTGAAATCATAATCAAATAGGAAAGGTGTTTAACAGAGGGTGAATGAGAGATTCCCACTGGTATACATCTTCTTTAAAATCTTAATTAGAGTTCTGGAAAAGGCAAAGTCATATGCTGATATAATGTTAATCTAATTACACTAGGAACAAATGGAGATGCTAATATGGGCGGAAGACCAATATAAACAAATCTAAGCAAGGCTTTCTTTCAAAGAGCTCATAATGTATTATAAACATCGCCTTCATCTCAACAGTACTTCTAGAAAAGTGAAATAGATTCCTAAGTTAGCACTATTGTTTTCTTTTTTTAATCAGTATTCTGATTTCAGGAATTGACTAGTTCTACAAGGGTGCTTCTCCGGCAGCACTAGTGGTAACGACCAAGCACCAGCACTTACCTCCTGCAATATCTAACTTACCTGAAAAAACCCAGTCACTTAAGAAAGAGGAAACTGAAGCTCACCGTGGTTAAATGATCTGGCTAAGGTTACACAGCTAATATGTGCTGATGGTGGTGTGTGGAGTGAAAAGGCTCCAAATCCAACCCAAAGAATGAGGATTCACATGATTATAATTCTGTTTTCTATTCAGAATGAACTATATGGCAAGCTTCTACTACTTTTTGTTTCCTGGACTTTTTTGGGATGTGTTCCTTTGAGTTTATTTTTTTTTTTAAAGATTATGTATTTATCGTTGGCTGTGCTAGGTCTTTATTGTTGGGCGTGGGCTTTCTCTAGGTGCTGTGAGCAGGGGCTACTCCCTGCTGCGGTGTGTGGGCTTCTTACTGCCGTGGCTTCCCTTGCTGTGGAGCACAGGCTCTAGGGTGTGTAGGCTTCCATAGCTGTGGCGCATGGGTTCAATAGTTGTGGCGCATGGGCTTCGTTGCTCCTGAGCATGTGGGATCTTTCCAGACCAGCGATCGAATCTATGTTCCCCACACTGGCAGGCAGATGCCTAACCACTGGACTACCAGGGAAGCCCTTTGCTTTGAGTTTTTACTTTCTCGGGTATTTTTTAGTTCGCTTCTCTTGTGTTATTTGCCTAGTTTTCCATGACCACTGAAACATCACCGTTTAACCTCAAACACTCCTCCAGCATAGTCAAAGTCTCCTTTCCATAAGTTCCTTATATCCAGTATGTTCATTCACAGCAGGAATTTGATGAACAACATCTTCCTGAAAAAGCCTCTCCCAGAGTCATCTGAGCTGCTTCCTAGCTAAGAATCTCCCTTCACCATCCTCTTGCCCTCTGTCTCTCGCTGAGCTGATCTCTGTTTTCCTGGTTCCTGGATTCCACCTTTTCAGTTTACTCATCACGTAGGTGGAGCACATCCTCTAGACGCAGTTCCCTGAAGAGGGGTGTGTGGGAGGTAAATTTTTTGAGAATTTAAGAGCCTGAAAACGTTTTTATTCTTCCTTCATACTTGATTTATAACTTGATTGAGTATAGAATTCTGGGTTAGAAATGCTTTTCTCTCAGACTTTGGAAAGCTTTGCTCTAGCATCTTCTACCTTCCAGATTTCCTTTTGAGAAGTTTGGATTCCCATCACCTTTGTGTGTTGGTTTTCTCACTTGAAACTTGTAGAATCTTCTCTTTGAACTCAAGTAATTCGGGTGGGTCTATTTTTAGACAGTATGCTAGGGATATGATGATATGATGGGCTCTCCTCTGTTTCTCCCTAAAAGGGCTCATTTTTATTTTCTGCAAAAAAGATTTTTTTTTATAGCTTCCAGTTCTGATTTTATGGGTGTATTGAAATAAGAATCCAGTTTCTCTGAAAACATTGAGTTGTTATTATTTTTACTGTACTTTTCTTCCTCCTGAATATTTTGTATTTTCATCACATTTTTTTTTCCAGCTTGTTTTTTTGGTTTCCATTTTTTTCATATCAGAGGCTTTTCTTATTAGGTCTCCTAAGATTTGATTGCCTCCTTGTATTTACAAGTAGGGGCCTCATAGCTGCCCAGAATTTCTGAGCGAGAGGATGAGGTGTCCTGCAGGGAGAGTTGACTGGGAACCCCTGATGTCAACACTCATGGCTGTGTCATAAGGTCTTTCCTCCAGTGTCCGAGAGATCCCCACCTAGAAAAAGACTTGTTTGGTCTTCTGCCTGGAAGTGAGGGACTAGCTGCTGTCATGGTGGGTTGAGGAAGAAGTTCTGCAATTAGTATGATGTATCATTTACTTAACACATGTGTTTTCCTCTTTTGGAAAAAGAGTTTCTGCTTTAGCCTCTTCAAAGAGAGGAATCATCTCTGTTGGGGTGAGGGAGGGACATCACCCAGCACGGCAGGAAGACTGGGGCATCTAGGGATCTAAGTGCTTTTCAAGCAGCTTTCAACTAACCTTCCTCGTTTCAGCCTATGCCTGCCCTCCTTTGCCGGGAGTAGCTGGTGCCATCACTCCCAGAGCTTCTGTTATTTGGCCCTTTTCTTGACTTGCCCCTTCTCCCCCCCCAACTCCCTCCCCCGAAAGTAGAATTCATTCTTTTTCAATTCTACCAAGTCAGCACCACTTGTTCATCTGCGCTGCAGCTCCTAGAACATTGGTGCTGTTCCTTCTCATACTCACTTTTCTTATAGGTTATGCCTTTAAAAACTTGCTTCAGTTTTAGTGCAGTTTGCTGCTGCTGCTGCTGCTAAGTCGCTTCAGTCGTGTCCGACTCTGTGCGACCCCATAGACGGCAGCCCACCAGGCTCCCCCGTCCCTGGGATTCTCCAGGCAAGAACACTGGAGTGGGTTGCCATTTCCTGCTCCAATGTGTGAAAGTGAAAAGTGAAAGTGAAGTCACCCAGTCGTGTCCAACTCTTAGCGACCCCATGGACTGCAGCCTACCAGGCTCCTCCGTCCATGGCATTTTCCAGGCAAGAGTGCTGGAGTGGGGTGCCATTGCAGTTTAGTGAAGTTTAGGAGAGAGTAAAAGTGTGTGTTCAATCAGCTATCTTTTTGAAATTCTGTTTTCTTTAGATAAAATCCTGCATCTGATATCTTCTAGTGTTGACAGAATTTTGCAACTGTCTTCATTAGGGAAAACCAAAGGCAGCAGGCTCTGGGCATGGTGAGCTTGGGTCCTGCTCTGTTTCGGTTTTGAAATGTACAACTGTGCTTTGGATTGCCTCATAGATAGTCTAATTAAAAGTACAAATTCTCCCGGTAACTATACACAGTATTTTATAATAATCTTATAAGGGAAAAGAATCTGAAAAATATGTATGTATAACTGAGTCACTTTGCTATATACCTGAAACTACACATTGATTTACACATTGTAAATCAACTAATACTTCAATTAAAAAAATAAAATTTCCTCTATACTCCACCTCCCCGACACCCCACCAAATTCTCCACACTAAGAACTAATAAAATATTACGGGTGTCTGATTACAAATCACACTTTCAAAAGTACTTGGCATTCACATAGTTTCCTCACTGTGTTAGCTAGAACAATAAAGTGAAGTGAAAGTGTTAGTCACTCAGTCATGTCTGACTCTTGCTACCCCATGGACTGTAGGCTGCCAGGCTGCTCTGTTCATGGAATTCTCCAGGCAAGAATATTGGAATGGTAGTTATTCTCTTCTCCATGGATTTTTCCTGACTCAGGGTCGAACCCAGGTCTCCTGCATTGCAGACAGATTCTTTATCATTTGAGCCACCAGGGGAGCTCAGATAGAAAAATAACACCCCCCCTCTCCTAAAGATGACCATATTCTAATCCTCACAAACTGTTAAGTGTGTTAAATTATGTGGCAAAGAGGAATTAAGGTAGCAGGTGGAATTAAATCAAAAGCAGATGGTAAGCAAATCAATTGCGTTTAAGATCAACATTATCTGGCTTCTCTGGGTAGGACACCATGTAACCACAAGAGTCCTTAAATGTAAAAGAGGGAAGCAGAAGACCAATGTCAGAGTGCAACGTGACATGAGGACTTCACTGGCCGTAACTGGCTTTGAGGATAGAATGGGGCCAGACAAGTGCAGAGCTCGAAAAGGTGGGAAACAGGTCATCCACTAGAGCTTTCAGAATGAACCTGCTCTGCTGATACTTGGATTTTAGCTCCCTCACACTTGGAAGAAAAGTTATGACCAATCTACACAGCATATTAAAAAGCAGAGACATTACTTTGCCAACAAAGGTCCATCTAGTCAAGGCTCTGGTTTTTCCAGTAGTCATGTATGGATGTGAGAGTTGGACTGTGAAGAAAGCTGAGTACTGAAGAATTGATGCTTTTGAACTGTGGTATTGGAGAAGACTCTTGAGAGTCCCTTGGACTGCAAGCAGATCCAACCAGTCCATCCTAAAGGAAATCAGTCCTGAATATTCATTGGAAGGACTGATGTTGAAGCTGAAACTCCAATACTTTGGCCACTTGATGAGAAGAACTGACTCATTGGAAAAGATTGATGCTGGAAAAGATTGAAGGCAAGAGGAGAAGGGGACAACAGAGGATGAAATGGTTGGATGGCATCACCAACTCCATGGACATGAGTTTGAGTGAACTCCAGGAGTTGGTGATGGACAGGGAGGCCTGGCGTGCTGCAGTCCATGGGGTTGCAAAGAGTTGGACACGACTGAGTGACTGAACTGAACACTTGCATACTTCTAATCCCCAGAATCTTAACAGAATACACTTGTTATGAGCAACATTTGTGATAATGTATTGCAGCAGCCCTGGGAAACTAGTATACATATTATGAAGTAAAACAGCAATTGTGATGCATGTTCCACTAAATTCTGAAAAAGTTGATTATGTTAACTTTTCCCTCTCATATCTTGCCTAGAGGCAGATTTGCTTATTTTAATATTTACTTATTTGGCTGTGCCAGATCTTAGTTGTGGCATGAGGGTTCTTGGATCTTAGTTGTGACATGTGAAATTTTGTTGTTGATTAGTTGTGGCATGCAAACTCTTAGCTGCGGCATGTGGAATCTATCTTGTTCCCTTACTAGGGATCGAACCCAAGTCCCTTGTATTGGGAGCACGAAGTCTTAGCCACTTGACCACCTAGAGGTAGATTTGTATGAGCTAATGAAGTTTAGCTTTGGGCCTCTCACCTGACATAGGTACCCTTGGAATACTGGAGTGGTCGAGTGCAGCCAGGAAGCATTCCTGATAAACTGCCCAGGGAGAACTTAGTAGAAAGGGAGCTGGGTCTCCAAGGCTCTAGCAATTTGTGGTCATTTTTGTTCTTATTCTGAAGAAATTCTCATGTTCAAATCTAATTTTGCTTTGGTAATTTTATATTGTTTTTCTTACAGAGATTTCCACAAATTTTATCCGCTCTGGGCAACCCCACGCCCCAGCAACTGTAGATCTGGCCCTACCCTTGCCCCTTTCTTATTTTTCAAAGCGTTAGAAATATCACACATGCACAGGTGTGCATATATATTTTAATCATCAGGAAAGGAAAAATAAGAGTGGCAATAAATGTTCAAGTGGCTACTAAGACATCCCAGACCCAGGCCCTTCCACAAGATCAAATCTGCCAATGGGATTTGAAGGGAAATATGTCACTGGTCTGGAACAGGGATGTATTAAGACAGTTGGTCCAAATTGTAATTAATTTTGTTGTAATCTTCAAATAGGATATACTCTAAAGACAGGGGATGGGAAGAATTATCTGAAGAGAATCTGATACATTAGAAATAGAATTAAATTCAAATAAGCATTTATTGCATTTCTATGCAAATCAGAGGCTGGGCTTTGCCTAGGGCAGGAGGAGAGCTGTCAGAATGGCAACCCAGAGTTGTCAGGAAAAAGTTCTTGGCAACTGCCTTATGGTGCATTTTCATTGTGTAGAACTAGGGGGTCCACTTTTAAAGTATATTTATAAATTCTCCTTTCAGATTATCTTTTTCTCCCTTCCTTTCTCTCCTTCCTTCCCATTCTCTCTTTCCTTTCCTCCCATTTCTCTCCCTCCCTTTTCTTCCTCTTTTCCCCCTTTGTCTTTCTTTCCTTTCTCTCTTCCTTCCTTCTCTCTTCTTTTCTTCACGTAGGCAATTTTCCACTGGGTACCAGTTTTTGTATAATGTTCAGAGTCACTTTCTTCCAGAAAAAGTTGTTTTACTTCATCTAATCCTCTAAGTCCCTGAGGTAGAGTCTTGGTGGTGGTTTAGTTGCTCAGTCCTGTCTGACTCTTTGTGACTCCATGGACTGTAGCCCACCAGGCTCCTCTGTCCGTGGGATTTCCCAGGAAAGAATACTGGAATGAGTTGCCATTTCCTTCTCCAGAACCTTTCCCCAATCCAGGAATAGAGCTGGTGTCTCCTGGATTGGAGGTGGTCTCCGGCATCACAGGCAGGTTCTTACGCTGAGCCACCCCAGGTGGTGACGTAGTCTTTCACTTTAAAAATGAAGAAACTAGGGGTCAAAGTGGGATTTGATTTCAGGTGATTTATGCATATCATAATTATGCTTGTCTGCTCGTAGAGCATTTTCTGCCTATAAAATTTCTCATTAAATGTCCCACAACAGGGGATGAATCACATGTTCTTTGTCGCAGGAAAGTGGCTTTCATCTCCTTTTTCTGTCCTCACATAACGGGTGGTTATGGCACAGTCCTGTTGCTTGGGTGGGTAATTCTCAATGGTGTAGTTAGTAGTGAACGGGGCATACGGGTACAACTGTTTGTAACTTGAAAAAACCCTGACCCATCAGGTGATGGGTGATCTTTATACACCCTATTGGAGGTCCTGCTGTAGAAAAATATGTATTGATGTGGAGGAATAAAAGCAGGTCACAAAATAGTATGTATGGTATGATTTCATTTTTGTAAATATTTGTATATATATATCAATATTTGTACATAAGAGCATTAACCAAACTGTATTTTTTTCTGTTTTCTATGTTGTGTGTCAGTTTTGTTTCAAGGGGAAAAAAAAACTTGAAAAAAAAAAAGCTTTCAGGAAGTAAATCCTTGTAGAGTGTTATTTCAGGAAGCCCTTGGCTGAGATGTGGCAGGAAGTCATCAGTGCACTGAGAAGGAGAATGAAATTCTTTATCATGGGTGTTGCTTCAGGAGGAACAAAGGTTTCTGGAGTGATAATACAGTATGGAGAAACCTGGTGGACCAGGAAGGCACCTGGCTTAGGGAGCAAAGCCAAAACTTCAAATATGTTCTTTGCTCAAATTTAGAACACCTGTGACCACGAAAAACAAAAAGCCTGTAGGAACTTTAGTCTTTCCTAATTTTGTCACAATCAGAAGTCAAGCTCTTATGTTGTGTGTGTGTGCGTGTACACAAGGGGTAACTGAACGCTCTTGTGTCTGTGTGCTTCATCCTCCTTGTGGTGAAAGTCACAGTAAAGATAAAACAGGAGAGACCAGAAGTCGACGTCCCTTGTAAATTCTTCCTGTGTAAAATGCACAGATATTGTTGGGGCACACTGCACGCTGCTGATGGACTAATAACGGTTAAGTCAAATGTAAAAAGCTGGACTGCAGAGGATGTAATTTAAAATCATGATCCAAACGTAAATGGCAGGCATGATGAGACTCTTTGAGTAGGAAAGAGATGGGCGGTCCCTCCCATCTACATACCACCAGAGCTGAACTATGAAATAATAAAATGCACTTAGTAAATTGTTTTTTAGTCACCAGGCCATGTGCGACTCTTCTGTGACCCCCTGTACTGTAGCCTGCCAGGCTCCTCTGTCCATGGGATTTTCCAGGCAAGAATACGGGGGTGGGTTGCCATTTCCCTCTCCAGGGGATCTTCCCGGCCCATGAAGATGTCTCCTGCCCATGTCTCCTGCATTACAGGTGGATTCTTTACCACTGAGCCACTTGGGAAGCCCCAGTTAACTGATTTAAGGAATGCTAAAACAAAAAGCAAATTGAATTCTCATTAGTGGGGGTCAAGAACTCTAGGAAGGTTAGCCTGAAGAATAAAAGAAATTCAAAACGGCTTAATGGACTTCAGGTAACTCATTCTAGACATGAGCAAGGCATAAAAAGCCGCTGTATTTATACATTGCATCATGGGTCCTCAGACACATGGCGTAACACATGTTGGTTGGACCAGGCATGGCCGTTCAGCTCTGGTGGTATGTAGATGGGAGGGACAGAGAAGGCAAAGAACCGGATGGGAATGCAGAACCAGACCAAGCCACAGAGGTGGCACAGGATAACAGGAGCAGGTGCATCCAGGAGGCTATAGCTGTGTGGTCTGAGGAGGCAAGGCTCTCGGCAGAGCCCCACCGGGACTGCAGCGTGGGAATTTACAGATCCAGGCAGGTTGGTGCCATCAACACAGCACGATAGGAAGCAGTTAAATTCCAGGCTCTAGATAGTAGTTCCTAGTAATCTAGTTACCAGTATAGGGGCCCAATATAGAGTCAGACAAACAATGAAGATGACTAATGCCAAATTCTAGATGCTCAGCTAGAACTTTTTTCTTTTTTTGGCCACACTGAGTGGCATGTGGGAATTAGTTCCCCAATCAGGACTCAAACCCATGCTCTTTGCATTGGAAGTACAGAGTTTTAATTACTGGACCCTCAGGGAAGTCCCTCAGCTAGAGCTTCTTAAGTGTGCCTTTCTATAACCTGGAAGTTCAAAGTACATTTGCAAGTAGGGAGAGAATCTGACAAAACTTAACTGATAGAAAAGGGCAAGTGTAACCTTTCTGTTTGAACCTATAATACAACCTAAGATAGAAGGAAGTCATTACTGACAGGAGGAACTTAATAGGCAATTTGACTAGGTCTGTGTTTATTTATAATAGGATTTGCTAAATACCCTCACTGAGAGTCAAAAGAATTAACAAGCAGAGTTCAAGAGGCCTTCAGCATGGTGTAAAACAGACACACTCGGGAGCCAGGCTCCATGGTCCAAACCTTGGTTAGTACACATGGCAGTATTTTATTTAGCAAATTATAGCTAACTTGTGTATAAAAACTGGAGTAATATCTGGGGAACCAGGACACCTAAATTCTAGACTCAAATCCTAGCCCTGGATCTAACTACTCATGTTAACTTGGGAAAACTGCGTACACTTTTCAGGACTGTTTACAGACCTGTACAATTGAGATGAGGACTAAGACTACTTGAATATAAGAAGTGCTTTCTGGGAATCTTTCAAATCCTTATGCTCTTCAAAGAGCACCGGGTCTTTCCCCTTGCTGTACAGTCTGCACAACTTTTGGGAATCACTGTATTATCTCAGTTTATATATTAATCCCGACCTAAATGTTATGATTCCCATTTCAGAGATGAGGAAATGGAAATCTAGCAAGTTTATCTGTGCAAAATCCGATGGCTAAATTAGTGGTGAGAATAGGATTATTATTTGGTTCTGTCAGTTCTAAAGCGGTAAAATTTCTATTTTTCTGTTCTAGTCAAGCTATGGTTTTTCCTGTGGTCATGTATGGATGAGAGTTGGACTGTGAGGAAGGCTGAGTGCCGAACAATTGATGCTTTTGAACTGTGGTGTTGGAGAAGACTCTTGAGAGTCCCTTGGACTGCAAGGAGATCCAACCAGTCCATTCTGAAGAGATCAGCCCTGGGATTTCTTTGGAAGGAATGATGCTAAAGCTGAAACTCCAGTACTTTGGCCACCTCATGCGAAGAGTTGACTCATTGGAAAAGACTCTGATGCTGGGAGGGATTGGGGGCAGGAGGAGAAGGGGACGACAGAGGATGAGATGGCTGGATGGCATCACTGACTCGATGGACGTGAGTCTGAGTGAACTCTGGGAGTTGGTGATGGACAGGGAGGCCTGGCGTGCTGCGATTCATGGGGTCGCAAAGAGTCGGACATGACTGAGCGACTGATCTGATCTGATCTGATTCTGTCATTAGACTCGGTTTGTTGACCAGGCCAGGATCATAAATACTCAGAATCTATATCTCACTCTGGTAGGCTGGCACTTTGATATTTTTAAGTTGCTACTTGTTCAGTTCTCTCCTCTGTCAGCGTTCCCTTGCCTTGTTATTTATGGTTCTGTCAGCCCATATGGCCTAATTCCCATTCTTACTCTGTTAAATGTCTCCTACATGTCTGTTTTCTAGCAGTAACTCCTTTTATCTGAAATAAAATTCTTATGTACTTGCTCATTTCTTATGTACTTGCCACGTTACAATGAAAAAAACTAATTATGCATGAAGTTGGTGCTAAAATGATCATAATAAAGGATAAAACAAACATCAGGGAAGTAAAGACTCCAGTAATTATTTTCCATTTTTTTTTATATCTAGGTCTTTAAGAAACAAGGAAGATAGCTTTCAAGTCTAAACACTGGAGCGACCTAAATCACATTAACATAACAATCATCCTCTCCTAAAGGAAACTAAATGAATACATGAATGGAAAATAGTATTTAATATGTAGCTTTCAGAATATAGAAACATCTCAGAGAAATTGTGACACCAGTGTACGTATATATGAGGTAATGTCTGTATAATTAGCAACTCTCACAGCAATGGGAAACATTACTTTTTGGATACATTATACATAAACTTTCTATCTCAAGAATTCCACATTGTTGTAAAATTATTTCAGTTCAGTGCTATGGCAGTTATGCAAATAGATGTAAACTCCATTCCCAGATGAACATTAAAAAAGCAGAATGCCTATTAATTATGTTATTAACACAAGTGTCAACAAAAATAGTTTAACAGGTGCAGAAACACAATACTGAAAATATAATTATCAGTACAGCTGTCTTAAAAGAGTTAACTAGTACCATCAGGCAAGCACTTAAGGTCACTGTTTTCATGTTTCACTCTTTCAGCCACCATACACCAGTGTTACTATCAGTATCTAAATAAAGTGTTTAACATGCTTATATTTTATTTAAGAGCTGGAATACAGGCTTTACAATATATCTGAAACATCATCAATACTGTGATAATGCCATTATGATAAGTCTATGTGTGTGGCATTAAAAAAATAATGGCTGGTTATAGTATGTTTTTCTGAACTGAATTTTAAATTTTCTAGAGGCTAACATGATAACATTTTTCTTCTTGACATGGTATATTCACAATCTTCTTTCATAAAGTTCACAGGCATTTCTTGTCTTTCCCTGCACGATCCTGTAAGAAAAAAACATGACTTAGGTAGTTAGAGAAACAGATTCATAAATATGACAAGGACTTTTAAAAAACATTGTCCTTCAGTTCTGGTTTCCTCGGTGTGTATGCCCAGCAGTGGGATTGCTGGGTCGTATGGCATGGAAGCAACCTAGACGTCCATCGGCCGACGAATAGATAGGAAAGTTGTGGTACATATACACAGGAATATTACTCAGCTATAAAAAAGAATGGATCTGAGTCAGTTCTAAAGAGGTGGATGAAACTGGAGCCTATTACACAGAGTGAAGTAAGTCAGAAAGGAAAACACCAATACAGTATATTAATGCAAATACATTTACATTTAGAAATTGTATTAGAATTTAGAAAGATAGTAACAATGACCTTATATGCAAGATAGCAGAAGAGACACAGATGTAAAGAACAGACTTTTGGACTCTGCGGCAGAAGGTGAGGGTGGGATGATTTGAAAGAATAGCATTGTATGTATTTTACCATATGTGAAATACATGACTAGTCCAAGTTCCATGCATGAAGCAGGGTACTCAAAGCTGGTGCACTGGGACAACCCGGAGCAATGGGATAGGGAGGGAGGTGGGAGCGGGGTTCAGGATTGGGGACACATGTACACCCATGGCTGATTCATGTCAATGTACGACAAAAACCACAATACTGTAAAGTAACTAACCCCCAATTAAAATAAATTTAAAAAATAAAATCATTCTCTTTTCTATGTATAGTTATTACAAGGATAATCAAATGAAAATACAAAGTCTCATATTTTAATAAACTACAAAATGTGTAGTTTTACTTGAAAAAGTGTTTAAAAGGAAAAGAAACAACACTCTTGTTAAGTTAATCTTTTCCCTTGCTTTAATCTATTTTGCTTTCATTTCACAGGTTATACAAGGAAAACAAAATTTCTAAAATTCCCCTCTTGCAAACCTAATTAAGATTTTTGGCAAAGAAAGAATGAAGGAAACAAAAAAATCCATATGGGTGGCTTTTTTTGTTGTTGTTCTTCTGACATTTGCCAATAGAACTGGCTTCTCCAATTATACTCTTTGCTGATCATAAGACGACTATAATACATCATTTAAGACGAGGAAAATGGGATAGAAATTAACCACAAGAGATCATTTTATTGAGAAAAAATATAACAAACAATGGAGTTGTATGGTTATTGCTGCAACAGAGAAGCTATCAAGCTCTATTTTGGGCTGAGCATTTTTGCTTTCATCAGGGCAACTTCAGTAACATTAACTTAAAGCAACTGAGTCAGAGGACAGCATTAGAGGAGGCATCTGAATAATAAGGTATTGCTCTTATGTGTTCACATATATCTTAGCACTTTTGATAAAAATCATAGCTTTAATGGAGCTGCTACCCTGATGAGCCCCTTAAGCGATGGGTGATTTTCCAAAATGCAACTTTAAAAGTGGCTAGTGCTGACAAGTCTGTGCTGTCAACCTGAATACGCTCTGTGCTTTTTTTTTTTTCTAGAAGATAGTCAGGGCAAACAAGGACAGGCAAAGAATACATGTTTTGAAGGTACTGTTTTCCAATATTTATTTAGTGCCTATAACAGGGAGGGGATCAGATGGGGAAATCCAAAGAGGTTTAAAAGATATAAAGTGGCATTTGTTTACAATAGAGAAACCAGTTTCCCCTCTTCCACCTGTTTCCTTAATATTTTAACAGTTCTTTATGTCATGATTTATTTTATTTAAAGTATATAAAACTGAAAAGTTAAGTTTCCCCTAAGAAACTTTATGATGTAATTCAGTTATTGAAGTTGGTCTGACATCAGAAGTAAAATTCATGAAGGATAATTTGGTACAGCTTTTTACTGTGGCTGGTCTAGAGCAATCTTTAGCTTCTCAAGTGGGTTCAGAAGATGAATATCAAAATGGTTCTGGCAAAGAAAGAATGAAGGGAACGGAAAAACCCATGTGGGTGGCCATTTTTTTTGTTCTTCTGATATTAGCCAACGGAACTGGCTTCTCAGTTCTGGCTTATATTGGCTTATACCCTTTCCTGATCATAAAATGACTATAATACATCATTTAAACTGCAGGAAAATGGGATAGACATCAACCATAAGAGATCATTTTCTGCACTGAGAAAAAATATCACAAACAACAGAGTTGTGTGGTTACTGCTGCACTGGGGAAACTATCAAGCTCTCTTTTGGACTGAGCATTCATGCTTTCAAAACAACTTCAGCAACATTAACTTCAGGGTTAGGGTTAGTTAGGTTAGGGTTAATGCTGTCAGAAGACAGCATTAGAGGAAGTATCTGAATAACAAGGTTTCCTTTGTGTTTTTACACATATCTTACTTTAGACAAAAACACATCTTTAATGGAGCTGCTACTCTGACAAGTCCCTTAAGCGAAGGATGATTTGCCAAATGAAATTTTTAAAGTGGCTAGTGCTGACAGGTCTGTGCTGCCAATGACCTTGAGTATGTTCTGTTTTCTTTTCCAGAAGAGTGTCAGGGCAAACAAGGAATGGCAAAGACTATTAATACATATTTCCAAGGGACTGATCTCTATTTTTTTTTAATTTAGTGCCTATAACAGGGATAGCTCAGTGGTAAAGAATCCACCTCCAATGCAGGAGACATGGGTTCAATCCCTGGGTTGGGCAGATCCGAAATGGCAACCCATTCCAGTATTCTTGCCTGGGAAATCCCATGGACAGAGGAACCTGGCAGGCTACAGTCCATGGGATCGCAAGAGCTGGTCACGACTTAAGCGACTAAACCACCACTACCACCATAACAGGGAGAGGATTGGATGGGGAAATTCAAAGGGATTTAAAAGATGTAAAGTGGGATTTGTTTACAATAGAGAAACCAGTTTTCCCCTCTCTCATCATTAATATTTTAACAGTCCTTTATTTTAAGATATTTTATTAAAAATAAATCAAGTATATAAAACTGAAAAGTTGTTTCCCAATGAACTTTATGATGTAATTCAATTATTGAGGTTGGTCTGACAACAGAAGTAAAATTCATAAAGGACAATTTGGCACAGCTTTTTACTGTGGCTGGTCTAGAGCAATCTTTTGCTTCTCAAGTGGGTTCAGAAAGTGAATATCAAAGTGTAAGAGTGACTTTTAAGAAAATGGTTCTCATATAACGACACCTAAATCTCAGAATATTATTCACACTCTCATATTGGATAATGAGGGGTTAAGTATAGGTGAATGGGGAAAAAAATGTGTCCAATTAAGAAATAACTTTCCTACAGTAGTAGATATAATGGTCATCTGAGTTAAATTCACCCAACCAATCCATTTTAGTTTGTTCATTCCAAAAGCCACCACAGTCAACAAAAGAGTCTGAAATGCAGTACTTGGATGCAATCTCAAAAAGGACAGAATGATCTGTTTGCACCCAAGGCAAACCATTCAATATCACAGTAATCCAAGTCTATGCCCCGACCAGTAATACTGAAGAAGCTGAAGTTGAATGGTTCTATGAAGACCTACAAGACCTTCTAGAACTAATACCAATAAAGGATGTCCTTTTCATTATAGGGGACTGGAATGCAAAAGTAGGAAGTTAAGAGATACCTGGCTGCTGCTAAGTCACTTCAATGACTGGAGTAACAGGCAAATTTGGCCTGGAGTACAAAATGAAGCAGGTCAAGGTCTAACAGAATTTTGCCAAGAGAACACACTGGTCATAGCAAACACCCTTTTCCAACAACACAAGAGAAGACTCTACACATGGACATCACCAGATGGTCAACACTGAAATCAGATTGATTATACTCTTTGCAGCCAAAGATGGAGAAGCTCTATAATCAGCAAAAACAAGACTGGGAGCTGACTGTGGCTCAGATCACGAACTTCTTATTGCCAAATTCAGACTGAAATTGAAGAAAGTAGGGAAAACCACTAGGCCATTTATGTATGACCTAGATCAAATCCCTTATGATTATTTAGTGGAAGTGACACATAGAATCATGGAATTAGATCTGATAAGACAGTTCCTGAAGAACTATGGGCGGAGGTTCATAGCTCAGAGGCTGTGATCAAAACCATCCCCAAGAAAAAGAAATGAGAAATGAAAAACAGTTGTCTGAGGAGGCCTTACAAATAGCTGAGAAAAGAAGAGATGTGAAAGGTGAAGGAGAAAAGGAAAGATATACCCATCTGAATGCAGAGTTCCAAAGAATAGCAAGGAGACATAAGAAAGCCTTCCTCAGTGATCAGTGCAAAGAAACAGAGGAAAACAATAGAATGGGAAAGACCAGAGATCTTTTCAAGAAAATTAGAGATACCAAGGGAACATTTCATGCAAAGATGGGTACCATAAAGGACAGAAATGGTACTGACCTAACAGAAGCAGAAGATATTAAGAAGAGGTAGCAAGAATACACAGAAGAACTATACAAAAAAGATCTTCATGACCCAGATAACCACGATGGTGTGATCACCCACCTTGAGCCAGACATAATGGAACGCAAAGTCAAGTGGGCCTTAAAGCATCACTACAAACAAAGCTAGTGGAGGTGATGCAATTCCAGTTGAGCTATTTCATACCCTAAAAGATGATGCTGTGAAAGTGCTGCACTCAATATGCCAGCAAATTTGGAAAATACAGCAGTGGCCACAGGACTGGAAAAGGTCAGTTTCCATTCCAATCCTGACAAAGGCAATGCCAAAGAATGCTCAAACCACCGCATAGTTGCACTCATTTCACACGCCAGCAAAGTAATGCTCAAAATTCTCCAAGCCGGGCTTCAACAGTATGTGAACCGTGAACTTCCAGATGTTCAAGCTGGCTTTAGAAAAGGCAGAGAAATCAGAGATCAAATTGCTAACATTCGTTGGATCATCAAAAAGCAAGAAAGTTCCAGAAAAACATCTACTTCTGCTTTATTGACTACGCCACAGCCGTTGACTGCGTGGATCACAACAAACTGTGGAAAATTCTTCAAGAGATGGGAATACCAGACCACCTGACCTGCCTCTTGAGAAATCTGTATGCAGGTCAGGAAGCAACAGTTAGAACTGGACATGGAACAACAGACTGGTTCCAAATTGGGAAAGGAGTACGTCAAGGCTATATATTGTCACCCTGCTTATTTAACTTCTATGCAGAGTACATCATGAGAAATGCTGGACTGGATGAAGCTCAAGCTGTAATCAAGATTGCCGGGAGAAATATCAATAACCTCAGATACGCAGATGACACCACCCTTGTGGCAGAAAGCAAAGAACTAAGAGCCTCTTGATGAAAGTGAAAGAGGAGAGTGAAAGAGTTGGCTTAAACTTCAATATTCAGAAAACTCAGATCGTGGCATCTGGTCCCATCACTTCATGGCAAATAGATGGGGAAACAATGACACACTTTATTTTTTGGGCTCCAAGATCACTGCAGATGCTGACTTCAGCCACGAAATTAAAAGACATTTGCTCCTTGGAAGAAAAGCTATGACCAACCTAGACAGCATATTAAAAAGCAGAGACATTACTTTGCTGACAAAGGTTCATCTAGTCAAAGCTATGGCTTTTCTAGTAGTCATGTACGGATGTGAGAACTGGAGTATAAAGAAAGCTGAGAGCCGAAGAATTGATGCTTTTGAACTGTGGTGTTGGAGAAGACTCTTGAGAGTCCCTTGGACTGCAAGGAGATTCAACCAGTCCATTTTAAAGGAAATCAGTCCTGAGTATTCATTAGAAGGGCTGATGCTAAAGCTGAAACTCCAATACTTTGGCCACCTGATGCAAAGAACTAACTCATTTGAAAAGACTCTGATGCTGGGAAAGACTGAAGGTGGGAGGAAAAGGGGATGACATAGGATGAGATTGGATGGCATCACTGACGTGATGGCCATGAGTCTGAGTAAGCTCTGGGAGTTGGTGATGGACAGGGAAGCCTGGCGTGTTGCAGTCTATAGGGTCACAAGAGCTGGACATGACTGAGTGAGTGAACTAAACTGAACAGTTGTAGAGAGTTTATCTTGTTTAAAGATATTTGAAGGGCTTTCTTGCTCAGGATTTGATTTAATGCTCATGAGATATTAAAATCCTCATCTAAGCATTAAAGAAGCCAAGGTGCATGAATGTCAAATGATTCACCCGAGGTTTACAGAATTGTTTAACCATGGGGCTAAGAGTTTTTTTTCTTCAAATAGATATTTGTTACAGGGAATTGGTTTTATAGGTGGTAAGAGAGTAGAACTGAAACAGGATGGCAAGGCAACTTAGCAATTAGCAACAGGAGAAAACCACTCTTTGGGTTGAAGGGCAATGGAGGAGACAGTATTACAGATCCCAGGAATGAGGGACACCAGGTGGAAGCCCCCAGTGGGAACTGGGACTGTGGAAAGAGATGAGGCTGCTGTGGCAGATGCTGCCCAAAGCTGAGAGAGCAGGCGAAGTTCCTGGCTTTCCCCTTTTCCTGCCTTTAGTCTTTTACCCATGCCTCCCTTTGGATGAATCTGCCCAGAAGCCAGAGAACAGATTCCAGAACTGATAGTCCAATGACCAGCAGGTGAAAGAGCGTAATAGTTAATGATGATGATTTCTTGACTTTGAATCCAGTTGTGAATGCTATCACTTTTCAGTTAGTGCCTTTGGGTACATTATTTAACATCTACGGGTCTCATTTTCCTCATTTACATAATATATATTTTAATTGACAAGCTAAGACAGAAAGTACGAGGATAACATATATGAAGCCACCAACTAAGTGCTCAGTCCAGAGCACATCCTTAGTAAGTACTATCCATTAAACATTAAAAAAACCTGGATATAAGGCCTAAATGCATCAACGCCCAACTCTCAGCAAAACCTGGATGTAAGGCCTAAGTGCATCAATGCCCAACTCTCAGCCTGGTACTTGGCATATTTGGGATGAGGTCATTTTTTCAAAGACACAGATTTAACAGTCACTTTCTTGGGAGGCGATTTCTCATAAAAGCTTTGTGAACACTTTTATCAAGAACGTATAAGCTGTAATCTGAAATTTTTTGGGAAAGCTTTTTTGCATTGAGTGTCTCTTAGTAACATATACTTTTTAGGGATTAAGAGAATCATTGGCTGCTGCCACAGTGGGAAATTCAGCAATGAAGGAGTCTTCCTGCTGCTTCTCCATCTAGGGATCTAAGTGTTTCTGACACCTAGGCAGAGTCCACTGGTGTAAGGTACTCATCCTTATTGCCTATACTCTGACCTCACACATGGGAAGGTGAAAAAGTTCTTTTTCCAGGCGAGAGGATTCTAAAGTGTTTCTCCACTTTCCATGGAGGATCTTGAAGGATGCAAAGGAATAATTCTCATCTCATCAGGCCATGATGAAGCCAACAATTTCAGGACCTCTGTTTTAGAGATGGGTAAAGGGTGGTCTTGCTGAAAATCTAACTGGTTTCTCCAGACCCTGTGAACTGAGCTTTGGGTGTCCTGGGTCTGGAGCACATAAGGTATCTATCTGTCTCTGGTTGTCCTATTGTCAAAGTAGGTTAGTTAAACATGCAACTCGGCTGGGAATAACAGATTGCCAATGTGCTTTGGACCTTCTCTTAACTGGCTGTAATCAAGGCCAGAGTGCCTGGAAAAGAGTAATTCATTATTTCAGTAAAATTTCAATAATGGTGATAATTATGGTAAAAGCTCTCATTCCTTGGGTGTTTACTGGCCAGGTACAATGCTAAGTGGCCTACATATTTTCTTTAATCCTCCCAACAAGCTGGTGAGCCAGGTGCTATTATTGTTCTGATTCTACAGATGAAGAGAAGTGAGCCCCAGAAGCGTGACATAAACTGCTTGGGATCACAAAGCTAGCATGAGAGTTGTTATTCCAGTTGTCCGACTCCAAGGCCTATGAGTAGAGTGCTTGCTTGTCTTGTACCAGGCACGTTGCGAGGCCTTGAAGATACAATGACCACTGACAAGCAGGGAAATGAGTCTTGGGACTAAGGTTTCTTGTACAGTGAAATAACTGTAAAACTGTAATTGCTAAAAAGCCTCAAATGAAGGCCACAAACGCTACCAAATTCTAAGGAAAAGCCCAACCTGAAAGCAGAAGAGCAGAGACAGTCCATTTTGGGAGGAACTAGGAAAGCCAGGATTGCCTCTGGAATGGGTGGGTCTTCCCAGTGGGCTGGCAAATCAATTCAGGTTATGACCTGGCAGCCCAAGAGGGAAGGCAGACAAGCCCATTCCATGGGTGAATGTAGGGAACTGGCTCTTGCTGAACTGAAGGGGAAGAGAAAGAAAATCATGGCCCCAACTTTGTAACTTCAATGACAAAATGGTTTTCTCTATTTCCATCTTTCAACTCAACTCTGGAGGAAAAACATATATTTGAATGCTTTTGGGTTTGTCTTAAGATGTTTAAAACAGGACAGAAGAGTAGTGTGATGTAGGTCTTCGATTTTTGGTTGTATTTTGACATGCACATGGCAAACATTCCAAATGTCAAAACTAAATTATTTCAGGACCAGCCTTGTTTTCAATGTTGCTCAACTCTTTTGCTTAAAACATCACCACAACTGTAAGTTAGCATGCTGTAAATCTTTATGTCATGATTATCTTGCATATTGATGTCCCACTCTTAAGCCTCCAAGTAAAAATTGGCTTAATCATTTAGCAAAGTCAGAATTAAGAGCACTTGGGAAGGTGAACAGCCCAAATAATTGACTTAAGTAATTATTTTTTAAAAGCTGAGGCTCGTAAAGTGGATGTCACCCACCTGAAGTTCTGAGTGTTCTCTCAGGAGCCGGTCGTACTCTTTTGAAAGTCTCTCTGATTGCATCTTCATTATCATCACATCATTTTGTGCCTTAGAAAGGGCTAGAGAACATTGAATAGAATTAAAAAATCTTGAATTTGAAATTATTTCAAATTTATGGGAAAGTTGCCAAGAGAACTCCTTTGTAGCCTTTATTTGATATTGTATTCTCTCTGTACAAGCACAATTATTTTCTTGAACCATCTGAGATCAAATTACAGACTTCATGCCCCTTTACCCTTAGGAAATCACTGTGTATTTCCTAAGAACAAAGATATTCATAGTATAGTTACCAAATTTAGGAAATTTAACATTAATATAATACTTTTTATCTGATCTACCATCCATTTCCAATCTTCGCAACTGTACCACTTATGTCCTTTTTATCATTTTTTCAGTTCTAGTCCAGATATCTAGTCCTATATTGAAGATTAGCATTAAGATGTCATATCTCTTTAATTTCCACTAATCTGGGATAATTCATTAGCTTTCCTCCTTGCCTTCTTCTCCCTACTCTTCAACGACACTGATATTTTTAAGAACACAGCCCCTTTTTTTTAATAGAATGTTTTCCATTTTGATTTTGCCTGATGTTCTCTGATTAAATTCAGATTACATCTCCCTCTTACATGCAAATATGACATAATGTTGAATGTATGTTGATGCTGAATGTATCTCAAGGTTATAACATCCAGAGGCCCATCTGCCTCTGTTTTTTCCATTTTTATAGTTATTTTCCTCCTGTAACTAAGAAGTGGTGAGACACTTAAGACTATGTAATGACACCACCTTATGGCAGAAAGCAAAGAGGAACATAAGAGCCTCTTGATGGAGGTGAAAGAGGAGTGAAAAAGCTGGCTTAAAACTCAACATTCAACAAACTAAGATCATGGCATCTGGTCCCATCACTTCATGACAAATAGACGGGGGAAAAAATGGCAACAGTGACAAACTTTATTTTCGTGGGCTCCAAAATCACTCCAATCGGTGAATGCAGCCATGAAATTAAAAAGTGCTTGCTCCTTGGAAGAAAAGCTATGACAAACTTAGACAGTGTATTAAAAAGCAGAGACATCACTTTCCTGATAAAGGTCCGTATAGTCAAAGCTATGGTTTTTCCAACAGTCATGTATGGATGTGAGAGTTGGACCATAAAGAAGACTGAGTGCTGAAAAATTGATGCTTTTGAACTGTGGTGCTGGAGAAGACTCTTGAGAGTTCCCTGGACAGCAAGGAGATCAAACTAGTCAATCCTAAAGGAAATCAACCCTGAATATTCATTGGAAGGACTGATGCTGAAGCTCTACTCTGGCCAACTGACGCAAAGAGCCGACTCACTGCAAGACTCTGATGCTGAGAAAGATTGAGGGCAGGAGAAGGGGGCAACAGAGGATGAAATGGTTGGATGGCATCATAGACTCAATGGAAACAAGTTTGAGCAAACTCCGGAAGATAGTGAAGGACAGGGAAGCCTGGTGTGCTGCAGTCCATGGGGTTGGGACATGACTGAGTGACTGAACAACAAAACATCCTGTTTCTTGTCAAAATGTCAAGCTTATATTCAGCATCTACCGATAATTCTTTCCCCAAATCAATCTTTGTTATGATGATTGCAAAATAGTGATTTTCCAACTTCACCATTCAATCCAAATTTATCAGTCAGCACTGTAGTATAAAGAAGAGTCTTCCTTTCTTTCATATCCATCCATCCACCATCAGTATGAACTAAAAATAGATTCCTATTTTTAAAAATGATTTATAACTCATTAATATACTTAATTTCCCCCAGGTCTGGCCAGGGGGAACCCCTTTCAGGCTGGCATTTATGTCCTTTGACTATGCCCCCAACAGTTTCTGGCACAAGATGTTCCAGATTTACCCTAACCTTTCCCAGGTTCAGCCTGGACTCAAGCATTACCGAATACAACTTATCAGAAGGGTCTGCTTTTGAAAAAACTTGAGGGTGGAAAAAAATTTTTATCATTTTTACTAAGAGATGGGCGACTCTATTTCCTTAAGAATGATCACTTTCTTATACAAAGTAGAAAAATATGGGTGTATAAGTGGTGTTTAAAGACATTACTTCAACATGTAAGTCAACACTGTGTGTAGAAGCCAGTGAGCAAATGTGCAGAAGGGAAGAGTTGTGTAAGATGGACTGGAGAAATTCTGGGAATCCTGAACTAGCTCTACATGCAATTCTGCACATGCAGCCTTCAGAAGTTCTACATTTGTAAATCTTTGAGGGTAGGATTTGAGGAAAGAAAGTGGGATTTATAAAACTTAAGTCACTTTTTTTGCAAAATGAAATTAAATTTTAGGTTCTCTTTATAAACAGTTTGATTGTCTTCCCTCCTGAGAAGCCATCATATGGGCATTTTTATATATAAATGTGTAAGTCACTATCAACTGAAGTACCTTTTGTATCAATACTTTCTTGACTATTTTGTCTAATTAAACTCTGCATTGTTCTACATCTGTGCTGTCCAATATGGAAGCCACTAGCTTTATACGGCTATCGAGCACTTTAAAAAATTTTTGTAATTGGAATATAATTGCTTCACAGTGTTGTGTTACTTTCTGCTGTACAACATTGTATGAATTGGTTATATGTATACGTATACTCCTTCACTTGTGAGACTCTCTCTTACTCCCTCCATCCTACTTCTCTAGGTCATCACAGAGCACTGGGCTGAGTTCCCTGCGCAACACTTTAAATATGGCCAGTGCAACAGAAGAACTGGGTTTTAAATTAAATTTAAATTAAATTCTGATTTAAATAGCCATACATAGCTAATGGCTGGTGATATTAGACAGCATAGCTTTATAATTTCCTCACATTACTTCTATAGATCCATAAATCTAAATTAGGTATTAAAAACTGAATTTGACAACTTTAATGTGTCACTCAGTAAAGAAAGGCATGGGCTGGATGTGGAAGAGAGATTTCTGGTAGTTAGATTTCATAAGGACCCATAGCCACAACATAAACATAATGCATTAGTTTTCAATTTGGGCATAAGGCATTTCCTAGAAGATACTCGTGGAGAAGGCAATGGCAACCCACTCCAGTACTCTTGCCTGGAAAATCCCACGGATGGAGGCACCTGGTGGGCTGCAGTCCGTGGGGTGGCTAAGAGTTGGACGCAACTGAGTGACTTCACTTTCACTTTTCACTTTCATGCACTGGAGAAGGAAATAGCAACCCACTCCAGTGTTCTTGCCTGGAGAATCCCAGGGATGGAGGAGCCTGGTGGGCTGCCATCTATGGGGTCGCACAGAGTTGGACACAACTGAAGCGACTTAGCAGCAGCAGCAGCAGAAGATACTCGAAAAAATAGAGCATGGTGTCATCTTCAGGACCTTCCTTACTAAAAATGTTTAAGAGTCTTGACTTGGGTATATAAAAAGCAAAGAAGATTCTACAACTTAGTAATATCTGAGTAGTCTGTAATAGTGGTTTTAAAAATGTTGATCAGGAGCTTGTATCGAACAGTTCTTAATGTTAAAAATGACTTATATTTAAATTTCTGACATGAATAAATTAATTAGGAGATTTAATAAATCATATATCAACTCATTAAAAAATACTATTACAACTTCCTTATTAAAAGATACTATTTTCTTATGAATTGTTAGGAGAAAGAATGAATCAGGTGACCCTACGAATCTGTCAGAAAAGCTAGAAACCATGTGTATAGCCTATCCAGAAGTTTCTTCTGATTATGAAGAAAGTACAAAGATATAACAAAACAACTGCAGGCAAATCCTGTTTTTCTAGCACTTATCAAGTCAAGGCATGAACTGTGTTTCTTATTTTATTTTGTATTTCAGTGGATATTACTAAACCTAATGATTACTAGCTTACTGATTTACTCCAATTAGGAGAGGCTGTTACTGTCTAAGAGTCTTCTGGACTGTTTCCCAGTCCTTTCTTTACCTCTCATTTTATAAAAACTACAATATTCTGTTTTGGTTGTCTTCTAGCTCCTTCTGGAACTGCCTTTATGACTAAGCAATTACATAAAGTTGTTATCTGACATTTGAATATGCTTCTTGTTTTATTTCAAACCATGTTATTTTGGAAACAGCATATATAAGGAAGACATCAGACAAGGAGGCTTGAGGTGATACATCTAAGTCACTATTTCAATTTTCCCATCTGCCAAACTGAGCTATCACTTTCCAGTAGTGGTATGGAAATATTGAGATATTTCATGAGATTACTGGACAGGTTCAGTTATGCTCACTGGAACTTTTAGAGGCACAAATCATTAATATAAAGAAAAACTCTAATTAATATTACAGTGACATGCAGTAAGCCAAAATGTTTGTGTAAAACGACATGTAAGCAGGCCAAAAATATCTGTGGTTTTCCAAATGCCAAACTTACATTTATTGAGCTATTTGCACAGTGGGAAGTTGGTGAGACCGATGCACTGTGTAAATGTATCACTATGATTTCTATCTGAGATAACAGACAGTATCAACTAAACTCTGCCAGGAACATAAAAAACATTTTTAGACCCATTGGCAAGGGAGCTCAAGTTGGCTGTGGTATACGAGGTATACTGCTACTGCTGCTAAGTCACTTCAGTCGTGTCCGACTCTGTGTGACCCTACAGACGGCAGCCCACCAGGCTCCCCCATCCCTGGGATTCTCCAGGCAAGAACATTGGAGTGGGTTGCCATTTCCTTCTCCAATGCATGAAAGTGAAAAGTGAAAGTGAAGTCGCTCAGTCGTGTCGGACTCTAGTGACCCCATGGACTGCAGCCCACCAGGCTCCTCCATCCATGGGATTTTCTAGGCAAAAGTACTGGAGTGGGGTGCCATTGCCTTCTCCGAAGGACTGCACTAGGGGAAAACTAATTTGAAAAGTGTTCATACATCTGCTTTTGATTTTTTTTCAGTCCACTTGGTTCTATTTTTGAGAACTCGAAAGTGACATACCAGACTATTCAGTATACTTAATCCTTATATGTACTGTTCCTTTACAGGGATCATCACTGGACCATTAATCTACAGTAATAATTTCAAAATTCTTGGAAAGGACACACAAACATCTGTTAAAGGGATGTAAGTTGTGGTTTTAATTATATTATGCTTGTTTTTGTATGTGACTATCTTGTCAGGTACATGCAGGTAAGGTCCGTTTTATTTTTTACTTCAAACATTACCTGCTTTCTTTTAACCCCACACCCATATGTTGATAAGGTGTGTTGGTTCTACTTCCTTTATCTCTCTCCATTCTATCCACTTCACTCAGTCACTATTACCACTCTCTTCATCTCTACTGAAATTGATCCCTCACCTTGTTTCTTGGCTACTCTAGTTCATTGTCCACAGTGACGTCAAAGAGACTGCTCGCTCCTATGCCTAAAAACGTCACAACAGTGCCCCACAGATGTAACATGTAAACATGGCTCACGAGACCCTTTATGATGGATCTGAGACCTACTTTTCAACTTGTATCACTGCCTCCATCTTATTTTACAGTCCAGTCACAGTGAGTTCCTTGTAGTATTTCAGAAAGTACTACTCTTTCAGTTACATGCTGCTTATTTTCTTAAAACATCCTTGCTCATCTCCTTTAACCTCCTTGCCTGACTCATTCTCTCCTACTTCATCTGGCTAATTAATATTTATCCTTTAAAATGTCAAGAAATTATTCTTGATCTCTTCTGTTGGTTTCTATTTCACCTTGAGCTTAATTTTATCACTTACACTGAAATGTAACTATATCCCTGGGCTTCCCTGGTGGCTCAGTGGTAAAGAATCTGCCTGCAATGCTGGAGATGTGGGTTTGATCCCTGGGTCAGGAAGAACCCCCTGGAGAAGGAAATGACAACCCATTCCAGTATTCTTGCCTGGAGAATCCCATAAACTAAGGAGCCTGGCGGGCTACAGTTCATGGAGTTGCAAAGAGTTGGACACGACTTAGCAACTCAACAACAACAACAAACTATGTCCCCAGCAGATTGCTGACTACTCAAAGAAACAAAGTTGGACTTCCCTGGTGGTCCAGTGGTTAAGAATCTGCCTGCCAATGTAGGGTATATGGCTTCGATCCCTGGCCCCAGGAAGATTCCACATGCCACAGGGCAACTAGTAAGCCTGTGCGCTGCAACTACTGAGCTCATATGCCACTACTGAACCCATGCACGTTCACGTTCACTAGAGACCACGTTCCACAACAAGAGAGCAGCCCCTGCTTGCCACAACTAGAGAAAGCCCGAGTGCAGCAACAAAGACCAGGGTAGCCAAACATGTTTTTAAAAATTAAAAGAAAAAAAATGAAGGTGTGTCTTATCTTTCTATTCTGAGCACCCAGCACTGTGCCTAGCGTTTGTTGGGTATTTAAAATATGTTCCTTGAAGGAATTAAAGAGCAGACACATGAAAAGTCTAAGCTTTAAGCATGTGAAAAATCCACTTGTGTGGAATCAGTTCAGTTTTGAAAATATAATAAATGTCAGGTAAACAATGGAGGACCATTTTAATCACTTGATAGGAATCCTGGTTTCAACTAAACCCAATTATATCTTTAATGAAAAAAAAATTCAGGCCAGCTGGAAATTCACAAAGCAAAAGGACCACTCATGATATTTTGATAAAAATATAATTGTTACAAATATCTCATGCTAATTTAGAATTAAAAACCAAAAGCAAATACTATCACAGAATTGAGTTAAGAAAAAAACAAAACCAGAAAATACTTATTTTAGTAATGGGGCAAGATATATACAAGATAAGCCTGGAGTATCTTGTAGAGTTAGAATGATGTACTTAAGAAAAAGATAAAGCAAAAAAAAAAAAAAAAATCCATGATGATGAGGATACATCAAGGAGATACAGGAGTCAACTGAAGGAGTTCCCAATGACTAAAGCTGAAAAAAATGACCTGAGCAACAAAACAAGTAGTATTAAATTATAATCTGAAGTACAAAGTGGATATCCATGAGTTTTTCTGATATAAATAAATATAAATAAATCCATTCTATCCACTTCAC
The DNA here is from genome assembly GCF_019923935.1 of Bubalus bubalis. Taxonomy (NCBI): domain Eukaryota; kingdom Metazoa; phylum Chordata; class Mammalia; order Artiodactyla; family Bovidae; genus Bubalus; species Bubalus bubalis. The sequence continues at coordinate 48,228,653 of NC_059164.1, read as the reverse complement.
TCAGTCACTATTACCACTCTCTTCATCTCTACTGAAATGGATTCCTCACCTTATTTCTTGGCTACTCTAGTTCACTGTCCACAGTGATGTCAAAGAGACTGCTCGCTCCTATGCCTAAAAACCCCACAACAGTGCCCCGCAGAAGAGCGTCAATCATTTATTCGGATACTCTGTCCTCAAGGAGATAGGGCATAACCCCCTACTTCTTAATCTTAGGCTATAAGTAGCAATGCACCCCAGTAGCACACTGAGGGTCCAGATCTTACTTTATATATACCATTCTTCACTTTAAGGCTCACTAATGAAATGGTTGATTCAAAGGATGGAGGAGGAAAAGTACAAGATAGGCTTGGAATACTAACGTTATACCAGAATGGAAATGCTTACAGAATGGGGGCATGACAAAATGATAGGGAATCCAGCTTGAAAAGACTCCCATTGGCCAAATCTGAGACAATCTGAACTATAAAATAAAATCTACTGAATATATTAAATAGGCAAATCAATAAATAACTGTGGGAAAAATGAAAAAGCTCCTCCTTTACCAACAGAATGGCATTTAATAAATGGAGAAGGAATAAGGAAATTAGAAAATCACCATTTGGAAACTGTAAAAATAATAAGGAAAATATGAAGAGAGAGAAAAGGAGAGGGCCAATGTAAGATGTTATCATTTGGGTAACTGAGGGAGGGCTACAGGGCTTTTCTTGGTAGTATTTCTGTGTCTCTTCTGTGATTTGAATTTATCATGTCTGAATAAAAAGTTAAAAGGAAAAAAAAGTCTGCTGTGAAGCAGAACAGAGAAATGGGGCAGTAAGTGAAGGAATATGAGACAAAAGAGGTTTTTACTTTTATCTTTTGGGATAGGAGGTGTCAGAGGATGCCTGTAGGGTGATAGGAAGTGAGGAAGTAATTGCAGAAAACAAGAGCCCTTGAGAAGGATAATTGGGTTGAGAGTCACAGCAGTAGAAGAGGGACTAAAACTTGTAACCCAATAACATTCAGAGTTTGAGTCCAGTTGGGGAAGAATGGTAGTTTTGGTGGTAAGAAGATGACTTTTTAAAATTAATTCTCTGAGTTCAATGAAGTAGGATGGATTTAGAAGTGAGATGAAAAGATCTAAAACAGTTCTGGAGAGTGAAAAAGTGAAGAATTTAGAGAAGTGCAATCGGACTGTAACAGTGTTTAGGGACCATCTGAATGCAGTGACTGTATATTTAAGACAAGAAGTTAGTTCTTTCAGCCATCTTGAGATGCCTGTGTGCAGGTACAAAGTAGATGGATAAGTAGACTATCACCAAGGCTCAGACCTTGAGAGACACAAGGGAAATAGACGATGGGGGTGGTGGGGGGAGGGGAGATGGGAGGGAAAAGGAGTTAAGTAGTTTGCAAGAGCCTAATTATGATGAACCTTGAAATCTAAATTGGATAAGGAGGGAAGAGAGAGCATCAGTATTTGGGGGTGAGATTTGTTAGTATCTGTTAGCTACCAGGCCTGGAATACTGTGTGTGTGCTAGGGACAAAGAGTTGACTTAGATGTGGCCCTGCCTTCCCGAAGAAGGCAATGGCACCCCACTCCAGTACTCTTGCCTGGAAAGTCCCATGGACGGAGGAACCTGGCAGGCTTCAGTCCATGGGGTCGCTAAGAGTCGGACACGACTGAGCGACTTCACTTTCACTTTCCATTTTCATGCATTGGAGAAGGAAATGGCAACCCACTCCAGTGTTCTTGCCTGGAGAATCCCAGGGACAGTGGAGCCTTGTGGGCTGCCACCTATGGGGTCACACAGAGTCGGACATGACTGAAGTGACTTAGCAGCAGCAGCTGCCTTCCCAGCACTTACAATCTAGTAAGAAACATAAAAAATGAAAAATAATTTCTATAAAGTACACTACTAAATACATATCCACACAGAACTATGGAGGTCCAGAAGGAGGCCATTCAACCCAGCTTGAAAGGAGGGAGTTTCAGGGAGGTTTCTTAGAGGTGGTGACAGGGAAGCTGAAGGATGAGGGCAGTAGAGGCAGACAGACCTGCAGTCCGAAGGGTCAAAGGAGAAAAATGATGAAACACCACTGTTAGGACAACTACATGCTCCCATACTTAATAGAGTTCAGTTCAGTTCAGTTCAGTCGCTCAGTCGCGTCCGACCTTTGCGACCCCATGAACTGCAGCACACCAGGTCTCCCTAAAATTAAGACTGGACAAGGGTGGGGTTGGCAAAACTGGAGATAATGCTGGGGGCAGATCACAGAAGACCACGTGTGCCTTCCTGAAGTGCTATTATAAAGGCAACAGGAACTAATACAGAGTTTTAAACACTGAACATGCCAAATCAAATTGATGGTGCTGACACTCTAGTGTCAAAGTGAAGATGCCAAACTAACAAGAGTGACATGCTTTAGAAGACTGCTTGCTTCGCATGAGAAGGAGTAAGATATTTTTTGGAATGGAAACAAAGGGGCAAAAATAATTATACTAAAGAGTAAACATTAATGAACAAAACCCAAAATAGCTCTATTTTTCATATGCAGAGAGAAAGGGGAAATGAATGATTTTGTGTGTGTTAGGTATCGTTAGCTATTTTTCTACCTATTGTTAGGTATATGGTGCCTGCCACTATCCTCTGGGGGACTATGAACATGAATGAGGTTTGTGGGTGAAGTGCTTTTGGGTTTTAGAAAAGACATGAATGTAAGGCATGATGATACTTATAAAGATTACTGGGACTCTGGACCAAGGAACCAATGAGCAGGCTTTATAATAAATAAAATCAGACCTATGTTATGCTGTTGGCAAAAGAAACAATAAATGCATAAAGACTTCTTTCATGAATCTTGAGTTAGGTTGCTAAGTAATATATTTAAGAAAATTCTGGCTCTGTTGCTTAGCAAAGAATAATTACAAATTATATGAATATGCTGGTTTTGCACTTGAAAATCAGGGTGTATGTTTTAGGCAAAGCACTGTGTGCTGTTGCTAAGTCACTTAAGTTGTGTCTGAGTCTGTGTGACCCCACAGACGGCAGCCCACCAGGCTCCCCCGTCCCTAGGATTTTCCAGGCAAGAACACTGGAGTGGGTTGCCATTTCCTTCTCCAATGCATGAAAGTGAAAAGTGAAAGTGAAGTTGCTCAGTCATGTCTGACCCTTAGCATGGACTGCAGCCTACCAGGCTCCTCCGTCCATGGGATTTTCCAGGCAAGAGTACTGGAGTGGGGTGCCATTGCCTTCTCCAAAGCACTGTGTAGGTATAGCTTATATATACTGCTTCGAGAGTATGTTTTATAAAGCAATTTCATGTGAAAGCAGAAGCAACACGTGAAATCTCTAATTTACAAATCATCATGTATGCAGAACTGAAGGAATCAATTGACTCTGACTATAAAAAAAGAACTAGTTTTACTATATATAAGCATACATAATTCCTTAAATTATCTAATCAACATTCATTTAACGAGTACTTAGGTGTACAGCAAATTTTATAATAATATTAAAGCAGAAATCAATCTCTTCAATAGCATCTAATTTATACTAAAAAAGGTATTCTTTATTTAAAGACCTTTAACAGGAGTCAGTAAGGGCCAGATTGCAAACATTTTTAGCTTTCTAGGCCATGCAGCGTCTGCCTAGTTTGCTTAATCCCACAGCCCAGAAAACATGTAAATGAATGAGCAGGGCTTTGTTCCAATAAAATTTAATTTTTAAAAATCAAGGCGGCAAGCTGGAGTTGACCCATGGGCCACAGTTTGCTGATCCCTATACTAAAACACACTTTTAAGTCTTATCAGATTCTCTTAGATTATCAATTTATTCAAAAGAACTATAAAATAAAGTATCAGAACATGAGAGGAGAGGACTCAAATTACACTTGAAATTTTAAGAAACTGCCTAAGAAGTTCCCCATTTATCTATTTTGCTTATAGAAAGAACAAATACTATATAGATACAGGATGCTGCAATGAGATTTCGCTTTAGGAAGGAAAGGTTTTCTTCCTTTTTCAGCTCATTTTCTTGGTTGAATGCTTTCCATCCATTTCGAAAGTGTCTTTAGAGTTGTCCAGTTTAATTTCTGTACTGCACTCGGCAATTACACATAAACCTGAAACAAACTGATTCAATCAATATGTTTATCAACATATTCAGAGAATTATGCTTGATTATATTTTAATCATCTGAACATTCCATTATTTGGTATGCATTTAGCATTCTCTACTCTATAGTTTTTTTTTTTGTAAACTAACTCATATGTCACACAGAGGAAGGAATAATTTGTAGTCACTTCATGTATATATGTTGGATCCATTCATCAAGGCTATAAGCTCTCCAGGGAAAAGAATATTTTCTCTTGCTGTAATGCCCCTTTGTAGAGCTAATGAAAGCTTTTCTTCAGGTAGCATCACTTATGTTTGCTGGCTTCCCGGGTAGTTAAGCTGGTAAAGAATCCACCTGCAATGCAGGGGACCCCACTTTGATTCCTGGGTCAGGAAGTTCCCCTGGAGAAGGGATAGACTACTCACTCCAATATTTTGGGGCTTCCCTGGTGGCTCAGATGGTAAAGAATCTGCCTGCATTGTGGGAGACCTGGGTTTGATCCCTGGATTGGGAAAATCCCCTGGAGGAGGGCACCCATTCCAGTATTCTTGCTCGGAGAATCCCCATGGACAGAGGAGCCTGATGGGCCACAGTCCATGGGGCCACAAAGAGTCGAACATGACTGAGCGACTAAGCACAGCACACGTTGTCAATGCTATGAAAGTCATCCTTGAGTTTCTGTCTTCAGTTACTATTTTCCCTGGAGCTATTGGTCACTGTATAACAATTATATAGTTTATTTTACATGAAAAGGGCCTGGAAATAGATAAGAAGCTCACAAAATGGAAAACATTACAACTAAATGGGAATGTGACAGGGAACCAAGCAGGAGAACATATCACTATGACATATTTGTTCCAGGAAATAGTCCACAGCAAGAAAGTCTCCTTCTTCTGGTTTGATAATAATACTAACTGCATGTAGAGATAATATACAGAAAATGGCAATACACCCTTTATTTAAAAATTAAAAACCAACCTACGAGTTAAAAGCTGACTAAAGGGATGGGCCATATATTTGATTTAAATAACTGATGTATTGTTAATAACATATAGTCTATTGCCATATCCATCAAATAATCTATGCTATTTTTTTAAAATATGCACTTTGCTTCAAAGGAAAAGAAGGAGATATTAAAACAGCAGAAATTTCCAGATAAGTAAAAAGCATAAAAACATTTGTTAAAAGGTCATAAAGCAAAAAACATAATACGACTAAACCTACTAATTTTTAAAAAAGCACTGCAAAATTAAAAATAAGATGGCAGCTTTGATATAAGTGCAAGTTAAAGATAGTTGAGTTTATACCCACAAGAATTTGCAACTGTAAGATATGCTTAGTTTGGACTTCGAGAATTTATTTTTAGCTAGATAGATGGCTCAAATAGTTCCTTTGCAAGAAACTAGAAATCCCACAGTTTTAAATTTGTCTTATTCTTGTTTAAGACTCAAGAGGCAGAAATACAGGGTTACTGATATACAGAGTAGTAATTTTTCTATAATTTTCTCTTATCTTGATCTTCAATTTCTCTTGTAAAGCACTTCAACTATTTTTACTCTCTGGTCCCCATGTTAGTTATGACTTGTGTATTACTGGCTTTAGAGGATAATGATTTTTTTTTTTTTGATAATGATTTTTTTTTTAAAAAACTCAAACATGCTAAGGGTAGAGAAATTGGTCTGTAAAAGGAAATGCTAGAATGTTATTTCTTTTTAAGGTAAGCCATGGTGAAATGGAAGCATTTATCCAGGAACAGAGATGAGTAAACTAGTTGAGAATTGAATAAAATAACTAGTTAATAAACTTGAAGTTTAAATAGGATTAGAAGATTCCGTTTCCTGATTCAAATCTAAGGTCCCCGTTATATGCTGCCAATACTTAGGTACACAGAATGGGCCTTTACACTCAGTTTCTGTTCTACTGGTATAGACTTTGAGTAACGTTTAAAATTTGCTTTATCTCCAGCAACAGCACTCCTCTGATGGAGCCAAAGCAAAAACAGTACCCAGCTGTGGATGTGACTGGTGATAGAAGCAAGGTCTGATGCTGTAAAGAGCAATATTGCATAGGAACCTGGAATGTCAGGTCCATGAATCAAGGCAAATTGGAAGTGGTCAAGCAAGAGATGGCAAGAGTGAATGTCGACATTCTAGGAATCAGAGAACTGAAATGGACTGGAATGGGTGAATTTAACTCAGATGACCATTATATCTACTACTGTGGGCAGGAATCCCTCAGAAGAAATGGAGTGGCCATTATGGTCAACAAAAGAGTCCGAAATGCAGTACTTGGATGCAATCTCAAAAACGACAGAATGATCTCTGTTCGTTTCCAAGGCAAACCATTCAATATCACAGTAATCCAAGTCTATGCCCCGACCAGTAACGCTGAAGAAGCTGAAGTCGAACAGTTCTATGAAGACCTACAAGACCTTTTAGAACTAACACCCCAAAAAGATGTCCTTTTCATTATAGGGGACTGGAATGCAAAAGTAGGAAGTCAAGAAACACCTGGAGTAACAGGCAAATATGGCCTTAGAATATGGAATGAAGCAGGGCAAAGACTAATAGAGTTTTGCCAAGAAAATGCACTGATCATAACAAACACCCTCTTCCAACAACACAAGAGAAGACTCTATACATGGACATCACCAGATGGTCAACACTGAAATCAGACTGATTATATTCTTTGCAGCCAAAGATGGAGAAGCTCTATACAGTCAGCAAAAACAAGACCAGGAGCTGACTGTGGCTCAGACCATGAACTCCTTATTGCCAAATTCAGACTTAAATTGAAGAAAGTAGGGAAAAACACTAGACAATTCAGGTATGACCTAAATCAAATCCCTTATGATTATACAGTGGAAGTGAGAAATAGATTTAAGGGCCTAGATCTGATAGAGTGCCTGATGAACTATAGAATGAGGTTTGTGACATTGTACAGGAGACAGGGATCAAGACCATTCCCATAGAAAAGAAATGCAAAAAAGCAAAATGGCTGCCTGGGGAGGCCTTACAAATAGCTGTGAAAAGAAGAGAAGCAAAAAGCAAAGGAGAAAAGGAAAGATATAAACATCTGAATGCAGAGTTCCAAAGAATAGCAAGAAGAGATAAGAAAGCCTTCCTCAGCAATCAATGCAAAGAAATAGAGGGAAACAACAGAATGGGAAAGACTAGGGATCTCTTCAAGAAAATCAGAGATACCAAAGGAACATTTCATGCAAAGATGAGCTCAATAAAGGACAGAAATGGTATGGGCCTAACAGAAGCAGAAGATATTAAGAAGAGATGGGAAGAATACACAGAAGAACTGTACAAAAAAGATCTTCACGACCCAGATAATCATGATGGTGTGATCACTGACCTAGAGCCAGACATCCTGGAATGTGAAGTCAAGGGGGCCTTAGAAAGCATCACTACGAACAAAGCTAGTGGAGGTGATGGAATTCCAGTTGAACTATTTCAAATCCTTAAAGATGATGCTGTGAAAGTGCTGCACTCAATATGCCAGCAAATTTGGAAAACTCAGCAGTGGCCACAGGACTGGAAAAGGTCAGTTTTCATTCCAATCCCAAAGAAAGGCAATGCCAAAGAATGCTCAAACTACCACACAATTGCACTCATCTCACATGCTAGTAAAGTAATGCTCAAAATTCTCCAAGCCAGGCTTCAGCAATATGTGAACCATGAACTTCCTGATGTTCAAGCTGGTTTTAGAAAAGGCAGAGGAACCAGAGATCAAATTGCCAACATCCGCTGGATCATAGAAAAAGCAAGAGAGTTCCAGAAAAACATCTATTTCTGCTTTATTGACTATGCCAAAGCCTTTGACTGTGTGGATCACAATAAACTGTGGAAAATTCTGAAAGAGATGGGAATACCAGACCACCTGATCTGCCTCTTGAGAAATTTGTATGCAGGTCAGGAAGCAACAGTTAGAACTGGACATGGAACAACAGACTGGTTTCAAATAGGAAAAGGAGTTCGTCAAGGCCGTATATTGTCACCCTGCTTATTTAACTTCTATGCAGAGTACATCATGAGAAACGCTGGACTGGAAGAAACACAAACTGGAATCAAGACTGCCGAGAGAAATATCAATAACCTCAGATATGCAGATGACACCACCCTTATGGCAGAAAGTGAAGAGGAACTCAAAAGCCTCTTGATGAAAGTGAAAGTGGAGAGTGAAAAAGTTGGCTTAAAGCTCAACATTCAGAAAACGAAGATCATGGCATCCGGTCCCATCACTTCATGGGAAATAGATGGGGAGACAGTGTCAGACTTTATTTTTCTGGGCTCCAAAATCACAGATGGTGACTGAAGCCATGAAATTAAAAGACGCTTACTCCTTGGAAGGAAAGTTATGACCAACCTAGATAGCATATTCGAAAGCAGAGACATTACTTTGCCAACAAAGGTTCATCTAATCAAGGCTATGGTTTTTCCTGTGGTCATGTATGGATGTGAGAGTTGGACTGTGAAGAAGGCTGAGCGCCGAAGAATTGATGCTTTTGAACTGTGGTGTTGGAGAAGACTCTTGAGAGTCCCTTGGACTGCAAGGAGATCCAACCAGTCCATTCTGAAGGAGATCAGCCCTGGGATTTCTTTGGAAGGAATGATGCTAAAGCTGAAACTCCAGTACTTTGGCCACCTCATGGGAAGAGTTGACTCGTTGGAAAAGACTCTGATGCTGGGAGGGACTGGGGGCAGGAGGAGAAGGGGACGACAGAGGATGAGATGGCTGGATGGGCATCACTGACTCGATGGACGTGAGTCTCAGTGAACTCCGGGAGTCGGTGATGGACAGGGAGGCCTGGCGTGCTGCGATTCATGGGGTCGCAAAGAGTCGGAGACGACTGAGCAACTGATCTGATCTGATCTGAAGAAAACTAAAACACCAATTAGAGAACATAAGATACATGTACTTCACTATAGCATTAGTTACAACAGCCAAGATATGGAAACAACCTAATTACCCATTAATAGGTAAATGGGTAAAAAAAATGTGACATACACACACACACACCCAAACACACACACAACGGAATATTTGTTGTTGTTGTTTAGTTGCTAAGTTGTGTCTGACTCTTTGTGATACCATGAACTGTAGTCTGCCAGGTTCCTCTGTTCATGGGATTTCCCAGGCAAGAATATTATTATTACTCAGCTATAAAAAAGAATGAGATCTTGCCATTTGTTACAACATGGCTGGACCTAGAAGGTAGGCTAAGTGAGATAAGTCAGACAGAGAAAGACCAATACTGTATTATTTCACTTTTATGTGCAATAAAAAAAAAACAAAAAACAAATGAACAAACATAACAAGGTACAAAGTTATATATAGAAAGAAAAACAAGTGTTTGCCAGGGGTGAGGGTTGGGGAGGGGGAAGATAAGGAGAAGAAAGAAACTGGTGAGGAGATTAAGAAGTACAAATTTCCAGACTTCCCAGGTGGTCTAGTGGTTAAGACTCAGCCCTTCCACTGCAAGGGGCATAGGTCAGATCCCTAGTTGGGGAACTAGATCCTGCATCCTGCCTTATAACAACAACAACAATAATAATAATAATGAGAAGCCTAGAAGAAACTTAAAAAAAGGAAGTACAAATTTTCAGTTGCAAAATAAATGAGCCACAGGTATGAAATGTACAGTGTGGGGGATACAGTCAATAATTATGTGTTATCTTTGTATGGTGACATGGTAGTAAGACTTACTGTGGTGATCAGTTTGAAATGTTTAAAACATCACATCACTATGTTGTGTTAAAGGAACTAGTATAGTGCTATAAGTCAATTACACTTCAAAAACACACTCCTAGAAAGAGAGCAGAGTTGGGGGAGGGGGAATTAGAGGAAGGCAGTCAAAATGTGCCAACTTTCAGTTATAAGATCTAGGGATGTAATGTACAACATGATTAATATAATTAACACTGGGGTATGTTAGTTTCCAAAGTTGTTAAGAGAGTAAATCCTAAGAGTTCTCAACACAAGAAAAAAAATTTTTTTCTATTCTTTAATTTTGTAATGAGATTAAGGATGTTCACTAAACATTGTGATAATCATTTCATGATGCATGTATCGATAAATCAAATTATTACACTGTACACCTTAAACTTGCATGCATATGTGCTCAGTTGCTAAGTTGTGTCTGACTCTTTGTGATCCTATGGACTGTATTCTGCCAGGCTCCTCTGTTCATGGAATTTCCCAGGCAAGAATACTGGAGTAGCCTGCCATTTCCTACTCCAGGGGATCTTCCCGACCCAGGGATCCTACCGGTGTCTCCTGCATCTCTTGCACTGGTAGGTGGATTCTCGACCACTGAGTCACCTGGGAATCCCACACCTTAAACTTATACAGTGCCATTTGTCAACTATATTTCAATAAAACTAGAAGAAAAATAAAAATTTGCTTTATCCTCAGTAGGTTGCTTTTTAAGGACAGTTATTTTTTGGGCTCCAAAATCACTGCAGATGGTGACTGCAGCCATGAAATTAAAAGACGCTTACTCCTTGGAAGGAAAGTTAGGACCAACCTAGATAGCATATTGAAAAGCAGAGACATTACTTTGCCAACAAAGGTTCGTCTAGTCAAGGCTATGGTTTTTCCTGTGGTCATGTATGGATGTGAGAGTTGGACTGTGAAGAAGGCTGAGCGCCGAAGAATTGATGCCTTTGAACTGTGGTGTTGGAGAAGACTCTTGAGAGTCCCTTGACTGCAAGGAGATCCAACCAGTCCATTCTGAAGGAGATCAGCCCTGGGATTTCTTTGGAAGGAATGATGCTAAAGCTGAAACTCCAGTACTTTGGCCACCTCGTGCGAAGAGTTGACTCATTGGAAAAGACTCTGATGCTGTGAGGGATTGGGGGCAGGAGAAGGGGACGACAGAGGATGAGATGGCTGGATGGCATCACGGACTCGATGGACGTGAGTCTGGGTAAACTCCGGGAGTTGGTGATGGACCGGGAGGCCTGGCGTGCTGCGATTCATGGGGTTGCAAAGAGTCGGACACGACTGAGCGATTGAACTGAACTGAACTGATGCTCCATGTTAAATGATCTTACAATGAAGAAGTTATTTGAATGGGCTTCCCTGGTAGCTCAGCTGGTAAAGAATCCACTTGCAATGCAAGAGACCCTGGTTCTATTCCTGGGTCAGGAAGATATGCTAGAGAAGGGATAGGCTACCCTCTCCAGCATTTGTGGACTTCCCTGGTGGCTCAGCTAGTAAAGAATTCATCTGCAATGTGGCAGATTCTTACATTCAACCTTACAATGAATGTTATTTGAATAGTTCCCCCCAAAATTGCTGATGGAAAGAAAAGGAAAGGAAGAAAAGGAAGAAAGAATAATGGCAGGGTCAAAGAATTTGCCTCAGTCACTTTTTTTTTCTTTTCCCTTTATGTAGGAGACATACACTAGTACTCAGCTTCTACTATTAGACTGCCAGTCCTGAGAACTTTCAATGTAGCATGCTATGGATATACTTCTGCTCCTAAAGGAACGAGGAAGAGACATTTTCATATACAACTCAATCACAGTTAAAATCATTGCCTGGATGCATGCAATGACTGAATGATACGTATTTCTTCTAGTTTTAAGAATAAGTACTGAGAAGGTATTAAGAATAAATCCTGGGAAGCTGTCCTGGGAAGAATCTTTTGAAGTCAATCTCCTTGGATATCAGAAAGTTTTCTGCTACATACAAGGTCTATTTTATTATGAGGGCTTGTGAACTTTGTAAATTCTTCAGCGCTTACGTTCTCATTTTTCATGGCAGTGCCCTTTCCCAATTATTCCACACACTGGGACATCAGAGCTACCATTAAACAGATCATTAAAAATGACAGATCGGGTCCTTACACCTGACTAAGTTAGTCTCGAGTATAAATTGGATGCTTGGGGACATGCATGCTCTCCGTTGGCTCACTAGGGTCATATGACTGCACTGGAGCACAGGTAATTTAATTAACTAACTGGTGAAAAATCTGAGCTGGTGTTTAAAAACTGATGGAGATTTTGGCACTGCTGATAGAGTGAGTGCTCTTAATACCTGCTTTCAGAATAATACTTTGCCAATTTGGATTGAATCAGTTTAAATAGATCAGTTTAAATGTATCTGTGCTTCACTTCCACTAATATATTTGGAGAAAATGTTTCACCAAGATTAAAAGAAACACTAATAATAAGACCATGCATAAGAACAATATTCTATTTACCTCTTTTAAAAAATATACCACACTGCCTTTCTACTCAATTTTGAAATATAAGAGAACTTCCTGAAACATTTCTTAAGCACCATCAGTCTTAATACTCTCAATTTATAGAAATCTATGAATATTATTTGAATGGTACTATATACAAAGCATTGTGCTGCTGAACTCATCCATACCTTGAACTACTAATTTATTTCTTAGTCTTGTCTGAATGAATTTGACTAGTATAGGTCAAGAGAACACAGCCAGGGTTATACCTCCATTAGAAATGGAACTTGGATCTTCTCAAGGTCAGTAACAATGTTATCTAAAATAAAATGTGTTCATAAAATACTACACTCCTTGCAGAAACCAAACTGAACATACTCAAACAGGTAAAATCTGCTTTTACCTCAACCTTGATTCACTTTGAAAGTAGTTCTGCAGTCTACACTTCAAATAGGAAACTTGGAATCGCTTGTTATCAGATCATAAACAAAATGTCTATATTATAAAAGAGTTCATCTTCTCCAAACATCTGAATTGTCAAAGAAATATTGAGCTTCTTTATATTACTCAAAATAACACTGAGTTTAGAGTTATATATCAGACTTGTGAAGTTAAAACTCAAAATACATGAATTGGATTTTTTAAAAAGCAAAGGGAGAAAAAAACTAAGCTGGCCAGGGTTAAGAGAGGTAGCATGGCACACAACCTACTCTTGTCTGCCTTTTATTTCTGTCCTACTCTGCTTACAACTTAAGGAAAAGGATCCTTGGCAGATATTAAAAAAAGCAGGAATTTAAAATAATTTTTTAAACTAATTAAAGGTATTTTGGAAATAGTTCCTTAAATTCTTCAGAAGGATTACCAGCAATATTTTGTGTTGGGTGAAAAAAGAACACTATTTCTCTTTTGAAATGTCTGATTACTAAATTTATTTTCATACAAATGTTAAAACTTCGTGATCGTGTTCCAAATTGTTTGGAACTGCAGAAGAGCCAAAAGTACAACTATGAGAAGATTTAGAATTTTGAGCTATACTATTCCAAACACACCATCTACCATTTTGTCTAGAAGAGTAAATTATTTTTTAACTTACTGCTTCTAAATGTTTTTTTTTTTTTTTACTTTAAATAAGAATTAGGAAAGTGACTATATACTTTATATCAGAAAAAATATCCTACCAATTTTTTTAAGCAATTAGCATTTATCTTCAGGCTTTCCATTTCAAATGCAAATACATCTTGATGAACTCAACTCTGTCCAAACAATATACATAATTAACAATAGCAAGATGTATTACAGAAACTTATACTGAGGCCTATTTTTTTTTTAATCTAAACTTACAAATGGCATAAAGTATTTTTTATTCAATTACTGAATGTTTTCCAATTTATTTCCAACACAAAGCAGTGGAAGAGATCTGAAATTGGAGAAGGCCTATGCATTGATCACTATCTTGACTCTGCCTGAGAGGTTCCCAGTATCTGGACAACATCAAGGACTATCTGTCATAAGCTGGAATGTTGCTCAGGGGTCAAGCCATCAACTTTGAGGCAGTTTCTTGGATGACATCAGATTTAGAACTTTTCAGTGCTATGCAGCTGCAGGCAATAATAATTTGTTCCTTGTCTAAGAATAAGAAGATACTAAAACAACTGTTTTTCAAAAAAAACAAAAAATGCAGAAGAAATAGCTGCCTTCAGGGAAATGGGAGTTGGGACGTCCTACCCCAAGTCCTTATTGCAATGTATTTAGGAATGAGACACTGAATTCTCTACTGACATCCCCCAGTCTGTAGCTTACTCTGTCCGTACCATTTCTTTCAAGGAACGTTTTCCTTATATCTGGCACGTAGAAAATATTAGGGCTTATCTCAAGCCCTAATATTATAACCTTATCTTATAACCAAAACATTCCCCCTGTCATTGCTTCTTTTAGCAGCAATGTACTATGATGAAAAACTGTGATAATTTTCCAAATGTGTTTACAAGCAACTTTTCAGGAACACAGGTCTTTTGCTAAGGCAGGAACATTTGTATTTACAACACAGATCTGAAACACCTACATGTTTGTTTGTAAAACAGAGCATGTTTCTCTTGGCTGAAACAATGTTTTATCTTCATATTTGAGCAGGAATTTGTAAATAGGTCACCCTTGGTATTTTAGCCAGAAGAACATGTGGCCACTGGTTTTGTTTTAGCAAAAGTAGTGAAGTTTAACAGCATAAAATATGATACTTCTACTTTTGTGCAGGCATATAACGTTACCATCTGAAGCCGTCTTTAATTCAGTTTTCAGTTTTTCTTTGTCTTCTTCTAGTTTTTTATTTTCTGCTTCCAAAATATGTTCTTCTTCCTTGTCATAGTTTTTCAAGAGCTATCAGAAAAGAAAGTTATAGAAAGAAGTAATCTTAGATTGTAATAGCCAGACATTTTTTTAGGAAAAGAGCTAAATAATGTATTTTAAATTATTGGCCTTTATTCTTTGTCCCTTTCAGTGCTTTATACTTTTTTACAATGTAAACTTCTGTTAACAGAAACTTAGTTTTTGGTAAACACACACACACACACACACACACACACTCTTTCTTCTATGATTGAAACCTCTGACATGAAAATAACAAGAGTTTCTGGCCGGGCTACAATTAAAATTATATTTTCAAAAGTATTCAGATAAAACATACCTTTTCCTTAATATGTGATGTTAATCTAAGGAAAAAAAATAGTGCTGAGGGTAATATTACTTGGAAAGCCTTTATGTTCCAACTGCAGAGCGGTCTACTCAGACTAGTTTTATATTGATGATTTGTAAGAAAAGAACATGTTTTCAGGATAGAAATGGGTAAGTGGAGTATGACAGGGCCACCTCTATGCTTGGACAATTCTACCTAATTTACACTGAATGGTCTCCAAATTACTTTTATCCAGTTAATCTTTCATAATATTATTTGTATTTTCAAATCTATTTTGGCTTTTAAAGTGTTTGTTTTATGTTTGTAGCTTATCTTTTCTAGGCAAGAATAATTAAGATCTGAATAGTAAAATATTTGACTAAAATAAAAACATCATGGGGTAAAAATTTCATAGCCTGGATGGAAATCATCAGTGTTAATAGAAGTAAGTGGCTGACATTAAAAAGAACATTTTAAGATGTTTAGTTAAAGATGTTAAATTAATGTTTGAAAAACAGAACATGTACATATTGACATGGGTTATTTGACTAAGTAAAAAGGCAGCAATTTGATACAGAAAACCTCAACAGTCAGGAAAAAAAAAAATTAACTCAGGACAATTTAAAATAGACATAGAAAAGAATTTCTATTGCAGGGTGATTCCTTTCCTAATGTAAACTGACATTAAAACACTGACATATTAAACAAAACAAAGTTCTACTTAGCACTGCTACTACTACATGCAAATATTGTACAATACTATGTAGTATTAGGAGTAAAAATATAACAGAAATACAATCTTTTGCTCTCAGGTAAACTCAGGCTTGAGGAGAAGGCAATGGCAACCCACTCCAGTACTCTTGCCTGGAAAATCCCATGGATGGAGGAGCCTGGTAGGCTGCAGTCCATGGGGTCGATAGGAGTCGGACACGACTGAGCGACTTCACTTTCACTTTTCACTTTCATGCATTGGAGAAGGAAATGGCAACCCACTCCAGTATTCTTGCCTGGAGAATCCCAGGGATGGGAGAGCCTGGTGGGCTGCTGTCTATGGGGTCACACAGAGTCGGAGACGACTGAAGCGACTTAGCAAACTCAGGCTAGTGGAAACGATGAGATGAGCATAAATATTGTAGCACAAGATCAAATACAATACTGCTGTGTTACAACAGAGATCAGGCAGATCCAAAGGAGGAATTAAAACTCGAATGAATATATAATTCCAAGAATTTTTTTTTAAGAGATAAAGAACTGAAGTACCTACTAAAACCAAAGAAGTCTCATATCTTTAACATTAAAAAAAAACAACTTTTTTTTTTTTTTAAGAGCAGAGACTAGGGAAAAAAAAATCCCTCTGAATTCCACAGGTCTGTTGACCACTTCAACACAATCCTTGCTTTTACTTCACTTGAATTCATTTCGCACAGTCTTCAGTGATTATCCAAACTGGAAGAGAACCAATGAGTTACAGGAAAGCTTACACTGACTGCCTGAATTAATATGCCACTGACTTGGAAAAGTTGAATTTGGTGTTGGTCTTGTAAATAAGCTTTCACTAATGCACCTATAAATCTGTTCAACTTTATTACTGAATTATGTGTAACTTGATGCTGGAGAAAGACCAACAGCCCTGGAATCTGAAATTTTATAGCCACTAGCTATAGTAATGCACATGTAAACAGTCCTACCCACCTTACTCGACCTGGGTAAGTGGCTGGGAAAAAACAAGAAGTAAAGCTCCATCACTGTTGTTATTTTAAAGCAGTCATATATAAGTTAATTGGTCTTTCATAATTATTTCATTAACTGAATATCATAGCAGAATGGGGTCCCATGCACCATCTGCAAGTCATTTCATGGGCTAGCATATGATTGAAGGGAACAAAACAATGTGGTTTAGAGTGTGGATTCTAGAGGCAGGCTGCCTGCCTGGATTCAAACCTTAGTTCTGTCTCTTATTAGTGGAATGATTTTATACAAGTCACTTAACCTTTCTGTGCCTCCATTTCTTCATCTATAAAACGCAAATATTAACAGCACCAACCTCCTAGGGTGGCTGCAACAATTCAAAGAGTTAATACCTTACTGTGAAGCCTGTGAATACTGGGAGCTATTATTTATAAACTTGAGACCCAGAACAAATGTAGTGACTGGCCCTAGATCACAATGCTAATTAATTACTGGCAGATTTGGGACTGGCACCCAAATCTCTTGAACTTTAGGGTAAAACACTTTCCATTAGATAATGTGTCTCTTATAGAGAATGAAGAGATGTTTTTACCATTATAAAATGAGATCAAAGGACAGAAAATGAAGCAAATAATATTAACATACAAAATAAGTCTGACTGTGTTGCTGAAACACTGGTGACATACTGTTTGCCTCTGAACACAGAAACACTGACACAGCTTAACGACCAATGGAAAGTTACATGACATCTATGCACCAAAGCTTTTTTCAGAACAGAACAAAACAAAGTAAACATACAAACCAGTGCTTATTCTCTAAATGTTTCCTTAAAAGATGCTGTTAAAATCTACCCAAAGAAACATTTCTGAATCCTATTTGTGTAGTGGTAATAAGGCAGACATCATAAATAAAACATGGGTTTTTGAACAGGTCACCATGATACTGTAGCATCAAAACTATTTTTTTTTGCAATGAGTTTTCCCTTATTTAATAGGTGGTGGAGAAGACTCTTCAGAGTCCTTTAGACAGCAAGGAGATCAACCTTGTCAGTCTTGAAGGAATCCACCCTGAATATTCATTGTAAGGACTGATGCTAAAGCTGATGTTCTAATACTTTGGCCACATGATGCGAAGAGTCAACTCACTGGGAAAAAACCTGATGATGAGAAAGACTGAAGGCAGGAGGAGAAGGGGATGACAGAGGATGAGTTGGTTGGATAGCGTCACCAACTCAATGGACGTGAGTTTGAGCAAACTCCAGAGACAGTGAAGGACAGGGAAGCCTGGCGTGCTGCAGTCCATGGGGTGGTGAAGAATCAGACACGACTTAGCAAATGAACAACAATAGTTTTAGAGAGCTTTATATTGTTCTAGTTAATAGGTAACTCTTTCAGAATTAATAAAAGGTGATGCTTAGAGTTCTTTCTGTAAGAGGCTGGGCTTTAGGATTTGGGTAATTCTCTACTGTTAGACTTACAATACTTTTTACATAAATATGAAAAGTGAAAGTGAAAGTCGCTCAATCATGTCCAGCTCTTCGCGACCCCATGGATTATGCAGTCCATGGAATTCTCCAGGCCAGAATACT
The DNA here is from genome assembly GCF_019923935.1 of Bubalus bubalis. Taxonomy (NCBI): domain Eukaryota; kingdom Metazoa; phylum Chordata; class Mammalia; order Artiodactyla; family Bovidae; genus Bubalus; species Bubalus bubalis. The sequence goes on along the minus strand of NC_059164.1, from coordinate 48,210,410 downwards.
GGAGTGGGTAGCCTTTTCCTTCTCCAGGAGATCTTCCCAATCCAGTGATCAAACACAGGTCTCCCGCATTGCAGGTGGATTCTTTACTAGCTGAGCCACAAGGGAAGCATAAGAATACTGGAGTGGGTAGCCTATCCCTTCTCCAGCAGATCTTCCCGACTCATGAATCGAACTGGGGTCTCTTGAATTGCAGGAGGATTCTTTACCAACTGAGTTATCAGGGAAGCCCTTACATAAATATAATTTGATGTAATTCATAATTGATTGCAATTCATTAATCTGTAATAGGGAAATAATCTTATTGCATTATGTTAGGAATTATTTAAGAAAATGTTTCACTTCTGAATAGTTTTTTTGACTTTTTTCCCTAAGAAGCAGAATTAGGAAAACTTATAGGTTATAGGGCTTAACATGAACTGAAAACACTCAAGCTTGAGATCTGACTCCTAAATTTTAAAGTTAAGAAAAAAAATACCCAAAGTAATTTTGTATCTTCCATTTTCTCAATTTGTTCTTTTTACTTAACATGGAAAACATCAGTACCTGATTTTCATTCTCCCTGAGGAGCAGGGGAAAGACAGCATAGAGTTCTCAAAGAATTATTAGCAACATAACCCAAATTAGAGACTGAAAATATTATATGCCATCTTCTATCTGTATCAACTATTTTTCTCTGCTTCTTATATAAACATCATTTAAAGAAAAACACACACACACACAGTCTTAACAGTAATTCAACTGAATGGGAAATGGAAACTTAAGAGAGACTTATTAAAACTTGCCTTATGTTATAAAGTAAAATTAATGGTAATAAAGGAACTAAAATTCATATTCCCAGAACTGTTTTCTCCTTGAATCATAGGAAGTAGGTCAATGGCATTAATCTACTACTGAGGGAAACTTTGAGAACTCACACATCTAAAGATAATAAAATACTTCTGGAACAATCATATTGTAGAACACTGTTATTTATGGTCATTTTCTGCTTATAAAATATAAAAATGCTCTTTTTGAGGCTGAAAAAAATATACCATCCCTTGGGAATACCAAAAACATTCACACCAGTTTTTTTTTTAAAAATTAAATACCCGTTTCAGTCTTTCATTTTCTTCCATGAATTTTTTGGCAGCCTGGTTAATATTTTCTGCTTGATGTTTAAGTACTCCTTTGTGTGACAGCTCTTTTGCCAGCTGAGTAATAAGGGTAACCAGACGTCTCAACACTCTAAGAAAATAAAAAAAATGTCAGAGTAGTATATAACTAGACTAATCCCCAAGAACTGTGACTTTAAGCACTAATTATCCAGTAACTCCCCTTCAGGTGTGGGTGTGGTAATATTTAAGCAAGGGAGGATGTTTAAAGAAGTGTGTGTTCAGTCACTCAGTCATGTCTGACTCTCTGTGACGTCATGGACTGTAGCCTGCCAGGCTTCTCTGTCCATGGCATTCTCTAGGCAAGAATACTGGAGTGGGTTGTCATTTCCTCCTCCAGGGTTTAAAGAAGATAAATACGTAATCCAAGTCCTAGTTAAAAGAAGCCTGTGCCTCATTTCTTTGAATTTTTTGCCAGAAGACTAACTTTTGGAATGTGGGTTCAGTGGGACTTATTTACTTATTTTTCTCTGTAGAGGACTTTGGCCAGGAGGAGCAGAAAGAGAATTTTGGACATTGTGGCAGGGCCAGTAAGAAATTTTCCCCCTCAGTTCAAAATCTGCTATGTAAAGAGCACTGTGCAGGATTTCCCTTGTGGTCAGTGGTTAAGACTTGAGCCCCCGTGCTTCCAATGCAGGGGGCATGGATTCAATCCCTGGCTGTGGAAACAAGATCCCACATGCCTTTTAGTCAAAATAAATAAATAAAAATAGCACTGCAGAAGGCTGGCTAAACCTAAAAATTACTCTCCTTGTATTGATGAGTAACCTCCATTGTTACTAATAGTAATCGTTATCTTCAAGTATCCAATTCAAGAACTGCTAAGTGTTAATTACTATGCCAGGCATTGGGGATATAATTGGAAACAAGACAATGGCTCTGTTCTCAAAGGGTTTAGGCTTTAGTTGGGGAGGTGAGAGTTAAAACAGTATTTAATTACAACCATGAGTAATTAAATGACACGTGGAAGAAAAGTATATACACTACACATTCTATGGGAGTGTACAACAGGAGACCTACCTACTTTGGGGAAATGATGGGTCACAGGTCTCAGCTTACCTGAGAAAGGAGCTAAGGATGAGTAGAAATTAACCAGGGAGAGAGGGAAGGGAAGAGTGTTTTGGCAGAAGGGAAAGTTGGTGTGAAGACCCTGAAGTAGGGAGGAGTTGGGTACACAAAAGGAACTCAATAAATATTTGTTGCAATAATGAATGAATGAATGAATGAAGGAGCAGCAAAGGACAGTGTGCGTGTAACGGTGGTATGTGTCAGAAAAGAGTACAAGAGGAGGCTCCAGAGAGCAGCAGGGGTGAGATCCTGCAGGACCATATGGGCCTATCAAACCTGCAAGCCAGGATTATTATTTGTTATTTGGGTCTGCCATCTGAGTTCTTTCAAAAAAGATGTTAGTGTGCTAAATAGTACAGAAGAAAAATCTACACTGTAGGTGGAAAAAATGAGAAACATAAATCATGTTTTAAAATTGTGCTTAAAAAAAAACTTACAGCCAGAAAAATAATGAAAATCCAGAAATGTAAAGATTTCTTTGAGACCTGAAGAGTTTCATTTGTGTATGTTCATAGGCAGCAGGTCTGTTGGCTGAGCTCTTTTCAATAGTATGAGTTGAGGAATATTTTCTTACTTCTCTCACAGCATCTATTAAAGAAAAAGAGGAAACACATTGCTTTTGGCTTTTAAGAATATAAGATTATTAATATAATAGAAAGCAGATTTAGCCCAAGTGACCTAACTTTTAGATAATGAACTTTAGCTCGAGGGTCTCTTTATAATACATGGGAGGATATTATGCTCAAAATAGATGCCAGTGGTAAACTTTGAATGTAACAGTATTTTGCTTTTTTACTATTCATCTAGGAGTTACCATCACTGCACTGTCTCTAATATCTGGCTACACTGCATTAAAATTCAACCTACTGACAATAACATATATAGGTCATATGCCATTATCATCAATTCCAGGCTAACCCATTTCTCTTACTGCACTAGCATTTTTATTACATCTACTGTAATTTTTTTTACAGTAGAAGTGACAAATAGATTCAAGGGATTAGATCTGGTGCCTGAACTATGGACGAAGGTTTGTGACATTGTACAGGAGGCAGTGATCAAGACCATCTCCAAGAAAAAGAAACAGCAAAGAGGCAAAATGGTTGTCTGAGGTAGCCTCACAAATAGCTAAGAAAAGATGAGAAGAGAAAGGCAAGAAGAAAAGGAAACATATACCCATTTAAATGTAGAGTTCCAAAGAATAGCAAGGAGAGATAGGAAAGCCTTTCTCAGTGATCAATGCAAACAAATAGAGGAAAACAATAGAATGGGAAAAACCAGAAATCTCTTCAAGAAAATTAGAGATACCAAGGGAACATTTCATGCAAAGATGGGCTCGATAAAGGACAGAAATGGTATGGACCTAACAGAAGCAGAAGATATTAAGAAGAGGTGGCAAGAATACACAGAAGAACTGTACAAAAAAGATCTTCATGACCCAGATAATCACGATGGTGTGATCACTCACCTAGAGCCAGACATCCTGGAATGTGAAGTCAAGTGGGCCTTAGAAGCACCACTACGAACAAAGCTAGCGGAGGTGATGGAATTCCAGTTGAATTATTTTAAATCCTGAAAGATGATGCTGTGAAAGTGCTGCACTCAATATGCCAGCAAAACTGGAAAACTCATCAGTGGCCATAGGACTGGAAAAGGTCAGTTTTCATTCCAATTCCAATTCCAAAGAAAGGAAATGCCAAAGAATGTTCAAACTACTGCACAATTGCACTCATCTCGCATACTAGCAAAGTAATATTCAAAATTCTCCAAGCTAGGCTTCAATAGTATGTGAACCAAGAACTTCCAGATGTTCAAGCTGGATTTAGAAAAGGCAGAGGAACCAAAGATTAAATTGCCAACATCCGCTGGATCATCGAAAAAACAAGAGAGTTCCAAAAAAACATCTACTTCTACCTCATTCACTACACCAAAGCCTTTGACTGTGTGGATCACCACACACTGTGGAAAATTCTTCAAGAGATGGGAATACCAGACCATCTGACCTGCCTCCTGAGAAATCTGTATGCAGATCAAGAAGCAATAGTTAGAACTGGACGTGGAACAAAGAACTCTTTCCAAACTGGGAAAGCAGTGCATCAGGGATGTATACTGTCACCCTGCTTATTTAACTTACATGCAGAGTGCATCATGCGAAATGCTGGGCTGGATGAAGCACAAGCTGGAATCAAGATTGCCGGGAGAAATATCAATAACCTCAGATATGCAGATGATACCACTCTTATGGCAGAAAGCGAAGAAGTTACTTTTCACTTGATGAAAGTGAAAGAGGAAAGTGAAAAAGCTGACCTAAAACTCAGCATTCAAAAAGTAAGACCATGGCATCCAGTCTCATCACTTCATGGCAAACAGATGGGGAAATACTGGAAACAGTCGCAGACTTTAATTTTTTGGGCTCCAAAATCACTGCAGATGGTGACTGCAGCCATGAAATTAAAAGACGTTTGCTACTTGGAAGAAAAGCTATGACCAACCTAGACAGCATATTCAAAAGCATAGACATTACTTTGCTAACAAAGGTCCATCTCGTCAAAGCTATGGTTTTTCCAGTAGTCATGTATGGATGTGAGAGTTGGACTAAAAGAAAGCTGAGCACCAAGAACTGATGCTTTTGAACTGTGGTGTTGGAGAAGACTCTTGAGAGTCCCTTGGACTGCAAGGAGATCAAACCAGTCCATCATAAAGGAAATTAATGCTGAATATTCATTGGAAGGACTGATGCTGAAACTGAAACTCCAATACTTTGGCCATTGGCCACCTGATGCAAAGAACTAATTCAATAGAAAAAACCCTGATGATGGGCAATATTGAAGGCAGGAGAAGAAGGGGATGACAGAGGATGAGATGGCTGGATGGCATCACTGACTCAAAGGCCACGAGTTTGAGCAAGGTCCTGGAGTTGGTGGTGGACAGGGAAGCCTGGTGTGCTGCAGTTCATGGGGTTGCAGAGTCGGACACGACAGAGTGACTAAACTCAAGTATTACTCTTTAAAAAAAAACTGAAATATAGTTGATTCACAATGTTTCAGGTATACAGCAGAGTGATTCAGTTATATTGTTATCTTTATTCCTTTTTCAGATTTTTCCCATTATAGGTTATTATAATAAATATAATTCTGTGCTATACAGCGGGTCTTTGTTTTTTACCTATTTTATATATAGGCTACTATTATTTTAAATTATTGAGATTTTAGAAGTATTTGGTTACACTGAGATTTTTACTGGCAAAGATTTGTTGAAATGGGATTGACCTATGGTAGTATATGATCCCTCAAGTGTTTGTGGATGGCACCTGTTACTGAAAATGTTCAGAGAGCTGCTTTTTTGATTCTTTCAGTTCTGTTAAGTCTCAGATTCAGAGGAATCACTTTTCTCTAGTAGGAGACAGATTTCAGATTATAGCATCTTTATTTGGTGTACTCTTAGTCATTGATTCTTATAGTTTCCTGGGAAGGTTATCTGCCTTTGATGTCACAAAGACCAGTGGAATATAAACAAGTTAGGTTGCTCCTTTCATGCAGTCATAAGCACTCCTAGGGAAGAGTTACTGCCATATAGGAAAGAGATTCTAGTTGAAAAACTGCTAATTTTAACCCCTATTTTACTTAATTTTTTAAACAGCACTTTGAACTAAAATTCACATAACATTTACTCTTAAAAGTGTATTTAGTGGTTTTGAGTATATTCACAAAGTTGTGTAACCAACACCTGAATATTTTCATCAACCCAGACAGAAAGTGCATATCCATTCTTGCCCTCCCTGCACCTCCTGGCAACCACTAATCTACTTTCTGTCTCTATGCATTTGGCTATTCTGGACATTTGATATAGATGGAATCATATTTTATGTGTTCTTTTGTGTCTGGCTCCCTTAACCTCGCTTAATATTTTCAAGGTTTATCTATGTTGCAGAAAGTTACATAGATGAACTTGCTCTATTACTTTTTATAACTGAATAATTCTCTGTTGTACAGCTACACCACATTTGGTTTATCCATTCAAGAGATGATGGATATTTGGATTTTCTCCATTTTTTAGCTATTATGAACATGCTGCCATGAGGATTCATGTACAAGTTTTTATACTGACGTATGTTTTCATTTCTCTTAGTATATACCTATGACTGGAATTGTTGGATCATATGGTAACTCCCAAGCGGTGCTAGAGGTAAAGAACCTGGCTGCCAATGCAAGAGATGTAAGAGAAGCAGGTTCGATCCCTGGGTTGGGAAGATATCCTGGAAGAAGGCATGGCAACTCACTTTAGTAAGAATATTGAGAATCTTACCTGGAGAATCCCATGGACAGAGGCGCTTGGTGGCCTACAGTCCCTAGAATTGCAGAGCTGGACATGACTAAAGTGACTCAGCACGCATGCATGGTAACTCTATGTTTAACTTTTTGAGGAACTGCCAAACTGTTTTCCCAAAGCAGCTTTACCAGTTTACATTCTCAGTGTAATGTAAATTGGGATGGTTCCTATTTCTCCACATCTTCATCAGTATTTGTTATTATCTGTCTTTTAGATTATAACTCTCGTGATGAGTATGAAGTGATATTTCATTGCAATGATTGTGAGTTTTTCAACTGAAAAAAAAAATTTTATTTCCATTTTCTTTAATTCCTTCGAACAATGTTTTTGTAGCTTTAAGCGTTGAGATCTTGTACATCCTTTATAAAGTTCTTTTCTAAAAACAAGTAGTTTTTAGGCTTCTTGTTGTACTTATAAAAGTAATTTAAAAATTTTCAATTTTGAATTGTTGCTTATAGCATAGAAATGCACTTCATTTTGTATATTGACCTTGTATTTTGTGATGCACTATAGTTTTTTGACACAGTATTTTTCTTGTAGACATTTTAGGATTTTCTAAATAAATAATCATGTCATCTTCAAATGACTGTTTTACTTTTTAATTTAAAATCTTAACACTTTGTATATTTTTCTTAACTTAATATTATCTCGGTTAGAAAATCTATTACTTAATTGAACAAAAATAGTCAAAGTGAATATCCTTGCTTTGTTCCCAACCTTACGGGGCTAACTTTCAATATCTGACTAAGGATGATGCTAGCTCTAGGCTTTTGTAGATGCTCTTCATCAGAACGAAGAAGATTCCTTCTATTTGTAATTTGCTAATTAAAAATAATTCGGTTTGTATATACTGTAAAATAGTTACAAGTCCATCACCATACAGTTACAGAATTTTTTTCTTGTGATGCAAACTTTCTTTCAACATCTACTCTCCTAGCAATTTTCAAATGTGCAATACAGAATTATTAACTAAGTCACCATGTTGTTCATTATATCTCTATGACTTATTTCTTTTATAATTGGAATCTTGTATGTCTTGACTCCATTTACCTACCCACCCCCACCCCGGCAACCACCAATCTGTCCCCTGTATCTATGAGCTTGATTTCATTTTTTAAGATTCCATATATGAATGAGATCTTAACAGTATTTGTCTTTCACTTAGCATAATGTCCTCAAGGTCGATTTATGTGAACACAAAAGGCAAGATTTCCGGTTTTTTTTTGTCATTTCTAAGATTGCCTCAAAACAATACGAGCATGCCAACCACTACAAAAACAACTAAAAAAAAAAAAAAAGTCTTTATGAGTTATTTTGAGCAGACCAGAGGAACCAAACAGTACTTTGAAGTCATTGTTGTTTTCCTTGTTGTTTAGTTGCTAAGTCGTGTCTGACTCTTGTGACCCCATGAACTGTAGCCCGCCTGGCTCCTCTATCCATGGGACTTCACAGGCAAGAATACTGGAGTGGGTTGCCATTTCCTTCTCCAGGGGATCTTCCCAACCAGGGACAGAACCTATGTCTCCTACATTGGCAGGTGAATTCTCTACTTCACTGAGCCACCTGTGGAAGTGTGATGTCATTACTACTTGGCAATTAAACAGGAATAATACTCCTGGATCCATTATGCAGAAATGCTAAAGATTAAGCAGTACTACCAAAGAAAAACACAAACCCGTTTGTAGAATGCACTGCTTGCATAATAATAAAGAAACTGTGTCTGAAAAGTGGGATGGGGGGCAACAATAAGAGGAGGATGTGACACTTAGTCAATTTTCTATGAGGCACATGGAGATCATCTTTTTGTGGGATCAATTCTGTAAGTGTTCAAATTCCCGAGAAGCATTTCTGCTGACACTAAATAAACTCTTCTGGGTTTCCTACTTCCTTTCTGCCTGTTTCAACTTGCTAAAAGACACACACTTTTCAGTTAGTATTGGCTCTAGGAATATAAACATCTAGTAATGATTATTAGACCAACAAGAAAAAAATTCCAAAATAAAAGATGAATTATGTTGAGTAATTCAAACCTACTGGGTCTGCATTATTTACACCAATGTCATTTTAGTGGAAGAGAACAGTGGACTATGCACTTTACATATGTAACTGCATGTTATTCTTTCAACACCTCAGTGAAGTAGGTGTTATTCCCCTGTTCTGAGATGAAAACACTGAGGCTTCATGGGTAAGTCCCTGTTTGACTGTCTTTATCATCCAGGGTTAACGGCCCCACATTAATCATCCATGATGTTCCTATTCTCTGGGAGTTACTTTCTCTGCCCATAGACCTAGGTTCCTGCCAGCAGCCATGATTCTGCTCTCTGATCCTGGCCCCTGGCCATAGCTTCTCAGATGAGGACTGGATACCTGGTGTTAGCTGGTCAGATTTTTTCTTCCTTAGAATTGGAATTTAGAAATGGCTAGTTAATCCTCACATATGGCTGGCATGACAAAACTTAGCAGCTGTATATAATTCTGGCCTGGGAACTGAGTATCAGACTCTGTAGAGATAAGGAATAAGAAGTAGACCGAGGGAGAAATACAGGGACACTAAACGGACACTTCACTTCCTATGAGTTTGGCTTCCTTCATTTTTTGGGCCACACTGAAACAACCCTATATTTTAATTTTCCCTTTCATGCTCAAGTGAGCGGATGCTGGTTTCTGATTTATGTAACCAAAAGAACCTTGGCTAAAGTTGTCCTTCTTTATATGGCTATGTGGCAGTTTTCAGTAGAAATTCTTGTGATAATTTTAGAATTAGAAGGACACAGTACACTCTTAGAGCTACCAAGAGGTATGGAGATTATTTCCTCTCTCTATTTTGCAAATGGCTAACCCAAACTCAGAGAGATGAAATGACATTCCAAAGGTCATTTAGTTAGTTGGTGACAAAGTTGGAACCTGGTTTTCCTTATTGTTTTTCACCTGCTTGGTGTGATTTCTTCTATGGCTAGAGATTCAATTAGTAACATTAAGAACATACCATGAAACAAATACAGTTTGAAATGAACTGCAAAATCCATTCACATCCTGATGCAATGACTTACTCATACCTTCTCATGCCATTTATTTCCAGTTTACGAAGAGGATTCCCGTCCAGAGGTTAGTAATATGGAAGATGAGAAACATTTTCTCACAAGATAGTGCCATGCGCGGTGGTTACGGCCTCAGGCTGACACCTGGGAACCTGCCTAACTCACAACACGACTCTGAGCGAATTCTGAGGGACAACACACTGCAGTGGTATCAAAAGCTGAACTGCCAAGAAGTAGCTGGCTGATCTCTGACAAGTTACATAATCTGAGCTCAGTTCCTAAAAGCTCCTAAAAAGCATGGCAATTATTTTGACTCATAGAATTTCTAATTTGACAAAAATCTTAAAAGTCTACTTCAAGAGAAAAGTAGTGTCTGGGATGTTGCAATACCTCTGCCAGCATCTGGACAAACATAAAGGAGGCCTGTTACCAAGGGACAGGATTTATACCCATGGCAAGAAGCTGAATCACCCTGGCATCAAGGGACCGATATTTTGACTATTAAGAGTTTTCTACTGAAGACCTATAATCAAATGGGGAAATGATGGAAAAATCTGCATGTTTTGGAGACAGACACCAAACCCCTGACTAGGTGAAAGAGGTTAACTGTATGCTGCACACAAGCATGTAGAACCTAGACTGGCTGGAAGCAGAAGGTTGATAGTGCTGACTCCCACCTGCCTCCCACCAATCCCTGAAAGGATGTCCACAAGCTGATCACGCCCTCTTTGAAACATTACTATAAAACTCCTCACTACCCCTTCTAGGTTGGGACATGCAGTTTGGAGGGCATTAGCCCACTGTGGCCCTCTCTGCCTGACAAAGCAAATAAAGCTATTCTTTTCCACTTAAAAAAAAAGTCTGCTTCTAATTTCTAAGGTACTTGTTACGAAAATTTCAAACATACTGAAAAACTAGTACAATAAACATCCATATTTCCACTACCTAGATTCAACAATTGTTAGAATTTGCCATATTTGCTTTTTTTTTAACCAACTGAAAGTTGTAAATATCATGAGACTTTACTTCTATGTATTTCAGCATGCAATTCCTAAGCATAAGGACATAATCCTATGTAACAGGTGATGGTAAACTTTTCCTGTAAAGAGCAGCTTGTGTATGTTAGGCCACACGGTCTCTGTTTCAACTACTGCACTCTGTAGTTGTTCATACATAGACGACACATAAACAGAATGGCATGGTATGTTCCAATAAAACTTTATTTACAAAAATAGGCAACTGGTCTGTAGGTTATAGGTTGCTGACTTCTTTTATATAATAATAACATTGATATCATAACTAAAGTTAACAAAACTCCCTAATATTATCTAACAAACAGTCTTTATTCAAATTTTTGCAGTAGTACCTAAATGTCTGTGCTATAGTTGTCTTTCAACCAGGGTTCAATCAAGATTCACACCCTGCATCTAAGACTTCTTTTGAGGGCCACTGCTCTGTTTGTCTCCCAAACAGTTAAATCTGTGGATAACTAAGACACCACAATAACAAAGGACTACTGCTGCTGCTGCTGCTAAGTCACTTCAGTCGTGTCCAACTCTGTGCAACCCCAGAGACAGCAGCCCACCAGGCTCCTCCTTGCCTGGGATTCTCCAGGCAAGAACACTGGAGTGGGCTGCCATATCCTTCTCAAATGCAGGAAAGTGAAAAGTGAAAGTGAAGTTGCTCAGTCGTGTTCGACTCTTAGTGACCCCATGGACTGCAGCCCACCAGGCTCCTCCATCCATGGGATTTTCCAGGCAAGAGTACTGGAGTGGGGTGCCATTGCCTTCTCCGAACAAAGGACTGTATAACTGCTAATTCTGAAAACTAGGTTATGCATTGCAGCATTTAAATCTTAAAACAACATAAAAGAGATTAAGAACCACTGTACTCTGCTGCAATTTATGATTGTATATATATAACAGTAATAATACCTATCAACATATCAATTATCTACTCCATAAAGTCAACTGTATACCAATGGCAGCATCAACTTAATTAAAAACCAATCAATAATAACAACTCATTAATGATAATAATAATAATATAAAAAATCATAGTTAAGCTTAGTCAAAGGAGGACTCTAGTACTTACCTACAAACAGAACAATCAATAGGATTATAATAGTAAGAAAAGCCTTGTTCCAGAAACTTGCAATTTTACCCCAAACGCTAAAGGAAAATATCTTCTGCCATCTGTAAAGCAATACAATTACATCAGGTGTAAAAAGTCAAGAGAACACTTTGAGATACTTTCTAAATACTAAATTAACATTTTGGCAATTGTGTAGTGAGTGAAAAGAACTATGGAAATTTAATTTTTTGTAAGAGAATTGTCAATTCTTATCAATAAGAATATCTCATGAAATAAAGAACAACTTTCAAATTTAATAATAATCCAACATTTGATTATCTTCTGTCTGGTGGCTTAAATATTCTTAAGTAAAAGTAACTTTTGAAGTAAATACACATGATCAAAACCTTAAATAGGAATTCTCACAGTAAAAATGTTAAATTACTGATAGAAGTTATCACTTTATATCATTTTCCTTATCAGGATAATAACTCAGAAATAACAAAGATCTATTGTTCTAACAACTAATAACATTTGAGGGTTAAGGGGTCTGACTTTCTACACTATTTATTTTTATAATAAAAAAAATAGATGCAGTTTCAATGTCCACTCCAAGGAAAAAAGTTTTTCTACTTTTACTGTAAGGAAATTAAGAAAATCATTGGGCTATTATACATACATTGAATCACTGAGCTATTACGTACACATCAAATCACTGAGCTATTCTATAATGTGTGTGTAATGCTGTGTAGCACATACATAGTAAATACTGTATTACATAGATAGGAAAGAGCAAAAACCTTAAATATATGGCTTGAAAGGGAATTCCCTGGCGGTCCAGTGGTTAGGACTCTGCACTTTCACTGCTGAGTGTCTAGTTTCAATCCCTGGTTGAGTAACTTAAGATCCCACAAGATGCATGGCATGGCAAAAAAGGAGAAAAAAAAAAAAATTTCTCTCTCTCTCTCTCTCTCTCTCGGGATATTTATGTGTGTTTATACCCAAGTAATTATATTCAGATCATTACTTGAACATAGAGAAAATGAAATAGGGAAATAGTCTAGATGGAATGAACAATATGAGCAAAGACACATAGGTAAGAAAGCATGAGTTATCAATGGCAAAGAGTGACAAAGTAATCTATCACACAACTGAAAAGGTAACAAATTTCACACAAGGGCATTTTAAATGAGTAACACATTAATTGAGTCCAAAGGAGATAAATAAAGATAAGCACTTGAGTAAACTTCAAATTTCTTTTCATGGACCACAGCCTTGTAAGTGGTGTGTGGGCCACTACACAAGTGTAGGGCTTGTGTAATTCAATGAAACCATGAGCCATGCTGTAAAGGGCCACCAAAGATGGACGGGTCATCAAGAAGAATTCTGACAAAAGGTGGTCAACTGGAGGAAGAAATGGCAAACCACTCCAGTAGTCTTGCTGCAAGAACCCCATAATCAGAATGAAAAGGAAAAAAGATATGACACTGGAAGATGAGCGCCCCCCTCCCCCACCCTGGGTTGAAAGGTGTCTAATATGCTAGTGGGGAAGAGCAGAGGGCAATTAATTACTCATAGCTCCAGAAAGAATGACTTAGCTGGGCCAAAGCAGAAATGACGCTCAGTTGTGGATGTGTGTGGTGGTGAAAGTAAAGTCCGATGCTGTAAAGAATATTGCATAGGAACCTGGAATGTTAGGTCCATGAATCAAGGTAAAATGGACGTGGTCAAGCAGGCGATGCCAAGAGTGAACATCCACATTTTAGGAATCAGTGAACTAAAATGGACAGGAATGGGCGAATTTCATTCAGATGACCATTATATCTATGTGGGCAAGAATCCCTTAGAAAAAAGGGAGTAGGCCTTCATAATCAACAAAAGAGTCTGAAATGCAGTACTTTGGTGAAATTTCAAAAACGAGAGAATGATTTTGGTTCATTTCCAAGGCAAACCATTCAACATAACAGTATCCAAGTCTATGCCCCAACCACTAAATGCCAAAGAAGCTGAAGCTGCATGGTACTATGAAGACCTTCTAGAACTAACACCAAAAAAAAAAACAATGTGCTTTTCATCACAGGGGATTGGAATGCAAAAACAGAAAGTCAAGAGACACCTGAAGTAATAGGCCAAACTTGCCTTGAAGTACAAAATGAAGCAGGGCAAAGGCTAACAGAGTTTTGTTAGGAGAACACACTGGTCATAGCAAACACCCTTTTCCAACAACACAGGAGATGACTCTACACATGGAATCATCAGATGGTCAATACTCAAATCAGGCTGATTATTGTCTTTGCAGCCAATGATGGAGAAGCTCTATGCATGCTCAGTCGCTCAGTTGTTTCTGACTCTTTTGCTACCCCATGGACTGTAGCCCCCCAGGCTTTTCTATTGCAGTAAGTGAGTTCAGTAGTTGTGGCTTGCAGGGTATAGAACGCAGGCTCAGTAGCTGTGGTGCATGGGCTTCAGTTGCTCCGTGGCATGTGGAATCTCCCCAGACCAAGGATTGAACCCATGTCCCCTGAACTGGCGAGCAAGATTCTTATTCACTGTGCCACCAGAGAAGTCCCTTAAGATTATGTTTTGAAAACAACTCTAATAATAACCTGAAGTTTGTGGGGAGACAAAGTTGATATGGATGCAGTTTCTTTTGCCTCTTTGATTCCTACTCCAAGAATACTATTCAAATTTTACATTACAAAGATTTGTATTTTTACAAAGAGATCTAGCAATACCTTGACCTAGGTCCAAATGTAAATTCACATTTCAAGTAAATCAACAGTATAAAAGGGAACACAAAAGGAGACCCGCCTCCACCAGAGGGAACAATTAGCAGTTTATAAGGGTTGATTTAAGGAAAAGCTAACAACAGCTACTATATAGAGTCCATACTATACTTCCCTTCTAAGCACTTTTACATGGCTTAGCTCATTTAATTATCACAACCACCATACGAGGTGGATACTAGTATTACCTCCATTTTACAGACGAGGAAACCGGCCAGAGATGGTAAATAACTTGCCCAAAGTCATACAGTAGCATGCAGAGTTTTGATATAATCCCAGGCAGTCAAATCTGAATATGTGTCTTTCACTAGTGGGATATGTGAAAGTATGGGTTATTGCCAAAGTATGAAGCCTTTTCTTTGAAGAGTAAGGTGATTACACATGTTAAAGGATAAAAAGATGTGAACACACACAGTAAGGACATATTGTAAATGATCTGTGGACATACATATATACATATATACCATGTTTTTCTAGTGTATATTTGTCCAAGAGGATATATTTATATAATGTGTGTACATGTACTCAAATCTACCAAATAGCTACTTTATCAGGATAGAAAAAAATATATATTTGAAAGGAAGAAAAAGATCCATAATCTATAAACCATTTTGAGGGAGAAAAGATCAACGGACAAAAAAATTTTTTTTTGTGTGCAAATCCTAAAGTTTTATGTTAGATGTTTATAAATACCATCTTTCTTTCTCTTAAATATAGGATTCTACTCTTGCAAGTATTACCAAAAAGCTGAAAAGGGTCTTACTGAGGATTTGAAACAAAATCAATAGGATAAGAGACAAGGTGATGAAAGAGAAAGAGCACTTGACTGAAAGGCAGATTCTTGTCCTGAATCTGCAAAGCTCAACTAGATGACCTTAGGCCACCTTCTCATAGAATGAATAGGTTGAATAAAGTTCAAAAATCTCAAAGGCCCCTTCCTATATTATAATTCTATTTTTTCTTTCGTAAGCAGGAAAATAGTGATGGCACAGCTGACAGATAAAAATGGAAGTGAGTAGAAATCCAGGCAGGTAAGAAGAAAGTTAAAAGTTGTGGAAGATTACTGGATCCTGAAGATGAACCAACCTGTCCACAGGGCAGGAAGAGAAACACAGATACAGAAAACAGCCTTGTGGACACAAGGTCAGGGTTGGGGTGGGGTGTGGGGGGGTGAATTCGGAGATTGGCATTGACTTATATATTCACTGCCACTCATCAAGTAGCTAGCTAGTGGGAACATGCTAAAGCACAGGAAGCTCAGCTCAGTCCTCTGTGATGATTCAGATGGGTAAGAAAAGGGGGTGGGGTGGGAGAGAGGCCCAAGAGGGGAGGGAACATATGTATACATATAGGTGACTGACTTCACCCTACTGCAGAAACTACAATATTGTAAAGCAATTATACCCCAATTAAAAAAAAAGGGAAAAACTTTCATAAGTTTCTTCAAGTCAAGGAATCTTACTAAATTTCAGTGGGTTATCTGTAGGATCTCATTAATGAAAGATTTTCTTTTACATGAACAAATGTGTTGCAACATTTTTACACAAGAGTATTTCATCATTCACACTGCCAAGTCTGGATCTAAAACTGAACTCCTAAAAAGTAGATTACAATAGGGGTGGAGAGAGTTAAGGGTACAACTGAAATCCTACTGAAAGACCTTTGACGGTCTTTTGCTAAGAAACTAATGTTAAGGAATGGTTCTGATACTTTTGCATATTCAGCACTTTTTAATTTATACTCAATTCTGCATGGGGATAAAGTAGTAAAACTGCCATTAAATGAATACAAATGAATTATGTAAGACCAAAACTAAGAATCATTTATTGGCTTAAGTTTCCAAATTGTCTTTCCACAGACCCAGTGAAATATTTCTGCATCACGGTGTACTGTAAACATCATTTATCCATTTACTTTTATTTGGCTCACTATTCTAATTCACGACTGAGCGACTTCACTTTCACTTTTCACTTCCATGCACTGGAGAAGGAAATGGCAACCCACTCCAGTGTTCTTGCCTGGAGAATCCCAGGGACGGGGGAGCCCGGTGGGCTGCCATCTATCGGGTCGCACAGAGTCGGACACGACTGAAGCGACTTAGCAGCAGCAGCAGCAGCATTCTAATTCAGGGCAATAAAACAAAAGTAAAAGCTAACAAGACATGTAAAAAGGGTGACCATCACTTTACTACATCTATAATTAACAGAACCAAAAGGAAGGCGGACGAGGACCTTCTCCTTTTAGAAGGGAGGGGAAAAG
Source organism: Bubalus bubalis (assembly GCF_019923935.1). Lineage (NCBI taxonomy): Eukaryota > Metazoa > Chordata > Mammalia > Artiodactyla > Bovidae > Bubalus > Bubalus bubalis. Next base: position 48,193,706 of record NC_059164.1, on the reverse strand, counting down.
TTATTTGTACGAATGTGTGTGCTCATTCAGTCGTGTCTGACTCTGTGCTTTCCCATGGACTGCAGCCCACCAGGCTCCTCTGTCCATGGAATTCTCCTGGCAAGAATACTGGAGTGGGTTGCCATGCCCTTCTCCAATTTGTACATATAATAAAAAGCTTTATGAAATGATACTTTAATATGGTCATTAGCTATTACTTAATTGGCGTGTGAGTTTATTTTTAAAGAGCGCCTTTTATAGAATCAGCACTGAAATTCTTTTAAGAAAACTTTTTCCGTAACACACTCAACCGTCTAAAGAGCTCATCATATATGTTGCTGTAACGATTTGGAGGGTTCCTACCTCTGAGGAGGAATAAAAGGTAGACAGAAGATTAAAATGAGTCCTATTTCAGCGTAAAGAAAAGTTGCAACTGCCGCCCATTGGAGTGTCATTGTTTTTCTTCACACCTAAATAGAGAAACATTTATTTCACTCAGTTGCCTTTCAAAGAAAATTCGGTTTAAGGAGAGGCCCTTGGGCCGCGAGGTTTCCGGCCTGGAGGTTTCCGGGTCCGACACTCCCCTAAATGGGAGGCGCCCGGCAGAGACCCGGGGTGGGGAGGGGAAAGGGGAGAGGAAGGAGCCGGTCGAGGGTGGGCCCAGAGGCCCGGGTCGGCACCTCCCTGGCGAGCCTTACGGAACCAGCCAGGCGGCACCGCGGTCCTGCCTTTCGGTCCAGGTTCACGGCGTCAGCAGCCCAACGCCACCCTCCGCTAACGCCCGAGCCCGGTCCCCACCCCCACCCCCGCTCCGCGAACGCGCCAAGGGAAGGGCCGGCCCCGCGGACCAACCGCGGCGATAGCAGCGCGACCCCGCGCCCCACGCCGCCTGGAGGCCCGCGGGGCTCCCGCCCAGCCTTACCCCGCCTGCGACCGCCTGGCTCCCCGCGCTGCTCCGCGGCCGCCGACGCGCGGGACGTCACACGCCGCGGCGGGGGGATGGGGAGCGTGCCCCACCCCCACCGCCACCCTCGCCGGACCCTTCCTGAGCTCCGGCCTCCGGTGCGGGGCCCGGCTGACACGCCAGGCGGTGCGAACACGATGATTAGCATTAATTGTTTTCTAATTGGGCGGTGGAGTTACGGGATGACGAAGACTCTTCGATCTGGTGCTTAGGGGCTCCCAAGGGCAACGTCTTCTGAGGAGCCAGTTTAACATTTCTAATAAAGTGTGGTTTGGGTGGAAGGCGTGGTTGTGGGGTCCGGCGAAAGAGAATGGCATCGGGGCGGGAGGGTTAGACAGGGTGCTGCCATTTTAGAGAACGTGGTTAAAACACTCCTTCCTGGTCTGTATTTTACTGTGGACAGTTTCGTTGGCCGGAACAAGCTAGAAGTTACATATTAGAAAGGCCAGGATCTGGTGATTGTGCCGCATTCTCTGAAAATGTAGGAGTAGGTAGCGTGCAACATTTTGTGTAAGGGTTTCCCCTTTTGTCCATGGGCTCGGAAGAGGAAATACACTTTAGGGATTGGGGACTAACTGGAAAGGAGAACAACGTGGGTATGGGTACACTTTTTCAATTACTCTTTTCCGGGTATTCAAATTACGTGAATACACTCAAATTATGAGTTTTTTCCCCCCTCGATATTAACAACATATTAGAAATGCACATCAAAGTATTCTGTAGAGGATTATTTTGGGAACATTAAATAAATGGTAAAAATAAGAGGTGGTTATTGAATATAAAAACACATTTAAGTCAGTGTTTTCTCTTTGTCACAAATATAGACAAGATAGGTTAACCATAAGGGACTTAGAAAAAAAAAATGAAGCGCGTTTAGAACTCCTTGCCCTTTACACTGGCTCCTTGGAAACGCTGTGCATCTTACTCTAATTAGGCCATTGTCCTCACAACACATGTAATTCACCTCAGAGTTAATTAACAAATTTAAAAATGACTACGTTTTGACTATAACTCCCTGTGTGCTAATATGGTACTCATATTTAATGAAAAGCAGTTATCTTTAAAAATCCATTAACTGAAAAATGAAAATATTACAACAGGGTGCTTATGTTAAAATTGACTTATCTCATATTCCCAAATTCGTGAATCAACCAGTTCTAGATAACTGCTTATAAGTTTTTATGTTGGTCATATAGATCACTATCTTAATTACAGAACTGTTTTTAACAAATCGAGGTAATTCTTGCAGTGGCACCTTCACTGCCAACAAAATTCCACTAGCAGTATCTCCAAACCATGGAACTTTAAAAAAATTTTTCAATTTTTTGGCTGTGCCATGCCACTCAGCTTGTGACAATCTTAGTTCCCTGACCAGGAGACTGAACCAGCACACCTGATAGTGAAAGCCGGGAAAACTAACCACTGTACTGCTAGGGTATTCCCTAAGCCATGGAACTCTAAAGTTAAAATTATCCTCAACTGCTGGGAGGCATAAAAATAACATTACTAAAAACGTTATGAAAGTTAGGTTTTTAAATAAAACCTAGTTACTCTTCTCCAGGAAATAATATTTCAAGTACACAGTTTTCTTTTGGTATCTGTGGGGCATTGGTTCTAGGACTCTTTCAGGTACCAAAATTTGTGGATGCTCAAGTCCCATATATTAAACATTTTAGCACCAAGGGCCAACTGTGTAATTATCTCAAGACTATTGACCAAATTTTTATATTTAAGATGTAGGAGATAGAAATTAATAGTATCATTTATATACAGGACTGATGCTGAAGCTGAAACTCCAATATTTTGCTACCTGATGTGAAGAACTGACTCACTGGAAAAGACCCTGATGCTGGGAAAGATTGAAGGCGACAGAAGGGGACGGCAGAGGATGAGATGGTTGGATGGCATCACTGACGTGATGGTCATGAGTTTGAGTAGGCTTTGGGAGTTGGTGATGGACAGGGAAGCCTGGCGTGCTGAAGTCTATGGGTAGCAAAGAGTCAAACCCAACTGAGCAACTGAACTGAACTGATATTTACCAAGCTCTCAATCTTCTAAGAATTTAGAAGGCTTGAAATGTAACAAATATGATGTCATTTAAAGAATTTCACAGAATCTTAGCTTTTTTTAACAAAGATTTTTTATTTTTGATGTAGATCATTTGGAGTTTTAATGGCTGCGAGGCATTAAAGGTTGAGATCTTGGCTCCCAACCAGGAGTTGAACCTGCACCTCCACGCACTGGAAGGAGGAATTAACTACTGGATCGCCAGGGAAGTCTCCCTTAGTTTAAATTACAGAAAACGTCACATCTAATTAATTTGTTACATACAATTTAAAACAAATACCTTAAGGTATGTAATTCATGAATTAGGAAGGAGCAGTTTAATTTTCCAACCTAAACTTTGAATTTAAGCCCTAAAAATTTTTTTCCTTTTCATTTCATATAGATGTTGGCATTTGCTGTCTTACTTTTCTGCACTGATTTTCATTTAAAACACTTCATGTTAACGAACGGATACCACATGAGCCATATTTTTAGTATTAAAATAAAAGTTTTATTTATTTAAAATTGTTAAAAACGTGATTTCTTTAGGAAAAAAATTCTCACATTTTAATTCATAATAGAATTCAGAGCAAGGTCTGTCAATGTTTGAAACACCTAGGATCTTTTTTAAAATTAAAATTTGGGTCTATCCTAGAGATCTACTGAACCAGAATCTCTGAGGATGTGGTCCAGGAGTGATTTTTAAAAATTCTGTCAGGGCATTGTTTTTACACTAATATTTTAGAGTCACTGATTCAAAGTAAAAACCAAGATGTAACCTTCCATGGTTTCATTGAAGAAAGAAAATAATTCAGCAAGTCCGGTCAATCCCATAATGGTCTGTAAGATAATCTAAGACTGCTGATGTGCTTGACAAAGCATTAAATATTCTTTTTTCCTGCCTTGAAGTTATCTTTTCCATCATATACATTAAATGTTGATGGAAACACATATAGGGAGTTCCAAGTTCAAGAGCAATGTCAACCCAGTCCCAGATGCATTTCAGTGGGGTTTCCTCATATCCAGCAAACATGGCCGGGTTTGCTAAGAGTCCTCTTGCAACCATCACACCTACAAATTAAAGCATATTTCATTTGTCCACACATTAAGAACTCATGGTTATGGGGTCAAACTCAATGAAACAAACTGAAAATATTAAAAAATAATTTATTATAAAATTTTATAATGCCCTTAGTCTCATTCTTATTAAACAATTCATTTTTATACTTTTTATAAACCAATGAAGTGTAAATACAACTTGTAAGACTTTCTTTTTTAATGTTTTAAATACTTCAACATTAAAAATTAGTTTGGGGTTTTTTTTTAAGGGTAAACCTGGATTGTTATAAATTGGATTTGCTTGAAGTTAAGTTTATTTGCATTCTCTCATCTAGCAATAGGTATCACAGGGTTTGATATGCCAAAGTTGAGGCGGATAATGAAACTGCATAGCAGTCTGGGGTTTCTTTGGCTCCTATAGCCACTCTTCCATTCACAAATTCTCATTTCTATTCTGTAGGCTCTACTGGTCACTCAGTGGATGAGATGGTGGCAGAGAAGTAACTGACCTAATTCACTCCAATTAAAATAATCTGTTGTTCCTAAGTCAAAGGATTAACATTTTAGTAAACTGCTTAGCTTAAATTGGTACAACAGGAAAATATGGCTTCATTTGAAAGAAAAATAATGAAAACCACATTAACATTACTCTCCCACCCCCATTTTTAAATTTTTCTAATTAAAAAACAAAAAAGTCAAAGGACTTATTTCTTACCATCTGTCCCAGTAATATGCCACACATTTTCTGCTTCTTTTAAGCTTCTGATGTCTCCGTTAGCAACTATAGGTATAGACACACTTTCCTTAATTATTTTAATGGCCTCATAGTGAACTGGCTGATGTCTTTCCTCAACAGTTCTTCCATGGACTGTAATCCAGGAAACTCCTGTTGCTTCAGCCTTTCGACAGAGATCTACAGTTCTTGTAAGGTCATCATGGATCCTATAATTTCAAAATCATATCTATCTTTTTACAGCACACACATCTTAATGATATCAATAAACTAAACAGAACATTATTTCATCTACTATATTATTTAGTTTAGCTATGCTGTTCATATTATCACCACATACCACTATTAGTCAAGTTTTGTTCAGGTATCAGTTCCCATTCAAGATCTTGAATTTAGCTATTTCACTATTGGCAATAACAGGATGACAAAGAATTGTTACCTAGTGTGGCTCTTTTTTGGCTTTGATAACTGCAAGATTCATCAAAGTACTATCACAGATGCATTGAAAGTTGCTATTGTAATATTTGCTGTGCATGCTCCAATCCACAAGTGGGAGAATTATAATTTATCAAAATATGTTTTTAACCTGTCACCAAAAAACTATTTTTCATTTTTGATGTGAAATTTTAGTGCAAATATTATTCCTATTTTCCACTCTTGGTATCAGAAATGTTTCTTAGCATTAGTTATTTCAATAGTACGTGGAAAGAGTTGTTTTTTGGGGGAGTGAGTTTTTTAATAATAAAGGGACATTTTAATTTTTGTTAAATATGAAGAAATTGTTTTGAATTATAAATAAAAATTATGGTATCTATTAATTCACTAAGCATCTTTGTTTCAACACTTTCATATTCTAGATGCCTATGTGGGGCTTCCCAGGTGGCTCAGTGGCTAAAGAATCCACCTGGCAATGCAGGAGACATAGGAGACATAGGTTCGATCACTAAGTCGGGAAGATCCCCTGAAGGAGGGCATGGAAATCCACTTCAGTATTCTTGCCTGGAGAATCCCATGGAGGAGGAGACTGGTGGGCAACAGTCCATGAGGTCACAAAGAGGCATACATGACTGAAGCAACTGAGCATGCACGCAGATGCCTGCATACTAAAAGGAGACATCTCCACATCTCCAGACAAAAGGAATATTCTTTTATTTCCTGAGTAATGGACGGACTATCATACCAAGAGATTAAAATATTACCTTTACCTTATTTTAATAGATACTGAAAATCTGGGGTTTTCCACTTGATTTCTTACTTGTTTCACCATGTCTCGAACAAGCTCTGGCTTGTTTATTAAGCAAGCTCCATAACCTTCTGCCAGTGCCCACCTTCATAAAGTAAACATAACAACAAATAAATGGTAAACAACTGGAAGAGAAGATGCAATTCTAAAAGCACAGTAAGTGCATTTATCTATTTCTCTACCTAGCAATCTGGAATGGAACCATAATTTTTAAAATTCATAGATCCAACATTTCTAAGTGTATCAAGATTAGGAAAATATGTTCCCAGATCAAGAAGTATTTAGGGGAAATGGTTTTCACTGGCAAGTGAGAAAATTAAAGTTCATTCAACCAAAACAGATTTAAGTATTTGTAATTAATTGTAATTACTTCAGATTTTTTCAACTCCAAATGTGATGTTTATTATACATAACAAGAAGTTTTATTAATCTTAAGAGTAGATATTTTTGGCTTACAGCATTCCAACACCACTAAACAGCTTACTGAACTCTACTAATGAGTATACAAACATGTCTAATCTGATTTGGATTATGCTATATGTAAAACCTTGACTCCATTCTTTGAACATATTTTGAATTATTGACAGATAATCTAGTATTGTGCCAAGAGGTAAGGCTATTATCATCAAATTAAGCACATTCTATCAACACCCAGTTACTCAGACTCAACCAAGTAACTGTAGTATAAGAAGAAAAGGTAATTTTAAGAAGGTATTCTTATAACTGAATCATAGAATCACGTATCATAGAATCACAGTGCTTGGAGCAAGGTGTAGTAAAAATACATTTTAGGGGTTATTATAAACATCAGAGTCTCACATAACTACTTATGGATGAGGTTCAAGGCAGATCCACACATAAAAAAATTCTAGTGGTGAGGTGAGACAAAAACTTGTCAAGGGTCTATACACTGTTGCAGCCGTAAGAAAATATCTTTGCATGTGTGTTTCTAAATAATATTTCCTTAGTTTTTCTTGCTTCTTAGAGCCCAAGTTCTTTATGTCTATCTTCCTTACTTTTCAGTTGTTGGAATACCAGAATGATAGTTTACCATGTTCACTAGTTTTTCCTAATCTTTTGAAAATTCTTCCAACTTCTTTGAGCTTTACCTCTGAGGGCAACCACAGTTAATGTCTATTCCATTCGCATAAGGACAGACTATACGAGCAGCATCAGATAAAAGTCTTGCATCATTAGCAGCAAACTGAACAATCAATGGGCAATCACCTGATAAAATGAATAGCTCAACATTAAAATTCACAGAAACACACACACACATGAGAAAACAAATTTTAATGTTTGTACAGTATAAAATTCTATTTTTAGACTAAGAAGCATGTGTTCAAACAATATAGCATTAAAATAACTTAAAATATTTTAAATTATTACATGCAATTTAGACTTGGTACAAATTCAAACAGTACAAAATTTGATAAAATAAGAAGTATAACACTTTTGCCAAACAGACTCCTTTCCTAAAGGTGAGATTATACTGCATTCTAAAACATTACGAAGACCTGTAAAATTTAAGCAAATGTGAACATTCTAAATACATTGCTATCCCTATGGTGTTTTCCCCTGATGTACCTGAGATCTATATGCAGACCTGTTTTCCTGTTTTTAGTGCATATTCCACTATGACGGTGAGCTACAGACTGTTTTTTATTTGAGACTCTTGCAAACAATGTTGCGATGAAGATACTCTTACATATGTATTTTTGTGAGTATATTCATGAAGTAAATTCCTAGGAGTATAACTGCTGGGCAGGTATTAACATTTTGAAAGATACTATAAAATTTTCTTAGAAGAGTTTACCGATACACATATACACCAATATGGATGACAGTTCTGGTTTCCTTACAACTTATCCTACACTGTATATGTAACAACATATTTTTTATTTATAGCCTGTCTCTCCATACTTTTTGCAGAGTTCTCTATGTGCAATTTTTTTTTTGGTTGCTCCCTTTTTATTATTTAAATTTAAAAATAAAACAATTAGCTCTGCTATCTATCATAAACATCAAAATATTCTATTTTCTCCAGTTTTTAGTTTGTCTTTGAGTATTATCTGTGCCCTTTTCTTATATATAACAGTCTACATTTTAATATAGCCAAATGTATCAGAGCTTTCCTAGGTTTTAAAGGACACATTTTCCTCATCTTTGGATGTTACAGATTTTGAATAGATGTATTTTGACGTTTCTAAAGGTTTTTTTTTTTTAAGATTACCTGTATGAGATTTACTGGGTATTTACCAAAATGCAGATTTCATGTTATGGCTCTAGTTCCACTGGCTCAGAATTTCTATGAAAATCTACTGATTTACAGGATTATCAGAGGATAGGAGAATAAGCTTTTTCCTGAGGATATAGGTGGGATTCTTTCTGCTTCATAACTCAAGAGAGTTATAAAATTTCAATTTAACAATCATTTATTGGTCAAATATATTTTCAATGCTGAGGATACAAATCCACAAGAAAAAAATTCCAACCTTCAAGAAGCCCATAGTCTAGTGGGAGAGACAGACACGAAAGGAGGAAATCACAGTACAGTATGATTAAGTACAACAAAAAGTCTGTGCTTAGGCAATGGACATGAATGGAGTGTGATTAGGAGAGTTCCTTGGTCACAACTTTAGAGCATTAAGAAGTATGAAGTGTCCTTTCCCAAAGAGACAGGGATAAGGGGACAGGCCTAACTAAGAAGGATACTCTAGGTGGAGCAGTGTGAGAGATTAGGGCATGTTCAGGGACTTAAAATAACTTAGTATTTTGAAGAAAAAAGTTGGTGGGCCCATGGAGAAAAACTGATGGAAGATAAAGCTGAAGAACATGTGTTCAGTGTTCTAGATCATGAAGAACTTTATATTATCTACACATGCTGGAGTTTTCCTCTTTAGGTCAGTGGCTCTCAATCTTTAGCAAGCTCAGAAGCACCTGAAGAGCTTTTAAAAACACAGATTGCTTGTGACATACCCAGAGTTTCTGATTAAGCAGGCTTGGAGTGGAGTCTAGAATTTCCATTTCTAATGAGTTTTCAGATAATGCTGATGCTAAGTGGTCTGGGAAATTACTTTGAGAACCACTGCTTTAGGTGATGAGAGGTCTAAGGAAGATTTTGAGTTAGGGAAAAGAAGTGATCAAATTTAAGTTCTAGAGAGCTCACTTGGAGCTGTCTGCAGGACAGTTTGGGATGGGATAAGGCTGGCGGCAGTGAGATAGGAATCTGCCAGGTGAGAGAATGGGGCCCTGAATGGAGGCTGACTTACACTTTGATAAATTATTCATAGTTTACAAGGCACTGAGGAAAAACACATTGTAAAAAACTTATTAAACATTTATAGAAAACCGAAAGATCTTAAAATAAGCTCTCCGAATTCTGTTGTCTGATTAGACAAGAGTGTTTTGAGTTTTTTTTGTTGTTGTTTTGTTTTTTAAGTTTTACAAAGACAGCAAACTCTGGCTTTCACATACCTTGATTTGTGGTAAATTCACTGTCTCTGGCTTTTGCAGATCTGACAAAATCAGCAGCAACTATCATTGGTGTATAGCACAGATCGCAATCGTATTTTCTGACTAGTGTTCTGAAAGACAACCTGTGAGCATATAAAACTTTAATTAGGCATTCAGAAAGCATGATAATCCTACGTTCTTCAGAGTTTAGTTATTCATTAAATATTTATTAAAGTTCTGCTACGGAAAGATGCAGTAGATGTACTCTTCCTATTCCTCCTGCTTAGTGTAACTAAAAACTCTGGATAGTATATACAAAACAAACATAAGCAAACTCTGAAAGGGGGAGAGAAGAGAGCAGACAGGCTAGTGACCTTGAGCAGGACCTAAGGAATGACAATGGTGAGTTCTCCGAGTTTTGTTTTTCCCTCAAATATCCTAGGTTTGAAACTGAAGAAGCTGGCAACCTGGAAACAGCAATGGATGCAGACAAAAACAGCCCCAGCAAAAGCCTGCTAATTTTACCCCAAGGACCAAGAAGGGGGCAGCCTCGCAAGCCTTTAAATAATAATGACTCTACTTTAGCCCAACACCAGAGAAAAATCTGTGGCCTGCACCTCCACAAGCAAAGCTCGAGTGGGGAGCCTCGACTTCTAGCCTTCCAAAGCTGTCACAATGTTCTCTAACACCCCTCCACGGTGGTGTTAGAGAATGCCAGGTAGGAAACTGGGACTTTAATCCTTGCTGGCCAGAAACAAGGAGGCTACCAGTGGAGACCAAGTGGGGAGCCTGGAATTCCACACCAACAGTGCAGCAGCAAGGCACCCTTCTTCCTCACCCCAGGAACAGTGTCAGAGAATGCCTAGTGAAGAGCCAGGCCTTTCATCATTGCTCAGCAGTTACCAGGCCACCCCCTGCATGGGGAGCTGGAACTCTCAGCCCTGCTCAGCGGTAATGAGGAGCCTTATGCCCCTGGGGTGTCAAAGGAGACCAAGTGGAAAACCTAGACTTCTGTCTCTACCTGAGAGTAATGAGGTGGTGCTTTCCCATCCTTCCCCTGCTGTGGTGGTATCAGAAAAAGCTAGTTAGAGCACAAGTTTCAATATTCAGAATCAAGCACTGTAATCCACCATATTAACAGGCTAGAGAAAAAAAAATCACATGACTGCATCAACTGATGCAGAAAAACCACTTGACAAAACAACATTCGGATTAAAAACTAAAACCTCCCAGAAAAACAGGAATAGAGGGAACTTTCTCAACCCTATGAGGAACATCCATAAAAAATTCTACACTTCATATTATACTTAAAGGTGAAAGAATACTTGCCCCCCAGATCAAGAACAAGGGAAAGATGTCTGCTCTCATCATTCTTATTCAGCACAGTGTTGGAACTTGAGGCAGTGCAATGAGGCATGAAAGTGAAATAAAAGGCATCAGATAGAAAGGAAGAAGTAAAACTATCACTATTTGCAAGTGACATAACTGTCTACTTAGATAATCCTAAGGAATTTATACGAGGAACCTCCTAGAAGCAATAAGTAAACACAGCAAATTCACAGAATGTAAGAATAAAACACAAAAAGCAATTTTACTTCTATATACCAGCAATGGACACATGAACACCAAAATTAAAAGTATAATAACTGAGTGTAAGCCTTACAAAATATGGACAGAATTTGTATGCTGAAAACTGTATAACACTTAACACTAATGAAGGAAATCAAAGAAGATCTAAATAAATGGAGAGATACTGTGTTCATAAGGAGACTCAACACAACAAGGAATTCAATTCTCCCCAAATTGATATGCATATTTAATACAATTCTTATGAAAATTCCACTAAGATTTTCTTTGTAGGTAGAGAAAAGATCATCCTAAAATTCACTTGGAAAGGCACTAAACAGCTAAAACAATTTTGAAAAAGAAAAGTGGGATTTATCAGATTACTTAATTTCAAGATTTATTACAATAAACTGTGGAAAATTCTGAAAGAGATGGGAATATCAGACCACCTGACCTGCCTCTTGAGAAACCTATATGCAGGTCAGGAAGCAACCGTTAGAACTGGACAAGGAACAACAGACTGGTTCCAAATAGGAAAAGGAGTATGTCAAGGCTGTATATGGCTTATTTAACTTATATGCAGAGTACATCATGAGAAATGCTGGGCTGGAGGAAGCACAAGCTGGAATCAAGATTGCCAGGAGAAATATCAATAACCTCAGATATGCAGATGACACCACTCTTACGGCAGAAAGTGAAGAGGAACTAAAGAGCCTCTTGATGAAAGTGAAGAGGAGAGTGAAAAAGTTGGCTTAAAGCTCAACATTCAGAAAACTAAGATCATGGCATCCGGTCCCATCACTTCATGGAAAATAGATGGGGAAACAGTGGCTGACTTTATTTTTGGGGCTCTAAAATCACTGCAGATGGTGACTGCAGCCATGAAATTAAAAGACGCTTACTCCTTGGAAGGAAAGTTATGACCAACCTACACAGCATATTAAAAAGCAGAGACATTACTTTGCCAACAAAGATCCATCTAGTCAAGGCTATGGTTTTTCCAGTAGTCATGTATGGATGTAAGAATTGGACTATAAAGAAAGCTGAGCACCAAAGAATTGATGCTTTTGAACTGTGGTGTTGGAGAAGACTCTTGAGAGTCCCTTGGACTGCAAGGAGATCCAATCAGTCCATCCTAAAGGAGATCCGTCCTGGGTGTTCATTGGAAGGACTGATGTTGAAGCTGAAATTCCAATACTTTGGCCACCTGATGTGAAGAGCTGACTCATTTGAAAAGACCCTGATGCTGGGAAAGATTGAGGGCAGGAGGAGAAGGGAACCACAGAGGATGAGATGGTTGGATGGCATCACCGACACAACGCACACGGCTTTGGGTGGACTCCAGGAGTTGGTGATGGACAGGGAGGCCTGGCGTGCTGCAGTTCATGGGGTCGCAAAGAGTTGGACACGACTGAGCAACTGGACTGAACTGAACTGAACTGACGGTAATCAAGACTGTGTGGTACTGGTAGAGGGACACATAGATCAGCAGACCAGAGAGTGCAGAAAAAGAACCATATAAACATGCTCAGCTGAGTTTTGATAAAGATGCAAAAGTAATTCAATAATGGAAAGACAGCCTTTTCAACAAATGCTGCTGGAACAGACAACTGTCAGCAAAAACAATAAACCAACCAAACTGAGCCTATGTTTCACACTTCCATAGAAATGAGGAATTATGAACTTAAATGTAAAACGTAAACTAGAAGATTTTAAGAAAAAAAGTAGGACACAATCTTTAATATCTAGAGCTACATAAAGATTTCTTATACTTGAAAACAAAAGTACAATCTGCAAAAGGAAATATTGATAAGATGGACTTCATCATTAAGTAAAAACTTCTGCTCTGCAAAAGACATGGTAAGAAAAGTATATGAAAAGACAAGCTACATGCCAGGATAACACATATGTAAGCCACCTATCGGACAAAAGATCTGTCTATAAAATATAAAGAGCTCTTAAAACTCAAGAGCAATCAAAACTGGGACAACAAAAAACCAAACAATCTTGATTAAAAAATGGGCAAAGGGTTTGAAGAGATTTCTCCCAAGAAGATACCCAAATGGCCAATGAGCACAGGAAAAGATGCTTAACATCACTAGAAAAACACAAATAAAAACCACAAGATAATTCACATTCATTAGGATGGCTATTAAAACAATAACAACAACCTCCCAAAACAGTAAGTGTTGATGAGAATGCTGAGAAACTGAAACTCTTGTGCACTGTTGAAACTCTTGCGCACTCAAACGGTGTAGCTACTATAGTAAACAGCAGGGCAATTCCTCAAAAATTAAAAACAGAATTGCCACATAATCTAGCAATTCCACTTCTGGGCAAATACCCCAAAGAACAAAAAGCAAGGTCTCAAAAAGATATTTATATATCCGTGTTCATAGAAGCATTATTCCTAAGAGTCAAAAGATGGAAGCAACTCAAGCTGGGCTGAATGAATGAATGGATAAATAAAATGTAATATATACACACAATGGAATATTATTCATTCTTAAAAAGGAAGAAAACACATGGGTGAACCTTGAGATATTATGCTCAGTGAAATAAGCCAGTCTTAAAAAGACAAATACTGTGACCACTTAGATCATACATATGCCAAGCAGGTAATAGCATCAGGACTCAAGCCTGTATCCTAGTCCCAAAGCTAGGCATTTGAAAATCCATGTGGTGGGGTGGTCTTACTTTTTAAAAAGTCAGAGCATAAAAAGGAAATCACACCTAAGTTCATTAACCATTTAACAACACTTACTTTGAATATCGCACCATTGGGGCGCAGACTTTTACCAGCTGCCCAGAATGAAACATTTCTATTGGATCTTTTCTTCTTTCTTGACATGTTGTAGTTTGTTTGTAGTCACTCTTCATAAAAACAGATTTATTTCAAATCTGAAAAAGACAATTAGTTTGCATAGAGGAAGCACTTTCACTTGAATCCCATCATTCTTAAAATTTCAATTGCCAAGAACATGATTTTTTCATTAGGTTTTGTAGGCTTAGGAATCTTGGTTTCTTTTCACAGTATTGAATAGGATACTACAGAATTCTGACTTTATTTATACGTCATGGATAGCTTTTAGCACACTGTGAAATTATAACGTTTATATTTTATATAAATTATTCTTGTTCAAGTCAAAAACTAACAGTTTTGAATTTTATACTTAATTGACTATAGTAACAGTTTCTGCTCAGATTAATAAGTGCTCAGGATGTAGAAAACTAAAAGATGTTTTCCTAGAATACATGTTATTATTTTCCATGTTATTTTAGTTTTTCCATTTTACTTCGTTTGGCATTGATTTAACCAAGAAATTTGATTGAATTAATTCATATATAGTACTAAGTACGTCTGGCACTTTGAAATACCCTTTTTTATCCAGAAAAGTTAAATGGTAGTAATGGAACAGCTTAAGTACTGAGTATTTTAAAAGACATACTGGTATGTTAATGTTTATTCTTATTCTCAAATTCCATTCTTTTTATTTGAATCAGAAGGCAAACAAACTTTTAATTATATTTTTAAACATTTAAATGTTTTGTGAACATTGTTTCATGAAAATCTCAATTGTAATCACATAGCTGCATAGTAAATCACTATTATACCCAGAGGGACAAGTGATTAAATTAGGTAATTCCTAAGTGTTTTACAGTTGCCGTACTGTGCTTATCATTTCATAGTGTTGGCTGCTTACTAATTCCAATTCTGGCCTTAGTAATTTAAAAACAAATACTGGCCAACTTTAGAAAAGTCTAATTGCTCACCATGAAATTTTTTGGTTGGCTAAATCTGAAAGTATTGATATAACCTAAATATAAACTAATAATTTAATTTCCTTAGGTAGAATGTACAGGTGGAATAAGATAAACTAGTTTTACTGATCACTGTTTATCAGTTTATCACCATTTATCATCTAAACAATAAACATTTAGAGGTGGGTGTGTCAACTAAGTGGTACCTTTAATTAAACCTTGAGCTCATCTTCATCGGCTCATAGTCCCTGTATTCTTAATTCCCCATCCTGAGGACCCCAACAATCTTCTTGGAATCCCAGTTGATCTTATTTTTTTCCATTCAACAAAGATTAATTTCCTGCTATATGCTGAGAACACAGATGAAAATATTTTTGGTATCTTTAAAAATGTATTAAACAAACTTACACAATAAGGCTAATACACACACTCAGACACAATTTCAGTGTTGTAGAAATAACTGCCAAGAGGAGTCAGTGAAGTTGGGGAAGTGTCCAGTTACAGAGAACAGTACAAAGAATGCCATAGCAGCATGAAAATGCTTGATGTTTTCAGTGAACCATGAATAGTTCAGCGCTGCTTGAGCTGTAACTAGACAGGATGTGAGAGTGCCTACAAGTTAATGGGCTTTATACACCAGGTTAAGACTTTTTAGATTTATACTCTAGGGCCTTGGTTCTCAGACACTTTTCTTGCTCTGTGGGTAATTTTTACATGTGCACCCAACATGTTAACGTGTGCATGTGACATACTTCCATGGGCATGTATTCTTGTGTAAGTTGTTTGTCTCTCCTTGTACACTAGTTATAATTGAAAAGAATTTAGCAGGGAAATGAAGCATGATCAGATTTCTGACTTGGAAAGATTTCACTGGAGGGGTTAGGGGTGTTGATAAAATACTAGTAAGGAGGCTACTGTAGTAGACCAAGCCATGTGTAATGAGTATCTGATCTGGGAGTCTAGGAGTGAGGAAAGAGGAAAGAGAATGCATTTAGGAGCTATTTAGGAATAAAAATAAACTAGCAAGACATTTAAGGGTTGGAAATCACCTGATGACAGCACGAGTTATATGTGCTGAGAGAGAATATTAGGATGATGTCAACATTTTTGGATTTAGAGCCTGGTGGATGGCAATTCCAATCAATGAGACAGAGAACCAGAAGGAAGAACAGACAGGCTTTGGCAGGGAAACATGAGTCAATGCTTGGGCACATCAAAGAGGTACTCAGCTGATTTGCAGGTGGTGATGCCTCATATGGGTTATATACATATGGTTCTTAAGAAAAAGCTAGAGATAAAGATTGAGAGTCTTTAATCTCTAGGTTAAACCAGAGATCAAATTGTCAACATCCATTCGATCATTGAAAAAGAAAGTTCCAGAAAAACATCTACTTCTGCTTTATTGACTATGCCAAAGCCTTTGACTGTGTGGACCACAATAAACTGTGGAAAATTCTTTAAGAGATGGGAAAACCAGACCACCTTACCTGCCTCCTGAGAAATACATATGCAGGTCAAGAAGCAACAGTTGGAACTGAACACGGAACAACAGACTGGTTCCAAATTGGGAAAGGAGTCCGTCGAGGCTGTATATTGTCACCCTGCTTATTTAACTTACATGCAGAGTACATCATGTGAAATGGTGGGCTGGATGAAGCACAAGCTGGAATCAAGATTGCCAGGAGAAATATCAATAACCTCGATATGCAGATGACAGCACCCTAATGGCAGAAAGTGAAGAACTAAAAAGCCTCTTGATGAAGGTGAAAGAAGAGAGTGAAAAAGTTGGCTTAAAACTCAACATTCAGAAAACGAAGATCACAGCATCCAGTCCCATCACTTCATGGCAAATAGATGGGGAAATAATGGAAACGGTGAGAGACTTTATTTTCTTGGGCTCCAAAATCACTGCAGGTGGTGACTGCAACCATGAAATTAAAGACGTTTGCCCCTTGGAAGAAAAGATATGACCAACTTAGACAGCATATTAAAAAGCAGACATTACTTTGCCAAAAAAGCTATGGTTTTTCCCATAGTCATGTATGGATGTGCGAGTTGGAGTATAAAGAAAGCCAAGTGCCGATGAATGGATGCTTTTGAACTGTGGTGTTGAAGACTCTTGGACTGCAAGGAGATCCAACCAGTCCATGTGAAAGGACATCAGTCCTGAATATTCATTGGAAGGACTGATGCTGAAGCTGAAACTCCAATACTTTGGCCACCTGATGTGAAGAACTGACTCTTTGAAAAAGACCCTGATGCTGGGAAAGATTGAAGGCAGGAGGAGAAGGGGACAACAGAGGATGAGATGGCTGGATGGCATCACCAACTTGATGGATATGAGTTTGAGTTGGTGATGGACAGGGAAGCCTGGAGTGCTGCAGTCCATGGGGTCTCAAAGTGTTGGACTGAGCGACTGAAGTGAACCTCTAGGTAATATGCTGAAACTAAAAACATGGACAAAGTACTTATGGGTACCATATTGTGTAGAAATCATTAAAAGCGCCAACATTTAAGTAAAAGGGAGAAAAAATTTGAATATAAAGGAGACAGCGAGATGAACTTTGGAGCTGGAATAAACCTGAAATGTGATATTCAGAAGCCAAGAGAGGGCTATATTATTACAAAGGAAGGAGGGGATGAGCATCTTAAACATCACAGAAGAGTGAGAATGAGGTAAAGACTAAAAAGGTAGTCCAATGGCAACTGGGTCACTGTGACGTTAGCAGGAATAATTTCATTCTTATTCACTCTTGTTCCCTTACATGGCACAAAGAAGGGTTTCCTTAATGTTTTTGCTGAATGAAGAAATCAGTAGTTCTCAATCTTGGTTGTACATTAGAATGAAGTAGGGAGATTTTAAGCAGGATGCCCAAATCATACCCCAGAGCAATTACATGTGAATATCTGGGCTTAGGATACAGGTATCAGTGGTTGTTAAAGCTTTCCAGGTAATTTTAATGTGCAGTCAAGCTTCGGAATAAATAAATCCACACCCTCCAAAGCATGTGATACTATTGTTTTGCTTAAATGGGTTTATATGTACCTCTTAGCTCCTTCAGGATAAGACAGAAATTGAGTCTAATGTTTTACACTCAAGCTGGTATATACGGGTAGATTCAAAATTCTTCATTGAATGAATGTTCTGCAACTTTTTGATGTAACAGCCAGGAAAGGAAAAATGATCCATAATTCAAAGACAATGCTTATTTAAAAATTATTAGTCAAATTTTGTGTATTATTGATAATGAAAACTAATGTGACTCTGGGCACATTGCCCTTGGCAATTTTTGAGACCTCCATTCAGAACAAACAATCCTATTCAACACCAGAATTGATATCAAATATATTAGGGAAGAACCTCTGTGACAAAGTTAAGGCTAAGCACAACGCAGTGAGCTGAGGCTTGTTTGCTTGAGTTCTTATGCGTATCTAATACATTTAGACTTATAAAATACCTCGAACAGCGTTTGGCACGGTAAAGTATTTCACATTCTCAAAAATCTGTTAGCAGAATCAAGAGAACCTGTAGCTCTGGCACTGGGAAAAATTGGTTCCCTGTGTACATACTTAATGTACACAAAAGAAAACGTATTATTATTATTTTTTTTTACAAAGAAAT
Source organism: Bubalus bubalis (assembly GCF_019923935.1). Taxonomy (NCBI): domain Eukaryota; kingdom Metazoa; phylum Chordata; class Mammalia; order Artiodactyla; family Bovidae; genus Bubalus; species Bubalus bubalis. Next base: position 48,175,276 of record NC_059164.1, on the reverse strand, counting down.
GCTTAACCTTCTTGCACACGTGTGGCTGACCTGTTAACTTACTATTAATTTATTGAGGGAGAAGTAGAGGTGAACAGTGCCGATGTAATGGGAACTAACTTGATCTTACAGCTCAAAAAATGGAAAATTCATCAATTTGTAATAAGGAGAAGACTGGTGTCGCTCACGACACGTGGCTGAAGCTAAGCAAAAGAAAAACCCTAAGGATACTGTCTCATGGAAGAGTAGGTAGAGAATGAGTCCCACATATTTCTGTTTCAGTTGTCTTGCTACTGCTGCTGCTAAGTCACTTCAGTCGTGTCCAACTCTGTGCGACCCCAGAGACGGCAGCCCACCAGGCTCCCCCGTCCCTGGCAAGAACACTGGAGTGGGTTGACATTTCCTTCTCCAACGCATGAAGTTTAAAGTGAAAGTGAAGTCGCTCAGTCGTATCCGACTCTTAGCGACCCCATGGACTGCAGCCTACCAGCCTCCTCCATCAATGGGATTTTCCAGGCAAGAGTACTGGAGTGGGGTGCCATTGCCTTCTCCTCAGTTGTCCTACTTCACCGATTTTCGGCTCTTCCTAATTCTCCCCAGTATTCATTCGTGGCAACTTTCCTCGCCAAGCTTTCTCCACCTGCCTTTACTCCAAGAATGCGAATCAAGGCATGTGGCAGATACAGGTGATGTGAAAGTCGCTCAGTCGTGTCCGACTCTTTGCGACAGCATCGACTTGTACAGCCCATGGGATTCTCCCGGCCAGAATACTGGAGTGGGTAACCTTTTCCTTCTCCAGGGGATCTTCCGAACCCAGTGATCGAACCCATGTCTCCCTCATTGCAGGAGGATTCTTTACCAGCTGAGCCACAAGGGAAGCAGATACAGGTAGGTAGCTATTAACACCCGCCAGCTGTACTTGAGGCGTGCAAACGAAGTTCCCAGAAGCCTCCGCTCTCTTGCCTCCATCAAGAGGCCTCTGTTCTTAGGTTAATTAAATACTTGCTTCAGCGGGAAACGACGCGGCCACGTTTTGGCGCTCACCTTCTCCGCCCGGAAAACGCTGCTAGCACCAGGGGTGCGGCAGGACACGGAGGAAAGCGCCGGTTCCGCGACCTCGGCTTCCTCAACGCGTTGGGCCCTCAGTGCCCACCAGATCCGGGACCCACGCCGCTCACACGCAGGTTCGGTCCAGCACAATAAAGCGGATCCTCTTAGTCGGCTCGGAGCCTCGGACTGGGCAGAGCGAGCGGCGCCCAAATTCTGCGTCATCATCTGGGCGGGGCGCGCCGCTGCTGACGGCATCACTCCCGCACCAGCCAACATGGAAGGTGGTGACGGCGGCGTCTCTATGGCTGGCCGTGGGGCTCCGGGTTCTGGAGCTGCTGCAGCCACTGTCCGGGAGCTCCTGCAGGACGGTAAGGGGGGCCGGGCTGTGGTCAGGCCATGGGGCTTGGGAGCTGTCTGCTCCGCACCTGGGCCTGGGTGGTGGATTCAACCCGTCGCTTTGCAGAAAGTTTTCCGTTCTCGACCTGACCACTCCCCTCAGCCCGGCCCACTGGCATCTGGGTGCCGGCCTTGTCAACGTGTTTGCCAAGGGACTTGCTGACCCGTTTCTTTCCGGTTGCCCTGGGGACACCTGGTTTCTGGAGGCTCCTCATATTCAGCTCTACCCTCCACGCTCCTGGGGCTTCGCTGATGTCCCGAGTTTCCGCACCTGGTGACCTACTGCTGCCGCAGTTCTTGACCAAAGGCTGAAGCGTTTAATGCCCTGAAAAGTGTAAGAACTAGGACACATGACAAGCGCTGAATGAAGGGGGTCTCTTTTTATGTAGATTTGGAAACATCCGCCCCTTTGACAAATTCTTGGACTGCACAGGTGGCCCCCGTTGACAAGCTCGCTTGTTTGTGGTTTATTCACAACCATACATGGGGGAGGGTTCGGAGCCTTCATTCAAGCTGGGATTAACCATATGTATTGAATATAGCAGTCAAGTTTATTTATAGTTTTGGACAAATTGCTAGAAATAAGAAAAGTTAGACATACTACATTTGAGAAGCGCACACAACTGTATTAGTGACGTTCAGTTCAGTTCAGTCGCTCAGTCGTGTCCGACTCTTTGCAACCCCGTGAATCGCAGCATGCCAGGCCTCCCTGTCCATCACCATCTCCCGGAATTCACTCAGACTCACGTCCATCGAGTCAGTGATGCCATCCAGCCATCTCATCCTCTCTCGTCCCCTTCTCCTCCTGCCCCCAATCCCTCCCAGCATCAGAGTCTTTTCCAGTGAGTCAACTCTTCGCATGAGGTGGCCAAAGTACTGGAGTTTCAGCTTCAGCATCATTCCTTCCAAAGAACACCCAGGGCTGATCTCCTTTAGAATGGACTGGTTGGATCTCCTTGCAGTCCAAGGGGCTCTCAAGAGTCTTCTCCAACACCATAGTTAAAAGCATCAATTCTTTGGTGCTCAGCTTTCTTCACAGTCCAACTCTCACATCCATACATGACCACAGGAAAACCCATAGCCTTGACTAGACGGACCTTTGTTGGCAAAGTAATGTCTCGGCTTTTGAATATGCTATCTAGGTTGGTCATAACTTTCCTTCCAAGGAGTAAGCGTCTTTTAATTTCATGGCTGCAGTCACCATCTGCAGTGATTTTGGAGCCCAAAAAAATAAAGTCTGACACTGTTTCCACCGTTTCCCTGTCCATGTCCCATGAAGTGATGGGACCAGAAGCCATAATCTTTGTTTTCTGAATGTTGAGCTTTAGCCAACTTTTTCACTCTCCTCTTTCACTTTCATCAAGAGGCTTTTGACTTCCTCTTCACTTTCTGCCATAAGGGTGGTGTCATCTGCATATCTGAGGTTATTGATATTTCTCCGGGCAATCTTGATTCCAGCTTGTGCTTCTTCCAGCCCAGCGTTTCTCATGATGTACTCTGCTTATAAGTTAAATAAGCAGGGTGACAGTACACAGCCTTGACGTACTTCTTTTCGTGACGTTAATGTACTCCAAATCTATTTTCTTTCAGAATAAAGTTCAAATTTCTAAAGACCCTTCTCATCTGCTCTTAATTTCCTTCCCAAATCGACATCACGTTCTACCTTGTATAAAAATAATTTGTGTGCTTAGCCTTTACTGCATTGTAAAATTCCTTTTTATATTCTGCAGAGTTACCTATGGTAGGTGCAGAGTGTTTTTAAAAACTGAACATCACACTGAGAAGCATATGTACACATTTGTAGAACAAAACAGGTTTTAAATGAATGAAATAAAGTTCTAAATTGCTGTTTGTTTTCTGTGTTGTATGCTTTATTATTGCCCTTAGTTTCTTGCCTGCTGATTATAATTTACATACTTTTGCCAAGATTTACTAATGATGTCATTTTCTGAACTAGATCTGTTCTGTAGGATCTCTGGCTAATGCATCTTTATATCTTAATTTAAATTCATTTTTACGAAGTCTTGACTCCTGTTACACATACAATTTCCACTCTTAAGTAGCTTACGATTTTGGTAGGGGAAATAGTCCTGTAAAATTATAAAGTTAGACACTGTAATATAGCATTATAATGGTAGCAGTAGAATTATATATGAAGTAAAACATGCATACAAAAGTGGATGATAACTGTTGGTGGCTAGGGAATGTCAAAAAAGACTAGTTGGAGTTGGTTTTGAAGTATAAATAGAACTTATCCAGGTGAAGTGCATGAAGGTAGTACATGCCACACATGGGTATTGATTTCAGTAGGTTTCACTCCAGGAGCTGTAATCAGTTTTTGGAGGGTACATAAGCCTCAGTGCTGCTTTCTGTATTTTCCTATTTGGTTCTCTTTCTCATCTTCAACAGTAATTATTTAAATCTTTTTTACTTTTTTCAAGCCACTCCCTTTGAGCTCAACAAATGGTTTTCAGGTTCCCTGAAAGAATCTGATATGAACTTCCTCGATTTCTTGCCATTAAATCTGTGAACTAGCCTGAACCTGTTGCCATCCTTTCTTCTTTTACATGATATTTTTAATTACAAAAGAAGTGTACTGCTTCCTAAAGACAGTCGCTCCTCTTGGTGTTCTGGATTTTCTTCCTGCCTCCTCCAGGACCAGTTACTCTCATTCTGTGCCATTGAGATTGCTTTGCTTCGGGGACAAATCAAATGGACACTGTTTTGGTCCTTATCTTACTTGATCTTATGAAAGGTTTTGACTTTTGAAGTACTTTTCCTCATGTGGCTTGTGAGTTGCATGGTTTTTGTTTGTTTTGTTTTTAAATTTCCTTATTCTTTAAGTGTTCTTTTTCAGTTTTCTTTAGATATTGTTGTCTTCATTGTGTCCCAGTTCAGTGATTCACTCCACTCTTGCCCCACAACATTCCTAAGGAAGTAAATATTCCCATCAATAACAGTGATTCACTGTGTCAGGGATCTGCCAGTGATGGAGATTAGGATTGATAGGGTTGGTGAGAAGATGCATAGTTTGAAATTTTGTGACATGTTTCTGATGTGATGGCTGTAAGAATGAGAAAACTATAAAAGAGAAGCATTAGGGATATTCTCTCCTCTAATTTCAAAACCAGTGATTAGTATCCAGCCTTCACTATGTTTGATCTTTGTAACATATTTGACACTGCTACTGCTAAGTCACTTAAGTCGTGTCCGACTCTGTGTGACCCCATAGATGGCAGCCCACCAGGCGCCCCCATCCCTGGGATTCTCCAGGCAAGAACACTGGAGTGGGTTGCCATTTCCTTCTCCAATGCATGAAAGTGAAAAGTGAAAGTGAAAGTGAAGTCGCTCAGTCGTGTCCGATCCTCAGCGACCCCCTGGACTGCAGCCTTCCAGGCTCCTCTGTCCATGGGATTTTCCAGGCAAGAGTCCTGGAGTGGGGTGCCATTGCCTTCTCCGATATTTGACACTACTGGCCATTTACTTTCTTTAAACTGTCCATTTTGGTTTTTGCCATTCTGTCCTGTTTTTCTTTCTCTCTGAACATTTAATTTCTTTGCTTTCATTTTTTATCTTTACCCCCAAATTTTGGTGTTTCCCTGCTTCTGAATTGTCCCCATTTTTTTGTGCATTCTAAAGTGGCTTCCTAAATCATCTGGTCTTTTTTTCATTGTTTGACTATTAATATCTTTGTACACAAATATACACATATATGGTCCTTACCTCTCTTCTGAGCTATAGAACCACTGTCTACTGGATATTTCTATCTTGATAGTGAACAAGCACTACTAATTCTACATATAAAAAATCTGCATGTGGTACACATTGCTATATTTAAAATGGGTAACCAACAAGGACTTATTGTATAGCATATGGAACTCTACTCAATGTTATGTGGTAGCCTGGATGGCAAGGGGGTTTGGGGGAGACTGGATGCATATATATGTGTGGCTGAGTCCCTTTGCTATTCACCTGAAACTCACAACATTGTTAATTGGCTGTACCGCAATACAAAATAAAAGGTTATTAAAAAGGCCCGTGTATGAACAGATAGTATAGATTCTGCACATGAAAAAGTGAAATCAATTTTTTTCACCCCTCTGCTCTAACCCTTTGCTCTAGTAGTCTCTGTTATCCTTACTTGTATGTGGTAAGTTAGGTGTGTGTTTGTTCTCCTATAGGTTATGAGTTCTGTGGAGGCAGGGGTACATTCATGTTCATGTTTATACAAAGATTACATGTTTGTTAGTCAAGAAACATGGAAATCATCTTTTAATTCTTGGTCTACCTAATCACCCATTTCCAGCTTGTGTCTTAAGTCCTGTACATTGTAGTGTCTGAATATTTGTCACTTCCTTGACATTCTTACTGCCACTATGTTTGGTCTCCATCCTGTCACTTGGGCTGTTAACATAGCACTGTACTCAATCCTGTGGCTCTATTCAGTGAGTATGCTGGTAAAGCAGCTTTCTGGGAAAAGAGCAAAATCCCCGCTTTTGTATTACATGTGAATTTTCATGGTATAAATACCCTTAGCATGGTCAGTTTGAAGATAGCTACATGAGATGTCAGCTGGCTCACACAATTCCTGAAAGTTTAACAGTTGGCTCTGAGGAGTCAGTCTGAGCCAGCCCCAGTACACCACTCCGTGGCTAATCCCTTTTGTGTCATCCTCCATCCTGCTGCCAGAAACTGTTCTACAACACAAGGCTCACAGCACTCTTTCTTGGCTGTAAAACCTTAAATGGGGTATAGTCTGAACATTTTGCTTGTTTTACCAGCCTCTTTTCAAACTGCACCCCAGCCTTCCTTTGGAACCTCAAATCCTGCCATCCTTTACCCTTTCTGTCAATATCCATTGTGATCTAGACATACTGAAGTCAGTATTATCCTTATTCCTCAGAATATACCATTGTATTTGCTGCCTCTAAACCTTCGCTTTTGGAATAACCTCCACTTGTCTGCCTGGCGGGATCCTTGATTCTGAGAATTGCTTGGCAGACTGTAAGGAAATGGGGTTCTCAGGATTAAGGCCAAAGTAGCAGTTTCCTTCTTTCACTCCACTTCGAGAGTAGTCAAGAATGAATCTCTGCTTTTAGCAGAATGATACTTGTGACTGATGTATAGATTAATTCATTCAGCCAGTATTGAACACCTGCTGTGTGTCAGGCATTGTTCAGGCTCTTGTGGGTGTGGTAGTACAGAAAGCAAAGACTTTGCCCTTGAGCATATGTTATAGTGAATGTAGACAATTGAAGTTTTTGTAAAAGTACATTATAGCTTGTTTTATAATCTCTTGTCAAGGCAGTCTTACCTCTATCTACCATATGGCTAGGAGATAATCCTTTTTACCTACATTGACTTCACTTCTTTATATCTATTTTTAATTCATAATTCCATTTTCCTTTCACATATTTGTGGATTTCTATACAGAAAGTTATCTTACCAGCTATATTTACTCCTGTTTTCTTTCTCGTAAGGGCCTACATTCAACATGGTTTCTGCTTCCTTTTACTCATTTCACTCATAAATCCAAAATTTCAATAATACCTGTAAGTTTGTATGTGCCTAGTTCTTTTAAAATTTCATATTCACTTTATTGTAACAGTATTTGTGCATTGATCTGGAGATACTGGAGACCATAATTTTCAGATCCAGTCAATTTTCTAATTGTTGTTGACCTTGTTTTCTTGTGTTAAAAACTGTTGCTAGTATTTTTTTTTTTTCAATCTTTTCTCAGTATTTTCTTTTAACTTACTGATAAAACTAGCTTTTTTGTTGTTTGCTAATCGTGTCCAACTCTCTGTGACCCCGTGGGCTGCAGTATGCCAGGCTTCCCTGTCTTTCACTGTTTCACAGTTTGCTCAAACTCATGTCCTTTGAGTCAGTGGTACTCTCCAATTATATCCTCTGCTGCCCTCTTCTCCTCCTGCCCTCAATCTTTCCTAGTATCAGGGTCTTTTCCAATGAATTGGCTCTTTCCATCAGGTGGTCAAAGTATTGGAGCTTTAGCATCAAGCCTTCTAATGAATAGTCAGGGTTGATTTCCTTTAGGATTGACTGATTTGATCTCCTTGCTGTCCAAGGGATTCTCAAGAGTCTTTTCCAGCATCACAATTTGAAGGCATCGATTCTTTGGTGCTCCTAAAAACTAGCTGTTAGGAGTATGCATAGTGGTCCAGAGGTGGGCTCTGGAGCTAGACTGCCTTGGGTTCAAACAATGAGATGGTCAAAGTTTCATGCCTTATCTCTGCCTGTCTCTTCACCCGTAAAATGGGGAGAATGATATTTCCAACAGGGTTGTGTGCATATAGAGTAAATTAGTATGAGTTCCAACAAGTCTGTGTGCATATTGAATGAGTTAGTATGTATAAAGTGCCTAGGTCAGTACGTGATGTGTAGGAATATTCTTAGTAAATATTGCCACTCTTCTGCTGTTGCCACCACGTATTCCTTCTTCTTCACAACAGAAAGCCTTTTCGTTAGTTTTTGGTGTACAGAAAGATCTCAAAATATGTTAACTGTGGTTATAATTGTTCTGTCATTTAATTTCTGTGGTTTTGTTGTTTTTCAGTCGTTAAGTTGTGTCTCACTCTTTGTGACTTCGTGAACTGCAGCACACCAAATTTCCTGGTCCTTAACTGTCTCCCAGAGTTTGCTCAAACTCATGTTCATTGAGTCGGTGATGCCATCCAACATCTCATCCTCTGTCATCCTCTTCTCCTCCTGTCCTCAGTCTTTCCTAGTATCAGGGTCTTTTCCAATGAATGGACTCTTCCCATCAGGTGGCCAAAGTATTGGAGCTTCAGCATCAGTCCTTCCAATGAATATTCAGGGTTGATTTCCTTTACGATTGACTGGTTTGATCTCTTTGCTGTCCAAGGGACTCTCAAGAGTTTTCTCCAGCATCACAGATTGCAAGTATCAATTCTTTGGCACACAGCCTTCTTTATGGTCTAACTCTTATTTTTGTACATGACTACAGGAAAAACCATAGCTTTGGCTGTGTGGACCTTTGTCAGCGAAGTTATGTCTCTGCTTTTTAATACATTGTATAGGTTTGTCATAGCTTTTCTTCCAAGGAGCAAGCATCTTTTAATTTCATGGCTGCAGTCACCATCTGCAGTGATTTTGGAGCCCAAGAAAATAAAATCTGCCACTGTTTCCATTTTTTCCCCATCCATTTGCCATGAAGTGATGGGACCAGATGCAATGATTGTCGGTTGAATGTTGGGTTTTTAAGCCAACTTTTTCACTCTCTTCTTTCATTCTTATCTAGAAGCTCTTTAGTTCCTCTTCACTTTCTACCATTAGAGTGGTATCATCTGTATATCGGAGGTTGTTGATATTTCTCCCAGTAGTCTTGATTCCAACTTGTGATTCATCCAGCCCTGCATTTTCCATGGTGCACTCTGCATATGTTAAGCAAGCAGGGTGACAGTATACAACCTTGATGAATTCCTTTCCCAATTTTAGACCAGTCTGTTGTTCCATCTGTGGTTTGGTGCAATGTGATTAATAATTTTTCTTATATTTTCCCTAGAGTGTTATAGTGATTTTTTAAATGAAGACTTTGATGTAAAGACTTATACTTCTCAATCTATTCATCAAGCTGTAATTGCTGAACAACTAGCAAAACTTGCCCAAGGAATCAGTCAGTTGGATAAAGAACTACACTTACAGGTAATTCCAATCTTCTGGAGCATATAATTTATCCCAGAGTAATTATAAATCATTTTATAATCCTTTTATTATTTAATCTAAATGCATATTTATATAAACAAATGTATATTTTCCCAAGTATATATGTATTTTTACATTTTTGGCTGCACCACACAGCATGTGGGATCTTGGTTCCCCAACCATGGATTGAACTCAGGTGCCCCACCTTGGAAACATGGAGTCTTAACCCCTGGACCACCAGGAAAGTCCCTCCAGATGCATTTTTTAAAAGTTTACTGGAAGCTACTTTTTGTCAGTTGAAAAATGGATATCCCATCTCTCCAAAACCTTTTATTCATACTTTGTTTTCATCATCTCATCTGATATGGAGGGAATATAGGTTGGCAAAAAATAGGATGTCTTAAGTCTTTCCTGGTGGCTCAGACGGTAAAGAATCCACCTGCAATGCAGGAGACTCAGGTTCGATCCCTGGGTCAGGAAGATCCCCTGGAGAAGGAAATGCAGCCCATTCCAGTGTTTTTGCCTGGAGAATTCAATGGATAGAGGAGCCTGACTCTCAGTTCTTGGGGTTGCAAAGAGTCAGACACAGCTGAGTGACTAACATTTGATAAAGATAATAGAAAATGGAATTTTGGAAGCAGAATAGTATGAATAAGGAAAACTTCCCATCAGGAGTTCATACTTCATGAACACAAAATGTAACATTTGATGAAATTGCAGATAGTTGATAAATTTGTGGTGGATAAGACACAAAAGGGGAATTATGAGATAGGTCCAAGTCTCAGTTGTGCTGTTACCTTTCATATTATATAATACCTTTGAGTCTTGCCTTTTTTTTTTTCTGAGTAGGCACTTAAACATTTAAATTAATGAACAGTTGCATGAATAAATGAACATTTACCAGGAAACCTAGATCTGGTATAAAATGAGACATGTTCCCTTAAACTTTTTTGTGTCTTGCTTTATCAATTAAAACAGCTACTTGTTTAGGACTGGGATGACATCTAAGGTCGATTTAACTGTAAAATTCTGATTATATAGTTAGAGATCAGTTATTTATTGGGAAACATTTATAGTCAGTTTTAATAGTCTGGTTTGCTGTAGTCTGTGGGAATAGAAAAATGAACATATTCCCTGGCTCTCTAAGCATTCACAGACCAGTGGCAGACACAGACAGAAATAATGACAGGCAAGTGATGCCTGTTATAAACAGAGTAGTACACATTGTTTATGGGGGCAGGGGAAAACGCTTTTAATTCTGCTGTGTTTCTTGGGGTAGCTTTTTGCAGAAGCCACCTGAAATTCTTTCTGCCTTTTTGTGGTTGGCATTTTCCTTATCCTTTGCATGTAGTAACTTCTCTGAAGGAATCAGTAAAAACTATTTAAAATCTCCCAGAGAGGGCAAGTTATACTTAACAGTAGTTTTGGGTGTGGGATTGAGAAAAATCTCAGTCCTGGTATGAGATCTGAACCTGCTATAATTATTTTTCTGCAGAAGCAAAATTGGGATAATGCTGACTGAACTCATAAATAAAATATAATCAAAATAACTTAAAATATCAGTGAAATGATTTAAATTACAAAAGACGTACGGAGATATGTATCAGTCAGGACTTTAGTACAGGAAACAGAAACCACTCTAGGTATTTAAAGCAGGAAAATACTTAATACAGAGGATTGGATGGACAGCTAATAGGGTGGAAGGATCTACCGTGGATGCAGCCCAGAGGCCTGCAAGCACCTGCTGTTAACTCCCATGTCCCTGCTGAAGTTCAGCTTCTGGGTGCTTGAACTCTGGTAACTGAACTCTGGAATGATGAATAGGGCTATCTTGGCTAGCTGTCTCTAAAGCCTCAGGTCTCAGGATCTGGCTTACTAGCTGAAACAGTAATGGGAAAATAGCTTTCCTCTTCTGTCTTCTAAATCTCTTGGAAATCCATCCAGTTGATTGCAGGGGAGACTATAACAGTGTAGTTTTAGGTTTTTCAAACTTTCCGCAGCATCACAAGGGACAAAGAAAGAGAATTAGAAGAAAATCATTGTGTTAGGATGGATGCATTAATCACCATGTCAGTGGACTGGGGAAAATTGAGAAGTCTTCCGGATGAGACATAGGAGACCAAAAGTAACAGTTATGTGATAGAGGAAATTGCTAGAATGACAGTGACATCTGGCATTGGACAGAGTGGAGGATTTAGGGTTCCAGTGAATGAATCTTCGCTCATGAGGAGCTTCAGTTTACAGATTAGACATGAAACTTCTTATTCATTGTAATAAAGGATTCCTGGATTATTCTAAAGATTTGCTTGATTTCTTGATGTTTCTAGGATTCTCTTGCATGTAGCCTTTAATTCCTAACCTTTTTTTTTTTTTTGATATAACATTTCACACTGCCCTAATATTCTTAAAAATATCAGTCTTCCATAGGAAAGAGGATTTGCTGTGACATGGGGAAGCTGGAAACAGAGAGATGTTCAGGGAGGTGCTGATTCTGCTTTATCTTTGCAAATTAGAATGTGGTTGTGATGATGCTGATTAAGTTCGAGAGCTAAAAGAACCTGCTGTTTGAAAACACTCTTTAAAAGGAAAACATGTATTAATTAGTGTGGTGAGAATTCGCAGGTTTTTGTTGTTCAGTTTTGGCACATCTTCCTTCTGCACATCCTACTAGGAAAACATGGGGCTAATGAAAAGACTTCTTTGGCACCATGTCGAGCTTTAAGCATGTTTATGTTCCTGCCAATCAGACATCTCAAACACAGCTTTCTTACTTGTATTTTTTTCTTTTGTATTAGCATTTTCCCCCTTTCCATATAGAGAGAGACCTTCAGTTCTACATTGTGGTTACAAATTAAAATACCTAATATTTGTAATGCTGATTATTCATTCTTGATTTTCAGGTCGTTGCAAGACATGAAGATTTATTGGCACAAGCAACTGGAATTGAGTCTTTGGAAGGTATGTTTCCATTAACTGTTATACTTTATATAGAGCTTGCCTAGGGCTTGGTAACTTTTCTTGTGAAGGATTGGAAAGTAAATAATTTAAGACTTTGCAGGCCATATTAGCTCTGTTACAACTATTAAATTCTGCTGTTACAGAGTGAAACCAACTGAGTAATATGTAAATGAATGTGTGTGGCTGTGTTCCAACAAAACTTCAGTAAAACTTTGCGGTTTTACTAGCATGTGTGTCTGACTTTTTGTGACCCTGTGGACTGTAGTGTGTAAGGCTGCTCTGTCCATAGGATTCTCCAGGCAGGAATACCAGAGTGGGTTGCCATGCCCTCCTCCAGGGGATCTTCCTGACCCAGCGATTGAACCTGTCTCTTACGTCTCCTGCATTGGCAAGCAGGTTCTCTGACCTTTGAGCTAAATTCTCTGGATTTAAATCATTGCTTAGCTTCCTACTAGATGTGTGAGTTTAGACAAGTTACTTTCTGTGCCTGTTTTATCCATAAAGGAGTGTTAATATGTACTAATATGGTGCTAATTTGATTAAACAAAATGCTTAGAACAATTCCTAGTGCATATTTAGTGCTTTTATAACTGAGTTAATGAAAACAAACAGAGAATTCCAGTGGTTAGAGGTTAGGACTCCGCAGTTTCACTGCTGAGGGTGCAGGTTCAATCCCTGGTCAGGGAACTAAGATTCAGCAAGTCACATTGTGGGGCTGAAACCACTGTCCCCCGCCACGCCCCGCAAACCCCAAACAAAGTCAGCTCCACCAAAGTAATGGAAATAGGCTTCAATTCTTTCATTATGTTTGACTTCTTTGAAATGCTTTTCAAAACTGAAAGTATAGTAGAATAATGCATTGGATTTTTATTGTGAATTCTTCTATTTTTGTTTGACTACTTTTATGAATTTTTCATTCTGTTAAACTGTATCTCATAAATATGAAATGCTAATACTGTGTTTTCCATCACCACTTGTGTTGTGATTACATTATTAATCACTGCACATCAAAAGAAAGCTAAATGATTTTTCCCTTTGTTGGTTGAATTCTTGAGGAAGAAGGATATTGCCTTTTGTGAGGCAATATTCTTTAATGCTTCCCCAGTATTTCTTACACATACTCAAAGGTATTATTCTCAGCATGTACACTGTTTCTAATGCATCCTGATGAAGAACATAGTATTTTAAAAATAATAGTTTGTCTGTTACTTGAATATTTAGGATAGATACTAGACTATGGGAAAATTAAGAGGCTCTAGGTACTGACTTACTGTTGGAAGTTAATTTTTTTAATCTCATAGTATTTTATAAGTTTCTGGAAGCAAGAAACAGTACCTTGTTTTTAATGGTAATTTTTGTAAACAAATGATAAATGATTTTTTTCCTTTATAAAACCTATAGGGATGTCATGGTAGTATGTTGATTTTGAGTTTAAATATGTATAGATAAATCATCACAACAAAAATACTTCTTACTGTGGTTTTTGTATATATGCTTAGTTCTTTTTATTTTTTTTAACTGGCTGCATCATGCAGCTTGTGCGATCTTAGTTCCCCAACCAGAGATTGAACCCTGGGCTATGGCAGTGAAAGTGCTGAATTCTAATTGTCACGGTCTGTGCATGGATTGGAAGATAATTTTCAGACATGAGGTAGAATGAGAGAATAGAGTTTATTACAGCGGGAGACACTTAGAACAGCAGGCCAGCTCAAGGGTAAGCCGATGGCTTTTGTGTGCTAGTAGCCAATTTTATAGCCTCAAGACCAAGTTCTTGCTGGGTGGCATTAGGTGATTGTTTAGGGTGCTATAGGGAGGTTCTCAAAGAGTTGGACGTGACTGAGCACAGCACAGGGTGGGTATTTTTTTTTAATCTAATATGGGGTCAGGGAACTGGAGCTGGCTGGTTTAGATGGGTGGAGGCTCATGGCAACAATTGCTGTGGGGCTTGGTCAGTTCCGGAGATGACCTTGGTACAAGGCTCCACATTTGTGACCTTGGTCAAAGGCTTTATATCAGTGACTTTGGTATAGAGCTCTGCATTAACCACTGGACCGCCAGGTAATTCCCTATATGTGTTAAGTTCCGTAGTGTGCTGATTTTCCCCTGAATGCTTTTCAGTGATTACAACATTTAAAATATGCTATTTGACTGAGTTAGAATGATTATCCATTGGATGAGAGTATACAGTACAAAGGTTGACTTCTGTAAATTCCTATGGTAATCTAAAAGTATTCTCCAGATTATTTGAACATAAGAAGTCAAGGTATGAATCAGTATTTTAACATGATGTGTATTTCTAAGCATATTAAAAATTTTAAGATTTGTGTTATGTATTTGAAAATGAGTAGTTTCCCAGCTTTTTACTTCATCTGCTTTTTCTCCTATATATTTAAAATTTTGTGCTATATAATTCATTTGGAGGTGTATTCATTTAGCCTATTTTATTAAAATTTATATTTTTGTAGAAACTAACAATGTGGTTGAGCAACTACACTCCAATACAATTAATTAAAAAAGAAAACATTCGGTAAAATCTACTGTGCTTTATCTCTTAAAATGAAATAAAACTTACTCTCTCTGTCCTGTTCATTTATCCATTTAAATTTTAATTGAGAATTTGCTAGATTCCAGGCACTTGTAACATTATAAAAAATCCCTGTTTTTATGAAGGTATGTTTAATTGTGCATGTGTGTGTGCCTGTAAGTCGCTTAGTTGTGTCCAACTCTTGTGACCCCTTGGACTGTAGCCCGCCAGGCTTCTCTGTCCATGGGATTTTCCCAGCAAGAATGCTGGAGCAGGTTGCCATTTTCTCCTCCATGGGATCTTTTGAACCCAGGGATTGAACCCACATCTCCTGCATTAGCAGGAGAATTCTTTACAACTGAGCCACCCAGGAATCTCAATTAAGCCTATTTAATTAAAAAGATATTGCTTAATTTATTTGCTCACTCATTAATTGAGAAATTGTTAGATACCAGGCACCTGTGAACAAAAGCCACAGTCACTGTTCATGTGATATTTATGTTCTAGGTAGGAAATTAGACCAAAAAAATATGTTAGTAGGAAACTTCAGGTATTTGTAAGTTCTAAAAGAAAATAAATGATGAGATAGAAGGGGAGTCCCTTACTAGCTAGGATGAGCAGGGGATATCTCTGAGAAGATGACATTTGAGCTGAGATCTGAGTGATGAGAAAGAGCTACCACATGACTCTCTGGGGAGAAGAGTATGGTAAGCTGAGGGACCAATAAATGGAATTAGTTGGCATGTTTGAAGGGAAGAAAGAAAAGTCTAGTATGATTAAGAGTTTAGTGAATTAAGAAAAGAATTGTAGATGAGGTTCTTGGAAAGGAGTTTTGATTTTCATTCTAAATGCAGTGGTAAGCCATTGGAGGATTTTAATTCGAGATATTATGTGATTAATGCTCTAAAATGTTTTCTCTGGTGGTTCTATAGGAAGGCAAGAGTAGGATCTGGGGTTCTCATTTAAAATTAGAGTAATAGAAGTTGATGGTGCCTTGAATTAGAGTGGTGGATGTAAAGAGAGAGAAGTGGATGGTATAAGATGGGAATAGAGTAGATAGGATTTGTTGATGGGAAATTAAAGGTCTGAGGGAAAAAAACTCACCAAGAGTGATTCCTGAAATTTTAGTCTGAAAAATTGGATAGTTGATGGTGTAAGTAACTGAGATGAGTTAGACTGGAGAGGATCATGACTTTGGGGCAGATCTTATCTTGGGTGTCTTAAACTTGTCATAAAAAAGTTCTGAACTAAAGGCTTGTGTGTGTGTATGTGTGTGTATAGTTAGGCAGATATAAAGAAAATATGGATACAGGTGCATATGTGTATATCTCAAATCAGTATTTTATTGAATAGATCGAGATTTCATTCAGACCCCGTGTTTTAAATACTAAGAGAGACTCTGGATGGAGAAGTGAAGAAACTGAGGATCATCTCTGGGAGTACTCCAGCATGTAGAGATCTAATGGAGAAGGAGTAGGAGCAACTATTGTGATCGGAAGGAACCCAGGGGGTGTAATAATTTGGAAGGCTAGAGTAAAACATGTTTTAGGGAGGGAGTGGTTCAACGTGAAATGAATTTTTGAGAGTTTGAACAGGATCAAGACAGAACTGATAATAGAAATTGGCACCTTGGAGATTTCTGGTGACCTTGACAAGGTCTGTTTTAGTGGAATATGTGTGAAAGCTCTCACGAGTAGGTTGTGGAGAGAAAAACATGTAAGGAAGTGATGATAACAAGGAAGACCAGTGCATTCTTGGAGATTTCAGGTCAGTGAACCATAAAGCCAGCAGAAAAGCATAATCTCTGGGTCCAGAAAGGATTTTATTGAACTGAGCCAAATTAAAACATATTTGTGGCAGGCTTTGGTCCATGGGGTCGCTGAGTCGGACACGACTGAGCGACTTCACTTTCACTTTTCACTTTCGTGCATTGGAGAAGGAAATGGCAACCCACTCCGGTGTTCTTGCCTGGAGAATCCTGGGGACGGGGGAGCCTGGTGGGCTGCCTTCTGTGGGGTCGCACAGAATCGGACACGACTGAAGTGACTTAGCAGCAGCAGCAGGAATGTTAATTAACCTTAAAATTACCTCATCTAATATGTGACAACATTCTATACTTGAATTTATTTATAGAATGCTGTGTTTTAAAACTACAGCAATGTCAGTTGACTATAGAAACTGAGTTTTAAAGAATGGAGTTCAAAATAATTAGATCTGTAATACTAGAAAACCCATTTTTAGGCATATGAATAGTCAAATTTAAGATGTCTTCCTGAAAATAGTTCTACAATTTTATAAATGGTTCTTCATCGTGTTATGTAAATAGAGAGTAAAGGCAATAATATACTTGCTCTCCATATATATTATTTATCTATCACTGGTGGTTAGAGAGAATATACCAGGAGCAGAGTACGTCACCCAAATTGTTCAGGGCCTTGGAGATCAAGCTGTGGACTTCAGTTTTAACCTAGGAATGAAGGGGAGACTGTGGATAGATTTTAGCAAATAAGTGTTAAGATATAATTTATACTTCTAAAGATCATGCAGGCTTTTGTGTGTGTGTGTGATTATAGTACAGTGCATGTTAATAACGGGTTTCCCTGGTAGCTCAGCTTGTAAAGAATCTGCCTGCAATGCAGGAGACCACCATTCGATTCCTAGGTCAGGAAGAGCTCCTGGAGAAGGGATAGGCTACCCAATCCAGTATTCTTGGGCTTCCCTGGTGGCTCAGCTGGTAAAGAATCTGCCTGCAATGCGGAAGACCTGGCTTCGATCCCTGGATTGGGAAGATCCACTGGTCAGAAGGAAACGGATATCCACTCCAGTATCCTTGCCTGGAGGATCCCCACAAACAGAGGAGCCTGGCAGGCTACAGTCCATTGGGTCACAAAGAGTTTGACGTGACTGAGCGACTTTCATTTTCACTTTTCACACATTAACATGGATTTTACCCCTTTAATCATATTAATGCTAATTCAGTGCCATTAATAAGCATCACTATCCAGTTCCAGATTTTTTTCATCACTCCAAATGGAAACCTTGTAACCATTAAGCAATCACTCCCCCTTCCTTGTGGTGGCTAGTGGGAAGGAACCTGTCTGCCAATGCAGGAGACACAGAGACTTGGGTTCCATCACTGGGTTGGGAAAATCCCTTGGAGGAGGGCATGGCAACCCACTCCAGTATTCTTGCCTGGAGAAATCCCATGTTCAGAAGAGCCCTGTGGACTACAGTCCATAGGATTGTAAAGAGCTGGACACGACTGAAGTGACTTAGCACGTGTACACCCTATTCCTTGTAAGACTTCGTTAGTGAAGTAAAATTTGGAGTAGAGGAAGACTAGTTAGAGGTTTTTGAATAGTCTAGGTAAAAGATACAGTTTGATTATGATCATAGCAGAAAAAAATAGAAACATTTTTCAGTTTTTTCCTTTTAACTTAACTTTTTACCCAACTTGAAACCCTTGTAAATTTCTAAAGTAATGTAAGCTGTTATGTTTTCCTAGGTGTCCTTCAGATGATGCAGACAAGAATTGGGGCTTTACAGGGAGCCGTTGATAGGTACTGTTGTTCATTTTGTAAATAAGTGAAATGGAAAGATTTTTATCCATTGATATTTTGAAGATGATTTTATCTCTCCTCTTTTTGTTTTTCCTTTAGGATGAAAGCAAAAATTATTGAGCCATACAATAAAATAGTAGCCCGTACTGCTCAACTAGCAAGACTTCAGGTAGGTCCTCATTTGTCATTTCTTTGTAATTTTAGTTCATTTTGTCTTTATAACGGTATAGATTTCAAGAGAATGAATTCTGAGGAAGTAAGAGAATATGAGAGAAAAAGAAAATATTCAAATGCTTTAAAAGAAGATGTTCAGTTTAAAAAGTAAAAATCAAAACTACTATTCAAGTGAATTATTTTCACTCTTATTACTATCAGTTCAGTTCAGTTCAGTCGCTCAGTCGTGTCCGACTCTTTGCAACCCCGTGAATCGCAGCACGCCAGGCCTCCCTGTCCATCACCAATTCCCGGAGTTCACTCAGACTAACGTCCATTGAGTCGGTGATGCCATCCAGCCATCTCATCCTCTCTCGTCCCCTTCTCCTCCTGCCCCCAATCCCTCCCAGCATCAGAGTCTTTTCCAGTGAGTCAACTCTTTGCATGAGGTGGCCAAAGTACTGGAGTTTCAGCTTTAGCATCATTCCCTCCAAAGAAATCCCAGGGCTGATCTCCTTCAGAATGGACTGGTTGGATCTCCTTGCAGTCCAAGGGACTCTCAAGAGTCTTCTCCAACTCCACAGTTCAAAGGCATCAATTCTTCGGCGCTCAGCCTTCTTCACAGTCCAACTCTCACATCCATACATGACCACAGGAAAAACCATAGCCTTGACTAGACGGACCTTTGTTGGCAAAGTAATGTCTCTGCTTTTGAATATGCTGTCTAGGTTGGTCATAACTTTTCTTCCAAGGAGTAAGCGTCTTTTAATTCCATGGCTGCAGTCACCATCTGCAGTGATTTTGGAGCCCCCAAAAATAAAGTCTGACACTATTTCCCCATCTATTTCCCATGAAGTGATGGGACCGGATGCCATGATCTTCGTTTTCTGAATGTTGAGGCTTTAAGCCAACTTTTTCACTCTCCTCTTTCACTTTCATCAAGAGGCTTTTTAGTTCCTCTTCACTTTCTGCCATAAGGGTGGTGTCATCTTGCATATCTGAGGTTATTGATATTTCTCCCGGCAATCTTGATTCCAGCTTGTGTTTCTTCCAGTCCAGCGTTTCTCATGATGTACTCTGCATAGAAGTTAAATAAGCAGGGTGATAATATACAGCCTTGATGTACTTCTTTTCCTATTTGGAACCAGTCTGTTGTTCCATGTCCAGTTCTAACTGTTGCTTCCTGACCTGCATACAGATTTCTCAAGAGGCAGGTCAGGTGGTCTGGTATTCCCATCTCTTTCAGAATTTTCCACAGTTTATTGTGGTCCACACAGTCAAAGGCTTTGGCATAGTCAGTAAAGCAGAAATAGATGCTTTTCTGAAACTCTTTTCCTTTTTCCATGATCCAATAGATATTGGCAATTTGATTTCGGGTTCTTCTGCCTTTTCTAAAACCAGCTTGAACATCAGGAAGTTCATGGTTCACGTATTGCTGAAGCTTGGCTTGGAGAATTTTGAGCATTACTTTACTAGTGTGTGAGATGAGTGCAATTGTGTGGTAGTTTGAGCATTCTTTGGCATTGCCTTTCTTTGGGTTTGGAATGAAAACTGACCTTTTCCAGTCCTGTGGCCACTGCTGAGTTTTCCAAATTTGCTGGCATATTGAGTGCAGCACTTTCACAGCATCATCTTTCAGGATTTGAAATAGCTGAACTGGAATTCCATCATCTCCACTAGCTTTGTTCGTAGTGATGCTTTCTAAGGCCCTCTTGACTTCACATTCCAGGATGTCTGGCTCTAGGTGAGTGATCACACCATCGTGATTATCTGAGTTGTGAAGATCTTTTTTGTACAGTTCTTATTACTATAGTGTATAATAATTTTACTAACTTTTTAGAATTCAAAATTATTTCTCTTGATAGAGAACAAAAAGAAACCTAACTTTTATCCTTACAGTTTTCTGTGGTCAAATGTAAATAACCTAGTCATATAATTTCTATAATAGATGGTTGCTGTTCAGTCACTAAGTCCTGTTGATTCTTTTAAATCCATGAACTGCAGCACGCCAGGCTTCCCTGTTCTTCACTACCTCCTGGAGTTTGCTCAAAAATTCACATCCATCAAATCAGTGATGCCACCCAACCATCTCATCCTCAGTCTTCCCTTCTTTGCTTGCCCTCAGTCTTTCCCAGCATCCAGGTCTTTTCCAATGAGTTGGCTCTTTGCATCATGTGGCCAAAGTCTTGGAGCTTCAGCTTCAGCATTAGTCCTTCCAATGAAAATTCAGGGTAGATTTTCCCTAGGATTGACTGGTGTGATCTCCTTGGAGTCCAAGGGACTCTCAGGTCTTCTCCAGTACCACAATTTGAAAGCATCAATTCTTCAGCACTCAGCCTTCTTTATGGTCCAACTTTCACATCCATACGACTATTGGGAAAACCATAGCTTTGGCTATACAGATCTTTCTTGGCAAAGTGACGTCTCTGCTTTCTAAAACACTGTATAGGTTTGTCATGCTTCTCTTTCAGGGGGAGCAATAGTTGTATGGATGTGAAAGTTGGATCATAAAGAAGGCTGAGTGCTGAAGAATTGATGTGTCAGTACTTTCCTTTTTGTGACCAAATAATAATCCATTGTAAGGATATGGCACATTTCTGTTTGTCCATTTATTTTACTTACCTATCAGTTGATATTTCAGAGAAGGCGATGGCACTCCAGTACTCTTGCCTGGAAAATCCCATGGATGGGGGAGCCTGGTAGGCTGCAGTCCATGGGGTCAAGAAGAGTCGGACACGACTGAAGTGGCTTAGCAGCAGCAGCAGCAGCAGCAGTTGATATTTGGGGTGTTTCCTCTTATTGACTATTATGAGTAAGAATTCTTAGGAACATTTGTGTATAAGTTTTTGTATGTACAGTTTTTTTAATTGGGTGTGTATCTGAGATATGCTAGGTCATATGCTAACTCTATGTTTAATATTTTGATGTATCAAATCATATATATATACCTAAACAGCATTATGTGTGCTCAGTTGCTCAGTTATGTCTGACTGTTTGCAGCCCTATGGTCTGTAACCTGCAAGGCTTGTCTGTCCATGGAATTTTCCAGGCAAGAGTACTAGTGCAGGTTGCCATTTCCTTCTCCAAGGGATTCTCCCAACCCAGGGATTGAACCTGTGTCTCTTGCATCTCCTGCACTGGCAGGTGGATTCTCTACCACTGTGCCTTATATGTCAATTATATATCAATACAGCTGGAAAAAAGAACATTTTGGGAGTGCCAAAGTGTTTTCCAAGGAAGCCGTACCATTTTGCATTCCTATCAGCTATGTATGAGCGTTTCAATTTTTTCCTTTCCTGCCAATACTTCTTTTCTTTTTAATATAGCCATCCTACCACTTATGAAGTAGTATATCATTGTTTTGATACAAATTTTCCAAGTGACTAGTGATACTGAGCATCTTTTATTGTGCCTGTTGGTCACTGTGTACCTTCTCTGGAGAAATGTCTTTTCAAATCTTTTGGTCCCTTTTAAGTTATTTTTCTGTTTCCTTCCTTCCTCCCTCCCTTCCTTGTTAACTTTTTATATGTGTCATACATAATTCAGTTCTGTTCTGGCTTCCAGTTTAGTTGTTGAGAAACTGTCATTCTGACCTGGTCTTTTGAAGGTAATCTGTAGATTTCCTCTGGTTTGTTTTAGGAATTTTTCACTTTAGCATAGTGTTCGATGTGTGTGTGCGCTAAGTTGCTTCCATCGTGTCTTACCCTTTGCAACCCAGTGCACTGTAGTCCGCCAGGCTCCTCTGTCCAGGGGATTCTCCAGGCAAGAATACTGGTGTTGGTTGCCATTTCTTCCTCCAGGGGATCTTCCTGATGCAGGGATCAAACCTGTGTCTCTTATGTCTCCTACAATGGCAGACGGATTCTTTACCACTGATGGCCACTTGGGAAGCCATAGAATAGTGTTATGTACCATATTAAATGGTTACGAAATGCAGCATCATGCACTTCATTTCCCCTCTTTGTTTAGTACAGTCTTTTGACAGTAAGTTTTAAGAATCTCATTTTTGCTACCTCACTTGGAATTCATGATAAAATTTTTTTTTTCAAATTTATGTGGGACTTTATGAAAAATTTCAAGTATTCTAATTCAATAATTGTGTTTAGAAGTTACATAGCTCATCACTTTATGGGTGAATAAAAACTTAGGTTCTGAAAGTTACTTGCCGAAGTTCATATAGCCAATATGCAGCAATGTTCAGACTGAAATAGAATTTCTTTCGCTAAATTTAGTATTCTGTGATTTTGATTCTATGGAATATGTAAAAAAGTAGAAAGTATGACTCCTGGTTTTCAGAAACTTGCTTGTAGTAGAAAAATTAAAATCAAATCTAGATTCATAAAGCATGGATGAAGAGCACTGGACTAGGTGTTACGAGACCCGACTACATTCTTCATCCTTCTAGCTTCATGGTCACGAACAAACTTTATTATTTTTTTGTTTGCAGCTTTGAGATATAATTGACATAACGTGTACATTTAAGATGCACAGTGTGGTAATTTGGTAGATGTATATATTGTAAAATGATTACCACAGTAAGGTTAGTAATACACATTTCACTTTACATAATTACTATATTTGTTGTGGTGGTCTTGGTGGTTTAGTATCTTTATACACTGAAAGTTTGGACTGGATCTGTGAATTCTCTTCCAGCTCTAAAATGCTGTGATTCTGTGACACTGTGATAGTTTCTTTTATGAGTGCTTTTATTCTTATGGTTATGATAGTGTGAGGTCAGGATTATTTGTGTTTAAAATAAACACTTTTTATATGTTTTAGTGTTATTTTCTATAGTCTTATTGTAAAAAATATTATACTACTGTATATCAGCAACTGAGTTGAGTATCTGGTAAATTTATCATAAAGGAAGAAAGAGGAGAAGGGAGAGAAAGAAAAGAAAAATGTGCCAGGTACATTTTGATATCTTTATTTCTAGTATTTAATTTTTCCTAAATTGACTCCTACCTTAGGATGAGTCTTACCTGTAAGAGGGATGTTCATCATGGAAATTCAAACTTCTTTGAAGTCCAAGGGCTCTTTGGAAGTTTATGTTTTAACCATTTTTATTCTGTTTACTTTGTCTAGACATTTCCATTTTAAATTTTGGAGAAACTTGAATGTTCCTGTTTAATCTTTTTATTCTTTGAGCTTTTAATTCATTTAAGTGCATGTGATATAAGAAGAAGAAAGAAATAGCTCTGAACTTGTTTTTGCCTTGAACATAAAATCACTATGCTGTACCCTCAATTAGAAGAAAGTACTTTTACCTTTAATTTTTTTTTTTTGCTTTTTATCCCCACTTTACTCTTTTCAGAAGGCTTTTTCTTTCTCTGAGCAGAAGCTTCTGACTTCATCTATATACATGAAAACATGAGTTGAATTTAATTATCACCCCAAGAATCATCTCCATCTTAGCTCTTTTTAGTAACATTTGCTTATGAACTGCCTCAGAGTTTTTCAGAAAGAAAAATTTAAGAGCTTATTATCCTTTACATAGAATATATAAACTTTTTTAACTTTAACGTTATATAAGAAAATGAGTTTTTAAACTTTCAAATCTTATTTTTTTTTTAACACTTTTAATCATATGTTTTGAAAAATACAACAGCTTTATTGAGGTATAATTCACATACGTGCATATAAATTTTTTATCTTTTTAATTTTTTTCACTTTTTATCATTTTACTTTTTAAGTCACATATATTAGCTTTCCAATTTAAGGTTTTTAATTTAGTTTTTTAACTTCGAAATTATATAAGTAAGAAAGTTTGAGAAAATGTTGATATGAAGGAGGAGGAGAGGATTCATAAAGCCTTTTCTCCTTTTATGTTCATGTTTTTTACATGTATGTGTTTTTCACCATATACATTTATAGGATTCTTTTTAGTTTTCAATTGCTAACGAAGTCAAATAATTTTATCTGCATTGTTCTGTGTGATGATGATTTAGTTAACTGGCTTTATAAATAATTATCCACCAAACAAGTAATATACCAGGAAGGAAGGAAGAGGGAAGATAACAACAGCAGCATAAGAGACGCTAGTGTCCCTAAACACTTTGAAAACACTGAGAGTAGGCAGGATAGCAAAACGGGAGAACCGCTGCTGGTGGGAGTCATGCTGGGCTAGTTTGGGAGCTAGCATTCAAGGGGCGCAGCAGCTTTTGTTTGTGCTCTGGGAAAGCCACTCTCCATTGAGAGTGCAGTCATTGTGAGACCATCATGGTGTGAGAAGGCACATGCTGGTGGTGGGGAGATGAAGGTAGAGAAGCGCTGAGGCACGGGACAGGGGAGTGAAGCCTTGTGGTTAGCAGGGGGTAGCAGAATGAGTAACCTGGGGATACCACATGAAGCACATGAACCCTGCCTAAACTCCTGACTCACAGAGTTTTGAGGAAGAACAAATCGTTTAAAACCACTATGTTTTGGGCTGGTTTCTTATGCAGCAAAAGATAATGGATTTAACAGCTGAACTGATTTTGATGTATGGAGATTGCTGTCCTCATAGAATCCAGGGACTTTTGCTCCTATAACCTTTTATTAGGACTCTGATAGATGATATACTTGAGACAATCAAATGACTAGAGAAACTTCAAAGTAAAAACTAGCAATGACAGTAAGAACGAGGCTTAAATGAGGGATATAAAGTAGTATGTAATGGCTGTATGTTACTTTTAAAAAATATTTATTTATTTTTGGCTGCATTGGGTCTTGTGGCACGTGAGATGTCTCCTTGGGGTGCACAGGCTTCTTTCTAGTTGAGGTGAGCAGGCTCAGGAGTTGTGGTGCCTAGTTGCCCCGCAGCATGTGGGATGTTAGTTCTCCTAACAGGGATCAAACAGCTGTCACCCATGCTGGAAGGCAGACTCCAAACCAGTAGACCTCCAAGGAAGTCCCTGGCTGTATGTTTTGACAAAGAAATAAAATTCAACTCTTAAGACATCGTGGGGAGAGTATGTGGGGAACCGTTTTTTTAAATTGTCATCAATCATATTTTTATTTGTAGTTTCGGTTTTGAGTTCAGGTAATGTTTGTATCATGCAGCAAAGCAAATGAATAATTATACATATTCTAATTCTGTTATCTCTGATGTCTCTGGAGCCAGGAGTCTCTGTGGAAGAAATAATTTACATATGTAATTTAGAAGATTAAATATAAATACTCTGTGTTCCTATTTAAGTGGAAGTATCAGTGAACTTATGAGATGTTCTAATTTTATCTTAAAATAGTGTACACATCATATGTATATATTTTTGTATATATGTATATGTATAATGTTAATCTGAGACTGTTTTATGTGTATTGTGGAATCAAGCAAATGAATATTTATGTGGTATTTTAATTTCAACATTTCCTAACTATGTGTACTCCGAAGTCTCAGAAATGAGCAGACCTGGTTTCCCCAACATGGTCTTCAAATGCTGCTGACTTCTAAAGGAAATCAGGGCTTCTTTGATAAATCTTTGATTCCAGATCTGGGACATAAAATATACATTATAATATTTTTATACCTGTATATCCCAAGGAAACTATCAATAACCACTAAGTAGAATCATGACAGAAGGATTCAGGAGCCAACTTGAAGAGGCTCTAGGGTGACCAGCTGTGTCAGTTTTAACACTGCAACACCTGTATCCCAGAAAACCTGTCAGTCTCCGGCAAATCAGTAGATGTGATCAGCCTCAGAGGCTCCCATGGCCAAAAATGGGACATGGTGAGCACCTGTAAGGATAAGAGCTACAGTGGCTTCACATCTTTTTATTATCTTTAAATCTATGAGTTCATAATGATACCCAAAACAGTGAACTTAATTGTTCATCTTTTGTGGCTGTTAGGAAAATAAACCATTGATAAACCAACGGAAGGAACCCAGTGATAATTCTTACTTTTCTATATGAACAGTACCACTGGATAAACTAATATAGATGAAGTAAAGCTTCTTCTAAGAGAGACATTTTATATGCTAGCAGATAAAGACAAAATGATAAAACTGGAGTAACACCATTTTGCAGTTATAATAATAATTATTATTTTTTGTAAATTGGAGTATAGTTGCTTTATACTGCTGTCAGTTTCTGCTGTACAGCAAAATGACAGCCATACATATACTTGGTGGTGGGGGTTTACTCGCTAAATTGTGTCTGACTCTTTGTGGCCCCCTGGACTGTACCTTTGTCCATGGGATTTTCCAGGCAAGAAAACTGGAGTGGGTTGCCATTTCCTTCTTCAGGGGATTTTTCTGACCCAGGGATTGAACCCACATCTCCTGTGTTTCCTACTGTATCCCTTCTTTTTTTGATTACCTTCTCATTTAGATCACCACAGAGCTCTGAGTAGAGTTCCCTGTGCTATACAGCAGGTTCTCAATAGTGATCTGTTAGTAGTGTATGTATGTGTCACTCCTAATTTCCCAACTCATCCTATCCCCTCTTTTACCCTTTGGTATCAATATGTTTGTTATCTACATCTGTTGTCTGTTGTAAATTATGTGTTAATGGATTTTGATGTTGAGTATCAGTGTTGCTAACAACAGTAATGAATAAATTTGCCCAGAATATTAACCTGAATCTAATGAAGCTGCTTATATCCAACTACTAATGTTTAGGGAATATAGAAGATACAGGGGCTTGTTAAACTAGAAGACAGTAATCAACTAAACCCAGTCCTTGGGAAACTATATAGGACAGATGATCCAACATATTTAACAGATTGCAAAGGAAAAAAGATGCTAAGGGAACCTATATAGATTTAAAAAGAACAAAATTAAACTATAGCATTTATGTATATACACTTCAGTGATGAAGCTATAAATGAAAAAAATAAGGATATGATTATGACAAAAGCCAGAATGATGTCTCTCAAAAGCCAGTAGGGAGGTTGGGTGGAGGACGTTATGACTGGAATGCAAAAGTAGGAAGTCAAGAGATACCTGGAGTAACAGGCAAGTTGGGCCTTGGAGTACCAAATGAAGCAGGGCAAAGGCTAACAGTTTTGAAAGAGAAAGCACTGATCATAGCAAACACCCTCTTCCAACAACAAAGGAGATGATTCTATATAGGGACATCACCAGAATGGTCAATACTGAAATCAGATTGATTATGTTCTTTGCAGTGGAGATGGAGAAGCTCTATATAGTCAGCAAAAACAAGACCGGGAGCTGATGGCTCAGATTATGAACTCCTTATTGGAAAACTCATATTTAAATTGAAGAAAGTAGGGAAAACCACTAGGCCATTCAGATATGACCTAAATCAAAGCCCTTACAATTATACAGTGGAAGTGACAAATAGATTCAATGGATTAGATCTGATAGAGTGTCTGAAAAACTATGGTTGGAGGTTCATAACATTGTACAGGAGGTGGTGATCAAAACCATTCCCAAGAAAAAGAAATACAAAAAGGCAAAATGGTTGTCTGAGGAGGCCTTACAAATAGCTGAGAAAAGAGAAGTGAAAGGCAAAGGAGGAAAGGAAAGATATACCCATCTGAGTGCACAGTTACAAAGAATAGCAAGGAAAGATAAGGAAGCCTTCCTCAGTGATCAATGCAAAGGAATAGAGGAAAACAGTAGAATGGGAAAGACTAAGAAATCTTTTCGAGAAAATTAGAGATATCAAGGCAACATTTCATGAAAGATGGGCACAATAAAGGACAGAAACAGTATGGACCTAACAGAAGCAGAAGATATTAAAGAGAGGTGGCAAGAATATGCAGAAGAATTATACAAAAAAGATCTTAATGATCCAGATAACCACGATGGTGTGATCACTCACCTAGAGCAAGACATCTTTTGGAGTGCAAAGTCAAGTGAGTCTTAGGAAGCATCACTATGAACAAAGCTAGTGGAGGTGATGGAATTCCAGCTGAGCTATTTGAAATCCTAAAAGATGATGCTGTGAAAGTGCTGCACTCAATATGTCAGCACATTTGGAAAACTCAGCAGTGGCCACAGGACTGGAAAAGGTCAGTTTCATTCCAGTCCCAAAAAAGAGCAGTGCCAAAGAATGTTCAGACTACAGCACAGTTGCACTCATTTTACATGCTAGCAAAGTAATACTCAAAGTTCTCCCAAGCTAGGCTTCAGCAGTATGTGAACTGAGAACTCCTAGATGTTCAGGCTAGATTTAGAAAAGGCAGAGGAACCAGAGATTAAATTGCCAACATCCATTGGATCATAGAAAAAGCCACAGAGTTCCAGAAAAACATCTGCTTCATTGACTACTCCACAGCCTTTGACTGTGTAGATCACAACAAACTGTGGAAAATTCTTCAAGAGATGGGAATACCAGACCACCTGACCTGCCTCCTGTGAAACCTGTATGCAGGTCAAGAAGCAACAGTTAGAACCGGACATGAAACAATAGACTGGTTCCAAATTGGGAAAGGCATACATAAAGGCTGTGTATTATCACCCTGCTTCTTTAACTTATATGCAGAGTACATCATGTGAAATGCTGGGCTGGATGAAGCTCAAGTTGGAATTAAGAATGCTGAGACAAATGTCAGTAACGCAGATGATACCATCCTTATGGCAGAAAGCTAAGAGGAGCTAAAGAGCCTCTTGGTGAAAGTGAAAGAGGAGAGTGAAAAAGCTGGTGTAAAACTCAACATTGAAAAAACTAAGAAAATGGCATCTGGTCCCATCACTTCATGGTGAATAGATGGGGAAACAAAGGAAACAATGACAGACTTTATCTTCTTGGGCACCAAAATCATTGCAGAATGTGACTGTATTCATGAAATTAAAAGACGCTTGCTCCTTGGAAGAAAAGGTATGAGAAACTTAGCATATTAAAAAGCAGAGACATTACTTTGCTAACAAAGGTCCATATAATCAAAGCTGTGGTTTTTCTAGTAGTCACGTATGGATGTGGAGAAGGCAATGGCAACCCACTCCAGTACCCTTGCCTGGAAAATCCCATGGTCGGAGGAGCCTGATAGACTGTAGTCCATGGGGTTGTTAAAAGTCAGACACGATTTCACTCTCACTTTTCACTTTCCTGCATTGAACAAGGAAATGGCAACCCACTCCAGTGTTCTTTCCTGGAGAATCCCAGGGACAGGGGAGCCTCCTGAGCTGCTGTCTATGGGGTCGCACAGAGTCGGACATGCCTGAAGCGACTTAGCAGCAGCAGCGGCATGTATGGATGTGAGTTTGGACCTTAAAAAAAATCTGAGCGCCAAAGAATTGATGCTTTTGAACTTGGTTTTGGAGAAGACTCTTGAGAGTCCCTTGAACTGCAAGGAGATCAAACCAGTCAATCCTAAAGGAAATCAACCTTGAATATTCATTGGAAGAACTGATACTGAAGTTGAAGCTCCAATACTTTGGCTACCTGATGTGAGGAACTGACTCATTTGAAAAGACCCTGATGCTGGGAAAGATTGAAGACATGAGGAGAAGTGGATGACAGAGGACAAGATGGTGTATGGCATCACCGACTCAATGGACATGAATTCGAGCAAACTCTGGGAAACAGTGAAGGACAGGGAAGCCTGGCGTGCTGCAGTCCATGGGGTCGCAAAGAGTCGGAGACGACTGAGCTACTGAACAGCAGCAACCACAACATGGAGGGCTTATGTAGTGGCAGAGAGAGTTTTGTTTCCTGATCCACGTGGTAGTTCCAAGTTGATTTATTTAATTTCTGTATGTAATTTTCTATATATATAATATCTAAATATATTTTTAAATACTGATTTTTTTTAGAGCAGTTTAGATTCATAGAAAAATTGAGAGGAAGATATAGATTTCCCATGTATTCCTTGCCCCCACACATGCATAGCCTCCCTGTTAGTCAATATCTGTCACCAGAGTGGCACATTTGTTAAAAATGATGAACTTACATTGACACATCATTATGAAAGTCCATAGTTCTCTCTTAGTATATATTCTATGGCTTTTGCAAAATAATAATGACATATATCCATCACTACAGGGGTTCCCTGGTGGCTTAGCGGTTAAGAATCTGCCTGCAGTGCACGAGCCACTGGAGATGTGAGTTCGATTCCCTGAGTCGGGAAGATCCCCTGGAGGAAGGTGTGGCAACCCATTCCAGTATTCTTGCCTGGAGAATCATGGACAGAGGAGCCTCATGGGCTACAGTCCATAGGTCTCAAAGAGTCAGACACGACTAAAAGGACATAGCACACATCCATCTTTGTATAGTATTTCCAGTGCCCTCCAAATCCTCTTTACTTTGACTCTTTATTCTCCAAACTCCTGGCAATGGCTCATCTTTTTAACCATTTCCATAGTTGTGTCTTTTCTAGAAAGTCATATAGTTGGAATCATATAATATATAGGCTTTTCAAATTGACTCTTTCCTGTAGTAAAATGCATTCAAGATTCCTCTGTGTCTTTTTCTGTCTTGATAGATCATTTCTTGTCAATGCTGAATAATTGTATTATATTTTCTGATAAAAGTATGAAATAAAAAATAAGAAAAGGAAATTAAGTGGAGTGGAAGCAACTATATTAGGAAATGGTGCAAGTTGGTGCCTTATAGATTATCTAAGATGTGTTGACTGAGGATTTTATTAAATGCTGTTGAATTCAACATAATCTGTTAGTAGAGAGCCACTGAAATTTATTAAAAGGGGGGACTAAAGTGCTGAAAACTGTTTCTAAGACAATAAAGCCAGCAAGATAGATTTCAGCAAGAGATTGAAAAGCTACCCAGGAGACCACAGTGTTAAGATAAAAGTGGTAAAGATTTGGGAATAGAGGTAAAATAACTATTGTATTATGCAACAGAAGAATAATCAGTAAGACTTGGTGACAGATTAAGTATGGTTAAACAGAAAAGCATTAGAAATAAGCTCAAAGCTTTCAGATTTGAGGGCATATCCTTTATTGGTTAGGTATTAGGGAATTCTGGCGGAGAAGGCAATGGCACCCCACTCCAGTACTTTTGCCTAGAAAATCCCATGAACGGAGGAGCCTGGTGGGCTGCAGTCCATGGGGTCTCTAGAGTCAGACACGACTGAGCGACTCCACTTTCACTTTTCACTTTCATGCATTGGAGAAGGAAATGGCAACCCACTCCAGTGTTCTTCCTGGAGAATCCCAGGGACGGGGGAGCCTGGTGGGCTGCCGTCTATGGGGTCACACAGAGTCGGACATGACTGAGGTGACTTAGCAGCAGCAGCAGAAGGGAATTCTGGAAGGACAGTTTGTGCTGATTAGGCTAAAGTAAGATCTGGTATTTCTCCTCATGATGTGTTTAGAATCTTAAGATGAATGATTGCTTGGGATTTTACATTCCAAATAGTACATCTAAAAATAGAATTCTGACAAGCAAGAAAGTGACAATAGTGGTTATTTTTGGTGACTACATAGTTGAGACATAGAAATATGATGGTGACTTTTTATCTTCTGATCTTTTTTTTCTTTTTTCTTTTTTTTTTTTTTTTAAACTTTACAATATTGTATTAGTTTTGCCCAACATCGAAATGAATCTGCCACAGGTATACCCGTGCTCCCCATCCTGAACCCTCCTCCCTCCTCCCTCCCCATACCCTCGTTCTGGGTCGTCCCAGTGCACCAGCCCCAAGCATCCAGTATCGTGCATCAAAACCTGGACTGGCGACTCGTTTCATACATGATATCATACATGTTTCAATGCCATTCTCCCAAATCTCCCCACCCTCTCCCTCTCCAACAGAGTCCATAAGACTGATCTATACATCAGTGTCTCTTTTGCTGTCTTGTACACAGGATTATTGTTACCATCTTTCTAAATTCCATATATATGCGTTAGTATACTGTATTGGTGTTTTTCTTTCTGGCTTACTTCATTCTGTATAATAGGTTCCAGTTTCATCCACCTCATTAGAACTCATTCAAATGTTATTCTTTTTAATGGCTGAGTAATACTCCATTGTGTATATGTACCACAGCTTTCTTATCCATTCATCTGCTGATGGGCATCTAGGTTGCTTCCATGTCCTGGCTATTATAAACAGTGCTGCGATGAACATTGGGGTACACGTGTCTCTTTCCCTCCTGGTTTCCTCAGTGTGTATGCCCAGCAGTGGGATTGCTGGATCATAAGGCAGTTCTATTTCCAGTTTTTTAAGGAATCTCCACACTGTTCTCCATAGTGGCTGTACTAGTTTGCATTCCCACCAACAGTGTAAGAGGGTTCCCTTTTCTCCACACCCTCTCCAGCATGTATTGCTTGTAGACTTTTGGATCGCAGCCATTCTGACTGGCGTGAAATGGTACCTCATAGTGGTTTTGATTTGCATTTCTCTGATAATGAGTGATGTTGAGCATCTTTTCATGTGTTTGTTAGCCATCTGTATGTCTTCTTTGGAGAAATGTCTATTTAGTTCTTTGGCCCATTTTTTGATTGGGTCATTTATTTTTCTGGAGTTGAGCTGTAGGAGTTGCTTGTATAGTTTTGAGATTAGTTGTTTGTCAGTTGCTTCATTTCCTATTGTTTTCTCCCATTCTGAAGGCTGTCTTTTCACCTTGATAATAGTTTCCTTTGTTGTGCAGAAGCTTTTAAGTTTAATTAGGTCCCATTTGTTTATTTTTGTTTTTATTTCCAATATTCTGGGAGGTGGGTCATAGAGGATCCTGCTGTGATGTATGTCGGAGAGTGTTTTGCCTGTGTTCTCCTCTAGGAGTTTTATAGTTTCTGGTCTTACATTTAGATCTTTAATCCATTTTGAGTTTATTTTTGTGTATGGTGTTAGAAAGTGTTCTAGTTTCATTCTTTTACAAGTGGTTGACCAGATTTCCCAGCACCACTTGTTAAAGAGATTGTCTTTAATCCATTGTATATTCTTGCCTCCTTTGTCAAAGATAAGGTGTCCATATGTGCGTGGATTTATCTCTGGGCTTTATGTTTTGTTCCATTGATCTATATTTCTGTCTTTGTGCCAGTACCATACTGTCTTGATAACTGTGGCTTTGTAGTAGAGCCTGAAGTCAGGTAGGTTGATTCCTCCAGTTCCATTCTTCTTTCTCAAGATAGCTTTGGCTATTCGAGGTTTTTTGTATTTCCATACAAATTGTGAAATTATTTGTTCTAGCTCTGTGAAGAATACCGTTGGTAGCTTGATAGGGATTGCATTGAATCTATAAATTGCTTTGGGTAGTATACTCATTTTCACTATATTGATTCTTCCAATCCATGAACATGGTATATTTCTCCATCTATTAGTGTCCTCTTTGATTTCTTTCACCAGTGTTTTATAGTTTTCTATACATAGGTCTTTAGTTTCTTTAGGTAGATATATTCCTAAGTATTTTATTCTTTCCGTTGCAATGGTGAATGGAATTGTTTCCTTAATTTCCCTTTCTGTTTTCTCTCATTATTAGTGTATAGGAATGCAAGGGATTTCTGTGTGTTGATTTTATATCCTGAAACTTTACTATAATCATTGATTAGTTCTAGTAATTTTCTGGTGGAGTCTTTAGGGTTTTCTATGTAGAGGATCATGTCATCTGCAAATAGTGAGAGTTTTACTTCTTCTTTTCCAATTTGGGTTCCTTTTATTTCTTTTTCTGCTCTGATTGCTGTGGCCAAAACTTCCAAAACTGTGTTGAATAGTAATGGTGAAACTGGGCACCCTTGTCTTGTTCCTGACTTTAGAGGAAATGCTTTCAATTTTTCACCATTGAGGATAATGTTTGCTGTGGGTTTGTCATATATAGCTTTTATTATGTTGAGATATGTTCCTTCTATTCCTGCTTTCTGGAGAGTTTTTATCATCAATGGATGTTGAATTTTGTCAAAGGCTTTCTCTGCATCTATTGAGATAATCATATGGCTTTTATTTTTCAATTTGTTAATGTGGTGTATTACATTGATTGATTTGCGGATATTGAAGAATCCTTGCATCCCTGGGATAAAGCCCACTTGGTCATGGTGTATGATCTTTTTAATGTGTTGTTGGATTCTGATGGCTAGAATTTTGTTAAGGATTTTTGCATCTATGTTCATCAGTGATATTGGCCTGTAGTTTTCTTTTTTTGTGGGATCTTTGTCAGGTTTTGGTATTAGGGTGATGGTGGCCTCATAGAATGAGTTTGGAAGTTTACCGTCCTCTGCAATTTTCTGGAAGAGTTTGAGCAGGATAGGTGTTAGCTCTTCTCTAAATTTTTGGTAGAATTCAGCTGTGAAGCCGTCTGGACCTGGGCTTTTGTTTGCTGGAAGATTTCTGATTACAGTTTCAATTTCCGTGCTTGTGGTAGGTCTGTTAAGATTTTCTATTTCTTCCTGGTCCAGTTTTGGAAAGTTGTACTTTTCTAAAAATTTGTCCATTTCTTCCACGTTGTCCATTTTATTGGCATATAATTGTTGATAGTAGTCTCTTACGATCCTTTGTATTTCTGTGTTGTCTGTTGTGATCTCTCCATTTTCATTTCTAATTTTATTGATTTGATTTTTCTCCCTTTGTTTCTTGATGAGTCTGGCTAATGGTTTGTCAATTTTATTTATCCTTTCAAAGAACCAGCTTTTGGCTTTGTTGATTTTTGCTATGGTCTCTTTTGTTTCTTTTGCATTTATTTCTGCTCTAATTTTTAAGATTTCTTTCCTTCTACTAACCCTGGGGTTCTTCATTTCTTCCTTTTCTAGTTGCTTTAGGTGTAGGGTTAGTTTATTTATTTGACTTTTTTCTTGTTTCTTGAGGTATGCCTGTATTGCTATGAACTTTCCCCCTAGGACTGCTTTTAAAGTGTCCCATAGGTTTTGGGTTGTTGTGTTTTCATTTTCATTCGTTTCTATGCAAATTTTGATTTCTTTTTTGATTTCTTCTGTGATTTGTTGGTTATTCAGCAGCGTGTTGTTCAGCCTCCATATGTTGGAATTTTTAATGGTTTTTCTCCTGTAATTGAGATCTAGTCTTACTGCATTGTGGTCAGAAAAGATGCTTGGAATGATTTCTATTTTTTTGAATTTACCAAGGCTAGCTTTATGGCCCAGGATGTGATCTATCCTGGAGAAGGTTCCATGTGCGCTTGAGAAAAAGGTGAAATTCATTGTTTTGGGATGAAATGTCCTATAGATATCAATTAGGTCTAACTGGTCTATTGTATCGTTTAAAGTTTGTGTTTCCTTGTTAATTTTCTGTTTAGTTGATCTATTCATAGGTGTGAGTGGGGTATTAAAGTCTCCCACTATTATTGTGTTATTGTTAATTTCTCCTTTCATACTTGTTAGCATTTGTCTTACATACTGCGGTGCTCCCGTGTTGGGTGCATATATATTTATAATTGTTATATCTTCTTCTTGGATTGATCCTTTGATCATTATGTAGTGACCATCTTTGCCTCTTTTCACAGCCTTTGTTTTAAAGTCTATTTTATCTGATATAAGTATTGCTACTCCTGCTTTCTTTTGGTCCCTATTTGCATGGAAAATCTTTTTCCAGCCCTTCACTTTCAGTCTGTATGTGTCCCCTGTTTTGAGGTGGGTCTCTTGTAGACAACATATGTAGGGGTCTTGTTTTTGTATCCATTCAGCCAGTCTTTGTCTTTTGGTTGGGGCATTCAACCCATTTATGTTTAAGGTAATTACTGATAAGTATGATCCCGTTGCCGTTTACTTAATTGTTTTGGGTTCGATTTTATACACTGTTTTTGTGTTTCCTGTCTAGAGAATATCCTTTAGTATTGGTTGGAGAGCTGGTTTGATGGTGCTGAATTCTCTCAGCTTTTGCTTGTCTGAAAAGCTTTTGATTTCTCCCTCATATTTGAATGAGATCCTTGCTGGGTACAATAATCTGGGCTGTAAGTTATTTTCTTTCATCACTTTAAGTATGTCTTGCCATTCCCTCCTGGCTTGAAGAGTTTCTATTGAGAGATCAGCTGTTATCCTTATGGGAATTCCCTTGTGTGTTATTTGTTGTTTTTCCCTTGCTGCTTTTAATATTTGTTCTTTGTGTTTGATCTTTGTTAATTTGATTACTATGTGTCTTGGGGTGTTTAGCCTTGGGTTTATCCTGTTTGGGACTCTCTGGGTTTCTTGGACTTGGGTGATTATTTCCTTCCCCATTTTAGGGAAGTTTTCAACTATTATCTCCTCAAGTATTTTCTCATGGTCTTTCTTTTTGTCTTCTTCTTCTGGGACCCCTATGATTCGAACGTTGTAGCGTTTAATATTGTCCTGGAGGTCTCTGAGATTGTCCTCATTTCTTTTAGTTCGTTTTTCTTTTATCCTCTCTGATTCATTTATTTCTACCATTCTATCTTCTATTTCACTAATCCTATCTTCTGCCTCTGTTATTCTACTATTTGTTGCCTCCAGAGTGTTTTTAATTTCATTTATTGCATTATTCATTATATATTGACTCTCTTTTATTTCTTCTAGGTCCTTGTTAAACCTTTCTTGCATCTTCTCAATCTTTGTCTCCAGGCTATTTATCTGTGATTCCATTTTGATTTCAAGATTTTGGATCAATTTCACTATCATTATTTGGAATTCTTTATCAGGTAGATTCCCTATCTCTTCCTCTTTTGTTTGGTTTGGTGGGCATTTATCCTGTTCCTTTATCTGCTGGGTATTCCTCTGTCTCTTCATCTTGTTTAAATTGCTGAGTTTGGGGTGTCCTTTCTGTATTCTGGCAGTTTGTGGAGTTCTCTTTATTGTGGCGTTTCCTCGCTCTGTGTGGGTTTGTATAGGTGGCTTGTCAAGGTTTCCTGGTTAGGGAAGCTTGTGTCGGTGTTCTGGTGGATGGAGCTGTATTTCTTCTCTCTGGAGTGCAATGAAATGTCCAGCAATGAGTTATGGGATGTCTATGGTTTTGGGGTGACTTTGGGCAGCCTGTATCTTGGAGCTCAGGGCTGTGTTCCTTGTTGCTGGGGAATTTGCTTGGTATGTTTTGCCCTGAAACTTGTTGGCCCTTGTGTGGTGCTTGGTTTCAGTGCAGGTATGGAGGCATTTGATGAGCTCCTGTCAATTAATGTTCCTTGGAGTCAGGAGCTCCCTGGAGTCAGGGTTTGGACTTAAGCCTCCTGCTTCCAGTTATCGGTCTTATTTTTACAGTAGTTTCAGAGCTTCTCCTTCTATACAGCACCATTGATAAAACATCTCCATTAAAGATGAAAAGTTTCTCTACCGTGAGGTTCACCCAGAGAGGTTCACAGCGTTATATGGAGAAAAGAAGAGGGAAGAGGGAGTTAGAGGTGACCCGAATGAGATGAGGTGGAATCATTGAGAGAGTGGGCTATCCAGTAATCTCTTCCTTATGTGCACTCCACAGCTGGACCACTCAGAGTTGTTCACGGAGTTATACAGAGAAGAGAAGAAGGAGGAAGGTGACAGAGGTGGCCAGGAGGATAAAAGGGGAGAATGAAAAGGAAGGAGACAGATCCAGCCAGTAATTAGTTCCCTAAGTGTTCTCCACCATCTGGAACACACAGAAATTCACAGAGTTGGGAAGAGTAGAGAGGGGTTAGGGAGGAGACACAGGCGACCTGGTGGAGAAAAAGGAGAGTCCAAAGGGAGAGAGAGCAGTTAAGCCAGTTATCTCGCTCCCTAGTGAAAAATGGGTACTGAAGATTGGGTTCTTAAAGGTACAAAATTGGTAACAAATACATAAAAGCAAAAATTAAAAATCTAGAGTAGAGTTTGGAATTTCAAAAATACGATATTAAAGAAAAGAAGAAGGAAAAGAAAGAGAGAAAAAACGAACAAACAAAAACAAACAAGGTTGCGAAAATTATAAAGAAAATATAGGTACAAAATTGATAACTAATACCAGAAAGCAAAAGTTAAAAATCTAGAGTAGAGTTTGGAATTTCAAAAATACAATGTTAAAAAAAGAAGAAGAAAAAGAAAGAGAGAGAGAAAAAAAACAAACAAGAACAAACAAAGTCGTATAAATTATAAAGAAAATACAGGTACAAAATTGATAACAAATACCAAAAAGCATAAATTAACAATCTAGAGTAGAGTTTGGAATTTCAGATATACAATGTTATTTAAAAGAAGAAGAGAAAGAAACAGAGAAAAAGAAAAAGAAAAAAGGGTCACAGAAATTATAAAAAAAAAACTATAGGTACAAAATTGATAACAAATACCAAAAAGCTAAAATTAAAAATCTAGAGTAGAGTTTGGAATTTCAAAAATACAATGTTAAAGAAAAGAAGGAAAAAAAAGAAAAAAAACAAGGTCAAAAAAATTATAAAAAATATATATATGAAGTTTGCTTTAAAAAAAATAGGGACTTTTTTTTTTGCAAAGTAATCGGTTATAAAAGTGAAAATTAAAGGAATAATAGAGGACTTAAAAAAATTTTTTTTTAATTAAAAAAAATAAAAAAAAGAAAGAAAGAAAGAATGATTGTAAAAATAGTAAAAATATATCTAGGACTTTCTCCGGTTTTTTTGTTAGTATTGCAGGTTCAGTTCATTTTTGGCTAGTTCCTTGGTCCAACTTATATTTCTCAAGATCTATAGGCCCCTTCCTATGTAGTTGGTACTAACCACAGGGTTTTAATCTATTGCCTGTAGCTTCCAAGGCGGTTCCCTCTGTTATAGCTTCTTCTGTTTGCTGGTCTCTTCAGTGTCTGGTTTCCGCCCTGACACAAAGGGGACTGTGGAGGACACTTTTTTTTTTTTAGGCTAACTTGTTCAGTCGCGCTGAGGGGAGGTAGGGAGGGATGCTGCAAATAAATAACACTGGCGTGTGCTCGCAGTGCCTCAGCCACACTGGGTCTGCCCCCGCTCACGGCGCGTGTAGCCTCCCTGCCCACGCTGCTCAGGCTCTAGGTTGCTCTGCCGGGAACCATCCGTGGCCTGCGTTTTGTGCCCTTCCCAGGTCCAAGCAGCTCAGGTGATGAGGTGTTTGGCGCGTGCAATTGCTGCGACTTATAGCCTCCCCGCCGCTCGGTTATCTAGGTGTGCACCGGCACACCTTCTCAGGCAGATGTTGACCGTCTAGACCCCCAAGAAGTTTTACTTAGCAAAGAAGCCTGCTTACAGTTTTATAGATAATGTCTCTCTGGGGCTGCGATTGTCCCCTTCCGGCTCTGGCTGCCTATCACTGGAGGGGGATGGTCTGCCGCCGGCTATCTCTGTTCAGTCCTTTGTTCCGTGCGCGGGCCTGGCGGTGTCTTAGGTTAGGGCTGGCTTTTCGCGTGGTAGATATCCCACAGTCTGGTTTGCTAGCCCAAAT
Source organism: Bubalus bubalis (assembly GCF_019923935.1). Classification (NCBI taxonomy): domain Eukaryota; kingdom Metazoa; phylum Chordata; class Mammalia; order Artiodactyla; family Bovidae; genus Bubalus; species Bubalus bubalis. The sequence continues at coordinate 48,135,842 of NC_059164.1, read as the reverse complement.
TATTTCGCTCAGATAGCGCTTGGGGTACTCAGGCCAGATCTTGCGATGCAGCCCGCGCCGCGCCTCCCTGCCCAGCCCCTGCTTGCTAATGGAGGATGCAGGCATCTGCACTGTTTCTCCGCTGGGGGAGTTATCGTAGGGCTCACAATGTGCGGGTTTTAATTGCTTATTTATTTTTCCTCCCTGTTATGTTGCCCTCTGTGCTTCCAAGGCACGGCACAGATTGGCAGTGAGAAGGTTTCCTGGTGTTTGGAAACTTCTCTCTTTTTAAGACTCCCTTCCCGGGACAGAACTCCGTCCTTCCCTCTTTTGTCTCTTTTTTTGTCTTTTATATTTTTTCCTACCTCCTTTCGAAGACTTGGGTTGCTTTTCTGGGTGCCTGATGTCCTCTGCCGGCATTCAGAAGTTGTTTTGTGGAATTTACTCGGCGTTTAAATGTTCTTTTGATGAATTTGTGGAGGAGAAAGTGTTCTCCCTGTCCGACTCCTCCGCCATCTTAGCTCCTCCTGATCTTTTGAATTATATGCTTCCATGACCTATTCATAAAATAAATCAAATTTAACTAAAAGATTTTTTCACAATTTATTGTGATACACACAGTCAAAGGCTTTGGCATAGTCAATAAAGCAGAAATAGATGTTTTTCTGGAACTCTCTTGCTTTTTCCATGATGCAGTGGATGTTGGTAATTTGATCTCTGGTTCCTCTGCCTTTTCTAAAACCAGCTTGAACATCTGGAAGTTCACGGTTCACATATTGCTGAAGCCTGGCTTGGAGAATTTTGAGCATTACTTTACTAGTGTGTGAGATGAGTGCAGTTGTGCGGTAGTTTGAGCATTCTTTGGCATTGCCTTTCTTTGGAATTGGAATGAAAACTGTCCTTCTCCAGTCCTGTGGCCACTGCTGAGTTTTCCAAATGTGCTGGCATATTGAGTGCAGCACTTCTACAGTATCATCTTTCACGATTTGAAATAGCTCAACTGTAATTCCATCACCTCCACTAGCTTTGTTCTTAGTGATGCTTTCTAAGGCCCACTTGACTTCACATTCCAGGATGTCTGGCTCTAGGTATGCAGGTCAGGAAGCAACAGTTAGAACTGGACATGGAACAACAGACTGGTTCCAAATAGGAAAAGGAGTCTGTCAAGGCTGTATATTGTCACCCTGCTTATTTAACTTATATGCAGAGTACATCATGAGAAACACTGGGCTGGAAGAAGCACAAGCTGGAATCAAGATTGCCGGGAGAAAAAAAAAAAAGATTGCCGGGAGAAATATCAATAACCTGAGATATGCAGATGACACCACCCTTATGGCAGAAAGTGAAGAGGAACTAAAAAGCCTCTTGATGAAAGTGAAAGAGGAGAGTGAAAAAGTTGGCTTAAAGCTTAACATTCAGAAAACGAAGATCATGGCATCTGATCCCATCACTTCATGGGACATAGATGGGGAAACAGTAGAAACAGTGTCAGACTTTATTTTTTTGGGTTCCAAAATCACTGCAGATGGTAATTGCAGCCATAAAATTAAAAGATGCTTACTCTTTGAAAGGAAAGTTATGACCAACCTAAATAGCATGCATATTCAAAAGCAGAGACATTACTTTGCCAAGAAAGGTTCATGTAGTCAAGGCTATGGTTTTTCCTGTGGTCATGTATGGATGTGAGAGTTGGACTCTGAAGAAAACTGAGCGCCAAAGGATTGATGCTTTTGAACTATGGTGTTGGAGAAGACTCTTGAGAGTCCCTTGGATGGCAAGGAGATCCAACCAGTCCATCCTAAAGGAGATCAGTCCTGGGTGTTCATTGGAAGGACTGATGCTAAAGATGAAACTCCTATATTTTGTCCACCTCATGCGAAGAGTTGACTCATTGGAAAAGACTCTGATGCTGGGAGGGATTGGGGGCAGGAGGAGAAGGGGACAACAGAGGATGAGATGGCTGGATGGCATCACCGACTCGATGGACGTGAGTTTGAGTGAACTCCAGGAGCTGGTGATGGACAGGGAGGCCTGGCGTACTGCGATTCATGGGGTCGCAAAGAGTCGGACACGACTGAGCGACTGAACTGAACTGAACTAAAAGATTAAGATGCCTAAATCTTCAGTTTGTGATGGCGGGGGGCGGGGGGGTCGGGGCGGAGTGGACATTATTTTATTATTTTAAGTACTTCAAACTCTTGTTACTCACAAAAGCAGTCAGTTAAACATGTTTAGTACTTGGCTGCCTTGATTTACATATGTTTGTAAACATATATTTGATTGTACATTTGTGTATGTTGTATGTGCACAAGTGGGGCTGTGTGTGGCTCTGAGGTGTATGTGTATTTCTTTCAGAAAAAATGTTTATAGTTGAAGCCTCAGGACCCTGTCTTCCTAGGTCTTTTAATTATTATTGCCACCAGTTAGGATTTTCCTCCTTAGATGGGAGATATTGTTGCTTCATCCAGCTTCAGGATCATTCAAAGATGGCTGTGATGTAGCAACATAGACTGTCTCTCTTTTCTTTATTGTCACCACTGAAGCTGACGGTAATTACATATATGTTACTCCATCAGTCTCCTTTCTTGTCATTCTCTCCTGGCAGTCACCCTGGATTACCTCTGTCTAAAAATACATGAGTCATTATTTCATGTCTTAGTCTTTTGGATAGGTAAAGACCCAGGATTGGATGTAATAACAGAAAAGGGAATAGAAGGTGACATACAAATTATAGGTTAATTTTTAAAATAGCTTTCTCTTTTACATGTAGTTATTAATGATAAATTAGGAAGAATCAATTAAGGGCATGCTTATTCTTTAAGGTCTAGTAAGTCTGTTCCCCTAGGGACGTAGGAACAATAAACTAAGAAACAATAAGGAACAGTAGTAGGAAGCTAAGCAGCTCTAGCACAGTGGTTGTCAACCTTGGCTGTACACTGGGCCTGCATAAGGATATTAAAACAAAAACAAAAACCTGATTCTGCTTTAATTGGTCAGAGCTCTGTCTTGCCTGGATATTGGATCTCTAGCATCTGGAAAGATTAGACAGTCGATTCACTATGTCATGAAACTTCATGGATTGACTTTACTTACTTAACATTTCACAGGTTGCCTGTGATTTGCTTCGGAGAATCATTCGCATCTTATATCTCAGTAAGAGACTCCAAGGACAACTGCAGGGGGGAAGTAGAGAGATAACAAAAGCTGCTCAGAGTCTCAATGAACTTGGTAAGTCCTCTTGTTCATCGATTCACTGGTTGAAGGATATTTGTGTTTCCAGTTTTTGGTGATTATAAATTTAAGCTACTTTAACATTTGTGTATAGGTCTTATGTGAACTTAAGTTTTCATTCTGTAGGGGGAAATGTTCAGAAGTGTGCTGTTTTTTAGGTCACAAGTCTCATGTTGATATGGTGCCTAGAAGATCTTTTGAATTCATTTCTCATTCATCATTCTTTTCTCAAACATTTAGAGCAGCCTCTTGACATTTGAGGGTTTAACAGTCACAGCTTTGATTATTAACAAGTTGCAAGGTCCATGATGAAGGAGTTCATAATTTTTTAGGCAAAATTTTGAATATCTTCTAAGTACACAAAGAACCACCTAACACCTGCATTTTAATGAGGCTTTGTGATTTTCTACTTTTCATTGGGTACCCAGTAATTTTTCTGAAGTGGATGTGGTTAGTGGAATTTGTACCATTTTAGGTTCAGAAAGTCCTTGATTACATCCATCTCAAATATCAAGAGTCTCCTTACTCTTAGTAATGTGTTTTGAAAGTAGTTGTGCCAAAAGAATATCAGAAAGATGTGCATTTTATGTTCTTTTTGAATTTTCCTATCTTTGATATTTAAATTATGTAGTCATACTGTAATGCTTATTGCTTGTTTTTGATTATAAAAATGTAATATCCTTCACAAATCATGCTTCAACAGCATTTCAATTTATAATGTTCAGATACATTGCTTAGGCACATCATTGGGAATATATTGAACTTGTAATCTAGTGTGCTTGGAATATGTTATATAAAAAGTTGATTTTTAAGCAGTGAGACATACGTTAGAGTTTTTTCATAATATGTGCTAAATATAAAAGTAAAAAATCCTAGTATCAGCTGTTATTTTTTGCTTTGTCACATTTAATTTCTGTGCTCCAAAAAATAAAATGTAGGGTGATAGAATCATTAAAAAGCAAACACACATTATTCCAAGGCTTATTATATTTATCATCACTTACACTCTTCCATAATAAAAAATCACTAGGTTTTGATTTTGATTATCATCTCTTCTAGAAACAGCATATGCTGTGAGGCAAATGGTGATGTCTTCTTTTTTCTTCATTAAGGCACAGATTATGTGCTATTCAAAAATTTCAGAGGCATCATGTCTTCATCATTCCCCACTGTATTCTTGGACAGTCCTGGCATTGATAATAAGGAGAGCCAAGAGGGAGATAAAGTTTCTACATTTGGAGTTAATGTTTTAATACTGTTAATAATTTAGTAATCACTGTAACGGTACACATGTACACTATAAATGACATTTCTGTGATTGGAACTTCTGTGAAATTATCATGTTTATATTTGTATGGTTTTGGTTCTCATTAGAAAGAATACGATGATAAACAGTAGCAGGTACTTGAAATTAACTTAAAACCAGTCTCTCAAACTTGAAAGGTCTTGAGGCTTGAAATGTAGTGACCAGATGAAATACATCATCATCTGGAAATTAATTATATTCTGAGGGACTGGGGGGAATGTCAGTGGCTGCTAATGGGTGCCACTCTTTGGAGTGGTGAAAATGTTCTGGAATTAAATACTGGTGATTGTTGCACAACTTCTGTCACTACAAAAAGCCACTGAATTGTATGCTGCAAAAAGTTGAATTGTATGCTGTGTGAATTATATATCAATTTAAAGTTATTTATCAATTAAAAAGTGTATTCTGGGACCTAGCATGCTGGTACATTTTCTTTTTTAAAAAATTGAGGTCTAAGTGATATATGGTAAACTGCAGCATATTGAAAATTTACATATTGGCAAGTTGTGACTTGAAGCCATCAGTATTATAGTGAACATGACTGTCTCCCTCAAAGTTTCCTTATGCCCCATGTTAATTTTTTCTCATGCATTTATGGATCTGCTTTCTATGGAATCAGATAGTTCATATGTGGGTTTTTTTTTTTGGGCCTCTTTCAATCAGCTTAATTATTTTGATGCGTCTGTGTTGTGTGTATCAGTAGCTCATTCTGTTTTATTGCTAAGTAGTTTTCCATTATATGGATATTCCCCAGTTGGTTTATTCATTCACCTGTAGATTTGTATTTCAGTTGTTCCTAATTTTTGGTTATTACAAATCAGGCTATCATGAACATTCATATAAAGGTGTTTTTATAGACATTTGCTTTCATTTCTCTGTGATAAAAAATATAGGTGTGGAACAACCAGATCATATACTAAGTGTATATGATCTGAAATTGCCCAGGTATTCAACCCAAAGTTGATGAAAACTGTACTTTCTCTACATCCTTGGTAACACTTGTTACAGTCAGTCATCTTAATATTAGCCATTCTAATAGGTATGTAGTAGTATCTTGCTTGGAGAAGGCAATGGCAACCCTCTCCAGTACTCTTGCCTGGAAAATCCCATGGACGGAGGAGCCTGGTAGGCTGCAGTCCATGGAGTCGCGAAGAATCAGACATGACTGAGCGACTTCACTTTAATGCATTGGAGAAGGAAATGGCAACCCACTCCAGTGTTCTTGCCTGGAGAATCCCAGGTACAGTGGAGCCTGGTGGGCTGCTGTCTATGGGGTCGCACAGAGTTGGACACGACTGAAGTGACTTAGCAGCAGCAGCATCTTGCTTTGAGTTCACAAGAAGAAGTTAGTAGAGCTAATAAATGAATCTAGCAGGATTTCAGGATATATGATGAATATATAAAATTACTTGTATTTCTACATAATAGTATTAACAAGCAATTGGAAATTGAAATTAAAAAATACCACTCATAGTAACATCAAAAATATGAACTACTTAAGGTTGAATTTGACAAAAGATACACACGACCTGTATACTTAGGGTTGAATTTGACAAAAGAGGCAAATAGACGGGGAAACAGTGGAAACAGTATCAGACTTTATTTTTCTGGGCTCCAAAATCACTGCAGATGGTGATTGCAGCCATGAAACTAAAAGACGCTTACTCCTTGGAAGGAAAGCTATGACCGACCTAGACAGCATATTAAAGAGCAGAGACATTACTTTGTCAACAAAGGTCCATCTAGTCAAGGCTATGGTTTTTCTAGTGGTGATGTATGGATGTGAGAGTTGGACTATAAAGAAAGCTGAGCGCCGAAGAATTGATGCTTTTGAACTGTGGTGTTGGAGAAGACTCTTGAGAGTCCCTTGGACTGCAAGGAGAACAAACCAGTCCATCCTAAAGGAGATCAGTCCTGGGTGTTCATTGGTAGGATTGATTTTGAAGCTGAAACTCCAATACTTTGGCCACCTGATGTGAAGAGGTGGCCATTTCACTCATTTGAAAAGACCCTTATGCTGGAAAGATTGAGGTCAGGAGGAGAAGGGGACGACAGAGGATGAGATGGTTGGATGGCATCACCAACTCAATGGACATGGGTTTGGGTGGGCTCCGGGAGTTGGTGATGGACAGGGAGGCCTGGCGTGCTGCGGTTCATGGGGTCGCAAAGAGTCGGACACGACTGAGCAACTGAACTGAACACAAGACCTATATACTGAGAACTAAAAACATTATTGAGAACAATTAAAAAAGACCTAAATAAGTGAATAAATTTTGTCTGTGAATTGGAAGACTTGATCGTTTTTAATATGCCCAGTCTCTCTAAATTGATTTGTATAGATTCAACACAATTATAGTCTGAGTCCCAGCAGGCTTTTATTAGCCATTGACAAACTGATTGTAAAATTCATAATCAAATGCAAAGGATCTCAAATAGCCAAAACTTTTAAAAGAAAGTAAAATTGGAGCATTAACCATACCTGACTGGAAGACCTATTGCAATGACTTCTACTAACCAAGACAAAGAGATAGGTCAATGGAACGAAGTAGAGAGCCCAGAAGAAGATCCACACATGTAAGAAAAATGGATTTTTGGCACATTTATTGAAGAAAAGATAGTGTTCTCAACAGTTGGTACTGGAACAATTGGATAGCCACATGTAAAACAGGGAACTTGTATTCGGACCTACTTCATATTAAAAAATAAAGCAAAACTGAAAGTGGCTCATAGTCCTAAATGTAAAACTTAAAACTATAAAACTTCTGAATGGAAACAGAGGACATTTTTATGACTTTGAAAATGATTTCTTAGATGTATAACCGAAAGCACAGTCCCCTTCCCCCACCACCACACACAAATTGGTAAATTAGATGTTCTCAAAATTTAAATTAAATTTTAATTCTCAAAATTTAAATTTAAATTTCTATGAGTGCTTCTGTTAGAGGAATGACAAGCCATAGACAGAAAATGTTTGCAGAGTATATAGTTGATAAAGGACTTGTATCTAGAATATATGAAAAACTTTGAACATTGGTAAGAACATAAACAACCCAATTAAAAAATAGGCAAACTCTTTGAACAGATACTTCATCAAAGAATGTATGTGAATGGAAAGTGAAGTGAAGTCGCTCAGTCGTGTCTGACTCTTTGTGACCCCCATGGACTATAGCCTACCAGGCTCCTCTGTCCGTGGGATTTTCCAGGCAAGAGTACTGAAGTGGGTTGCCATTTCCTTCTCCAGGAGCTCTTCCCAACCCAGGGATCGAACCCGGGTCTCCTACATTGCAGACAGATGCTTTTACCATCTCAACCACAATGGAAAATATGCATATAAAATACTCAACATTATTAGGCATTAGGGGAGTAAAAATTAAAATCAAACTGGTAACTTATTGACAGAATAAGCAGAATTTTTTTAGTGCAGACTTATATGTAGTTTTCATTCAGATTATTATGTATGGTTAAAAAAAACTAGTGCAGATTTCAAGATTAAATTGTATCACAATGAATAGTGACTTCTTCAGGAAAAGTCTTGGGAGTAGATAATTTCGGTCTTTTTTTGAGCATTAGTTAAGGCAATACACTTAAATCACATTTAAGATATATCATGTTTATACAGTGAATGTATTTTATGCTGAGTGGCACAGCCAAAAAAAGAAAGTATATCCTCCATTAATTTTCATTGTGTCTGGTCTGTTCTGAGTTTTATAATTTTGTTGCTAAGTTGCAGCATATTAGCACCATATATCATGAGAAAATATTCTTAAAACCAAATTTATCACAGAAGCATTTTATGAAATATTTATTATGGAAGGAATGGATAGTCTAAGTTCCTTTTATCAATTAATATCCTTTTTATAACTGATACTTTCTCAATCTGATAAAACAGCACTTATATGCAAACATTTTTGATTTATTCATAGGTGGGAAAAAGTATGATTTATATAGTCTTGCCACATAATAGGTGATTAATTGATGAACTAATTAATTTTTTTGAGATGTCTGTAAGATAATATAGTTGATGAAAATTTTAGGAAGTTTTATTTCAGGCTTTTAAAAATTGTTTATTAGTGGGAAATTTGTAAATAATCCATATAACTGTTTCCAGGAATAAATTAGGTCTAAGATGACTTCTTTTTTAGTTGAAGTATAGTTGGTTTGCCTGGGAAATCCCATAAACAAAGGAACCTGGCAGACTATAGTCCATTGGCTGGCAGAAGAGTTGGATATGACTTCGCAACTGAACAACAACAACAAATAGTTGTTTTACAGTGTTGTGTTAGTTTCTGGTGTACAGCAAAGTGAGTTACACACACACACACACATGTTCTTTTTAGTATTCTTTTTCATCATGATTTATTTCATCATGGTTTATTGAATATACTTCCCTATGCTACACACAGTAGGACCTTGTTGTTTATTTTCTATGTAGTAGTTTGTATCTGGTCATCCCAAACTCTTACTTTATTCCTTTCCTGTTTGGTAACAATAAGTTTGTTTTCTATGTCTGTGAGTCTGTTTCTGTTTCATAGCTAAGTTCATTGCGCCATACTTTAGATTTAATCTGCAAATGATATCATATGGTATTTGTCTTTCTCTTTCTGACTTAATTCACTTAATATGATGATCTTTAGGTGAGATAATATCTTAAATGCATTTAAAACATATATAGCTTCAACATAGCAAATTCAATACATGCCTTTTTAAACCTGCAGTATTGGTCACATATGATGACAAATGTTTTCAGTGACTGTGTTTGATCTGTTGTTTTGGATCGCTTAAGTTGTGTCAGACTCCTTGTGACCCCATGGGCTGCTGCACGCCAGGCACCTCTGTCCTCCACGGTCTCCTGTAGTTTGCTCAGATTCACGTCCATTGAGTCGGTGATGCTATCCAACCATTTCATCCTCTGCTGCTCCCTCCTCTTGCCATCAGTCTTTTCTAGCATCAGGGTCTTTTCCAATGATTTAGATGGTCTCAAAGTGAAAATGTTAGTCACTCAGTTGTGTCCGATTCTTTGTGACCACATGGACTGTAGCCCTCCAGGCTCCTCTGTCCATGGAATTCTCCAGGCAAGAATACTAGAGTGGGTTGGTGGGAATGCAAACTAGTACAGCCACTATGGAGAACAGTGTGGAGATTCTTTAAAAAACTGAAAATAGAACTGCCTTATGATCCAGCAATCCCACTGCTGGGCATACACACTGAGGAAACCAGAAGGGAAAGAGACACGTGTACCCCAGTGTTCATCGCAGCACTGTTTATAATAGCCAGGACATGGAAGCAACCTAGATGTCCATCAGCAGATGAATGGATAAGAAAGCTGTGGTACATATGCACAATGGAGTACTACTCAGCCATTAAAAAGAACACATTTGAATCAGTTCTAATGAGGAGGATGAAACTGGAGCCTATTATACAGAGTGAAGTAAGCCAGAAAGAAAAACACCAATACAGTATACTAACGCATATATGGAATTTAGAAAGATGGTAACAATAACCCTGTGTACGAGACAGCAAAAGAGACACTGATGTATAGAACAGTCTTATGGACTCTGTTGGAGAGGGAGAGGGTGGGAAGATTTGGGAGAATGGCATTGAAACATGTGTAATATCATGTATGAATGAGTTGCCAGTCCAGGTTCAATGCACGATACTGGATGCTTGGGGCTGGTGCACTGGGACGACCCAGAGGGATGGTGTGGGGAGGGAGGAGGGAGGGGGGTTCAGGATGGGGAGCGTATGTATACCTGGGGCGGATTTGTTTTGATGTTTGGCAAAACTAATACAGTGTTTCAGGTTTAAAAATAAAATAAAATTAAAAAAAAAAGAATACTAGAGTGGGTAGCCATTCCTTCTTCAGGGGATCCTCCTGACCCAGGGGTCCAACCCAGTTCTCCTACATTGCAGCCAGATTCTTTACTGTCTGAGCCACCAGGGAAAATACTTACATATGTGATTGGATTCAGCTACCCCCAGATCGGGGTGATGCTGTGCTCAAATCCAGAATAATGGGTTTATACTGATATTGAGGGTTGCCAGTAGTTGAAGACATAATTGTGTTATCAATAAAATAACATACCGATAAACCCTCATTTTTTAACTAATTGAATTTAATGTTAGTCAAATTTATATTTAACAGATAATACCCATCAGTTCAGTTCAGTTCAGTCTCTTAGTTGTGTCTGACTCTTTGAGACCCCATGAATCGCAGCACGCCAGGCCTCCCTGTCCATCACCAGCTCCCGGAGTTCACTCAGACTCACGTCCATCGAGTCAGTGATCCCATCCAGCCATCTCATCCTCTGTCATCCCCTTCTCCTCCTGCACCCAATCCCTCCCAGCATCAGAGTTTTTTCCAATGAGTCAACTTATCGTATGAGGTGGCCAAAGAACTGGAGTTTGAGCTTTAGCATCATTCCTTCCAAAGAAATCCCAGGGCTGATCTCCTTCAGAATGGACTGGTTGGATCTCCTTGCAGTCCAAGGGACTTTCAAGAGTCTTCTCCAGCACCACAGTTCAAAAGCATCAATTCTTCTGTGCTCAGCTTTCTTCACAGTCCAACTCTCACATCCATACATGACCACTGGAAAATGCATAGCCTTGACTAGACGGACCTTTGTTGGCAAAGTAATGTCTCTACTTTTGAATATGCTGTCTAGGTTGGTCCTAACTTTCCTTCCAAGGAGTAAGCGTCTTTTTATTCATGGCTGCAGTCACCATCTGCAGTGATTTTGGAGCCCAGAAAAATAAAGTCTGACACTGTTTCCACTGTTTCCCCATCTATTTCCCATGAAGTGATGGGACCGGATGCCATGATCTTCGTTTTTTGAATGTTGAGGTTTAGGCCAACTTTTTCACTCTCCTCTTTCACTCTCATCAAGAGGCTTTTTAGTTCCTCTTCACTTTCTGCCATAAGGGTGGTGTCATCTGCATATCTGAAGTTATTGATATTTCTCTGGGCAATCTTGATTCCAGCTTGTGCTTCTTCCAGCCCAGCGTTTCTCATGATGTACTCTGCATATAAGTTAAATAAGCAGGGTGATAACATACAGCCTTGACGTACTCCTTTTCCTATTTGGAACCAGCCTGTTGTTCCATGTCCAGTTCTAACTGTTGCTTCCTGACCTGCATACAGGTTTCTCAAGAGGCGTGTCAGGTGGTCTGTTATTCCCATCTCTTTTAGAATGTTCCACAGTTTATTGTGATCCACACAGTCAAAGGCTTTGGCATAGTCAGTAAAGCAGAAATAGATGTTTTTCTGGAACTGTCTTGCTTTTTGGATAATCCAGTGGATGTTGGCATTTTGATCTCTGGTTCCTCTGCCTTTTTAAAATACAGTTTGAACATCTGGAAGTTCACTGTTCATGTACTGTTGAAGCCTGGCTTGGAGAAGTACTTTGCTAGCATGTGAGATGAATGCAATTGTGCAGTTTGAGCATTCTTTGGGATTGTAATGAAAACTGTCCTTATCCAGTCCTGTGGCCACTGCTGAGTTTTCCAAATTTGCTGGCATATTGAGTGCAGCACTTTCATAGCATCATATTTTAGGATTTGAACTAGTTCAATAGTAGTGGAATACTACTCAGCCATGAAAATGCATTTGAGTTAGTTCTAGTGAGGTGGATGAACCTTGAGCCTGTTATACAGAGTGAAGTAAGTCAGAAGAGAAAAACAAATACCATATATTAAGTCATATACATCTGGAATCTAGAAAAATGGTGTTGATGAACCTGTGTGCAGGGAAAGAATAGAGATGCAGATGTAGAGAATGGACTTTTGGACACAGTAGGGGAAGGAGAGAGTGGGATGAATGGAGAAAATAGCATCAACATCTGTACACTCTCATGTGTAAAATAGATAGCTGGAGAAAAGTTTCTGTATAACACTGTTTTGACCTAGAGGGGTGGGATTGGAAGAGGAGAGGGAGGCTCAAGAGGGAGAGGATATATGTATAATCATGGCTGATTTGTGTTGTTGTAGAGCAGAAACCAACACAACATTGTAAAGCAGTTTTCTTTCAATTACAAAATAAAGACATAAAATGGCTTATCTAGGTTTAGAAATTATCTGTAGGAAACTATACTTGACCAATTTACTCTGCCATTAGTGACAGCTAGACTAAAATAATTTGTACTTGCCTTTTATGCATATGCAGTCAAAGTCCATAAAGTCAGATGAGCTTTGTAAATTTAAATTGCTTTGATAAAAATCTATGTAGGTTGAGAATCCATGCATTAATATTAGTTTTTTCATATGATTAGAGTTAATGTTCAGTGCAGACTTGAATTTTGTGTATACAAAATCTCTGTATTCCTAAAGAATGAATGGATACAAGAATGATTCATGGAGTCTTAAGTAATGTGCAAATATAGAACAATAAAGTTGCCAACTCATTTTATCTTTACTTTGCCTTTTGAGTCTACTACTATTAAAAGTTTTTACTCTATTTTGAAAGGATGACATATTTTGTGAAAATTTTTACTTAAAGTTTTATGGGATCTTTTTTCTGTCTGTTTAACTAAGATAAGTCAGTTCTCTAAGGCAAGTTCTCTGAGGTAAGTCTTTCATTTACTTAGAAGAGAAACAGAAGAACTGTACCCATAGAAGTTATTCTTTCTTTTAGCCAAAGCTAGTTTAAAAGCAGCAACACCCTTTCTCTAGTTTTCAGATATATTTAATATGAGGATTCTAAGTTTTTAGATGGTTGTGTCTTGCACTGATGGGTCTTATTGATTTTTGTTTCTGGGCTATAAAAAGTGTCATGCTTTCCAGAAGTTTTCATTTAACCCTGTGGGTCTTTCAGGGTGTCTTTAGCTTTGTGGGAAGCTTTCTTCCAGATAAAGATTTGTGGAACATCAAGAAAGTGAAGACAGAGAGTGGTAGAAACGAGTGCCAGTGGTAGAAACCAGTGCTGTTTCACAGTGAGAAGTAGAGTTAGCCTTGAGTACGTTGTTAAGATACTTAGATATTTTTCCATTTAAGAAGAGGTAAGGATTTCGTGATAATGTCTATCTAAATTGATGGATTCTTTGATGGTAGTATTTGATGAAGATTGCTGAGTATTTTGAACTCTGTAGTTTAGTCTAGGAATTTTTTTTTATTTAGCCAAAAGATGGTGACATGCTCTTTTGTTCCTTGCTTTAAGTCAGTGCAGTTCAACAAGTATGGTGTAGTATGGTGAAAGTGAAAGTGTTAGTTGCTTATTCATGTCCGACTCTTTGTGACCCCATGGACCGTAGCCCTCCAGGCTCCTCTGTCCATGGGATTTTCTAGACAAGAATATTGGCGTGGGTTGCCATTTCCTTCTCTGGGGGATCCTCGCAACACAGGGATCTAACCCAGGTCTCCTGAATTGCAGGCAAATTTTTTACCATCTGAGCCACCAGGGAAACCAATTGTATGGTAGGCACAATAATGCGTCTCCTCAAAGATACAAGAACACTGGACTGGGTTGCCATTTCCTTCTCCATCTTACTCACTGCTGCTGCTGCTAAGTCGCTTCAGTTGTGTCCGACTCTGTGTGACCCCAGAGATGGCAGCCCACCAGGCTCCCCTGTCCCTGGGATTCTCCAGGCAAGAACACTGGAGTGGGTTGCCATTTCCTTCTCCAATGCATGAAAGTGTAAAGTGAAAGTGAAGTCGCTGAGTCGTGTCCAACTCCTAGTAACCCCATGGACTGCAGCCTACCAGGCTCCTCCATCCATGGGATTTTCCAGGCAAGAGTACTGGAGTGGGGTGCCATTAGAACCTATGAATACAGTACTTTATATGGCAGAAGGAACTTTGCAGATGTAGTTTCTTGTGGACCTTGAGATGAGATTACTCTGATTATCCAGATGGGACCATTCTAAATACTTGAGTTTTTGAACATGAAAGCGGAAAGCAGAAGAGTGAGCCAGAGAAATGGAATGGTAGAAGAGGAGGCTGGAGAGATTTGAAGCGTGAAAGTACTTAACCTACCATAGATGGCTTTGAAATTAAAGGAAGGGAGGCATGGACATGCAGATGTCCTCTAGTAGCTGGGAACTGTCGCCAAATGACAGTAAGGAAATGAGAACCTCAGTGCTACAACCTGAAGGAATTAAATTCTGCCCACATAATGAATGAACAAGGAGAGGGTATCTCTCTTAGAACTTCCAGAAAGGAATGTAGCTATGGTAACACCTTGATTCTCTCCCATTGAGACTCATTTTGAGTCCCATTGAGACTTCTAACCTTCAGAACTGGAAGATAATAAATGTGTAGTTTTCAGCCTTCTAAGTTTGTGGTAACTTGTTCTGGTAGCAAATAAAAAGCAAATGCATCTATACCATATCAGCTATCTGGATGAAGGATTATTTGTTGTTGTAAGAAAGAGAGTGGCTGATCTGTGAAGTTCTGAACTAGGAAGACCTTATCAAAACAAAATAAAATACACATACAAGCACAGAAGTGCCAAGCTATATAACTTTTTATTTTCAGGAAATGGGTACTTTCTTTATACACAGATATGAAATATTAACATGTTTTTAAAGTTAACAGCTGTAATGGAATAGGGGTTGTAAAATATCTTGCATACTCTTCTGATATCATGGCTAATGATACATCTTTTTCCCTGTTGCTCTTAAGAAACAAATAATGGCCTCAGGCCACATTAAAGATTTTATAGGTTAACGATTTGGGCTTAGAAGAAAACTAGTATTTATTCTAATCAAGCTTATGTATGGCTTCCCTGATAGCTCAGCGGTAAAGAATCTGCCTGCAATGCAGGAGACGTGAGTTTGATCCCTGGGTGGTGAAGATACCCTGGAGGAGAAAATGGCAACCACTCCAGTATTGTTGCAGGGAAAATCCCATGGACAGAGGAGCCTGGTGGGCTACAGTCCATGGGTTGCAAAGAGTTGGAGACAAACTTAGCACATACACACAACACATACAAGCTTAAATAATCAATTCTATACTGATAAATGTTTTAAAACCCTACTATATGCTTGCCTCTAAGACTGTTTTAGAGTTATTGCCCTGAATAATAAATCCATTCTTGGTCTTTGGGATATTTGTAGGATGTTATTCCAGATCGGATTATAGGCACATGATGGAGCCTGGTTATGTGACATAGTTACTTCTAACAGAAATAAGAATAATGTTTAGTCAGGATCTCAATACAATGAACAAGGCATTTTGCATAGAATTAATTTCCTAGTAAAGTTAGTAGTTCAATATCCTGTTTGCTTTTAAACTATGATATGAGGACTTGTGCTTGGTCTTCTCCATAAATGCTGAGCTGTGGTAATTGCTGGACAGATGGTGGAGGAGGCAGAGAAGGTATTTTTTGTTTTAATAAAGCTTGGCGGTGCTTAAGAATAGCCATCTAATTGATGTAGAGACTTTCTACCTAAAACAAAGGAATGAAAGTGATATTCCAGAGTGGGTTCAGTTCAATTCAGTCGTTCAGTCGTTTCCGACTCTTTGTGACCCCATGAATCGCAGCACGCCAGGCATCCCTGTCCATCACCATCTCCCGGAGTTCACTCAGACTCATGTCCATCGAGTCAGTGATGCCATCCAGCCATCTCATCCTCTGTCATCCCCTTCTCCTCCTGCACCCAATCCCTCCCAGCATCAGAGTCTTTTCCAATGAGTCAGCTCTTCTAGCACTGAAAATAAAAACTGAAAAGGAGTAGCCGGGAAGACTTCTACTGAGGATAAATGACTTAAGAACAAATCTTGTTGAATGGGCACTTGGAGGCTAGTTCTTTTAATGTAATAACTGGAACAACATAGTATTCACAAACTTTTCTTTCATCATAGTAATATTCTCTTTACTGACACTTTAAAGACTTCAATACATCCTAAAATTATACCATAAAATAACATAATTGTTCCTGCTATGTATATAGTTTATGATTAAGAGACAAGAGAACATAGGCTTTGAAGCCATCTAGAGCTTGATTTAAATCCCATTTCCATCCCTGTTGCTCACTATGTTAGTTTTGACAAAGTAAATTCTCTCTCAGATTTCAAAGGACTGTTGGGTAGATTTAATGAGACAAATTTATAGATTGTCTTCGACCTTGCCTAGCATATAGTAGGTCCCTCAGTATTGCTTTCCTTTTGTCCTTCTTTCTTTAGAAATAGAACTAAAGGATGAATTTGTTAATATATATTTTGAAGTCACATTGGTTATTCATCATTATCTGTGGTTGTGTGTTCCACTTTTACGTGTTCAAAAACGCCATCCTTTTCATTCATTTTTTAAAATCACATAATATACATTTTTTATGCATTTTTTTTCTGGTAACAAAATAGTGAAGCATTACTATAAAATTTTCAAGTTAAAGATGGGCTCTGTGTCTCTATGTGTTTGTGTGCTCAGTTGTGTCTTACTCTTTGCAACCCCATGGACTGGAGTCCACCAAGCTCGTCTGTCCATGGAATTTTCCAGGCAAGAATGCTAGAATGGGTTGTCATTTCCTGTTCTGGGGGATCTTCTCAACATAGGAATCAAACCTGCGTCTTTTGGGTCTCCTGCATTGGCAGGCAGATTCTTCACCACTAGCACCACTGATGTGGTGAATAAACACATCTAAACACATTAAGTCTCATATACTGAAGTGAGAAAAAGTATTTTTTTGAGTAACTAGACTAATTAATACATAGTTGTTTTTTTTTTTTTACAACCATAATACATCACATAATTGAAAACACATTAAAAAATAAAATTTCAGAAAAATGATAAAAGCTGTCATTCATTGACTGCTTGTGGCAAGTACTGTGCTAACCATTATATATATTTTATCTTATTGAGGTTTCACAACCTCAGTGAGATAAAGTAGATGCTATCATTTTGCAGGTGGGCAAACAGAGCTTCGATGAGATTAAGTAGCATTCCTAGGGTCACACAGCTAGTAAGAAGAGGATTTCAACTTGCACTTATATATTTCTTCTACTTGTTCTCTGGTGGAGGTGCTAATGAGAACCACAGTGCTATAAGACAAAATAATTTTGTCATGTTGGGATTTTTGTAAATTTTGGGTACAGGCTTAGTTCAGTTGCTCAGTTGTGTCCGACTCTTTGTGACCCCTTGGACTCCAGCATGCCAGGCCTCCCTATTTATCACCAACTCCCGGGGCTTGCTCAGACTCATGTCCATCAAGTCCGTGATGCCATCCAACCATCTCATCCTCTGTGGTCCCCTTCTCCTCCTGCCTTCAATCTTTCCCAGCACTGGGGTCTTTTCCAGTGAGTCAGTTCTTTGCATCAGATAGCCAAAGTATTGGAACTTCAGCATCCGTCCTTCCAGTGAATATTTATGACTGATTTCCTTTAGGATTGGCTGGTTTGATTTCCTAGCACTCCAAGGGACTCTCGAGTCTTCTCCATCACCACAGTTCAAAAGCATCAATTCTTGGGCGCTCAGCTTTCTTTATAGTCCAACTCTCACATCCATACCTGAGTACTGGAAAAACCATAGGGTAGCAGCTATAACAATACTATTTGTGAGTAGAAGTTGAAGGACTTTTACAGCTTAAAAACAACTTAAAAAATTTTAATGGAATGGTTCCTCTTCTCCATTGATGCTGCCTACATTTTTCTTTTGAGATATGAGATTGGTCTGGGATTTAAATGTGTTCATTCTGAGTATTCTAAGAAAACAAAAATATATCTTAGGGGTTTGTCTTTTGCTTCTGGTTATTCTAGAAAACATTTAAGAGCATAAAAGAGGCATCATTTAAAGAGATCTCAGTTTTATTTTTAACACTTTATTTAAGTATAAAAAAGATGCACCAAGTACACACTTTAATGAATTTTTTTAGATTTGATAATCTGACCTAATTAAAAGTACAGGGTAATATCAGAAAACTTACAAAAGGAACATACCAAAGGCTGGAGCAATTGCAATTAATGTGCAGTGTTTATGGATTTGCCCAGAATTTTAAAAATGAAACATGTTTCATATATTTAACATTTTAAATTTGGGAAAATACGTTGTTTTAAATGTAGGAGTATTTTATAAAGTATGCTCGTAAATTAAGGTAACGTAAAGCTGAAGAGAAACAAGATCTGAATATTAAAAAAGCAGTCTCAATCTGCATAGTACCTTTGTGAAGATAATGACTATTTTTAATACATCCTAATGACCAATTAATTTGACTTTCACAGTCTCAATTTTACTTGTATAAGTTTCATTTAATAATATTTAAAATAATTTTATTATTTTTGTTCTTTTATTTCTGGATATGCTGGGTCTTCATTGCTGCGCAGGCTTCCCTCTGGTTGTGGAGAGCAGGGCTACTCTGCAGCTGCAGTGCACAGGCTTCTCATCATGGTGGCTTCTCTTGTTGCAAAGCACCGGTTCTAGGTGTGTGGGCTCAGTAGCTGTGGTTCCCCGGACCGTAGAGCACAGCCTCAGTGGTGTGGGGCACAGGCTTAGTTGCTCCACAACATAGTAATATGATTTTATACTTATGTTTGATGACTATTAAGTTCCTAAATTTGACTGAGGAAGGAATTTTGATAAGGCCTGCCATAGGGTATGAATTTTTATTTTTTTCAGAATAATCAGCTCAATTGTAGTGTTATTTAAAAAATTAAGTACTACTGTCATACTACTATCAATGGTTTAATAGAATAATTTTTGAATTTTTAAAATTATAATATTTTATTTGTGAAAACAAGAAAGTTAAGGTATATATTAATTTCTGAAAAACTAGAAAGTGTAGGTACATATCACCTAGGAATTCATTTTGGGAAATCTCCCAACTATTTCCTTGTACATTACAACATCTATTATATATATTCTTTTATATTAATATTACATTACTTTCATGTTAATAAACATAAATATATCATTTTAATGCTAAGTAATATTCAGATGAAAACTTTCTAAAAATTTCTGTAAATAGTCTATTCTTGTTAACTGCTTTGGTCATTTTAATATTATTTACTGGTATAACTATCCTTTGATGACCATGCTTGGAGATATATTTTTGCACAATTATTTCATTGTTAGGATAAATTTAAGAAGTTGAATTCCTGGTCAGAGGTTATGTTTAAGGTTTTTGCTTAATGTTTCAAAATGAACTTCTTTCTTGAACTAATGTGAGAAAATATACCTATAACTTTGTCATCATTAATAGGCATTAGCTTTTAAAAATTATTTGCCAGTCACACATGTGAAAAACAGTATATTAACTTATTTTTTAACTTATTCTAATTTGCATTTTGTTTTTGCTGTGTTTGTCATTTGCTTTTCATTGATGAATTAGTTGTTTCTGGCCTGTTTTCCTGTTGCTGTATTGGTTTGTAGACATGTATTCTTTACAAAATATAGGTAGAATTGCTCTGCGTTATAGACGTCCCAGTTTATCCTACTCTTTCCTTTTTTTAAGTATAATTTTTACAACTTTATGGTTACATCTGTTACTGTCGATCAGCCAGTGCTATTCCTCAGTCAGTTATTTCAAGGCTGTTTCCTTTCTGCTGCTTATCCAGGAACATGTGCTCCATTGTTCTTCGTTTGCACTCTTTAAAAAAATTATTGATCATTTTTGGCTGCACTGAGTCTTTGTTGCTTTGCACAGGCTTTTTCTAGTTGTGAGCAGTGGGGGCCACTTCTCATTGCCATGTGTGGGCTTCTCATTGCCGTGGTTTCTCTCTTTGTAGAGCATGGGCTGTAGGCGTGCAGGCTTCAGAAGTTGCAGCTTGTGGGCTCTAGGGTATGCAGGCTTCAGTGGTTGCGGCACACAGGCTCAGTAGTTGCGGCTTGTGGGCCCTAACATGCTTGGACTTCAATAGTTGCAACACCCGGGTTTGGTAGTTGCAGCTCACTGGCTCTGCGGGGTGAGCTAGTAGTTGTGGTGCACCGGTTTAGTTGCTCTGAGGCATGTGGGATCTTCCTAGACCAGGGATTGAACCCATGTCCCTTGTATTGGCAGGTGGATTCTTACCCACTGTACTACCAGGGAAGTCCCGTTTACACCCTGTTTGTAGTTATGTTTGGCCTTGTGATATTGATGCTGACATTTCAGTCTTGTTGCCACTACTTTTGTAAGTGCCTGCAGCCCAAACCTTTTATGAAATCTTTGGGCAAGTGAGGGCTAAGTGCTATTATAATGAGCCTTATAAAAGTGCTTTTATGACTTAAAAAAAATGCTTACAAGATAGGTGACTTATTTATCATGGCAACTAGGATTTTATGGCTATTGCTGCTTGCCAGTTTTGAGTGGGCATTTTATGACCTGTCTACTAGATCCTGTAACATATGTTACTCATTAAGATTTTAAAAACATTTATGTAGTTTGAGAAGTTGGTTGTATTGTGGAACCAGTAAGTCTATTTGTTAATATAAACGATAGTGATAGAAGAAAAGATGTAAAAGCTTCTCATCTTCTTTCTTGGATTTAACAATAGTAATAAAATATTTAATGGTGTCCTTTATCGTGTGTTCAAAGTGCAGTTTTATTTTTGTTTGTTTTTTAGTTCATGGTAATTATTCATATTGTGTATTTGAATCATTGATAGGTAAGATGTTTTAATGAGGACTAGAAATTTTGGGTAAAATAGATTTATCTTAAACTTAGTTGATGAAAATTCAGTTTATTAACTTTTCATTTTGGAATTTTCTAGCAGCCATCTCTGCTAAGTGTCATTCTCCTGATGTTAGTCTTTGCCTTAGCTCAGGTAGCTCTTTTGGTTTGTGGTTTTGCAATTAACCATTTTTCTGCCACAGAGTTTTTCTAGAACTTCGTTGAGAGAATATTTATGAAAGATTTTTCTGAAGGTTAATCAATTTTTCCATTTCTATTAATCAGTGAATCTTTGAAAGTAGGGAAGTGAGGATGAAAGGAATAAGTACATCATAATTACTGGGTGCCTTTTTTTTTTCTTTTTAAGAATATCTGTTTTCTTATCAGTTGGAAGTGCCATCTTTCTCTTCCAACTGGTCTGCTCGGCTCCATTGTTGTTATTGTTCAATAACTAAGTCATGTCTGACTCTTTGCGACCCCATGCACTGCAGCATTCCGGGCTTCCTTGTCTATCACCAACTCCCAGGGCTTGCTCAAACTAATCAATGTCCATTGAGTTGGTGATGCCATACAACCTCTTATCCTCTGTCATCCCCTTCTTCCTCCTGCCTTCAATCTTGCTCAGCATCAGGGTCTTTTCCAGTGAGTCAGTTCTTTGCACCAGGTGGCCAAAGTATTGGACTTTCAGCTTCAGCATCAGTCTTTCCAATGAATATTCAGGACTGATTCCCTTTAGGATGGACTGATTTGAGCTCCTTGCAGTCCAAGGGACTCTGAGGAGTCTTCTTCAACACTGCAGTTCAAAAACATCAATTCTTCAGCTCTCAGCTTTCTTTAAGGTCCAACTCACATCCATAAATGACTACTGGAAAAACCATAGCTGACTGGATGGACCTTTGTTGGCAGAGTAATGTTTCTGGTGACTGCAGCCATGAAATTAAAAGACGCTTACTCCTTGGAAGGAAAGTTATGACCAACCTAGATAGCATATTGAAAAGCAGAGACATTACTTTGCCAACAAAGGTTCGTCTAGTCAAGGCTATGGTTTTTCCTGTGGTCATGTATGGATGTGAGAGTTGGACTGTGAAGAAAGCTGAGCGCCGAAGAATTGATGCTTTTGAACTGTGGTGTTGGAGAAGACTCTTGAGAGTCCCTTGGACTGCAAGGAGATCCAACCAGTCCATCCTGAAGGAGATCAGCCCTGGGATTTCTTTGGAAGGAATGATGCTAAAGCTGAAACTCCAGTACTTTGGCCACCTCATGCGAAGAGTTGACTCATTGGAAAAGACTCTGATGCTGGGAGGGATTGGGGGCAGGAGGAGAAGGGGACAACAGAGGATGAGATGGCTGGATGGCATCACCGACTCGATGGACGTGAGTCTGGGTGAACTCTGGGAGTTGGTGATGGACAGGGAGGCCTGGCATACTGCGATTCATGGGGTCGCAAAGAGTCGGACACGAGTGAGCGACTGAACTGAACTGAACTGAACTAGGTTGGTCATAGCTTTTTGTTCAAGGAGCAAGTGTCTCAATTTCATGGCTGCATTTTGGAGCTCAAGAAAATAAAGTCTCTCACTGTTTCCATTGTTTCCCCTTTTGTTTGCCGTGATGTGATGGGACTGAATGCCATGACTGATGAATGCCATGATCTTAGTTTTTAGAATGTTAAGTTTTAAGCCAGTCTTTTCACACTTCTCTTTCACTTTCATCTAGAGGCTCTTTAGTTCCTCTTTGCTTTCTGCCACAAGGGTGGTGTCATCTGCATATCTGAGGTTATTGATATTTCTCCAGGGTCTTGATTCCAGCTTGTGTTTCATCCAGCCTGGCATTTCTCATGATGTACTCTGCATATAAATTAAATAAGCAAGGTGACAATATACAGCCTTGATGTACTCCTTTCCCAATTTGGAACCAGTCCATTGTTCCATGTCTGATTCTAACTGTTGCTTCTTGACCTGCATACAGATTTCTCAGGAGGCAGGTCAGGTGTCTGGTATTCCCATCTCTTTCAGAATTTTCCAGTTTATTGTGATCCATATAATCAAAGGCTTTGGTGTAGTCAGTAAATAAGAAGTAGATGTTTTTTTGGAACTGTCTTGCTTTTTCTGTGATCTAATGGATATTGGCAATTTGATTTCTGGTTCTTCTGCCTTTTCTAAATCCAGCTTGAACATCTGGGAGTTCTTAGTTCATGTACTGTTGAAACCTATCTTGGTGAATTTTGAGTGTTACTTTGCTAGCGTGTGAAATGAGTGCAATTGTGTGGTAGTTTGAACTTTCTTTGGTATTGAAATGAAAACTGACCTTTTCCAGTCCTGTGGCCACTGCTGAGTTTTTCAAGTTTGCTGGCATATTGAGTGTAGTACTTTCACAGTATCATCTTTTAGTATTTAAAATAGCTCAGCTGGAATTCCATCATCTCCATTAGCTTTGTTCATAGTGATGCTACCTAAGGTCCACTTGACTTCACACTCCAGGATGTCTGGCTCTAGGTGAGTGATCACACCATCGTGGTTATCTGGGTCATGAAGCTCTATTTTGTATAGTACTTCTGTGTATTCTTGCCACCTCTTAATATCTTCTGCTTCTGTTAGGTCCATACCGTTTCTGTCCTTTATTTTGTCCATCTTTGCAGGAAATGTTCCCTTGGTATCTCTAATTTTCTTGAGGACATCTCTAGTCTTTCCCATTCTTTTGTTTTCTTCTATTTCTTTGCATTAATCATTTAGGCTTTCTTATCTCTCCTGCTATTCTTTGGAACTCTGCATTCAGATGCGTGTATCTTTCCTTATCTCCTTTGCCTTTAGCTTCTCTTCTTTTCTCAGCTGTTTGTAAGATCTCCTCAGACAACCATTGTTGCCTTTTTGCATTTCTTTTTCTTGGGATGGTTTTGATCACTGCCTCTTTACAGTGTCACGAACCTTCCTTCATCATTCTACAGGCACACTATCAGATCTGATCCCTTGAATGTATTTGTCACTTCCACTGTATAATCGTATGGGATTTGATTTAAGTGATTGACCCCTTTTCTCTCTTATCCGACCTAGTGGAAAATAAAGGGAACAACCTTTTTTACCCACTCTTGTAAGAATGCAAGACTTAATGATTAGTGTTTTGCATTTTTATTTTATACCAGGATTAATTTTAATTTAACTTTTTTTATTCTGTTTGCTCTGATTTTTATTTTCTCATTTAATTTAATTGTATCTAAAGTTGGATGCTTTAAAATTTGTCTTGTATTTCCCTTAGGATGACATAGGATATAAATAATATTTACCAATTTTCCTTTCTTACTTCCTAACTTTAAGCATAGTTTTAGTTTTGGGTCACTTGCTTTTGTGAGAATCTTTCTGAGTTTGTAGAGATTTGTTCCAGAGAAATACATGCACATGTATGCCTGTTAAATTTTATACACAATTTCAAAGGACTTAAGAGACTCCAGGAAATCCTGCACCAAAGTCATTGTTTATCTGAAATGTATTTTTTGGGAGATGTTTTTCTGTATGGTGGCTATTTTCAATCACCTGAACTTCCTTTGTATATTTAAATTGTATTCTTTAGCAGCCCATTTTCAGTAATACTAGCTTGCTCTGGAGTTCTGTGATTCAGTGAAAGTGCTAAAAAGCAAAAGAATTATAGCAGTAGATAATATCAGTGTTTTTGGAAAGAATTCTTAGTGTAAGGTTAATAAGAAATGTTCCCAGAGTAGTGTTTTTGTTCTACTCTTTGAAGTGTTTAAATAACACTGATTACCAGTGTTACTTAAACTGTTATAGAACCAAATAGGAAATTAAAGTTGTCATAAACTACCAAAGAGTAGCTGATATTTCCTTAATTGTGTTGATGGCACAAAGGAAATTTCAATAATAAAGGAAAAATATTTGACTGAAACCATCTACCTAATTTGAGTGACATCTGTTCAAAAGATACACAAAATGAATTTTTTAGTATTTTCCTTGTGAACTTATTTTAGAAGTAATAAATTTTGTATTGAAATGACCTTCTGGTCAGAATAAGGTAACATTATGATGGAAAGTAGTTGTACGATTTGTAATTAACAGAGTATAATGGCTGAATGAAGTAACACTTTACAGTATTGTCTTTGTGTTTGGTATTATTTTATTAGTGTATGATTTTTAAAGGAAAATCCTCTGGAGTAGGACATGGCAACCCACTCCAGTATTCTTGCTTGAAAAATCCCACAGGCAGAGGAGCCTGGTGGGCTACAGTCCAACAGGTTACAAAGAGTTGGATGTGACTAAGCATGTATACACACGTTGCCTAGAAAACTTCTTTTTAGAAAATAAATTTTTTTTCCGTTGGTCATGCAGTGCGGTTTGTAGGATCTTAGTTCCTACCCTAGGGATTGAACCTGGACCCACAGCAGTGTGAGCACAAAGTCCTACCACTGATCCGCTAGGGAATTCCCAAATTTTAGTTCTTAAGGAAATAAATGTCCTGGTGAACTGTAGTACTGTTGCAGGAAAAGAGACCCCTTCCAAGAAACTTGGCTCTTGTCTAACACTTGGAAATGAATTGTCCGAGGAGACACATGTGCCAACAAAGCAGAGATTTTATTGGGAAAGGGCACCCGGGTGGAGAGCAGTAGGGTAAGGGAACCCAGGAGAACTGCTCTGTCAAGTGACTCACAGTCTAGGGTTATGGTGATGGGATTGGTTTCCGGGTTGTCTTTAGCCAGTCATTCTGACTCAGAGTCCTTCCTGGTGGTGCAGGCCTTGTTCATCCAAGATGGATGCTGGAGAGAAGGATTCTGGGAGGTGGTCAGACATGTGGTGTCTCCTTTTGACCTTTCCCGAACTCTTTCTGTTGGTGATGGCTTATTAGCTCCGTGTTCCTTACCAGGGCCTCCTGTCCTCAAACAACTCATGCGAGTGGTTACTGTGGTGCCTGGGCAGGGTGGGCAGTTTTAGTCATTGTGCTTCCCCTAACTGTATATAGGTCCAACTAAGAATTTCATAAGGTAAAGTGAAGTGTGCTTAATTTTTTTTTCCTTAAGTAGGCACTGTGGCCTGAAATGAGGTCAGAGTTGATTCTGTATCTTTTCGTTTAATAGTTATTTGAATGTCTGTCGCTGTGATAGTCTATCTTCTAGTATATAAAGTAATGGTTCTTAATCTTTAACACACAAATCATCTAAGAGAACTTATTAAAACTTGTTATTTGGATGCAGCCATAGAGGTTCTGCTTCATTAAGTAAAAGTAGGGCCCAGAAATTGGAGTATTCAGATAAACACCATGGAGATTCTGGTAAAGGGGGCTATATTTTGAGAAACTCTCCTAAACAAGATGGACAGGGAAGCCTGACGTGCTGCAGTCCATGGGGTTGCAAAGAGATGGACACGATGGTGCGACTGAACTGAACTGAAACTGAAACAAGATTAATAAGTTTAAAAGTTGTTCCTTTCATTTTTTCAAATATTTACTCATCCATTGGTATTTATCAGTCACTTTTTCTAGGGAAGCATTATGAAAGGTTACATTAGTATTACAGACTATTATTGTATTATTTGGGTTAAAGACAGTTTATAAAGTTAGGTAGCTACAGTTTGCTAGCATTTTGTTGTTTGTAAGAAGTGATACTTTGAAGAAATTTAATAGCAAAAGAAAGACTAAAGGTTTTTAAGAATTGGAAAGAAAATTCTTAAAGTGTAGACATATAATTTGATTTTTTTACATTTCAACCTGCCCTGAGTGAGGTATTAACAATATTAGAGTGAAATACGTATCTTTGTTTCTTCTCCACCCAATCAGTATTCCATGATAGTATGACATGTGGGATTGTGTGTAATATTAATGGCTGCTGTGTTTATGTGTCAGTTCCATGTATTAATATATTTCTCATTCCTACAGTCTGTGTCTCATATGGCCCAAACTCTGATTTATTAGTATTAACATTAAAAAAACTTTATGTTAAGTTAATATGTTTTCATTTTGCATCACTTACTAGTAGTGTATGTCCTAAACTGTCTCTGTAGAAAGTGATTCCTCATAACCTTATTATCTTCTCTTGTTCCTTTTTCTTTTCTCCCTGAAAAGTTGGTGATGTGTTTTGGTAGTCTGCCTTGCTGAATGGCTCTCAGAAATATATGACATTAAAT
This sequence comes from Bubalus bubalis, assembly GCF_019923935.1. Lineage (NCBI taxonomy): Eukaryota > Metazoa > Chordata > Mammalia > Artiodactyla > Bovidae > Bubalus > Bubalus bubalis. The sequence continues at coordinate 48,108,696 of NC_059164.1, read as the reverse complement.
AATTGCTTACATGGAAGCAAGGTGAGGAAAATGACCTCAATCCCAGACAAACTCAGCTCTCCATTTCTATCTTACTTGATGCTTCAGGGTTTGATACTGGTATGAAGTTAATATTGGTGGCCCTGACGGGAGTGACAGCACTTTTTACCACTTGTTGGTGTAAATACAAAGCTGTCATCCTTGAAAGCCACAGATACAGCGTATAGAGGTCTGTTAAAAAAAGAAAAGTGTGAATAGAAGGGTAGAGATACTTAGGGTTATTTTCACACGTTATTTTATCACGAGCTAGGGGAGAAATATTACTGTGTTAAATTTGCTCATCTTTTTCTCTTGCAAAAATGAGTATTCTTTAGAAGGTGATAGCTTTCGTATAAATGATGAACCCAATGTTCCATTTGTTTCTACGTCTTAGTACTGTTTTGTTCCAGATGTTTGTGAATTGTTATAGTATTCTTTATCATATTACTGCTCTGTCTAGTCTGTTGACTGCATTTTAATTCTTTCACTGTTTTGAATGATTTTTAGGAAAAGTCTTCAAATTAATTGTCTTTTGTGAACTCAGATCTGTAATTCTCTGTTCTCTTTGTATTTCTCTAAGAGTTAAGCATCTCTGAGTTTTTTTGGATCTTTTCCCTAGTTTTTCTGAGTTTAATTATCTCCTTGTATTTCTTGTTTATAATAGGATCTGAGCTTCTCTCTTCCCTAACATTTATTGTTCGTCATCTCATGTTTAGCTTTCTTTGAGTTCACTTTAGGTCCCATAGGCAGCTGTTATCCAGAAGGGGTATATATGGGTATCCATCTCTGAAATGTAAAGAAAAAAACTGTCTAAAGTTTTCTCTGGTTTTTATATTTCTTATCTTACAGAGTGGAAATGAAGAAAAGAAATAGATTATTTTATGTGTTTTTCCCTTGCTTTTAACTTCCATTTAGAAAACTAAGCTGTTCCATAATTTGTTAAGTTACCTTTCTTACTTTTTGAAATGTAATTTGAAGCTATTTAATTATATTATTAAAAAGTTTAAGTACTTGAATTGTTTTTCAGAAACTTTGCTTATATGATTTTTTTTTAATTTTTAAAAATTATTTTTATGTAGCCATTGACAAAGAATGAAGGTGATATGTATATAATGAGTTGGATTATAAATTACCCAATTTATAATAAATTATTAGGAAAGACACAAAGGATCATATTTATATTTTTTACTTTGTATATGTCAAATTTTGCCAGTGTTTAAAATTTTTTATAGTTAAAAAAATTACCAAAGAGGAAAATAATACGTTTAATGGAAAAACTCAATAAACCAATATGTGAAAAATATAAAGTAGATAATATAAAACATCGAATTGGAGTTTTCATTTTGAATATTCATAATAACTAGAACATTCTTGAATACTGTTATTTATTTTACTTAATTGAATTTTCTGCTTTGCCAGAAATTTTTGTTTTTGTCCTTGTTACCTATGTATTAATGCTTTATTCAAAGCATAGTTTAAAAAGTTCTTAGATCATTGAGGAAATCTCATTTCTTGTGGTCCTTCTTACAGCCATCATTTTTAACTCTTCAGTCTCTTATACCAGTTGGCTCTCCAGTCAGTTGGATACTTCACTGATTCTGCCTTTCTGTTGCCTGTCACGTGTATATGCTGCTTTGCAGGGCTGCCAGCACTTTTTGCTGGGTCTTTTATTACCGATCAAGGTGATGGCAGCAGCTTCCTATCCTGGGTTTTACCCAACTGTTGGGTTTTTCAGTTTCCCACTGCTGTGTCTTCATCAGCTCTTCTACATATTGCTTTTTTGTTGTTGTTTGTTTTTTGTAGTTCACTTCCTACTGCATTATTCCCCTGCTCAGATTTCTCTGCTCGCATTGAAGACCTCCGTCTTTTAGTTCTAATTTAACTTACCAGATAAGTTCTTACTGCTGTATTACTTTTCTTCTACAGAGAACTGTGTTTTCTGTTTCCAGAATACGCTTATTTAGTAGCTTTCCTTTTATTTTTACTGTTCTTAAATCCAACATAATTCTTTTCTTGTTAAGAATTTGACTCTTTTAAAATACCACATTCTGATTTTTTTATAGGTATTTTCATACTTTTTACTACGTTGATTCTATTTTTTAAGCTCTGAGGGTAATACATAAGTTTCTGCCATATAACTCTCTTCCATAATGCCTTCTACTTTGTAAGGATTCAAATGTTAATAAAATTACAAAGCTTACTTGACTGTATAGTCATAAAATATAATAAAGCCAAAAGTTTTATTGGCTTTGGAAAGTAGTCTTGAAGTTACTGTATTGAAGAAAGCTCTACAAATAAAGCACTTGCTTTCTTATACTTTTAGGTTTTTGCATTTAAAAGTCTAATCAGTGAAATCTCAGGAGTTTGATTTTTTAATGTCCGTCCAGACAGCTGAATTTTGCTATAATTTTATTTGGGGGATTAAAAAAACAGACCACATACCTAAAAATTGACTTATCATGAGTGAGAAGTACAGAATTATTATGAATGGCATTTTTAATTAAAGCATAATTGTAAATAATTCTTTTTTAATATGTTTGAACATCTGTTGGGTACAAGTTGGTAGAATAACAATGACCTTAAATTAGGAAACAAATAAAAAAAATAGTAGTTCCATATCTTGTTGAACGTTCTTCTTTAGTTAGTTTTTAAAATAATAGTTGCTTCTGTAGTTTTTAAGAACTAACACAGCTGTATAGCAGTTGATATCTGTGAATGTGATTTGTGGCAAGTGGGTTAAAAAAATGATCTTAAGAAGATCCCATATTGAATTTATTGTTACCTTTATTGCTTTTGCATTTAAAACTTCATTCTAACATGAAAAATTTGCATTAATGCTTTTAAAAATAAAATTATTTGAAGTAAAGTAAAAAGTTTACATGTTATGGTAAGAGCCATTGTAAGAAGAATAAAAATAATTCACCTTTTCATTGAATAAGCATTTAAAAAAAGGTTGTCTAAGCTTCTCATTCTTTCTTTTTAAGCTGAGATCAGCTATTGTAAACATATTTGTGACTTGTTTTTAAAAACTGAAGTTTTAACATAAATGTTATTTTAGTTTACAAGTTACATATTATTTAACACTAACAAGCTATCAGAGGTTATCTAGTAAATGTGAATATCCTTGATTATAGATCATTGGGTACACTTCTATATATCTGAAAGATTACTACAGATGAGCAGAAATGCTTGTTAGTTGTTCTTGTGTCAAGTGTAGAAATAGTAATAGTTTAGAGGGAAACATTATAATATTTGCTGTTTATTTCTTATTTTGTTAGTTTTCTTATTACAGAGAACAAGAAGGCAATAAGGCAGTTTAGACAGATTTATTAGAAAAGTGGTTTTTAACTGAGTTTTTTGGCGTGTTTATAGACTTGAAGATGAAAAATATTTAAAACGTAAAGAGTTTTTCTTAATATGAAAACTTTAAAAATAATCTGATTTTCACTTAGATTAAAAACTCGATATTAAAATATTTATGCTCAGAAATCCAAGTATAAAATTAGTTTAAAAAATTTAAGGAGTATGTTAGAAGATACTCTGTGCTAGATATACTTATCTAACAAAAAATTTTTTGATGTCTGTATGAAATCCTGATATCTCTTAAGAGTTTCAAAATATTAGTCCTACTTGTTTATGCTTCATATTGTCAAATTGAGACATTTCTTTAATTCTATTAAAGAGTACAAAGTAAGGCAGAAGGAAACTGTTCCTTTGCTAAGATTTGACATTATGTCAATTATTATCAGAAATATATCACTATTAAATTTCTCACGTAATCTCAGTGAATTCAAGCTATTGCATGGTGCTCTTTTCCCCAAGATATAAGATAGTTCAGTAAACTAGACTGGGTGAATTTCATTTATTTACACAAAATTGGTGTATTACTGTTTTTTTTCTTTAGAGTCCAGCATTTAATTTTTAATTATAGAAGACCACCTGATGTAAAGTTTCTTTCAATGAGAGATTGTTATTGAATTGTTTGACACATTTTTTTATTTAAAAATGAGTTGCTACTTGATTTAGTGAATACAGTATGAAAAAACAGAATAAAGAATTGTCCAGTTAACCAATTACAAGGTAGCAAGTATTTGCCTACTTTAAATAACTTATTGCTAGTTTTCATATACAATGATAATTAGCACTTACTGATAGATTATTAGATTATAACACTTGGAAAATCCTTGTTTGATATAAGATTCTCAAACCTGATATCTATAATTAGGATTAGTAATTTCATAGTTTTCTAATATGAATTGAGGATTGGAGGCAAATGCTTTAAGTTTATGTGTTGTAGAGTAAAAAACATTCGCAAGATTTATTGCCACTTTAGTGATTTTCAGAGTTGAAAAGAACTAGAGTATTTTGAAACACTTGGGAGCTCTGATAGTATAGGAACATTGTATAAATTTTATTACTCTCAAGTTGCTATGTATCTAAAATTATAAGTAGGTGACTTTTCTATAATGACATAAAGTCTTTTTTCCCCCATTCCTAGAATTCAGATTTTAGTAGTTAATTTCTGTTATACAAGAAGTCCAACTTGAATATAAGGTTAGGATGTCAGTTTATTTTAATGTTCTGGTTTGTGCCTGTATACTGTATTAATCCAGAGCATTTTGTTTAACTCAACCAAAGTGAGGAAGGAAGAAAGAAGCTTTGGTTTTCTTCCTTCTTTTTATTGTCAGTTCATTTGTATATTATAGGCATAGTGCCCTTGATCTTAAAAAATCAAACTTTTCTTCATAATAAACTTGAATTTCAAAAGTTTCCCTGTCTTGATGTACATATACAGTTGTTTGTTTTTTTCTTTTTGAATTTTAAAATCCTGATAAATCCTGCAATTTCCTACATTCCAAAAAGGATAAAGTTTCATAAATAGGTCATTACTTTTGATGCATCAAACATTATAGCAAGTAGACTATGTTAGAAAACATAATATAGCAGTATAGAAAATCCTGGGTTGTTTTGATTGTTTGGAACCCATAATTTTGGTTTACATTAAAACACTATTCCAGTTATTAACATATAAATATATCTATAGTTTGTGGCTTAGAAACAAATACACTTTATAAAAAAATGCAAGGATACCTGCGTCAGTTATATTTTAAAGTTATACAGTGTTTTAAGGCTATGTATTTATTCTTTAGAAAATATGACTTACATGAATATCTTCTGATGGACATAATATTGACAAAATATACACATGATATTACCTTAACAAACTGCCATGCAACAAATACATTAAGTAATGAAGAAATTGAATATATATGACCTAATCTAATCTTGACATTCACATTGAAAGTTTACAACATAACCTATACTTAAATTGTTTTTCTTATATTTGGCAGTAATTCATTTTTTACAATTTAAAATTTTTGAATGTGGGTTTGGTGAAACTTAGACTTTCCCTAGTCTGTGACAACCTGAGGTACTAAACATTTTTCTCTTATTTCACTATCTTCAAAGGTGAGTTTTTTGTTTCTTTTAGGATCTATCCAAGAGTTGTGTATTACAGCATTATTAGGCATGGGATCAGCTTCTACTATGGAAACAACTCGCTTTTTCATTTTACTTTTTAAGACCTTTTGAAATTTTTGTCTAGTAAATGCATATAATAGAGGGTGAAATATAGTTGTTCCATAACCCATGACTAGAAAACACAACCTTAATTTTACTAAAAGGTCACTTGGGCCTAAACATAAAATGGTGGTATTTAAAACAGAAATTGGTGTCCAGCAGAGAAGAAATGTAGAAATAATCAATAAAGACATTTTGAAGACTCTCTTTTGCCTTTCTCGTCGTTCACGGTGTCGTTTCATAGCTCGCCGGAGAGCGATTATTACAGAAACTGAAGTTCTAACACCAAAGACTACATTTCTCCCGCCACTGCCTTGTGACATGTCTGTAGTCTCATGTTGTGTGGTTAGAGAAATTGTCTTTTTCTTTCTTGCTTTCTTCTTCTGCCCTGTTGAGAATCTTGTGCCTATTCGAATATTGAGAGCCTGAAGTATTTTGCTGTATGTGATTAACATCACTATGACAGTGAAAAAGAATATTGGAATCTGTACTAGCAGGTGATAATACATTCCCAGTTCAGTGTAGTATTCATTTGTACTGACACACAAAAGTGTCTTGTTTTCCCATGTATTTCCACTTTGAAGGCTGAAAAAATTTACCTCAATAAAGGGAATCAGGAAAGAGAAAAACGAAAATATCCAAATGGATATCATTAGCATTGCAGCTCTGCCCATTGTCAGAATTCGGTTTGCAGGCTTTACAGAGATGTCGTATCTGTCCAAAGTGATAGCGAACACGTTGATTGCTGTTGAGACACTTGCAAAAGATACACAGGCCTCATGGAAACAGCAGATGAGAGCAGTGTTACTCTCCAGTGAAAGCAGAAGGATAACTATAGTTAGAGGAATACATCCCACACAAATGATTACATCAAGTACATGAAGATTCATTGTAATAATGTTACTGACAGAGTTGATTAAGTTGGATTTCATGCAGTAAAGTACCAATACGGTGAGGTTGCTGCCAAGTCCCAACACAATTTCTAACATAAGAAATCCGGTGAGAGACACTTGAAAGCTTAATGGATATGATAGTGGTTGGTACATATTGGTGTTGATGTCATCAATGTCATCTCGCACTGTAATGTTAGATTCAGACTGCATGTTGATTTCCAGAATGGGAGAAAAACACATTCTTTTGGAGCAGCTGTTTTTTCCCTAGAAAGTGAAATAGAATAAACTATTTGATATTCAGCAATTTAAATGACGTACAAAACCTGTGTTTATTGTGAAAAAAAATTTTATTGTGTACTTAGTTTAATTTTTAACTTTATAAACTGTTAATGGAAAATGTAGAAACATCAAGATTACATTGTTTTGATGTAAAAGGAAATTGGCCCATTTGAAGAAATAACTATTGGGGATTGCTTCTATATGGTTTGAAATTATTTAATAAACTAAAAAGGTTTTCCTTATTAGGGTTTTTCAAGGTTATTATTTGAGATACAGTGTATTTTTGTATAATAAAACTACCCAGTATGCAAAAGTAATTTTAGCCCAGTGTTTTAAGATTTCATTTTAAATGTTGTGAGTAGGTGGAAAATAAATGCTGTTTTAACATGTTGTGGCACAATTAGTGTAGGTGTAATTATTCCCATGAGATTTCAAATGAACAGGAGAAATCTTCATTTAAAATGATAAATGGCACAGAGCCCTAGTTTGTTTTAAATCACTTTGTCCTTGTTCCTGATTGAAATTCATATTCAGAAGTCTACAGTGTGCTTGGGGATATCTGGAATTTTTTCCCACTGAAGTAGGAAATTGATAAATATTTCATATTTTGCAGTGAAAGTGGTCACTGAACTTTACAAAGAGCAAAAATTGGAAGAAAAAAGACAGTATTTTGAAATAAAACACCACAAACCTTGGTAAAAGAGCACTAATCACTTCGATGAATGAATGATTTATTTTGTGACCACACCCTTTCATATCATTTAGAAGGAGAAAATGGAAATTTAATATCACTTAAGAAATAGCCATTTTTGCGATGGTTTAAAAAAATATATATAAATTGATTTTATTAAGCAGAATTTTTTTAAACAAAAAATGAAATTTTAGGGAAAAAGGAGTATCTGAAGCCCATTTTCTGAGGAATCTATTAAATTTTCACATTCCCTATGAAACCTTTTGTATAAATCACCCAGTATATATCATTTTAAGGAAAATTAAAAAAAAAAAAAAAACTCTTGCTAATTCATGCATATTTATGTTTTAATATAGAAGTTTAGAGTAATTTATAAAAATAATGTCTGATTTGCTGGGCTAAAATGTCAGTAATTCGCATATTAAAATATAAATGATACAACCAACTGTATTTCACATTTCAAGTACAGCATTTTGCCTGCAAAACCATAACAAATTATAAAAGCTAACAATTTTCAGAACTTATGTTAGCCTTTCACTTGTTGTAACCTTTGACAAGTTTTAGAATACAGTTTTATTTATGCATATTATTTTAGAGGTAGTATTTCAGAAACACAAATGCTGATAACATTAATTTCTTTTGAGCTTAATATAAAGTATTACTAAAGGCATATATTTGAGTAAGTGAAAGTCTTAGCCAGCATTGAAATCCTATAAAAATGAGAATTTTATAGTGTGCCAGATTTTCAGAACTGACAGATTAAAACATCAGATCTTTGTCACAGCAGTTAGAAGTGTCAATTTTAGGCAATAACGGAGGGAAAGGCATTGAACTGTAGATCAAGATTCTTTTCTCTTGTAAATGTTAAACAGTGCTGTGGGCTGCATGCATCTTCTGACCTACCTGTTTGTTGTTGCCTTATGGGCCTTTTGGCTCACTATAGCAGTTTTCCACAATATGATGACTATTGAAACTGCTATGATAACTATAGCAGTTTTCCACAATATGATAACATCATTGACAGATTTGGACATGATTTTTTTTACCTGACAACATGAAGTAGCTGTGTTTTATTTCATGTCTTGTAGGAATTCTTTCATTTTTCTCTTCAGTACTTCAACTGCATGAATTGTAAGATTTAGTTGGCTGATGGATTTCTAAAGACCAGTACAAAATACTTGTGTTTGTTTTACCTTAAAAAGTCACAACCGAGAGAAACTTCCTCAAATGATAGGCGTTATGTTTCCCTTTGAGAGAGTTTATGATGATGTTTCTTTATTTTCCAGAACATGTGAAAACAGAAAGGAAACATAAAGTCCCTAGCTTCTAAAATGTTTTTAGACATCCTTTTGTTACAAATGTAAATCTATTTCTATAGCAGTCCTCATTACTTTGAAATGATTTCTTGGTCACATAACTTGCTTTGTAAGTCCAGTCCATGTTCTCTTGATAAAAACCATCTGCTATTTAATTTGGTTTGTTTTCATTAGAAGAGGACACATAATTGGTCATAAAACTCAGATGGAAAAATTCTTTAGTAATATTAATTGATATGAATATCTGAATATTTAGTGCAGAAAAATACTTGATAAAACCTCATTAGCTTGCTGATAATGTATGTCATTTCTTTTGGCAATCCATGTTTCATTGTTTCTTCAAGAATTGGTGGCTCCACGATTCTGGTAATGTTGTAGTATAAAATTCTCCTTTAAAAATGCTCACCATTTTGTTTTCAGGGTTTTTCAGTTAAATTGTTTTTCATTTTGTGGCTATTTTATATGGCATCTTCTTAGTATTATTACTATTGATGTGTTATAATCCCGGCAGTCATGTAGACCTCTGTTCTCCAGTTTTAACTCCTTAATGTCTTAAAATCATGTGTTGCAAGAATATCCTGCAGTTTATGGTTCAGACAGCTAGGGAGATGATGGATCAGATGCATTCTTCATATTGTCAGTTTAAATACTGAATTAGCTGCTTTGAGCCCTTGTGAAAAAGAAAAAAGTAGTTAAGCAAAAGGTTCCTAATAATTTTCAATTAATTGAAAGTTACTTTGGTTGTGCTTATTTAACACTGTACACAATATTTGTTATCAAAGTAAGGAAACTGTATGTATTATTAGAGCCATAGCTTATGCATAAATTTAAAGGTTTCTTTAAATAAAAATATTCTCTTTTCCTAATGAAGACTAAAAATTATGTTATTCAGTAACAGAGTTAACATTACAGACATTGTGTTTTTTTAAACCAATTTCTGCTCTCATTTTAGAAGTTAAGGTGTATTTTCAGAGATTATGAGCAATTACCATACATTGAAAGTACTGTCATTCCTTCTTGTCTTTATAATAATTTAACAATATTTCTTGCTGTAAAATATTATAGCTTGCTTATTAGCACAGGGTTTGAATTTTAACTGGTTAAAACAGATTCCATGATAAATACTATAAATTTCCTTGATGAAATGTTCATGTAGTTGAAATATAAAGGGTGATATAAAATGTAACTGCAAATTAAATAATTTTCAGTGAACATGCCCAATAATAAACTTAAGCTAAAATTGAGTAATAATAGCTAAATAATAAACCTGATTCTTTCAAGAAATATAATAGTTTTTTGAACACTTGAGAAAGACTAGTAATGATATTAGGATATTTAGTAATTTGAAGTGATTTAAAAAGCTGGGATCTTCATCATGATTCAACAAAGAATATTCTTTATATTTAACATACCATCCTAAAAAATTACATTTAAAATATACCATATCTTAAATAGATCTAAAAGATACATGTTTAGCAATAAGTAGAATTAAGCAAATAAACTCTTAAAATTTAGGCTGAAATTTTTCAAAGTAATTTTACCCCACTATGCTGGTTCAAAAGCAGCTGAATACTATAATAAGGAGCACAGCTTACCTCTGCTAAAGATTTGAAAGATTCTTGATGTAGTTGAAGCGTTTCCAGTTTTGATTGATTCATTTTGTTCACTGGTTAGTAGAGGACCGGGAAAGAGGGTCATAAACACCTCTTCGGAAGAGACCTTAATGAAAATATGTGTCTGTACTATGCCATTGTTTCAGCAGTACTGCTAATGTATGGAACATGTAGTGCTGCTTGGAGGCTGCTGCAGTCTCTCACTCTTCCTACTGTGGAATCAATAAGCATCTGAAAATACATAATGAAAGTAATTTAACATACTGAAGGCTTCTTGTCTCCAGAGACAACACTTAGATTCAGTCTTTCTAAAAAGGAATGGCACTGCTTTTCAGAGGAAAGCCTGTTCTGGGCAGCTTTTGCAGAATGACAGCCTACCTTGTCGCTTCTCTCCACTGCAGAGAGATGCAGTGCATTCACTAATTTTGATTGGTCAGTTGTATTGGGCTTAAATTATGCTTCATATGTATAGCAGGGATTTTTCATCCCCCACTGTTTTATATAAGGGTGCTTTTTTAAAAGGCTATATTTATAAATGGTTGTGTGTTGCTCTTAAAAGAACATGAGTAAATCAGTCTTTAAAAATGCATATTCCTTTCTGGTTTGTTGTTCACTTATGCCAAACATCAAAAAATACAGGGAGGTGGCAGGGGGAGGGGGTAAGAAAGAATTACATAGTAAAATGTATATATTCTTTTTAAAGCCTTGGATAATTGCACTTGAAAATATTTTAGTTGTGTATATGTTTTAGGTTGAGATTCTTTGTTCTACAAATAGAAAGCCATTGCATCTTTACTGTGAACCACATTGAATTTCAACTAGTTTGTTTGTATTCAAGTCATTTTCTCTGTGTATTCCAAATTTTTGTGAACATCCAAAGGTGTTAAATATTATTATGACTGCAGTAGTCATTCATTCAGGTATTCATTGATTTCATTCATTCATTCATTCAAAATACCAGTAAAACTTGATTTAAGGTTTTTATACCCTACAAATATTCTTTAAAATTCCATTGCTATTTTTAAAGTATGTAAAGATTTAATCACATGTATTACTTTTGTTATTACTACTCAACCTTCACCTCTGGTAACCCATTTTGCTCGGTAGATACATACTGGTCATGTGCCATTGTATTTTATTTCAACTGATTGTTTCTGTTTTTAACATGTGTTCTTTTAGTAGATTGCTATACCTTAATATTATATGCAGCTGCATGTTAAAGTTATTGGGTGAATATATTGGTAAAGGAAGTTAATTATGTATCTTCATAAGTTACAAAGCTAAATTATTTTTGGGATATTCTATCAAAAGAATTGAAAGCAATGATGGAAGTAACTTAAAATATTTAAATTTAAATTTATATTAGTTTAGGTTGTTCAGTTGCTAAGATGTGTCAGACTGAATAATTTTCTGTTTTCAATATTGAACACATTTTATTGAGGAAAACTGTTTTTTTAGACTTGAATATATAATATGCTGGATTATATATCTCAACAAGACAGAAGACATGTTTCAAATCATTGAATTATTAGAATATTGATTACCTGCTTCCATTATTTTAGGAATATTAATGATCTACATTTTTAAGAAAATGTCTACTAGGTTCTTAATTTATAATTGTAATTATTATTTATAATTTTGAAAGTCAGTATACATTTTAATGATCTTCCATTGCTAGTGTTTAAGCTGCACATAGAGCTGGCTAAATAATATGTGGATTGTGAGTTGGATTTCCATAGAAGTTGAGAATAATGTGGTAGAAAATTTTGCTGTGAATTTCTGAAGTTTTTTGCACAGCTTTGGGTGGCAGAACTTTGGTAATGATAAAAATTAAAATATTGTTCCACTTTTTGTGCATTTTGAAAGTTGGAGAAAAGGATCTTAGAAAGACAGCCATGTTGAAAGGTTGTGCAGGCGTGCACACACACAGGCAATGTTGTTTGAAGCTTAAACCTAAAACCATAGAAAAGATAGCATCAGTTGAAACTTACAGTAGAGCTAAGAAGTTTACTAACATACTGGAATACATATAGTGCTTTCCTGCCAGAGAATTGAAGTCTTTGTTTATATTTATCCTCACAATATCACCATAAAGTTGAGGAAGCAAAGGCATAGAGAAGTTTAAGGACATGAAAGGAAAGTTAGTAGTAGAGCTGATGTTGGAACTCTGCAAACCCCCCTCCAACTGAATATAGCTGGCCTTCTCTCTTTGGAAAATTCTGAGGGTTCTTTTGGCTTAAAATTGGATGATTTGGGATTAGTCACTACTGAATAGTTACATGACTTTCAAGTCATATATTCTCTGTGTCACCATATAGCTTTTACTTTTTAAATTAATGTTTATTTATATGCTTTGTTTAGCTCTCTATGAGACAGTATTTCTAAGGTATACTCAGACTATTTTGAAAAAACATTAATTCTGGAATCTCTCTAAGACATAATGGCAGCAAGAAAGTTCAGGTCTAGACAACACTTTTTATTCCCTGTGACTTGTGGTTAGGGATACACAAGATACTACAAGTAATTACTTCTTACTGCATACATTGCTTGGTATAGTTTTCTTTTTGTTTCTTATTTTATTTTTTGGCTGTGCCCCACAGCTTGTGGCATTTCAGTTCCTCTACGAGGGACTGAACCTGGGCCAAGATAGTGAAGGCCGAAATTGTAACCACTAAGCCACCAGGACTCTCCCCTATAGTTTTCTTTTTAAAAACCACAAATTGGTTTGGTGAATATAAGGTTCTCTGATTTCTTAGCAGGATAATTCTAAATTCCTTTATTTTTAACAAAGAAGAAAATATCTAAACTCCTGGATTGAGAATCAGATTTATTTTTTCATGAAAAAAATGACATCAAATTATAAATATCAAAATTTATAGGATTCTTCTTTCCATAGAAATAGACTTTCACAGTTTTGTTTTTAATATTTTTTGTGTTCATGTAGGATACTAATTTTGAAAAATGCTGCAATTAGTGATTTAACACCAAATATAAAATTTGTAAAATTTTGTAAAAATCATTTTATAAATTACTTAGTTAATTAATAACCTTGGAAGGCAGTTTAACTTTCCTAATAATGACTAAGCAACAGATATGAATCTAACCTTGAAATAGCTCTATTAAAATACTTTTTCACAAATTGTATTTTTCTTTTGCTTGAAAGCATTTTGATTTTTATTTAGTTTAGGAACTAAAATTCCTGATATGAGAGTCTTTGGTTTCTAGTTTTATATATTTGCCTCCTTCAGTTTGGACAACTTTGAGTATGAGAGAGTAATTTACTGTTCACATTTAAATTTACCGTTCATATCAGATCATTCTTATCTAGCTTCTGTCTGGTTCTGATGCTGCAGAATTTTTGATGATTTTGAAATTATAAATAAAAAACTCAGTTTTGTGAAATGTTGGAATTAACCACAACTGATGGTGCTTTGAAACTGTTTGCAAAGTATGTATGCAATATGCTGTGCTCAGTCGCTTCAGTTGTGTCTGACTCTTTGCAACCTGTGGACTGTCGCCTGCCAGGCTCCTCTGTCCATGGGATTCTCCAGGCAAGAATACTGGTGTGGGTTGCCATGCCCTGCTCCAGGGGATCTTCCCAACCCAGGGATTGAACCATACCTCTGGCGTCTCCTGCATTGTAGGCAGTTTCTTTAACCACTGAGCCACCTGGGAAACCCATTAGCACACTAAGACCCCCTAAACCTTGTTCCCATTAGCTCATGGTATCAGAATGTAGAGAAGCAAACCTACAGATCTGTGTCCTGACTACCTTCATAAGGCATGTAACTGGTCTGTTATCAACTACACACCGGCCTCCTGAATGCATGGTTTCTCCAGCCCTGCAGAGCCCCTTAAACTGCTGCTGTAAGCAACACATGCAGTAAGCAAGAGCACCAGGATAAAGACAAACGCTAATTGAATAGTGTCAGAGCAGCATTTCACATACTCCCATCAAGCACAGGATATGAAGTAAGTGAAGAACAGAGCCAGGAGAAATCATGTCCTAGAGCAGGACTGGTAGGCACTGCGAGTGGGCTGTGCAGTAGTGTCCTGTGCACTAGCAGGAAGTCAAGAGATGCACACCATACCCTGTTTCTACCAAGAAATGAGAAGAATGGGCTCTGACAGGAAAATATTCTATCCCTAAATAAAAACAGCATGGTACATGAACTCTGAATGCACATTTATGGTGTAAAAGAATTTCAGTTCTCTGATTTCATAAAGCAAAAATCTCAAGTCTTTGTGATTGAGTTTCAGATTAACTGGCACTTTATTTTGCTTAAAACTTAAACATTGTCAGTTTGAGAAGAAATCCACTGTGATATATAGAGCTCCCCATTTTAATTCTAGGATTTCTTCTTTTGATCCTTGGTAGAATATTCCATCCAAGAAACAGAATAGATACTTACATATATTTAAAAACATGAACCACTAGAGAATGAAATAGGAAATCAAGAAAGATTTAAGTTTTGGCAGCCTTGCTTTTTTTTTTAATTCTTTAAAGACTGTAGCAGAATAAAAGGATCACTGGCTCTGAGTCTTCTAGAGATTACAAGTGATGGAACTAAAGACAAACGAACAAATCCATATCTTCAAACAAGGTCAGGTAACCTCAATTCCCTGCCCTGCCCTACAGTAAAAAAACATGAATACCTATAGTAGTATTTTTTTTTTAATTCAGGTAGAGAAAGAAGCAATAACTTTTAACTAAAACCTTCTACATTTTTTGATTGCCATTCAGCTTGCTACCATTAAGCAAAAAGCAGAATTCTTATAGTGTTTACCTCAAATCTTATTGCTTTACAACTGTGGCATACCCTCCATTAAAAATAAAAAGATGAAGCAGTCAATCCAGTGATTAATTTAACATGCCTTCATTGAGAAAATCCAGTGATTAATTTAACATGCCTTCATTGAGAAAAGGGGGTACAGGGACGAGGGGGTCATGACGAAGAGAAGACCAATAGACAAAAAAGGTAAATTAAACACACAATGGTTTTCTTTAAGAAAAAAGAAGAAGAAGAAGAAAATGTTATTTTCAACAAGAGGGGAAAAAAGCATTGAAAGCCCATGAGTTAAACCATATTGTATCTTAAGTAGCTTTTCTTTCTTTTTCCCTCTTTTTTTCTTTTTCCTTGTCTCTCTCTCTCTCTTTTTTTTTAAATTAAAATCTCTCCCCAAACCATCATCACTTTTAATATTGCCCAGACTGGGCTTCATCTTCAGACCCTTTATCCCCAGATTTCTCAGGTGGAGGGCTTGAAGATGTTTTCTTTTCTAGAGGACTTTCTGGTTCCTCATCTTCTTTGGGAAGAGGAGTCTTTTCCTTTGAGCCTTTGAAGCTATGGGGCGACCCACTTTCCCCTTGCCTTTCACAGGACTTGGTGTCACTGTGGCCTTTATTTATGTATGCAATAGCAGTTTCTAATCGCTGAAAAATCACTTTTAAGTTGTATTGTTTCAAGGGTACTTTTCAGTGAATACTTAATGTAGCTAACTCTCAACTCTCTAATATTGGAGGCCAAGGTAGAAAGAATTATTTCAGATTACAGCTAATTCAAAATTTTCATTTGGCTTCTCAACTTTAAATTTCTTTCACAGCAAATGTTTTATCAGAAAAATAGAAATAGACCATCTGCTGAAAACTCCCCATCAAATGAGGAGTAACCAGGGTAGTAGAAAGTCAACAATATTGGTGATTGATTACTTACAAAGGAGGATAATTGAAAACTGATTATAATTGAATAAAGTACACACATCAGAATTATATATCTGAACTGAAAAACTCCACAAAGCCTTCTTTCCCATCCTTCCCTACCTCACCTTAGTTGGGCATTTCAATTTTTTGTTTTTATTTTTCACAATATGTAATTGTAAGTCATTTGCCAGCATCTATTATAAAAATAAATATGTGGCATTTCTTTTTGTTTTTCTCACCCAAACCTTGATTTTGGACCCTGTGATTATTACTACTTTTTAATCTCCGTCTGTTGTCCTGCTGTTGGCATGTTGTTTTGGAGGCCTTGTCCAAATCATTACCACCCCTGACCCAGTTTTCTGGCTTACTCTTTTCACTGCCTGTATCCCTTTTTGCCTCTTTAAATATTATAGGTTTTGTTGACATTTTTCTCTTATATTTCAACCAAAGAATTACACAAACATATTTGTGCTTTTTTTCACTTCGGTTTCTTTCTTTTTTTTCCTTGTTGCTGCTTCACATATTCTTGTAATTCTGTAGGTTATACAGAATCAAATTCATTTCTATGTTATGAAACCAAGTCAGTTGATTAACTAGATGCTATATTTAGCAAAGCTATGGCAGATCCCCTCTTCTGTTCTGTTATGGGTCCTTTGCTTATTTCTTCCCCTCCTTCTTTTTTTTTTTTTTTTTTTTAGTATGGAGAAATGTAGTTATTTTTTGTGTATTGACCTTGTGTCCTGCAAATTTACTAAACGCGTATGTTGTTGCTAAGTTGCTAAGTCACTTCAGTCGTGTCTGACTCTGTGTGACCCCATAGACGGCAGCCCACCAGGCTCCCCCGTCCCTGGGATTCTCCAGGCAAGAACACTGGAGTGGGTTGCCATTTATATGTTTGTCTTGAGAAATTATTTTGTGAATTGCATGGTATTTTCTATACAGACAGTTAACGTCATTTGCAAATAGAGAAAGTTGACTCCCTTTTGAACCATGTATAAGTTTTATTTCTTATCTTGCCTTATGCTGTGTAGGACATCTGTTACTAGATTTTATATTAGGAGAAAGAATCTGCCATGGGCTCTGAGCATTCCTGAAGGTCCTAGGACATGCTGGTGTTGCTGGGCATACTAAGAATGAAAAGACCTGACTATTCTTTCCTTGATCCATTTCTCAAGGATAAAGGAGTTGTGTTTGAAGCTAGCATCCTTAAGTGATGCAGTAATAACTCCGCAAAGAGTTTCTTCTGCTTGTTATAAAAATGGTAAGTTGTCCAGCTTAGTGTTCTTTGGCTGTGATGCAAACCCACTGTATCCAGAGTATCTGCTTAGGCTCCTCTGTCAGGAAGAGTTGGATGGGAAGGTTAACTGTCAGTAACATGATCCCTCATGCTGCTTGCTGTGTTTTGAGTCCTTTGTGTCTGATCCAGGCATCTTAAGCTTTCTGCCAGCATACATGACAGAAACAAGCTAGCTTTCATAGCTTGCAATAGGGTAAAATCTAGACCCTTCATGATTTTTGACAATTTTGGGAATAAGAGCATAATGTTGACTGAAACATGGCTTCCTACAAAAGAGAACACAAGGGCCTTTGTGGGCTGGTTTAGAGAGTATGAGATCTGGTAGCAAATGCTCTTGTTTAAGGGGTGGGCTAGGCACTACTGTCTTACCTGTTAATGAGTTTTTAGAGGCTAAGCAGTGAGAGAACTAAACAAAGCTGCCCAAATGGTACTTTGGTTTTTGCTTAGGCTCTAGGCTGTAGGAAGAAAGAATATTATTATATCAATGAGGCAGCAAGCCTCTCAGCCTAGACAAAAGGCAGTATAGCTGTAGCTGCTGATTAAGGGCTCCCTAAAGCTAAAATAAAAGGTGCCAGCAATGAGAAGAGCGCTTTGGGTAAACTTAATACATTTTAAGTTCATTTGTTGAGTCTAGATAGGCAGCCGCTTGAAATTGAATGTAGCTGTGAAGTCTTAGGGAGCAGAGCTACTTTTTCCCTTTGTGCCCTTCGATTCGTCTCCCCCCTCGACTCCAACCTCAGCTGCTTCAAGTAGACACCAAGTGTGGCAGGGACCTCAGGGAGAGGGGAGAGACTCAAACTTTTATAGCTCTGTTGGATAGAGGTGCCCAAGCACTTTACAAGCCTGTCCTGTGGGGGAGAAAGTACAGTAGGTGGCAGGGAGGCTGAAAGCACTGAGAACTGCAGGGTGGAGCTGTCGCAGTGTGCACATGGGCAGATTAACAGCCCCTAGGCTCAGGGGCTTAAAAGAGTTTCGAGGTAGGTGGGAGGAGGCGGCATTGACTCTGGGGTGAGGAGCCAAGCAGAAGAAAAGCCTCCCACCAGCTCAGGCTGCTTCTACAAGCTGGCCTCCTCCACTGCCCTGTACTCCGCCTGCTCCTGGTCAGAAGGTAATGTCTCCTGGCAGCTGAGGCTATAGTCTCTTTTGTGTATGTGTTTAATTCCTTGGTTTGTGTTCCTGCACGGTGCTGAGTGTGTCTTGGGGGGCACGACGACACTCAAATTGAAGAAAAGGTAAAGTGTGGGTGGAGCCTCTGGTCTTATTTAGTGTACTGTTGTTCTGGCTTCCTGTGCCAAATGTGTATTTGGTATTAACATTTTTCACATTCTCATGTTGTGAGTGTTTATAAATTCATAGGAGATTGACCCATTCATGGATCCCTGCATGATGCCCTCCCTGGTGATCTGGGATCACCATGTTTCATCCTAGGAGGAAAGAAAAAAACCTTAGCTTTAGTTTAAGAATTTGAGGCTGCTAAAGTGCTCAGGCCATTTCTCGGCACAGCAGTGCCACCTGCCTCACCCAGCTGCCGAGTGCACCTCTTTTGAACAGTCCTGCTGCTTAAGGTCTTGTTAAAACCAGACACTTGACCCATAGTTGCCTTGTGACTCTCTGGTCCACTGTCACCATTCGGGGGTGGGTTAACTCAGACTGACAGCTAACAAGGAAAGGCTCCAATAGACTTAACTGAAAGAAGCAAATGAGAGTGGTTTGTTCAAGGGTACAGCTGGCCTGGGCTTAGTGTACTATTGGTTTTACATAAAGGAATAGAAGTGAACCCTTTTGGGGGAAACTTGTTCTTTCATTCCACCACCTGAAGCAAAGCACTCGTTCCCTGGGGCCCTTGATGCACAGAAGTTCCTGTAAGTACATGGGCCTGGCTCACTGAAAGTTTGGCCAAGTTATAAGCTGGTGATATTCATCGTGCTGCTGCAGCTGTTCAACCTCAGTGCCAGCTCCACAAAACTGAGACTGGATGTGACCACTCTGTTCCACTCTCATAGCTCTGACCAGTGCTCCTCTTGATTAATGTTGTATTTTTACTGACTCCTGGGCTGTTGCCTATAGCATAGCCTTCATAGCACCACTTGGAAGATAGGTTAAAAGCATCTTTCTTTGGGACTGCAAACTGTGGAAACAAATTGCAACCACCAGTTTTGGTCACTGGAGTGTGTACATCCCAATAGCTGTCATTTCCACTTAGATCTATTATCAGAAACAGCAAGATATCTGCTTTTTCCTCCCCTAGGAAAATAGTTTTTTTTTTTTTTTCTTTTCTTTTTTTTGCTATTTCCTTTTCCTACCTCGAATGTATTTTCAACAATGTTCAGAAAATGAGAGGTTTTTGTACCCCAATGGTTTTAGGCTTTTATTCTCCCTTATATTAGAGATGGAAGAAAGAACCAAGGCTGAACTTCATGCCTTTCTCTCATTAGCTGCTCTTGTCATTCCAAGCATGAGGGATGCTTTCTTAGACCTCTCACTCTGCACCTGGCCTTTTATTTTCTTTGATGCAAACCTGGAGAGGCTCTGAAGAACCCGTGAACGGGTTGTGGCCTTCATGGGTTCTGTGTTTTCTTGCTGGCACACTCTCAGCCTTTAGGAATTTATTAACAATTTTAGCTGAATTATTCTTAATGATGTCTAGGATTGTTTTCCCGAGGTACTCAAGTGCTCATGTCTACATTTATTTTACAGGGCACCTGTTTTTCCTTAGAGTTTGGGTTGGTTGGTTGGTTGGTTACCTTGTTACCTCAGCTCTCCTGGGAGCTATTTACCATGATGATGTACATTAACTTAATGACTGTACTTGGTAGATTACCCTTTTAGAAATTGCATGGTTTTATTTAGTTATTTGGACAAGGTATTTTGCCTGTATGTTCATGAGGGATTTTGGTTTGTTCTTTTCTTTTATTGTATTTTCTTTGTCTGGTTTTGGAATCAGGGCAATAATGTTGGGTTCATAATGAGTTGAAAAACGTTTCCTCTTCCTTTGTTTTAAAAACATTTATGTAAGATCGGTGCTAGTCTTCCCTTAATTGTTTAATAGAATTCAGTAGAGAAGACAATCCTAAAGGAAATCAACCTTTAATATTCCCTGGAAGGACTGATGATGAAGCTGAAGCTCCAGTACTTAGGCCACCTAATGTGAAGAGCCAACTCATAGGAAAAGACCCTGATCCTGGGAAAGATTGAAGGCAAAGGGAGAAGAGGGCAGCGGAGGATGACATGGTTAGATAGCATCACCAACTCAATGGACATGAATTTGAGCAAACTCCGGGAGATAGTGGAAGACAGAGGAGTCTGGCCTGCTGCAGTCCATGGGGTAGCAAAGAATCAGACATGACTTCGTGACTGAACAAAACAGAGAAAACATATGAGCCAGGAGGTTTTATATTGTTTAAAGATTTTAATTATAAATTCAAGTGATTTAATAGGTAATAGAAACAGATTTTCTATTTTTCTTTTGTCTGTTTTGGTGATAAGTATCTTTCAAGTAAATTCTTGTATCATTTGAATTGTCAAATTTATTGACATTGATTTGTTTTTCTCATATTTTAATATTTGTACCATTGTACTGATACCTTCCCTTTCATTACCAGTATTTTAAATTTGTATCTTCTTTTTTCTTGGTCAGTTTACCTAGAAGTTTATCAGTTTTGCTAATCTTTTCAATAACCAGCTTTCGGCTTCATATTCTTAATGAATAGTGTTCTTATGGTTCTTATTCTGTCTTCATTTTTTTCTTATTTTCATTTTACATAGAGAGCTATACTGACTGTTTTTTCTTTTGTCATTAAACTTTTTTTTTTTTCGTGTAGGCATAATTTCTGATGAGAGGTCTATGATGGATCTTACCTTTGTACATTGCTATGTAACTTGTCTTTTTTCCTCCAGCCATTTTTAAGATTTCCTTTTTATTTCATTGTTTCCATAGTTTCACTGTGATTTATGTTGGTGTAGTTTCTTTGTGTTTACCTTCTTTTTTTTTTTTTAATTTTATTTTATTTTTAAATTTTACATAATTGTATTAGTTTTGCCACATATCAAAATGAATCCGCCACAGGTATATATGTGTTCCCCATCCTGAGCCCTCCTCCCTCCTCCCTCCCCACACCATCCCCCTGGGTCGTCCCAGTGCACCAGCCCCAAGCATCCAGTATCGTGCATCGAACCTGGACTGGCAACTCGTTTCATACATGATATTTTACATGTTTCAATGCCATTCTCCCAAATCTTCCCACCCTCTCCCTCTCCCACAGAGTCCAAAAGACTGTTCTATACATCAGTGTCTCTTTTGCTGTCTCGTACACAGGGTTATTGTTACCATCTTTCTAAATTCCATATATATGCGTTAGTATACTGTATTGGTGTTTTTCTTTCTGGCTTACTTCACTCTATAATAGGCTCCAGTTTCATCCACCTCATTAGAACTGATTCAAATGTATTCTTTTTAATGGCTGAGTAATACTGCATTGTGTATATGTACCACAGCTTTCTTATCCATTCATCTGCTGATGGACATCTAGGTTGCTTCCATGTCCTGGCTATTATAAACAGTGCTGCAATGAACATTGGGGTACACGTGTCTCTTTCCCTTCTGGTTTCCTCAGTGTGTATGCCCAGCAGTGGGATTGCTGGATCATAAGGCAGTTCTATTTCCAGTTTTTTAAGGAATCTCCACACTGTTCTCCATAGTGGCTGTACTAGTTTGCATTCCCACCAACAGTGTAAGAGGGTTCCCTTTTCTCCACACCCTCTCCAGCATTTATTGCTTGTCGACTTTTGGATCGCAGCCATTCTGACTGGTGTGAAATGGTACCTCATAGTGGTTTTGATTTGCATTTCTCTGATAATGAGTGATGTTGAGCATCTTTTCATGTGTTTGTTAGCCATCTGTATGTCCTCTTTGGAGAAATGTCTATTTAGTTCTTTGGCCCATTTTTTGATTGGGTCATTTATTTTTCTGGAGTTGAGCTGTAGGAGTTGCTTGTATAGTTTTGAGATAAGTTGTTTGTCAGTTGCTTCATTTGCTATTATCTTCTCCCATTCTGAAGGCTGTCTTTTCACCTTGCTAATAGTTTCCTTTGTTGTGCAGAAGCTTTTAAGGTTAATTAGGTCCCATTTGTTTATTTTTGCTTTGTGTTTACCTTCTTTTGGGTTTGCTTATATTCTTGGATGTGTGTTGTTGCTGCTGTTTTTGTTATTTGTTGTTTTTTTCCATCAGATTTGAAAAAAACCAGTCTTCAAGTACTTTTTCTTTTTTATATCTTTCCTTTTCTTCTAGCACTCTGATAACATGATTTTTGGCCCTTGGTGTGTGTGTTAGTCGCTCAGTCATGTCTGTTTGCGATCCCATGGACTGTAGCCCGCCAGGCTCCTCTGTCTATGGGGATTCTCCAGGCAAGAATACTGATGTTCCACATATTATTAAGGCTCTGGTCGCTTATATTTTGCAGCTTTAGTTTCGGTAGTTTTGCTGGCTCTGATTTCAGGTTCACTGGTCTTCTGTCTTGTAGTGTCTGATCTGTATTGAGCTCTTCTAGTGAATTTTTCAGTTCAGATACTGTTTTTTCCAGATCTAAAAGTTTTATTTGATCAGTTTTTATAGTTTCCATTTTCTCTTCATTGTGTTCATATTTTTTTAAAAACCTGTGGACATAATTATAATAGATGTTAATATCTTTATTGCTTAATTTCATCATTCTTTTGCATCTTGGTATTTCTAATAATTTTTGATTGGATACTGGCCATTGTGTTTGAACACTGTAAATGGATTTTGTTTTCTTCTTTTAGTGAATAGTGTATTTTGTTCCTTCAGGTAGTCAAGTTATGGATCAACTTAATTCTTTAGAGGTTTGTTTTAAGCTATATTGAGGCAGTTTTAGAGCAACCTTTAAAAAAAACATATGAGAATCTTTAAAGGAACATTTAGAGGAACTTTTAAAGGAACATTTGAGGAACATATGAGGAAAGTTTTCTCATATTTTAGTATTTGTAGGATCATACTGATACTTTCTCTTTCCTTAAAGTGAAGTTGCTCAGTTGTGTCTGATTCTGCGACCCCATGGACTGTAGCCTACCAGGCTCCTCAGTGCATGGAATTTTCCAGGCAAGAGTACTGGAGTGGGTTGCCATTTCCTTCTCCAGGGGATCTTCCCAACCCAGGGATTGAACCAGGGTCTCCCACACTGCAGGCAGATGCTTTACCATCTGAGCCACCCGGGAAGCCCTCTCTTTCCTTACCAGTAGTGGAAATTTGTTTAGCCTTACCAGTAAGGCATAATCCTTTATAGATTTGTAATGAGTTCCCCTTTGTTCAGTGATGTCCTTTCATTTTGGCTTTCCAAGCTGGAATATCTTGCTCAAATATCTCTTTGAGCCCATAGAGTTGATTGGTTTGCAGATTTTCTAATAGTTCTTCATTTGACCTTTTTGAGTCTTACCATGTATATTCATAGCATAATATTCCTTTGAATATTCAAGAAGCCCTATATAGAAATTTCTGGAGCTGTCTCTCTGCTTAGCTTATTTTTTTGTGCCTCATCTTCTGGCTGCCTCAGCCTTCATTAACTCAGATTCATCCCTTCAACTCCTCTAGACCCATTGTACTCCACTAGGGTTTTCTCTTGTGTTGTAGAGGGAAGTGTATTTAGGCAGAAAGGCTTGATCATTATTTCACTTCATTTGTTTCCAGGAATTATAGTCTTGGATTTGCTGTTGTCCAATATCTAAAGATAGTATTTTTGTAAATTCTATCCTGTTTTCTAGGTAAGCCTTGTACTAATTGCTCTTTAGCTTGCAAGCAGAAGTTCCAAATTTGTTTTAAATGTTAATTATCATGGAATTTTCTTTTGGCAATTGAGTATGAACTGTCTTGTGGCATTCCTTTTATCATGGTCCTAAAATTATTAAAATCTTTAATTTTTACTTTCATGCTTAATTTCTTAAATTATAGTCTTAATTATAGGCTGATAATATTTTGTATCATGTAATTCCATTCTTTCCATTTAAGATGTCTCTCCTGCACAGTTTTCTTTCATAAGTATCTCTGTTAATTTTTTTCCCTGTTGGAGAAGAAGATAACACTGCTGGAAAAGAGATCACAAAGCTATAGAGACTGATGCTTTTGCAAATTTCTGTCTTCTAATCTCTATAGTCATTTCCCCGCTTTCACAGGTGCTATTAGACCAGGGATTGATATTTTTTCTGTAAATGGCCAGATGGTAAATATTTTAGGCTTTTGGAGCCACATACAGTCTGTAATATGTATTCTTTTTTTCTTGCTGACTCTTTAAAGATGTAAAAACCCATTCTTAGCTTATATGTTTGGCCTGTGGGCCTTAGTTTGATCACTCTGGACACGGACCACCACAACTTTATTCAAGGAACTTTTCCCTCTGCCTCATTTTTACCAAAAGACCTTACTTCTTCATGGGGGAAAAAAAAAAAAAAAGGAGACTTGAACTTTGTCACCTTCTTCCATCCATCTAAAAGCCTTCCTAGATCTTCAGTTATTTGTCGACCTTTCATTCTGTGTCAAATGAAGAATCATTATGCTATTATTCTTTCATTTAAGCCTAAACCTACTACGTGGATTCCTGTTTCATCCTCTTCCAAGTTCATTTATATCTTGTTCGGTCTTGCTCTCATATATGTTATCTTCCCTTGTTCTTCTAACTGTACTCAATCAGTATGTGCATATTTGCTATCTGTCCTGCTGTTTTGAATTTATATATTAAAATGTTGATTTTTAAGGGAAAAATCCAAACCATTGGAACAGTCTATCTTAGGTACTTTTAGTTGAACTTAAATTGAAAATATAAAAAGCTTGCTTTTACATGTAATAAAGTATAGAGATATAAGGTGTTTTTATGGTACATACTCATTTCTGGGTTGATTTTGGCCACGTTTTTCTTCATTTTGTAAATTAACAGCTCCTCCCTGCTCCCCCAATGACAATATAAGACTAATAGATTAGAACATCTCAAGCAAAAATGTTCTGTTATGGGTAGGGATTTAGTTCTTTAAAAAGCAAAACATCAAGTACAGAATTTTTTATTAAAAAAATTTGAAATCAGACTAGATCTAGGCACATTGTGTTGCAAGCATCACCTCACAAATCTGCCAACGCATGTCCTTTCTGAGATTCAACACAGCTGCTGTCCCCACCAGTTTCTCTTCTCTCCTCTTCTTGGTAGTGGATTGCATTGGTGTTTTGGTTTATGATAGGGAAAGAAAAAATACAGAAGAATCCCTTCCTCATTTTTCTTATGCTACTGCAGGTTTTAAAAAAAAGTAATGTGAGTTAATTAGCAGTGACTTCTGGCTCATTCTCGTGCTAAGAAACATGAAGGGCATTAGGTGTTTTAAATACACATGAGTCCATTAATGTAAAAAGTAAACATTAAAGAATAAGGTTACTTATAAAGAATGAAGACACATTTAAAAACTACATGTTCTTACAACAATTTGTTCTATTCTTTTTTCTGTAACACAGTTATTCCTCCCCCGCTCCCCACACAACAGATTTGTAATGTAAGAATAGAATCGTGGTTCAGCCTGCAGCTCCCAGAGGTAAAACGCGCAGTACTAGACTTCCATCTGTAGATGTTACTTTTCAGATTTCATGTCATTTTTTGTGTTAAATTAAGATTTGAAATCATCTTAAGCTTTCAAGGGCTGTATTTATGTTAGGTTGTTGTATTAAGTGACTACCTCATAGAGAGGTTATTTATACTTTGTAGTAAGACTTTGTATTTGTTAGGTGTATTTGTTATCTTTTGCAGTCATATATACTACAGTTTGGCAATGCTTTGAGTCTTTTCAATTTTAATGGCTTGCTTTTGTCTTATTTGATTGTATTTTTCTTTGTAACAGTCTTTTACTCTTTAATTTTACTGTCCCTCCCTCTTTTTAATGGATGTATAATAGCACTGTTTATGAATATTTGATCTATTTGAGTAAATTTCTAAAATTTGCTTTGAATTAGATGTTTTAGATATGTAAATATAACTCTGAGTTATTAAAAATTGAAGAACAGTGTTGAGTGACCTGAAAGGAATCATAATATAATAATTTAATGTTTTAAAATGCATGTTTGACCTTACTCTTGGATTTGAGAGTATTTGAGTCTAGAATAAAGAAACACATTTACCAACATTGTAATAGATGTGTCAGATATTTAAATCTGTTGACTCACAGATGAGCTCTTAAACTAGTAGAATCAAAATGTGTGCCATGCTGTTATGCTCTTTTTTTGAACATGTGAGGTACTGAAGATATTTCAGATTAAGTTAAAAATATGGTTGTTTTCACTAGTTTTTGAAAGGAGACCAGTAAGAGGCTTAAGTTACCTGAGGAAATTGTTCTGTGAAAACATTAGATGACTTAACACATTAGGTTGTAAATGTTTTTTACTTGTCTTGGAAGATTCCTTGACTTTAAACTAATTTTTTCCTTTATTGAGACAAATGTATGAAACACATGTTGGAGTTCCTGATGTTCAGCGAGTCATTTAGTTATAATAACTATATATGTGTGCATCTCCTGCATTGACAGGTGGGTTCTTTACCTCTAGTGCCACCTGGAAAGTGCTTTAGTTAATATGTGAGCCTAGCCTTGCCTTCCTACCCAGTCTTATCTTGATTAGTTCTTTATATTTGTCTGATTTTCATTAATGATATTATATGTAGTAACTCTCCTAAGGTCATATTTAAAAACTAGGGACTTCTTAAAGTTCCTATCATTTATATCTTTTGAATGTACTATATTAATAAGAGAGATTTTACTCCTGTACTTTTAACTATAATTCTTACTTTTATTCATGGAGACTGGAGTGGACTGTTGTTCAGGAGGTTATTTTAAATGATATCAAAATCACCATAGGAAAGTCTGATAACTCAGCTAGACATTTAACAAATATTATTTAGTACATTTTGCCTGTCAAATAGTACATAAAGTTCTAGGGAAGCAATAAGAAGTTTGTAGTTTAGTAAGAAAGACAAATAAAATACACCATGATGGTACAAAGTAAGTACAGTGCTAAAGGTCCAGTGTGAGATGCTGTGGAATCATAAGAGGGGTGGTGTTATGGTGGAAGATGATCAGAGAAAGCTTTCCGGAGGAAGTGGATAAGCTGACATAGGATATTCAGATATTAGCCAGACCAAGGCAATGGGTACTGGTCCAGATTAGTGAAAGCATACCAGACAAAACAGACAGCCTTTCCTAGAAGAGGTTAGAGGAAGAGAAGACAAAGGAAGAGGAGAGAAAGAGGACGGTGGTGAGAGATAAGGCCAGATAGTAGTAAATGGTCATGTAAATTGCAAGCCTTGAATTTGAACTTCTACAGGGGAGCAATGTTGACTTCAGTAAAGGCTTCTAAGTATTAGTAAGAGATTAACATGACAAAAAAAAGAATAACATGGTCAGACTTGGATTTTAGATGGCAATGTCAAATGGGTAAGAAGGTGAAGATTGGGAGTGTAATTAGAGACAGGGAGATGTAGTGTGTTAGGCAGGAGTTGATGGTGGTAAGAATTATTGTAGTATTAAAGGTGGCACAAAGTAGTAGGATCCATTTTAAGGAGACACAGAGCACTGAGATTTAGTGAGAGGAGTAGGGCTATCTTGCCAAGTTAACTGGGTGGCAGGGCTACTCCCTGATGTGACTCTTGGTTTTTTGAGGGGTAATTTAAAGTGTACATTGGAACTTGTTAATTTTGAGGTGCTTGTTGGACACCCAAATGTAGGTATCCAATAAGGAATCGTATGTGTGGATTTGAAGCCCAGGGTGGAAAAAAGGGCATAAGGCACAGATCTGAAAGTTAATTCTACGTATAGTTGGTGATTGAATATGAAGAGGTGTGGAGTTGGATCCCCCAAAGGGAGTGGAAGTAAGCTGTACCGCTGAGAAATTATAGTATGTAAGGGGTGGATGTAGGAACAGAAGACCACAGAGAAAACAGAGGCACTTAGCAGGCACAGGCATTGAGATCAGTTGAACACTGGTATAAGCATAACTTCCATATGACCCTTTCAATGGAAAAGTCATTTCAGTTGTCAAGTGTAGCTATAAAGCATTTCATGGGTGGTGTCAGAATAAAATGTGTGAAAAATTATTTTTGAAGACTTTGTACTTAGAATAAAAATCTGATTCTTGATCAAATTTAAAACTTTACAAAAGACAAATAGGTGTCATAAATGCAGTTTGGATTTGTAATAACTGAAATTTAATCTAACTCTACCAAGTACTGAGACTTTTTTATAGATAATAATATATGATTATTGACATAAGTTAAATAATATATGAAAAAATAGTTAGCATAATGCCTGACCAGTTGTATATGTGTGTTTGTAAAGATGTGATATATTGACCACCTTATATGCAATCATATATCAGTTCAGTTCAGTTCAGTTGCTCAGTCATGTCCGACTCTTTGCGACCCCATGAATCGCAGCACGCCAGGCCTCCCTGTCCATCACCACTCCTGGAGTTCACCCAAACTCACGTCCATCGAGTCAGGTGATGCCATCCAGCCATCTCATCCTCTGTCATCCCCTTCTCCTCCTGCCCCCAATCCCTCCCAGCATCAGAGTCTTTTCCAGTGAGTCAACTCTTCGCATGAGGTGGCCAAAGTATTGGACTTTCAGCTTTAGCATCAGTCCTTCCAGTGAAGACCCTGGACTGATCTCCTTTAGAATGGACTGGTTGGTCTGGTTAGTAATTTCAGGGTACTTTTTCTGTTATCTGTTGTGTAATAAATTAGCTAAAAGTTTAAAACCATCAACATTTATTAAATCACTCTGTTTCTGGGGATGTGGTAGGCAGAATAATGGCCCCTGAAAGATGTTCACATTGTATTTCACAAAACCTGTGAATATATTACATTACCTAGTAAAAGAGACTTTGCAAATATGAATAAGATTATCAACCTTGTGATGGAAAGATTATCCTGGATTATCTGGACAGACTCAGTTTAATACATGAACCCTTAAAAGTGAAGAACCTGTTCCAGCTGGAGTCAGAAGAGATTCTAAACTATCCATGTCCTGCTTCTTCCTTTTTCAGAGACTTAGTCCTTGAAATTGTGCAAAGTTTCTTTTCCTTACATGTCAGATAACACATTTGCTCAGATCATGGGTCATAGTTTGGTGTAGAGGGAAAGGGTCTTATTAAATTAATATAATGGTAGACATCATTTTGAGGAGTATTTTGAATTTTTAGAAGTTCACTTATTTTGCTAAGTAAATTTCTGATGGAATTTAAAATGTTTTAGTGAGTGAATAACTTTGGGCAATGGGGGAGATTTTTCAGCATTAGTCATTAAAATTTAGCACATATGGTTTTAAGTAAATGCCAGAAGAAATACAAGTAATATGCTGTGAAAATTCAGAAGATAAATTATTTACAGTTTAGGAGAGTAGAAAAGATGTGTGTAATTAACACCAAAGATAGGACTTTATCAGGATTTTGGAAATTGGAAAGGTGGAAGCATTTAGGGTTAGAGTGTTTAGTATTCCAGTTTGACTAAACTGTAAGCTCTAGATTACTGGTTAAATATAGTGAATTGAATGTACAACCTTTAATTCTGTCTCCTCCTTAAAATTCATTAAAATGTCAATAAAGGACTAAAAAGAAATAAACTCACAAGGACAGGGCATGCAAAAAGTGATACAGTAGATGAGAGAAATTAAAGAATTTTGATATATGAAAATCGGATAGCTGAGGGGTGATTGAATTTTTAAAGGGTATAAAGTGGAAATGTAAATACCTGCAAAGGGTGAAGCCAGGAAAAAGCTTGTCAACCCATAGAAATTTGCAAGACTCAGGATTAGATGTGACCTAGCTCTTGAGGAGAAGGCAATGGTGACCCACTCCAGTACTCTTGCCTGGAAAATCCCATGGATGGAGGAGCCTGGAAGGCTGCAGTCCATGGGGTTGCTGAGGGGTGGACAGGACTGAGCAACTTCACTTTCACTTTTCACTTTCATGCATTGGAGAAGGAAATGGCAACCCACTCCAGTGTTCTTGCCTGGAGGATCCCAGAGACGGGGGAGCCTGGTGGGCTGCTGTCTATGGGGTTGCACAGAGTCTGACATGACTGAAGCGACTTAGCAGCAACAGCAGCAACAGCTCTTGAGGATGGAGTGAGGGATGGTGGGACTAGAAAGAAGGGGCTATGTTGAATTTTTTATAAGTCACCACTTAGAACTTAGAGAAAAGCAGTTTGGTGTTGGAAAATAGGTGCATTGACTAGTAATATTCCCTTTATTAGCAACTAAACATTCCCTAAGATCCATTCATATGGTCATTTGAAGGTTATCAGGACAGATATGGAAAAACTGCAAAATAGTTATGTTGTATGCTTAGTTGCTCAGTCGTATCTGACTCTTTGTGACCCTATGGACTGTAGCCTGCCTGGTACCTCTGTCCATGGGGATTCTCCAGGCAAGAATACTGGAGTGGGTTGCCATGCCCTCTCCCAGGGGATCTTCCCAACCCAGGGATTGAATCCAGGTCTCCCGCGTTGCAGGCAGATTCTTTACCAGCTGAGCTACCTGGGATGCAAAATAGGATGGTGGCTCTAAATCTAGGGAAGATAAAAGAAAATGAAGTAGCATTCTGGCACTGTTTAGTTCCCTGTGGGATAAATCGTTTCTCCTCCTTAATGGTGAAGCCCTGTTGGTTTTAGCCCTGGGTTTTCTTCTTACCAGAATCTGCCTTGAATAAAGTGTTTGCATGGTAAATCTCCTCTCTAATTGTGTGTTGTAAGACTATAATCTTGTTAAAGCAGTTCTGGGCTCATCCATCATGATAATGGCCACAGATATATTTCAGTCACTTTATAAGTGTGTATGTGTGAGAGAGATGTGTGGGAAAGAGATGGAGTGTGTGTGTGTGTGTGCGCGCCTGCATGCATGCTTAATAAAGGAAACTTCTGTTTTCTTCATACTTTTCTACCCTGTTTTCCTCTCTGCTTCATACTGAGCATATGCATACACATTCTTTGCTTCTTTTACCAGAAGGAAGAACTAAAACTAGTCTATCCTGTAGCTGCCAGAAGTTTTAATTCCTTTACTGATTTCTGTGGAAGAGTTTAGAATTAAGACTTATCAGAATTAATCTGGTAATTAATTTAAACAAGTATTTATCAAAGTTCTCCTCTTAGATATAGTCCTAACCTCTGGGAATAACCTTGTGGCCCAGACAGTAAAGAATTCACCTGCAATGCAGGAGACCCAGGTTTGATCCCTGGGCAGGAAGATCCCCTGCAGAAGGGAATGGCAACTCACTCCAGTATTCTTGTCTGGAGAATTCCATAGACATAGGAGCCTGGAAGGCTACAGTCCATGGGGTTGCAAAGAGTTGGACATGGCTGAGCGACTAACATAACTAGGAATATCACAGCCACATTTCTACTCTCAAGGGGATTACAGGCATGATATATGGGGCAGTTTGATAAGTAAATAATAAAATATGGTGCTTTTTACTGATATGGGGAATACTGAGGGAGGAACAGATATATGGGGGAAATGACAGTTCATCTTAGACATAATTAAATTTGGAATACCTTTTAGCTACTCAAGAGGAGATGATTCAGTAAGGGAATTCAGTAGGGAGTTTGGGGTTGAGGATATAAATTTAGGGTCAGTAGTATGTGGATGGTAATGATCCTAGAAACTGAACTCTTCTCCAGCAAGAGCATAGGCCTCTTTTCTGGTCCCGTCATCCATAGTCTATCCCCTTTGCAGTTCACTTTACCATACTTAGGCTGCTGCTCTCTTTCTTCCCATCACCCTCCTCTTTCTGCTCTTCTTCCTCCTCCCCTTCCCCTCTCCTCCTTGTTTCCAGCCTATCTCATTTTGAAATCATTTTGGCACATTCCTCTTTTGCTCAGTTTGTTAGATTCTGGTAAAGTACAACCCATTCTAACTATTCTCTCATGCAGGATCCTGTGCCTCATAATTTCCAACCTGTAACCACCATGTGTGTGCTCAGTTGTGTCTGACTCTTCACAGCGCCATGGACTGTAGCCTTCCAGGCTTCTCTGTCCATGAACATTTTCCAGGCAAGAATACTGGAGTGGATTGACATGTCCTTCTCCAAGGAATCTTTCCCACCCAGGAATTGAACCTATGTCTGTACTCTCCTGCATTGACAGGCAGATTCTTTACCCCTGAGCCACTTGGGAACCCATTGTGATTTAATTAATGCCTTGAGTTCAGAACGACATTTTCTCTGGCCTCAACACTGTAAGCCTCTACTTTCTGGAAACCTTGTGGATAAAGGAAAGGAATAAAACATTCGGCCTGTATTGGATGCCTTGTGGATACTTGATAGCCCAGAAAACTCTCTCCTTGTTAGAAATCTTGGAAACTGTGGCTTTGGGAGTGAGGGGGGAATAGTGGGGCATCTAGCAGTGTTTAAAAAGGATATAGCATCATCACAGGAAAGTTGAGTTTGAGGACTGAGAATTTAATTCAGTATTGGAATAATCAGTTAATTACATTTGACAATTAAAATGACAAAATAAAACATTATATAGATGGAGAAAAAGTATTCAATATATTAACATCTTCTTAAAATAAAAAGTTATGGTAACAAGAAATAGTAGGGGGCGTCCTTAATCTGTGATGAATATCTGTAAAACAAATGGGAGGAGAGCTAAGTTTCAGTTGGAATAATAAGGTATAAATTTGCTTTCTTCATACAGTTTGTGACTTTCTATATTTCCTCTCATGGTCTTTTCAAGTACTTAAGTCATAGTTTGTAATTACTCATTTGTCAGTACCATGTATCAACACTTCGTTTAGCTCTGGATAACATACACCTTGACGTTGTTGTTCAGTCACTCAGTCGGATCTGACTCTTTGCAACCCCATGGACTGCAGCACGCCAGCCTGCCCTGTCCATCACCAACTCCCGGAGTTTGCTCAAACTCATATCCATTGAGTCAGTGATGCCATTCAACCATCTTGCCCTCTGTCGTCCCCTTCTCCTCCTGCCTTCAATCTTTCCCGTCATCAGAGTCTTTTCCAATGAGTTGGCTCTTTGCATCAGGTATTAGTAGAGCTTCACTTTCAGCATGAGTCCTTTCAATGAGTGTTCAGGACTGATTTCCTTTAGGATTGACTGGTTTGATCTCCTTGCAGTCCAAGGGACTCTCAAGAGTCTTCTCCAATACTAGAGTTCAAAAGCATCATTCTTCAGCGCTCAGCTTTCTTTCTGGACTAACTCTCACATCCATACATGACTACTGGAAAAACCATAGCTTGGACTAGATGGACCTTTATCACCAAAGTAATGTCTCTGCTTTTTTAATACTCTGTCTAGTTTTGTCACAGCTTTTCTTCCAAGGAGCAAGCATCTTTTAATTTGATGACTGTAGCTACTGTCTACAGTGATTTTGGAGCCTAAGAAAATAAAGTCTGTCACTGTTTCCATTGTTGCTGCATCTATTTGCCATGAAGTGATGGGACTGGATGTCATGATCTTAGTGTTTTGAATGTTGAGTTTTTAGCCAGCCTTTTCACTCTCCTCTTTCACTTTCATCAAGAGACTAATTCCTCTTTGCTTTCTGCCATTTGGGTGGTATCATCTGCATATCTGAAGTTATTGATATTTCTCCTGGCGATCTTGATTCCAGCTTATGCTTCATCCAGCCTGGTATTTTGCATGATGTACTTTGCATATAAGTTAAATAAACAGGGTAACAATATACAGCCTTGACATACTCCTTTCCCAATTTGGAACCAGTCTGTTTTGTTCCATGTACGCTTCTAACTGTTGCTTCTTGACCTGCCTACAGGTTTCTCAGGAGGCAGGTAAGATGGTCTGGTGTGCCCATCTCTCTTAAGATTTTCCACAGTTTGTTGTGATCCACACAAAGGCTTTAGTGTAGTCAATAAAGCAGAAGTAGATGTTTTTCCAGAATTCCCTTGCTTTTTTGATGATTCTGCGGATGTTGGCAATTTGATCTCCTGTTCCTCTGCCTTTTCTAAAGCCAGCTTGTACATCTGGAAGTTTTCAGTTCACATACTGTTGAAGCCTAGCTCGAAGGATTTTGAACATTACCCATACATACCATGGCTTAAAAGTAACAGGTGCATCATTCTCATGTAGTAGTTCAAAAGTGGTATAAAGCAACTGTGGATAATGTCAAGGAACCAAGTTTCTTCTGTTTTTCTATTCCACCATTCTTATTTTTATCCTTTAGGCCTCAGTAAGATTGCTGCAGTTCCAAATATCACATCTTTGTTCCAGGCAGGAAAGAGAAGTTTACAAAGGAAAAGGTGTAGTCTATCTGAGGAAGTAAAACTTGCTCAGAAATCCTTGACAGATTGGGTAACTCACTGCCCTGAACAAAACTGAAGTTCTGTTAGTAATGAAGAAGGGAAAAGTAGATATTGGTTTGATAACCTGCAGTGATGGCTGTTAACAGAAATCAATACTTAGAATACTACTGTTATGGGAAAATAGGAATTGTCATTTCCATGAGGAATATCTGATTCTATTATTATTTTAAACAAAGCATTTTAGGATACATGTTAAAATGAAGCTTTTAATCTAATAAATAATATTTAAGACATGATAAAGAAAGAAAATAGGCATATAAAATCATGTTAAAGTCTTACAGTTTCTATCTCAACAGTGAGATCTAGAGGTGCAGTTTTTACACAGTGGCTATTCAGTAATAATTATCCAGCAAAAGGAAAGACATATTCAATTCTGTTCATTCACATTGGGTGTGGGTAAGAATTTCCTTTAAAAAAAAATTTTTTTTAATTGATTTATTTTTGAATTGAAAGATAATTGCTTTACAGAATTTTGTTGGTTTCTCCCAAACATCAACATGAATTAGCCATAGGTATACATTTGTCCCCTCCCTCTTGAATATCCCTCCCACCCCCCCTCCCCATCCCACCCATCTAGGTTGTTACAGAGCCCCTGTTTGAGTTCCCAGAGTTATATAACAAATTCCCATTGACTATCTGTTTTACATGTGGTAATGTAAGTTTCTATGTTACTGTCTCCATACATCTCACCTTTCCTTTTTAAGGCTGAATAATATTTATGTACATACCACATTTTCTTTATCCTTTTATCTCTTTGAACATTTGGGTTGCATCACTATTTAAATATTGTAAATAATGCTGCTGTGAACATAAGTATACAAATACTTGTTCAGGTTTCTGCTTTAGAATCTTCTGGGCTTATACTATAGTTGGTCAATTATATGGTAATTTTATGTTTAGTCTTATGAGAAACTGCTGTGCTATCTTCCACAGAGGCTCCCCAGTTTGTATTCCCACCAGTAATGTAGAAGGGTTGCAGTTTTTCCATATCCTCTCCAACAATTGTTATTTTGTTTTATTTTTTCTTTCAAAGTTGTGGTAAAAAAAAATAACACAAAATTTACCATCATCATCATTTTAAAGTTTATAGTTTAGCAGTGTTAATTGTGTTCTCAGTGTTGTGCAAAATAAAATCCTATACCCATTAAACAACTTATTTCAGCCTACCAACTCCTGGCAACCACCATTCTTTCTGTTTCTATGATTTTTAACTGTAAATGGAATCATACAGCTTTTGTCTTTTTGTGTCTTAATGTTCAAACTATATCCATGTTGTAGCATGCGACAGGAATTCCTTCATTTTTTTTTTAAAGTCTATTTTATATTTTAGTCTATGTATATACCACATTTCCTTTATCCATTCATCCATCAGTGGATACTTGAATTGCTTCCACCTCTTGGTTATTGAGAATAAGGCTGTAGTGAATATGAGTTAGCAAATATGTTTTCTAGGTTTTGTTTTCAATTTTTTGGATATATTTCCAGAAATTAGATTACTGGATCATATGGTAATTCTATTTTTAATTTTTTTGTGGCTTTTCCATACCATTTTCCATTGCGGTAGCCCATTTTACATTCCCAGTAATGGTGCACAGGTTTCCAATTTCTTCACATACTTGCCAACACTTATTTTCTGTTTTTTGGTAGTGACCATTATAATGGATATAAGGTGATATCTCATTGTAGTTTTGATTTATATTCATCTAATGATTAATAATGTTGAACATCCTTACATATGCTTGTTGGCCATTTGTATATCATCTTTGGAGAGGTGTCTACTTTAGTCCTTTGCCCTTTTTAAAATTGAGTATCTTTTGGTTACTGTTGTTCAGTTGTAGGAGTTCTTTACCAATTTAAAATAATAATCCCTTATCAGATACATGATTTACAAATATTTTCTTCCATTCTGTAGGTTGCCTTTACACTTAGTTCATTGTGTCCTTTAATGCATAGAAGTTTTTATTTTTGATGTAGTCCAATTTTATTCTTACTTGCCTGTGTTTTTGGTGCCATATCTTAGAAATCATTGTCAAATCTAGTGTTGTGAAGCTTTATCCTTTGTTTTCTTTTAAGAGTTTTTATAGTTTTAGCTCATACCTTTAGGTTTTTAATCCATTTAGAGATAATTTTTGTGTATCATGTAAGATCAGGGCCCAGCTTCATTATTCATGTGAATGTCCAGTGTTCCCAGTTTCATTTACTATAAAGACTGTTCTTTACTGTAAAGACTGGGCTTCCCTGGTGGCTCAGATGGTAAAGAATCCACTTGCAATGCAGGAGTCACTGGTTCGGTCCCTGGATCGGGAAGATCCCCCTGGAGAAGGAAATGACAACCCACTCCAGTATTCTTGCCATGGACAAAGAAATCCCATGGACAGAGGAGCCTGATGGGCTATAGTCCATGGGGTGGCAAGAGTTGGACATGACTTAATGACTACCATTCTTTCCCCACTAATAACCTTGGCACCCTACCCTTGTAAATAAATCACTTGACCATATGTGTCATGGTTTATTTGGGGCTTTCTGTTTTATTCAGTTGGTCTGTATGCCTATTTTTATGCCAATACCAATAGTTTTGATTAGTGTAGCTTTGTAATAAGTTTTGAAATAAAAAAGTATGAAAACTCAAACTTTGTAATTCTTTTTCAAGATTGTTTTTGGCTATTCAGAGTCCCTTGAGATTGCATATGAATTTTAGATGACCTTTTCTGTTTTTGCAAAAAGTGCCGTTGGAATTGAGATAGGGATTACATTGATTCTGTAGATCACTTTGAGTAGTATTTATATCTTAATACCATTAAATCTTCCAATTCATAAACACTCAGATGTCTTTTCATTTATTTTGTGTCATCTGAATTTCAGTAGCATTTTGTAGTTTTCAGAGTATAATTTTTTTTCTCCTTCATTAATTCCTAAATAATTCTTCTTTTTTTTCTTTTTAATGCTAGTGTAAACAGGACTGTGTTTTAAATTTCCTCTTCAGATTATTTGTTGCTGGTATACTGAAATGCAGTGATCTTTGTTAATTTTATATCTTTGAACTTTGGAAGAAGTCATTTATTAGTTCTAACAGGTTTTTTGGTTTTAACATTTAGGGTTTTATTTATCAGATCATGTTTTTATGAGCAAAGATAATTTTGCTTCTTCCTTTCCAATTTAGATGTCTTATATTTCTTTTTCTTGTCTAATTGCTTTTTCTGGGACTTCAGTACTTTATTTTCAGTACTTTATATTCAGTTGAATATAAAGCTTTTTGTAGAATTTTTGCTGCAAAAATGATACTTATACATACACACATCCGATCAGATCAGATCAGTTGGTCAGTCGTGTCCGACTCCTTGCGACTCCATGAATCGCAGCACGCCAGGCCTCCCTGTCCATCACCAACTCCCGGAGTTCACTGAGACTCACGTCCATCGAGTCAGTGATGCCATCCAGCCATCTCATCCTCTGTCATCCCCTTCTCCTCCTGCACCCAATCCCTCCCAGCATCAGAGTCTTTTCCAGTGAGTCAACTCTTTGCATGAGGTGGCCAAAGTACTGGAGTTTCAGCTTTAGCATCATTCCTTCCAAAGAAATCCCAGGGCTGATCTCCTTCAGAATGGACTGGTTGGATCTCCTTGCCGTCCAAGGGACTCTCAAGAGTATTCTCCAACACCACAGTTCCAAAGCATCAGTTCTTTTGCGGTCAGCCTTCTTCACAGTCCAACTCTCACATCCATACATGACCACTGGAAAAATCATAGCCTTGACTAGACGAACCTTTGTTGGCAAAGTAATGTCTCTGCTTTTGAATATGCTATCTAGGTTGGTCATAACTTTCCTTCCAAGGAGTAAGCATCTTTTAATTTCATGGCTCAGTCACCATCTGCAGTGATTTTGGAGCCCCCCAAAAGAAAGTCTGACACTGTTTCCACTGTTTCCCCATCTATTTCCCATGAAGTGATGGGACCAGATGCCATAGAGTACTATTATTTTTCTCTTACCAATCATGATACAGTGGTATCAAGTGAGTAATAGTTATATAACCACAATAGTAAAAGATGTTTATCAGTTTTCACAATCAATAGCCAGACAAAAAACAAAAGATAATTATAATTGCAAGCCATAATGGGAACATGACAATAGAAAATAATTACACATAATTTGGGGGTCAAGCAGACTAATGTGATAATATGTGGAAGTGAATACATGCATAAGTTTTCATCTATTCAACCAGTCTATGTCTTTTGGTTGATACATTAATCCATTTATATTTTAAGATAATTATCAATATATATGATACTATTGTCTTTTTTATTTTTTAAAATTGTTTTAGGTTTATTTTGTGTAGGTCTTTCCCTTCACTTGTGTTTCCTGCCTAGAGAAGTTCCTTTAGCATTTGTGGTAAAGGTGGTTTGGTGGTGCTGAATTCTCTTAACTTTTGCTTGTCTGGAAAGCTTTTGATTTTTCCATCAAATTTGAAGGACAGTCTTGCTGGATAGAGTATTCTTGGTTGTAGGTTCTTCCCTTTCATCACTTTAAATATGTCATGCCATTCCATTCTGGCTTGTAGAGTTCCTGTTGAGAAATCAGCTGATAGCCTGATGGGAGTTCCCTTGTATGTTGCCTTTATTCCCTTATTGCTTTTCATATTTTATCTCTGCCTTTAATGTTTGTTGGTTTGATTACTATGTGTCTTGGTGTGTTCCTCCTTAGGATTAGCCTTCCTGGGATTTTCTGTGCTTCCTATACTTGGTTGACTATTTCCTTTGCCATGTTCAGGAAGTTTTTAAGCTATTATCTCTTCAAATATTTTCACAGGTCCTTTCTCTCTTCTCCTTCTGAAACGTCTATAATGTGAATGTTGTCCCCGAGGTCTCTTAGGCTGTCTTCATCTTTTTCGTTCTTTTCTCTATATACGGTTCTGTGGCAGTGATTTCCACCATTCTGTCCTCCAGGTCATTTATCCATTCTTCTGCCTCAGTTACTGTGCTACTGATTCCTTCTAGTGTATTGTTCCTTGGAAGAAAAGCTATGGAAAACTTAGAAAGCATATTAAAAAGCAGAGACATTACTTTGCTAACAAAGGTTCGTCTAGTCAAAGCTATGGTTTTTACAGTCAGATCAGATCAGATCAGTTGCTCAGTCATGTCCGACTCTTCGCGACCCCATGAATCCCAGCACGCCAGGCCTCCCTGTCCATCACCAACTCCCAGAGTTCACTGAGACTCACGTCCATCGAGTCAGTGATGCCATCCAGCCATCTCATTCTCTGTTGTCCCCTTCTCCTCCTGCCCCCAATCCCTCCAAGCATCAGAGTCTTTTCCAGTGAGTCAACTCTTCACATGAAGTGGCCAAAGTACTGGAGTTTCAGCTTCAGCATCATTCCCTCAAAAGAAATCCCAGGGCTGATCTCCTTCAGAATGGACTGGTTGGATCTCCTTGCAGTGTAAAGGACTCTCAAGAGTCTTCTCCAACACCCTCTTCCAACAACACAAGAGAAGACTCTATACATGGACATCACCAGATGGTAAACACCGAAATCAAATTGATTATATTCTTTGCAGCCAAAGATGGAGAAGCTCTATAACAGTCAGCAGAAACAAGACCAGGAGCTGACTGTGGCTCAGACCATGAACTCCTTATTGCCAAATTCAGACTTAAATTGAAGAAAGTAGGGAAAACCACTAGACCATTCAGGTATGACCTAAATCAAATCCCTTATGATTATACAGTGGAAGGGAGAAATAGATTTAAGAGCCTAGATCTGATAGATAGAGTGCCTGATGAACTATGGAATGAGGTTCGTGATATTGTACAGGAGACAGGGATCAAGACCATCCCCATGGAAAAGAAATGCAAAAAAGCAAAATGGCTGTCTGGGGAGGCCTTACAAATAGCCGTGAAAAGAAGAGGCGAAAAGCAAAGGAGAAAAGGAAAGATATAAACATCTGAATGCAGAGTTCCAAAGAATAGCAAGAAGAGATAAGAAAGCCTTCTTCAGCAATCAATGCAAAGAAATAGAGGAAAACAACAGAATGGGAAAGACTAGGGATCTCTTCAAGAAAATCAGAGATACCAAAGGAACATTTCATGCAAAGATGGGCTCGATAAAGGACAGAAATGGTATGGACCTAACAAAAGCAGAAGATATTAAGAAGAGATGACAAGAATACACAGAAGAACTGTACAAAAAAGACCTTCACGACCCAGATAATCACGATGGTGTGATCACTGACCTAGAGCCAGACATCCTGGAATGAGAAGTCAAGTGGGCCTTAGAAAGCATCACTACGAACAAAGCTAGTGGAGGTGATGGAATTCCAGTTGAGCTATTCCAAATCCTGAAAGATGATGCTGTGAAAGTGCTGCACTCAATATGCCAGCAAATTTGGAAAACTCAGCAGTGGCCACAGGACTGGAAAAGGTCAGTTTTCATTCCAATCCCAAAGAAAGGCAATGCCAAAGAACGCTCAAACTACCGCACAATTGCACTCATCTCACACGCCAGTAAAGTAATGCTCAAAATTCTCCAAGCCAGGCTTCAGCAATATGTGAACCGTGAACTTCCTAATGTTCAAGCTGGTTTTAGAAAAGGCAGAGGAACCAGAGATCCAATTGCCAACATCCGCTGGATCATGGAAAAAGCAAGAGAGTTCCAGAAAAACATCTATTTCTGCTTTATTGACTATGCCAAAGCCTTTGACTGTGTGGATCACAATAAACTGTGGACAATTCTGAAAGAGATGGGAATACCAGACCACCTGATCTGCCTCTTGAGAAATTTGTATGCAGGTCAGGAAGCAACGGTTAGAACTGGACATGGAACAGCAGACTGGTTCCAAATAGGAAAAGGAGTTGGTCAAGGCTGTATATTGTCACCCTGTTTATTTAACTTCTATGCAGAGTACATGATGAGAAACGCTGGACTGGAAGAAACACAAGCTGGAATCAAGATTTCCGGGAGAAATATCAATAACCTGAGATATGCAGATGACACCACCCTTATGGCAGAAAGTGAAGAGGAACTCAAAAGCCTCTTGATGGAAGTGAAAGTAGAGAGTGAAAAAGTTGGCTTAAAGCTCAACATTCAGAAAACGAAGATCATGGCATCCGGTCCCATCACTTCATGGGAAGTAGATGGGGCAACAGTGGAAACAGTGTCAGACTTTATTTTGGGGGACTCCAAAATCACTGCAGATGGTGACTGCAGCCATGAAATTAAAAGACGCTTACTCCTTGGAAGAAAATTTATGACCAACCTAGATAGCATATCAAAAGCAGAGACATTACTTTGCCAACAAAAGTCCGTCTAGTTAAGGCTATGGTTTTTCCTGTGGTCATATATGGATGTGAGAGTTGGACTGTGAAGAAAACTGAGCGCCGAAGAATTGATGCTTTTGAACTGTGGTGTTGGAGAAGACTCTTGAGAGTCCCTTGGACTGCAAGGAGATCCAACCAGTGCATTCTAAAGGAGATCAGTCCTGGGTGTTCTTTGAAAGGAATGATGCTAAAGCTGAAACTCCAGTACTTTGGCCACCTCATGCAAAGAGCTGACTCATTGGAAAAGACCCTGATGCTGGGAAAGATTGAGGGCAAGAGGAAAAGGGGACGACAGAGGATGAGATGTCTGGATGGCATCACTGACTCGATGGACGTGAGTCTCAGTGAACTCCGGGAGTTGGTGATGGACAGGGAGGCCTGGCGTGCTGCGATTCATGGGGTCGCAAAGAGTCGGACACGACTGAGCAACTGATCTGATCTGATCTGATCTGAACTTCATTGTATTAGTAGATGTTATGATAAATTTAGGAAACACTGAGTTAAAAACCAAATAAAGCTGGTTTATTCACTACACTGTTCCTTGTCACTATTAATATGCACTAATATCAACCAAAAGAGGCATATACCATAATATATAATAATATACAATAATATTTCCCAAATCTATTTGTTTCTCATACCCCGTCCCCCAAATTACATAATATCTAGTAGGACTAGCACTCACAGAACACCCTTAGGAAAACACAGTAACTTGAACAGAGTGGTTTAGGTACAATACTAAAGAAACAAAATCCATCTAAACCCACTGATAGAACTCTTTCATTTACCGTTTAAAAATCTCAATAAAGGACCTTATTTACATTGTATAAAGCACAAAGAAGCAATAATATAAATAAGGAAGATACATAACCATGTATTCTATTCTTGTATGACTAGAGTATCCACTAAATATTCTAGTAGCAGGGAGGCATGTAATATTCTTCCTCAAAGTCCTAGCAAGAAATGATGAAGGAAAAGATCAGGGTGATGCTTCCACAAGTTAAAGAACACTAAAGATTGCCATAAACCACCATAAGTAGGGGAGAGGCACATAACAATCTTCCTTCAAAGTCCTAGTAAGAAATGAACCCTACCAACATCCTGATTTTGGACTCTCAGAGGGACCAGAACAAGTGATCCCAAAATGTGCCACCAGGCATGTGGATCATTTTGAGCTGAAGGCGAACAAGACCTAACAGACTAGGGAAGAGTTTATTTTACCCTTCCCTTAACCACCTCAAAGGATTTAGACAGAGAGTCTATACCCAGAAGAGAGTTTAAAACCAGACATAACATTTTACATCAGAAAGGATTACCTGCATGGCATGGGAAACATTTATTTGGCAAATATTTCCTCCTCCCATCTTCCTGTTAACTGCCTTCCTCCTGTGAAGTCTCAGACCTCTAGTCTCTCTCTTCCTTAGCTGACAATGGCATATAAGCCTCAACTGCCTGACTGAGAGCCTCATACCTTTTTAGGTCTCTTACATATGAAATTAAATCTTTCTCCTATAAATCCCCTGTTCTATGTTAATTTAATTGTTAGACCAGCCAAAGAACCCAAAATGAGAATGGAAAAATTTCTCTCTCCTACAACTTCTAGCCTCCAGATCTGTGAGACAATAACTATGTGTTGTTTAAGCCACCCAGTTTGCAATACTGTTAAGGTAGCTCTAGCACACTAACATATGATACCAGGTGTCCAGACACTGTTACAGGAACTTGTATATTACTCATTTAATGCAACAACCCTTCAGTTAGGTATTTTCATCTATCTCACTTTACAGACATCAAAACTGAGCACAGAGCAGTTAACTATCTTCCCCAAGTTCACAATTATTATGTTTCAAACACAGGATTAGGGAAGTAACACAAATGGTGGTGTCCTGTAGCATGGCAGAATATTTCAACTCTCTGGCTAACAATACCAAAGTTTGAATCTCTGGACCTCTAAAGCTTTATTCTCGTCATATACTCTCTAAAATCTTCTAATTATTCCTTTCTACTTGAAAGAGTAGGAGTAGATTCAGTTGGCCTCAACAAGGAACCCTGACTGATAGATAAGGAGATTTCCATTAGGACCTGGAGTGAGACTCAAAAAATACCAAAGTGATTTCTAACTACAACTTGTCATGTAGGTCTTGAGTTTTGCAGTGAGGTAGTGAAGGGCCTATCTGAGAACCTGGCCACAAAAATTAGTTCCTCAAAAAAGATGTTAATGACCCAGATAATCACGATTGTGTGATCACTCACCTAGAGCCAGGTGGCCTGAAGTACGAGGTCAAGTGGGCCTTAGGAAGCATCACTATAAACATAGTTAGTGGAGGTGATACAATTCCAGTTGAGCTATTTCAATCCAAAAGATGATGCTTTGAAAGTGCTGCACTCAAAATGCCAGCAAATTTGGAAAACTCAGCAGTGGCCACAAGACTGGAAAAGGTCAGTTTTCATTCCAATCCCAAAGAAAGGAAATGCCAAAGAATGTTCAAACTACCGCACAATTGCACTCATCTCACACACTACCAAAGTAATGCCCCAAATTCTCCAAGCTAGGCTTCAACAGTATGTAAACCAAGAACTTCCAAATGTACACGCTGGATTTAGAAAAGGCAAAGGAACCAGAGATCAAATTGCCAACATCCTTTGGATCACTGAAAAAGCTAGAGAATTCCAGAAAAATATCTACTTCTGCTTCACTGACTATGCTAAAGCCTTTGACTGTATGGATCACAACAAACTGGAAAATTCTTAAAGAGACGGGAATACCA
Source organism: Bubalus bubalis (assembly GCF_019923935.1). NCBI lineage: Eukaryota > Metazoa > Chordata > Mammalia > Artiodactyla > Bovidae > Bubalus > Bubalus bubalis. Next base: position 48,063,874 of record NC_059164.1, on the reverse strand, counting down.
GACACTTTACATGCCTCCTGAGATATCTGTATGCAGGTCAAGAAGTAACAGTTAGAACCAGACGTGAAACAACAGACTGGATCCAAATTGGGAAAGGAGTATGTCAAGGCTGTATATCGTCACCCTGCTTATTTAATTTATATGAAGAGTACATCATGAGAAACACTGGGCTGGATGGAGCACAAGCTGGAATCAAGACTGCCGGGAGAAATATCAATAACCTCAGATATGCAGATGACACCACCCTTATGGCAGAAAGCAAAGATGAACTAAAGAGCCTCTTGATGAAAGTGAAAGAGGAGAGTGAAAAAACTGGCTTAAAACTCAACATTCTAAAAACTAAGATCATGACATCCAGTCCCATCACTTCATGGCAAATAGACAGGAAACAATGGAAACAGTGACAAACTTTAATTTCTTGGGCTCCAAAATCAGTGCAGATGGTGACTGCAGCCATGAAATTGGAAGAAAAGCTATGACCAACCTAGACAGCATATTAAAAAGCAGAGAAATTACTTTGCTGACAAAGGTCCATCTAGTCAAAGCTATGGTTTTTCCAGTATTCATGTGTGGATGTGAGAGTTGGACTATAAAGAAAGCTGAACACCAACGAATTGATGCTTTTGAACTGTGGTGTTGGAGAAAACTCTTGAGAGTCCCTTGGACTGCAAAGAGATCAAACCAGTCAACCCTAAAGGAAAGCAGTCCTGAATATTCATTGGAAGGACTGATGCTGAAGCTGAAGCTCCAATACTTTGGCCACCTGATGTGAAGAACTGACTCATTTGAAAAGACCCTGATGCTGGGAAAGATTGAAGGCAGGAGGAGAAGGGGACGACAGAAGATGAGATGGTTGTATGGCATCACCAACTTGATGGAAATGAGTTTGAGCAAGCTCTGGGAGTTGGTGATGGACAGGGAAGCCTGGTGTGCTGCTGTCCATGTGGTCACAAACAGTTGGATATGACTAAGCGACTGAACTGAACTGACCGACTGACTGATCTTAAAGCACTTCATCTGTTATGACCATAAACACTTCTAGATCTTTCTCTAAAAGCAAGGCTATATATACATAGGCCACTTGAGAGGAGGAGGGTAGGGAGCAATGGAGAAGTTCACACTACCAGGGGAGACTAGAGATCAGTGTTACAGCTTGGCTTTTCCTATATAATAAAGTTGACAATGGCCCAAAGCTGAAATTTCTTCTCTTTTTTGTCTTTCATGCTCTTTATCTAATTCACTTCATGTTAACTCCCTGTGAAAACACTGTGCTCACAAATTAGTTCACAACTTGACAGTTAAATATATTTTCAAACAAAATGCATTATTCTATTATAGACTGAATTATATCCCACAAAAAGACATGTTAAAATCTTAGCCCACAGTACCTATAAATGTGACCTTATTCAGAAACAGGTTCGCTGCAGATGTAATCAAGTTAAGACAAGGTCACAATGGATTAGGATATGCTCCACTCCAATGACCGGAATCCTTCTAAAATGAGGGGAATTTAGACACAGACACACAGAAAGGAAAATGCCACATTAAAAGCAAGACCCACAGGGAAGAAGGCCAGATAAAGACAGAGGCAAAGAGGAGAATGACACATTTTATAAACCAGGTAAAACAAAGGATTTCCAGCACCAACCAAAAACTAGAAAAGGTAAGGAAAAATCTTCAGAGACAGTGTAGCCATGTAAATAGCCTTGATTTCAGACTTTTAGCCTCCAGAACTGTGAGAGAATAATTTTCTGTTGTTTTAAGTCACTTGGTTTGTGGTAATTTGTTAGAGTAACCCTAGGCATCTAATACATCTTCTCTCCAATATATTCACTTTTTCCCCATCTTTAATCAAGCCCCAATTTAGGCCTGAAGCTATAGACCTAACAAGTTAATTGAGAACTGAAGTCAAAGAAGGTTCCACAAGCAGAGCAGCTGCAGGATGAGCCATTTAATCTTCTACACAATGTTCACTGGCCCATTACAAGCAAGTTCCCGTATTCTTAGTTTAAGAGCTCTTGAGCTACTGAATACAATTTTCACAATGAATGAATTATGCTTGTAAAAAGGAGTTAGGAAAATGGAACAGAAAAACTGTTTAGGCTTAAAACACAGATATCAGACACTTTGCTAAATAAAATGGAGCTCATGATCTCAATTCCACCACTAATGTTTCTTGTCCATCTGCTTCATACTGCAAGAAAATATTCAAACAATTATGCGTAAAAAACCAACTGGAACAATGAAAGATACTAAGTACTAGAATATATTGCTATGTGCATGCCATGCGTGTTAAGTCACTTTAGCTGCAGAATGTTTCTAATTACAAAAGTTATTAGAATTAGTCCTCCAAAAGTCCCAGGAAATTCTGGGTGACTAGATGATACATTAAAGCGTGATCATATCAAATAAACTATGTACACAAGTTGTTACCCATTATAAGAGGTAAAGAAAATTCACAAACCAAAATATTCTAATGATTCAATGATTCATCCACTTTTAAGAATGAGTATAGTAAGATTTAAAATGGATAACCATTAAGGACCTACTGTATAGCACATGGAATTCTGCTCAATGTTATATGGCACCCTGGGACTCAACTTCAGGTTGAGTGAGTGTATATATATATATTTATGTATGGCTGAGTCCCTTCACTGTTCACTTGAAACTATTATTAACAACATTATTAATTGGCTATACCCAGTACAAAATGAAAAGTTTGAAATAAAAAACAAACAATGAGTAAAGTAATGGTACAGTTTCCAGATGATTTTATAAAATAATCTCTCAGGTATTTTTGATTTTGTTTTTCCTTTTTATTGAGATTTATGTCACATACCATCAAATTCACCCATGTGAATGATATGTGTGTATATATAACACATAAGGACTATATATCCAATATTTACATATTCAGAGCTGTATAATTATCACCACAGTCTAACTTTAGAACATTGTTATCACCTCCAAAAGCAAACTCCATGCCGATTATCAGTCACTTCCTATTTCTGCTTCCCCTCCAACCCACTCTGCCCCAACCTAAAACAACCTACTTTCTGTTCTTATCGATTTTCCTATTCTGGATATTTTATATAAATAGAATGATATAATTTGGTCTTTTCTGATTGGCTTCTTTTACCAAGCATAATGTTTTCAAGTTTATCCACAAGGCAGCATGTATCAGTACTTCATTTCTTTTTACTGCCAAATAATATTCCACATATGAATGTACCATGTTTCTTTATTTACCATTTGATGGACATTTAGACTGTTTCTAATTTGGGACCATAATCAATAATGCTGCTATGAATATTCATGTATAAGTTTTTGTGCAGACTTACACTTTCATTTCTCTTAGGTACTATGAGTGGAACTGACCAGGTGTATGGTTACTTATGTTTAGCATTTTGAGAAACAAGCAAACTCTTTTCCAAATGGGTGCACCATTTAACATTCCTATCAGCAGGATAAGAGAGTTCCAATTTCTTCACATTCTCACCAACACTTACTAGAGTATGTCTTTTTAATTTTGGCCATTCCAGGGAGTATGAAGTGGTATTCTATATGGCTTTGATTTGCATTTCCCTAATGACTAATGATGTTGAGCATCTTTTCATGTGCTTATTGGCCATTTGTGTATCTTCTTTCAAGAAACATCAAGTCCTTTGTCCATTTTTTAATTAGGTTCTCTTTTTTAACTTTTGAATTGAAAAGCTCTTTATATATTCTGCATACAAGTTCCTTGTCAGACATATGATTTACAAATATTATATGGGCTGTTTATACTTTCTTTTTTTAATTACTTAATTTATTTTAATTGGAGGCTAGTTACTTTACAATATTATAGTGGTTTTTGCCATACATTGACATGAATCAGCCATGGGTGTACATGTCTCCCCCATCCTGAACCCCCTTGCCACCTTCCTCCCCATCCCATCCCTCAGGGTCATCCCAGTGCACCAGCCCTGAGTGCCCTGTTTCATGTATCAAACCTGTACTGGCGATCTGTTTCACATACGGTAATATACATATTTCAATGCTATTCTCTCAAATCATCCCACCCTTACCTTCTCCCACAGAGTCCAAAGGTCAGTTCTTTATCCCTGTGTCTCTTTTGCTGTCTCACATATAGGGTCATCATTACCATCTTTGTGAATTCCATATACATGCATTAATATACTGCATTGGTGTTTTTCTTTCTGACTTACTTCACTCTGTATAATAGGCTCCAGTTTCATCCACCTCATTAGAACTGGTTCAAATGCATTCTTTTTAACAGCTGAGTAATATTCCATTGTGTATATGTACCACACCTTTCTTATCCATTCATCTGCCAATGGACCTCTAGGTTGCTTCCATGTCCTGGCTATTATAAACAGTGCTGCAATGAAAATTGGGGTACACATGTCTCTTTCAATTCTGGTTTCCTCAGTGTGTACACCCAGCAGTGAGTGGGATTGCTGGGTCATATGGCAGTTCTATTTCTAGTTTTTTAAGGAATCTCCACACTGTTCTCCATAGTGGCTATACTAGTTTGCATTCCCACCAACAGTGTAAGAGGGTTCCTTTTTCTCCACACTGTAGCCAGCATTTATTGTTTGTAGACTTTTTGATAGCAGCCATTCTGACCGGCATGAGATAGTACCCCATTGTGGTTTTTGATTTGCATTTCTCTGATAATGAGTGATGTTGAGCATCTTTTCATGTGTTTGTTAGTCAGGCATGTTTTAAAAACATCTCTCACAGTTCAAAAGCATCAGTTCTTTGGTGCTCAGCTTTCTTTATGATTCAACATTACATGAGTACTGGAAAAACCATAGCTTTGACTAGACGGACCCTTTTTGGCAAAAAAAATCTCTGCATTTTAATATGCTGTCTGGGTTGATCAAAGGTTTTCCTCCAAGGAGCAAGCGTCTTTTAGTTTCATGGCTACAGTCACCGTCCAGAATGATTTTGGAGCCCAAGAAATTAAAGTCTGTCACTTTTTCCATTGTTTCTCCATCTATTTGCCATCTAATTACTGGTAACATTAACCTTGATCATGAGGTTAAGATGATATCTGCCAGGCTTGTCCCCTGTACAGTTAATATTTAGTTTCTATTTTTGCCTTTATTATTAATAACCTGGATTTACCCATTGTAAAAAATTGCCAATGTTTGTATTATCTCTCTGTATATAGATATCCTTTCTGATTTTCCATTTGCCTGGTCTGTCACTTAGTGAGAAAAGGATATAGAAACATCTAAGTATACCTGTAGTTTTTTTTTTATTAGTTTTGATTTCATGTATATTGAACTCTTATGTGCAAAAACATTTGGAGTATGTTAGGTGTATTAGTTTATTAGGGCTGCTGTAACAAATTATCACAAATTTTGTGGTTTAAAGCAATACCAATGCTGAAGCATTTTAAGCAAATCTAAGAAATCAAGTTATTTCCCCCATATGTACTTCAGCATAAGCATTAAATATTAAGTAAAAAAAGAATTATCAAGAAGCATATTTCAAGTGAAAAGCCCAAAGTATGCTATAAAACTAGTTGCATTTTAGTCAAAGAAAGTTGAAAAATTAAGCACAAGGAGAGCAGACAAAAAACACTGCTAAAAGAAAATAAAATTTAAGCTGATAAAATACACCATACCAGGTAACATTATGTCAGTTCAAAACTGACATATCACACACACACATGCATGCACACATGGAGTAAACAAGATGGAACCATCAAATGCACTATGGGTATAATCTTAGAATACTAAAATAATATAACTGGAAGATAGCCCAGAAGGCAAATACTATAATACACATAATAAAAGGCAACAGTTTCAGTGTAAGTATCTCAAGTAAATCAAGAATTACTCTCAAAAAAGATATCCAACTAACCTTGTTAAGAAAAGCTGCCTCTTGATGAAAAGTGTATTTCCTCCTTAAATAACAAGTCAAACTAGAAAAATGAGGATTTCGAAAGTGATATAATGTTTAGAGAGGCAACCTTAGGAGATATTGTGGGTTCAGTTCCAAACTACCACAATAAAGTGAATATCACAATAAAGGGAGTCAAACAAATTTTTTTAGCTTTCCAGTGCATATAAAGTTATGCACATATCCTTAACTTAAAAAAAATGCACTGCTAAAAAAAAGAAAAAGCTAACTAACCATCATTCGGCAACACAAGGTTACTGTAAAGTTTCAATCTGTTAAAAACAAAAAAACACAGTGTCTGTAAAGCACACTAACACAAAGCACAACAAAATGAAGTATACCATACTACATATACTCTGTGCATGTATGCTAAGATGCGTCAGTCTTGTTGGACTCTCTGCAGCCCTATGGACCACAGCTTGCCACCTTGTACCTACATATATATATATATATATATATATATGTATGTTCAAAAGCATCAATTCTTCGGTGCTCAGCCTTCTTCACAGTCCAACTCTCACATCCATACATGACCACAGGAAAAACCATAGCCTTGACTAGACGGACCTTTGTTGGCAAAGTAATGTCTCTGCTTTTGATATGCTATCTAGGTTGGTCATAACTTTCCTTCCAAGGAGTAAGCGTCTTTTAATTTCATGGCTGCAGTCACCATCTGCAGTGATTTTGGAGTCCCCCAAAATAAAGTCTGACACTGTTTCCACTGTTTCCCCATCTATTTCCCATGAAGTGGTGGGACCGGATGCCATGATCTTCATTTTCTGAATGTTGAGCTTTAGGCCAACTTTTTCACTCTCCGCTTTCACTTTCATCAAGAGGCTTTTGAGTTCCTCTTCACTTTCTGCCATAAAGGTGATGTCATCTGCATATTTGAAGTTATTGATATTTCTCCCAGAAATCTTGATTCCAGCTTGTGCTTCTTCCAGTCCAGCGTTTCTCATGATGTACTCTGCATAGAAGTTAAATAAGCAGGGTGACAATATACAGCCTTGACCTACTCCTTTTCCTATTTGGAACCAGTCTGCTGTTCCATGTCCAGTTCTAACCGTTGCTTCCTGACCTGCATACAAATTTCTCAAGAGGCAGATCAGGTGGTCTGGTATTCCCATCTCTTTCAGAATTTTCCAATGTTTATTGTGATCCACACAGTCAAAGGCTTTGGCATAGTAAATAAAGCAGAAATAGATGTTTTTCTGGAACTCTCTTGCTTTTTCCATGATCCAGCGGATGTTGGCAATTGGATCTCTGGTTCCTCTGCCTTTTCTAAAACCAGCTTGAACATCAGGAAGTTCACGGTTCACATATTGCTGAAGCCTGGCTTGGAGAATTTTGAGCATTACTTTACTAGGCGTGTGAGATGAGTGCAATTGTGCGGTAGTTTGAGCGTTCTTTGGCATTGCCTTTCTTTGGGATTGGAATGAAAACTGACCTTTTCCAGTCCTGTGGCCACTGCTGAGTTTTCCAAATTTGCTGGCATATTGAGTGCAGCACTTTCACAGCATCATCTTTCAGGATTTGGAATAGCTCAACTGGAATTCCATCACCTCCACTAGCTTTGTTCGTAGTGATGCTTTCTAAGGCCCACTTGACTTCTCATTCCAGGATGTCTGGCTCTAGGTCAGTGATCACACCATCGTGATTATCTGGGTCGTGAAGGTCTTTTTTGTACAGTTCTTCTGTGTATTCTTGTCATCTCTTCTTAATATCTTCTGCTTCTGTTAGGTCCATACCATTTCTGTCCTTTATCGAGCCCATCTTTGCATGAAATGTTCCTTTGGTATCTCTGATTTCTTGAAGAGATCCCTAGTCTTTCCCATTCTGTTGTTTTCCTCTATTTCTTTGCATTGATTGCTGAAGAAGGCTTTCTTATCTCTTCTTGCTATTCTTTGGAACTCTGCATTCAGATGTTTATATCTTTCCTTTTCTCCTTTGCTTTTCGCCTCTTCTTTTCACGGCTATTTGTAAGGCCTCCCCAGACAGCCATTTTGCTTTTTTGCATTTCTTTTCCATGGGGATGGTCTTGATCCCTGTCTCCTGTACAATATCACGAACCTCAGTCCATAGTTCATCAGGCACTCTATCTATCAGATCTAGGCTCTTAAATCTATTTCTCCCTTCCACTGTATAATCATAAGGGATTTGATTTAGGTCATACCTGAATGGTCTAGTGGTTTTCCCTACTTTCTTCAATTTAAGTCTGAATTTGGCAATAAGGAGTTCATGGTCTGAGCCACAGTCAGCTCCTGGTCTTGTTTCTGCTGACTGTATAGAGCTTCTCCATCTTTGGCTGCAAAGAATATAATCAATCTGATTTCGGTGTTGACCATCTGGTGATGTCCATGTATAGAGTCAAGTTACTGTACACCAAACATTTAATCTTTTGGAGTGCCAGGGCCCTAGAGAAGTAGTACCTCTTATGTCCATAATTAGGAATTATATAATTATTTTTAGCTCTCTGGGGGAAAAAACCTTTTACCATGTAAGTTTATTGTTAAACTTTTTGGTTAAGTGAACTGCCTGGATTGTCGTTCTGTTTTGGAGTTTGTCAGCAAAACTATAATTTAAGTGTTTTGAAGGTAGGATTAGTGTCTGTTTTCTATGTATATGTAAGAAACTTACCACATAGGAATCCTTTAGATGGCAGTTTGAGAGGAAAAAAAAATCAAGGTCATACAGATAATTCTTCATGTCTTTCGTAAGTAAGATGAAGATGGGAAATGATTTTTTTGGTTGTTGAATAAACCCTTTAATTCTGTTTGATGTATTTCTGTTGCAGTTTTTCTTCATTAAAAAAAAATAATAAACCATAGGTTTATTGTGATATAATTGATGTAAAATAACCAGAGCATCTTTTCATGTGCCTTTTGGCTATGTCTATCTTTTCTTTAGAGAACATTTCTCTAGGTCTTCTACTCATTTTTTTGATTGGATTGTATGTTTTTTTTTTTTTCCCCTAATATTGAGTTGTATGAGCTGTTTGTATATTTTAAATATTAAATCTTTGTCAGTTGCATTATTTGCAGATATTTTTCTCCCAGTCTGTAGGTTGTCTTTTTACTTTGTTTCCTTTGCTTTTATTGTTGTTGTTCAGTCAACCAGTCATGTCAGACTCTGCAATCCCATGGACTACAGCATGCCAGGCTTCCCTTTCCTCACTTTCTTCTGGAATTTGCCCTTTGCTGTACAAAAGCTTTTAAGTTTGATTAAATCCTCTTTGTTTATTTTTGTGTTTATTTCCTTTGCCTTTGGGGACAGATGTAAGAAAATATTGCTGTGATTTATGTCAGAGAATGTCTTGCCTATATTTTATGTTCCCTTCTAGAAGTTTTATAGTGTTATGTCTAACATTTATGTCTTTAAAACATTTTGGGTTTATTTTTGTATATTGTATGAGGCAATGTTCTAAGCTCATTGCTTTACATGTAGCTGTCGAGCATTGCTAACACCATTTGTTGAAGAGACTCTTTTCTCCATTGTATATTCTTGCTGCATTTGTCATAGATTAATTAACTGTGGTTGTATTGGTTTACCTCTGCACTCTGTATTCTAGTCCATTGATCTATTGCATCTGTTTTTGTACCAGTACCATACTGTTTGATTGCTGTAGCTTTATAGTATAATCTAAAGTCTTGAAGGCTTTTGCCTCCCTTTGTTGTTTTTTCTTAGGATTGCTTTGGTAAGTCTGGGTATTCTGTGGTTCCATATACATATTAGGATTATTTGTTCTAGTTCTATATAAAACATGTCTTGTCTTGGTATGGATTGCATTAAATCTTTAGATTGCCTTGGGTAGTATGTCCCTTTTGACAGTATTGTTGGAATCCAAGAGTATGAGCTTTGAATCATCTTCAGTTTCCTTTATCAGTGCTTTATAGTTTTTACAGTATGGGTCTTCCACTTCCTTGTTGAAGTTTATTCCTAGATTTTTTTTTTCCCACAATTTTATATGCATGTGTTTTTTTAACTTTCTCTTTCTGATATTTCATTTTTAGTTCATAGAAGTGTACTGGATTCTGTATTTTAATCTTGTATTTTGCAAACTTAATGATTCATTTATTAGTTCTACTAGTTTTTCTGTGGAGATTCTGGGATTCTTTGTATACATTATTATGTCATCTGCCAAGAGTGACAGTTTTTCTTCTTCCTTTTCAATTTGAATTCCTTTTTTGTTTTATTTTTCTTCTTTGATTGCTGTAGCTAGGACTTCCAATACTGTGTTGAATAGTAGCAGTGAGACATCTTTGTATTATTTGTGAGTTTAGCAGGAAGACTTTCAGCTTTTTACTGTTGAGTATTATATTGGCGGTGGGTTTGTCATAAATGGTCTTTATTGTGTTGAGATATGGCCTCTCTCTTTCTACTTTGGTTAGCGTTTTGTCATGAACAGATGTTGATTTTTGTGAAATGCTTTTCCTGTATCTATTGAGATAATCATGTGGTTTTTGTCTCTTTTTTTGTTATTGTTGTGTATCACATTGACTGATTTGCATAGTTGAGTCATTCTTGTGACCCTGGAATAAATACACTTTGATTATGTTGTGTGATCCCTTTTATGTATTGTTGGATTCAGTTTGCTAATATTTTATTGAGTTTTGCATCTCTATTCATCAAAGATACTGGCTTGTAATTTTATTTTTTTTAATAGTGTCTTTATTTGGCTTTTTTATCAGTATGATGATGGCCTCAGTGACTTAATTTTTTGGAATAGTTTTGAGAAAGATAGTTACAAGTTCGTATTTATATGTTTCATAGAATTCTCCAATGAAGGCATCCAGTCCTAGACTTTTGTTTGCAGGGAGTTTGTTTACAGATTCCATTTCACTTTTAGTGATTGGTCTGTTCACATTATCTGTTTTCTTTGTGACCCACTGTTGGCAAATGTTTCTAGAACCTTTTCCCTTCTAGGTTGTTCAGTTGATTGGCATGTAACTGCTCATAGTATTCTCTTATGATATTTTATATCTGTGTTGTCAGTTGATTTTTCTCCTCTTTCATTTCTTATTTTGTTATTTGGGTTCTCCCTTGGTGAGTCTAGCTAGAGATTTGTCAATTTTGTTTATTTAAAAAAAAAAAAAACAGCTCTTGATTTTATTGATCATTTCTACTTTTTTCAAAAGTCATTTCTCTCTGCTCTTAATTATTTCCTTCCTTCTGCTGAGTTTGGACTTTGTTTTCTAATTCTCTGAAGTGATAGTTATTTGTCATTTTTGTTTCTTGAGGAAGGCCTGTATCACTATGAACTTCCCTCTTAGAATTACTTTCGATGCATCCCATAGATTTTGTAAAGTTGTGTTTTCATTTTTATTTTTTTAAAGGTATTTTCTGGTTTATTCTTTGATTTTGTCATTGACCCATTGCTTCTTAGTAGTGTGTCGTTTAGTCTCTGTGTGTTTGTTCTTTCTTCATTCCTCCCCTCCCCCGTGGTTAATTTCTAATTTCATACCTTTGTGATCAGAAAAGTTGGTTGAAATAATTTCTATCCTTTTAAATTGTTGAGGCTTGCTTTGTGACCCTGTGTGTGATCTATCCTAAAGAATGTTTTATGCATCCCTAAGAAGAGTGTATATTCTCCTTTTGTTTTTGGATGTTGTGTCCTGGACACATCAATGAAATACAGCGTATCTGTGTCATTTAGAACCTCTGTTGCCTTATTGATTTTCTGTCTGTATGTCCATTGATGTCAGTGGAGTGTTAGTCTCCTGCTGTTATTGTATTATTGTTGGTCTTTCCCTTTATGTCTGTGAGTATTTGCCTTATAAATTTAGGTGCTCTGTATTTGGTGTATATATGTCAAGAAGTATAATGTATCCTTACTTGTCTGTCTTTATAGCCTTTGTTTTAAAGTTTGTTTTGTCTGATAAGAGTATTGCTACTCCTGTTTTCATTTTGTTTCCATTTTCTAGTTTAAGGCAGTAAACAATTGCATTGTTGAGAATTTTTTCCCCTAATAATAAATCTTTTTCTAAGAATACCTTTAATATTAAATTTCTTCCAACTCCACTTTAGTTGAATCCCAGAGATTTCAGTGTTGATTTCCCATTTTCATGTAGTTAAATATTTAAAGAAAATTTCCTCTGAGAGCCTTTGGGGTCCCTTGATTATTTGGAAGTGTGTTGTTCCATTTCAAAATGTTTGGGAAATTTATAGGTATTTTTCTATTACTGATTCTTAGTTTGAGTCTATTATGATCAATTGAGTGTATGATTTCAATTCTTTTAAATTTAAAATGTTTGTTTTGTGACCTAGGACATGCTTTGTTTTTATTAATGTTCCATGTGTAGTTGAACAGAATGTATATTCTGTTTTTATTGGGTGGAATGCTCTGTTGATGTTATTAGATTCCCCTGGTATATGGTGGTCATTTTTCTGTTCCTTGTTGATTTTATCTAGTGCTTCTCAGTTGTTGAGGGAGAGGTATTGACTCTTACCTCTGGTTAGATACTGACTGGAAGGTAGGCAGTAAATATAACACCTGAAATACCTTTCTGGAAGGGAAAAAAAAGGTTCATTTTCTAAATCCTTGTTTTAAAATTCCAATGCCATATCAAAATGCACCATGGTTAGAAAGTCAGGGGAAGGGAAAAGAAAAAAAAAAAAAGACTATGTCCAAAGGAAAGATAATACACTGTCTTATTTATATGTTTAGGCCCTGAGCAACTTTTGGGTGCTAGCTGAAAAAAGGGGTAAGACTTTGGAAGGGAAAAACCCATCCCCATTTTAATAGTAGGGTTTTCCTCCACCCTAAAGTGAGAGCCAGAACAAAAATAAGGCATTTGATAATAAATTTTCCTGAAGCTTTGAAGAACAAGAAAGATCAGCATGCCCTGAGAAGTGCTTTGGACTTAAAGTATAAAGATTTCACCCAAAGGGTTTTACTTAAGTGTGAGGCTTATTTTGTGCATAGTTCAAGCAGTAGAATTCATTGAGCATCTGTTAGAAACATGTAAATTTCACATTTATGTTTTTTGGTGGGTTTTTTTTTGAGAGGGGCATAATACCAAACTTTAGATTATGTGTCTCAAGGCCTTTTCCCCTTCATTTTAAAAAGAAAAAAAGAGATTAGTAACTAAGACACCATTTATGAAAATGTTATCATGTTTTTGGTGGTTTATAAAACATTCCTAATGCATATTATCTCATTCGATCCATACAACCCTGTGAGATTTGTAACACGGGTTCTTTATTCTTTAATTTTGCAATCTCTAAAAGGTTAAGTGATTGTTTCCTCAGGTCATAAAATTGGGTAGAATAAAATTTAGATATTCTCATTCCTAATTAGCCTTCTTTCTGTGATACTCTGCCTTTGAAAGGATATATCTGTTTTCTTGAATAGAATTGACTTTACATAAAGTATATTTTATTTATGCTTTATATTTTATAGATTTTATATGTACTCCAGTGATCATGTGTTATAATATTTAATTCTACATAAGAATAAATTTCAGAGATTATTAGAAAGGTTTAATAAATTTTCAGACATTGACTTCATCCTGAATTTTCTCTTCCATGAACTTGTTTTTAGATATCCTTTGATTATTTGCCCATAGATAACTATGACTTCTTATATGTTTTTACCTTTATGTTTTGATTTCAAATTATTTTTATTCTTTTTCTGATTTTATTTTTATATTAGAAAAAGTTAGAAAATGTATATGTTAGTGTTTGTGAAGTTTCTCTTGTAATTTTTTTGGTTCAGTATTTACTTTCCCCTATAGTAGAAACAGATATTTTAAATTATTAAAATTTTTTTCTATGGTTGGTGTTATGTATTGTGAGATAACTTTTTAAAAATACATTTTCCAATCTGTTTACTTGTATTTTGGTTATTATATAGTAAAATCTTATACCTTTTAAACCCATGTTATTTTGTTGTCTGTTCTGTCAGTTTTATGCAAATGCCAAATTACTTTTGAAAAATTTTGCTTTATAATTTCAATTATATTTTCATATATTCAGATATTTCATATTTTGATATACTTATGTTTCAGTTATATCACACATTATTGAAATCACTGTGTATGTATTAAACATTTTTCTTGAAAAGAATTTTTCTTGTAGACCTGTTTTGTCATTAGATTCATGATGTAAACTTAAATATGATTAAAATATGTCAAATATAAACAAACCAATGAAAATCAATATGTGTATGTAGATGTCATTGTTGAAGTTTAGTTGGAGTTTTTGACCTTTTTCTCTCACTTTATGTCTTTTCTAAGATTTCTTTATTGAAAGTTTTTTTTTTTACTGAGGAGGGAGGGACTTTTAAAACAATCCTATCTTAGACTTAGCCATTTGTAACAAGTAAAAAACTAGTATTCTGTGATGAAGATGATGATGTTGTTTTTATTATGATGATGGTGATGATACCTTCAATAATTGGACAGTAGATCTCATTGATTGGACAAGTTAATTTTATCAATATTGTAACCCTGAAGCATCCATATTGTTCAGTGTTTGTGATGGTTGTTTGTTTTGTCTTAATTTAAATTTGTTATTGAGCTCAGTATTCTCTAGGAACTGTGTTTTTAGCAGAACAGGTTAAAATGTAATTGTTGTAATGAATGTTGATCTTACAATACTATTTATTTTAATTTAAAGATAAACTTTTTGTTGAATGGAGTCTACAATGACAGCTTTCCTCTCCAGAGTATTATTCATCAGTGTGCTGGATAGCTCTTTATAAATCATAGCCTTAGATGTTGCTATTTGCTTTTGTAAAAGACAGGCTTTAATCTGAAATTTCTAAATAATCAGGGCTCTGTAAAAAAATCTAATACAGAGCTTTTTAGATAATATAATTGAATGACTGTGTTCTGGAAATGGTGTTAGGAAGTAATATATAAATAAATAAAGAAACATGTTGCCAACAGTCTGGGAACATATTTATAGCAAATATGATAGGCAAACAGTGAATATTATTATATAATTAATACACGGTGATGTAATATAAAAAGATAGGGAGTAAAAATTACATAGACATTCCCCAAAGAAAATACAGATAGTAAAAGTTACTCAGCCTTATCATTTAGAAATTCATGTGAGACCATCAATAAGAACCTTCTGGCAGCATATGAAATACTCAATACAGTGGTAATATCCAGTGCCATCCATGATTAAGTAACTCCGATAGATTATTGGGAGAATGTTTGAAGTAGTACAGTCATTTTAAAAAGTAGTTTGATAATTTTTATCAACCAGCTTAAAATTGTTACTTTGATCCATTAATTCTTTTTCATTTCTCAAGGAAATAATTATAGATATTTAAAGTTTTTGTATGTATGTATTATAAATCATTATTACATTTAGGCAGATAGAGTAATTTTTGATCATTTGTTTGATGAAATATTGGGCAGTTGTCAAGAGCTGATATTTATAAGTATTATCATATTATGGGTGAATGTTTATAACATTGTTAATAAAGAAGACATTGTAAATAAATATAATTACAGATAAAAACAGGAACACAATAACTTGTGGGTGGTTTAAAAAGTAGGGTAAGAATTTAAAGGAATATAGTAGACCTTTTATTTTAAGCACAAACAAGATTTTAAGTATTTTAGGAACATCTGAAGGTTGCTTGAAATTTCTCTGAGGCACTTATCTGCGTTGTGCTCTTTGCAAAGTTGGTGTGTAGGAGGGAGTCACTTTCATCAGTGTAGCCAGCTGCCCAGTCCCTGTATGTCAGTTTTTGCTTTTTCTGCTCTTTTTTACATAAATATCCGGGGGGAAGGAAATATGCTATTTTAATGCTGCTTGAGAAGTTGAGGATTCATAAATTTCTCAGACATATTCATGTATATTCCAATAATCCACTTGGCAGTTGTGGCCTCTGTGTTCTGGGGTTATATAATTTCCCCCTTTTGAAATAGTTTCCTGATTTTCAAAAATTCTTTCAAGAGCATGATATTTTTAAAGGAAAAGAAAACCTTTTTTTCAGTTATCAGTTAAGTATTCTAGCATCAAACTCTTCTTCATGAGACAGTATATTCTGTTTTTCTTGCAGTGTCTCATACGCCATTAATCCCTTTTAGAATTTGAATTTATCTCTAGAAGTTCAATTTGTGCCTTACTTTATTACATGTGTTTTTACTAATGTTTAATCTTTTCTGTTTTGAACACATGAAATACAGTTATAACTCTTGTAAGTTCTTGTTTATTGTACTGTAATCTGTGCCATTGGTTCATGTATTTTAATATTCAATAGAAAAATGTAAAAATGCAAAAAACACTTAACATGTATAAAATACAAATACTACCTAACAAGTTTGTTTTAGAATATTATAAGCATGTTGTATCGCCTCTCTCTGTAACTTTGCAAAATGTCGTTGTTTGTATGTGTATATAGTATATTGTTTAATCATACATATTTTACTATAAATTACCTGTGGCTGTGTGTATTCTTCTAAAATGTCTTCTTCTTCCTTAATATTATGTTATTGAGAGACACATTGACGTGTATATTTGTCATTGGTTTTACTCTTCTGTAGTAGTATTTTGAAAGAATGGTTTTGTTTGTTCTCCAGTTGATTTCAGTTATACACCTTATCTCAGTATATATACATTATTTCCATTTCAGTTATACATGTTTGTTTTGTTTTTGACAGTGTTGTTATGAACATTCTTGTACATGTCTTCCAATGTACAAATCTAAGAACTTCTCTGAGTTATATGGAATGAGCTTCAGTTCAGTTCAGTCGCTCAGTTGTGTCTGATTCTTTGCGACCCCATGAATCGCAGCACGCCAGGCCTCCCTGTCCATCACCAACTCCCGGAGTTCACTCAAACTCATGTCCATTGAGTCGGTGATGCCATCCAGCCATCTCATCCTCTGTCGTCCCCTTCTCCTCCTGCCCCCAATCCCTCACAGCATCAGAGTCTTTTCCAGTGAGTCAACTCTTCCCATGAGGTGGCCAAAGTACTGGAGTTTCAGCTTCAGCATCATTCCCTCCAAAGAAATCCCAGGGCTGATCTCCTTCAGAATGGACTGGTTGGATCTCCTTGCAGTCCAAGGGACTCTCAAGAGTCTTCTCCAACACAACAGTTCAAAAGCATCAATTTTTTGGCGCTCAGCCTTCATCACAGTCCAACTCTCACATCCATACATGACCACTGGAAAAACCATAGCCTTGACTAGATGGACCTTTGTTGGCAAAGTAATGTCTCTGCTTTTGAATATGCTATCTAGGTTGGTCATAACTTTCCTTCCAAGGAGTAAGCGTCTTTTAATTTCATGGCTGCAGTCACCATCTGCAGTGATTTTGGAGCCCCAAAAAATAAAGTCTGACACTGTTTGCACTGTTGCCACATCTATTTCCCATGAAGTGATGGGACCAGATGCCGTGATCTTCGTTTTCTGAATGTTGAGCTTTAGGCCAACTTTTTCACTCTCCACTTTCACTTTCATCAAGAGGCTTTTTATTTAGTTCCTCTTCACTTTCTGCCATAAGGGTGGTGTCATCTGCATATCTGAGGTTATTGATATTTCTCCCAGCAATCCTGATTCCTGGTTGTGCTTCTTCAAGCCCAGCGTTTCTCATGATGTACTCTGCATAGAAGTTAAATAAGCAGGGTGACAATATACAGCCTTGACGTACTCCTTTTCCTATTTGGAACCAGTCTGTTGTTCCATGTCTAGTTCTAACTGTCGCTTCCTGACCTGCATACAGATTTCTCAAGAGGCAGATCAGGTGGTCTGGTATTCCCATCTCTTTCAGAATTTTCCACAGTTTATTGTGATCCACACAGTCAAAGGCTTTGGCATAGTCAATAAAGCAGAAATAGATGTTTTTCTGGAACTCTCTTGCTTTTTCCATGATCCAGCAGATGCTGGCAATTTGATCTCTGGTTCCTCTGCCTTTTCTAAAACCAGCTTGAGCATCTGGAAGTTCACGGTTCACAGTATTGCTGAAGCCTGGCTTGGAGAATTTTGAGCATCACTTTACTAGCGTGTGAGATGAGTGCAATTGTGTGGTAGTTTGAGCATTCTTTGGCATTGCCTTTCTTTGGGATTGGAATGAAAATTGACCTTTTCCGGTCCTGTGGCCACTGCTGGGTTTTCTAAATTTGAATGAGCTTAGGAATGGTAGGTTTTAGTAATGGGGTATTCATATGGAATCTTACTAGGTTATCCTGGTTGATTTCTGAAGTGTTTTTATCTTATTTACAATGTTTCTTTTTATATGTATATATACACACACGTGTGTATATATATACATGCATGTGCACATATATTTATATGTATGTATATATTTATTGTTGCAGTTAACATAGTAGAAAATATCTTTTTGTCTAAATTATTCACTTTTTTCTTCTTTTTAAATATTACTTATTTTAGGAACTGAATCATTAATTTAGAGGATACAAATTTTTTATTAACTAGCTATCTTTTTTAAAGTTCTGTTTTTCTTGACTTACCATGTACTCTTCCCATGTTTTATTTGTTAAGAAAGTTATGCATGTGTAACATACTCAAATAGTTCTACAAAATTTATTGCTAAAAATAGCAATTGCTTGTCTTGTTTCTGCCCCATTTACTTTTCCCTGGAGGCCACCATTTTCAGCATTTTTGCTGATTTTTTGGTATTTACCTCCATAGCTCTAAATCACCTGCCTGTATTTCTATTTCTTAATTTTTATCTTCTTTGACTTCTCACTTTGAAACATGAAAATTTAGCTTCCTTTATTTCTTCCAGCTTCCAGCACCATCCAAACCTCACATGTGTACTCTTCCCTCATCTCTTTTATCCCAAATAAATAATGTGCTAACATTATTAGGAAAAGTAAATGCATAGCTGAGTTATTTAGCAAACTATAATTTCTCTTCTTTTTGTTTTCTTTTAAACAGAGAAGGATGCTAGTAAAAGAAGCAGTAAGAATTTTGAAATCTTAGATTTGTATTGCAAATTTGTATTGCAGAGGAGAATTTGTGGAAGGAGATAATACGAGTCACTAAGGAAGCCATAGATTCCATAAATGGGAGTGGATCAAGATGAGTAAAAATGACTAACCATCAAAAAGTACCTCATTGTGTTTTGATTTCCATTTCTCTAATAATTAGTGATGTTGAAGCATCTTTTCATGTGCTTGTTGGCCATCTGTATGTCTTCTTTAGAGAAACATCGATTTAGGTATTCTGCCAATTTTTTGATTGGTTTGCATGTTTTTACAGTACTGAGTTGTTTGAACTGTTTATGTATTCTGTATATTAATACCTTTTTGGTTATTGTTTCCAAATATTTTCTTCTGGTCTGTAGGTTGTCTTTTCATTTATTGATGGTCCCTTTTCTGGACAAAGCTTGTAAGTTTGATTAGATCCCCTTTGTTTATTTTTGCTTCTATTTATTTTGCCTTGGGAGACTGATCTAGGAAACTATTGCTATGATTTATGTCAAAGAACATCTTCCTTGTGTCCTCTCCTAGAAGTTTTATGTTGTCATGTCTTACATTTAGGTTTTTAAGCCATTTTTAGTTTGTTTTCAAATATGTTAGCGAATGTTCTGGTTTCATTCTTTGACATGTAACTGTCCAGTTTCCCCAGCATCACTTATTGAAGGGACTATCTTTTCTCCATTGTACATTTTTCTTTCTTGTTGTAGGGTAATTGACCATAAGTGCGTGGTTTTATTTCTGGGCTACCTATCCTGTTCTACTGATCAATGTGTCTGTTTTATACCAGTACTATACTGGACTTCCCAGGTGGCTCAATGGTTGAGTTCTCCTGCCAGTGCAGGTGACACAAGAGACAAGGGTTTGCTCCCTAGCTTGGGAATATCCCCTAGAGAAGGAAATAGCAGCCCCCTCCAGTATTATTGCCTGGAAAATTCCATGGATAGAGGAGCCTGGTGGGCTACAGTCCATGGGGTTGCAAGTGTTGAACACGAATGAGCAGGCATGCATACATAAACTGTTTCAGTTACTATGACCTTGTAGTATAGTCTGAAGTCAGAGAGTATGATTCCTCCAGCTCTATTCTTCTTTCTTAAGATTGTTTGGTATTCAGGGTCTTCTGTGTTTCCATACAAATTAAAAATTTTTTGTTCTAGTTCTGTGAAAAATGCCATTGGTGATTTCATAGAGATCACATTGAACCTGTAGATTGCCTTGGGTAGTATAGTTTCTTTAACAGTATTGATTTTTCCAATTCAAGAATACGGTATATCTTTCCATCTGTTTGTATTGTCTTCAATTTATTTTACCAGCATCTTACAGTTTTTGGAGTTTAGATCTTTTGCGTCCTTAGGTAGATTTATTCCTAGGTATTTTATTCTTTTTGGTGCCGTGGTAAATGGGATTGTTTCCTTATTTCCTCTTTTGATAGTTCATCGTTGATTAATACAGATTTTTGTATGTTAATTTTGTATCCTGAAACTTTACCAAAATCATTGATAACCTCTTGTAGTTTTCTGGCAGAATCTTCAGGGTTTTCTATGTATAGTATCATGTCATTGGCAGACAGTGACATTTTTACTTCTTCCTTTCCAATTTGGGTTCCTTTTATTTTTCTTCTCTGATTGATATGGATAGGACCTCCAAACTATATTAAATAGAAGTCCTACTCATTTTTTTGATACCTATGTTGGGTCATTCAGTTGAATCTCTTTTTCTTTAATCTATTAAATTAGATTTTCTCAATTTAAGTAAACATGGAGTTGAGTAGTATCATTTCTTTTCTGCTAAAATTACTAGTCTTATCATTTTCTTACTAAAGAGAGGATAAATATGTTAAATCCAAGTAGATCACTTTCGTTTTCTCACATATATTCTTTGTACATAAAATGATTCAACAGATATTAGTATTAAGTGGCTAGAAAGGTAGTTCTGGCTTTCTCTTCCACACTTATTAAGGTTTAATTGTTAAGTGTGAGTAGTGGTCTCATATTTCAAAATTTGGCATTTTAGCACATTTTATGTATTTTAAAACTTTTCCATGTTACTTTTTTGTTAAAATTTATTAAACTTAGCATGAAAGTGAAAAGTGTTAGTTGTCCAGTTGCGTCCAACTCTTTGTGACCCCATGGACTGTAGCCTACCTCTGTCCAAGGAATTCTCCAGGCAAGAAAACTGGAGTGGGTAGCCATTCCCTGTCATGCAACTTGAGAAATTTCAAAGTTCATCAGGATATTTATTTATAGTAATTTGGCACAGTTTTTTTTGTAACCTGTTGATATTACTTTGAATTTATAATAATCATAGTTCAGTTCTTGCTTTATCAATTCATAATATTTGAAACATTTTCCTCCAGAGTAAAGTTCTCATTAGGTAGGGAATGTTTGGGTAATACTGTTTCTTAAAATATAGATTTTGAAATGGAATAGTGTTCAACATTTTGAAGAAGTTAGACATGATGTTTTGATACCTTTATATTTATTCAGTATTGAAATATTTAAATGTGTGTATTTTTTTTAATAGATTATCTTTCTCAAGGAATAGACCTTTCTGGAATAGAAGTGATAGAAAATGATCTACTTTTTGTTGCAAGAGCTCGACTTGAAGTGGAAAATCAAGCTAAGCGCCTACTGGAGCAGGGTGTGGAGACTCAGGTAATAAAATAATATTACTTTTTTAATGTGAAAAATGTCATAATATAGATGAACATTTGATTTCGTGTTTAAAATAATGTATGTCCTTATTACTGAGGAACAATGTCTATGATTTTAATTCGAGAGTAGGCATAATGTAAGTACAAGAAAAATTTTAAAAGTATGTTTATTTAATTCTACTTAAAATAGATTCTAAGATGTCTAATGTGTACTATATATAATATGAAATGTATTTTAAATATCTTATGTATATGTAGATAGGTGGTTAATAGATGTTGAGTAGGCTTCCTTTGTCCAAGTCACTGGTACTCATTTAAGCTTTTCAATGACCCAGTTAGGATGGTATGACTGCTATTTCCATTTTACAAATGGGGAAACTGAAAGCTTGATAATTGGTCATAGGTCATACATCTAGTAAACGGTTTAGTTTGCCACTCTTAATAATCACGGTGCTATAAATTTTTTTAGAAATTTCTCAAGATTTCTCCTAAGATACCATTTTCCTGATGCTTAATTTTCTGAATTAGAAGAGCCTAATGGTATTGATGTAGTAGAATCAGCAAATTAAATATAAATCTCAGTTCTATATTTGCATTGCACCCAGATAGTTGCTCCATTTGTATTGGACCCAAATTTCTAATTCATGTTCTTTAAACCAAAGGTTTTATTTTGAAAAATAAAATTTCATTTTGCGCATTTGTATTGGACAGAAATAATTTTATAAATAGTTCTTCAGTCTCAAAATCAGGAAATATTTGATTTCTGATTCTTAGCTGTTGTAGTTATAAATAACTGAATGTCAGTTATGTTTAAATGAACTTTTAAAGTTGATTATCATGTATATATAATGAAAAGTGAACAAATCATAGACACACATGTAGAATGAAATACTTCAAAGTGAGCACACTTGTGAAATCAAAACACCGGTCAAGATATGGGACATTACCAGAACTCCTGGTGTCTCTTCACTCTCACTCACAATCACTACTCTTTCCTTTCCCACAGATAACTTTGATTCTAACTTCTAACCTGGAGTTTAGTTTTATCTGCCACCCATTATGTGTTAACTCTTGGTCTCACTATGAAGATAAAATGCTCATACTGTTGAAAAATACTTGTCTACATCAAATAAGAGAGCATACCTCATTCTTAAAGAAATATTCAAGGAATTGCAAGTCAGTTTTGAATTAACATGAATATTTCTATAGAAAATTGGTGCTGGCCCAGCTCATTTAGTTACAAGAAAGGAAGTAATTAACATTTCAGAAAGGGCAGTGTCACAGAATTTTTGTATTCCTCTAATGTTCGTAATATCACTACATCAGAGATTAAACCTTTATTTATATGTACTGTTTAATATTTTTTACCTGTGAAGTTTTTATTGCTATGTATATATGTATATGTATGCATGTCTTTGATTTATACAATTCTTAATATTTTACTGTATTTTAGAGTCATGGAAATGAAAACCAAAATGGTAGAAAGGAAATAGTATCACAGTTTGTAGAACTCAAATACTATTTTTAATAGAGATGGGGGAAATGATTATCATTTAAAGACTAATTTGTTTTATTACATTCTCATATATTTAAAATGGGAAAATATTTTCTAGGATAGTAGTTCCTAAGCAAACTCTGTTTTATGTATGTTGTTACTTTATGTCCATTTTAAAAATTGTCAAATATGACTTTACTTCAGTTTTTAAATCACATTGAAATTAAACTAATCAACTTTTAAGAAATTAATATTCCTTAAATATTGGTAGTGTTATATATGCAGATTTATGAAGTTAACCAAAAGATTATTTAAGTGGGTAAGTATTGTTTAGCCAATTGCCTATATCTAATCAATGAAATTATGAGGATAAAGAAGAAAAAATTTTTAAATGTTGTGCATCTATATGGGTAGATGTGGAATGATCTCCATGGAACTAAAGAACTATAATTTTGTTGTATGTTTCAGTGTGATTTGAAGGAAAATAGATTCTGCTTAGTGGATGGGAATATTGTCTCTTTGTTAAGGCTATGCTGTGCTTAGTCTCTCAGTCATGTCCAACTCTTTGCAACTCCGTGGACTGTAGCCCTCCAGGCTCCTCTGTCCGTGGGGATCCTCCAGGCAAGAATACTGGAGTGGGTTGCCATGCCCTCTTCTAGGGGATCTTTCCAACCTAGGGATCGAACCCAGGTCTCCTGCATAGCAAGCAGGTTCTTTACCATCTGAGCCACCAGTTATGTTATAGATTGCTGACATTAACCATTAATATTTTAAAATTCATTTTTCTTGTTAAACTCCATAGATATAAAGTAACCTTCTGAGTATAATTTGGCCTTCTCCATAATTTTTCTAAAGGGAGAAAATGTACTGTCTTGCCAGTATTAGCATTCTGGTTCATTTCACAATTTTTACAACATTGCTGCTGCTAAGTCGCTTCAGTCGTGTCTGACTCGGTGCGACCCCAGAGACGGCAGCCCACCAGGCTCCCCCGTCCCTGGGATTCTCCAGGCAAGAACACTGGAGTGGGTTGCCATTTCCTTCTCCAATGCGTGAAAGTGAAGTCGCTCAGTCATGTCCGAAACTTTAACGACCCCATGGACTGTAGCCTACAGGCTCCTCCGTCCATGGGATTTTCCAGGCAAGAGTACTGGAGTGGGGTGCCATTGCCTTCTCCGTTTTACAACATTCCTCATGTGTAAATTGATATTTGTATTTGTAGCATTATTTATGTCTGAATTTAGTCATGTGTGTCTATCTCCCTCAGACCTGGGTCCTCTGGGTTATTTTCACACAGTCAGGTTTCTGGCTTAGCAGGATGAGATTATACCCTTATCAGTAACAGTGTCCCTGAGATAATGTTCTCAGGAACCAGGATGTCTTAGCAGAAAGTGCTTGTGTTTTGGAGCCTCTTTCCTTTTCCTTTTAGAAAGCAGCATGTCAGAGGTGTCCTGCAGCTGTCCCAGCAGGCAGTATAGGAATTCAGGGTGAAACTAACCTTTATTGAATGCTCCTTCTCTGCCAGGCTTTGTGTTAGTCACTTTATATTTGTTATCTCAACCACAGTAAATTATGTGAGGAAGATATAATTATCCACTTTTTAAGTTAAGGAAACAAAGGCCTGGAAAGGTTAGGAAATTAACTG
The DNA here is from genome assembly GCF_019923935.1 of Bubalus bubalis. Lineage (NCBI taxonomy): Eukaryota > Metazoa > Chordata > Mammalia > Artiodactyla > Bovidae > Bubalus > Bubalus bubalis. Next base: position 48,039,265 of record NC_059164.1, on the reverse strand, counting down.
CAGATGAGTTAGCTATCAAGTAGTAGAGTCATGGTCTGGGGTCGCTGCTTTTCCTCTTTCTTCAGTAGGACCAAGCAGTTTATTCTAATTATGTTAAATAATTGCATTTTAAATAATCTGACAATTTGTGAAGCAATTTATATAAAAACAGTAATTTTTATAGTGTTAAAGTTTCTTTGGGAAGCCTCCATGGAATGACTAATCTAAACCAACTCCTCAGAATTTTTGTTTTTCTCTGGCCAACTCTCTTTTTTTCATTTTCTGAAATGACTATTTTAGACTCTCCACTTTCCGTCAACCTTCCCCTCTCACCCCACACACCAACTAAGGCAGATGCTTTTAATTTCTACTTCACAAAGGTGCCTCCCTATATCCCATTTTTTGGATCCCATTTTCTTGGGAAACCTATCTCCTTCATATTTCTGTCTCTCATGTCTTTGTTCTTTTACTCTATTTCTTCTCATCAGCATTTAATTATACTCCTTTTATGCCACTCTCCTCTGTATTCTCTGTTTTTCAGTCTCACAAGCTTTCTTTAGTTTTCCACATGTGCATTTTCCTTCTTCCTCTAGGGATTTCGAGTTCTTTTTATGCCTGGAAACACTCTTTCTACTTCCCATTAAAACAGAAGCTGCAGGTTATATATATTGGGTTCTCAAAATATATTTTCCCATTTATAAGAAATCATTGAAATAGTTAAGTTTATTATTAATATTTATTACAAACATAGACTAAAATAACTATAGCATTTTAATATTGATGTAATACTGCATACCTGAACTGTAACTTAGTTTATGGGCTCATAACCTGAATCAAGGTGTTCAGTAAACATGTGTCATTACTTGCATTTAATAATCAACTTCTGACATTAATTTGATTCCTCAGAAAAGTTAGTTATCTTCTTTTATTGAGTATATAGTTGGTGGCCATCATTTAACTGTAAAACTTAAATTTACTAAAAGAAAATTAGGGTAATTTATTTTTGTAGCATTCTTTTTCTGAAACCAAAATTTTTTTTTTTTTTTTATTTTATTTTTAAACTTTACATGCAGGTAACCTCTTTTTGATCATTACTGTTTTTCCCTAGTTAATTGCTTAATTGTTCTGTATTCATTTGTAGGTTTTTATAGCTTTGTAGTGTTACAAAGTCTCTACTATAGTATTACAAAATGTTTGTCTTGGAAGACATAAACTAAATAATTATTTAGATACTAAGGAACTGTATTTTCTTCTTATAGTACAAAACTGTAAGTAAACTGGTGACCTCACAAACTCATGCTATTTCTATATGGAAAAGATTCGTAGTGATACCACTGCCACATTCTTTCTGCAGTGTTTAGGATTGATGACCCAGAGTACTTCTTCTGGTGAAGCATACCATTATCACCACATAAGAAAGAACATTCTTCAGTTTGACAGGCAGTTTTTGTTCCAAATATGGAGCTAGGTAAATGACCATCTGCCGCTCCTCCTTGACTCCTGTTTCTCTTTTTTACTGATCCTGAAAATCTTCCGTTGAAAGAAGCCACACAAAGAAGAAGAGAACCTTATAGTATTTTCAGGATTGCAACAGACTCCATTACCTCAAGCTGTAACTAGCTTTCAAAATAGGTGACAGAGAATTTGATCTGGATGAGTTCCTACATCACCATAGATACCAGGCCCCCACACTGAAATGATGACATTTTAATCAGAAAGATGGCTTTAGCTTGTGAATTACAAGCTTTTACGGTAAACAAGTACAGGGCTTTCTAGAGATTCTAGGGTGGAAGGGGATCATGTGCTTACTTATCTTGAAGATTATCAGGAAGAAAGTCTCTCAGCTCTGTGCCAGGCTGGAATCTCCCCTGTGGTAATTGTTGCCAGTACTAGGAGGCAAACATCCACAATCTGCCTTTTCCCTGAGTCAGAAAGCCTCCTTGGTCAGGTCCACACAAAGTACTGGTGCTTATCATTTGTCAGCTAAAAATACCATGACAGCATGATCCAGACAAAATCTCTCTAAGAGGACAATGTGGAATTGAAGTTCACTAAATAAATGTCTACATAGCATACAGTAACTGATAATGATGTTATGAACCCTTTTAACTTACATTGTTAAAGATTCTGAATTGTTTCCACCACAGCTGTTGCTGCTGCCTAGTCGCTTCAGTTGTGTCCAACTCTGTGCGACCCCATGGACTGTAGCCTGCCAGGGTCCTCTGTCCATGGAATTCTCTAGGCAGAGTACTGAAGTGGGCTGTCATGCCCTTCTCCAGGGGCTCTTCCCAACCCAGGGATCAAACCCACGTCTCCCACATTGCAGGCAGATTCTTTACCATCTGAGCCATCAGAGAATCCCAAGAAGGCTGGAGTGGGTAGCCTATCCCTTCTCCAGGGAATTTTCCCAACTCGAATCGAACCAGAGTCTCCTGCATTGAAGGTGGATTCTTTACCAGCTGAGTTACCAGGGAAGCCCCTTCCAGCACAGAGAGGGTACCACTTCAGATGTATTGTGTTGAAGGTTTATGGAAGTTAGGCATTTTTCTAAGCTACAAAAGGAACTTTTTGGCAAAGTTGAACTCATTGATTGCTTTCGTAATTAGTTATGGGAGTTCAGTTTGCAACAGGTTTTTTTTTTTTTTTTTTATGATTCTTTTCTTCTCTGTGTGCCCAGTAAACACCATAGTTGACTCAGTGTCAGTTGAGTCAAGTTGAATACCTGCTTAAAGAGGGCTAGCTTTCCTACTGTTAGTTGCTGGTTTCCTGGCTGGTCACATGAATTCTAGAACAGATCTCATTATTTGAATTTATAGGAATTCCTTTTGTATCTTTGGTCCCAATGTTTTTGCTGTTTACTAAATATAAAGTTCCAGTAATTTTTCAAAAATGTATGAAGCATTTTTCTTGACACACAATAAACAATTTGAGGGAACGGGCGAGATGGGTGAAGGGGGCCAAAATCTTCTAGTTATAAAATAAACAAGTCATGAGGATATAATGTACAGCATGGTCCTATGGTTAATAGTGTGTTGAATATTTGAAAGTTGCTAAGATCTTAAATGGTGAGATCTTTCTCACCACAAGAAAAAGCATTTTTGTAACTATGTATGGTAACATGTTAACTAGACTTATTGTGGTAATCATTTTGCAATATACACAAGTATCAAATTATGTTATATACATGAGACTAATATAATGTATGTCAGTTATATATCAAATTTAAAAATATATAAAAGATGATTACAGTAAGAGCTCTTCAAGTTACACAGATCAAAGATTTCATTTATTTTCTTTATTTTACCAGCCACAATGGATAATTTGCCACCCACTCTCATCTGTTTGCTCCTATCACTGTAAGCTCTCCTTAGGTTTTAAACTGATCATCTAAATGTTTTCCCTAAAGCTTAATAAATCTTGTTTAGTGTATATTTGCTATTTTATCCTTAAACTTGAGCGGACACTAACTTGAACTCTTAACTTTCTAAATCAAGGGTTGGTGAAACTACCGTCTTTGTATTGTCAAGTGCTAATTCTTACATTTTTGTATGGTTGGGGGAAAAAATGAAAGAACAATATACAGCAGTGACCATATGTGGCCTGTGTGGCTGCCAAAACATGAACTGTTTGGTGTCTTGCCCTTTAAGGACCCTAAGCATGTGCTGATCCCTGCTTTAAATAATTATATTATCTTCATGCTGGGTGCTTTATCATGTTCTGTCCTTACATCCTTTCTTCCAGCTCTGTTTCCTCTTTTTTATGCTAAATGTAAAGTAGTAGTATTTGTCTTGTTTTTATATTTTTCAGTCATGATCTTTTCTTATTCTTTGATATAATCTCTTGTCCTGAACAACCCACAGTAACATTGGTTGCTTTGTTATTTTACTGCTCTTTTGCAGTGTAGATTCACATCTAACTAACTGCTTTCAGCCTTAAATTAAGGTCTTTTGGTGTTACTGCTTTCCATAGTTTTTCAGTTCACTGAACTGTGAATAATTTTTTCAATAACTGCGTGAATTTTTATTGTATTTCATACAGAGTTCTGTTGCTACTCTTTGCTTAAAATTTGGTAATCACTCTTTATGTGTAATTGTCTATTCTTCAAAAATTCAGAATTTTTGTATTTGGATAACTTTTATTTTACTCAATTTAAACAATCTTATGCTGACTTTTTATTAGAGTAGTAAACACTAAAGTTTTTATTTTGTAGTTTGGAAACTACAAAGAACCAGAACCAGATAACCATTTTGCATCACTGTGGATTAATTTGCACTGTCTATAGTTTTATACAATTGGAGGCATACAGTGTGTTCTTTCTTGTGTCTGGTTCTATCCATTCAATATTATTATTTTGACATTGATTCCTGTTGTGTATATTGGTAGTTTTGTATTATTTTTGTTGCTAATTAAAATTGCATTGTATTTAAGATCATGGCATCTGGTACCATCACTTCATGGGAAATAGATGGGGAAACAGTGAGAGCCTTTTTATTTTTGGGCTCGAAAATCACTGCAGATGGTGATTGCAGCCATGAAATTAAAAGACGCTTATTCCTTGGAAGGAAAGTTAGGACCAACCTAGATAGCATATTCAAAAGCAGAGACATTTCTTTGCCAAAAAAGGTCCGTCTAGTCAAGGCTATGATTTTTCCAGTGGTCATGTATGGATGTGAGAGTTGGATTGTGAAGAAGGCTGAGCGCCGAAGAATTGATGCTTTTGAACTGTGGTGTTGGAGAAGACTCTTGAGAGAGTCCCTTGGACTGCAAGAAAATCCAACCAGTTCATTCTAAAGAAGATCAGACCTGGGTGTTCTTTGGAAGGACGGATGCTAAAGCTGAAACTCCCAATACTTTGGCCACCTCATGTGAAGAGTTGACTCACTGGAAAAGACCCTGATGCTGAGAGGGATTGGGGGCAGGAGGAGAAGGGGATGACAGAGGATGAGATGGCTGGATGGCATCACCGACTCAATGGACATGAGTCTGAGTGAACTCTGGGAGTTGGTGATGGACAGTGAGGCCTGGCGTGCTGCGATTTATGGGGTCGCGAAGAATTGGACACGACTGAGCTACTGAACTGAACTGAACTGAACTGAATTTATCTATTCACTTACTAGCAGGCATTGGGTTATTTCTAGTTCAGGGCTACTGCAAACAAGTGGCCGTGTACAGTCAGGTGCCTGTCTCTGTGTCAGCATGTTTCCTTTTCCTTGAGTAAATGTCTAAGGCAAAAAATGGTTGGGTTTTTGCAAGGAATGATGTTTACTTTCTATAGAGACTGCTAGTTTTCCAAAGTAGTTCCATTGTTTTACTGCCCCACGTAATTAGGTTAGAATTTTTGTTCCTCTAGATTGTCACCAAAATCTGATGTTGGCAGTCTTTTAAATTTTAGCCATCTTAATGTGGGTATAAGATTCTCACTGTAGTTTTAATTTGCCTTTTCTTAATTGCTGATGTAACCAACTTTTCAAATGCCTAACAGTGAAAGGTATTTGCCTAACAGACTTTATTGTCTTCTTACTGATTTGTAAGAATTCTTAATGTATTCTGGGTACCAGTCTTTTGTCATACATGTGAACTGTAAATATTTTCTCCTATCCTATGGCTTGCCTTTTTTTCTTTTAGCATTGTTATTAAGGTGTAATTTATATTTCATAACATTTGTGCACTTAAGCATATAGTTTGATAAGTTACTAAATTTTTGCATTTGTGCAACTATTTCACAGTCCAGGTATTTTTTTTTTTTCTTAAGCTACTGTCACCACCAAATAGTTCCCTCATGACTGTAGTCCACTCTTCCTCCTGCCCCCAAACCCAGGGAATCACTGATGTGCTTTCTCTCTCTCTACATAGTTGCCATTTTCTAAAAGTGTCATACAAATGGAACCATACAGTAGGCCATCTTATGTATGTAGCTTACTTCACTTAGCATGTTTATATAGCTTCATCTGTGTTGTTGCATGTATGGTGGTGGCAGTTTAGTTGCTAAGTCATGTTTGCCTCTTGTGACCCCATGGACTGTAGCCCGCCAGACTCCTCTGTCCATGGGATTTACCAGGCAGGAATACTGGAGTGGGTTGCCCTTTCCTTCTCGAGGGAGATCTTCCCAACCCAGGGATCAAACCCAGGTCTTCTGTATTGCAGGTGAATTCTTAACCAACTAAACCACCGTTCTTTCCCACTGTTGCATGTGTTCAGTTCAGTTCAGTTCAGTCGCTCAGTCGTGTCCAACTCTTTGCGACCCCATGAATCACAGCACACCAGGCCTCCCTGTCCATCACCAACTCCCAGAGTTCACTTAAACTCACGTCCATCGAGTCGGTGGTGCCATCCAGCCATCTCATCCTCTATCGTCCCCTTCTCCTCTTGCCCCCAATCCCTCCCAGCATCAGAGTCTTTTCCAATGAGTCAACTCTTCCCATGAGGTGGCCAAAGACTGGAGTTTCAGCTTTAGCATCATTCCCTCCAAGGAAATCCCAGGGCTGATCTCCTTCAGAATGGACTGGTTGGATCTCCTTTCAGTCCAAGGGACTGTCAAGAGTCTTCTCCAACACCACAGTTCAAAAGCATCAATTCTTCGGTGCTCAGCCTTCTTCACAGTCCAACTCTCACATCCATACATGACCACAGGAAAAACCATAGCCTTGACTAGATGGACCTTTGTTGGCAAAGAAATGTCTCTGCTTTTGAATATGCTACCTAGGTTGGTCCTAACTTTCCTTCCAAGGAGTAAGTAAGCGTCTTTTTATTCATGGCTGCAGTCACCATCTGCAGTGATTTTGGAGCCCCAAAAAATAAAGTCTGACACTGTTTCCACTGTTGCCCCATCTATTTCCCATGAAGTGATGGGACCGGATGCCATGATCTTCGTTTTCTGAATGTTGAGCTTTAAGCCAACTTTTTCACTCTCCACTTTCACTTTCATCAAGAGGCCTTTTTGTTCCTCTTCACTTTCTGCCATAAGGGTGGTGTCATCTGCATATTTGAGGTTATTGATATTTCTCCCGGCAATCTTGATTCCAGCTTGTGTTTCTTCCAGTCTAGCGTTTCTCATGATGTACTCTGCATAGAAGTTAAATAAACAGGGTGACAATATACAGCCTTGACGAACTCCTTTTCCTATTTGGAACCAGTCTGTTGTTCCATGTCCAGTTCTAACCGTTGCTTCCTGACCTGCATACAAATTTCTCAAGAGGCAGATCAGGTGGTCTGGTATTCCCATCTCTTTCAGAATTGTCCACAGTTTATTGTGATCCACACAGTCAAAGGCTTTGGCATAGTCAATAAAGCAGAAATAGATGTTTTTCTGGAACTCTCTTGCTTTTTCCATGATCCAGCGGATGTTGGCAATTGGATCTCTGGTTCCTCTGCCTTTTCTAAAACCAGCTTGAACATCAGGAAGTTCACGGTTCACATATTGCTGAAGCCTGGCTTGGAGAATTTTGAGCATTACTTTACTAGCGTGTTAGGGAATACCTAATAATGGCTGCCATAAATATATTTGGTAAAACAAGGAATGACTAGAATTATTATATTGTATTGCTTTATTTAAAAGTAAGCCACATATGCATATTTAGGTTAAAAATTTGTGTTTAAGCAAGATTTGGGTGCTTGCAATATTAATGTCTCATGATTGCTTTTGTTTTCCTATAAAATTCATTTTATATTGAACACATTTTTAGTGTCCCTGAAATATTATCTGCTATTATCTAAATATGATGAGAATATTATTCTGAGTACTGGCATCACTTTAAAACTTTTTCTTAATTCCAAACTATAATTTGTGTGGACTGTGCACTCCAGATTTATTTGATAAAAAAAATTTGAAAGTTAAAAGGACCGTTTTTTGTATATTGATCTTTTTTACCTTCTCCATTTTTTAAGACTCTCTCTGTGTTATTCTTTTTTGCAGAACTTTCCTCTTTCAGTGCATGTTCACTTTCATTCTTTATTCTCCTTTTTCTTTTTACACTCATTTCCCCCGTCCTTTTTCCCTACTGCTTCTCAAAAAAGGCTAGAATAAAGTTGATTTTTGGTTGATAAGATCATACTGCACTATTAAGTGTTCTTCTTAGTTTCTTAATTTCATTTGGGGTATGCACTGTTGACTGCTGATTGTTAACAGGTTCTGAAATAATTATATTAGGTTAGCTGAGAAGTACATATCAAGCATTAGTGGACTGCATGCTACTGAATCAGAAAAGCCTCTGGTAAGCTCTGGATCACAACCGAGATAGTTAATATAATTCTTGCCTTTAAATTGCATTATTTAATGTGATTCTCTCTTCCTTCAATACTTGTAATCTCCCTTGGGGCTCCATTAAGTCTTCAATGTTTTAGACATAGCTTCAAAAAAGTATCCAATGTATGTATCATGTTAGGGTACAGAGATATTATAAATTGCTATAAATATTTTGACCTGTTATATATACTTGTTATGTATAAAGTGTTATGAATTTATTAACACTACTCTTGAGAAATAAAATATTTGGATTTTAGAATTTCTCAGTTATTGTGTATGATTAAGTTGCTGTGCTTTTTACTGTATTAAATTTACCTGAAAACTAGCCTACTTCTATTAAATACGTATTCTACTGAGGGAGTGGTTTAAAAAATTATCTGCTTAGTGATAAAAATTCTTAGATTTGTATCCTTTCTATGCCATAAAAAATAAAATAATAAGCTTTTTTTTTTCCCAGCAGTAAGGATTTTCTATATGGTGGAAGATACTTGTTCTTTAAATTTTTGCTTGAACTGGCTTTGCATTTTTCTCACTATAACCTCTGTGTTTTTCAGAGACTGGGGACATGTAGATGATTTCCCTCCCCTCCTCCCTCCCCACCTTTCTCCATCACTCTCCCTTTTAAATGTGATTCTGAGGGTTCTTATTTTTGTCTTATTTTAGTTGAGCATGAAATGGCGTACTAATAAGACTTTGAGGAAATCCTGTAGTCCTGAAACCACACTAATAACCAAAACAGAATAGCAGCAGGGAATTTTATTTTCTCTATTTGTCCTTTTCCTTCCCTCAGCTCATTGTATTTTTTTATGTATTAAACCTGTGGCTCAGACAGTAAAGAATCCGCCTGCAGTGCGGGATACCTGGGTTCGATCTGATCTCTGGGCTGGGAAGATCCTCTGGAGGAGGGCATGGCAACCCACTCCAGTATTCTTGCCTGGAGAATCCCCATGGGCAGAGGAGCCTGGCAGGCTACAGTCCATGGGGTCGCAAAGAGTTGGACACTACCGAGTAACTAAGCATATCTATTAATTATATGAAACCTAAAGAAAGAGAAGTTACCTGCTAAAGAGTTAGTTCATTAGGGAAAAAAGTAAAATGTGATGGTTAGTCTTTTTGGCCCAAGGATTATTTGATCCTTGCAGAGAGGAATCCTGGTCTTGAACATTTATATGATTTTTGCATTTTGTTTTTAGTTAAATCAAACTCTGTTACCTTTTCAATTTCTAATTTCAGTTGTATGAAGCTTTTAAAATCCTGTCATACTTTTGATTTAATACTATGTTTATGCTCACAGAGGTCACCTCGTATTATCTATAGTTTAGTTAACATGAGAACGTTGCTTGCTATTTTATGGCACAATCTTTGCAGCAGTCTTGCTATCTTTCCATTCCATTAGCTCAGCACCAGCTGTCACTTTGGTTAAAGTGTTCCTGTTTTGGCAAGCTTTTTAGGGATCCTAAACAACTATGCTTCTTTTCTGATTGTATTCTTATGGGTTTTTTTTTTTTTTTTCCTCCCATGTAATGCTACAGAGATGTTGAAAAAGAAAGAAAAAAACTTACATCATATGTATTTGTCTCCAAAGCAGAAGAAATAATTTTAGTTTAATAAGAAAATGCCATCTTCTGAAATGTTTTTGAAAAGGTAGAAATCTGTTTTGATCTACTTCTGAAATAGATCTAATTTATTATATTGTCTTTCATCTCATTTTATATTACAGTTTATGAAGTTGGAAAATTTCATACATGGTTAAGTGATTTATTTAAGGTCACATTGACAACTTGTAGAAAATTACTCTTAGAATGAAGAAGTTAAGTGAAGTCGCTCAGTTGTGTCCAACTCTTTGCGACCCCATGGACTGTAGCCTACTACACTCCTTCGTCCATGGGATTTTCCAGGCAAGAGTACTGGAGTGGGTTGCCATTTCCTTCTCCAGAGGATCTTCCTGACCCAGGGATCGAACCCAGGTCTCCCGCACTGTAGGCAGACGCTTTACTGTCTGAGCCACCAGGGAAGTCACTCTTAGAATATTGACTCTCATTTAAAGAGGAGACATTGTCTATTAGGTTGGTGCAAAAATAATTGCAATTTTGTGTTGTTGAACTTGGCCACTAGATATTGGAGTACATTCTTAGATAAATATGGTTATGCTATTTATCATTTTAATATGCATTTCTCACTTTGTTTTTTGCTCATAACTTATTATTTGCTATTTATTTTATATTTATTTTAGACTATTAGAAATGAGGTTAGACAAAAAGCAAATTCAAGCATTTTTTTTTTTTATTTGACTTCAAAATGGATTGTAAAGAATCAGAGACAACTTGTAACATCAGCGATGCATTTGGCCCAGGAATTGCTAACAAATGTACAGTGCAGTGGTTGTTCAAGAACTTTTGCAATGAAGAGGAAAGCCTTGACGATGAAGAGAGTAGTGGCTTGCCATCGGAAGTTGACAACAGCCAGTTGAGAGCCATCATTAAAGCTGATCCTCTACCACTACATGAGAAATTGCCTAAGAACACAATGTCCACAATTCTATGGTCATTTGGCATTTGAAGCAAATTGGAAAGGTGAAAAAACCTTGGTAAGTGGGTGCCTCTTGAGCTGACCAGAAATCAAAAAAATCATTATTTAAAGGTGTCATCTTCTCTTATTGTGCACAACAACAGCGAACCATTTCTTGATCAGGTTGTGAAGTCCGACAAAAAGTGATATTTATATAACAATCATCAACGGCCAGCTTAGTGGTTGGACAGAGAAGAAGCTCCAAAGCACTTTCCAAAGCCAAACTTGCACCAAAAAAAGGTCATGGTTGCTATTTGGTGGTTTGCTGCCCGTCTGATCCACTATAGCTTTCTGAATCCTGGAGAAACCATTACATCTGAGAAATATGCTCTGCAAATGGATGAGATGCACCGAAAGCAGCAACACCTGCAGATGGCATTGGTCAGCAGAAAGGGCCTGATTCTTCTGCATGACAATGCCTGGCCACATGTTACATGACATTTCAAACATTGAATGAATTGGGCAACGAAGTTTTGACTCATCTGCCATATTCACCTGATCACTTCTTCAAGCATCTTGACAACTTTTTACAGGGAAAACACTTCCACAATCAGCAGGAGACAGAAAATACTTTCCAAGAGTTCATTGAGTCCTGAAGCATGGATTTTTATACTACAGGAATAAACCAACTTATTTCTCATTGGCAAAAATGTGTTGATTAATAAAGATATGTTTGAGCCTAGTTTTAATGATTTAAAACTCACGGTCCAAAACTGCAATTACTTTTGTACCTAATAGAAGACATTGTTCCTTGTCAGTAGTTTATTTCTTTCTAGAAAGAATGGTATTTTTCAAATGTGTTCATTTTGTTTTGAGATCTCTTACAAATGCCTGAAAAACTCGTATATCTGGATATCTAGAGTCAGGTGGTGACAGGGTGAGCTGTGGAAGAGTATAGAATAGGGAGAGAAGGGACTGAGGCCTGAAACTGGCCTGCTAGGCCCACTTTGGACCTGTCTTCTTAGTACCTTAGTTACCCAACTGTAAAATGAACTTTGTAATATTTATTCTACTTATGTTGTGTTGACAAAAGAAAATAAGTGGATACGGAGGTCATTTTAAACATTACCACCTAGGGGAGAAGGCATCTTCATGTAGTATACTGTTTCCACAGATCAGGGTGGAACCTGGCAATTAATGTAGACCTAAGAAGTGCCAGGAATGGGTCTGATTTTATAAAGAGGGCTTTGGGTAGGTGGTGTAAGGAACAGAGAAGCCCTAGAGCTAATCTTGGAACATTGGGAAGATAGGCCCAAAGAATAGGCAGCTCCGAGATGAGCAGTGAATTGTTCACGTTGTGTTTGCACAGTTTGCCTATGAGATAAAGTGTTCTATTAAGGACAGTTTATGATTTTACTGATTTCAGCTTTGTTGAAGTTGGGATTTGCAGCAGAGCATGGGGAGCCAGGTGAGTGTGGCAAAGAGTTAACTGTTTGCCACTGAATTTAAACCATCAAACTTTACAGAGAACACAGTGGCCCTGGGTACCAGGAAAGAAGGAATTTTTTTATGGGCAATTTTCAGGGAAACTTGAATCTTGAGGATATTGTATGCAAGCAAGATTGGCTAACCTGCTTATTTGTAGAGAAAGATAACAAAAGTACTGATTTCCAAACACTGTAGCTTGGTAGCAGTCATGCTGAGGTTTTATCAGTTCCCATTGAAATTCAAAATGAAAACAAGGCAACTGCTTACTCTGAGCATTTCCCTCTATTTTCCTTGTTACTTGAACTACCTTTCTTTTATGAAGTAATCTTAGTAGATAGTGAAGTTTTAAAAAATGTCCATACTTAGCAAGCAATGCAGAAGACCCCAGTTTGATTCCTGGATTGGGAAGATTCCCTGGAGAAGGGATAAACTATCCACTCCAATATTCTTGGGCTTCCCTGGTGGTTCAGCCTGCAATCCTGGAGACCTGGGTTCGATCTCTGGGTTGGGAAGATCTCCTGGAAGAGGGCATGGCAACCCACTGCAGTTTTCTGGCTTGGAGAATCCCATGGACAGAGGAGCCTGGCAGGCTACAATACATGGGATTGCAAAAAGTCTTGGACACAACTAAGCGACTTTCACTTACTTAGTAAAGTAACAGCATTTATTGGCCATTTTCCTTAGTTACTTTCAAAGTTTATTTTACTGCTTAAAGAAAGTCAGACTTTAATTGGTACTAATGGTTATTTGCAAATAACTGTTGTTATTTGGAAAAAGCATGAACTTTAAAATCCAGACGTTTTAATGTTTGAATCCCTGCTCTGCCATTTATTCTTTGTTGTCTTGGAGCTTCTGCTGACTTCTCTATTTCTCAGTTTCCCTCTCTTTCAGTAGGGAACAGTACAGCTACTTTGAATGTTTTGTTGGGGAGGATTAGACCTCACATGTGTAAAAGCCCCTAAAATAATGCTTGGTTCATAATAAGGCCTTACTGGATGACTGCAGTAGAAAAATTAGGTTTATCATAATTATCCCGATTCCTTGACCTCATTCCTAAACCTGTCAAATTAGTGTATTTGAAGTTGAGATCCAAGCATATGCGTTTTTAAATTCTGATGAAATATACCTAATATGAAGTCAATCACCATTAACGTTCAGTAGCATTAAGTATGTTCATATTAGTTCACGTCACACATCTAGTCTCCAGAAGTCTCACTGGACTGAAACTGTGTCTGTTGAACAGTTTTTATCCCTCTCTATCCCTGAGTCCCTGGCAACCACTCTTCTATTGTCTCTATGAATTTGTCTGTATATTTACAGTCTTCATATAAATAATATGTAAATAATATTATCTTTATAATATGCAGCCACACAGTATTTTTTTGTGACTGGTTTATTTTGCATAGCATGATATGTTCACCCATGTTATAGCTTGTGACAGGATTTCTTTTAAGACTGAATAATATTTCATTATCTGAATAACACATTTTCTTCATCCATTCAGTGGACACTTGGGTTGCAAATGTGCATTTTTTTCCTGATGCTCTTAACCCTCTTATTTTAGATTGTATGGTGAAAATGTAATCAACAGAAAAGTACATACCTCATAAGAATACAACTCAGTGAATTTTTCACAAAGCGAACAAACATACGTAACCAGCATTCAGATTAAAAAATTAAAAACTTACCAGCAATCTCAGGTCTTCCTTATGTGCCCGTTTTTAGTTAACAACCTCCCTCAGGTAGTTCTTTTATATTTATCAAAAGTTTGAGATTGACTGATAGGGACACCTGCATTGGTTTAGGTATTTGTGTAGTTCTCTTACCTATCAGATATTATATTAGTCGATTTAATTTCCACAGTGTGCTCATTCACAGGCTTTTGTATGTGCTATTCCTCTGCTTGGAGTGGTTTTCCTTTTATTTTCCTGACTCCTGTAAATCTTCGACCCCTCCTTATCTCCAGCTCCCAACACCTTCCCATGACAACTTCACTTTGGGTCTTGGCTGGGCCTTCTTCCTTTAAGGAGAATTTCCTGACTCCGCTATTGCTGCTGCTGCTAAGTCACTTTAGTCGTGTCCGACTCTGTGCGACCCCAGAGACGGCAGCCCACCAGGTTCCCCCATCCCTAGGATTTTCCAGGCAAGAACACTGGAGTGGGTTGCCATTTCCTTCTCCAATGCATGAAAGTGAAAAGTTGAAAGTGAAGTCGCTCAGTCGTGTCCGACTCTTAGCGACCCCATGGACTGCAGCCCACCAGGCTCCTCTGTCCATGGGATTTTCCAGGCAAGAGTACTGGAGTGGGTTGCCATTGCCTTCTCCGCCTGACTCCTCTATCCCTCCCCAATTCTGAGTTAATCACCTCTCCTATTAAACTATCCATTTCTCCTCTAATTTATCATAGTACATTCTAATTGCTGCTTTAATTGTCTTTATCACCCATCAGACCATAGATATTGAAAGGTCAGACAGTACAGTATTTGCTTCAGTTTTTTTAAATCCCCAGTACTTTGCACAGTGCTAGCACGAGTAAATGATGTACAATCATATGTTAGTATTGGCAAGGGTTCTAGAATTCATCTAGTCCAGTCCCCTCATTTTATAGATGAAGGAGCTGAAAGCCTAATGTTTATTACTAATAAGGACCCAGAAAAATCTGCTGGTCAAAATATGTGGTATTTGTCTGCGATGAGAAAGGATGATGGGAAAAGAACACTAATGTTTATTATATTTAGGAGATATTCTTTGCTGGAATCATAGCTAGACAAAGTGATTTCATTCCCAGTTTTTCTAATGTTCCAGTTGTTACTCTGATTAGAGTATTCTATCACCCCATTTCTGTTCTCTCACTCTCACCAATTCTGTTCTTTATTCCCTTTGTGATTAAAAGTTTCCAACATTCTGTATTTTATTATTTATTACAGCAATTTAGCTTACTACTCAGTCTAGGTTCCTATGATAATCCAGTTCAAAAGTGTTCTCCTCTCCAACTGAGAACGCCCCGTTGGCACCTGAGACTCCGCATGTCTCACAGTGAGCACTTCATTAACAACAGCCGTTCACCCTCTCATCCCACCACTACTCCACCCACTTGCCCAAATGATCTCCTTCTTTTGATTTTCTTTTTTCTTTTTCTGTCCTTTCAGGCCCCCACACTTGAAGAAACTTCCATATATGGTAGACTCTTCCTTCCCTCTTGTCCATCATAGTCAGTAGAGAGTTTCTTTTCAGTGTTTCAGAATCTCTCCTATCTGTCCTATTCTTTGTTTTTAATTGCAACTCCCTAGTCCAAGCTATTTTTCCTTCTTTTCTTTTTAAAATTATTGCCAGAGCTGATGTAATTATTTTTATTTTCTCAAACATCTTAAATTATGATAATTCTATTATATGAATCATTTTTCTGTTACCAGTAATATTAAATAGAAATTTCACAGAATGCAGTCCAAGGTTGTCAGTGACCAGACCCTTATTTGCTTGTTCAGGGTTATCTTTTTTTCCCCCCACATATGCAAAACTTCTGGCAGTAAAATCTGTATACCACTCCTTAAGCATACTCTGTAATTTTCCTCTGTCATTTCTCTCTGTATTTGGTTCTTTTTACCAGAAAATCCTGTCTTTCACATGAACAAGTGATTCTCATTTTTCAAAGTCTGGCAGAGTCATTTAGTCAAGTGGTTTCCAAATGTTGGTTCCCAGGTGGCTGCATCTGAAGAGCTTTAAAATATAATAACCAGGCCTCAGTCTGATCCAGCTGAATCAGAATTTTAGAGTTGGGATCTTGTTGGCTACATTTTTATTTAAAAAAAAAAAAAGGAACTTCAGCCAGCTTTGGAAATCTATCTGTCCTCATCATTTTAAGATTATGAATTCAGGATACAGAGGGGAGAGCTGAGTTCCTCAGAGTTACTTACATAATTTTTGGAGGAACCCCCATATTGTTTTTCATAGTGGCTGCACTAATTTACATTCTCAACAACAGTGAGTGAAGGTTCCCCTTTTTCCACATCTTTGCCAACACTTGTTCTCTTTCGATGATAACCATTCTGATACTGGATGCTTCTTTAATGTTGCCCTGTACATGTTACTGTTTTGAAAGTTTTTGGTAGTTAATTTTTGGAGTAGAAACTTAAGAAGGCTGATCAATTTTGACTAGATCTCTCAAGTAAAATAAGACTCCAACTGTTTTCAGTTAACATATGCATATAACTTTCACTGTACATTCTTTGTAAGCTATTGAAGTTACATAATTATTGTAAGTTACTGAAAACCTGTATGTTGAGAAACTGTGATTTTCAGATCCTTTGAGGATAATAAAGGCAATAAATATAATGTCATAATATGTGTCTATATTCTAGTTTTTTAGGTGAAGATATTCTTTGAAATTGGTCAGGTAGTGCTTTCTTAGATAATATAGACTTTGAATAGTGATAAGGGAAATGTCTTTATAGGTGCCTAATTTTCATTCTTGGTATCTACTAAAAGCAAAAGCATGTTTTAATATGAAACAATGTCCATTTGCTACTTTTTCTTGTTTAATTAAAAAACAGTCTAAAACGGATGTTCACCAACCTTGTTTCCTGATCTTGTCTCTAAGCTGGTCCTACCCTGCTGCTGAGTGTGTGTGTGCCACGTACTCTTACTATCTCCAGTAGACTTCAGAAATAACATTTTGTGTTGTTTATACTCAATAGTCAAGAAAATGTTAGTGAAATAATCTCAGTTTTTAATTGTGTGCCTTTAATGACAGATGCTGAATCATAAATGAAAGAGGAATTTCAGCTATTTGGACCAATAACTATGTTGATGTAGATGTACCTTGTTAATTCAGTCATTTACTTAATGACAAATACAGCAGCTTATTTATATCACTGTGGACTGAATCTACTCACTGGTAGTGTTTCCACTTCCCCCTGGTTGCTTACCCCTGTCTGCTCCAGCCACCACCATGGCCTGATTGCTCTTTCATTAGCTACCAAGCACATTTCCACCTCGGTTCTTTTGTTGATACCCCTGCTCAGATCTGTATTTCCCCATATTTTCCAGATGTTGATCTCTGTTTAAATACTGCCTTTGAGATGCATTCTCTGACTCTTCCCTCTATAATATTACCTTTGAGATGCATTCTCTGGCTCTTCCCTCTATAATAATACACATCATTCTCTATTTTTATTCCCTGCTTTCTTTTTTATAGCATATGTCACTACCTGATACTCTCTTATATTTATTGTTTATGTATTTCTCAGTAAATATAAGTTCCATAAGGGCAGAAACTCAACTGGTTTTATTTACTACTATAGTTCTAGCAGATAGAAGCAAGATAGACCCCATAGTGGACTATATATATATATATATATATATATATATATTCGTAGTTTCAGTGAATGAATGAAGGAAGATAATACAATGAATAGTAGTATCAGTTCACAAGGCTCAGCCTGCAGTTTACTGTGCACAATTTATTTCTTTCTAAACAAATATAGGGTTGTTAGTTCTTACATGGCTCTCTTCATAGAGATTAATGGTAAATTTCAAGTAAGCTCCAGCAATATAACAGATTCTTTATTTTGTGATTATCCTTTAAAGGAGGAGGAAAAGGGAAAGGGAGGAAATCATACACATGCTATTTAACTTTGTCTTTTATGAAATAAGTAAGGACTAAAAATAATATTTGTTCCAAATACATTATTTTTGTTCTTGTTTATAATAATTTAAAAAATATTATAGTAACTGCTCAAGTACCACTTAGATTTGTAGATTTATATTTATTTTGTTTCTTTTCCTATTTATATCTTTTCTCACCCTACCCCACCACCACCTTTTTAAAGAATCCAACCCAGGTCGGAACCGCTCTTCAGGTTTTCCATAATCTTGGAACTTTGAAGGACACTATTACCAATGTTGTGGATGGATATTGTGCTGCAATAGAAGAAAATATCAACAGTGCATTAGATATCAAAGTTTTGACTCAGCCTTCCCAGTCAGCTGTGAGAGGTATGGATGTGGTTTATATTTAGCTTCATTTATTTATTTATAACTGAAAAGTCCTTTGAATAGTATGTGAAGCATTCAAGTTTCAAAGTAATCTAATGACTCACTTTTTAGTAGACAGAAAACGAGAGAAGAAATTTTGTTTTAGAGTTTATTTATAACTTTTGTCTAATCAGTGAGTTGAACTGGCCAATTGGTATATTCAGAACTTCTAGATAAAAACTATAAACTGTGGCTTTATTTAGTTCAGAGGAAACAGATGCAAGGGAAAAAAAGGAACATATTTTTCTTTCTGAAATCCTTATCCTCACATGTACTTCTTATTGAGGCAGAAAATATTTTTTAAGGAAATACAATCTCTATTATACTTTATCTTTCTGGGCATGTATAATTCTGGTACTCAGGAGCAATAACAGCTGAGTGTGGAGATAGATAGATGCTGATAAAGCTTTGGGAACATTACAAATATAGCAAAATCTAAGGAAAACCCAAGCAGGTAGATTCAAGACAGCAGTTGTCCCCAGCCCTTTTCCTGCAAAACCATGCCTGATGGTGACATTCACGTATATAACACACTTCATAGAGAGGAGAGACTGCATGTTCTGGGTGCCTCTCATTTTTCTAAGCAACCCCAACTTTGCATTTCTCTCCTTAAAATCTTTCATCTTTGCTGTTAATATGGATGAACTGTACTTGCTCCTAACAGAAGCAAATACTCTACTTTTGCCTTAGATCCCATCACTCAAAGAAAGGCATTGCCCTTCTCTCTACCACATCATCAGTTTTTCATTGTATCTCTTTCCCATAACATACAATCATGCTCTTTATTTTCTTCTACTTAAAGACAGACAAATCTGTCTTGACTCCACATCTTTTTCCGTTTTACTGCCTTATTTTATTCAGACTATTGAAAAAATTCCCCAGAGTGTTTTTTAATGCCTATTAAAAAAGTTTTCTCCTCTTCCCATTTTTGTATTGAACAGGATACTCTAATATCATACAGTTGTCCATGTAAACTTAATAAGAGTTCTTGATGCAGAGCTAATACTAAAACATTTTCAGCCATTGATTATTATTTTTATGTTTGCTATATAAACATAACTTTAAATAACAGAGTATGTCCCTCATAAATAATTTGTACAAGATAAAAAGAGATAAAAGAATCTTTGATCTTAAAGGGATTTTTAAAGGTTAGCCCTAGCCTCTGAATAGGTCTGTATTAAGACCATCCCAGGAGGACAGCTTTGAAAAGAAATTGCCAGAGGAGATTTCCCTCTCAGCCTTTCCCAGCAATTATTTTCAGTAAGTTTGATCTAATGTTTAAATTTGCAGAAGGAGTTTAATCTCATTCTCTACTGTGTTGTCAAGAATGGAGGAAAAAAAATTGAAAGCAATTATTCACCTGCTGTCTGTCCTAATGTATGCTCCCCTTTTTGGAAAGAATGAAGTGTTTTCAAGCCTTATTGTCATCTATTGAGGAATGAATACCATGATTTAGTGTAGAAATCCTATTCTTTATTGTTTTTAAAAGAATAATTACTTATTTTTAAAGATATTACATTGGCAGGGTTAATGTTAATTGCCTAATCTTGTTGGTTATATTGAGATTATATATAGCAATGTCATTTTTGTTGGAAATACACATTAAAGCCTTCAGGGGTGATAGTGCATCATGTCAGTAACTTATTCCCTAATGATTCAAGAAAAAGTTTTTTACTATAGTTTCAAATTTTCTGTATGTTTAAGATTGTTTCAAAATTTTAAAAATAACATAATTACATGGGAAAATATACTACCCAAGATGTACCTGAAAGTTTGTAATCCACTAAGAAAAAGATAAATAACTCAGTTGAAAAATAGATAATGAATATGAATAGGCAAATCACAGAAGAACAGATCCAATAAACATGAAAAGATGTTTAGCCTCTTTTTAGAGGATGTGAACTAATTATTAGAGAAATACAAATGATTCAAGATTCTATTTCTCTGTGAGATTGGCAAAATCTAAGACCAGAACTAAATATCCAGTGAGAGCAGAAACTCTTATACTCTGATTGTAGGAGAAGAAAAGGTCTCAACCACTTTATTCAGTTTTATCGTACTGATCAATAAGGTTAAAAATGGGTAATCTTATGATCTTATAATTGCCTTTGTAAGAGTATACCCTAAAGAAACTCTGTCACATCTGTATAAAAATTTTTATTTTACTATTATTTATAATAGTTAAACAATGAAAACAGTCTCTCCTTCATTGGAAAATGAAAAAGCCGGCTTATTTGTTAATTAGACTACTACATAATATTTATGGTAATAAATTTATCAATATAGATAATTCTCAGCATCCTTATATGAAAAATCAAGTTGCAGATTTGAATATTTGTCTCTTCCAGAATAGAAGTTTTTAATGAAGTCCAACTTATCAGTTATTTCTTTCATATCATGTCTTTGGTATTCTATCTAGAAAGTCATTGCCATACCCAAGGTCATCTGGGTCTTCTCATATGTTATCTCCTAGGCATGTTACAGTTTGATGTTTTTACTTTTAGGTCTGTGATCCATTTTGAGTTAATTTTGGTGAAGTATGTGAGGTCTGTGTCATCTTGTTGTTCAGTTGCTAAGTCACGTCCAGCTTTTTACGAGTCCATGAACTGCAGCATGCCAGGGTTTTCTGTTCTTCACAATCTCCCTGAGTTTGCTGAAACTCATGTCCATTGAGTCAGTGATGCCATCCAACCATCTCATCCTCTGTTGCCCTCTTTTCCTCTTGCCCTCAGTCTTTCCCAGCATCAGGGTCTTTTCCAATGAGTCAGCTCTTTATATCAGGTGGCCCAAGTATTGGAGTTTCAGCTTCAGCATCAGTCCTTCCAGTGAATATTCAGGATTGATTTCCTTTAGGATTGACTGGTGGGATCTCTTTGCTGTCCAAGGGACTCTCAAGAGTCTTCTCCAGCACCACAATTGAAAGCATCAAGTGTTCGGCACTCAGCCTTCTTTATGGTCCAACTCTCACATCCATACATAAATACTAGAAAAACCATAGCTTTGACTATATGAACCTTTGTCAGCAAAGTGCTTTTTAATATGCTGTCTAGTTTTATCATAGCTTTTCTTCCAAGGGATCAAGTATCTTTTAATTTCATGACTGCAGTCACTGTTTGCATTGATTTTGGAGCCCAAGAAAATGAAATCTGACAGTTTCCCATCTATTTGCCATAGTGATAGGACTGGATGCCATGATCTTAGTTTGTGTCTAGTCTGTGTCTAGATTCATTTTTTTGCTTGAGGTTACCCAGTTATTCCAACATCATTTGTTGAAGATTCTGCCTTTGCCAAATTTATTGCCTTTGCTTCTTTGTAAAAGGGCATTTGACTGTATTTATGTGGGTATATTTGTGAACTCACTATTCTGTTCCATTGATCTATTTGTCTCTTCTTTTGCCAATACTACCTCATTGTGTTGATTACTAAAGCTTTATAGAATGTCTTGAAGTTGGCTAGTCAGTCTTCCAACTTGGTTCTTTTTCTTCAATATTGTGTCAGCTGTTCTGATTTTTTTCCTCTCTATATAAACTTTAGAATCAGTTTGTTGATAGAAGAAAAATTTTTTTCTAGAATTCGGATTTTGATTGCATTAAATCTATAGATCCAACTGGAAAGAACTGACATCTTCACAATATTGTTTCTTCTGTCTATGAATATGGAATATCTCTCTATATATTTCCTCTTTGATTTTTATCATCAGAGTTCTCTAGTTTTCCTCATATAGTTTTTGTCCATATTTTGTTAGGTTTATTTATACCTGAGTGAAGTCGCTCAGTCGTGTCCGACTCTGTGACCCCATGAACTGTAGCCTACCAGGCTCCTCGGTCCATGGAATTCTCCAGGCAAGAATACTGAAGTGGGTTGCCATTTCCTTCTCCAGGGGATCTTCCCGACCCAGGCATCGAACCCAGGTTTCTTGCATTGTAGGCAGATGCTTTACCATCTGAACTACCAGGGAAGCCCTATTTATACCTAGGTATTTCATTTGGAACGGGGAGTAATGTAAATGGTATTTTGTTATCAAATTCAAATTCCCCTTGTTCATTGTTGGTATGTATGAAAACAGTTGACTTATATTTTTGAACCTTGTCTCTTACAACCTTGGTATCAGTTCAGTTCAGTTCAGTCGCTCAGTCATGTCCAACTCTTTGCGACCCCATGAATCGCAGCACGCCAGGCCTCCCTGTCCATCACCAACTCCCGGAGTTCACTCAAACTCATGTCCATCGAGTCAGTGATGCCATCCAGCCATCTCATCCTCTGTCATCCCCTTCTCCTCCTGCCCCCAATCCCTCCCAGCATCAGAGTCTTTTCCAATGAGTCAACTCTTCGCATGAGGTGGCCAAAGTACTGGAGTCTCAGCTTTAGCATCCGTCCTTCCAAAGAACACCCAGGACTGATCTCCTTTAGGATGGACTGGTTGGATCTCCTTGCAGTCCAAGGGACTCTCAAGAGTCTTCTCCAACACCACAGTTCAAAAGCATCAATTCTTTGGCGCTCAGCTTTCTTCACAGTCCAACTCTCACATCCATTCATGACCACTGGAAAAACCATAGCCTTGACTAGACGAACCTTTGTTGGCAAAGTAATGTCTCTGCTTTTGAATATGCTGTCTAGGTTGGTCATAACTTTCCTTCCAAGGAGTAAGCGTCTTTTAATTTCATGGCTGCAGTCACCATCTGCAGTGATTTTTAAGGCCCCCAAAATAAAGTCTGACACTGTTTCCACTGTTTCCCTATCTATTTCCCATGAAGTGATGGAACCAGAGGCCATGATCTTCGTTTTCTGAATGTTGAGCTTTAAGCCAGCTTTTTCAGTCTCCTCTTTCACTTTGGTCAAGAGGCTTTTTGACCAAAAAGCAGATGTGTCATCTGCGTATCTGAAGTTATTGATATTTCTCCCGGCAATCTTGATTCCAGCTTGTGCTTCTTCCAGCCCAGCATTTCTTATGATATACTCTGCATATAACTGATTAATTCCAGGATGTCTTTGGCCGATTCTTCCCAAGTTTCAATCCCACTTGATTATAGTATAAAATTCTTTTTAAGCATTCTTGGGTTTTAATTGCTAATATTTTGTTGAGTTTTACATCTATGTTCATTAGGTAGTGGTCTCTAGTTTTATTTCTTTGTAATATCTTTATTGTCTATAATAACGGTTCACCATCTTGTCATTTCCTATTACTTTTGGAATGCTTCTTGCCTCAAATTTTGAACCATTCTAGAGCTTATTGTGATTCTCAGTAAAACCATTTAAACAGTTTCTTGTGGAAACCTTACATTCTTTTCTTTCTTTCCTCTTTCACCTCATTTTACCTCTCATAGTTTTCCTACCTTGTTGTTGTAGAGTTGCAAAGTTACATCCAGGTGTTTGCCACCTCATGGACTGTAGCTTGCCAGGCTCCTCTGTTCTCCACTATCTCTCGGAGTTTGCTCATATTTGTGTCCATTGAGTCTGTGATGCTATTTAACCATCTCATCCTCTGCTGCCTCCTTCTCCTTTGTCTTCAGTCTTTCCCAGCATCAGGATCTTTTCCAGTGATCGGCTCTTCACATCATGTGGCCAGATTATTGGAGCTTCAGCAGTAGTCTTTCCAATTAATATTAAGGATTGGTTTCCTTTAGGATTGACTTGTTTGGTCTCCGTGCAGTCCAGGGGCCTCTCAAGAGTCTTCTCCATCCACAGTTTGAAAGTGTCAGTTCTTCAGCACTCAAGCCTTCATGATCCAACTCTCATATCTGTACATGATTATGGGAAAAACCATAGCTTTAACTATGCAAACTTTTGTCAGCAAAGTGATGTCTCTGCTTTTTGATATGCTCTCTAGATTTGTCATAGCTTTACTTCCAAGGAGCAAGCATCTTTTAATTTCATGGTTACAGTCACTGTCCACCGTGATTTTGGAGCCCAGGAAAAGAAAATCTGTTACTGCTTTCACTTTTTCCTCATCTATTTGCCATGAAGTGATGGGATCAGGGCTTTCTTGGTGGCTTAGATGGGAAAGAATCCACCTGCAGTGTAGGAGACCTGGGTTAGATACCTTGCCTGGGGAAATCCCCTGGAGAAGAGAATGGAAACCAACTCTAGTATTCTTGCCTGGGAAATCCCGTGGACAGAGGAGCCTGGTAAGCTACAGTCCATAGGACTGCAAAGAGTCAGATACGACTGAATGACTAACACTTATTGACTTACTGATGGGACTGGATGCCATGATCTTAGTTTTTTAATTTTGAATTTTAAGCCAGCTTTTTCACTGTTCTCTGTCACCCGTATCAAGAGGCTCTTTAGTTCCTCTTCACTTTCTGCCATTATAGTGATATCATCTGCATATCTGAGGTTGTTGATATTTTTCCTGACAATCTTGGTTCCAGCTTGTGATTTGTCCAGCCTGGCACTTTCTATAATGTACTCTGCATGTTAGTTAAATTAGTAGAGTGACAGTATACAGCCTTGTATTACTCCTTCCCCAATTTTGAACTAATGCATTGTTCCGTGTCTACTTCTAACTGTTGCTTCTTCACCCAGATACAAATTTCTCAGGAGACAGGTAAACTGTCTGGTACTCCCATCTCTTTAAGAATTTTCTGCAGTTTGTTGTGATCCACACAGTCAACATTTCATGAAGTCAACAAAGCAGAAGTAGATGTTTTTCTGGAATTCCCTTGCTTTTTCCATGATCCAGCAAATGTTGTCAATTTGATCTCTGGTTCCTCTGCCTCTTCAAAACCCAGCTTGTACATCTGGAAGATTTCGGTTCATGTACTGCTAAAGCCTAGCGTGGAGGATTTTGAGTATAACATTGCTAGCATGTGAAAGGAGGGCAACTGTATGGTAGTTTGAACATTCTTTGGCATTGCTCTTGTTTGGGGTTGGAATGAAAACTGACCTTTTCCAGTCCTGTGGCCACTGCTAAATTTTCCAAATTTGCTGACGTATAGAGTACAGTACTTTAACAGTATCATGTTTTAGAATTTTAAATAGCTCAGTTTCTTTATGCTAGAGGGCTACTTCTTTTTTTAAAATTAATTTATATTAATTGGAGGATAATTGCTACATTGTGATGGTTTTTGCCATGTATCAACATGAATTGGCCACAGGTATACATCTGTCCCCCCCATCTGAACTGCTCTCCCATGTCCCTCCCAACCCTAACCCTCTAGGTTGTCCCAGAGCACTGGCTTTGGGTGCCCTGCTTCATGCATAATTCTCATACACTGTAAATGTCATTTTATAATGGTTTCTCCTTCTGCTTTTCTCTCTTCCCTATTCTGCAATGTTGAACATTTTTCTGGCTTCTCTCCTGGCCCATCTATGCCTGTCCCTTTTTGCCCTAAGCAAAGAATCAGTGGATAGCTTATCTAAATTCTTACAGTTGATTTTAGGAGCAGATTGTTCCTTGCTAATGATCTAGGATGTCAGCTATCTGCTTCCTTGTTCATTTTGATTTATCTATAGCATTTGGCATATATGCTTCATAATCTAAAGTTTGAAGTTTTTAATTGATTTCTTTGTTTCTTTGAAATTGATATTTTTTTTCTACTTTTTTTTTCTTTTTTCCATTGCCTTTTAAGGGACAAAGGCAAGAAAATGATTTTATTCCATTAACTAGAAGTTACTCAAGTATTGTTTCTTTGAGTACTTCTTAGTTTCTTCTATCGCATTAATAAAACTTAGTTTAAAACACTTAATTCTGTTTTTTGAGGTTCATAAAACTAGTGGATAATGGCATCAGTTTTTTGTTTTAGTTATTCTTGCTCCCTTTACAGGTGTTCTATGTTGATTATTTTTTATTATGTTTATTTCTTCAGCAAGATGTATTTAGTGTATGAGGATAAAAGTCCTTAAGTATTCAACTATAAATGAGAAAAATGAAGCCACTGGAACTAATAGAACCAATGACTGTGATCTTAGTCTTTTTTGGTGCCTCAGTTCTTCCAAATAATTGCTAGCAGAAAACAATACCTTTTTGTATTTCTGCTCTTACCTATTGTAAGAGTAGTGGGTTGAGAGATTCCATAATTCTTTATAATAAAACAAAGCTATACATATTCCAGTAATTTGATATTTTCGACTTTTTACAAATGCACTGCATGCCTTTTCCTCACTGTTACAAGTTCATTCTTTATGTAACATCTAAGATAATTGCATATTGTTTCAGGATTACCTCTCCAGTTCATGTACACTTTTACTTAATATTCTTTGTACAACATTGCAAATAATTTGAAAAATTAATTAGACCTAGATTTTGAACAGGAGTATTCATATTTTAAACTCCTAATTGTTTCTCTTTGTTACTGCTTTCCACTATTATCAGAGTAAAAAAATAATAAACATCTCTTTACAAAAGGAGCATGTAGGTAATTTCCTGGTGGTCTAGTGATTAGGACTTAGAAGATCCATTGCTGGGGCCTGGGTTCAATCCCTGTTCAGGGAACTAAGATCTCACAAGTCACAGGGCAAGGCAAAGAAGACAAAAAAAGGAGCATGTAGTTCTTTCCTAAACTTGGAATTGTTGAGAAACTAGAGTGAAAAGCTTACTAACATAGCCTCTGGTTTTCTTTATTCTTGCCCTCTGTAAAAGTAGGATAGACTCTAACCATTGATGGGCTCTTGTACTACCTAGTCTTTAAGCTTAGCTTGAATTGAAATGTGTACTTTTCACTTTGAGGTTAAAATCCTCATTTTATGTTGAAACATTCTAACATGTGCAAAGAGCTGTGCATGTATATCATATCCAGTAACATTCTTAGGCATTAGCTTCAAGAAATTTCACACTGATATATTAATATTATTTTGCATGTAATCCACATTCAGTATTTTTAAGTTATTTCCATAAAATATTCTTTATGGCTGTTTCCCCTCCCAACTGGAACCAATTAGCCATTATGCTATTCCATTGGTTGTCTTGTTTCTACTCTGCTTTAATAATAATAATCATAAAAAAGCAGTATCTTTTTTATCTTTTATGGCATTAACATGTTCAGCAAACCCCACACTCAGAATTTGTCTGATTGTTTCTTCATTATTACATTCGAGGTAAAAAACCGGTAAGATGATGTGTATTTCCCATTACATCATATTAGGAAGCACTAAAATTATGTCAGTCTGTGTCATTGTTGCTTGTTTGTTATTATAGTGTATGACAGGTTGCTGCTTGTAAAAGTACTCTTTTCTTAGTAATTAGTAAGTAACTTTGGGTGCATACTTTGCACCATGTGAAACATCCTATTCCCCATAACATTTTACCCACCAATAATCATTCCTTCATTTCATTATTTTACTAGTTGGTAGTTGCAAAATAGTGATTTTTTCCCTAACATTATCATTTCTTTTGCACTTATTAACTGACAGTTTACTGTAAACAGCAGTTCCCACCCTTTTTAAACATTTGAGTTTTAAACTCTGAGCTCAGGGAATATTTTTTTAATCAATATTTTAGAAACTATTATCATTGGTATTATTTTGACCTACCAGATGCACTCACATTTGTTTTGTGGAAGCTTCCTAATCTCCATTGGTCTTTAAACACTTTTTTACTCTCTGGCCTGTCATGCTCCAGGTTGACCTTCTATTTTCACTGCTCTGGGTACAGAATCACTTTTTTATTCAATAAGCCTTGTATTCTTTCATTGAGGATTGTTGCATAGAGATCAGAATTTGAGTCTCAGGCATGTTCATTTCTAGTGAGGAGTTGTCTTATCTCTCTCCTTTACGGAACAGCAGTAGGAAAGACCTCTAATCCTGATTACACACCTGTCTTTGTTCTGTTTGTGAAGAGAACCTTCATTTGCACCATCCTAAAATATATCTAGTTTCATTATTGCTATGAAGCAACACAGTTCATTTCAGTCGCTCAGTCGTGTCCAACTCTTTGCGACCCCATGAACCGCAGCACGCCAGGCCTCCCTGTCCATCACCAACTCCCAGAGTTTACACAAACCCATGTCCATTGAGTTGGTGATGACATCCAACCATCTCATCCTCTGTCGTCCCCTGCTCCTCCTGCCCTCAATCTTTCCCAGCATCAGGGTCCTTTCAAATGAATCAGCTCTTTGCATCAGGTGGCCAAAATATTGGAGTTTCAGCTTCAACATCAGTCCTTCCAATGAACACGCAGGACTGATCTCCTTTAGGATGGACTGGTTGGATCTCCTTGCAGTCCAAAGGACTCTCAAGAGTCTCCTCCAACACCACAGTTCAAAAGCATCAGTTCTTTGGCTCTCAGCTTTCTTTATAGTCCAACTCGCACATCCACACATGAAAACCATAGCCTTGACTAAACAGACCTTTGTTGACAAACTGATGTCTCTGCTTTTTAATATGCTGTCTATGTTGGTCATAACTTTCCTACCAAGAAGTAAGTGTCTGTTAATTTCATGGCTGCAGTCACCATCTGCAGTGATTTTGGAGCCCCAAAAATAAAGGCTCTCACTGTTTCCATTGTTTCCCCATCTATTTGCCATGAAGTGATGGGACCAGTTGCCATGATATTAAGTTTTTTTAATGTTGAGTTTTAAGCCAACTTTTTCACTCTCTTCTTTCACTTTCATCAAGAGGCTCTTTAGTTCTTCTTTGCTTTCTGCCATAAGGGTGGTGTCATCTGCATATCTGAGGTTATTGATATTTATCCTGGCAATCTTGATTCCAGCTTGTGCTTCCTCCAGCCCAGCATTTCTCATGATGTACTCTGCATATAAGTTAAATAAGCAGGGTGACAATATACAGCCTTGACATACTCCTTTTCCTATTTGGAACCAATCTGTTGTTCCATGTTCAGTTCTAACTGTTGCTTTCTGACCTGCATACAGGTTTCTCAAGAGACAGGTCAGGTGGTTTGGTATTCCCATCTCTTTCACAGTCTTCCTCAGTTTATTGTGATTCACACAGTCAAAGGCTTTGGCATAGTCAATAAAGCAGAAATAGATGTTTTTCTGGAACTCTCTTGCTTTTTCCATGATCCAGCAGATGTTGGCAATTTGATCTCTGGTTCCTCTGCCTTTAGTGAAACCAGCTTGAACATCTGGAAGTTCATGGTTCACGTATTGCTGAAGCCTGGTTTAGAGAATTTTGAGCATTATTTTACTAGCGTGTGAGATGAGTGCAATTGTGCGGTAGTCTGAGCATTCTTTGGCATTGCCTTTCTTTGGGATTGGAATGAAAACTGACCTTTTCCAGTCCTGTGGCCACTGCTGAGTTTTCCAAATTTGCTGGCATATTGAGTGCAGCACTTTCACAGCATCATCTTCCAGGATTTGAAATAGTTCAACTGGAGTTCCATCACCACTACTAGCTTTGTTCGTAGTGATGCTTTCTAAGGCCCACTTGACTTCACATTCCAGGATGTCTGGCTCTAGGTGAGTGATCACACCATTGTGATTATCTGGGTCCTGAAGATCTTTTTTGTACAGTGCTTCTGTGTATTGTTGCCACCTCTTAATATCTTCTGCTTCTGTTAGGTCCATATCATTTATGTCCTTTAATGAGCCCTTCTCTTCATGAAATGTTCCCTTGGTATCTCTAATTTTCTTGAAGAGATCTCTGGTCTTCCCCTTCTATTGTTTTCCTCTATTTCTTTGCAATGATAGCTGAGGAAGGCTTTCTTGTCTCTCCTTGCTATTCTTTGGAACTCTGCCCAGTTGTGGATGTGACTGGTGATAGAAGCAAGGATTGATGCTGTAAAGAGCAGTATTGCATAGGAACCTGGAATGTTAGGTCCATGAATCAAGGCAAATTGGAAGTAGTCAAACAGGAAATAGCAAGAGTGAACATCCACATTCTAGGAATCAGTGAAATAAGATGTTCTGGAATGTGTGAATTTAACTCAGATGACCACTGTATCTACTACTGTGGGCAGGAATCCTGTAGAAGAAATGGAGTAGCCATCACTGTCAACAAAAGAGTCTGAAATGCAGTATTTGGATGCAATCTCAAAAATGACAGAATGATTTCTCTTTGTTTCCATGGCAAATCATTCAGTATCACAGTAATCCAAGTCTGTGCCCCGACCAGTCATGCTGAAGAAGCTGAAGTTGAACGGTTCTATGAAGACCTACTTACAAGACCTTTTAGAATTAACACCCAAAAAAGATGTCCTTTTCATTATAGGGGACTGGAATGCAAAAGTAGGAAGTCAGGAAACACCTGGAGTAACAGGCAAATTTGGCCTTGGAGTACGGAATGAAGCAGGGAAAAGGCTAATAGAGTTTTGTCAAGACAGCGCACTGGTCATAACAAACACCCTCTTCCAACAACACAAGAGAAGACTCTACACATAGACATCACCAGATGGTAAACACTGAAATCAGATTGATTATATTCTTTGCAGCCAAAGATGGAGAAGCTCTATACAGTCAGCAAAAACAAGACTGGGAGTTAACTGTGGCTCAGATCATGAACTCCTTATTGGTATATTCAGACTTAAATTGAAGAAAGTGGGGAAAACCACTACACCATTCAGGTATGACCTAAATCAAATCCCGTATAATTATACAGTGGAAGTGAGAAATAGATTTAAGGGACTAGATCTGATAGACAGAGTGCCTGATGAATTATGGATGGAGGTTCATGACATTGTACAGGAGACAGGGATCAAGACCATCTCCAAGAAAAAGAAATGCAAAAAAGCAAAATTGCTGTCTGAGGAGGCCTTACAAATAGCTGTGAAAAGAAGTGAAAAGCAGAGAAAAGGAAAGATATAAGCATCTGAATGCAGAGTTCCAAAGAATAGCAAGGAGAGATAAGAAAGCCTTCCTCAGCGATCAGTGAAGCAACACATCTGTTAAGCAAATAAATGTGCAACTCATTTTGCCCCTAAAATGTATCTTATTAAAGTCAGAATCAGAGAAGGCAATGGCAACCCACTCCAGTACTCTTGCCTGGAAAATCCCATGGACATAGGGGCCTGGTGGGCTGCAGTCCATGGGGTCGCTAGGAGTCGGACATGACTGAGCGACTTCACTTTCACTTTTCACTTTCATGCATTGGAGAAGGAAATGGCAACCCACTCCAGTGTTCTTGCCTGGAGAATTCCAAGGACGGGGGAGCCTGGTGGGCTACCGTCTTTGGGGTCGCACAGAGTTGGATACGACTGAAGCAACTTAGCAGCAGCAGCAGCAAAGTCAGAATGCTGTAATTTAAAATTCCTTGAAATAATTAATTTCCTGTGTATGGTTATCTTACTAATTTGACGTACCATGAGGTTTATGTGTTTCTGTATTTGTTTGTGTTTAGTTTGAGTTTGCTTTTTTTCATTCCTGTAAATTTAAATTTACTTTGAAATATGTAAAATATTTGTATGATTCACAGAGACTCACTGCTTCTATCTCTATTCTTCTCACCTGGTTCTACTTCCTACCACTGCAGCTGCCCCTAGGAAACCATTTTTATTAATTCCTTTTTTTTTGAAGGGGGGGAAGAAATATTTTCTGCATTTTTTAGGCACATGGTGTATCAATTTATATGATTTACTAAGTTATTTCCTTATTATGAAGACAAGATACAAAGAAAAATCTGCATTTTTGAAACTGTAAGTGTTAGTTGTACATAGAACATAACTGAAGTCTGAACAAATATGAGGACATTCCTACTAAGAATATAATGGCAGGGGCATCTTTCATTCCTACATGACTTCTTTAAGGGACTTCTTCCTCATACCAGCAACATACTGAATAATAAAATTAACCACATACATATTCAGCAGGTGATAACCTGAAACCAAACTCACTTGATTAATGTGCCATACTTACTGTCCCTATACTTTGCACTTTTAGGTCAAGCACAAATAAAGAACTTAGCTACCGTAAGATAGCTTCTGAGAAGGCTAGAACTATACTTGGTGACTTGAATCCGCCTGTGTCCAAGATCCTTTCTTTTTATAAATGTATATATTTTATTGAAGTGTAGTTGACTTACAGTATTTCAGATGCATAACAAGTTGACTCAGTTATACATATACACCCATATTAATTTTTGTGTATGTGTATATATGTATAAAACAAGCTTAATTCTAAATAACCAGGAACATCAGAACCTGGTATGATGAGGAACTAAACACAAGAGGTGGTTTCCCAAATTTTTTTTTTTTTTCCCATATATTTCTTTTTTTTTTTTATTTTTTTTTATTTTTATTTTTATTTATTTTTTTTAATTTTATTTTATTTTTAAACTTTACATAATTGTATTAGTTTTGCCAGACATCAAAATGAATCCGCCACAGGTATACATGTGTTCCCCATCCTGAACCCTCCTCCCTCCTCCCTCCCCATACCATCCCTCTGGGTCGTCCCAGTGCACCAGCCCCAAGCATCCAGTATCGTGCATCGAACCTGGACTGGCAACTCGTTTCATACATGATATTTTACATGTTTCAATGCCATTCTCCCAAATCTTCCCACCCTCTCCCTCTCCCACAGAGTCCAAAAGACTGTTCTATACATCAGTGTCTCTTTTGCTGTCTCGTACACAGGGTTATTGTTACCATCTTTCTAAATTCCATATATATGCGTTAGTATACTGTATTGGTGTTTTTCTTTCTGGCTTACTTCACTCTGTATAATAGGTTCCAGTTTCATCCACCTCATTAGAACTGATTCAAATGTATTCTTTTTAATGGCTGAGTAATACTGCATTGTGTATATGTACCACAGCTTTCTTATCCATTCATCTGCTGATGGACATCTAGGTTGCTTCCATGTCCTGGCTACTATAAACAGTGCTGCGATGAACATTGGGGTACACGTGTCTCTTTCCCTTCTGGTTTCCTCAGTGTGTATGCCCAGCAGTGGGATTGCTGGATCATAAGGCAGTTCTATTTCCAGTTTTTTAAGGAATCTCCACACTGTTCTCCATAGTGGCTGTACTAGTTTGCATTCCCACCAACAGTGTAAGAGGGTTCCCTTTTCTCCACACCCTCTCCAGCATTTATTGCTTGTCGACTTTTGGATAGCAGCCATTCTTACTGGCGTGAAATGGTACCTCATTGTGGTTTTGATTTGCATTTCTCTGAGAATGAGTGATGTTGAGCATCTTTTCATGTGTTTGTTAGCCATCTGTATGTCCTCTTTGGAGAAATGTCTATTTAGTTCTTTGGCCCATTTTTTGATTGGGTCATTTATTTTCCTGGAGTTGAGCTGTAGGAGTTGCTTGTATATTCTCGAGATAAGTTGTTTGTCAGTTGCTTCATTTGCTATTATTTCTCCCATTCTGAAGGCTGTCTTTTCACCTTGCTAATAGTTTCCTTTGATGTGCAGAAGCTTTTAAGGTTAATTAGGTCCCATTTGTTTATTTTTGCTTTTATTTCCAATATTCTGGGAGGTGGGTCATAGAGGATCCTGCTGTGATGTATGTCAGAGAGTGTTTTGCCTATGTTCTCCTCTAGGAGTTTTATAGTTTCTGGTCTTAGGTTGAGATCTTTAATCCATTTTGAGTTTATTTTTGTGTTTGGTGTTAGAAAGTGTTCTAGTTTCATTCTTTTACAAGTGGTTGACCAGATTTCCCAGCACCACTTGTTAAAGAGATTGTCTTTAATCCATTGTATATTCTTGCCTCCTTTGTCAAAGATAAGGTGTCCATAGGTGCGTGGATTTATCTCTGGGCTTTCTATTTTGTTCCATTGATCTATATTTCTGTGTTTGTGCCAGTACCATACTGTCTTGATTGTATTAGTTTTGCCAAACATCGAAATGAATCTGCCACAGATATACCCGTGCTCCTCATCCTGAACCCTCCTCCCTCCTCCCTCCCCATACCCTCCCTCTGGGTCGTCCCAGTGCACCAGCCCCAAGCATCCAGTATCGTGCATCGAACCTGGACTGGCGACTCGTTTCATACATGATATTATACATGTTTCAATGCCATTCTCCCAAATCTCCCCACCCTCTCCCTCTCCCACAGAGTCCATAAGACTGATCTATACATCAGTGTCTCTTTTGCTGTCTCGTACACAGGGTTATTGTTACCATCTTTCTAAATTCCATATATATGTGTTAGTATACTGTATTGGTGTTTTTCTTTCTGGCTTACTTCACTCTGTATAATAGGTTCCAGTTTCATCCACCTCATTGGAACTGATTCAAGTGTATTCTTTTTAATGGCTGAGTAATACTCCATTGAATAGAAATTCATGGCTCCTGTAGAATATCATGGAATGGAAAATGTTCTCTTTCAGTGTTACTGAGTTTTTTTTCTTTGACAGAATGGTGAGCTGGGGCATATTCAAATGGATTAAAAAATACATGATAAGTTTTCACTCACATGTGTTGGAGGCTGATACCAATGCTAGTATCCTTGGTCACATTTTCATGAAGTTATAATATATCGATGGCTTTGGGGGCGCAAACTTATATTTAAAACTCTCTCACCTGTGATAGCGATCTTCTTGCTTGTTTTACTAAAAAATTTTCTGTTCCTCTATACTTTTAAGATTCTGGTTTGTTCACTGTTTATGTTAAAGGCCTGAAGATCCCAAAAAAGAAAAAAACAGCTATCCAAAATTCTTATTTATTTTCTAGCTTTTGTGGCTTTTAAGAACTTTATTTTGAGTAAATACCAATATGTTTCTACTGATTCTACTTCAGATCCGCAAGGCCACAACCCATTTGTGAGTGGAAAGCAGTGAAATGACATTATCTGAAATTAAGCAGAAAATCAGATATGTCATATCCCTTCATGGGATGTCAGGTTAAGAGGAAACAGGAGAAGTTACAGAAAATGGGAGCGTAGTCTTAATTTGCAGGGGTTTTAAGGTTCCCATTAAGGGTATTTTATAATGGAGATCTATTCTGATTGGGGGAAAAAACTGTTATAAAGAATTATAGAATAAATCAACTATATTCAAATTAAAAATGTTTATAGAATGTTACATTTATGAATTTATAGAGTCAAGATTAATACTTTCATTTAACAAACGAGATATCTAAACTGCAGTGTCTTGTTCTTTTTGTGGAGAGTTTTAGTGAATGCGTACTCAGTAGTGTCTGACTCTTTGTGACCCCTTGGACTGTAACCTGCCAGGCTCCTCTGTCCATGCGGTTTCCCAAGCAAGAATACTGGAATGGGTGCCATTTCCTTCTCCAGGGAATTCCTGTTTTCTGTATTATCCTTGTTGGGTGTGTGTGATGGGGTGTGTGTGTGTGTGGTTTTATTTTCTTTCTTAAAAACAAAAGGTTAAGATTCTTTTTTATATCACTCATGATAAATTATTATTTCTTCATAAAGAAACTTCTCATTTGTTAGCCTGTATATGCTTTTCATAATAACATACATTTTGTTAAATTTAAAACATTTTATTTTGTTTGTTTTTTTGTTTCTCATAAACAGGGGGACCTGGACGATCTACCATGCCAACCCCAGGGAACACTGCAGCTTTTCGTGCTTCCCTCTGGACCAACATGGAGAAACTTGTGGATCATATTTTTACTGTTTGTGGTCAGGTAAATATTTGAGAGAGTAAAAAATAGTATTAATTATGGGTTAGCATGCTGTGCACTTAGTTGTATCTGACTGTTTGCAACCCTTTGGATTATAGTGCAGTAGGCTCCTCTGTCCATGGGAGTTTTCATTTCAGTCAAGAATACTGGATTGAGTTGCCATTTCCTCCTCCAGGAATCTTCCTGACCCAGGAGTTGAACCTGTGTCTCCTGTGTCTCCTGCATTGCAGGCAGAATCTACCTGCTGAGCTGTGGTTTAATTCTTAGTTATTCAAAGTTGTGTGATCTTGGGCAGCTTTCTTAAAATCTCTGAAAGTTCAAAATACCTCCGTAACTAATTATAATGTATGTAAGGGCTCTAGCGAAATGCTTTTCCCCTTCCCCTTAGTGTTTCTAGTACCTGTACTCTATGCTTGTTACATTTGAAAATACTCAATTATATATGTTTTCCCTCTTTTCCTTCCTTTTAGGTGCAACATCTACAAAAAATATTAACCAAGAAGAGGGATCCTGTCTCTCACATTTGTTTCATTGAAGAAATAGTTAAGGTATGTCTAAATGAAAGTATTTTTGTCTCTTTATTAAGGAATACTGGAAGATAATGAGCCATTATTATTTGTGTTCCTGTCTTACAGAGAGACTACACATCAAATAGCTAAAAGAAAATGTATTTCTTGATAGCCACAGATTTTCTTTGCTTGTTTGTTTATTGAGTAGATGCTAAATGATACTATTTATAGACTAATTTCTGAACTGCATATAGTAATTTCCCATTTTCTGTTATACACATGATGTGAACTAGATCACCAGTGCACGTTTGATGCATGAAACAGGGCCCTCAAAGCTGGTGCACTGGGACAACCCAGAGGGATGGGATGGGAAGGGAGGTAGGAGGGGGTTTCTGGATAGGGGACATGTGTACACGCGTGGCTGATTTCATGTCAATGTATGGCAAAATCCACCACAATATTGTAAAGTAATTAGCCTCCAGTTAAAATTAATTAATTAAAAAGTTTTCAATGTCCTGATAGAGACTAAGATGAAAATTTTTGGTGTATGAAAGATTTAATTAATGGTTATTAAACTGTCATATAATGTCCTCTCTGAAGATGGTATGATCCATTCAGTTGTTAGTTTTTCCTATAAAGCACATTAATGTATTATTTTTTTATATTGTAAAGTTTCCCTTCTGTCAGTTATCAATCTCCTGGCCTCATAGTCATCATTTGTAACAAATGTACCACACCAATGCAGGATGCATAAGGCATTATGCAAATATGTAATTTCCTGTCTCCATTATTGTTCATTATTCAGTTGCTAAGTCATGTCTGACTCTTTGCAACCCCATGAGCTGCAGCACGCCAGGCTTCCCTGTTCTTCACTATCTCCCTGCGTTTGCTCAAACTCATGTCCATTGATTCAGTGATGCCATCCAACCATCTCATTCTCTGTTGCCCTCTTTAACTCTTACCTTCAGTCTTTCCCAGCACTGGGGTCTTTTCCAGTGAGTTAGCTCTTTGTATCAGGTGGCCAAATTATTGGAACTTCAGCTTTAGCATCAATCTTTCCAGTGAATATTCAGGATTGATTTCCTTTAGGATTGACTTGTTTGATTTCTTTGCTGTCCAAGGGACTCTTAAGAGTCCTCTCCAGCACAGCAGTTGAAAGCATCAATTCTTTGGTGCTCAGCCTTCTTTAAGGTTCAACTCTCACGTCTCTACATGACTACTGGCAAACCATAGCTTTGACTATAGACCTTTGTTGGATAAGTGATAGCTCTGCTTTTGAATATGCTGTGTAGATTTGTCACAGCTTTTCTTTCAAGGACCAAGCATCATTTTTTTTTAATAATTTTTTTTATTTTGGGCTGTGCTAGGTCTTTATTGCCGCACAGGCTTTTCTCTAGTTGTGGCGAGCGGGGGCTACTCTCTTGTGGTGCGTGAGCTTCTCATTGCAGTGGCTCCTCTTGTTGTGGAGCACGGGTTCTAGGGCACATGGGCTTCAGTTGTTGAAGCTCCCGGACTCTAGAGCACAAGCTTAGTAGTTGTGGCACAAGTCCCACTGCATGTGAGATCTTCCCAGATCAGGGATCAAACCTGTGTCTTCTGCTTTGGCAGGCAAATTCTTTACCACTGAGCTACCAGGGAAGCCCAGCCAGCATCCTTTAATTTCATGGCTGCCATCACCATCCACAGTGATTTTGGAGCCCAAGAAAAGAAAATCTGTCAGTGTTTGCACTTTTTCCCCTTCTATTTTGCCATGAAGTGATGGGACCAGATGACGTGATCTTTGTTTTTTTAATATTGAGTTTTTTTTTTTTTTTTTTTTTTACAATGGGGAAAAAACAGCCTCTTTAATAAATGGTATTACATGACGAAAACTGGACAGTTACATGCAAAAGAATCAAAGTGGACTACTGCACAAAAATAAATTCAAAATGGAGTAAAGACTTAAATATAAGACACAAAACCATAAACATTTTACAAGAAAACATAGGCAGTATGCTCTTTGACATCAATCTTAGTTGGTTTTTTTTTTTGGATATATCTCCTCAGGCAGGGGAAACAAAAGCAAAAAGAAACAGATTGGACTACATCACTCTAAAGATCTTTTGCACAGTGAAGAAAACTAAGAAAGCGAAAAGGCCACGTACTGAATAAGAACATATTCACAAATGGTATTTTCAATATAGGATTAATATCCAATGTATACAAAGAAATCATAAAGCTCAACATGAAAAAACAACCTGACTGAAAAATGGGTCAGTTCAGTTCAGTCACTCAGTCCTGTCCAGCTCTTTGGGAACCCATGGACTGCAGCACACCAGGCCTCCCTGTCCATTACCAACTCGCAGAATTTACTCACACTTAGATCCATCAAGTCGGTGATGCCATCCAACCATCTCGTCCTCTGTTGTCCCCTTCTCCCGCCTTCAATCTTTCCCAGCATCAGGGTCTTTTCCAATGAATCAGTTCTTTGCATCAGGTGGCCTAAGTATTGGAGTTTCAGCTTCAACATCAGTCCTTCCAATGAATATTCAGGACTGATTTCCTTTAGGATGGACTGATTGTTAAGCCACCTTTTTCACTCTTCTCTTTCACCTTCATCAAGAGGCTCTTTAGTTCCTCTTTGCTTTCTGCCATTAAAGTGGTATCATCTGCATATATGAGGTTGTTGATATTTCTTCCTGCAGTCTTGATTCTAGCTTGTGAGTTATCCAGCCTGGCATTTCACATGATGTGCTCTGCATGTACATTAAATAAGCAGGGTGACAGTATACAGCCTTGATATATACCTTCCCCAATTTTGAACCAATCCATTGTTCTATGTCCAGTTCTAACTGGTGCTTCCTGTCCTGCATATATGTTTCTCAAGAGACAGATAAGGTGGTCTGGTATTCCCATTTCTTTACGAATTTCCCACAGCTTGTTGTGATCCACATAGTCAAAGGCTTTAGTGTGGTCATTGAAGCAGAAGTAGATGTTTTTTGCTTTAAGGTACACTTAAAAATACTCAGTCGCTTCAGTTGTGTCCGACTCTGTGTGACCCCATAGACAGCAGCCCACTAGGCTCCTCTGTCCCTGGGATTCTCCAGGCAAGAACACTGGAGTGGGTTGCCATTTCCTTCTCCATCATGCAAAAAAGGTACACTTAAAAATACTCAGTGCTGCACCTTTGCATCCTTTCCACACTTCTCTCTTAACCCCTGGAAACCACTGATCTTTTTTCTGTCTTTAGAGTTTTATCTTTTATAGAATATCATATAATTGGAATCATATAGTAGGTTGCCTTTCATACTGGTTTCTCTTAGTAATATGCATTTAAGGATTTCTTCATGTCTTTGTTGCTTGATCCCTCATTTCTTTTAGTCACTGAATAATATTTTACTTTGTACATAGGCCTAGTTTATTTACCCATTCACCTATTGAAGGACGTGTTGTCGCTTCCGTTTTTTTGACAATTATGATTTAAATTTATAAATGTTCATGTGCAGATTTTTGTGTGCATATAAACTTTTAGCTGATTTGAGTAAACACCAAAGCACATGATTGCTGTATATTATAGAGTATTTTTAGCTTTGTAAGAAACTGCCAAACTATCTGTCATGGTGGCTGTATTATTTTACATACCTATTAGCAAAGAAACAAAGTTCCTATTGCTCCACATCTTCGTCAGCATTTGATATAGTCAGTGTTTTGGATTTTGGCTATTTTAGTAGGTGTGTAGTGGTATGTCCGGAGAAGGCAATGGCACCCCACTCCAGTACTCTTGCCTGGAAAATCCCATGGACGGAGGAGCCTGGTAGGCTGCAGTCCATGGGGTTGCTAAGAGTCAGACATGACTAAGCGACTTCACTTTCACTTTTCACTTTCATGCATTGGAGAAGGAAATGGCAACCCACTCCAGTGTTCTTGCCTGGAGAATCCCAGGGATGGGGGAGCCTGTTGGGCTGCTGTCTATGGCGTCGCAGAGTCGGACACGACTGAAGTGACTTAGCAGCAGCAGCAGTGTTATGTCATTGATTTATTTTGTATTTCCTATGAATTTTAAAAAGATTATATTTATAGGAAAAACTTGATTAGTTAAGTTTCTAAGACTTTATATGAAGAAAAATGGACTGCCTTGCCATGTTTATTATTTAAAATTTATCTCTTACAGTCAATACAAGTGGTTAAAAAAATCTTAAAATATTCTAAAATAATTTTTATTGGATTAAGGATAATTTTTTTTTAAATCATTTGGATAGCCAGATACTTAATTTAAAGGTTACCTTTCTGAACATCTAGTCAAGTAATGTTAAAGGAAGTATAATACAGTCATTAAGAACTGGGTCCTTGGACTTTAGTATCAGACAGAACTGAGATTTCCTTCGTTGATTATGCAACCTTGGGTAGGTCTTATAATGTTTCAGAATGTCAGATATCAAATGAGGGTGATAATATTACCCATTGAGCTGAGGTTTTCTGAGGGAAAATTAGATAATGTAGATTTAATTCAGAGATTGGCTCAATAATTTGATATCCTAATTTTTATTTCAATCTTTTTTAAACTTTAAAAGTTAAATTATTTAGGGGTTAGAAATTTCCCATGTGCATGGTAACAAAGAACTATAGTGTGCAAGAAGGTCAGTTTTGTTTTTTTAACAGTTCTGATAACATGATATGTAAGTATATTAATATGCTGAGTATCAGAAATTTAAGAAATGTTGCTTCCTTAAATAAGGCAATAGCAAGGATTCACTATAAATGTGTCGTGATTACATGTCTCACTTCACTAAAGAATCACAAGTTTATGATCTAACATTTGGTAATTCTGTAGTTGTAGAAACAGTAATGATGATTTTCCTTCATTCAGTTCTGTGAGATTTTGTGAGAATTGTTAAATCATTTATATTTTATTAGTCAAAAAAAAAATGGGTTTACTTTTAAAACTTTTGGTTTTGAAGTTAATATTGCCAAATGTAAATGCTTTATTAGTTCAGAACGTTTGCAGTAAATGTTTATCATGCTATAAACAATACATCATAGTGTAAAAAGGGCATAAATATATTGAGTATAAAGTAAAATTGGGCCAATTATATCAGGCATAACAAATCTTAAGAATATATAGTTAATGTAGAGCCTTATGAAAACTTTTCCTTAATTGAGATAACTAATTCTGCTTCTGCTTAATTTAATGAATCTTCTGGTTAACTTGTAAAATTAGCCTGTTAATTTCAGTTCATTCTATAAATTTGAAAAGACATTTGTGCTTACAGTTATATTAATTATTTATATGATTTAACTGTGGAAAATACTTCTTTTCCCTTATTATTTTTATTTACAAAAGTTAGTTGATTGGATATATCTTCTTAGTTTAAATAAGATTTCTAGACTGTTGACTAGACATCAAAAATTCAATTTTGGCAACTTTTTAAAAACTTTTAAAACCTTTAAAGTTAAAAAGTTCTAGTATCGCTATATACTCATCAATATTATATGTAGCACTTTGTTTGAAAGTGAGTGTACCAAGGTATTGACAAATTATTCAGGATCCAAACAGTAGCAAACAGGTTGCAGATTCTTATCTGCAGAATTAAGCCAGTTTAGCTGTATGTGGGGGTGTAGATATGATACCTTCATTTTCTAAGCCAGCATTTTTTTTTTTATCATTGAACAGAATCTTGTAATCATGTGTGTAGGATGCATTAGGCTATATTTGGAATGTATTCAGCATTTTGAGCAGCTGTAGTACTAACAAAGATTTTAACTATGAAAAAGAATGTGTTTTCTTTTGCCCTTTTTAATGTATGAAATGATTTGATAATAGCATTTAAGACTCAAAAAAATTTTAGGACACCCAAATATGAAATATTTTTAGAAAAATGAGCAAAATGTTTAACTCATTTATCAATGGCATCCTAATTTGATTAAAAAAAAAGTGGCAGTAAGCCAATTTACATGTCTTAAGTCATTTGTTATCAATAAATACTCTTATCTGTAAAGGTTTAGAAGATTTTTGCTTTACTAGCTTGAAGACGAGTTATTTTTTATTTATTTTTTTTTCATAATATAAATACATTTTATTTTACTTTTTTGACTTTAAAAAAAATATTTTAATTGGAGGCTAATTACTTTACAATATTTTGCTGGTTTTAGCTATACATTCACATGAATCAGCCATGGGTGTACATGTGTTCCGCATCTTGACTTTCCCTCCCACCTCCCTCCCCATCCCATCCCTTAGCGTCATCCCAGTGCACCAGCCCTGAGCACCCTGTCTCATGCCTCGAACCTGGACTGGCGATCTGTTTCACATATGATAATATACATGTTTCAATGCTATTCTCTCAAATCATTCCACCATTGCCTTCTCCCACAGAGTCCAGAAGTCTGTTCTTTACATCTGCATCTCTTTTGCTCTCTTGCATATAGGGTCATTGTTACTATCTTTCTAAATTCCATATATATGTGTTCATATACTGTATTGGTGTTTTTCCTTCTGACTTACTTCGTTCTGTATAATAGGCTCCAGTTTCATCCACCTCATTAGAACTGATTCAAATGCATTCTTTTTAATAGTTGAGTAATATTCCATTGTGTATATGTACCACAGCTTTCTTATCCATTTGTCTGCCGATGGAAATCTAGGTTGCTTCCATGGAGGATGAGTTATTTTTAAGAGCCCTCTCCCTGCTAAAACAAATTTTAGATGTTAGAAAAGCTTAATTTTTAATGTACTTTTGGCCCTGCCAAAAGTAAGAGAATCTCTGAGGGACATATGCATATACAGATAAGCATAAGCAGATAAAGTAGTTGAAACTGTAGTGGAGATGTGTGAGCTGTAAGTCATTGCAAATGCTGAAGTTGCTCTGAAGTCAAATGTTCATGTCAATGATGGGGTCAGTCCACTAAGCTCTGGGTCTCTAGCATGGTGGGAGAATGAACCTTGCATTAAAGCTCCTGAGATCTTGAGACCTATGACTGTGGCTAACATGTTCCTGGGTTGGTAACAGTACCTACTCTCACAAAAAGCAAGTACAGATCCTCTGTAGAGGAAAGCATTTCTAGTTTTAGCTGTCAGAATTCTCCACATGTTAAGGTCATCCAACTATGAGCTCATAGTTGAAAATCACCAGTCATATAAATAGACTAGAATCTGTGATTGAGAGTCAGCAAGAAAAATAAACACAATGCAAAACAGGTTTTAGACTCCTAAAGAACTTCTGAAGGACGCTATGGACTTCAGATGTTAGAATTAATTGATAAAGAATCTAGAATACCTGCATAGGTTTTAGAAGTAAAGATGGAATAAAAAAATGACAAGTGACCGTTAAGAAATGATCAGGTAGGAGGACAAGTATTCTTTGTGCTCTCACTACTTCTGCCTAACATTTTCTTAACTAGTGCAGTGAGAAAGAAAAAGAAATAAAAACTTCTAGTTTGGAAGTGAAAAGTTAAAATGGTCTTTGTCATTTAA
Organism: Bubalus bubalis; assembly: GCF_019923935.1. Classification (NCBI taxonomy): domain Eukaryota; kingdom Metazoa; phylum Chordata; class Mammalia; order Artiodactyla; family Bovidae; genus Bubalus; species Bubalus bubalis. The sequence goes on along the minus strand of NC_059164.1, from coordinate 47,995,632 downwards.
GTACATATCTAAAAGTTGAAAGACCTGAGCATACCATGTGTTGGTGAGGATATGGAACAACTGTAACTCTCATATACTGCTGAAGGGAAATGTAAAATGGTACAACCACTTTAGGAAACAATTTGGCTTTTCCTTAAAAAGTTAAACATACATGTATTATATGACTTAGCAATATGCCCCTAGTTATTAATCCAAGAGAAACGAAAGAATATATCCAAAGACCTGTAGACAAATGTCCATAGAGCTGTCTTCTCCCTGTGTCTTTACATCATTTCCTTCTGTATGTGTCCGTGTTTCAGATTTCCTCTTCTTATAAGGACACCCTAATGACTCTGTTTTAACTTAATTACTTCATGAAAGACCCAATCTCCAAATATGATTACGTTTTCATGTATGGTTGGTTTCGGTTAGAACTTCAACATATGAATTTTGTCAAGACAAAACAGCCTATAGCAGTAATTTACATTGATGCCAGTAAAAATGGAGACAGTTGCATTGATTTGAGAATTATTCAGGAGATAACACCAACACATCTTAATGACAGATTAGAAGTGGTGAGATAGAGAAGGAGGTGTCAAGGCTGATATTGTATATTCAGTTTTGACAAGAGTTCTGGTGGATAGTAGTAAACTTCACTTGAGACCATAAACTGAGAAGCACATTAAACAAGGAAGATACGTTCGGTATTCAGGTGCTCATGGCACATTCAAGGGAAGTTTCAGTTAGGCAATTTAATATATGAGTCTGGAGCTCAGAAGAGGCATCCACTGGAGACATAAATTTGGGAGATGTCCCTGCTTATTTAACTTATATGCAGAGTACATCATGAGAAATGGTGGGCTGGATGAAGCACAAGTTGGAATCAAGATTGCCGGGAAAAATATCAATAACCTCAGATACACAGATGACACCACCCATATGGCAGAAAGCAAAGAACTAAAGAGCCTCTTGATGAGAGTGAAAGAGGAGAGTGAAATGTTGGCTTAAAACTCAGCATTCAGAAAGCTAAGATCATGGCATCCGGTCCCATCACTTCATGGCAAATAGATGGAGAAACAATGGAAATAGTGGCAGACTTTATTTTTTGGGCTCCAAAATCACTGCAAATGGTGACTGCAGTCATGAAATTAAAAGACGCTTACTCCTTGGAAGAAAACCTAGACCAGCCTAGACCGACCTAGACAGCATATTAAAAAGCAAAGACATTACTTTGCCAACAAAGGTCCATCCAGTCAAAGCTATGGTTTTTTCCAGTAGTCATGTATGGATGTGAGAGTTAGGCTATAAAGAAAGCTGAGTGCTGAAGAATTGACGCATTTGAACTGTAGTGTTTAAGAAAACTCTTGAGAGTCCCTTGGACTTCAAGGAGATCCAACCAGTCCATCTTAAAGGAAATCAGTCCTGAATATTCATTGGAAGGACTGATGTTGAAGCTGAAACTCCAATGCTTTGGCCACCTGATGCGAAGAAGTGACTTATTGGGAAAGACCCTGATGCTGGGAAAGATTGAAGGCAGGAGAAGCAGATGACAGAGGATGAGATGGTTGGATGACATCACATCAGTTTGAGTAAGCTCTGGGAGTTGGTGATGGACAGGGAAGCCTGGTGTGCTGCAGTCCATGGGTTCACGAAGAGTCGGATATGACTGAGTGATTGAACTGAACTGAACCTCATAGATGGTGGTCAAAGCCATAGTAATAGGTAGAATTGGCTATGGAGAGAAAAGAAATGTACCTTGAAAATGCAACATATAAAATTTATATAGAGCTCTGCTTTTTCCAAAGTGTGTATACAGTTTTACATGGAAAAAGACAGTTCTAATTTCTACCCGTCCCTTTTTTAAGTTTCATCCTTTAAACTATATTTTTTGTACATTTTATATTGCACATATTTTATTAATATAGTAGTATTTATTTATAATTTTGGAGAAGGAAATGTCAACCCATTCCAGTATTCTTGGCTGGGAAATCCCATGAACAAAGGAGCCTGGTGGGCTATAGTGCATGGGGTCCCAAAGAATTGGACATGATGTGGCGACTAAACAACAGCAACAGATATATAATTTTAAACAAATAAGTAAACATATATTAGAATGTGTATTTAAAAATATTTATATTCACTAAGTTTAGGAAACATTGTAACAGAGGATGCCACAGGGAGTACCTCAAGAGAATGAAGTCAAATGGAATATGATAAAGGAAGCCAAGGGAAAAGTTTGAAGGAGAATATGGTTCATACTAAATCTAATTTGACTGACAGTCTATTTAAAACACTGGTCCACCATGCATTCTCAATAAGGGCAATATTGACCCCAAGAGGGAGAAATAGTTCTGTTTTTTGGGAAGAAGGATAAACAGAAACAATCATATATTACAATGGTTTTGAGTGCCCTCCAGAGTTCAATTCTGCTGCACCAAGTCTTATTCCTTAGTATTTAGTATCTGTCATTAGGGAAAGACTAAGTTAAATTTAAATTAAATTCAGTTACATTGTATAGTTATTTTAGTATAATATATATTCAGTTCAGTTCAGTTGCTCAGTCCGACTCTTTGCAGCCCCATGAATTGCAGCATGCCAAGCCTCCCTGTCCATCACCAACTCCTGTAGTTTACTCAAACCATGTCCATCGAGTCGGTGATGCCATCCAGCCATCTCATCCTCTGTCGTCCCCTTCTCCTCCTGCCCCCAATCCCTCCCAGCATCAGAGTCTTTTCCAATGAGTCAACTTTTCGCATGAGGTGGCCAAAGTACTGGAGTTTCAGCTTTAGCATCATTCCTTCCAATGAACACCCAGGGCTGATCTCCTTCAGAATGGACTGGTTGGATCTCCTTGCAGTCCATGGGACTCTCAAGAGTCTTCTCCAACACCATAGTTCAAAAGCATCAATTCTTTGGCGCTCAGCTTTCTTCACAGTCCAACTCTCACATCCATACATGACCACTGGAAAAACCATAGCCTTGACTAGATTACATAGGTATAGTTAATTAGTTTTCATTTTGGAGGGGAAATAATGAAAAGAAAGGTTGAGAAACACTACAGTGAACTATGTGGAAAGGGTTTTAAAACCCTTTATTTTATTTTTAGTTCCTGTAACTTTAAAACCCTTTGACTTGATGATCTCTAGGGGAAAAGTGTGGGATAAGGGATTTGAATTTGAAGAGGAACTTTTAGTTTTTGCCATGTGTAATTCAGTACTGAATTTTTTACATCAAGAATTTATTCTTGCCTTTAGAATTAAGTTAATTATCTTAATTACTCCTCCAAAAAAGAATAAAAGAATAAAGGACACATTGTGTTTAAGCCCGTCACCCAGAAATGACTTATGTTAACATTTTGTGTATGTTTTTTCTATTTAGCTCTACATTTTCATACATTTTAACAAGTCCTATCTGTTCACTCATCAGAAGTTAACTGAAATCTGTCTACTTTTCACTTCTCCCACTGCCACCTTATCTAAGCCCCCATTTCTTAAAACAACAAGTAGCTTGTACCATAAATATTCTTTTATTTTAGAACAATATGCATATAAAAGCCAACATTTTGATTTTAAGTGGACTTCTTTTGGTTGCATAGGTGTTCTCATTTTGCTTTTTGGTGTTCATCTTAAAGTCCCTACTGAATTTTTATACCTTCCTTTATTGTCATCAGAGCAAAATGTTGCTCCCTGAAGACTCTTTTCCAGTAAAGATAACTTTTTTCTTTGCTTTATATTTGCTTTCCTAGACTCCCTCTGCTTTCATCCAGAAGATGATTAAGAGCTAATATAAAATTCATATCTGTTTGGTTTTTTTAATCGAGTCTTCAGGCTTTCTTACAATGTGATCTCTCCACAGAGATCTCTGGCACAGACTTGTTGCCAAACCTTTGACTTCCTCTTGTCCTTTAATTATAACTTAATTACACCTGGTTCCCTCTCACCTTGTCTCATCTAGTTCATCCGTCCGTCTGTCCTAAGTTGCTTCAATAGTGTCTGACTCTTTGTGACCCTAGGACTATAGTTTACTGTCTTAAAAAATCTCTCTGAATTGTTCCTTGCCTTCCCTTTCTGTATCAAAGATTGTATCATCTTCTTTGAATTGTATTAGATTGTTGGTTGTATCTTCTCTTTTCTCAGACTTGTCCCTCTCCTTTTGTTTGTGTTCTACATTTTATCCCTGTCTGGGGCACTCTGCTTTCTCCAACATCCACCTTTCCCACTTACTTCCTCCTAAGGACCTACCGTCTAAACCCAAAACCAGAGCAAAATCCTTGGTCCTATACCTCTCTGTAAGCATTTCTTCCCTTCATGCCAAGATTTTCATAAACTACTTGGTATCTCTATTTCTTACTTCTTTTGTTCCAAACCATTGAAATCAAGCTTCTGCTCCACTGAAACAGTTCTTACTAAAAGAATTATAATGCCCCAACTACCAAATCCTTGTGCTCACTCTACTTTGTTCCTTTGAGGTAGTAATGACTTCGGCTTTCCCCTTTCACAAATACTGCATCTTTTCAGAATCCTTCATCAGTTCCTCTACCTCCACCTCCCCTTCTTTTAAAAACATTTTATTAGTAACATTTCAAACAAAAGCTAAAATAGAACCAAAATATAGGGCAGTGACTCCCTATGTATCCATCATTCGGTTTCATCAGTCACTAACTTGTGTCCAAGCTCTACCCACTTCTCTTTCTCCACTCTAAATTATTTATTTCCCAACCTTTAGGTAGTGTTGTTCCCCTGGGTCCTATCCTTTTCTTCTTATGCCATATGCAATCTGTAGAAAAGTTCACACATTCTAATAGTTTCTACCACCTCCAAATGATGATATCACCTAAATTTCTTTCTCCAGCTTAGATTTTATTCTTAAGCAAGAGAGTTGTATCTTTTCCATGTCCTAGATCATCTTCACTCAGATGCCCCACAGGTTCTATCAGTAGAGGTGGTAGAGTCTGGATTTGAGCTTTAATACTCTACTTTCAGGCTCCCTCTTCTTGACCACTGCTCTGTTCCTTTATTTAAATGGGAAAATGTAATTATGTTGGGGAATATGGGGTGCAATAGATGTATTTAATAGAGCACACCAAGCATAGGGGAGCCAAGAGAAATGATACCTAAATTGACTGATGAAGGTTCTAGTTTAAAGGCTAATAACTGGAAGAAACTACAAAAGAACCTTCAAGAACCTGAAAGAATTAGAGTGTGGTTAAATCTTTGATCTCAGTGGGGTGTAACAAGAGAAATAGACTGGGACAATTGAAAGGTTGTTGCTGACCCACGAAAAGACGCCTGGATTCTGGGCCTCTGGAAGAGAAGAATTCAGTCCAGGGCCAGAGACGAGGCTTGATCGCTCAGAGCTTTTGTGCAATAGAGTTTTATTAACGTATAAAAGGGATAGAGAAAGCTTCTGACATAGACATCAGAAGGGGGCAGAAAGAGTACCCCCTTACTAGTGTTAGCAATGGAGTTATATACTCTCCAGTTAGTTATTACAGTGAGTCAATAGAATGTCCGGAGGTTGCAAAGAGACGCACTCCCAGAATCCACATTTCAAGATAACAGGATTAGCCAGAAGGCCCTCAGGAAGGAGAAACTGTCCTCAAGCAGGATACACTGCTATATAATCCTTAGTACAGAGTGCAAACCGAGTTGTTAGTTGTGTAATCATTAAATGGCAACCCACTCCAGTGTTCTTGCCTGGAGAATCCCAGGGACGGGGGAGCCTGTGGGCTGCCATCTATGGGGTTACACAGAGTCGGACACGACTGAAGCGACTTAGCAGCAGCAGCAGCAGCAGCAGTTCCAGGCTTAAAGATAAAAATGTTTTATGTGACTAAGGCTAAGGAAAGTAGAGGGAAAAGAAAGTTTGTCCTTTCCTCTTCCTTGAGAATTCCAGACCCCTCTCCCCTTGGGGACCCCTGGATTTCTTATCAACCTACCTAGGAATTGACTCTCACAATCATACCATATAAGGTTTTGTAAGTTAAGTTAAAGGGGACTAATACTTTGATAGGGGCTTCCCAGGTGGCACTAGTGGTAAAGAACCCACCTGCCAATGCAGGAGACATGAGAGATGTGAGTTTGATCCCTGGGTCAGGAAAATTCCCTGGAGGAGGGCATGGCAACCCACTCCAGTGTTCTTGGTTGGAGAATCCCATGGATAGAGGATTCTGGCAGGCTGCAGCCCATGGGGTTGCACAGAATCGGACTTGGCTGAACCGACTTAGCACACACAATACATTCAACCAAACAGACTTTAGATCAAATCCCAGCTCTACCACTTTCTGTGTGATTCTAAGCAAGTCACATTTTCTCTTTGACCTTTGTTTTTACTCTGAAAAGGGACATAAAGATGTCATCCACTCATTCTCAAAATAAATATTATGTGCCTTTATGTCTAGGTCACAGTCTCAGTGTTGTAATTAGAGTGGTAAAAAAGACAAAATGAGGCCTCTACGATTGAGGGCCTTATATTCTAGTGGTTGTTGTAAGATTTAAGTGAGATAGCATTCAGCAATGCCTGTTACATAATGGATATTCAGAAAACATTAATTTCTTAGCCAAGGTTCACATATATTCTAGAGCATGGACACTTTGAGTTCTCTAAATAAGTTAAAAGTACATACTTTCTGGGTTTGAAGTTTTAAGTGACTTGTCACTAAAAAGGAAGAAGTAGCCAGATTATCCGGGACCCTATGTTTTCTTTTAAAATGGCATGTCTATGTCTTAGAATTTTCTTGTTTACTTTGGAAATTATAAAAAAGCCTTGAAGATTTCCTGTTATTTCTAGGAATCTATTTCAGTAATTCTGTAGAATTTCAGAGATGATTTGACTGAAAGGAATTTATGGTTAGTTGTAGGAATAGATAATGACACATCCAGAATGAATAAATGAAAAGCCTCTAGAGAAGATAAAAGGAAACAAAAATAATCCACAGAACAAACACAGAAAACAAAGGAAACACAATGAGATGATAAAAGCTGAAACAACCTGTTAGTTAAACATATTTGGTTTGTAGTTTCCTTATTAAAAGACAAAACAATGTTTAAAAATAAAATAGATTTATAAGAGTCACATCAAAAAACAAACAACTTGAAAGAATAAAATAAATGGATTGATAAACATTTCTCAAATGAAAGCAATAGTGACAGTATTAATTTCAGATTAAAAAAAGACAAATAATGGTATGTAGAATAAAGAGGGTCACACAAACTTTGTATTACTAGTCTCTTCTAGAAATGATGCTGGAAAATTGGATGTTCCTGTGCAAAATAAAGAAATTAGACCCTTACCTTAAACTGTATTAAAACATCAATTCAAAATGAGTTAAAACCCTACTGTATTAAAAAATGAATTCAAAATGAGTTAAAACCCTAAATGTAAGAACTAAAATTTTAAAACTCATAGTAGAAAACATGGGAAATCTTCATAACATTGCACTTGGCAGTGATTTCATGGATATAACACCAAAATCACAGGTGAGAAAAGCAAAAATAGGAGTACATCAAACTTTGAAACTTCTTTGTGACAAAGGAAACAATAGAATGAAAAGGCAACCCACAGAATGAGAGAAAATATTTGCAAGCTATATATTTGATAAGGGGCTGATGTTCATAATATATAAAGAACTCCTACAACTCAACAACAGTAACAAGAAACCAAGTAACTCAACTAAAAAAAATGTGTGATGGACTTGAATAGACATACAAATAGACATTTCTTCAAAGAAGACATGGAAATGACCAACAAGCAAATTAAAAGATCATCAGCACCACTAATCATCAGGAAGTACAAATCAAAATCATAATGAGATATCACATGCACTGATTAGCATGACTTTTCAAACCAGAAACAAGTGTTGGTGAGGATGTGGAGAAATCAGTACCCTTGTACATTGTTATTAGGAATGTAAAATAGTGCAGCTGCTAAGAAAAACAATATAGAGTTTTCTCAAAAAAAGTAAAAATAGAATTAATGTATAATCCAGCAATCTCACTTCTGGAGATAGAGATCCAAAAGAATTGTAAACAAGATCTTAAAGAGAGATTTGCCCCATTGTGTTCATTGCAGCATTATTCATAATAGCCAAGAGATAGAAGCAATCGAATTGTCTGACCTAAAGAGACAAAAGACCTATATATAAAAAAACTAAAAAACACTGATGAAAGAAATCAAAGATGACACAAATAGATGGAGAAATATACCATGTTCATGGATCAGAAGAATCAATATAGTGAAAATGAGTATACTACCCAAAGTAATCTATAGATTCAATGCAATCCCTATCAAGCTACCAACAGTATTTTTCACAGAACTAGAACAAATAATTTCACAATTTGTATGGAAATACAAAAAATCTCGAATAACCAGGCAATCCTGAGAAAGAAGAATGGACCTGGAGGAATCAACCTGCCTGACTTCAGGCTATACCACAAAGTTACAGTCATCAAGACAGTATGGTACTGGCACAAAGACAGAAATATAGATCAATGGAACAAAATAGAAAGCCCAGAGATAAATCCATGCACCTGTGGACACCTTATCTTTGACAAGGGAGGCAAGAATATACAATGGAGAAAAGACAATCTCTTTAACAAGTTGTGCTGGGAAAACTAGTCAAGCACTTGCAAAAGATGAAACCAGAACACTTTCTAACACCATACACAAAAATAAACTCAAAATGGATTAAAGATCTAAACATAAGACCAGAAACTATAAAACTCCTAGAGGAAAACATAGGAAAAACACTCTCTGACGTAAATCATAGCAGGATCCTCTATGACCTACCTCCCAGAGTAGTGGAAATAAAAGCAAAAATAAGCAAATGGGACCTAAGTAAACTTGAAACCTTTGCACAACGAAGGAAACTATAAGCAAGGTGAAAAGACAGCCTTCAGAATGGGAGAAAATAGCAAATGAAGCAACTGACAAAGAAGTAATCTCCAAAATATACAAGCAGCTCCTGCAGCTCAATTCCAGAAAAATAAACAATCCAATCAAAAAAATGGTCCAAAGAACTAAACAGACATTTCTCCAAAGAAGACATACAGATGGCTAACAAACACATGAAAAGATGTTCAATATCACTCATTATCAGAGAAATGCAAATCAAAACCACAATGAGGTACCATCTCACCCGGTCAGAATGGCTGCTATCCAAAGGTCTACAAACAATAAATGCTGGAGAGGGTGTGGATAAAGGGAACCCTCTTACACTGTTGGTGGGAATGCAAACTAGTACAGCCACTATGGAGAACATTGTAGAGATTCCTTAAAAAACTGGAAATAGAACTGCCATATGAAATCAAGAAAATTAGAGATACCAGGAGAACATTTCATGCAAAGATGGGCTCAATAGAGGACATAAATGGTAGGGACCTAACAGAAGCAGAAGATATTAAGAAGAGGTGGCAAGAATACACACAAGAACTGTACAAAAAAGAGCTTCATGACCCAGATAATCACAATGGTGTGATCACTCATCTATAGCCAGACATCCTGGAATGTGAAGTCAAGTGGGCCTTAGGAAGCATCACTACGAACAAAGTTAGTGGAGCTGATGGAATTCCAGTTGAACTATTTCAAATCCTAAAAGATGATGCTATACTCAATATGCCAGCAAATCTGGAAAACTCAGCAGTGGCCACAGGATTGGAAAAGGTCACTTTTCATTCCAATCCCAAAGAAAGGCAATGCCAAAGAATGCTCAGACTACCACACCATTGCATTCATCTCACACGCTAGTAAAGTAATGCTCAAAATTCTCCAAGCCAGGCTTCAGCAGTACGTGCACTGTGAACTTCCAGATGTTCAAGCTGGATTTAGAAAAGGCAGAGGAACCAGAGATCAAATTGCCAACATCTACTGGATCTTCGAAAAAGGAAGAGTTCCAGAAAAACATGCATTTCTGCTTTATTGACTATGCCAAAGCCTCTGACTGTGTGGATCACAATAAACTGTGGAACATTCTAAAAGAGATGGGAATATGAGACCACCTGAGCTACTTCTTGAGAAACCTGTATGGAGGTCAGGAAGCAACAGTTAGAACTGGACATGGAACAACAGACTGGTTCCAAATAGGAAAAGGAGTATGTCAAGGCTGTATATTGTCACCCTGCTTATTTAACTTCTATGCAGAGTACATCATGAGAAACGCTGGCCTGGAGGAAGCACAAGCTGGAATCAAGATTGCTGGGAGAAATATCAATAACCTCAGATATGCAGATGACACCACCCTTATGGCGGAAAGCAAAGAAGAACTAAAGAGCCTCTTGATGAAAGTGAAAGAGGAGAGTGAAAAAGTTGGCTTAAATCTCAGCATTCAGAAAACTAAGATCATGGCATCTCGTCCTATCACTTCATGGCAAATAGATGGGGAAAAAGTGGCTAACTTTATTTTTCTGGGCTCCAAAATCACTACAGATGGTGATTGTAGCCATGAAATTAAAAGATGCTTACTCCTTGGAAGGAAAGTTATGACTAAGCTAGACAGCATATTAAAAAGCAGACATTACTTTTCCAACAAAGGTCTGTCTAGTCAAGGCTATGGTTTTTCCAGTGGTCATGTATGGATGTGAGAGTTGGATTATAAAGAAAGCTGAGCACTGAAAAATTGATTCCTTTGAACTGTGGTGTTGGAGAAGACTCTTGAGAGTCCCTTGGACTGCAAGGAGATTCAACCAGTCCATCCTAAAGGAGATCAGTCCTGGGTGTTCATTGGAAGAACTGATGCTAAAGCTAAAACTCCAATACTTTGGCCACCTCATGCGAAGAGTTGACTCATTGGAAAAGACCCTGTTGCTGGGAGGGATTGGAGGCATGAGGAGAAGGGGACAACAGAGGATAAGATGCCTGGATGGCATCACCGACTTGATGGACATGAGTTTGAGTGAACACCAGGAGTTGGTGATGGATAGGGAGGCTTGGCGTGCTGCAATTCAAGGGGTCACAAAGAGTCGGACAGACTGAGCCACTGAACTGAACTGAACTGAACACTTATGTATGAAATTTAGAAAGACTGTAACAATGACCCTATATGCAAGTCAGCAAAAGAGACATAGATGTATAGACCAGTCTTTTGGACTCTGTGGGAGAAGACAAGGGTGGGATGATTTGAGAGAATAGCATTAAAACATGTATATTATCATATGTGAAATAGATTGCCAGTCCAGGTTCAATACATGAGACAGGGTGCTCAGGGTTGATGCACTGGGATGGCCGTAAGGGATAGGATGGTGAGGGAGGTGAGAGGGGGGGTTCAGGATGGGGAACACATGTACACCCGTGGCTGATTCATGTGAATGTATGGCAAAAACCACTACAATATTGTAAAGTAATTAGCCTCCGATTAAAACAAATAAATTTTTAAAAAATGTTGCTTAAAAAAAAAAGAAAATATGTTTCAGGCACAGAAATACATGTGTACATAGATACAATGGAATATTATTTAGTCTTAAGATGGTAAAGATGGTTGAATCTTTATATCATGCTAAATGAAACAGTCTTACCACAAAAACACACATATTTCGTATAGTTACCTTCTTGGAAAGTAGATAGGTAGTTTGCAAGGGCTGGGGGAGAAAGAAAATGGGAGTAGTTCATTAGTCATAGAGTTTCAGTTTTGCAAGATGAAAAATTGCAGGGATCTGTTGCACAAGGTACATGGAGTTAGCACTACTGTCATCTTCAAAGTGGCCAAGATGGTAAATTTTGTGCTTTTTAACCACAATTTCAAAAGGACAGGAATCATTTTATGCTTTGTTTTCTCTGAATTTTTTTTTAAAATGAGAACTGGGTATTAAGTATTTTGCTAATTTAAATGAACTGTATTAATTGCCTTTTATTCACTCAGCTACATGATTCTGTAGATTTCCTTATTGCAAACATTGGGCTATTGCATTAATACAGTTCCTAATATTTAATGATACTTACATTGCTGACATAAATCCAACTTGTTTAGGTAGATAATTCAAATACCAAAGTCAGTTTACTATTATACCTGAAAATTTTGTATTTGTATGCTTAAGCAAGATTGACCCATTTTCTTATTTAAGTGTGTGTGTGTGTGTGTGTAGAAGCATATATATATGCATGTGTATATTGTGTGTATATATATATATAGTCATCCAGTGTTCTGCATCTTAGCTTTCAGATTTTTACCATTATGATGTTACCTGTGGACTTGTTATATATGGCCTTTATTATGTTGTGATAATTTCCTAGCTTGTTGAGTGGTTTCATCATGAAACTGTGTTGAACTTTGTCTAATGCTATTTGTCTATCAGTTGAGATGATCATGTGGTTTTGTCCTTCATTTTGTTAATATGACATATTATGATGATTCTTTAATTTGATGAAGAAGTCAGTTTATTTAACTAAAGTTTAAGCAGTTACAATGTTGCATTAGTTAACAGTACACCAAAGTGATTCAGTTATAGTTTTATATATAGTAGATATATATACTTCTCCAGATTCTTTTGCATTAGCAGTTATTACAAGATATTGAATATAATTCCTTGTGCTATTATAGGTCCTTGTTGGAAAAACATCCACTTTAAGCTATATGATATACAGTGCATCTGCTTACCAATGCAGGAGACACAGGAGATGCAGGTTTGATCTCTGGGTCCAGAAGATCCCCTGCAGGAGGAAATGGCAACCTATTCCAGTATTCTTTCCTGGAACAAGAGGAGCCTGGCAGACTGTAGTCCATAAGGTTGCAGAGTCGGACACCACTGAGCAACTGAGCTTGCACATATACAATATACATATTGCATAAAATCTTGGTGATCTAAATCTACTTTCTGATCCCTGAGTAAGAAACTAGCAATTATTTGATTTGCCTCTTTTTGTGATACACAATACCCATTTGAAATCAAAACAAAAGACTTAGTAAAGAAACAAATAATGAGAAAAATAGATATGTGTGTAGATATAGAAGTGAGAAATCAGTATTTTTCATAGTTCATTTTCTTTATAACCTTGAAAAGTAGAATTTCATTTTTGCAATTGCAAAAGAAAAACAGAATTAATGAATTTCTTAATTATTCTTTTTTATGAGAGTAGTCATATTTGAACATTATACATATTTATGTGATTAAAGTGAACCATGTGAAATTGGCATTCTTGTACTTCAAAAATAGAATACCAACAATTTGATACTATATACCATGCATGTAGAAGTACCTTAAAGGACTTGGTAAATTTTCTAGAAGTTCCATTTTGTTTTAACAGTACTAAAATACTTTGTTATTTTAACAAATGATACTTAAACTAATGTTTATCCTTTCTTGTAGTAATTACTTTCTAAAATATGTATTAATAGTTGAATGATAGTATCCTGCTAAGCTGAGTAATAGTAATTTGTACTCAGTTGTATCCTACTCTTTGTGACCCCATGGCCTGTAACCTGCTAGGCTCCTCTGTCCATGAAATTTTCCCAGCAAGAATACTGGAGTGGGTTGCCTTTTCTTATTCCAAATAGTAATTTCTGTGACTTAAAAAAGAAAACAAAAAATTATATCTATTCTTCAGGCAGTTCTCTTTTGTAGTTGGTGAATTATATCCTGCTGGTCAATGTTAATCTAAGTATGCTTGTTCTTCATTTTCTTATGGTCACACAAATTGCCTTTTGTATATAAAATGATGATGATAATTGTTATAGTAATAACTAACATTTACTGAGGGTTTACGACATGTTAAGAACTGTCCCAAGAGTTCACTTTTATAAACTTTTAAAATCCTCTTAATAATTCTGCAGTGTAGGTACTGTTACCATAGTCATACAGTGATTTAGCAACTTGCTCAAGCTCACACAGCTAGTAAGTAGCAGAGAAGGATGGTGACTGATCATCTGAACATGAGACGTGATTTGAATCATCTGTATATTTCTACTTTGTTATTTAATAATTTCATTGTTTGATGTCTTAGGAATTTTGACTTAAATACATTTTTAATACATTGTCAATGCTATATCTTATCCATTATCATTAAAAAAAAATAATATACCCCCCCTTTTTTGGGCCACAGGATGGACAGGCTGAAATTTTATATACATTTTGGAATTCAGTTACTCAAGCACTTTCTTCTCAATTTCAGACAGCAACAAATTGTAAGTATAGTATTTATTTTGCAAATTGATTTCAAAGTTTTTCAGTTACTTCAAGAAGTTTTGATCTATTGGTTTATAGAACATATCTTTCAGAAACTCCTGGGTTAATTGTCATTTCTTATGTTACCTGTATATTCAGTTATATAAGCAATAAGTTCTTTCTACACTTTTAAAATACTTAGGATATGAAATGAAATTCTTCAGAAGAATAAGTTAATTCTCCATAATTCAGTCAGGGGAACTCTGAATTTTTTCTGTGTAAAAGGATGTTTGATGTTGAAGAATTTTATTAATGCTTGTAGAGTATTTTAATTAGAATATTTTAATTCCTAACTAAGAGATATTAAGACACAGAGACCTTATGGCTTTTTCCTTTTTGTAAAAATGATGATTTGGTGAATGAACAGAGAAAATGCCCGCATCATGAGTTAAAAGTTGCTTAACCAAATATCATCTAAAAATTTTCTCTCTGTTTGTTTTTGTCATGAAATAACGGCACAGGGTAGTTCTAAACAGTGAAATATACAAACTAGCTAATATCATGGAAGTGCTTTTGTCTAATCTCTGAATGTAAGAGCATTAAATGTATGGAGGCTTTTTAAAAGAATTTTGAGAGTTTGTATGTAGTTAAATTTTTATTCAAAAACATTTACTGAAAGTACTAGTATATATAAGCATTATTTAGTCCCTGGCAGTCCTGGGTGAACAAACCACAGTACCTGCTTCCCTGCTTCTATTTGTCAAGAATTGTGCAGCAAGGTAGTGACCACAGAGGTCTTCATTCCTGTGTGGCCAGACAGAACTTATGCAGAGGATTTATTTAGGACTGATTCTCTCCATTTTCTTCTACAAACCACTCTACTCCAAGAATACTGTGTTTTTCTCTGCTTTATATATCTGTTTGGTCATCTTTTTTAATATGTAATTTACATGTATTTACCAACTTTGAGCAGAGGATTCTATGAGTTTTTGACAAGTGTTTACATCCTTATAATTGCCATTACAAGACAGAACATTTCCATCACCCCCAAATGTCCTTCATGTACTCATAGTCAGTTTCTTATTCCTGCCTCTTGGCTCCTGGCAGCTAATGGTAAGTTTTCTGTCAGTATTAGTTAGCTTTTCATAGATTTTTATAAAACTGGAATCATGCAGTATGAGAACTTTTATAGCAATGTATAGTTATTTTAAGATTTATTCATGTTGTTGCATGTTCCAGTAGTCTATTTTTACTTCTGACTAAACTTTCATTGTATAGATATATGCTATTTGTCTATTCCTCAGTTGGAGGATAACTAGGGTATTAAAGTTTGAGGTTATTATGAGTAAAGCTACTATAATCATTTACACACAAATCTTTTGTAGACATATGTCTTCATTCTCTTGGGTAAATACTTGAGTGGAATTTCCTGATCATTTGATACGTATATGTTACCTTTAAATAACTGCTGAACTGCTTCCTAAGATGAATGTATGATTTTTCATCCACATCAACAATGTATGATAATTCCTCTACCTTTTTATCAATCCATGATATTGTTATTTTACTTTTAGCCATTCTTGTGTTTAGTAGATTTTCATTGTGGCTTTAACTTCCACTGGCTTAAAGATAGTGATAACCATATTTTCACATTTATTTTCCATCTGTATATCTTTATTAATCAAGTATTCATAAAAAGTATTGACTTTTTAGCTTTATTTAATTTTTTAGCTTATTGCTTGTCCTTTTCTTCACGCTTCCCTGGTAGCACAGTGATAAAGAATCTGCCTGCAATTTAGGAGACCCAGGTTCAATCCCTGGGTTGGAAAGATCCCTTGGAGGAGGAAATGGCAACCCACTCCAGTGTTCTTGCCTGGAGAATACTTTGGACAGAGTAACCTGGCGGGCTACAGTCCATGGGGTCACAATGAGTTGGTCACAACTGTGACTAACACTTTCACTTTCACTGTCTTCTAATTATTAAGTCTTAAGATAATTTTATATATCTGGGTTCACAGTCCTTTCTCAGATGTTTGTTTTGCAGACACATCTGTCTGTGTTTGCCTTTTCATTTTCTTAATAGTATCTTCCAAATGACAAGTTT
Organism: Bubalus bubalis; assembly: GCF_019923935.1. Classification (NCBI taxonomy): domain Eukaryota; kingdom Metazoa; phylum Chordata; class Mammalia; order Artiodactyla; family Bovidae; genus Bubalus; species Bubalus bubalis. The sequence goes on along the minus strand of NC_059164.1, from coordinate 47,979,459 downwards.
TATTTTTGAACCAGTATAACTTATCAATTTTTCTTTTATAACTTTTGGAGGATTGTTTGACCTAAGAAATCTTTGTCTAACCTAAGGCTGTAAGTATTTCCTCCTATATTTTATTGTAGAAGCTTTACTGGATTCCTTTGGAGTTAATTTTTGTGTATGGTATGAGATCATGGTCAAAGTTTATTTCTTTGCATGTGGATCTGAGATGTTATGCTTTGCCTGTTGACTGTCCTGGCACTTTAGTTGAACGTCATGTGGTTATATATGTGTAAGACTGTTTTTGGATCTGCTTTGTTTCATTTTTTTTTAATGCACATCCATGTTTGTATAAATAACGTATGATTTTCAGTTACTAGAAATTATCTTTATTTACTTAGTAATTTTGGTTATTCTAGTTTCTTACTCCATGCATGAAACTAATAGTTTTTCATGAAACCAATTATCATCATGAAATTTTCTTTAATACTTTCACACTGTAAGCCAATTATGTTTAAAGAAATACATTTATTAATACTTACATACCAGTATGGAAACACAAAGATGTAAATTTACCTACAAAATATTAAGAATAATTACAAAATTCATTAAAATCTTGGTTTTCAGAATAAAAGAAGGCTAATGTAAAAGCTCATTTATGGCTATTACAGTATTTCTGCTTTCAAGCATTCACTGAAAATGTACCTTATCACTTTAAAGCCTTTACCGAAACGTTGGAGTTGTTGTAGACTGTATTTTACTTTCTTCGTTTAATGAGTAAATTTAAATTTCATTTATAATGTTTTTTCTCTCAATATGGAAGGAGTGTACCAAAGAAATAGCCTTAGCATTATTGAAAAATTTCAAACCTTTAATCATTACATCTTCCAGTATTGTTTATGATTGGTTTACTTATCGCATTTTTAGTAGAAACTGTATAAGGTAAGCTTCATCTCAAAAATCACACAAATACTAAGTGAGTGTAATTCTGATGCCGAAAACTCAGCCTCTGTACGCTCGTACTGAATCAAATCTCAGAGACAGAATTTTGGGTGAAGTAGAAAAGAATAACATTATTACTTTGTCAGACACAGGGCAACACAGTGGGCTCATACCCTGAAAAACTTAGTGTCCCAACCTGGAGGGATTCGGTGGGGAGTTTTATAGCAGTGGTTCAAGAGCAGGGCTGCTGATAAGGGTCAGGGTATATGCAGGGCCTGGATTCCTTTAATCTGGTGGTCTCAGGTGGTCTCCCCATAAGATATGGTTCTTTTTTTGTTGTTGTTTATTTTCTGGTTGCACTGGGTCTTAACTGTTACACGAAGGGTCTACTCTTTAGGTGTGGTGAGCATATTTAGCTGTCCTGTGACATGTGGAATCTTCCCTGACCAGGAATCAAACACATGTCCCCAGCATTGGCAGGTGGATTCTTTTTTTTTTTTTTTCCGGTTTCTCTTTTCATGTGGCAGGTGGATTCTTAACCACTGGACCACCAGGGAAGTCCTAAGCTGAGGTTCCTGAGGTTATCAAATTGTGACCTTTCTGCAATGAAGAATGCTTCATCAAGTTGTTCATCTTCCATTTTTAGGGTGTTTTAGTTCTGCAGAAGAGTTCAAAGATACTGTTACATGTATCCCTTAAAACAGACCGTGCTTCAAATCTGTATGTTTGTTTCTTGCAAGCTCCTCCTTTGTCTCTGCATCTTCTCCCTTCCCTGATTAGCCACTGTTCAGATCTGCCCTCTGGAACTCAGGGAAGGTCAGGGAAGCAAGAGTCTACTCCCTACAAACATAGAATGGGGGACCCAAAGGTTTCCGTGCGTTGGAGCCCCACATGGTTCTGCTCATTTTCAGCTCTAGCGAGTGGGATTGGAATGGAAATGCCCTTGTCTGTAATTCAGTCCTGTGTCATTTCTGGGTCTGGTTGATTGAATTTTCTTCTCATCACTGATATTTTTCTCTACTTTTTTGTATATCTAATAATTTGTGATTGAGTATCAGACATGAATTTTATCTTGTTTGGTACTAGATACTTTTGTCTTCCAGTCAATATTCTTACTCTCAGATACTGCCAAGTTGCTGAAAAATAATTTTGATCCCTTTGAGTCTTGCTTTTTAGATTTATTGGCAAAACCTGAGCAGTGTTTACTTTGGAGCTAATTATTTTCCACTGCTGAGGCTAGACTTGTATACTCTACCAAATAGTTTTGGTTTTTTAGTTTGGCTTTCAGGAACAGGCACTCTTCCCAGTCTTGCATGAGGAACAGGTATATTCTCTTTAATCGTTATGCTTGTTTTTACCCCCCAAACTCTGGAAGTTTTCTCTCACATATACTGATTAGTGTTTTGCTGAATACTCAGGGTGAAACATTTGCAGATCTTTGCAGTTCTCTTTTTGTGCAGCTCTCTCTGGCATGTTGTCTTGTAAATTCTCGTTGTCTTCCTGATCTTGAGGACCATAGAGGGAGAAAGATTGCTTCCTCTTTCCTGTGCCATAGCCTGGAAACAGCTGCCGGCAATCCACTCATTTGTTTCCTGTTTCTCAAGGATCACATTGTGTTCAGTGTTTTAAAAATCATTATATCATATATTTCACCTTGTTTGTTTTTTGGTTATTTCAGAGAGGAGAGTAATTCTTGTTCATGTTACCGCATCTTACCAGAAGCAGAAGTCTCTCATCTAGCTTTAAAAACAGTTTTTATAAGTGCATTTCAAAATACTGAGTTGGCCGGAAATTTCATTCGGGTTTTTCTTAAGAAGTTATGGAAAAACCCAAACTTTTTTGGCCAGCCCAGTATTATGTAGGGTATGTATGTGTGTGTGTGTGTGTGTGCGCACTTAATGGTACCATCATCTACTTATCTTTCGTCATCTGCTTTCTTATTTTCTGTAACCATTACAAACCCTTGGCTCTTTCCACATGCCCTCCTTTTTCCCATCTGCTCATTTTGAGTAACTAACCTTTTCTCCTGGGTCAGCAGGACAATTAATGTCATTAAGAAACTCAGAAGTCTGTAACTGCCCTCCAAAGAAAAGCCTGATTTCCTTCCTCTGGGCCTTGAAGAGTAAGATAACTTTTTTCTTCATAGCCACCCATTTACTGATGGATGCCTGATCCTTTGTTTACCCCTTCCTCTCAGCAACATTATTCTTTTTTTTTGATTTTGCGTTTCCACTTTTCTTTTGATCTTTCCCCCTTTGATATAAACCTATTTCAGTTGCTCTAATCTAATTAAAGCTATAGAGTTTCTTTTTAGTTACTGTCTAATCTCTTTTATTCTAACTTCTCAAAGAGTAGTTTACATTTTTTTTTGTCTTCATTTTATTCCATCCATGCAGGAATGATGAACTCTTGCATTCTACTGACATTGCTCTCAATGAAGCAAGCAATGACATACCTCTTAATTACCAAATCCAGTGGATATGTTTCACTTCTTATCCTATGAAACCTATCTGACTTGTGTATGAGAGGAAATACAATATTTTTAGGCAGAAAACCCCATTAATATTTACATTCAGAGTAGTTGGTTGCTTCTATTAGCATTATTACTGTAATAACTTCCTTTGGGAGAACTCTTAGTGGCTCAGAGGGTAAAGAATCTATCTGCAGTGCAGGAGACCCAGGTTCGATTTATCCGTGGGTTGGGAAGATCCCCTGGAGAAGGGAATGGCTACCCACTCCGGTATTCTTGCCTGAGAAATCCCATGGACAGAGGAGCCTGTTAGAGTACAGTCCCTGGGTTGCAAAAAGTCGGACTCAACTGAGCAACTAACATAACACAAAATAAGTTTAAAAAAGCTTTTTTAAAGTAAAAATTTGAGGAAAATATTACAAAATTAAAATAAAGTGAGAAACACCTAAGAAGCTGTTGGGCTGTACCTTGCAGGCCTACAAGGCCTGTGCTTGCTTGGTTTCAAGACTAAAGAGAGAGCTGGAGTCTATTTATATAGCACAAACAGTCCGTGAAATGTAATGTAGTAATTGTGAAAATTATAGACAGGCAATATTAAGAAAATGCAACCATCTGCAGAGTTGAATATTATACACAATGTAACAGATTGTATAAGTAAGATTTTGGCAGAAAATACCTAAAGGAAAAATTTCCTAGTTAGGAACATGTTCTTTCTGATTATAAATGTTCATGCTTAGTAAAAAGAATTTCTACTTGATAAAATAAGATATATCTATGGGTTTGACAATGAATTTACTTTTTTAAAAAGGAAAGGGGCCTGAATTTGTGATTATGAAGATTCAGAGTAGCTTCTGCCAGACATGTGCAGCTTTAATTGTCTATGGCTGATAGTTATTTCCAAGATGATTTCTAAGATTTATGTCTGTTACCTCTCTGTTATAGTTTCCAGATAATAACGGTTGTTAACCAGCCTGTTGGGTTATGGTACACATATTTTCAAGTCTCAGTAGAAACAAGCAAAATAAATATTACATCGAAAAGATGCTAGTGCCCTTTTATAAAAGCTTAAAAAGATTTTTTGAAATATGCTAAAAATGTTCTGGCAAGTAAATCTGTTTTAAAATATTTAAAGCCCTTTGTGCAGTTTTAGTCTCTCAGAAGTCTTAAACAACGGAAGGACTTGAGTCATAGACTTAAGAGAACTACACAATATATATTTCTAGTGCTTTGGAAAATCATATGTGAATTGGAGAGATACTTTAGGAGATATGCACATTTGAAGATTTAGAAAGCTTTCAGGCTTAAAATGTATGCTAAAACGCATTACCTTTACTTTTAAAAAATACAATAATAAATCAGGAGTCCAATCTTGCCAGGAAGTAGAGGGATAAACAAGCTATGCATTTATAAATGCTTTATTTAATGTAGATTAAAAAATGTTAGAATGGTTTCCCAATTTGTCCCACCTGTGCCTACCCCAGTGTGTCCACGGGTCCATTCTCTGTGTCTGCTTCTCTATTCCTGCCCTGCAAGTAGATGTATCTATACTGTTTTTTTCCCCTAGATTCCATATATATGCATTAATATGCAGTGTTTTTCTCTTTCTGACTTCAGTCTGTAGGACAGACTCTAGGTCCATCCACATCACTACAAATGACCCAGTTTCTTTTCATTTTATGACTGAGTAGTATTCCATTGTACGTATGTACCACATCTTCTTTATCCATTCATCTGTTAGTGGACGTTTAGAATGCTTCCATGTCCTGACTATTGTAAATAGTGCTGCAGTGAACATTGAGATACATGTGTCTTTTTGAATTATGGTTTTCTCAGGGTATATGCCCAGTAGTGGGATTGCTGGATCATATGCTAGTTCTAATTTTAGTATTTTAAGGAACCTCCATACTGTTCTCCATACTGGCTGCATCAATTTACAGTTCTACCAACAGTGCGAGAGAGCTCCCTTTTCTCCACACCTTCTCCAACATTTATTGTTTGTAGATTTTTTGACGATGGCCGTTCTTACCAATGTGAGGTGGTACCTCATTGTAGTTTTGATTTGCATTTCTCTAATAATGAGAGATATTGAGCATCTTTTCAGGTGTTTGTTGGCCATCTGTATTTTCTGTGTTTTATTTTTAGCCATTCTGGTGGATGTTGAGTCAAATCACATTGTGCTTTAATTTTTATTTCCTTTGTGATTAATGATATTATTCACTATTCCATATGTACTTTGGCCATCTGCATATACTCTTTTAAAAATGTTATTTTCTATAGCATTGTCTGTCTTACTGATTTATAGTATTTTATTTACATATTATGAAATATTTTGTTTGTTTCTTTTGTCTCCCTTTGGCTGACAGGTAATTGCTATTTTAATAAGACTGTCTCTAATTCTCCCCTTTACTTAGGCATGCTTCTCCCAAGTTTTTTTAATTTTCTTTTTAAGATTTTTTTTTTTTGACCATTTTAAAAGTTTTCATTGACTTTGTTACAGTATTGCTTCTGTTTTATGTTTTGGTTTTTTGGCTGTGAGTTATCCAAACCAGGGATGAAACTCCCTCCCCCTGCAGTGGAACGTGAAGTCTTACCCACCAGATTGTGAGGGAAGTCCCTTGTCCCAGGCTTTTAATTGAGAGATTGGAGGTCTTTGTCCCCTCAGCCCTGAAATATTGAAGCTGATTTAGCTCTGTTCTCCAGAGATTTCCAGACAAGCTCTTTAGGCTCCCACCAGAATCTGTTGGATGTCTTCATGGGAAGGAAGACCTGCCTCTCTGTGTTGGTAGGCGTGTTCTCTCATCTTAGGTTTCCTATGATATGTTTCCACAAATATGAAGGATATTTTAATTTCCATTCTTTGAAGCTTTGGACCTGGTTCCCCAGCTTCCCTTGCAACTACATAACTGAGTGGGTCTTCTATAGGTTACTCAAGTTGAGACTTGTTAAGTTTCAAAATGTTCATTCCAGTCTCATAAATCACCAAAAGCCTTGCCTGTTTTCATCTTCTCCAGCAAAGGTTCTCTGCATGGGGCAAGCTTGACTTTTTAAAAATACGTCTGCCCTCTTTAGTTGTTACCTTGGGAGCACTGGTCTCCTGCCACTCTTCTTCCCCCGTCTCCCTTAGGATACAGTCTCAACGTGATGTTTTATTTGGTTCCTTCCTATCCGCTTAGCAGTATTTTTCTCCCTTCTAATTTTTTTTTTTTTTTAAATTTCTGTCCTGGAGTGTTAGTTCTTGAATGAATCACCCTCTTACTTCTCAGTATTTACAAATACTGAAGCACCTGTCTGTAATCATCCTCTTCATCTAGATAATTCAGATTCATCTTTTCAGCCTCAGTTTAGAAATAAAGTGTTCCTTGATTCTTCCCTCTTCATCATTGTACTCAAATATGGGTATGGCATCCTCTCTCTGCTCCCACAAAGCTCTAACATGTTCCCAGTTTTAATCCTTATCTCACTGCATTGTTATGGCTCACCTCCTTCAAGATTGTCCGAATCTCCCACTAGGCTGTAGAGAAACCATCTATGTGTACCTCTGTTCCATGCTTTATTCCTGTCACTCACATGGCACAGTGCTCAATACAAAATAGACATCCTGTTGAAATGGATTCCTAAAGTGTTACTTTAATAGTAAAGGCTTTATGTATTAGGAAATCTGAGGAAAATGCAAACTGAAAATAGAAATACTTTTCATTAAAAAATAGCACATATAAGGTAAATGAGACCTTAAAATATGAAATACTTTTAGAAAGTAAACAATATGTATATGGGATAAACAAGGATACAAAAGCATGATTATTATAGGATCAGATCAGATCAGTCGCTCAGTCGTGTCCGACTCTTTGCGACCCCATGAATCTCAGCACGCCAGGCCTCCCTGTCCATCACCAACTCCTGGAGTTCACTGAGACTCACGTCCATCGAGTCAGTGATGCCATCCAGCCATCTCATCCTCTGTCGTCCCCTTCTCCTCTTGCCCCCAATCCCTCCCAGCATCAGAGTCTTTTCCAATGAGTCAACTCTTCGCGTGAGGTGGCCAAAGTACTGGAGTTTCAGCTTTAGCATCATTCCTTCCAAAGAAATCCCAAGGGCTGATCTCCTTCAGAATGGACTGGTTGGATCTCCTTGCAGTCCAAGGGACTCTCAAGAGTCTTCTCCAACACCACCGTTCAAAAGCATCAATTCTTCAGTGCTCAGCCTTCTTCACAGTCCAACTCTCACATCCATACATGACCACAGGAAAAACCATAGCCTTGACTAGACGGACATTTGTTGGCAAAGTAATGTCTCTGCTTTTGAATATGCTATCTAGGTTGGTCATAACTTTCCTTCCAAGGAGTAAGCGTCTTTTAATTTCATGGCTGCAGTCACCATCTGTAGTGATTTTGGAGCCCAGAAAAATAAAGTCTGACACTGTTTCCACTGTTTCCCCAGCTATTTCCCATGAAGTGATGGGACCAGATGCCATGATCTTCATTTTCTGAATGTTGAGCTTTAAGCCCACTTTTTCACTCTCCACTTTCACTTTCATCAAGAGGCTTTTGAGTTCCTCTTCACTTTCTGCCATAAGGGTGATGTCATCTGCATATCTGAGGTTATTGATATTTCTTCTGGCAATCTTGATTCCAGCTTGTGTTTCTTCCAGTCCAGCATTTCTCATGATGTACTCTGCATATAAGTTAAATAAACAGGGTGACAATATACAGCCTTGACGTACTCCTTTTTCTATTTGTAACCAGTCTGTTGTTCCATGTCCAGTTCTAACTGTCGCTTCCTGACCTGCATACAAATTTCTCAAGAGGCAGATCAGGTGGTCTGGTATTCCCATCTCTTTCAGAATTTTCCACAGTTTATTGTGATCCACGTAGTCAAAGGCTTTGGCATAGTCAATAAAGCAGAAATAGATGTTTTTCTGGAACTCTCTTGCTTTTTCTATGATCCAGGATAGTAGGATATAAAATAATTTTTACTTTTTTCCTTATGCCTTCATTTATTTGATATTTTAAAGTACTTTATATCATTAGTTATAAACTATGAAACAGTTTTCATTGAGGTAAAACAAGCCTAGGCTACTTAATTAAGTCTTCCATTAAAATTTGTTGAATGGATAAATGTGATCCTGTAGTTAAGAAAATGAGTCAAGTGCTCAGGGTTGAAGAGTAGATTGAGATAAAAAAGAGTTCAGAGGAGAAAATCCCTACTTTACCTCACGTAGCAAGGTACATCTCAAGAAGACCAAAGAATTATATGTAAAATATAAAGCTATTCAAATGCTAAAAGAAACACAAGTGAGCAAGCTAGGTGTAGGGAAAACTTCTCTGATTTAATTTCTAGAAGCAATGATGAGAAGATTGATAATTTGACTGTGTTAAAAAATTTACATGGCCAAAAAACTCTTAAGCAAAATAAAATAACAAATGAGAAAAATATAACTTACCTCAATGAAAAAGGGTTAGTATAAAAAAAACTTCTAAAATAAGAAGAAAAAAGATCAAGAACCCTACCAAAATAGTATAAATGTATCTTGTTTGTAAAAGTTTCTCAGTGTCACTATATATAGAAAAATGCAAAGTAAAAGTGTACAGAAACATCATTTTTCATGTATCAAATTGTTCAGTTGCTCAGTCGTGTCCTACTCTTTGTGACCTAATCAAATTAGCCATAAGTAAAAAGAAATTTGGTGACACACTCTTCTGGCAAGCCTGTAGGGAAATAGTCACTCTCACACATTATTCATTAGCATCCAAACCTTATAAGAATTTCTAACAAAATTATCTAACAAAATAGATAAGGACCTAACAAAATTATATAAGCAGTTGCTTGGTGTCCCTTGTGGCTTAGCTGGTAAAGAATCTACCTGCAATGCGGGAGACCTGGGTTCAGTCCCTGAGTTGGGATGGTCCCTTGGAGAAGGGAAAGGCTACCCACTCCAGTATTCTGGCCTGGAGAATTCCATGGACTGTATAGTCCATGGGGTCACAGAGTCGGACATGACTGAGTGACTTTCACTTTCACTTTTTCTTTTTTGTATTCAGCAGTTCTACTTCAGAGGGTCTATTCCATAAATGTACTCTCAAAAATATGAAGAGATATATTCACAGGGCTGTTCATTGCATCATTATTTGGAAAAAACTGGAAACAGCCCAAATGTTTATCACTAGGGGGGTAGTTTAACTATGGTGCATCCTAGAATGAAACGCCATGCAGCTATAAAAAGGAATGAGAAGCAAAAAAGGAATGAGGAATATCTTTATATACTTCTATGACGCAATCTCCAAATTATATTGTTAAGTTTAAAAATATAAGAAAAACATGTCTACAGTGTGCTAATAAGAAAGGCAGTGGTATAAATAAATATACATTTTTGCTTATATTTTAGAAACAGAAGACTAAACCTTAAAATCCAGAACAAAATGGTTACCAATAGAGGGGGAGTGTGTGAAGAATACGTTGGAGAGGCCAGGGATGAAAGCTAGACTCCTCTGAATATACAATATATTTGTGTAATGTATATATATATACACAATATATATTCTTTTCCAGATTCTTTTCCATTATAGGTTATTACAAGAGATTGAATATAATTCCTTGTGCTATATAGTAATAGTAGGTCCTTGTTTATCTGTTTGACTACTTTTAAACAGAGTAATTTGTTTTTATAGCCCTACTAGGATATACTTATAGGATAATAAGAACTTTCCCCCAAACAGAGTAACTCTTCTAAACAATCATGTTATTCTTAGTAGTGTTATTGTTATACTCAGACTGCTGTTTGTGCCATATAGTGTGAAAGTCACTCAGTTGTGTCTGACTCTTTGTGACCCCATGGACTATACAGTCCATGGAATTCTCCAGGCCAGAATACTGGAGTGGGTAGCCTTTCCCTTCTCCAGGGGATCTTTCCAACCCAGGGATCGAACCCAGGTCTCCCACATTGCAGGCAGATTCTTTACCAGCTAAGCCACAAGGGAAGTCCAAGAATACTGGAGTGGGTAGCCTATCCCTTTTCCAGCGGATCTTCCCGACCCAGGAATCAAACCGGGGGTTCCTGCATTGCATGTGGATTCTTTACCAACTGAGCTATGAGGGGTGTGGTGTAAATAAATGTACTGGTATCAGACTGAATCTGGATTTTGAGCATGTGTGAAACAAGATATAAAAATGGGTGAGATCAACTGATTTTTTTTTTCTTTAAAAATATATAATTTGATCTGCAAACATTTCATAGCTCTGCCCACTTGTAAAGACCTGAAAATAGTGACCGTTTCATTGGTCCTGAACCTCTCTAAAACCAATGCTGTGGATTTAAACTTTGATTTCTCATTGAAAGAAATCCCAGTTCTTTGAAGAAATGGTTAATTTGCGGTTAGGGGTAAGAAATGTGCAGGATAATTTTCTAACCCTGTATACTAGAAAGAAAGAAAGATATGAAGACCAAGACTGTTAGGATTGAATTAGTAGGACCCAGGAAGCAATTTGAATAGATATCTACAAGAGAAGGAATAAATTTAGCGTCAATAAGAAGATAGTCAAAGGTGATTAAGGCCATCAAATCCATGGGCTCGTAATGATGTAAGTAAAGAAATACTGATTACCCTTGGAAATACTATGGAAATCTACTCCTTGCTTTGAAAAGTGGTGAATAAAGGGGGAAAAACATTTTTAATCCTTCCTACAAATGATAAATTAGAGAAGTTGAATAATTGATGGCAGAAGTTTTATTTGTAAAAATATCACTTGTAATAAGTGTACAAAGAATGTTACATATATTCAGAGAACATTCAAAGAATGTTATCTTCATCTTGAAATCTCTTAGTAGAACTGGGCAATGATTGTTAATGGACTGTCCATATAAAAAAGGCAAACAATATACAAATTAATGGTAGAGAATCTGCCTGCCAATGCAAGAGACGCAAGAGATGCAGGTTCAGTCCTTGGGTTGGAAAGATCCCCTATAGAAGGGAATGGCAGCCCATTCCGGTATTCTTGCCTGGAAAATCCCATAGACAGAGGAGCCTGGCATGCCACAGTCCATGGGGTCGCAAAGAGTCAGACACAACTGAGTACACATCATATTGCCATACAAGTTCATATGATACATATGTAGTAGGCTCACCAGAAATTATAGACTGTGGAAACAGATCAAATTTCTTAAATGCTGCAGTGGTTTTCAACTTAGTTGCATGTTAAAATCACTTAAAGAGTATTTAAAAACCTCACAGCCTATACTGCAATTGCATTAATGTCTCTGAGTTGAGACCCAAGCATCAGGACTCTTTTTTAGGCTTCCAAAGTTGTTTCAGTATGCAGCCAAGGTTGAAATGTATGGTTTTAGATCCAGCTGATAATTTACAGGAAATACAGGGATCCAAGGGTGCAATAAGCAAAATAAGACTGGGAAGCTCTAGAGGATAAATGACCCAATTTCTTAAATAAAGAATTAAAAGGAATAAAAAAGAGAGGAACTATAAATGGGGCTTGATGATATACCAAATAACTATAATATATGGACTATTTATGGGTCCTAAATAAACAAGCTAAAAAAAAGACACAAGTCAGTTGTACAGATACTGTCACTGATTGTTAATTTTGTAAAGTTTGATAAGAGAACTATGGTTACTTTTTAAAAATAGTCTTTACTATCAGAGATACATGTTGAAGTATTTATGGATGAAATAATATGATGTTGTCATTTGCTCCAAAATAACTGGCAGCAGTCAAGGAAAATTGGCTAGGGTTATGATAGATAAAACATCATCAAGCTGGTAAATGGTGATAACCCCAGACACACAGTCTATCCCTTTCCTTCCCTGCTCCCCCTTGGCACCTGCAAGTCTGTCGTCTATGTCTGTGAATCTGTTTCTGTTCTGTAGATAGGTTCATTTGATACTGTGACTTTTACCAAAATAGTTCCAGTGGCATTGTGGCAGTTGGAAGTTGGGTTACAGCCTGGAGGAGGCAAGGAGATGTATGCAGACTATGATTATAAGCAGTGACAGGACAGTGACTACTCATTAACTGTTGGAAGGTCAAGAGCAAGTGTTTACCATATTATTTGTATTTTTTGATTTTTTATACAATGAAAGTATGTTCAGTCTTTTTATAAAGAATTAATTGGAGGCTGAAAGTAAAGGAGAGAGTAGTAGAGGAGGAGCTGAAATAGAATGAGATTAAGTGTGGAAGTTGAATAATTGATCATGTATAGAATGGACACTTGTTCCTATGAAGAAAGTTAAAGACAAACATTTATAGGGGAATAGAGGAGAAGGTAATGGCAACCCACTCGAGTACTCTTGCCTGGAAAATCCCATGGACGGAGGAGCCTGGTAGGCTGCAGTCCATGGGGTCACTAAGAGTCACACATGACTGAATAACTTCACTTTCACTTTTCACTTTCATGCATTGGAGAAGGAAATGGCAACCCACTCCAGTGTTCTTGCCTGGAGAATCCCAGGGACGGGGGAGCCTGGTGGGCTGCCGTCTATGGGGTTGCACAGAGTCGGACATGACTGAAGGGACTTAGCAGCAGCAGCAGCAGCAGCAGCAGCAGAGGGTAAGAAGTTGAAGGTGACCTTTATTTTTGTTGCAACATTTATTGTGAGATAATGAGGGTGGTCATCTTCATATCATAAATGGATTCAAAGTTAATTAAGAGTTTGGAGAAGAACGTGTATGCTCTGTATTCCTGTTAAAAGGGAAGGGTATGGTGTAGAATACATACCCAGTTGGTATTGGATACCATACTTTGTATTGCTGTTATTATGAAAAAACAAAACCTAAAAAATCTCTTAGGTGCCATATCTGGATATTTTCAGACAGTTATTGCATCTTAATTATGTGTGTGTGTAGTGTAGTTTGTGCAAGTGGCTAATATTAGATTGTGTGTGCTTTTTTAAAACTCAGTTTCTTCATTCAAAGCTTAATGTTTTAGGCTTTGGTCAGATTTTCCATCTAAAGCTTCCATTTTAATATCTGTTTATCTTAAATAGGGTTTCTCTGAGCTTTAAAAAGGTCTGTTTTCTATTCTGATTTTAGTTTTATTAAATCATAACTTTAAAATTAAATCAAAAGCCATATTAATCCTCAATAAAATACATTTATAATTAGTTTTAGGTCATATAAACATTGATTGCTTTTAATATATAACTTGGACCATACATTTCTGGAACTTAGAAGGAAAAGTTCTTTTTATGAGTAATGGGAAAATTCATTACCTTGGGTGCAATTGACTTACCATTATTTTATTGTGGAACTATTTCTGTAGTGTATTTGGTCTATTTTTCAACAATACTGTAAACGATTTTTTATATGAAACTATTAAATACGAAGGAATAATATAGTCTGTGTTGGTCGCTCAGTCGACTAACTAACCATGGGGTCCATGCAACCCCATGGATTGTAGCCAACAGGATCCTCTGTCCATGGAAATCTTCAGGCAAGAATACTGGAGTGGGTTTTTATTCCCTTCTCCAGGAGATCTTCCTAACCCAGAAGTCGAACCCAGGTCTCCCACATTGAGGCAGCTTCTTTACTGCCTGAGCCACCAGGTCTATAATGTATCAGTATTTGAAAAATAGGTCTTTGTCAGACTGCTGGGTGGCCCTCAGCATTTGACTTTTTATCATTTTTATTGATGTGAATGAAGTATCATTCATTTTATCGGGGCAGATAGATTCTAAGATTGCTCCCATTGATCCCTCCCTCCTGATATTTATACGCTTGTGTTATCTTTTCCCCCGAATACAGGTACAACTTGTTTGTAATCTATAGACCATGCAAAGAAGAGGTCCCTTGTATGATTAGGTAACATAAGAGCGTAATTTCCATTTCACTAGCAAGCACTCTCTGTTGTCTTCTTGGATTACAAGCTTTGATAAAATAAGCAGTCATATTGGAGTGGTCCACTTTGTATGGTTGACCCCTTGCCAACAGCAAACTAGGAACTGAGACCCTCAATCAAGTTCAGTTCATCAGGAACTGAATCCTGACAACAGCCACATGAGCTTGGAATCTTCTCCCCGAGTTAAGCCTTCTGATGAGACTCCAGCCATGGCTGACAGCTTGATTAGAGTCTTAGGAGAGACCCTGAAGCAGAGGACCCGGCATGTCTGACTCATAGAAACTGTGAGATAATAAATGTATGTTTTTTAAAATAAGCAGCTACATTTGTGGCAGTTTATTGTGTAGCAATATATATCTAATGTAATTATGAAACAGAAAATACTTTCCAAGACATACCAAACCCTCCTTTACTTTCATAGTACTAGATGATTTAGATGCAAGACAGGTTTTGGGAACTGAGCCTATTAGGAAAGGAATGAACTAGAAATGAGTAGCAATGTACTTAAAAAGGAGGGACTTAACATAGCTATGGAGGCTTACTCTCTCAGGCCAAGAGCGTGGCAGGTTGTTAAAATAGGAGCAGCAGCCTCTGCTGGGATTGTCTACCTCACATCTTTTGCATTTGCTATTTCCTCCATCTGAATCACTCTTTCCCCAGGCATCCAAATGGGTCATATCCTTACTTCACTCAGAGAGGCCCTCCCTGTCGTCAGTAAATAAAATGCTACTGCCTATCCCCAGATTACTATGATGGTGTGGTCAGCCACCCAGAGTCAGACATTCTGGAGTATGAAGTCAAGTGGGCCTTAGGAAGCACTGCTGTTAATAAAGCTAGTGGATGTGATGGAATTCCAATAGAGCTATTCAGAACCGAAAGGATGATGCCATCAAGGTGTTGCATTCAATATGTCAGCAAATCTGGAAGACCCATCAGTGGTCATAGGACTTGAAAAGGTCAATCCTCATTCCAGTTCCTAAGAAGGGTAGTACTAAAGAATGTGCTAACCATTGGACAGTTGTACTCATCTCCATGATAGTGGGGTCAAGCTTAAAATCTTGCTGCTAGGCATCAGATTTATGTGAGCCAAGAACTTCCAGATGTCCAAGTTGGGTTTAGAAAAGGCAGAAGAACCATAGATCAAATTGCCAACATTCGCTTGATCATAGAGAAAGCAAGGGAATTCCAGAAAAACATTTACTTCTGTTTCATCGACTACAGAAGCTAAAGCCTTTGACTGTGCGGATCATAACAAACTGTGGAAAGTTCTTAAAGAGATGGGAATACCAGACCAATACCTGTCTCCTGAGAAACCTGTATGTGGGTCAAGAAGCAACAGTTAGAACCCTGTATGGAACAACTGACTGGTTCAAGATTGAGAAAGGAGTACGACAGGGCTGTCCGCTGTCACCCTGTTTGTTTAATCTGTACGTGAGCACATCATGAAAAATGCCAAGCTGAATGAGTTACAAGCTAGAATCAGAATAGGCAGGAGAAACATCAACAACCTCAGATACACAGATGGTACCACTCTAATGGCAGAAAGTGAAGAGGAACTAAAGAGCCTCTTGTTGAGGGTGAAAGAGGAGAGTAAAAGAGCCGGCTTAAAACTAAATATTAAATAAAACTAAGATCATGCCATCCCGCCCCATTCAGTTCAGTTCAGTCGCTCAGTCGTGTCCGACTCTTTGCGACCCCATGAATTGCAGCACACCAGGCCTCCCTGTCCATCACCTACTCCCGGAGTTCACTCAAACTCATGTCCATCGAGTTGGTGATGCCATCCAGCCATCTCATCCTCTGTCATCCCCTTTTCCTCCTGCCCCCAATCCCTCCCAGCATCAGAGTCTTTTCCAATGAGTCAACTCTTCGCCTGAGGTGGCCAAAGTACTGGAGTTTCAGCTTTAGCATCATTCCTTCCAAAGGACACCCAGGGCTGATCTCCTTTAGAATGGACTGGTTGGATCTCCTTGCAGTCCAAGGGACTCTCAAGAGTCTTCTCCAACACCACAGTTCAAAAGCATCAATTCTTTGGCACTCAGCTTTCTTCACAGTTCAACTCTCACATCCATCCGGCCCCATTACTGCATGGCAAATAGAAGGGAAAAAGATGAAAGTAGTGAAAGATTTCCTTTTCTTGGGCTCCAAAATCACCGCGGACAGTGACTGCAGCCATGAAATCAGAAGACTGTTGCTTCATAGCAAGAAAGTGATGACAGACCTAGACAGTGTGTTGAAAAGCAGAGACGTTACTCTGCTGACAGAGATCCATATAGTCAAGGCTATGGTCTTCCCAGTGTCACGTACAGTTATGAAAGATGTACCATGAAGAAGGCAGAATGCCAAAAAATAGATGCCTTCAAACTGTGATGCTGGAGAAGACTCCTAAGAGTCCCTTGGACAGAAAGGAGATCAAACCAGTCAGGGGAAGTCAATCCTGAATACTTGTTGGAAGGACTGATGCTGAAGCTGAAGCTCCAGTATTTTGATAATCTGATGTAAACAGCCGACTCATTGGAAAAGTCCCTGATGCTGGGAAAGATTGAGGGCAGAAGGAAAAGGGGGCATCAGAGGGTGAGATGCCTGGATGGCATCACTAATGCAGTGGACATGAACTTGGGCAAACTTTGGGAGATGGTGAAGGACAGGAAGGCCTGGCACATTGCAGTCCATGGGGTTGCAAACAGTCGGACATGACTGGGCTACTGAACAACAACATCACTATTCTCTAATCTTGATATTATGTTACATACTAATTTGTTTAGTGTCTTTCTCCTTCATTGGAGCATAAACTCCTCATGGGCAGGAACTTTGCTTTTTTTGTTCACTGCTGCGTATGCACCATTTACAACAGCATTTGTCATATAGTAAATGATCAGCAAATACTTGTTGAGTCAATTAGTCCACCTTCCAGATTTCACACTGACCAGGATTTGGTTGTCTGGAGGCTGATGGGAGTTTTCAGGAGTGATGCCCTTTCTTGGTCAGGACTCCAGTCAATGGCTGAGAGATGAGGTGTTGAGTCTTCACACAGGGAGATGTGCTAGCAGAGTCAGACAAACAGGCTGAGATTAAGCACAGCTACTCAAGACTAAGGCCAGATCTGTGAGAGCTGCAGCTCTGGGATAAACTAGGGGGTCTAGGAAGAGTGAGGTAATGAAGTCTAGGCTGTTAGAATCTAGGGAAAAGATTTAATTCCATACCTAGGTCCTTCTTCATCCTTTTTTCAGTTTGTTCATTCAGTAATTCAATGCCTGGTGTTATTCTAGGTAAAGGAAATACAGAGACAAATCAAATAGTATCCCTGTGTCATTAAACTTGCATTCTGAAGAGGGAGCACAGACAGTCAACACAAACTAATAAATAATTTCTTACAGTGTTCATTGCTATGAAGAAATCTTCATAAAACAAGCTACTGAAATAAAGATGAATTTCCTCTCCATGTTAGTGTCTATGTTGGAGTCACTAGTTATTGCTCAAAAAGAATTGGGCAATATTGCTCAATTGCTCATATGAAGGCATAATCTGAGTAATGGATTACTTAGTAACTGGGAATTAGTAATCTGTCATTTTCTATCTGTAAATGATTTGTTAGATTATTAAGATATGCAGTTAAGTTCTATAGACATTGCAGTTAAGTTCTATAGACATTTATCAAATAAGTAATTGATTGTAATCAAGTTTATAGGTAATTGATGTGAACATTTTAAACCTACTTATAAAAGAAAGTAAAGTAGAATTTAACTTCAGGAATTACCACACAATATTTATTTGTAAACTTTAAATGTATTTGATTTAAGTAACTTAGAATCAATGAGTCAGTCACGTTTACTGAGATGATATAGTCACAGTTTGGCTTTCTGAAACTCTGAACAGTGGATTGTTCTGCATAGATAAGATTTCTGTGAAAGTGAGCATATTGTCCATTGAAAAGCAAAACTTAATTTATTCTATCATTAAGAGATACTTACTTTATTTCTACTATGTCAAGCGCTGTATTGAGTACCAAATATGCATTGAAGAAAATGAGTCTTGTCCTTGTTCTCATCAAGTTTATAGTCAAGTACGGGAAACATACATTACATAAATAAAATTGGAAATTGTGGTAAATGGGAAGGGAAAAAGCAGATTCCTATAATGAAAGGAATATGATTTAGCTTTGAGAAGCTCAAGAACTGTGAAAGATCTGAGATATTTACCCTACTTAGAAAGGGTAGCCTGCCAAAGTGCTCTGGATATTGTCAGAAGACATAAGACTCCTGGGTCAGAGCAGAAGGACTTTATTACTCAGCATACCAAGCTGCGTGAGCATTGGCATCTTTGTTTTTTGGCTCCCCACACCTCCATGTCTCACAGGGAGACGCAGTTCAGTGGTAAGTATGCTGTGAGTTTGTCTCTCTTAAGCTGGGAGAATCTGCCACTTTTGCTGTAAGCAGTAAGCAAGCCTGCTCTTTGTGTGCTGAAGAAGTTACTTCATCTTTCAAGGCTACTTGCTACAGATGCAAACTTTGCTACAGATAAATGGCCTGGATAAAGAGCAATTAGGGCCTCTCATTGTTGACATACCCTGCAAGAATGTGTGGGAACACTCAGGGCCATAGTGAATGGCTTCTTCATTGGGGAGGAGGGATTTCAAAGAAGTCCTCACTGAGATTTTTTTAAACAGTTTTTTATTAGAGTATAATTGGTATACAATAACCTGAACATAATTAATGTGCACAGTTTTGTTAAGTTTTGACATACATGCACACCCATGAAAGCATCACAGCAGTGAAGATCAGTGAATATACTTGTCATCAGCGAAAGTTTCCATGTACCCCTTTATAATTCCTCTCCCTGCCATCTCCTTTCTCCTTCCCCAGGCAAATTCTTGACAAGCTTTTTGTCACTTTGAGCTAGTTTACTTTTCCTGGAACTATGTACAGATTGAATGATACAGCATGTATTATGGATTCTTACTTGCCTTTCATGGAGCAGGATTGTATTTAGAATCATCCATATTGTAATGTGTACTTCTGTGTAGTGTTCCATTGTTCAAGTATACTACAGTTTGTACGTGCATTCACCTGTGGATGGACAATTTGGGTTGTTTCCAGTTTTTGGCTATTACAAATCAAGGTGCTTTGAGTGTTCATATATAAATCTTTATATGGACATATACTTTTATTTCTGTTGAATAAACATGTAGAAGAGGAATGGTTTGACCATATGGTAGGTATATCTTTAACAGTTTAAGAAAATGCCAGACTTTTTTGCAAAATGATCAGTTTTTCTTTTCTACCAACAGTATATAAGAGTTTTAGTATTTCTGTATTCACTAACATTTGGTTTTTGTTTTAGCTAGTCTAACAGGTATATAGTCATATTTCATTATGATTTTTAAAATTTGACTTCAAAAGCAAAGTCAACAAAAGGAAAAATAAACAAGTGGGACTATATCAAACAAAAAACCTCTATACAACAAAGGAAACCATCAACAAAATAAGAGGACAAACCCACTAAATGGGAAAAAATATTTGAAAATTACATACCTGATAAGGGGTTAATATCCAAAGTATATATAGAACTCATACAACTCAGTAGCAAAAAACCAAAGTATCCAGTAAAACAAAATGGACAGGTTCTAAGTAGACATTTTTCTATAGACAACATATAGAAGGGCAACAGTACATGAAAAGATGCTTAGCATAACTAATCATCAGCAAAATGCAGATAAAAAACACAGTTAGATATTATCTCACACCTGTTAGAATGACTACTATTAAAAAGAAAAGAAATAATAAGTGCTGATGAGGTTGTAGTGAAAATGGAACCGTTGTACCTTCTTAGTGGGAATATAATTAACTGATGCAGTCACTATGAAGAACAGTACGGAGGTTTCTCAGAAAATTAAATATAGAACTGATCTAGCAATTCTTCTTTTGGATTTTTATCCAGGATCATTTAAATATATCTTTCTGTTATGATTTCTTATCTAAAACTATTTGGGTTTTTCATACTTTGTCTGATTTGAAACCTTTCAAATTTATTCAGATGATTTCATGGCATTAACAATTGTCATTTTTGGTAAATATTTCATGTGTACTTGAAAACAATGGCTACTTTGCTGTTTTGGATGAAGTATTCTATAAATGTCAATTTAAGTAAGTCATAGGTGGTGGTCGGGTATTTTTTATGCTTCCTGATTTTCTATGTATTTTATCAGTTTTTGAAAGAAAAAATTGAAAGTCTTCAACTTTTTTCATCAATGTGTTTGTTTCCTTATAGATTAAGTTTCAAAAACCAAAGGAACTTTGTGGCCAACCCAATACATGGTCCATATATCAAATGCAGTAAATAGTCTGGGAGGAAAATTACTGCTGCTGGTATTATTTTGAAAAGCCTTATTAAAACACACCTTTGTTTTGTCCTGTGGTATAGGCTATTTGTAGCACGGTTTTCATATACAAAAGAAACTTTATTTGCTACATTTTATTGTTTTATCATTTATCTAATCCATTTTATTGTTTTGCTTGGCAGCTTCTATGTTTTTGAAACAGGCATTTGAAGGCGAATACCCAAAATTATTGCGGCTTTATAATGACTTATGGAAGCGTCTTCAACAATACAGCCAAAATATTCAAGGAAATTTTAATGCAAGTGGAACTGCAGACCTCTATGCTGACTTACAACACATGGACGATGATACACAAGATGTATTCATACCGAAAAAGCCAGATTATGAGTATGTTTGTGTAATCAAATCTGTTTGTTGGCACGTTAAGGATTTTGTCCTTTATTTTTATTACAAGTTAGAAATTGGGGAAATGTTAATCTTTCTGAATATTTGTAATTATTATTAATTTTTTTACCTTAAAAGATTTCACAACACTTTTAACTTAAGGAGTCAAACTTTTATCCTTAGTTGAGCAGCCTGATTCCGACTGAGAATTTGTCTTAAAGGATATCACCAAGTAAGGTGAATAGAAGCTAAGAGATGAGCATGTGTAGTCACTGTCCTTCAATTGATACTATAATACACTTGTAATTGTATAGCATCATTATTGATGGGCCAGTGGCATAAATGTGATACAAAAGGAACTGGTATGTTCAGGAACTATAGTGGAAACAAATCTTATGCTGGGATAGGTTCTAGTCTGGTGGGCAAAAGCTAAATACTGTTGAAATTAAACCTGAAAGTCTCTTAGATGAGTCATGAGTATAGTATATGTAGTGATATTTATAAGCCACATTGGAAAACAATGTACCAACTCAATAAGTTTAAACCTGCCAGCTTTCCTCCTAAATTGAAAAGAAGTACTGTTTTCATATTTCTCTGTAAGTACCAAATCAATTGATTGGTTTGCACACTTCCTTTAAACACTTGAATCATTTATTGTGATGTGATTGACTCAAGTAACAACAGATTCTTATCACCTACCTTGTAAGAAAAATGATAGATTTATGAGTGCTTTTTTAATGTTTGTTTCAACTTTATTTTTTCCTGAATACTTACAGTTGAATTGTAGCCACTTTAGTAAGAAGTTCTGACTGGTAAAATACAGATTATATAAGTTTTGATTGGTAGAGTAAGTGCATAAGAGTAGGCTGAAGTGACAGAAGGGACTTTGTTCTCTTCAGTTACTCTTTCACATTAAACATGAAGTAAACCCGAACATGGTTTTTGGCCAGTCCAGTATATTAAGGTTTTTTTTTTTTAAGTATATGAAATAAAATATGTAGTATCATTCTATTTCTGGCTTAGTTTTATTTTCAAATTCATATGCTTGTACTGAAAAGCCCTGGAAACATACATAGCAAAAAGTAGTAATGCTTTATCTCCAATAGGTAGAGTTTTTATTTTGTATTCCTGCTTTTATTTAAAATGAGCATATGTTACTCATGGGGGTAGGGGAAAGACAGTAAATTCAATGTAGAGAAAAAAATCGGAATAAAAAAACCTTTTATTTTGACTAGTGGGATATCATTGTCACGTTTTGGAGACTAACTTCAGTCAAGTAGCTGATGTGGAAGAAGAGTTGTGACCTGTACCCTAAGAAACCAAAAAATAATGAGAATAGTAAGGAACAATTGTATTATGTTTTACATATTCTTTTGAGGAGTGAGGCAAAGAGTCAAACATAAATTTGACCATGGTAGCTGAGCCAAAGGAAGGTTTTTTTGTCATTTTTAATTATAGAGGGAAAACTGAGAGTGTTTATAGATAGAAGTAGCCAGTGGAGAGAGCAAGAGGTAATGAACAAGATCTTGAAAGAATCTGAGTATAATCAAGGCACAAATAACCAGGTTAACATTTTTCTTTTTTTTTTTTTTTTTAGCATTTTTCATCATTAAGTATTCATGCTGAATTTGAGAGCTGTTCTTGTTATGAAGAAAATAAAACAAGCATATTCCCTGATGGTCCAGTTGTTATGACTCAGTACTTTGACTGCTGGGGCCTGGCTATAATCCCTGGTTGGGGAACTAAGGTCCTACAACCACGCCCCTTCTACCCCCCCCACCACCCCCCACCAAAAAAAAGACAAGACAACATGATAGAGTGCCCTATATAAGGTGGTGAGGGACAGTCTCTATGAGAAGATAACTTTGACCCAAGACCTCAGTAAGAAATCAGCCATGGAAGATTTGGAGTAAGATTTCTGCAGGTAGAGAGAACAGCAGATGTAGAGTCTTTGAGAAAACTAAGATGGAAATGTTGAGGAATAGAAAGCTGGAACACAGTGAAAGAGGGAGAGGGGGGGCTATGAAATTGGCTCAAAGAGGGAGGAAAGTGTAAGATCATGTAAGGCTTTATTCACTATGGTATGGGATTTGGAGTTTATTCAAAACAGTAGAAACCATTGCTTTTAAACAGAGGAATGATATGAACTGATAAACACTTTAAAATTAACACTAGGGCTTCTATATGGACAACTAGGGAAAGCATCACCACAGGGAAAGAGAAGTGGGAAATGGAAGCTGTTTTGTTTATCCGGACAAGAAATGACAATGACCTAAAATAGGATGAGTGGATGAGGTGGTGAGAACTGGTCAGATTGCTTCTAGATATACTTGCTAGTAGATTGGATTTGAGAGGAAAAGAAGAATCAAGGATATGTATGGACAAGTTGGGAGAAGACCAAAGATTGGAAGCCATGGTCTCATCAAGTAGTGTTGAACAAAGGTTTTTCTTTTGAAACTCTTGAATCAAAGATACAAATAGAGATGTTATAGACTTTTTGAAAAGGTAGTTGACTGTGAATCAGGGCTAGAAATGCATATTTGAGAATCATCGCTATGCAGATCTTGAAAAATCATGGGTCTGGAGGAGATTCTATAGGGAAGATATATGTAAAGAGAAAAGGGAACTTTGGCCCAAGATATGCACTCCAGAATTTATAACTTTCTTGGAGGATTGGCAGCCTGCAGGACTGAGACAGAAAGAAAAATGGTGAGATAGGAGGAAAACGCAAAGTTGTGTGGAACTCTTAAGGAAAGAGTTCATTAGTCAGAGGAGGAATGGTTAACTGTGTCACATGCTGTTGAAAAGCTGAAGAAGCTTAGGACTGAGAATTGACCTCTTGCTATAGCAAAATAAGGTGGTTCAAGGGCTAAGTGTGGAACGGTGGATATAGTGAAGTGAAGTCGCTCAGTCGTGTCCGACTCTTTGCGACCCCATGGACTGTAGCCTACCAGACTCCTCTGTCCATGGGATTTTCCAGGCAATAGTCCTGGAGTGGATTGCCATTTCCTTCTCCAGGGGATCTTCCCAACCCAGGGATCGAACCCGGGTCTCCCGCATTGTAGACAGACAGTTTACCATCTGAGCCAGTGGATACAAGAGCATTATTAGAATTGATGAAAGGCAGACTATGAGGAGATTGACTTCTGGGATGACAGCACTTCCCGCTCTGCTGACCCATCCCCAGTGAATCTGGTGAAAACTATTACAACAAAACCAAACAACTCAGTGCCTCTGGAAATGATTTTAAAAGCAAACAGCAAATGAAAAATCATCAGTGCAAGAAAGTTTATGAAAATTTGGTAGAAAGAATTCCATAAGAGTCTGTGATACTAGAACCAAGACAGTTGTTTTCTCCCTTCCTCTTCCCAGTTCAGCAAGGCACAAGCTCCACTCCAAACTGTGGCAGCCAGGAACCAAGGGCTCCCTCTCCCACCATTCCCAGCCAGAGGGCTTTCTGCCTAGGAAGAACAGCACTGCAGCATTTCTCATGCTGCTGTCAGCTGCCAGTTAGCTGAAGCCAAGTGTCAGCCAAATGAGATCAATATGTGGGTGCTTCCTTATTGTGCACAATGCTCACGTGTTATGTATGTTATCACAATAAAAACAAAGCACATAAAATGAATTTTTTAAAGTATGCTCACACACAAATTTTTAATGAATGTTTATAGCAGTATTCATAGTTACCAAAAGATAGAAACAAGCCAGATGTCCATCAGCAGACAAATGGATAACCAAATGTTATATATCCACACAGTGGAATACTATTCAGCCATAAAAGGAATGAAGTACTAACACTTATTACAACATGCCTAAACTTTGAAAAAGTTATGCTAAGTGAAAAAGGCCAAATACAAATGCATATACTGTATGATCCTATCCATATGAAAGTCAAGAACAGCAGATCTCTAGAGATATAAAGCCTATATAAAGCCTATTGGTAGTTGCATAGGGCTGGGAACGGAGTGAGAAGGGGAAAGATTTTAAAGCTGAAGGGTATGAGGTTTCTTTTGAAGGTGATAAAAATGTTCTAGGTTTGAGCGTGGTGATGGTGGCACATACCCATGAATATACTGAAAACCATCAAATATATACTTTAAATGGTTGAATTGAATGTAAGTCTAGATAAAGCAGTTTTCTAAAAAAGAGAGACTAGGAAAGGAGGAGGTGGGTTCAATTTATCTGAGGTTTTGATATCAACAAAGGAATAAAGCTACTCTTTCTTTGGGATAAGAAGAAAATCAGATGTAGATGAAATTACAGAGGAAAAAGAAAAGCTGGTATCAAGTTGACAAAGATCATTGCAGTAGTTTTGGTCTTCGTGTAGAAACAAATGGTCTGCTATAGAGAGTGAAGGACTGCAAAGAAGGTTTTTAATACCTTGAGCTTCAAGTCTCTTGAAATTAAGGGGTTTGTATCAGGGTTCAATAGAAACAATTTCTTTTTTCTCTGGAATGCTTGGGCAGCTTAGCAGCAGGTACAGAGACCATCTAAATGAGATATTTCTTACAGCTTTGAAAGGAAGGTAAATTAGAAAAATCAGGATGCTCATGAGAGCACCTTGAAATGCTGGGCTGATGGAGGATGAGCAGAGCAAAGGATTTTACAGCACTGATCACAGTCAGGTCAAAAAGCAAGTTCTTTTGAGTAAAATCTAGCGTTTTTATTATTATACAAAACCCAGCATGTTTTGTTCCATCTGTTTGCTCTTAAACCTCATTTTGTACTGTTCTCCTGTCACTTAAGTGCTCTGCTCCTCTTGCTCTTTGGCAAACTCAGCCAGGTATAAGTCCTCTCTCAGGGCCTTTATAAGTCCCCTCTCAGGGCCTTTGCACTTCTTCTCTCCTCATAAAAGTGCCTACTCTGGAAATTGATGTAACTTGTTCCCTCCTTTTTCCTCATATCTTCCCAGGAAGCCTTGCCTTGCCTCACTCTATCTAAAGTTGGATAAAAACTGCTCTCTGGCTTCTTTGCTTCCTTCTTCTCTTAGAATTTATTACTCTTCTTTATATTCCACAATTAAGTCATTTAAAAGTTTTATTTCTTCTTTAAGAGGGCAGGAAATTTTTTTAGCTGACTTTATTGCTACATTCCTCACTTCCAGGAAGTACTTGGCAAATTGTACACATTAAAGAGAATTTGTAAGAGGGAAGGGGGTAGGGGCAAGTGGAGGTGTGGAAAGTTGTCTTCAAGCTTGGAGACCTTAGAGGTGGAGCAGTTCAAAATGATGACTCAAAAAGTACACGTATAGTACAGGACAGGCTTCCCCGGGTGGCTCAGCAGTAAGGAATCCTCCTGCGATGCAGGAGACACAGGTTTGATCCCTGGGTCGGGATGATCCGCTGCAGAAGGGGAATGGCAGCCCACTCCAGTATTCTTGCCTGGAGAATCCTATGGACAGAGGAGCCTGGCAGGCTACAGTCCATAGGGTCGCAAAGAGTCGGGCACAACTGACGTGATTTAGCACGCATGCAAGCACAGGATAGGTTTTAGAAAAGCTGTCTGTTGTGACATAGTCACCGAGGATCCTACACCCCCCCATGCCTAGTTCTTCAGTTTTTCCAAAACTAACAGGGTGGAATAGGGTAGGGAGCAGGGGAAGCAGGCCACCTTGGGAGCAGGGCTAGGGTGAGGCTAGGCTTCTGCTGCCACCTGAGGCTGGACCCTGTCACATTGTTCTTCTGTCACATTCCTGTGTCAGTGGGTTGGTTTCCTGCAGCAACCACAGGCCTTGGCCTTGCTCTCCCTCTCAGCCAGCCTCTCAAACATAGAGCATAGAGCTGCTTCTCCTGTGCAGCTACTCACAGATCTGCTGCTGGCAGATAGCCATCTAGGCCCTGGCAACTTTGTTTCTGGAGTAAAACTGTAGGACCTTCTGGGTGAATCCTTGGAGAAGAGGAAGAATGTCAATACTTATAATTTAGTGCTGAAATTTCTGTGGAAGAAAGAAGGGCAGTAAAGGGCAGTAAATGATCAGAGCAGAAGTAGGGAAGATGTTTAAATACCTGGTGTGGACCTCAGGAGAGGATTGACTCAGACAGATTTAGGCACTAGTTCTTCCCTGTTCCTACGGGGCTCTTTCATCATCTATTATAAAAAGTATAGTTATCACTCCACCTGCACATTTCTTCACTGGGCTGTAAAGCAAATTTCATCTCTATCTTCATAGCACTTAACAAGGGCTGGTACATAGGATTCTCGGGAACTATGTGTTGACTGAAATACCTACATTGAATGAGAAAGTGTTGAGAGATAACCATGGAATTACGATGTAGGAGCCAAGAGCGTTGTGACCTCTAGGTCTTGTCATTTGACCAACAAGAGTGGAAGAGGAGAAAGCCAGGTTTCTGATACCAAAGGAGTAGGTCAGATGTTTTCAAGATGACCATTTAGGATGAATTTAGGGGGATTTGTTTTTTTTTGTTTTTTTAAGATAATGGAAAGGTAGGTAGAAGGATCATAATCAGGGGTGATGTGAGAAGACACAGTTAATTATATGGTTATAAACATTTGATAATTTCAGAGGTAAAATATAAGTTCCAATAATTGGACAACTAAATGAAAATCAACAAAAATAACTGAAAACATTGGAGGTCTGGGGGAGAAAGAAGTGTTTAGTAGGTTAAATTTTAGTTTGTGAAGAATGTTATAAAAATAAGAACTCCAGTTGGGAGATTTTTTTTGATTTTGTGGGACTTGTACAAACACTTTTTATTTTGTCCTCATTCTTATTAGTATCAGTTTTGGTATCAGAAGGGTGATAAAAACCTACATTTGTATACTTCCCTCTCAGACGCTGAGCTTATGAGAGTGCATCTATGTGTGAAAAGGGTTGAACTGGTGGGAGCCAGTTCAAGTCTTTGCAGACTTGCCTCTCTTGTATGTTGTGTAGAAACATACTAAGTGAAGACATGGCCCCATTAGAATTAATAAGATTTTACAGTGTTGCTCTTATAGTTTCAAGTGACAAACTTGCTACAGTAGGTACTGGGGCATATTATTTTACATTTATACCCAGGAATTATGTATAAATTAAAATGTTTAATTCTTAATAAGCATTTAATTATCAAATGTATATAAATATATGTATACATTTTTAAGCAAAATTTTTCTGTTGTCCATATAAAGTTACCTTCTATAGAGGAGATGTGTTTTTTATTTATTTTTATTTTTAATTGGAGGATAATTTACAATGTTGTGTTGGTCTCTGTCATACAACAATGTGAATCAGTCTCATATATATATATATATCTCCCCTTTTCTTGAGTCTTATGGAGGATATATTTTTAAGAAAGGTATTTACAACCTAATACCATAGTATTTAGTCTTGTATAATTTAAGTTCATTTTTAATAAACTTTGTTCCCACAGTCCAGAAAAGGCTTTGAAAGACTCACTACAACCCTATGAGGCTGCATATCTATCAAAATCATTATCTCGACTCTTTGATCCTATCAACTTGGTTTTTCCTCCTGGTGGTCGTAATCCTCCTTCTGCTGATGAACTTGAAGGTATCATTAAAACTATAGCGAGGTATGTGTTTTTATATAATGGCATGCCATAAAATGCCCACCACATTTGTTAGTGATGTCCGATGCAGTACATTTTAAATTTATCTCTAGTTGTTCAAGTAATTAGTCCAGCAATTAAATCAAGAGTTTTGCAGTGAATGAGTGCACATGTCCTAAGTACTTGAGATTCCAATTAATAAAACCATTTAAATACAGTCTAAAAATAGTTATTTATAATTGTTCTTTATCTTGTCAAGGATGCAGAGTAAACCAACCTAATTCTTTATACCATAGTAAATTTCTGGTATTAAGTAGGACAGTAAATATAAAAATAATTTTACAGATTGAGAAGCTAAAACATGGAGAGTAATTTTTTTTTTTTAATCTTAAATCCAGAAAGTACTTCATGGTGTACAAGTATTATAATCCTGATTAGTCTACTCGTGTTTGCTATTTTAAGCTTTCTAAAGTTGAATGTGACAGCTTTTAAAACTCTTAAAAGGGAAGATATCCTAGCAGAGGTGCCACCTGAATGCTTGCAGACAATGTAGTTATACTGTTGTCTTTAGACATTTTATGGTCACCCAGGCGACCCAGTCTGCAGTTGAGACTCTCGGTTCCTGTCATAGTATACAAGTTGTCATAACAGTAGGTCTGTACATTTATAGGTGAACATTTTGTGAGTTAAAATAGTTGTTAGGCCATATAGGACCAGAGTATAGAAGTCTAAATTCTTTTAGATTACACATCAGATAATGATTCTGAGGCATGTGAGAGTAAGACTAGAAAGCCACAGGTATAATCTGCAGAACCATATACAGTAGTGTTGAAAGAGCCCAGAATCTTGATACTAATCTCTCCACAGTTACTTTGACTTTCAAAGGCCTGACTCTGGATTCTTAAACCCTGATTATGTCTCCATTATTTGTTTAGTATAGTAGTGATCAAACCAGTCATTAATTCAACTTGATCTCTGACCTGTTTATGGAAATATTAAAGAAGTAACTCCCTTTCCTCTGTGCAACTTGACCACACTGTGATCAGTTGTAAGGTGGGACTTGAAAAAGCATACTTATGCCACTGATCAATAGAATGTGAATACCAGGGTTAATTATGTCTTACTCACTGTTAATTATGTCTTACAGTGAGATTATGTCTCACTATTAAATGAAAGGGCATTTTTGATGCACAAAGTAAGCACTAATGTTAAAGTCTTTCGCTTTCTTCATAAAGGGAGTCTGGGAAATACCAACATTCTTTCTGCTACTTCAGAGACAGTAATTACTTTTCTTGCTTTCTACTTGTATATGCATTTTCATGCAGTTTTTAACTGCTGGTATACTTTACATGGTCTTTATAAATACTTTTTTTGGAGCAGTCAGCTGAAGTGTCCCAAATAATCCAGTGTAAAACATTGAAAATAAGCATGGCAAAGAAATACTTCAGGAATCAAGATTTTTAAAATTTCCAGTTAAATCCTTGTTGTGCTTTTGATATAAAAAAGCTACGCTATCAAAATAACATGAATTGGCATAATTTCTACAGAAACTTAGTATCTTGATATATCATGTAATTTATATTTTTAGCCTATGTCCTTCCAAGGTCATCATTTCCATTCAAGACCTGTCATTTCCTTGCAGATGTCTGTGATATGCAGTGTCTTTAATTGCACTTATCAGTATGAACAAGAGTGCTACTTGAAAAATCTGTACACAGTTTACTCTTCTTAATCACAGCCTGAACCCACACATGACATGCTTTTATTAATGAGAAACTGGTCATTAACCAAACCATCTCAGGGCACTTTTTCCTAATGCTGAATTTAGGAGGGAAAATGAAACAATCCAATCAATTCTTAGAGGCACCCAGGGAAATCTATAAAAAGAATCACCTTGTCGTTTAATGGGTTTAAGTTCATATACTTGTCTTTGTTGATAAACTGTATTGCTAAAGTCTGTTTTTGTTTTCTTCAGTGAACTAAACGTAGCTGCTGTTGATTCAAACCTCACATTAGCTGTGTCAAAAAATGTGGCAAAGACCATCCAGTTGTATGGGGTAAAATCAGAGCAGCTGGTAAGTGATAATCACTTCTGTAAACCTTGATTTTGTTTCAAATAACTAATTATACAATACTTGACTATAAATATTGAATTGACTGAATAGTAATTTACTGTAAAATTTTAAAGTGACATTTTGAAACTTTCTTATGAATTTAAATCAGAAAAAGTTTTAAATCTATTAAAAAACGGCCCTCCTATTATTGTTACACTTGCAGAATGCAGGCAAATTTTGTAAGACTTTTTAAGAAATCTGTGTGCCACTTTATGAGTTAAATTATGTATATTTTTAAGTATATTAATAATTATTTCAAATTGGTCAGATTTCCTCTCCTGTGGTCACTCACTCCAGGTATCATTTATGTACTGTTACCTAGTGTGAAATTAAGTTGAACCATTAGAAAATGATTAGAGGATGTTAAGTGCTTAAACTGTAAAAGAAAAATATTGATTTACTTTCTAAAGTTTCTAGACTGTGAAAGTTTAACTCCAAAATTACTCTATTTGAGACAGATGATTGCACATATTTAAAATAATAACTACATGACTGAATCATAATCTTAATTCTCTAAATTAATGTTTTAAATTAAATATTAACTAGTAGGTATGTATGCTAATTGAAATCCAACGAATAAGACTATAGTATATCTTTAACTGTCATTGATTGAAGAATTTTAGAGAATGTGCCAAAATGTGATCTCTCTACTGTCATTGTAGGGATCGCCAACCATGGGTTTTTTGTGTGGCCTCCCTTACTGCTCCAACTGAAACATGGGAAAATGAAGTATAGTTGACCCTTGAACAGCTTGGGGGTTTGAGGCACCTACACTCCCTGCAATCAAAAAATCCACGTATAGTTTATAACAACATTTTCGTTGTTTCTCCTTATCATCCCTTCTACCTCAGTGGAGTCAACCAACTGTGGATTGTGTAGTATTTACTATTTACTAAAACTTAGTATTTACTAAGTACTGTAGTATTTACTATTGAACAAAATCTGCATGTCGATAGACCATTGCAATTCAAACCTGTGTTGTTCAGGGATTAACTGTAATCCAGTTTTATCTATATCCAAGTGGTTCAGTTGGTTCTGGTATAATTTTTAGAGTTGGTTGGTAAAAGATTGAACTGAAGGAATTTGCATAAAATGATCCTTGGTGGTAACAGTCATATCCTGAGGCTTCCTGCTTTCAGTTCCAGTGGGTGGCCCCATTGTGTTTGCATGTTAATATGATGCTGTCTTCTATTTAATTATTCTTGCAACCTTGACAGATTTTTTTTTAAGCATTTTACAAGCATTTTTTAAAACATTGTTTATTGAGAACTGGCCCCACAGAGACCATGGAAGCTCTTCATAGGTAATTAGATCATTAATTTCTCTCTCAGTCTTTGCTATAAAAGCTTTATTATGATGTTTATTACTTTAAAAAATATGGTTTATTAT
Source organism: Bubalus bubalis (assembly GCF_019923935.1). Classification (NCBI taxonomy): domain Eukaryota; kingdom Metazoa; phylum Chordata; class Mammalia; order Artiodactyla; family Bovidae; genus Bubalus; species Bubalus bubalis. The sequence continues at coordinate 47,947,496 of NC_059164.1, read as the reverse complement.
TATAAATGAAATTCAGTATTATATCCAATAGAATTCAATGTAATTACTAAAAGTGTCAGGAAAAAATAACCTCATGAGATGATCCCACCAGAAGATAACATAAGGAAGAGCCAATATATACATGGAAAATAGTTCACTTTTCCACATCAGGCAAGAGCAGTAGTAAATGGAACATGTGACTTCAGTTAAGTCAGTAATGACAAAAAGCTTTAACAAAATTAAAATAAATCAAAAACTTTTGATTGAGTTGATGTTCTTGGCCAGATTGTCTGTGATCCTAAGTTACTCAGGCCTACCATGCTAAAGTGCTAAATTAAGGGTAAGAGAATTTTTTCTGTTTTTTTAAGTAATTTTACTTTTCTACTTTCATTTTAGCTTTTAAAGAAAGCTTAAGTATTACTTAATAGTACAAAGAGGATCATTTGTTTTATTTTTTAAAAAATGTTATTGAGCATTGACAAGTAATGTTTTAATGTTCATCTCTGTAATTTTTTGGCTGTTAATAATATTATTTCTGCCACTCCTCTATGTGTTTATTTATTTCAGTATCAGTTCAGTCATTCAGTTGTGTCCGACTCTTTGCATTGCAACCCCATGAACTGCAGCACGCAAGGCTTCCCTGTCCATCACCAACTCCCAGAGCTTATTCAAACTCATGTCCATTGAGTCAGTGAATGCCATCCAACCATCTCATCCTCTGTCATCCCCTTCTGCTCCCACCTTCAATCATTCTCAGTATCGGGGTCTTTTCAAATGAGTCAGTTCTTCGCATCAGGTGGCCAAATTATTGGAGTTTCAGCTTCAGCATCAGTCCTTCCAATGAACACCCAGGACTGATTTCCTTTAGGATGGACTGATTGGATCTCCTTGCTGTCCAGGGACTCTCAAGAGTCTTCTCCAACACCACAGTTCAAAAGCATCAATTCTTTGGTGCTCAGCTTTCTTTATAGTCCAACTCTCTCATCCATACATGACTACTGAAAAAACCATAGCTTTCACTAGATGGACCTTGGTTGGCAAAGTAATGTCTCTGCTTTTTAATATGCTGTTTAGGTTGGTCATAGCTTTTCTTCCAAGGAGCAAGCATCTTTTAATTTCATGGCTGCAGTCACCATCTGCAGTGATTTTGTAGTCCCCCCAAAATAAAGTCTCTCACTGTTTCCCCATCTATTTGCCTGAAGTGATGGGACCAGATGCCATGATCTTAGTTTTCTGAATGTTGAGTTTTAAGCCAGCTCTTTTACTGGCTCAAGAAGCTCTTTATTTCTTCTTCACTTTCTGCCATAAGTGTGGTGTCATCTGCATGTTTGAGGTTATTAATATTTCTCCCAGCAATCTTATTTCCAGCTTGTGCTTCATCCAGCCCAGCATTTCAGTTAAGTAATTTATTTTTCTCAACCACTCACTCTATCCTTGAACTTGAGGACGTCCTTTGCATTCTTTCCACCCTCAGTAAAACAAAAGAAAGTCATCTTAACCAAGTGTGTGTTCTTAAACACAAGCCATCCTTCCCACTGTCCTGTCCACACTGAGCTGCTGTGCTCACTCTACAGATAATCTGTATTGCGTGGTCTGTGTCTTCTGTGTTTCTAATTTTGACAGGTTTTATTCTTTGATCTTGCCATATTTCTCTTTATAATTATTTTGCTGGAAACGTTTAGTGGAAAATAGACAAATATTAAATCTTTAGTGGGAGAAAAATTGAAACAGATTTTTAAGTAGAATATCTAGAAGTGGAAATGTTAACTTGAAATTTAGTATAACTAAGTCTATAAAGGGATAATTCTTTTTATAGATGAGATATTTAGGCCTCAAGTCCACAAGGTTGAAAGAGACAAAATTAAATCATTAATGGTTAAGTGGTGAGATAGATAAAGGAAAGCTAGAATTTTAATGACAATGTGTTTCCAAAAAGGGTGACTTGAAAATATAAAACTTCAAATGTAAAATGAACAGCTTTCCAGGATCCTAAGTTTATTTTCCTAAAGATTAGTTGTGGAAGTTTCTTGGCTATCACATCATTTTAGTATGCTTAACCATAGCCTTAATTCACAACAGGAGAAGGAATCATAAAATGATTTCTCAAGTTGGTCCTTTCTGTGGACCATCTTTATGGTTATCTAAACTCACTATGTGTATTTGGATATATTCCTCCATATGCCTAAAAAAGCTACATGTTGTTTCTTTTCAACCTTGTCTTTTGAATGTTTTAGGATATAATAGAATATATCACGTATGGATTATATGCATAGTACATGTATTTACTTATAATAATACGAATTTTTTTTTTATCATTACACATGTGTTATTTTTTTTCTAAGTCTTCTTTTTTACTAATCACCAGAGTTATGTGTTATAAGAACCTAAAGTTCTGTAGGGACAATTTCTTACATCCTTTTTTCTGACTCTTAAATGGTACCAGAGAATTCATTTTTTACAGTTACAGTAGGGCCATAAAAATAACTGCCATTATTAAACATCTACAGTGTCTTGGATTGTGCCATTTATTTTATAACAACCCTTGAAAGTATCTATAGTGGCTTGAATTGTGCCATTTATTTTACAACAACCCTTGAAATGAAAGTATCTGCCACAGCAAAATGTGGAAATTGAGGCTGAGAAAGCTTTGTAGCCTGCCCACTATAGACTGCTAAAAAAACAGTGCCAGCTAGCAAGTCTTGAAACTAGCATTAGACTCACATTTGAGTCTGCTGCTGCTGCTGCTAAGTCGCTTCAGTCGTGTCTGACTCTGTGCGACCCCATAGACGGCAGCCCACCAGGCTTCCCCGTCCCTGGGATTCTCCAGGCAAGAACACTGGAGTGGGTTGCCATTTCCTTCTCCAATGCATGAAAGGGAAAAGTGAAAGTGAAGTCGCTCAGTCATGTCCGACTCTAGCGACCCCACGGACTGCAGCCTACCACGCTCCTCCATCCATGGGATTTTCCAGGCAAGAGTACTGTAGTGGGGTGCCATTGCCTTCTCCGCACATTTGAATCTAGACCAAGCTAAAACTCTCTTGTACCACAACACAAATATATCTTTCTTTTTTACTTAAGTAGTATTTTGTGATTTACTTATTCACTTTGCAATATAACATAGAGATCTGTATCTACTGTTTTAACATTGAGTTGGCCAAAATGTTCATTTTGGTTTTTCCCAAATGTTTGTTTGTTACATCGTGGGGAAAAACCCTGAATGGACCTTTTGGCCAAACCAATACATGTATAGTATGCTTATGTATCATAGTTTATTTCTTCATTCTTAATGGATAGTGTCTTAGGCCTTTTGGCCTGCTATAACAAAATGCCATAAACTGGGTGACTTATAGACAGCAGCAGTTTATTTCTCACAGTTTTGGAGGCTGGCAAGTCCAAGATCAAGGCACCAGCAGATTTGATATTTGATGAGAGCCCCTTCCTGATTCATAGATGCCTATCTTTTTTCTGTAAGCTTACAGGGTGGAAAGGGCAAAGGTGGCTTTCTCAAGCCTCTTTTATAAGGTCACTAATCCCATTCATGAGTGCTCTGCCTTCAAGTCCTTGTCACTTCTCAAAGTCGCTCAGTCGTGTCGGACTCTTTGTGACCCCATGGACTGTAGCCTACCACAGTCCTCTGTCCATGGGATTTTTCCAGGCAAGAGTACTGGAGTGGGTTGCCATTTGCTTCTCCAGAGGATCTTCCCAACCCAAGGATCGAACCCATGTCTCCTGCATTGTAGGCAGACGCTTTACCATCTGAGCCACCAGGGAAGTCCTCAAAGACTCCACCTCCTGGTAAATATCACCACCTTGGGCATTAGGTTTCAACATATGAATTGCCTGGGTGCTTAGTCAGTCAGCCATGACTCTTTGTGACACACCTCAGATGGACTTTAGCCCACCAGGCTCCTCTGTCCATGGAATTGTCCAGGCAAGAATACTGGAATGGCTTGCCATTTTCTACTCGAGGGATCTTCCTGACCCAGGGATCAAACCCACGTCTCCAGTATTGACAGGCGGATTCTTTATTGCTGCACCACCTGGGAAGCCCTTTAACATATGGGTGGGGAATTACAAGCATTCAGACTATAGCAGATATTTAGATAATGTAGTTATTTAATTTAGAAATAACAGGGATTTAGCCTTGAATTCTCATATGTGAGTTATAGGTCATGGGGTTTAGTTCCTTTCACATATATTTGATTTAGTATATGTCCTGTGAATATCAGCCTTTAAGGTGCTCTATTGTGAAAATGAGATCAGTGTTTTAGATTATCTTCATTTAAAAATTCTTATTTGTCTTGACAGCAGTTCTGCAGTTATAATTAATTTATTATGCTAAGTAGAATTTTATGTTCCAAATATACACACACCTGTAGATGTTTATATTATAATATCTTATGATTGAGTTGAACAAATTGATTATTTAATGGTAATATAGTGATAATTTATATAGGTCTGAAGTGTAACCATTAGTAGAAAATGTCACTAGACCTTGCTATTACAAGTTTGAATCAATGATATGTTTAAAGGAAATTAGAATATTAATATACAAGGAATTTTTATGGCACCTTGATAATTTATAGACTTACAAGCTATTGTAATAACAAAATTATAGGCAAACATTCTTTTTAAAAGGTAAATTGTTAGGGCATTTTCCAATGATAACTATTATCTGATGGTTTTCAAAAATGACATATAGAATCTTAGTGTAAATGTCAAATGTTATAAAGTGTAAAAAAGTAGATTGGCATTTAATTAAGTTGTGACCATTTGAAACAGTAATAGGAATGACATTTAAGGGGAGGTTTCAACTTCAGTGCAGGTCAGTAGTTGTGTATGATGAGGTCAGTAGCTGTAGATGGCAGTAGGGTTTTTTAAAAGCTTTATAAATATATGCTTTATTCTTTGTATAGTTAACAACTTATTTGGAGACTTGACATTCTTATAATGAAAGAAAGCCTACATGATATAGAAGCATAGGAGTTTGACTCTTTTAGTTTTAAAAGGATGACATACCTGGGTACTGCTCCATATAGCCTTCATGTGGTAGTAGCCTGTTATTAACATTCAAGTAAAAGATTTTTTAAAATAGAAAATCACTTGGTTGAAAGAGTTTTCATATTATGTGCCAACAGGAAACATACCAGTAGATTCTCTTGGACCAAATACAGTTTAGCTGTGATACAAATACACTGATCCCTTTGGGCTTCTTACTCATTTGATTCTTTAGACAGCTTTCTGTTCTTTTCTACCTCTGTTCTTACGTTGGACTTCTTTTCTTTAAGATAACTTTCTGACCTGCTTCCCAGACTTGTAAGACCTTGATTTTCTGGGGCTGTGGCAGATCAGTAGAAAATGGTCAACTTGTCTAAGATTCAGTTGGCCATGGTGAAGACAGAGACAAATATCAAGTAATGGTTATTGTAATTAGGAAATATTTTCAGGAGAAAGTAAGCAACTCAGTTGTCACTTAAAGTCTGAAAGTCTTCATTATCTGTTGCCACAAAAGTGCTGTATGATAGACAGCCACAAAATCTGAGTGGCATGCAGGAAGCATTTACTGTTCATATGTCCTGGGACCAGTGAGGGGCAGCTAGATGGCTTTGCCAGTTTTGGCTGGGTTTACTCCAGAGCAGGCTGGCTACTGATCAGGCTGGCTTAACCATAGTTAATCCTCTGTTCTTCACATCTCTGATCCTGGAGCAGGCTTTTCTGAGCTTGATCTCATGGTGAATGAAGGCAGAGGTACAAGAAAGAAAGGAGCCCCAGAAGTCTGGCTCACCAAAGCAACCCAACCAAGGTGCAGATTCAGCACAGGATGTAGATGGAGAAAGAGATGAAGGATTGGGGCCAGTTATGCCATCTGTCACAAAGTGAGAGTGGGAACGTGGCAAGAAAAAGACAGTTCATTAACTTTTCTTTTTTAATCACCAATTGCCTAATCTCCCTAGTTGAATCCTAGTAATGTGTATTACATTTTTAAGATACCATGTATGTATGTATTGGGATATAATTGACACATAACATTATGTTATTTTAAGGAGAAGGATGTAATTTTTTTTTCTTGTGATGGGAACTTTCAAGATTTACTCTCTTAGCAACAAAAACCCCGCCACATTCAGGTATGACCTAAATCAAATCCCTTACGATTATACAGTGGAAGTGACAAATAGATTCAAGGGATTAGATCTGATAGAGTGCCTGAAGAACTATGGATGGAGGTTCATGACATTGTACAGGAGGGTAGTGATCAAGACCATCCCCAAGAAAAAGAAATACAAAAAGGCAAAGTGATTGTCTGAGGAGGCCTTACAAATAGCTGAGAAAAGAAGACGAGCTAAAGGCAAAGGAGAAAAGGAAAGATATACCCATTTGAATGCAGAGTTCCAAGAATAGCAAGGACAGATAAGAAAGCCTTCCTCAGGGATCAGTGCAAAGAAATAGAGGAGAACAACAGAATGGGAAAGACTAGAAATCTCTTCAAGAAAGTTAGAGATACCAAGGGAACATTTCATGCAAAGATGGTCACAGTAAAGGACAGAAATGGCATGGACCTAACAGAAGCAGAAGATATTAAGAAGAGGTGGCAAGAATACACAGAAGAATTATACAAAAAAGATCTTCATGAATCAGATAACCATGATGGTGTGATCACTCACCTAAGAGCCAGACATCCTGGAATGCAAAGTCAAGTGGGCCTTAGAAAGCATCACTACAAACAAAGCTAGTGGAGGTGATGGAATTCCAGTTGAGCTATTTCAAATCCTGAAAGATGATGCTGTGAAAGTGCTGCACCCAGTATGCCCACAAATCTGGAAAACTCAGCAGTGGCCACAGGACCAGAAAAGGTCAGTTTTCATTCCAATTCCAAAGAAAGGCAATGCCAAAGAATGCTCAAACTACCACACAATTGCACTCATCTCACACGGTAGCAAAGTAATGCTCAAAATTCTCCAAGCCAGGCTTCAATAGTACGTGAGCTGTGAACTTCCAGATATTCAAGCTGGATTTAGAAGATCCAGAGGAATCAGAGATCAAATTGCCAACATCCATTGGATCATTGAAAAAGCAATAGTTCCAGAAAAACATCTACTTCTGTTTTATTGATATGCCAAAGCCTTTGACTGTGTGGATCACAACAAACTGTGGAAAATTCTTCAAGAGATGGGAATACCAGACCACCTGATCTGCCTCCTAAGAAATCTGTTTGCAGGTCAAGAAGCAACAGTTAGAACTGGAGATGGAGAAAAGACTGGTTCCAAATTGGGAAAGGAGTACCTCAAAGCTGTATATTGTCACCCTGCTTGTTTAACTTTTATGCAGAGTACATCATGCGAAATACTGGACTGGATGAATCACAAGCTGGAAATAAGACTGCTGGGAGAAATATCAATAACCTCAGATATGCATATGACACCACCCTTAGGGCAGAGAGCAAAGAACTAAAGAGCCTCTTGATGAAAGTGAAAGAGGAGAGTGAAAGAGTTGGCTTAAAACTCAACATTCAGAAAACTAAGATCATGGCATCTGGTCCCATCACTTCATGGGAAATAGATGGGGAAACAGTGGAAACAGTGAGAGACTTTATTTTTGGGGGCTCCAAAATCACTGCAGATGGTGAGTGCAGCCATGAAGTTAAAAGACACTTGGCTCCTTGGAAGAAAAGCTATGACCAACCTAGACAGTGTGTTAAAAAGCGGAGACATTACTTTGCCGACCAAGGTCCATCTAGTGAAAGCTGTAGTTTTTCCAGTAGTCATGTATGGATGTGAGAGTTGGACTATAAAGGAAGCTGAGCACCAAAGAATTGATGCTTTCGAACTGTGGTGTTGGAAAAGACTCTTGAGAGTCCCTTGGACTGCAAGGAGATCCAACCAGTCCATCCTAAAGGAAACCAGTCCTGAATATTCATTGGAAGGACTGATGCTGAAGCTAAAACTCCAATAATTTGGTCACCTGGTGCAAAGAACTGACTCATTTGCAAAGACCCTGATGCTGGGAAAGACTGAAGGTGGAAGGAGAAGGGGACGACAGGATGAGATGGTTGGATGACATCACTGACTCAATGGACTTGAGTCTGAGTAAACTTTGGGAGTTAGTGATGGACAGGGAAGGCTGGTGTGCTCCAGTCCATGGGGTTGCAAAGAGTCGGACAGGACTGAGCGACTAAACTGAACTAATACAATCCAGTTTTGTTAGCTGTGGTCTCCCTAGTGTACATTAGATCCCTAGACTTACTTATTTTATAACTGGAAGTTTTTACATTTACCACATCCCTTACACCTCATCTCTAGCAACCACCAGTCTGTTCTTTGTATCTGTGAATTTGTTTTGTTTTGTTTTTTGATTCTACATTTAAGTGAATTCATGCAATATTTGTTTTTCTCTACCTGACTTATTTTACTCAGCATAATGCCCTCAAAGTCCATCCATGTTGTCATATATGTTAGGATTTCCTCCTTTTTTTGTGGTTGAATGATATTCCATTATATGTACGCACCACATTTCCTTTATCCATTCATTTGTCCATGGACCCTTACGTGGCTTCCATGTCTTGGAAATAATGTGTAAATAATTAGTGTAAATAATGCTGCAGTGAACACTGTGGTGCATATGTCTTTCCAGATAGTGATTGCATTTTCTTCAGATTGCTGAATCATACAGTAGTTCTGTTGTGTATTGTTTTCCCTCTGAGTGAGAGGGAAGCCCTGTAATGTTTGAACACTGAAGGAGGAAATCTAACTCTAAAGGAAGGTTTGAAATGCAAGAAGGAGTAGTAAGCACACTTGGTAAATATATAGGTAAATTTAAGCCTTAGTTGCATAAAATGAGAAACAATAGTGATTAATTCGGAACATGGAAACAAAACCCCTAAAATACAAATTCACTTTAAAGTTTATAGTGATGAAAAGATAATGAGTTTGAAAGCATTCTAAAATGCTTGTGTTATTCAGGAGGACTATAAAGCTATAGATACTTTGACCTAAGTTGAGCATGAATTTTAACAGTTTAATTATGGCCACTGAAAAAGTAGAAATAGAATGTGTATCTTCAGAGATAATTGATGGAAAAAATGGATATAAAGACAAGTACCAGTTCAGTAAATGCTGAAAAGTAAACAGAATAAAAAGCAAAAAGTCATATGAAAGTTCATAGTAAGATGAATTCTAACTGTATCATTGATCACAGTAAATGTAATTACCTCAGTCAGGTAATTAAACTTTTTTTTCTGGTTTGACATTATAAACACTGCTATTAAGATTAATATTCAGAGAGAGCCTCATTAGCTTGGAGCTCAGTAATACAATTTTTTTACTATTAAGACTTCGGTTAAATTGAAAGTTATCTGTAGACCATATAAAGAATTTCTTGCTATGAAAATTAATAATGCATAAAAGATTATAGGTTTAATTACATTAGACTTTATATCTCTCAAAAACTGTGAAAGTATTAGTCTATAATATACAAATAAATAAACAACTAATTATTTTTAAAAATCATATTGACTAGCTTAGGTCTTAATAGTTGGATGCTGAAATTTTAGTTTTTCTATATCTCTGAGGGTAATACATTTTATTAGAAATTCTATGGTTTGAATTTCAGTCTGTACTAAACCTAAACTACTGTAAATCAAAGAGATCTTATTCTCTATATATTCAAAGAGGTTTTCTGTCAATTAATAAATTAGTCTTAGTATTTATTATTGGAAAATGGAAAAAGCTCAGTATAACTGACAGTAAACCATTTTCTCTTCTTCAAAGAATTAAAAATATAAAGACTTATAACTATAAATTTAATTAACAAAGCCAGTGCTTTAGGAGCCAGTGATTGGGCATGGGTAGGCGGAAACTCCATCTGTTGTTCAAAAGCATAAGGTTCTTTGAAGAAAAATAAAGTAAAAGTTTCAAGTGATCCATTCCTAGCAAATTGTATTTGTCTTCCCTACCCGCTGTAGTTACCAAATCCCATGTGCTGGATGGAGGTTTTGACTTAAAGGACAGGAGCATGGGAGCAGATCTAGAGGAGGTTGATGAGAAAGGTAGATTGGTAAAAGGGTCTTAAAGTAATCCAGGGTGTCTGAGCAATGCAGCTATGAATTACAAAGCTATGGTTGATTCCTGTGTGCTGGTTTTACTCATCTATAAACAAGATTTGACTTCCAGCTTTTTAGTTTTATGTTAACTGTCCAAAAGGGAACCCATCTCAAGTTGTCATTTCTTGACTATCAGATCTGTGTGACGTTCTAGTCTGATGTCACGATGTAACATTACCATTGAATCTATTCTGTAGTTGAATGGACTTGTCCTTATTTTTAACTAAACAGATGTATAATAACAACTGGTTTTTTTTAATCAAGTAGTCAAATATTTGAGAAATTCAGTAGTCTGAAATATAAGAACCAGAAAAGAACTAAAACCATCCTCTGAACTTCTAGAATTGATGTCACAGTGTTCATGCACTGAAGTTTAAACTTACTTCATGGAGAAGTCTCCCAGTTTGCATGTAGTCTGTCCTCTTGCTTCCCAATTTAAAGCAAGTTAGACCAAGAGGAGGGGAGAGAGGATCAAAAAGAGGAAACTTAAATCTTAAGAGTAAGAGAAGGATTTGTTAAATCATTAAATTAAAAGGAGAAAGAAACACAAACTCTCAGAAGATGTAATAGCCTAAAGCTGTTAATGAGTGAAGAGGCAAGCAGCCATATAGACACTATGAAGATCTGATAGAATCACTTTTAAAACAAAGATGGGTAATAGCATAGAAATAACAGTCACTAGTGAACATACAGAAAGGGGAAGTAGAATTTGCCTTTTTAAGGTATATGCTCCCATCTTATTTATGAAACCAGAAAGTGTTGATGGACAGTGTAGCAAGATTTTCATGAAAATATTTTCTGATAGTTTTAACACCTAAGAAAATTAATTTTATTCATCAAACAAGTTCAGTTAGGTTGACATGCCGGGAAAATGAAGAATTGCTATGTAAACCTGTGGGTTTGTCCTTTGCTGTATACATTACAGAAACATGTCCTATCTCTGAATTTCAAATACAGTACAATTTCTAATATATTAAAAACTATGTAGTATTAGGGATATTAAATAATTTAATTGTGAATGTGCATCTGTGTATAGATTTTTAATAAGATAATTGGCATGTTATAATAAGCTTAGTGATATTTAATTATGATTCTTTTTTGCTCTAAACCAGGTAATTATAATGAAAGCATTTGATAAGTATAAATAAAAATTAGTTATTTTAATCTGCGTCACAGATAAGTAGATCAAATGAGATTATCTTTCCCAAAAACCTTCTGGGGAAGTAAACAGTAACCAAAGCAGTTTATTTTCTCATATTATATTAAATCTTTCAGGAATGGAATTGTACATCTTTCGTTTTTACAATGAAGGAAATTGTTTGACAATTTTGAAGTGTGTTCTGTAAATTAAGCTTTTAGATACTCTATGAAATTCCATAGTGCCTTTTACTAGTATATGGTAACCTTACACATTATATAATCCCTCATACTACTGTTTAACATTTTTGCTTTATTTCTTTCCAGTTGTGTGTGTGTGTGTGTGTGTGTGTGTGTGTGAGAGAGAGCAAACTGCTACACAGACAAATCTTTGTTTTTGTTTGTTTTATACAGTTAACACTATAATGTAAGCATCTTCCATTGTTATTTTTTCCAGCTTGTGAACTACCTGATATACTCAACTATTCTCTTGTTCTTAGACATGTAGGGCTTTCTAGTTTCTCTGTTTTATAAATAACATCATCCTTTTGCATATAGCTTTATTATTTTCTTAGGATGCATTTCTAATAGTGGGCTATGAAGGGGCACAGCAGTTTTGAGACTCTTGGAATATATTGCTCATCAGCATCTCTTGACCTCAAAAGTATTTAGATGAACCATAGGATACACTTAGACTTACATTTCCATATGTCCAGAAAAACTGATATGACGTCACTCTGGGATTACAGATAGATTTCATCTCCTGTGTGTAAGAGATCTATAGTGACTGGCTGGAACATTGTGTTACAAGGCTGTAACAGGACCACAGTTAATTGCTGATGTCTTCTCTGTGTGGGATTGGGGAGTGGCAATCTGAGAGCTAGATATTTGCCCTTTATACACTCCATTTTTTTTGTTGTTAAAAATAACAGTGGTAATAATACTTTGCCTTTTGTGAGTTTTTTTTTTCCTTTAAAAAAAAAATTTATTGGGATAAGGCCTGGCGTGCTGTGATTCATGGGGTCGCAAAGAGTCGGACACGACTGAGCGACTGATCTGATCTGATCTGATAGTTTTTGTGTTTGTTTCAGGTGTACAGCAAAGTAAATCAGTTTTGCTTATATACCAGTATTCATTCTTTTAAGATTCTTTTCCTTACAATTCATTACAGAACATCAAGTAGAGCTCCTTTTGCTATACAGTAGCTGTTTATTAGTTGTCTAATTTATATGTAGTAGTGTTTCTGTGTCAATCCCAGTCTCCCACTTTATCCCTCCTCCGTTTTCTTCTTGGTAACTATAAGTTTGTTTTCTACCTCTGTGACTGTGTTTCTGTTTTGTAGTTTTGTACCCTTTTTATGGATTCCACATAAGCAATAGCATATGATATTTGTCTTTTTGTGTGTAATTAAAAAATTTTTTTTGTGCTGTGAACTATAAAATTGGATAAAAAGCAAATTCGAGAGAATTTGAGAATTTGTTTTAATATAAATTTCACATTAAATTTTAAATTCGGCAATTGTAATCCAAGTATATTCACCATTTCAGAAAAACTAATGTAAATGTAACTATAACTGAAGGTTCATCAGAACTTGTTTCAAGTTTTTGTTAAGAATATCTGATTTAATATAAAAATGTTTTGACTTTTTTTCACTCAGGAACCATTGTAGATTAGTATACATTTTGCATTGTTCTAAGTCTGTGAAATTGTAATACATATTTTCCTCATTTGTTTTACATGTGATTGCAAAGAAATATTTAAAATTATTATGACCAAATCCACATTTAAAAAAAAAGTTATCCTGAACCTTTGACATATCCTTAGCAGTAATAGAAATTACAGATGAAAAGAACACTAGAACAATAGAATATCTGGAAAGTAACTTAACTGTATGAAATTCATAACTAATCTGTAATATATTTTCTTGTTCTTTTTAGACATTCTTCTAAGTCACCAATGTTATAATTCCCCAAAAGAGTACATTATCTGAAAGAAATTTAAAGCTCTCCTCCAACTCATCTCTTGAATTGTCAGTTTTCTTTCTTTTACTTATAGCCCTCAACTGTGATTGATCATAGGGCAGTCTTGGGATCATTTCACCTACAAGTTAAAAATTATATAAAAATATTCTTCCTGTTAACATAACTTATCATTGTTTCAGCACTTCCATCTCAGTTGTTTCTCACATATTGAATTCACACAAAGTTCCTAGTGAGCATATTACAGAATTTCTGAAAAATATTTTCTTCAGATAGTTAAAAAGAAATAATACATCTTATCATTAGCACATAAGAATCATTTTATTTATTAAGAATTCCTTTAGCCTTTGAATTCCCTTTCTTTCCATGTGTGTGTATGCAATTTTTAAAACTCAGATGCTGCTCTTTTGCTGTCTTGCATCTTTTCAGGCTGTATTAAATAGTGTAACTTAATGCACTGGTATGTACATTTCTCATAGTTTAGAATATTGACTCTTTTACTGTTTTTACCTTTCCAGTTCCCTAATTCCTAACTCTTCACAGCCAAAACGGTGTTTTTGCACCTCCATACGATTTTATTCACCTCAAATAAGGTGGACTTTGAAAAAGCAACAGTGAAAAACCATTACTCTGACCCTTCAGTTGTTCAACAGATACCTAACAAGCATCTTCTACATGCTGAGCATCTATGTGAATTCCTGAAAAGTGAGTTTTAAGGAGATTACCTGAAGGAAATAGTTTGAAACAATGAAAGTTAAAAGGGCTTAAGATGAGTGGGGGCTTAAGATGAGTGGAGGCTTCTGAAGAGAATGCCTACTTTGTACAAGATACTTTGTTACCACAACCAAAAAGGAGCCAGAATAATTCAGTCTGTACCTCCAGACAGTTTCATTGGCTTTTGGTTCTGATTCCTCAGTCCTAGTGTGTGCCTGTGGTCCCTTGCCAGTACTGAGATAGGTAGAGCTTGGAGGAGTGGATTGTGGAGGAAAAGACTAAGCAAAGGAGAGGTGAGAAGGAAGTGAGAACAGGACAGAATTATCTGGAGATAAAAATGGTAATGCCTTACATTGCTAAGACACTTTACAGTTTACAAAGCATACTTTGATGTTGACTAGATTGTTACAATCTTCATGTTACAATGAAGAATTGAAGCCATATGTTGAGCTAGCAAGTGGTGGAAATACATCTAGATGCCTTAAGTCTTGTTGTTATGTAGTTGCTAACTCCTGTCCAACTCTGCAGCCCCATGGACTGTAGCCCACCAGGCTCCTCTGTCCCTCCTCTGTCCATGGGATCTCTGTCCATGGATCTCAAGAATACTCCAGTATTCTTGCCATTTCCTTCTCCAAGGGATCTTCCTGACCCAGGAGTTGAACCTGACCTTGCATCTCCAGCATTGCAGGGGGATTCTTTACCAATGAGCCACCTTCCTAAGTCTGCTGCTGCTGCTGCTAAGTCACTTCAGTCGTGTCCGATTCTCTGCGACCCCATAGACGGCAGCCCACCAGGCTCCTCCGTCCCTGGGATTCTCCAGGCAAGAATACTGGAATGGGTTGCCATTTCCTTCTCCAATGCATAAAAGTGAAAGTGAAGTCGCTCAGTCGTGTCCAACTCCTAGGGACCCCATGGACTACAGCCCACCAGGCTCCTCCATCCATGGGATTTTCCAGGCAAGAGTACTGGAGTGGGTTGCCATTGCCTTCTCCAAAGTCTAGTGTTCATTTTATTGCAAACATTTTAGAAACAGTAAGAGAAAGTGTAAAATAAAATCAGGTAAATTCATATAGTGGAATAGGACATAGCAATAGATAGGGACAAAAATGGATGAAAACCAGTAATACTATGCTGAAAGAAGCTTTATACTTATATACACAAAAACTTTATATAAAGATATAGAATAGACAAAACTGATCAATGAGATGAAGTCATTGGTAACAAATATAATGATGCCTATAAGTTGTTTTGAGATGCATCAAATATATAAAATGCATAGAGACATGAATAAGACAATCAAGTTTATAAAATGCTATTATAGAATCTAATTAGTATATTGGTGTTCATTGTACAAGTCTTTAAGTGTTCATAATAAAATGTTAGAAAAAAGTTGTTCATTACTTTTGGTGGTTTTGAAAATAATATGTGTTAGTAAAAATAAAATTTTTCACCAAGAAGAATACACAGGAGGTAGCAGGAACTGGTAAAAGACTGGCTGATATGTGAAATATATCTTTGGAACTCATTAAAGGTATCCTTCCATATTATCTGTGAATGTAGCCCCACTTAAAAGTTAAGACTTACCAAACCAGAAGAGTGGTGTTGAGTGGAAATTGGGATGAAAGACCCTCCTGGAATGATGTGGTTAGTGTTACACAAAATAATTTATTAAAACTAATGACACTCTGTCTACATTACATTATATAAATTTTACCTTAAAAGTAAAAAGAAACCTGAAAGTAAATATTGAATGCCAATTAATTATGTACATGCATAAAGTGTTTAGGGGTGAAGTATACTGATGTCTAAAAAAAGGAGTTGAGGATAGATGATAGGCATGTGATATAAAGGACTTCCCAGGTGGCACTAGTGGTAAAGAAAAGTGAAAGTGAAGTCACTCAGTCGTGTCCAGCTCTTTGCGACCCCATGGACTTGTAGCCTACCTGGCTCCTCCGTCCATGGGATTTTCAGGGCAAGAGTACTGAAGTCGGTTGCCATTTCCTTCTCCAGGGGATCTTCCCAACCCAGGGATCAAACCCGGGTGTCCTGAGTTGTAGGCAGACACTTTAACCGTCTGAGCCACCAGGGAAGTGGTAAAGAACCTGCCTTCCAATGCCTGAGACATGGATTCAGTTCCTGGGTTTGGAAGATCCCCTGAAGGAGGGCACAGCAATCCACTCCAGTATTCTTGCCTGGAGAATCCCACAGACAGAGGAGCTTGGTGGGCTACTGTCCATAGGGTTGCCAAAAATCAGACACAACTGAAATGATTTAGCACGCACACATGTGATATAAAACAAATTGTAGAATGTTAATTGTGAAGTCTAGTTTATCAGTATATGGGAATTTACTATATAGTTCTTATAACCTGATGGAGCAGAAGACAAGGACCTAAGTAAGAGTCCAGGGTATTCAAATAATCATTTTTTAAAAAATATTGAATTAATTAAGAGTTATTGTAGCAGTAAGTAGCAACGAACACACCCAGGGCCCAGATCTTGGTCTCTAATACCACTTCTCACTAAAAGAAACCAGAATTTCTTGAAAACATGGCAGATTACAGATAGAAGAATTGTATCATTGTGAGTTTAAGAAATTGATGACTGAACTGAGCTTTTATAATAGAATATTACTATGCTTAAGAAATAAAAATTCTTAGGGACAAAGGGCCATAATGTATGTATGATTCAGAAAAAAATTATGCTCACACATGTGTGTATATGTGTATGAAAGGGGGAAAGAGACTACAGATAATAAAGCAAATGAGATAAAGTGTTAGCAACAGGTAAATCTGAGTAAAGCATAAATGTGTGTGTGTTCCTTACACTGTTTTTATTTTTATAACATTTTGTAAGTTTGAAATTACTTTCCCCCAAAAGATTAGACAGGAGTGGTGCTGGAGGGAAACCCAGGTGATCTTCTTAGCTAGGGACTAATTTTTAGTTGGACTAATTTTTTTTTTTTTTCCTTTGCTGAGGGATGTTCCATTGTATGGATATTCTACATCTTATTTATCCATCTAGAGTTGACATTTGGGTTGTTTCCATTTTGAGACTGTTATGCTATGGAATAATGATTCTGTGAAGAGTTGTGTACACATTTTTGTGTGAATGTGCTTTTTATTTCTTTGTGTATATATATCTAAGAGTTGAATTGCTGGGTATGTTTTCACTTCTGTTTACTTTTGAGGAATGGCCAGGCTGTTTTCCAGAGCCTCTGCTCCATTTTAAATTCCTACTATCAATGCATACGAGTTTCCTATTTCATGGCCAACATTTGTTATTATCTGTCTTTTTTTGTTAAAGCATCCTAATAGGTGTAAAGTGGGCCTCTGTCTGTTTTTAAACCCTATAAGTATGATTAGTTCTTAGTAGTAATAAAATGGTCTCCACCCATTACTAGCAGTGAGCCTCTTTATTAAATATGGAATACATATAATAAGTGGAAATAGGATAACATCAGAGAAATTCTTTTCCCATTTCTTTGTTAGTATTTCAAAATTATTTGGAGAAAATCTCAAGAGAGATTGGAGTTTTAAAAGTGTAGAGCTAGAACTCACAGATTTTAAATGCCTGTTACAGTCAAATACATATTTAGCATCTAACCCCCTGAGTCTATTGTAACCATTAATACCACTGCCACTGAAGTCTCCACAGTGGTTTTGGGTGCCTTCCCTCACCCTCGCCATAGCGTGGAGCCCATCATCTGCCTTCTTCTGGGAGCTCAGGCTTCTGTTAGTATTAGTTCACCACACTGTAGATTAAACTGGACTATGTGAGTTCATCTAAGGTCTAACCATTGATTTTTTAACATGGTTTCTATAGGGAAAATACTACATTTTTTTTTCTTTCAACCCACCAACTTACAAATGACTGTTTAGAAAACAACTTGATTATAATTTGGTAACTATTTGTCCATGAGGAAAGGCAAAATAAATTGAAATTATTTAACCTAATGTCAGAAAGCTTTATGTTGATTTAAACCATCATCATGGATTAAAACTTTAATGAGGGATCATTCTCTTTATTCTAATTGGAGTTTTTATATTTTGAAATTGAATATTATTGCCATAAGTAGGAATTGAAAAAGTGGGAATTGAATTTAATTTTGAAAATGTATATGTGAGTATCAAAGAGAATAGAACAATAGTATTTCTTTCACTCATATTTTATTTGTCTCATTTTAACAAAGGGAAGATGCTCTTAGTTTTGTCTGTTTCCTAAATGGTCAGTTTTTCGTATTTGATATGTGCATCCGCCTATATACTTATTTCCTCATGTTTTATTTTCATAATTAAGTTTAATTGACCTTTAATAATTGTTAAAGAGGATTGGATTAAAATCTGATGAATATGAGAATGATTATACATGGGCTTTTTTCTTAAATGGGACTATAATAGTTTTAGATTTGATTGAATAAAAATTTCATATCCTTTCCCCTAATATGCATGTATTAGTTCCACTTCTACTGATCATCCGTACACAGTATAATACTACACAACTTTCTTTTTAATCTACAAAATAAAGAGTGTAGTGCTCTCTGTTTATCTCTCATTTAATTAGACTATTATGACTGTCAAATGTCAAATAGGATGTAGGTTTATTTTTATTACTCCACCCTCTCTCCTTTCTTTTTTCTTTTTTTGGGGGGATGGGTTTTTTTTCTGAGTTTTTGAATAGAAAGAAAGATGGCTAGCAGAAGGTGTTCCTCAGAAACACTATGCTGATGTATCAGAATAACAGCACATCCTGGACTTTTTGGTCACACTTGCCTGAGGAGTCCACCAGCTATGAAGGACTGATGAAGGGTGTTCTTCCTGTGTGAGACTAATTAGGCTTCTAGGCTCATCATGTTATCTCTACAGAGGTTCCTGGCTATGCCTGAAGTCCAGAGCTTGACTTGAATATTTTCAGTTAACATTCGCTTTGTCAGAGGACCATAAACTTCCCCCCAGTTAAATATGAGCTGTCATTTTGGTAATGTCTTTTTGTGTTGAATTCTTACAGCTCTCCACACAAGGGGATGCAAGTCAGGTGATTGGACCTCTTACCGAAGGACAGAGAAGAAATGTGGCAGTAGTAAATTCACTATATAAGTTGCACCAATCAGTAACAAAGGTAACCTTTATTTTAATTAAGCTCTATTGACTTAATTTCAAGTTCTTTCATCTTGCCTCGAATTTAGACAATCATGAATTATTATTTAGTTTTTTGCCAAGGAATACAGTGAAAATGTGATTGTAAACTAAGCTGAGGACTAAACTCTTTCTAAACAGTCTTTGATCCTGGCCTTTATTATTCGCCTGTACAGTTAGTTTAAAATACATGAGGTACTCAAGGTTGCTTGATATAGTCAAGTTTATTGAACAGTTGATTTAAGGGTAAATTATATGTGTTTTATACCTGTTAAAACATAATTTGATACCATATAGGTGGTAGCAAATTATAGCAAAGGCAGTAACAATATAAGAACTCACAAGCTCCCTAACATGTCAGAAAGCTTCTATCTTTGCCCAAAAAAATGAGGGAGAAGATGCATTTAAAACAGTGATATATAATCTTATGATATATAATCACTGAAGACTACTTGTGAGTAGAAAAAAAATTTTGCTATTGTTTTACTAACACTTTTTAAAAAAATGAATGAACTTTAACTTGTTTGCCATCATGTATTATGTCTAAGATGAACTATGAACATAACTAAGTATTAGGAAAGCAACATTTTCAACCCCATCTTTGATTCTTGAGTCACTTGAATGATTTTCAAAATATTTGGTAAGCAGGGACACAGTTAGAAGACATGAAGAAGCCAATGGTTAGTTGATACTGCTAAAAACTTGACCTCTAGTATATGCTAGATGGTATTTTAGAATACTTATAATGACTTGCTTGTAAGTATATTTTCCATTTACTTAAATTTTTGAGCAAGTCATTTTTATCAATTAGGGGTTTCCAAACTGTGTATTTGGTACACTAAACAGAATATATTTTTAAAGAGTTATTAACAGGTAAATGTCAGAAAAGTAAATAGCAAAAGTAAATAAAAAGAATACATATTTTCCATTTCCTTTCATTATTACTCTGCAGACTCACAAGCAGTGAAAAGTTGTATTTATTTAGCCTGATTTAAATGTCTACTTTCAGAATTTTCATAGTGTTGGTATTGATTTGTAGAAAGGGAAATATTTGACATTTGACTTGTTAAAAATTATAGTCAACTTAGAAAAAGTGATTTTTTTAAAATAAATAAATATGGCTTTAAACTGATCTTTTCAAGTTAAAACTATATCATTAAGGAAAGCTAGCTTTTAAAATCCTTAATGTTTTAATTATTTCAAGTAGATAATTGCTTTATACAGGAAAACATTTAAAAACCTATCCTACCTACTGCATACTAATGGACTTTTAAAACATGTATGAGATGCTACTCTAAAGTAATGATAATGTGAAAACAGCTTTATCATGTTATGATCAAAATTAGTATTTATAAAAATAGATAACTTACTCAAAATATAACTGGATTTGTTCTAGGTGGTTTCCAGTCAGAGCTCATTCCCACCAGCAGCTGAGCAAACTATAATTTCAGCCCTAAAGGTAAAAGAATTTAATTTAATCTTTGACTCTGTAGATCAGAGTCAGTTTTAGAATTGTTTTGATGAGTGGGAGATGTCACATTTAAAAATAATTCAGAATCTTCTCCATATGCCAAAAGTAACATGTTGATGATTATCCTAAAGAGAGAGGCTACTTGTGTGTTTATATTTTCTAGAATTTAAAAATAGACCCTGTTGGTGTCTACAGATTGTGTTCCAGTTATGATAATTGTATCATAAGCAAGAGAAGCAAGAGTCTTATAAATATTCACTGTGTCTTAGGGCAGTGCTGCCCTGTATTATCCCAGCAAAGCAGTGGTTCTCCATCAAGGCAATTTTGTCCCCTTGGGGCATTGAGCGATATCTGGAAACATTTTTGATCATCATGACCTGGAGCAGGGTGCTACTGGCCTCTCGTGCCAGGGATTCTGTCACGCATTCTGCAGTGCACAGTCCCTCATAACACAGAATTACCAGGCCCCACATCTCAATAACACCAAGGCTGGGAAACTCTTCTGTGTACCTGTAAGGTATGACGCCAGCGCACGTTCCCACTTTTTAATGTACTAACGTAAGTTTTGCCTTGAAAAGAGTAAGAGAAGATGCAGTCAGTCCAAAGCCTTCCTGCAGTGATCCTGCCAAGTACGGACTGAATTGCTTATGTTAACAGACCTCAGTGAAACAGTTTTGGCCTTGCTTTTTAATTAAATTTCATTAAAAATATTTATGGCATAATAAGTGAAGAACAAACAGAATCGTCTGACTCAAAGGGAAAAAGAGAATCTTGAATTTTCCTAAGACTGTAGGAAGCTTACTACGTCACTTTGATTTAGGATGTTATGATGCATAAACGCAACCCAAGAACCAAAAATCTCCATGCTTTTATTATTTGATGGAAAAGATATTAAACATACTTTTTTACTTACTACAGAATATAAAGACACATAGTAGTCTTCTCTACCTTGTTGAGATTTTATCCAAAATTAAATGTTATTTTAGGTTCAAAGTTCATCATCTCATATTACCAGCATTAACTCCTATGTCATCAATGACATAATTAATGATTATACATTTTGAGTCATTTCATTATAACCACCTCAGCTATAAGTAGCTTTAAACACCTTAGGCCAATAGTTCTGATCCATTTATTACTGAGATCATCGTGCACAGATAGTGAATATATTACTAAGTTTATATAAGTTTTTATTGTGTGGGTTTGATATTCTTTATATTGAGATATTTTGTATTGTCAAGACTTCAGTATTTTTGTAATCTTAGTTATTTTAGGTAAGTACTTCCCTTACCAAAAAAGCACTGTTTTGTAAAGAGCTTGTGAAATATAATCTAACATCCTTTCTCAGTTTCCTCTGGCAGTTATCAGTCCTGTGCCCATCCTTTCCATGAAGGCGTTCTCCATAATGCTGTCTTCTCTGTTTTATGTTTTCCATGAGTTGGAAACCTCGCCTGACTGTAAAGTTCTCTGACTACACCATCATATTATAATACAGACAGAGGCAGTTTTATTTCTTCCTTTCTGATCTTGATGCCTGCTTTCCATGCCTTTTTCACCTGCTAGAACACCTAGTGCCACGTTGCCTAGAACTGGTGAGAGTGGACTTGTCTGCTTCTTTCTCACGTAGGGAAAAGCACTGAGTATTTATTTTACTATTTGAAGTAGGATATGTTCTCAGATGGCTTTTATCAGATTAAACAGTTTCTTTTTTATTCTTGATTTAATGAGATTTTTTAAAGTTATAAGTGGTGTTTCATCAAACAGCCTTTTCTGTTTAAAGATCACATGGTTTTACCTCTTTATTCTATTAATAAAATACTGAATTTATTTTCAAATATCAAACCAACCTCGTTCATGATGTATTACCCCCTTAATGTATTTCTTTCTGGATTTGATTTACTTGTAAGTGTTGAAGATGTTTGTATCTGTATTCATAAGTGATATTGGTATATAGGTTTCTTTTTTGTAATTCTTTGTCTGGTTTTGAAACTGTTTCCTCCTTTTCTATTTTCTGAAAGAATTTGTGTAGAATTTGTATTGTTTTCTCCTTAAATGCTTAATACAGCTCTCCAGTGAAGCCATCTGGGCCTGTAGGTTTTTTTCGTAGGAAGTTTATAACTACAAATTTAATTTGTTTAATAGATAGAGGGCTATTCAGATAATCTGTTTTTTGTTTTGTTTTGTTTTGTTATTTCTGGATTGAGCTTTGATTCTTTGATTCTTTCTTAGGTATTTGTCTGTTCATCTAAATTGCCTAATTTGTCAGAATAAAGCTGTATATGATATTCTCTGTCTAGTTAAAGTCTATAGGACCTATAAGTGATAACCTCTTTTTCTTACTGATGATTTGTGTTCTCTTATCTTTTTACAATCAGTTTAGTCATGGGTTTACCAATTTCATAATCTTTTTAAAGAAACATCTTTGGGCTTTATTAATTTTCTCTACTGTTTGTCTTTCTATTTCCCTGATTTCTGATTTTAGATTTTTTAATTTCCTTCTTATTTTGAATTTTCTTTGCCTTTTGTTGTTTGTTTTTTGGAGACCATTTACCATTGATTTTTGACCCTTCCCATCCTCTAAATTTAAAGTTGTAAACTTCCCTCGAACTTTAATTTTCATATGGCATGCTTTTATCTTCATTCATTTTGAAATATTTTTTATTTCCTTTGTGATTTCTTCTTTGATTAATTTTAAAAATTTTCTGATTATTTGCGGTATTTCTAGATATCTTACTGATTTCTTTTTTCTTGCTTATCACTTTTTTATTGAAATATAGTTGATTTGTGATATTGATTTCTGATTTAATTCTGTTATCATCAGGAAACATATTCTGTATGATTTCAGTCCTTTTAAATTTATTAAGTATTATGGTCTAGTATGTGGTCTTTCTTGGTCAGTGAACCATGTATGCTTGATAAAAACTTGTAATCCTCAGTTGTTTAGTATCATGTTTGTAAATATCCGTTAAGTCAAAGTGTACTGATGTGTTCAGATTTCATGTGCCTCTACTGATATTTTGATAGTGGTTCTATCACTTGCTGAAAGATAGGAGTTACAATTTTCCTTGATTGTGGACTTGCTTCTATCTCCCTTCCATTCTGTTGATTCTTGACTCTTCAGTTTTGAAGCTATATAACTAATTGTGCTGAGGCTCTGTTCTGTAAGTATTTATCATTTTTATGCCTTCTGATGAACTGACCCTTTTGTCATTATGAGATACCCTTCTTTGGCTCTGTTAATACTTATTATCATGCATTATTTTATCTGATAATAAATTACTCCAATCTTTTTATTCTTAATGTTTACAGAAGAAGATGTATCTTCTTTTGTCCATTTACTTTCAGCTCCTCTGTGTCTTTAGTTTTTAAATGCATTTCTTGTAGAGAGTATAGAGTTGGGTTTTGCCTTTTGTCTGTTCCCATAATCTCAGCCTTTGAATTGGAGTGTTTAGTCTGTTAACATAATACAGTTATCAATAAGGTTTTATTTAGGTGTATAGTTTTATTGTTTTTTGTTTGCTCCCTTTGTTTTCTTATTTCCTCTTTTCTGCCACCTTTCAGATTATTTGATTGTTATTTTTTTGAATTTCACTTAAGTTTGTTTCTTAAATCTATGTCTATATCTCTTTGTGATTTTTTTTTCAATTGTTCTTCTGTGGATATATGCATTCTTAACTGCCCACAGTCTTTTAGAGTTAATATTGTACCGTGTCATGTAAATATAGAAACTTTGCATTAATTGAAGTATATTTACATCTACTTGCATGGGGTATCCTTTTTTTATTTTAAAATTTCCATGTTGGTTCTTTTTTACATTTTAAATCATTCTGTTGAGATTTCCTGTTATTTATGATGGGCATTTTTTTCTTTATCTCATTGAGGTTCTTGCCTGATAACTGTAGAGTGGAGCATTTCAGAATTGGCAACTATTGATTGTCTTTTCCCTTTAGAATTGATAACATCTCCTCAGTTCAGTTCAGTCACTCAGTCGTGTCTGAACCCCATGGACTGCAGCCCACCAGGCTTCCCTGTCCTTCACCAGCTCCCAGAGCTTGCTCAAACTCATGTCCATCGAGTTGGTGATGCCATCCAACCGTATCCTAGCTTTTTGTTATTTAGTCATTTTAATATATCCTAGACAATGTAAACATTATGTTTTGTAGACTCAGTATTTTTATATATTGCTCCTATAAATATGTTGACCATTTCTTTAGCAGATAAGTAGCTTGTTGAGACTCAGATTATACACTTTCAGATCTGCAGTTGGCCATGTTGAAGATCTCAGTTCTTTAAGCCTTAGTTGCAAGCCACTTGTTGTTTGCTTTGCACACACATGGTTGAATCAGCTGAAGACTAGTGCTGAGTTCACACGTGGAAAAATAGGCTTGTTTCTTCTGTGGCTCTCTCCTCTCTGAAGTTCTCCCCTTACTCTCAGCAACCCTGGTTGAACCACGGCCCCTTCCCATGTTCCTTTGACCTGAAAGACCTGAAAGGTTTGGTTTGATTTTTCTCTCAGCATTTTAGCCACCTAGGCTTGCCACTACCATGACTAGTCACTCTCATTGCAGAGGCACAAAAAAGGAAAACTCACTCTCTTCTGATTGTTATATATTTCCACACTCCTCTAAAACTACTTGCTTTTTTTTTTTCCATCTCCAGAAGCCTCCAGTAGGTTTTTTGTTTTGTTTTTGGTATTTTTCTACAATTATGTGTAGGAGGATCTGTAGTTAGGCACTCACTCCTTCATACTGTGTAAAAACTTGCCCTTCCTTCTTGAAATCTCCTGTCTATTTATTTTCACTATATTCCAGGATCTCTCCTTACTTCTCTGCCCAGTGGCAAAGAATAACCAAAAGCTCATTGGAGTCAAATGCACCTAGAAAATCCCAGCTTTTCCACTTGATGGCTTTGGATAACCTTCTTAACTTGACTTTAGTTTCCCTGTCTACAAATTACTTTAAATTCCTCATCAGTAAGTTAGAGATTCTCTTAATTCTTAGAGGAAGGAACAATTGAATTTTCAGTGGCATGGTTACCTGTGAAACCCAAAGCCCAGTATCCAGCATGTGACATCTAAATAAGTACTGAAGTGAAAGTGAAAATGAAGTCATGTCCAACTCTTTGCGACCCCATGGACTGTAGCCTACCAGGCTTTTCTGTCCATGGGATTTTCCAGGCAAGAATACTGGAGTGGGTTACCATTTCCTTCTCCAGGGGATCTTCCCGACCCAGGGATCAAACCCGGGTCTCCCGCATTGGAGGCAGACGCTTTAACCTCTGAGCCACCAGGGAAGCCTATTCCTCTTAATCCGTCAAGGGCTCCTCTTCTGTATGACATGCAAATGATATTCCTTACTCTATGAACTGTCCTCTGGGATCTCAGTGACTCATTTGGCTTCATCTTCTCTCTTAAAAGCCAAAGACAACCATATTTAGTTAAAATGTATTAGAAACTACAACTGTGAGGCCCTCAGTCCCTGCTAGAGAGCCCATGTGGGTTTCCCCATAAGTCCTTCCAACTTGTGTCCAAAACTGAGCTCAGTATTTCCTCCCTCCATCCCTAAATCAGCCAATTGCTTATGCATTTACACATTCAGTTGATAATGCCACCAAGTCGTTAACGGAGGAAAAAAATCTGAGTGTACCCTTGCGTCTTTCTGTTCCGTATTTCTCCCATCTGATTCCCAAGCCCTCTGTTCTTTCCCAGTGTCTCTACCTCTTCTCCTCATCTCTGTTCCTGCTGCCTCTGATTGGTTCAGGCACTCACCACTTTGCATCCTACTATGTCCTCTTGCCTTTAGTCTAATATATCCAGTCTGCTGTCCCAGCATGATTTTTCCCAAATTCAAATCTTTAACCACATTTTGTTTTGTTTTTTCCCATTGCTTAAAATCCATCGTTGGTTTCCCAGTCCCTTCAGGATATATTCCTGTCTCCTTAGCAGCCTGCACAAAGTACATCTGCTCTGTCTCTCTTCCACATCGGCAACCACCGCATACTCTGTTAAACTCCTTACAGTTCCCCAAATGTGTAACCTTCCCCAGGCTCCTGTGCTCTTGACATATGCTCCCCCCAGTCTCACACCCTCCCTCCCAGCACATACACTTAGCTTTTAACCTATTTTAACCTTTGAAAATTCAGTTTGCACAATACCTTTTGTTTTTTAATCCTCTAAGTATAATTTGGATGTCTCTCCCATGTTCCCTATCAACTTCCCTGGTGGCTCAGACAGTAAAGCGTCTGTCTACAATGCGGGAGACCCAGGTTTGAGCCCTGGGTTGGGAAGATCCCCTGGAGAAGGAAATGGCAGTCCACTCCAGTACTATTGCCTGGAGAATCCTGTGGACAGAGGAGCCTGGTAGGCTACAGTCTATGGGTTCACAAAGAGTCAGACACGACTGAGCGGCCCATGTTCCCTGGCTCTCAGAGCTCTCATAACACCACAGCTTATCTGTTGTCACTAGATTGTGAGCTCCCTGAGGGCACACTGTATGTATGCGTACACACAAACACTCTCTCTTCTATCTTGTTTCATTTTCATCCTTTATTTCTGAAAGGAGAGCCAAGGGATTGTGGGGCAGAAGGCTTAGAGAGAAAACACAGAGCCCATGTCTCTGTCAATCCTGTGTACATATCTTTATTTTTATCAGCAAATTAAGGCTTGAGATGACATTTAGGAATCTTATGAATAAGGATCCTATTTAACCTTTTTTCATTGATTTCAATTATTTGTATGAGCCAAAGTCATCCATCTTCCTTGTATGTAATCATGATTGAAGCATATATAATATACTTAAATTTTAGATTTTGAAAGTTTACTGAGGCCCAGTCATATTTTCACGTAAAAACCATAACTGTGGCCTAGGATCATAATATAACTGATGAGTATACTTCATTGCTACTGCTGCTGCTGCTGCTGCTAAGTCGCTTCAGTCGTGTCCGATTCTGTGCGACCCCATAGACGGCAGCCCACCAGGCTCCGCCATCCCTGGAATTCTCCAGGCAAGAACACTGGAGTGGGTTGCCATTTCCTTCTCCAATGCATGAAAGTGAAAAGTGAAAGTGAAGTCACTCAGTCGTGTCTAACTCTTAGGGACCCCATGGACTGCAGCCTACCAGGCTCCTCCATCCATGGGATTTTCCAGGCAAGAGTACTGGAGTGGGGTGCCATTGCCTTCTCCGGTATACTTTGCAGTAGAACAGTTTCTCAACCTTAGCACTATTGATGTTTTTGGCTGGATGGTTCTTTGTCATGGGGGACTGTCTGTTGCATTGTAGGGTGTTCAGCAGTGTCTCTGTCCTCTTATTTACTGGATGCTGGAAGCATACCCCTCCCCCACCCCAGCCATGACAATCAGAAGTGTCTCTAAACATTGCCAGGTGTTCTCTGGGGAGCAAAATTGCCCCCAGTTGACACTCACTGCTGTCAAACTCTAAATAGAAATCTGATCCACGAAATGCCTAACTGTTCTGCCCTTTGAGAGTCATTAATATATTTATTATATCCAGTTTGGTCTAAAGCATATGATGTTGCTCCAGTTTTGAAGAATTACTTTTGGTCTTGCCTCAGTCTTTCCAGAAACTTTAAAAAATGTGTTCATATTATCTTTGCTTCATGAGTGACATTACCCTTCTCTTCTCCTTTCTCCAGAGGCTCATTTGAGTGTTAAACTTTTTGAAAATATGAGAAAAGTGGGGGAGTTGAAATTTTTCAGTGCTGTGTTCCACATATTTTAAACTTTAAAAATCATTACTGACAGCAGTTATGAGAAGAGCAGACTTCTGTTGGGTTATTATAGTTAAACTGTATATAGTCTGAATTTGATATAATGTGAAAACTTTTAGTCAAAATGCTTCTCACAGCTCAGATTTTTTTGTGTTTGATCTATTTAAATTTTGCCTCTTCTTAATCTTCTTTTCAGGCGATCTATGTTCTTATGGGAAATGCTGTGCAACCCTTGCTGACTTCTGTGGGTGACGCCATCGAGGCTATCATCATCACTATGCATCAAGAAGATTTTTCTGGGTAATGACTTCCAGCCAAAGGTTTTGCTAACCTTCATAGCATTTGTTTTTCATTCCCACCTCCACCTCTACTCTCTACTCTCTAAGTCTCTACCATCTAGACCATCTTGAACCTTGTTCCTCTCGTGATGGAGTTGGCCTCCACCCTTATCCTACTTTATTCGTTGTGCACCATTAACTGATTTTTTTCAGTCTTTATTGTCATCATTTGTTTCCTGTTATTCAGACATGGAACCATTAACATCTGTGGGACTCAGCTTGTTATTAATACTTCAGGACGCTTGGTACCATCTTGTTTTTGCAATTACATTTTTTTCCTTCCTTCTCACAAATAGGCTGTGCTTGAGCCTTTGGTGTTGGTATGGTATTCCTTGTATAAAATGTCCTGTCGCTATTGCTCTGCTAGTCTGATTCCTACTATGACTTTGAGGGGAAGATCCTGCCCAGCGCTCTGCAAAAAAATGATTTTCCTTCGTCAGAGTCTTAGTGCAGTCTAATGTGGTCATATCACTCCTAAACACTCCATAAACACTGGTATTATTCCGTAGCTATTTCATATGAACTGCTTATCCATATCTATGTTTTTGAAAATAAAAATCATAGTTCCTAGCTTAGTGTTTACTGAAATCTTTTTAAGTAAAATGGTTTTGACTTAGTGTATTAGAAAACTGGAGAATTTGAAACAGTTTGCACATGCTCAAAGTGATTTTAAAAAACATACTTTAGAACTAAACATTCATATATTTTGTATGTAGATATATATTCTTTAGTTTATAGTTAATTTTTATTTTTAATTGCCTTGTTTCTCTATATTCATGTTGTTTAATAGAGTACCTACTTTACTGAATTTCTAGCCATTGGTCTATCTGTTTATGGAAAAATTATGTGACTATTGCACTTCTTTTAGTTTTTCAGATCACTTATTATTTCATTATGAAAGTATCTTTTGAAAGGTGAAAAGGTCAGTCTATTTTTAATAATAATGTGAAGCACAGAATGGTAAAGTGGGTTCTACACAAAAATGCTGTACTATTTGGATACAGGAATATGAGACTACTGATTACCAGCATTTGGAAATACATGAATTTTGTTCAAAAGTGATCTGAAATGTTCCAGTTAGACCAGTCATCATTACCTCTGCAAAGGAAGCAAAACTGAAGTAATTTTTAAAGGCTTGTTCTAAGAGTCGTTAGATACTTCCTTCAGTAATTGTGTTAATGAGCCACGGCTGGTGCCTGCGGATAACCGATTAGGTATTAAAAGTTGGTTTCCCAAAGAGATATGTTTTTGTTAGTTTGCTTAAATACCAGTGAACCAGATTGGTCCTTTGTCTGATAGGTTGCCCCTAGGAGGACCCTAGGTCCCTTGACGTGGTGGACAAGTACGTCAGAGGAGGGGAGAGCACACACAGACCCCAGAATGACTGGTGCTGCTTCTCAGGCATGCATTTGTTTATAGGCCTTCTGCCTTCTGCCTCTATGCAGGCTCTTATTGCAAAGACCCTGACATTTCTGCTCACCTTTCTGCTGCACTTTATCACTTGAGAATCTCTTACTAAAAACTTTTGACATAGCTGGGAAAACTGAGTTTTAGCAATCGCCAGGCAAGGTTTATATTCTAGTAAATTTAAATCAGGCTTCTAATCCACACTGAAAATTGGTGATAACATATTTCAGAATTTTGTCTAATAGAGCATTTTACTTATATTGACACATGTTTATGAAACTTGTTTTAGTGAGTTATTTTCCAGTCCTCAAGGAAATCATATCACCTGGCCAGCTTAAAATTCTTAAAGCAGTCCTCCAGAGTAGTACCAAGAAAATGACAGTGCTTTTGATAAAGCATAAGAAGGTTAGAAAGAGATTTGGTGCCTTCCCCCCCGCCCCCAATATAGCCTTTTAGACTGATAAAATCTGAATAAAGATAGGCCATGATGGTCTGAATCTGGCAAAACCAAACCCCATGTGAAGATTGCCATCACCGACTGAGGCTGTCCCTTTGCTCTGTTCCAAGCAGCACTCCGGCCCATGATACTGCAAACACCAGTGTTCCACTGGGCCCCTTCCATGGCCTTGCCATAGTTAGGATGCTGTTCCTTACACCCAAAGAAAATCTCTTCCTGCTAGAACCTAGCCTGTTTTCTCTATTTATATCTGCTTTCTGGAAATGCAAGACCTTCAGTTAGCATTCCACTTATAATAACCATTGTTGTATTTTAAAATAATTAAGTTCACCTCATTCTCTTGCTCTAGGCGTTTGAATCATGTCTGTTGTTCTTCCCTAAACCTTTGCCAATTTCGCTACATCATTCTCAGAATATGATTTATTTTTTGAAAGATACAGCATTATATAGCCAGTGATCTCATTGGCTCTCTAATTAATATCAGGTGATTTCTAATTTTGACATAACTCTTCTTTCCTATAAATGTTGCACATTCTTTTCATATATTCTTTAAAGAGCAATTATAGACACTTATGAATTATAAATAGTATTTCATGGAGCATCAGCTGGCATCATCTGTTGATCCAAATTAAAGCCTTTCCAAACATCTTCTGGGAAGAAAAAATTGCATACCATGTGTACTGTTACATAACCAGTTCCACAGTCAGAATTCTGCTATTGGACTGATTGGATTAAATAGCACAAGAGCAGAGATATTTTTGCCAAGAATTTGTTTGGGGAAGGCAGTGTTTTCTGTTGCTACCGAGTGTAAAATCCTGTTTCAGTATCTAATATTGATTTATTCACTAACCAGGCAAACCATGTGAGTGGATGGAGAATTGTAAAGCTGGAAGAGTCCTTGAGAGGTCAGAGTGCATAAGGCATTCTGTGAATCATCCAAGACAGATGGTTGTTGGTTTCATTCTTCATAGTCTTTCAGTAAACAGATTCAAAGATTGCTTCAGTCGTCTTCCTAGCATCCTAAATCAGGCTTTAAAATAAGATTTAAACGTTGTATGATGCTTTTTAACTCTTAACAAAAATAAACAATTCCTTTTCTACCATTATGGAAAAAAATTGCTTAGGAGTGAAATGGCAGGCAGAGGGGGAAAGGAAATGTCCAAGAGTGCCTTTTAGTGAACTGGCTGATTTTTTTTTTTTTTTTTTTTTTCTTTTGCAGATCATTACCCAATTCAGGAAAGCCTGATGTTCCCTGTTCTCTCTACATGAAGGAGCTTCAAGGTTTCATTGTCAGAGTTATGAGTGACTACTTTAAACACTTTGAATGCTCGGATTTTGTCTTTGACAACACTGAAGCTATTGCCCAAAGAGCCATCGAACTTTTTATCCGCAACGCCAGTCTCATTAGACCTCTTGGTGAAGGTGGGAAAATGCGACTTGCTGCTGATTTTGCACAGGTAAAAAGGGAAAATATTTCAACCCCAGTATTATCCATTTAAATAAAAGACCATCTGTGTATTATTCAGTGTTTTAAAGAATTGAAACATGAAGAAAAGTAAACCTAAACTTAATAGGTAAAAAAGGAAAGAATTTAAAGGTACTTTTGTACAAGATATTTTTTTTACTTTAACAAAAGAATCACTCCTCTTTGATAGTTCAAGGTACATCAAGTAGCTCATTCCACAGTAACATAGCATTTCCCATTTTTCATAATATGGGACTTTCTGACGATTTTATTATTCTACCACGTCAATAATGATAAGAATAACTGATTAACCTTGTTGGAAAACAATGAAGAGAATGAAATTTATCCTTCAAAGAGTGGGAAAGGACAGTCTGCTCTCATGTAAAGAGGAGCTCCAACACATGTGTGGTCCTCCAGGGTCAGCTCAGCATTCCAGGGCAGGTTCTAATTCGTTTACATAT
The DNA here is from genome assembly GCF_019923935.1 of Bubalus bubalis. Lineage (NCBI taxonomy): Eukaryota > Metazoa > Chordata > Mammalia > Artiodactyla > Bovidae > Bubalus > Bubalus bubalis. Next base: position 47,915,132 of record NC_059164.1, on the reverse strand, counting down.
ACAGAGGTCCAGGTAGATTGTTTGATCCTCATCTGTTAAATAAGAATACCTTTCTTATGCATGGCCAGCCTTAAAGTCATTCCACACTATCCGATGTGAATGAAGTAGAGTCACATTAAAATAGCAGAATAATAATCAGCTCTTATAGAAAGGTTTTTTTTTCCTTTGTCTTTTAGACAGACTTTTAAAAATCCTTATAAATATAGTATCAGAAGCAGATTAGAACTACCTCACACATCTACTTTCATTAAAAAAAAAAATTAGAAACAAATAATTCATATTTACATAGCATGTCAAAGGTGAACTCATTTTTTAAGCCTTTGAAAGCTGTTAGCCCTCCTGGTCTAAACAGTAATCCAAATGGATTATTCCCAATGGTGTGCCCCATCCTCCCTGTTTATAAAGGTAGACAAGTTGTAATGTCCCTCCTCTTTATTCCTGTGTGTATCTAGGAGCAAGTTGTGGTTCATCATTCCTACTCCCAGGAAAGAATGTGGTGGGCTACTTACACCAGGCAGGGGTTTTAGAGGCTCCTCCGCACCCAGCAGTTACAACAAGATACATATCCTGATGTTTCAAGAACAGGCTGTCTGCATGTTAATTGGTCTAGAGTTAGTCATTTTCATCCCCAAATGATATGCCCGAGACCACTAAGTCAGAGTAAGGAGCCTTCCTTTGTGAAATACACCTTTAGTAACCTCAGCGTGAGAATACTTGTAAGTGTCACCTTTGTGTGGCTCCTTTTACCTTTCCCATTTTTGTCAACTTAGTTCTTAGGCACCTGTACATTTTGTTGTTACAAGTAAGCTTCAGCTTAAAGAGAATTATATGTCATGTCATACTTGTGGGTATGACAAATTTATTGGGGTTACAGGGGTTACAGGCTGATTATCAAATGAAAGCACAGTGATGTACCAAGACCTGCTCATATTTGTTAAAAACACTGTGAGCTGTACCCCAGTGAGTGTCTGTTCTTCTTTCCCCCTTTCCTCCTTCATTTTGTTTTTCTTTCCCCGTCCTCTTCTCTCTCCTGGGCTCCCTCCCCACTGGTTTATTTGCATTCTGCTCCAGCTGGTTCTTGAGTCTCTTTCCTGGAGGCGGCACTTCAGGTCCAATTAGAGTGGCAGCCGAGCAGGGGATGGCCGACATGAGAGTGCTGCGGGAAGAAGGCTTTTTTTTGTTTGTTTTAGTGATATATCCCCTTACGAGTCCCGGGAGCTGGAGAGTGCTATCGCAGCCAGCACCTGCTTAAAATGCCTAGCTTCCAGGGGCAGGATTGAGCTTCTACCTTCCTTGAACCACACATTCAGAATTTTATTTGGCATTTCCTTCTTTCTGAAGACATGTTGCCCATAAATCAGACCTTTTTCTAGGTCGCTTCTCTTAAGATAAATGAAACACATCAGTCGTTATTATATACTAATATTATGCACCAGGGCCACCTCTGCTTTCCATCTCTTCCTCAGTGTTCGAGTATGTTTCCCAGCCTCGCGTGACACTGGTGGCTGCACCCTCTGTGGGCTGATGCCTTCACTCCTGGACAGCGTCCCTGCTTCACAGCACCCTGCCCCTCACTGTGCGGCGTCTTCCCAGCCCTGCGGGTCGTGGGCAGTGGAATGACAGGCACAGGCACTTTGGAAGTTAGTCGTGGGTATGGCCAGTAGCTTTGGCAAATATTATCCAGCTATTGTATCCTCCCCTATATTTTACAAATATTAAAGTGAGTTTGGGGCTTTCATTTCATTTAATGTAGTTTCTTACCACAACTACAATTATGTGATATTCTACCTCAGCTTTTGTACTTGGTTGGAAATATTTTTCTGAGGTAAATCAAAACACTTAGATGGCATTACCCTGACATTTATATTCATGACAGACATCACCTGGGACTAGAAAGCCTTTTGGCTGCCTCATTACTGAAAGTTCTATCAACTTGTATTCAAAATTAAATAAAACCATAGCGGCTATTGGAATCAAGAACACACTTATCCTTGATGGGTTTCAAAAAAAGTTCTTTTGATAAAAGTGCCTGCTATTCTGGCATAAATAACAGAGAACTCAGAAGAGAGTAGTTTGGGATTACTGATTATTTGTCATCAAGTCCACTTTGCAAAGGCAGATAATGATATATTTTTAAAGATTTATGTAGGAATCCTAACTTCTCCTCACTGGCACCATTACACAGGTGAAAGAGAAAATATTTTCAGGGAGCCATCTGGTGGGTTCATGATGAGGAACGTGCCCAGCGCATAGCCCCTTAGGAATCAGGTCATGGGCATGAGGTGGTTTCCTCATGGTAATTAATTCCCTACTGTGACCACATGGTCTCTGGGTTTACACTAATCACACAGCAGTCCTCAAGCACTAGGCTTGTCCAAGCCACTGGGGTTCTGCTGATTCAGAATCTCTCTGGGGACCTGTCCACACTGTCCTTTGAACCACACATTCCCCTCTGCTCCTCAGTTGTGTTTCTTTCCCAGAGAGAAGGATGATGGTTTTTTTTAAAACATTAACATTTTATGTATTTATTTTTGGCTGTGCTGGGTCCTCGTTGCTGCGCAGGCTTTTCTCTAGTTGTGGCGAGTGGGGGCTTCTCTCTAGTTGCTGTGCCTCTCATTGCAGTGGCTTCTCTTATTTCAGAGCACAGGCTATGCCGCTGTGGGCTCAAAAGTTGTGGCTCCTGGGCTCTAGAACACAGGTTCAATAGTTGTGGCCTGGGCTTAGTTGTTCACTGCATGTGGATTCTTCACAGATCAGGGATCGAGCCTGTGTCTCCTGCATTGGCACACAAATTCTTAACCACGGCACCACCAGGGAATCCCTAGAGAAGGATGACTTTTGACGTTGGCATTAAATTATTTACTCAGTGGCACTCTGAGCAGTTTCTGTTTATTTCTGGTTCCCTTTAAATATATATTTATATCTCTCTTGCTTTTTGCCTGAAAATTATAAATTTGGGGAAAAATCCGCAAATAATCAAGATTCTAATTCCTGTTGCCTCTTCTTCTGAACAGTTGTCAGGGCAGAAATGCCCAGGAGTATCTGAAGATGCCCTGTGGTTAGCCAGATGTCCGCGGTGGGCATGGAGTAGCTCTGTAATTAGTTAACCGTGCCTGCTGCTCACTGTTTGTTGCCTCCAAACAGGAGAGCTGGAGAGAGGCAGCTGCAGGTGCCGTTTGTGTCCACAGCTAAGGGCAGAGTCACGCCTCTAAAAGGAGCATTCCTGCCCTTCAGAAGCATGGCCTTTATTGTCTAGTGGAACTCTGGCAGAAGAAGGTGGTCTTTAGTACCCTAGGGGTCCTTGATGGATGAAAAACTTATGTTAAACATTTAACATTTTGAAATTGTCATATGGCATAGAAATCTCCTGCAGTCATCAGAGATGACACAGCCATGCGAGGTCATATTCTCATACTGTAATTTTCTCCTAGCTGTTTTATTTAACATTCAGTCCTGCTCAAGTGCTAAGGCAAAGGTTGTTTGCTGTAATCTTTGAAAATGATAAATCCCACTGGGGTAACTAAAAAAAAATCGACAAATTTCAGTGTGTAAAAAACAATTATAAATGCACCTCCACAGAGAAACAGACAGGCATAGGTACATGTTAATCACATTTTTACTTTGTGCTCACTGTAAAATAAGTACCACATTCTGTAGGAAACCAGAAACTCCTATCTAGTGAATAAACTAAATAGGACCCAAGGAGCAGCCCATCGCCCACTGTCTTCAAGAACATTGGCTTGAAACTGCTCTCTTTTGTAATGTTGGAAAGAATCTGACTTTTCTTCGTCAGATTTCTCCTTTTATTTACTTATTATTTTGTGTTTTAGAAAGTTTGCTGACCACGTAAGGTTTCCCTCTAGGACATACAGTACACTCGGTGTCTTCTGTATGCTGAGAGAGAAATCCACCAGTCACGAGTCACCCTCAAGACCATCTGAAGAAAGGAAGCTGCTTTGTAATTCTCCCCTGACACTCAGTTCACACAGCTGATTTCACACTTGTTTGTTGTTTCTCTTAATAATAATCAATCTGCGTGTGCATCTGTGTTTACACACAGAGATCTCTCATAAGCTAGATGAGTGAAGATTATATTATTTAAATAAATATTTATCCTCTTCAGTAAATTTAAGAACTCCTCAGAGGTAAGACCGTCTAATTCATCTTCTTATCTCCATGTCTAGTTTGGTGCCTGATAATTAGTAGGGAGTAAAAAATGTTTCTCAAATGAGTGAGTACATCTCCATGGTCTTCCAATGGCAAGAAGATATGAACAGTTTTTCAGAAAGATGGCCAGCAAGACAGATACCCCATTTTTCATTCATATGTTTTTCTTGAAGAAAGATGTTGATTTACCAGGGCGCAGGCTTTTCTCAGAAATTTTCTAAACTATTCTTTACCAGAGCTCTGTTCATAGCAAGTATAGTGAAATGGCTTACCATCTGCCATATATGCAAAAACTTCGCGTATGCACTTGGTAGGTAAAGAACAGGTAACCTAAAACTCCAATTAATGACAACATTTCCAGTCAAAGGAAGAAAATAAAGAGAAGTAGTAGTTGCTGAATTCTTCAGTCAGGAAGCAAATTAATCCACTAACAATTTAAAAGGGGGAAATTTTTTTTTTAAATGATAGTAATTGCTGACACTTAATAAGCACTTACTGTATGCCGTGCACATAGTGCTTTGTGAAATTATCTGTTTTGTTTGCGTAATTTTATGATGGGTATTATCTGTGTTTGACAGATGAGGAACTTGAAACATAAAGAGGTTAAGCCCAGAGCCACACAACTAGTCACTGTAGATCAGAAACTGACACACATGTGCTGCCTCCAGAGTCAGTGCTTTTAATCACTTTTCACCAGCCTGGTGAAAACTGTCATCATTTCTGTTTAATAGAAAAAGACTTGTGATGCTCACTTAAAGTACAGACACATAGGCAGTCTTGAAAACATTTCTTTTTCTGATTTTTCAATGGAGAAAAAAAATCTAAACTTTCTCCTCATACACAAAACTGCTTTTCTATTCTTGAAGGAATTATCTTATGACCTTTTTAGTAAATAAATGCAAAAGCTATCTAAGTTCTTGCCTTTTAATAAACTTGACATTCAAAACTGCCTTACAGTGCAGATCCAATTAAGTTTACTTCAAGCTACAACTTTCTGTGATCCAAGTGGGTCCCCAGTTCACTTCAAGATTCTGATATAAAAAGCTATGGGATATCTTTTAATATTTCAGATGGAGTTGGCTGTGGGTCCATTCTGCAGAAGAGTATCTGATTTGGGAAAGTCCTATCGAATGCTGAGGTCATTCAGGTGAGGCATATTCTGTTATCACTGTTAATATAACCATACCCTATTAGCAGATAAATCCTTTCCTATTCATGTTGATCTACGCAAAATTGCCATTATTCAACCATTTTGTGGTTTACAACAAACAATGGCATTTTCATGTGGTTCATCTTGAAAGTTATCCAAACCAGAAATTTATAATGTTATGTTCAATAATTTGTGTGTGTGTGTGTTGCAGTTCAGTTGCAGTTCACAAGATTGAGCTGTTAAATTTTTTATTATGCTCTTCCTAGAGGAATTTTTAAAATTCTCCATTCTTACAGAAATATAGTGAATAATACCAGGCAGTTCATAACTGTATAGACATCTTTTTCTGAAAATGTTATTGGTTCATTTATCATTTCCAACCCAGTCTACTTCTAAAAAGGTCATAGGTTGCATGCCATTAAAAAAAACAAAAGCAAACTATTAGATAGAGTATTGAAGAACCGAGTTTAGTGTTGAAATGCAGAGAATGACTGTAAATGTAGTAGATACTTTAGGGTCACCATGGCTAGTGCAATTAAACACAAAATTTGGGATTGAGCTTCCTAGAAATCAATTCAAAAAGAAAAATGAGTTAATTCAAACCCATGATCTAAGAATGTATCAATTTAACAGGAAAATCCTTTTCAGTGCTGAATACTTAGGTAGACCTTTTACCAACTCAAATTTTAAGGACCATTGAATAGCTTAATGTCTAGGTCTTAAGTATCAGATTTTAGAAAATAAAAAGATGTTGTGCATATGGCTGTTTATTCAGTAAGCCAGACTTGCCAAACTTCACATCATGGCACACATAGAAAATGTATATGTACAAAAAGATGGCCAACGCTGAGAGCCAAGGGGATCAACATAATAGTTACAACTTGTGACTGAAGCATGCCAGATGGGAAGCCTTGATGTAAGCTATCCATAATATCCTGGAGCGTGATGTTTTTTAATATTTCTTTCTAAAGATAGGTAAGAGAGTCCAGGCATGTGGCTTTCTATAAACTGACTGAGTACTAGAAACTAGAATAATCAATAAGTAGTATGTTCTTTAAAAGGTTGCTTCACTCTCTTATGTCACCCAAGATCTTCGTAGAAACTTCAGGTATAATAGCACTTGAAATATAAGAACCTAAGGTTGTTGATTGAAAGGGGAGGGTTATCTTTTACTTTTCCTGTGTGTACTTGGCAGAGATATTTTTAATGCCAACACAAGAGCCTGAACTTGTATTTTTCTCAAATGCCTTATGTGTACAAAGTTGGATTTCAGAAACAGTGAGGTCACAAGTGTTTTCAGATATCTTCTTTGGATTAGCTCAAACCTTTTATAAGTATTTAAATATTTTGGAAGCCTTTGGGTTTGGCACTACCAGATATGGACAAGTTGAAAGATTAAGAGGCACTGAGCTTACTGATCTTCCAGTCATCTCTATGTACCATTAAAAAACAACCTTAATAAAACTCCTATAAAGAGATGGTTGGATGGCATCACTGACTCAATGGACATGAGTTTGGGTAAACTCTAGGAGTTGGTGATAGATGGGGAGGCCTGGCATGCTGCAGTCCATGGGGTCGCAAAGAGTTGGACACAACTGAGCAACTGAACTGAACTGAAAGTTACTTACTCTGAGTAAGATGGAAACACAGCAGTCCCAGTTGGATGATAAAATGCTGCCCTGAGTCACAGAATCTTAGCATGCCAGAGGACATTAACCAACTGGTTATTTTAAAAGGCATGGGAAAAGCCATGATTTGGAATTTGCTAGTTTAAGATTAGATAAATATTTCTGATAGTCCTGCCTCCCATATTTGGTTGTTTATTCCATGTGCGTGTATTAAAACAGTGCTTATCTTCCTATTTGCTAATGCAAGACAACCTTTATCCAGGTACTTGCTGGTTTTTTTGTTTTTGTTTTTTTGTTTTACTTTTTGGCCCTACTGCGCAGCATGTGGGAACTTAATTCCCCAAGTGGGGATCGAACCTATGCCCCCCTACAATGGAAGTGCAGAGTCTTAACTGCTGGATCAGCAAGGAAGTCCCTATCCAAGTGCTTTTAAAGTTGTGTCGCAGTATAGAGATACATGTTCTGAGGGTTTCACATAAGAACAGTTCTTTTTTAAGTCACTTAAGATTTTCTGTCAACCCACCCCACTTTCCACATGAGAAAAAGAATCTTTAAAGGAGTGTTTAAAGTTTGAATAGTAACACCTTCTAGTATCTATTTAGGGAATAAAAAATTAATGATTGGTGTATAATTATTTTAAATCCTGGGTTTTTTATAGCTACCTTCTGTCATGAGGCAATGGTCAATCTAGATGTGTTTCAAAACTTCAACTCTGACTGACAGTAAGAGAGATTTTATGTTACCGTCTAGCATGTACTTGCATGCAAGCACCCTCAAAACCGTGCACACAAACATGCACACAAACTTGTGCCATGAAACAGAAATTAGTCTTCCTTCATGTGATATTCTCTGGTTTCTTTTGCATTTGGTTATTTTAACCCATTTAATTGGTTTCATGATGCACTAATGTTTTGCATCCAGTGGTTTCTCACCCTTCTCTCAGGGCCCTCTATTCTTGAACTTGAACTGCTCCAGTGGTAGGGGCCAAGTTTTGTTCCTTTCTCCATCTGTAAAGATGTGCACCCTGATCTCCTGGAATGCTGGTACCTGAGTTTCCTCCTGCAGATCCCTCAGCTCCCAAGGCATTGGCGCAGATATAATCAGAGTAGTTGAATCTTACCTATAGAGCCTTCTCCATATCTTTAATTCATTGAAAAATTCTAAAAGAGACTTATCCACCAGTGTATTCCTATAGTTGTTGGCTTAAATCTCAACAGTCAGAAAATTAAGATCATGGCATCTGGTCCCATCACTTCATGACAAATAGTTGGGAAAACAATGGAAACAGTGATAGACTTTAATTTGGGGAGCTCCAGAATCACCGCAGATGGTGACTGCAGCCATTAAATTAGAAGATGCTTACTCCTTGGCAGAAAAGTTATGACCAACCTAGATTATATACTAAAAAGCAGAGACATTACTTTGCAAACAAAGGTCCATCTAGTCAAAGCTATGGTTTTTCCAGTAGTCGTGTAGGGATGTTAGAGTTGGACTATAAAGAAAGCTGAGCACCAAAGAATTGATATTTTTTGAACTGTGGTTTGGAGAAGACTCTTTGAGAGTCCCTTGGACTGCAGGGAGATCAAACCAGTCAATCCTCAAGGAAATCAGCCCGGAATATTAATTGGAAGGACTGATGCTAAAGTTGAAGCTCCAATACTTTGGCCACCTGATGCAAAGAACTGACTCATTTGAAAAGACTCTGATGCTGGCAAAGATTGAAGGTGGGAGGAGAAGGGGACGACAGATGCTGAGATGGTTGGATGGCATCTCTGACTTAATGGACATGAGTTTGAGTAAACTCCTGGAATTGGGATGGACAGGGAAGCCTGGCATGCTGCAGTCCATGGGGTCACAAAGAGTCGGACATGACCGAGCAACTGAACTGAACTGATTCCTACAGATATATTGAACCTACAGAAATCTTTTGGATTGATTCTAGTGCTTTCTCAGTTGTTTGAGCGGTTTTGGACACCATTTGATAGAGTTTAGGATTAAGTAGATCAGGAAATAAAGTGAAAGTAGTATATTCTGGGGTTCAAATCTAGCCCTAGGCTGGAAAGGTTTTAGGCCCTGTCTTTGGAGAAGAGAGATGACAGTTCTGCTGCCTCTGCCTGTAAATGTGATTGGGCAAGGCCCTGGCCCTGCCAGTTTCTCGTTGTCCTGAGAGGGGAATTGACTTAGGACAGCATGCCCATGTGGAAGTCCCGCAGAGGCCCTTCCTAGAGAGGACTCAGTCAGTACAGAGTTGTCTTTATTCCAGTATCTCACTTCTAGGCCCTCCTCTTGCTTCCTGCAAAAACTTGTTAAGAAGTCTGTATCTTCTCCAGAGTTTAGTCCTGAGCAGTTGCAGTGGCAGGGCCCACTCTTGTTCATCTTCTTGTCTGTGCTATGACAAGGAAAAGGCATCATCTAGTGGTCATTTCCATAATTGATCTGGACTCTTGTTCCTGGACTGAAGGTTCGAAGTCACATCCGAACCAGCTCAGTGGCTATCAGTAGGAAACTGGCTAAAATAGGCCACATTCATCGGATCAAATATATGCAGCCAATTAAAATTTTAAACTGTTAGTTAATGTCCAAGAAAAAGAAAAATACTTCCTGGTGTATCACAAAATGAAAAAACAGGCCACTTACCAGTATATACAATAGGCATCCCTGATGTTTTAAAAATAATGACCTGTGGCTTTGGAGAGGAGAAGTCAAGGATGAGCATCAAAATATTACCTTTGGAGAGTAGCATTGTTTCTAGTGGTTTTTTAAAAAGAGATTTCTTAAATTTTTCAAATTTTTTGCTTTGGTTGTTGTATATTTATAGTTAGAAATGTCAACAAATACATTTTAAAATTCCTCTTACAGTATTTCTCCCATTTAAAAATAACAAGTGAGCCTAAAAATAATATAAAGTATACTAAAATATTATATAGTAAGGGGTTGGGGGGCAAGAAAGACAGCCAGACAACCAAAGCCCCAGCAGGTTTAGAGGCAGTGGCTACAGGAGGAGCAACAGGCCCAGTGCTAGGGAGGGTGACAGAGCCAGGCGGGCGCCTCCAGCCTGAACCTCAGGTGCAGCCTCCCCTCCCCCCTCCCCAGACACCCTCGCCTTGGTGAGCACCCCCTTCCCCCATCAGGCAGCCATCTGCCTCAGGGCGTTCTCCTTGATGGTGATATTAGTGGACTCTTTAATTAGGCCGGTGAGCTTCTTGCATGCATTTACATTTTCCTGTCTACATTAGAGTTTCTCAGGCAGCAGGAATCTTTTACCCCAGAGAGAAGGCTGCCTCAGAAAGCTGCTGACATTAGGGACTTGCCCCTGGGTATTTGTGTTGTAGCGGTACACAGGACGCATGAGCCCCCATCCCCGTCCATCCCTCTGCAGCATGGTGGTGTCTCCCACGTGTTCGTGCGGGAGGTTACCTTGCCTCCACCTGGCCAAGGGTCTGTCCATGCAGATCACTAAAGACCCTGCCTTCTAGCGGGGCCCAGCATCCCCACTCCCCAGGGAACAGCCTGGTCCCTGAATTACATCCACAGTCTGCTCTGCTGAAAGCCTCCTCAGATTTAATGAAAAAGCACTGAGAGCTGTCAGGAGATAAGGGCTATTCTGATGGGTCTGTTAGCATGCCGGGCACTGGAGAAGGGAGACCATCAGTAACTCTACAGTGTGTAGTGTTTATGTCAGCTGTCTTCAGCTGGAGGAGTGGTGAGGGTTCCCCATAGCTACAGTTTACCTCCCTGATCACCTGATGCTTGAGATTCAGAACTAGGCCTGGCCTGCGTGTCTGCAGACCCGAGGGTGGCCGTCTCCACAACCTCCAGGATGAGCGCTCCCAGCCCCAGGACCCCAGATGGGTTCTGTTCCTTCTTTCCACTTAGGCCACGCTCTGCAGTCACGATTTCCACACGGTTTCTGGGTTCTTAATTCCAAGTTTCTAATGTCAGCGTTGGAGCCAGAAGGCAGCCACACCTGGGGTTTGGTTTGCTTTGCTGCCGCCAGTACTTCAGCAGTTCCGGGAGCTCCCGGGTGAACATGCAGGGCTGGCCGTTTCATTTTGGTCATCTTGATTCTAGCAGTCATTGTTTGGTCATTTGTTGTATGTTAGCCTGTACTGAGCATTGTCCTGGGATTTTCTCCTTCCATCTTCAGGATGACAGTTGAGAGTCGAGGGCTCATTTGGGGCTGAGGGGTCAGTTTTCAGACTGCACGTGTGAGAGCTGTGAGCTGTGGGGCTGCATTTGAGACCCCTGGCCTACCTGACCCCACCGCCCGTGCTCGCAGCCACCACGCCCGATGTCTTATTCCAGAAGTTCTCGTTTGTTCTCGCTGGGACGGGTCCTAGAACACAATGTGAAACATCCAGGGAAACATTAGAAAGTGTTACAGACCATCTAGACCCCCCACTCTGGCCATGCCCTCCTCATCTGAAATGCCCTGTCTTCCTGACTTCCGCTGCAGACAGCCTGCCAGGAGATGCCTCAGGAGTCTTGAACCACATGTGCACTTTTATTCCTAGAGAATGTCTGAAATCCCCGCCTCCTTTCCATCCTAGTACCCTGGGACAGACAACCTTGGACTCCAAGACAGGGACCTGAGGGGCCTCTCACCTCTCTGCTCTGAGCCCTGACTCACCCCCAGGCGTCGGCCTCCTGCTTTGTCCTCTCCTGGGACGCACACAGCCCCTCCAGCCACCATATGTGGACCTCTTCCCGTCTCTCCAAAACCCCCACCATGTCCGGTGCAGGGAGAAGTCCTGTGTCCTCCCCGACCCCTCATTTCTATGCGATTCCGGATCTCAGCAGTCTGGCCTCCTTCCTGGCCCCTCACCAAAAGCAGCTTTGGAGTGGGGGTCGTGGCAGGCAGCACGCAGCACAGACCACCTCGGACACTGGCTGTGGACATGCGCACAGGAGGACTTGGGTCTTACTCCACTTCAGAACTGGCCTTAACAGAAGACAACAGCTGCACAGATCCCTTAAATGTGGAGATCTCTACTAGAAGTATAATTTTTTTTTCTAATGAGACCTAATACTTGATTAATGAAGACTACTAGCTGCCTATGAAGTTTAACCTTGAAAGCACTGCTATTTGGAGTATTTTTTCTCAGAATGATTTTGTGGCATTGGGCTGTCCGCATTCTGTAACACCTTAATTTGTTTCCTTTTGTTCCTTGTATCACCTCAGATGGTCATACATTTTTTGAACTTAGTGGTATTTCAGATTCCACCTGCAATCAGGGAGGATGGGGGTTTTCATGCTGTGTTCTTTCTGCTTCTTAAAACAAGCACCAGAAACAAAATATCTGCAGTCAGTGTTTACAGGTAATTGTGTCAGTGAGGCATAATACCAAATCAAATCCAGTTTTGCTTCCCATGGCTTTTTTGGCAGTCCTGTTAGTGGCTACATTTGGTCTTGGCAGAAAAAGAACATCTGTGACTCAGAGCTCCACAGGGACAGATGATTGACCAAAAGATGCTATTTCAAAATGAGCTGGTTTCTCCCAGGCTCTGCCCTGTGCTGGTGTCACCAACAGCAGCCACGGTGCATAGCTCAGCTGGGCTGCTGGGCGGGGCACGTTTCAGATCGTTTCTCGCTCCCTGTCTCCTTCCCACTCCCTTTCTCACCCTTCTTCCCTTTCCACGCTTGTAGTGTTTGTATTGCTGGATGGGACTTCCCTGGCGGTCCTGTGGCCAGGACTCAGCACCGTCACTGGTGCAGGCCTGGGCTCAATCCCTGGTCGGGAAACGAAGATCCTGCAAGCCACATGGCACAGCCAGTGTGTGTGTTTGTGTGTGTGTACAAACACATATATTCAAATTGCAAAACTAATTTAATTGCTGTAAATAAGTTTCAAATTTGACTTTAAATTTCCTGAAGCTGAAGATAAAAGAGGATCAGAATCAGCTATGTAATTCCCATTTTCAGAAAGAAGAAAATGTATCAGTTCTTCGGAAAATAGTTCAGTGTTTCTTAGTGTTTCATTCTAAACTGTTTGTACGTGGGGCTTCAGATAGTGAGCACCGAGAGAGACTAGGGACCAAAATGCCTGGTCATCTTCCTGTCATAGTGGCAGAAAGGATTCCATCTGGCTGCTTTTCAGTGAGTTGAAGACAGTCATAAGGACTGGCCCCTGCCCTGGGTCTCCTGTCATCAGCCAGGGTTCCGGTGAATCCTACCATGTCACATGCCATAGCAAAGAGTGGGCTTTACTGGGGCAGGGGAGGACCCTCACCGGACCGGGGTGGCTGGAGAGAGGGGAAGGCGTGAGCTCCCCGTCTCGGCACATGGCTCCGGGCGGCCTTTCGTGTGTGCCAGACCTGCAGGCTGAGCCCATGACCCAGTAGAGGAACCCCCTCCCGACTGGCTCTTCCCCCGTTTAGTTCTAACCTGGAAGCAGTCACGTCAGTGGTGCTCTTGGCCCCTGGCTGGGCTTGGAGGATGGAAATGTCAGCTATTCAGCGCCCGAGGACCTCAGGCTGTGAGGTGTTTTCAGCTTCCCCTGCCAGAACAGGGGTCTGCTGGCTACAGGAAGTGGAGCTCTGGGGTGCACTGCCATCCCCTCCACCCAGAGTCAGCTTCCAGAGGCCTTTGAGACCATGCCAGTCATCACCCCACAGGACCTTCAGGTCATGCCAGGTGAAAATAATTCCAGGAGAGAGTGTGATGAGATGGTTCAAGTAGGTGGGTGACTGGAGATCCACTTTGACCCATAGAGAGAATCTGGGGTTCCTAAATAGATACTAACTGCATAGCCTTTAGACAATGTACTGGAAACATTCATTTGCTCAGGTTATGGCATAGGAGCTGTTGACAGTTTGAAGTTGTGCTTTCTCCAAGGGGTCTTTGTTTCTCTCTGAGAATAAGTCTGTTCTAAAAATAGATGCATAGTCGCTTCAGTTGATATACTAAAAGAGGCTGCTTAGCAAAATGAAGTTTGAGTCTGTGTTCTGCCTGTTCCTGGCTTTTACTTGCTCTCTTCCTCCTAGTTTACTTATCTGTAAAATGGGGATGTAACAGTGCCTACCTGATAGGGTTATTTGGAGGAATAAATGAGTTCACATCTATAAAGCTTTTCATAAGTGCTCTGTGTGGTTAAAACTGGGAGCTTTGCTCCTGTGCAGATGGGATTTTCCACGCACAAGAGAATGACTTACAGGGATGTCTCCAGGCAAACCCAAAGTTCCCAAAGCAACATTTTCATACCTGAGTAGGTGCTGAATGTGTTGCCTACAGCTCTGCAGCCTAGACCCTGTGAGATGATTGACCTTGAGAATCTTGCAGGTGAGCGTACCACCCGAGGCCGTGGGAAGACCCTAGTCCTGCTTCCATGGAGGGCCTGGATCAGAGCTTTATGGATGTCTGCTAACAGCACAAGTGAACTGAAGAGTTTCCACAGTAGCTAAAGACTGTAAATTACAGAATGATGTTGTTTTTATAGAACAGTTGAAATTAGAAAAATTCCTACAAGGGATAAATTTTACTTGTTTAGTCACTCAGTTATGTCCGGCTCTTTTGTGACCCCATGGACTGTAGCCCACCAGGCTCCTCTGTCCATGGGATTTCCCAGGCAAGAATACTGGACTGGGTTGCCATTTCCTTCTCCAGGGGATCTTCCCTACCGAGGGACTGAACTCATGTCTCCTGGCTGGCAAGTGTATTCTTTGCCACTGAGCTTCCTGGGAAGCCCCAAATTTTACTTATAGAATAGTTAATATAAAGACATTCTTTCCAATAGTATTCTGGATCCAGCCAGAACCAGCTGTGTGGTGGGAGCTCTCCCGACTCTTGAGTGAGCCGTCATGGTGGTGAAGAAGCCCGTCCTGCTCTGTGCGGGCCCTCGGCTGTAGACTGGAGTAAACACATGGGGAGAAGTGCAGGCCCTCGGCTTAGACTGGAGTAAACACCATGGGGAGAAGTGCAGGCCCTCGGCTTAGACTGGAGTAAACACCATGGGGAGAAGTGCGAGGCCAGGTACAGAGCTGTTGTACAGACTTCAGAGTCTCTGCTCAATCAGATGTTGCCATCTTACCTCTTGAGATTCAGCCTCTACAGCTTGGCCTTTATCAGAGCCCAAAGCCAAGGACAGGGAGGCCTGGCGGGCTGCAATTCATGGGGTCACAAAGAGTTGGACATGACTGAGCGATTGTACTGAACTGAACTGAAAGCCAAGGAGGAGTCAGTGAAAGTTTTAAATTATTTTTGCCAGCATTTTGACAAGGTAGTAGGTGGTGAGTAACAGGGTAGATTTGCCTGAAGGTTCCTGTAAAATGCAAGCAGGCGTACACTGGAGATATAATAGGTTCGGTTCTAGCCCACTGCCTCACAGCAACTCTCAGAATAAAGCCAGTCACATGAATTGTTTGGTTTCCCAGTGCTTATTAAAGCTATGTTTAAACTATCCTCTAGTTAATTAAGGATGTAGTAACATTATGTCTGAAAAAAATTGTACATATCTTAATTAAAAATATTGCTTAAAAAAGATGCTAACCATCATCTGACACCACAGAGCAGGGTTGCACAAACCTTCAGTTTGTAAAAAAAAAAAGGCAAAACAAAAAACCTCCACCATACCTGTGAAGCACAGTAAAATGAGACGAGCCTATCTTGGATGGTAACACCTAGACACACAGTGTTTTAGAAGAGAGGGATGTCCAGTGAGGTAATAATTTCATATATGTAAGGATATAATTGCCCTTTGAAAAGCTGTATAGAAAATGGTTGAATTTATCCACATTAGCTTATAGCCCATGGAAGGATTATGCATACAATAAAGGCTGAAGGTTGTGGCACCGTTAGAACCTTTTAGTTAGAACTACTTGAAGGCTTTAACTGTGTGCTTTCACTTTAGCCCGTTATCAGATGAGCTCTAAGAGGGGGTTTTGCTGAATCACCCTGAAGTAAAGTCAGACCCAAAGGCAGTGAGTTGGGGGCCAAGGAAGGGGCTGAAGGGAGGGCCAGCCTACATGTGTGTGTGTGTCTATGTGTGTGTGTTAGGCTAAGAAATGGTTAAGAATTATCCAGTCTAGGAAGACTGCTATTATTCATTCTATTATGTATTATGCTATTACACTAATGTGCTATTATGATTCTTGTACTGAGTCACCTCTTTCCATATTGAACAGCATTAAATGACTTCTGCATTTCCTTCATTTAGACCACTGCTCTTCCAGACAAGTGAACACGTGGCCAGCAGCCCTGCACTGGGGGACATAATTCCATTCAGCATCATTATTCAGTTTTTGTTCACAAGAGCACCCCCTGAGCTGAAATCCCCCTTCCAGGTAAGGAGGTGAAGCCAGAATCCTCTTACTTGTCTTCCTTCTGAACTCAGAGAATGCAGGGGACTCCCCCCACCCCACCCCTAACTCACTGAAGGTCCTGGCCTTCTCCTGCCAAGAGAAGTCATGAATTTGTGTCTTAGCAGTGAATGATTCAGGAGGGAAGGTTCCCACTACCCAGGCCCTACTTTCTCATCAACGTATAGGTCACCTGCCACATCTAGAATTAGCCCTTTAAATAACAGTGACGTGAGTAATTTATGTTCATAAAGCTTTTTTGACAGAGGCCCCATTTCCTTTGCTGACCCACCTTCAACTGACAAACCCAAGAGGCCCCCTGGGGTTGGGAAGGTGCACCAAGGGCTGGTCTGCCCGCCTTTGGGGCCGGTGTCTGGGGTCCTCTGACCCCGGGAGTCCCAGAGATCCTCTCCGAACCCGCGAAGGCCCCACAGGACAGGACAGGATGTAGCCGCTCTCTCTGACTGTGTTTCCACCCGCAGAGGGCAGAGTGGTCCCACGCACGCTTCTCCCAATGGCTGGATGATCACCCTTCTGAAAAGGACAGGCTCCTCCTCATCAGGTAAAGCCACGTGTGGCAGGCGCACCTGCGTGTTCTCAAAGCCTGGGGCCTGGGGGGCGCTGGGGAGGAGCGGGACTCAGGTGGGTGTCCACATGGTGCACCCCTGGGCCTCAGCTGCCAGAGTGCCACCAGGGGAGCTGGTGGCCCAACAGGGTTTGCTTTCCGTGTCCCTTGCATCCGCTAGTGCTGTCCTGTGCCTCATGCAGCCCTAAGAACCTTGCACCTTGAAAACCATCTTCAGCTATGAAATGACTCCTGGCCTTGGCTCCACATTTTCTGCTTCATTTCCACACGGGCAGTTACTGAAGTGGTGGAGTACAGCCGTGAGTAAGTGCGCTGTAGCTGTTAGTAGACACCCAGCAGCCGGTGCCTCTCAGGTGTGTTTATGCACGTGTGCACACATATGCAGACACACACACCCCCCGCACCTCTGCACGCACACACATACCTCGCACACACTTGCCATGCTCAGGGAGGGATGTTTCCACCCTCAGTGTATGCACACACCCCCGTGCACCCACTCACACACACACACACACACCCCCACACACACTTGCTATGCTCAGGGAGGGATGTTTCCACTGTCATGTATGCACAGACCCCACGCGCCCCTGCACACATACACGTACCCGCACACCCCTGCATGTGCGCACACACACTCTGCACGCATACACATACATATGTGCACACACACAGCCCGTGCACCCCCACCATGCCCAGGGAGGGACGCTTCCACTGTCACATGTAACTTACTAAGCATCTCTCCTGCATCAGCACCGCTCCTTTGAAATTTCTCTCACCAAGACCTGAGACCTCTTAGCCACCAAATCCCAGTGTTTCTGTTCTCTCAGTATCACTCTGCAGCTTTAGCTGAAAGTGACCACCACTTCCTTCTTAAAACTCATCCCCTGACCAACTCCACACATTTTTACTAATGCCCACTATGCGCAAGGCCCTTAGGACACAGCACAAGCCAAGACAGGCCCCACCTTCTCGGATCTTTCCTGACCCCTTGGTCATTTGTTCCTGCTGTGACCTCTGTGACTGTTTTTCCCTCAGTCCCGTTTTCTGAATTGTCTTCCTCTGTTCACTCCTTGAATGCCATCGCTTCCCACGCTGTGTCCCTGGCTCCTTTTCCTTCACGTTCAGTCTGTATTTCGGTTCCCCATTGAGCTCACTCAGACTGGTAACTCTAGTGACTCTTCTGTCCTGTGACCCCGGGACTGTGGTTCACCTTGGTTGCTCAGGGTCTCAGGCCAGCAAACGTGCTGTTACATGTCACCACTCAAAATCCCACAGAAATTTCAACCACAAAATGTTAAGTCATTTTTCCTCTCATACCTGCTCATTCTCCTAGACTCACTATTTGGGGTATCATTGTCACCTGTATTCAGCCAAGTAGAAAACCTTTAAGCCATCATTCACCTCCTTGGTCACCCTCATTCTCCAAAGCCCATCAGCTGTACCTCTTAAATCACTCTGGGAACCATCCTCAGCTCTTTGAAGGGTTCCTAATGCTGCTGGTCTTGGGGACAGCACCGAACACGGTCGCTTAGGACTGAACTCAGGGACTGAGTTGGGTTGTCCAAGGGCAGTGTGGGGCTCATGTGTGAAGCGATTCTCAACTGTGCTGGCACCCGAGAGTCATTTTCAAAGCTTTGAAAAATCCTGGTATTGAGACCACACCCTCAACTCCCTCAGAATCTCTGGGGTTGGGTCCTGGCATCAGGATTTCTTAAAGTGGCTGGGCAGCTCTTTACAGCATCAGTTCAGTTCAGTTCAGTTCAGTGGCTCAGTCGTGTCTGACTCTCTGCGACCCCATGAATCACAGCACGCCAGGCCTCCCTGTCCATCACCAACTCCCAGAGTTCACTCAGACTCACGTCCATCAAGTCGGTGATGCCATCCAGCCATCTCATTCTCTGTCATCCTCTTCTCCTCCTGCCCCCAATCCCTCCCAGCATCAGGGTCTTTTCCAATGAGTCAGCTCTTCACGTGAGGTGGCCAAAGTATTGGAGAGTCAGCTTCAGCATCAGTCCTTCTAATGAACACCCAGGACTGACCTCCTTCAGAATGGACTGGTTGGATCTCCTTGTAGTCCAAGGGACTCTCAAGAGTCTTCTTCAACACCACAGTTCAAAAGGACCAATTCTTCAGTGCTCAGCTTACTTCACAGTCCAACTCTCATATCCATACATGACCACTGGAAAAACCATAGTCTTTACAGCATAGCCAGGACTAAAACCAAGTTACCAGGTGAGAGACCCTATGGAGGAAGGAAGCTGGGGGAGGTCACATCAGCCCACCAGGTCCTGAGAGGGGAGCCGAGCTCAAGCATGGTGACTGGAGCCCAGGGGAGCCCCCGGCCCCGCCAGCACCTGTGTGGGTACAGTGGAGGTTGGCCCGCACCTGCTCTTCTTCCTTGCTGTCTGTTACCCTCTCAGCTAAGAGCATCTGATCTAGAAACTGGGCAGGATGGGCGGTGATCCTGTCACCGTCAGCACAGTGTCTGGTTAAACTGGTTTCAGAAAAGGCTTCAGGTGCAAATGAGGGACTCTGCTTGTGGCTGCCGTGGGGGTTGTGATGTCAGTGAGTTTCCCCTGAGGCCCGTAGACTCTCCCAGCTGCAGCGCACCGGGTGATAGAAGACTCAGGACTCAGTTAATCGAACAGGGTGCATTTATGTCTTCTTAAAGAGTTGGATGGAGTTCATCTACAACAGTTGTCCTGCTGTGGGCACATCACAGATCTGTTTTCTTTTGCTTCTTTTTAAAAATGTCTCCTGAGTGATATCATCAGCAGTGCTGTTGCTAAGCCTATATTTAGCAACTGAAAATCACGCTCAGAAATACTGTCATGCTTTCTGAAGAAGGCCTGCCCATCACTGCACACATGGCTGCTCTTAGAGCCTTCCATCCTGAGCGGGGAATGAAGCCTCCTTGAGGGATTTCACAACACTGCTTCTCCTCTGGCCCAGGCTGGTGGCAGGGAGGGGCGCTTTGTCCTAGAGTACACTCTTGCCTGTCATCGCAAAACTGGTTTCATCCCTGCATACTGAAGCACCACTGGATGAATTTCTTGCCCCTGTAGATAAACCCAGGGTGAGTACTGTCCTTTAAATGTCAGTAAGTTTGTTTTAGCTTTGGGGCAAACCTTGCTGTAGACTCATCTGCTGCTCCCGGCACAGTGTGTTGGGTTGTCATAAGTAGGGCAGATCGAGGGTACAGCAGCTACTGCGGAACTAATGGCAAGTAATGACCTCTCTTCTGCCTTCCTTTCTGCTTCCTTTTAATGCCAGATATTTTCTCTAGAGCTTGAATGAATCCTAGTTCAACTTAATAAACCAGTGACTCCTGGGGCAATGTGGGGTAAGTGGGGACAGTGGGGAAGGTGGCACCTCCCCAGCCCCCAGCAGGCAGGCATGTGTGCCCGCGGCAGGAGGGCGGCAGCGGGACAGGCTGCGAGTGTTGCCTGTGTTCTGCGCAAAGGTGAAGGCTGAGGTTTTGATGCAAAGATTCCTCAAGCTCTGCAGAAGAGGTAGGATTGGCCGCAAATCACCAGCTCTTGATACTGGCAGTGGGGCAGCAACTCTTCTGACTGTGGCCTCCTTGCCTTTGCTCCTCCTGACTCTCAGTAGCTCGGAGCACCTTTATGGTGTCACAACTGTCTACAGACTTTATTTGCTGATTGGTACTTTGCATCTGTAGGATCGTCAGTTCTTTGTGCCAAGTGCATCCTTGGGCATCCCCCCTCCTCAAACCCTCCCACAGGCATCCAGGAACCACAGACTGGGAACCATTCCCTCAGCTCCTCCACTTCTGTAGGACCACACAACCCCTATGGATGGAGGGTAAAGTTTGGTCTCATAGGAGCTAATGTTCCGGTGGCACGAGATCCCTACCCATTCTGGGAACTGGGTGCCTGAGATGAGATCCTGGGGTGGATGGAGCCAGGGGAGAGCCTGTGAAGGCACAAGTAGTTTTTTAAGTCATGTATGTGTTTTAGTATTAAGCACACTGATATTTCATGGCTGACAAAAATTAGTTTTGTTTTCTATAAAAATCTCCACTTATAGCACAATGCAGTGTTGTCAACACAACCCCTTCCTCTACTAAATGTTTGCAGAATTCCTATGCTACTTTTTTTCAATAAGGATAACTTTAATAATCTTCCTATTTTGGATACAAGCCAGAGTTGAGAGTCTTACATAATGTTTGGCCCAATTTCCAAGAAAGCTGATGTTTTTTGCTTAGGCAAATGAAGTAATGTAATAATTGCTTGAAAATCTTGCTCGATTTTACGTGGGAGGGCAGCTTTAGTCCTTTTTCTCTCCATAGTTCTCATAGTGTTTTTGATGAACAAAACCAAAAGCACTAACCACACTGATTTCTGTTCTTCCACATACTGTGTGGTTTTATGTAATGTCTTACTGTTCTGAAAGCAGATGAAACTGCCACATGGATTTTTGTCCAAATATTAGATAAAATGACTCTAATCCTCTAACCCATTCACTGCAGAATGATGACAGTTTCTGTGAATTTCAGTGCTCTGATTTCTTAGACTGATGCATCCACACCATCAATTGTCTCAAAGACAGTGGGCACTTGGGGGTTTCTCCACTGTGTGCGAGTCTGCAGGGCCTGCGTGGTGGGAGTGGGCTGAGTGCCTGGGGTGCCATGGCAACTTGACTAGTATCACTAAAAGAAGCACGTTTTCCTCACAGAGAAACAGCTTCATTTAAGCCTCAGCTCTGACGAGAATAAGGCATCTCACAGAACATTGCTCTCTAAGGGCATTCATTAGATTCCATTTTGCGTGTATGTACTTTTGTGGATCCCCTACACTTACTTCTATTTAGTTTCTTTAGTGCTTTTGTCCTTTTCATCATAGTCCTATCTTCCTGTATCTAATTCATTTTTAAAATTCATTCACTGTGCATTTGTCAAGCACTAGTCCTGGGGCTACATTCATGCATGAAAGTTGTTAATCCTAAGAGTGAAATTACCCGGTACAGAGATCCTTGACAGTGTGATCGTGTGAGCAGGAGGGTAAAGACCTGCTCTTCACATAGAGAGGCCGAGGCCATCCGAAGTGCAGTGAGGGGACCTCCCTGGTGGTCCAGTGGCTAAGACTCTGAGCTCCCAGTGCAGAGGTGCAGTGGGGAGAACCGTGTTGGAGGGCTTCATAGGTTCAGAGGTGTACCTAGAAGAGAGCCAGGTGCCTCACAGGACAAGCATTTAATTCTAACTAAATCTTGTGGGTATTCTTCCCACTTTGCCGATGGACAGGCTTAAGACACAGTCTAGATCACACAGCTTGATCGGGAGGTGAGCCTAATGTACGAACTGTGCTTTTTTAAAAAAAAATTATTTATTTATGGTGGGGACTGGGTCTTTATTGTTGTGCATGGGCTTTCTCTAGTTGCGGCGAGCAGGGGCTGCCCTCTAGCTGCAGTGCCTGGGCTTCTCGATACTACGGCTTCTCTTGTGGCTCGCGGGCTCTCGAGTGCAAACTCAGTAGCTGTGGCACACAGACTTGGTTGCCCTGCAGCATGTGGGATCCTCCCGATCAGAGATGCAACCCACAGCTGCATTGGCAGATAGATTCTTAACCACTGGGCCACCAGGGAAGTCCCCAGCTGTGCCTGCCAGGCTTCCACACCCCCCACCCCCACCCCCTGCGCTGCTGGTTTCTGGGTTACTTTGTTGTGAGTAGTGAAGTATGGAGCTGGCTTTCAGAGATCCATCCCCAAATGCTGGGGTCCTGCTAAGCTGTGCTATTGGCACAGAAGTCCTAGACTTTTCCACTTCTTGTGACTCCAGGATGGTTTGTTTTGTGCTGCCTGGAGTCAGGAAAGGCTTTATCAAAAACAAGGCACTTGAGCTGGTCCTAAGTAAAAGCTCTACAAGGAAGAAGTGGGGCGGGGTCGGGGGGTGCGTGTTGGCATTCCAAAGATAAGGACAGCCGGTCCGAGGAAGGCTCTCACTAACTTAAAGACTGGCTCTCACTAACAATGAGATGGTGTGGACAAAGGGAAACAGGCCTTTTTTTGGAGCTCGACTTTATTTTAGAGTATTTGCACAGGCACCCCAGTCTCTTAGTGGGTGAGCATAGGGGTTGGGCTCTGCCTGTGTTGGTAACACAGACAGCAGAAATGAATGATTTGAGGCTATTTTTCTGGGCTCCAAAATCACTACAGATGGTGACTGCAGCCATGAAATTAAAAGACGCTTACTCCTTGGAAGGAAAGTTAGGACCAACCTAGATAGCATATTCAAAAGCAGAGACATTACTTTGCCAACAAAGGTTCGTCTAGTCAGGGCTGTGGTTTTTCCTGTGGTCATGTATGGATGTGAGAGTTGGACTGTGAAGAAGGCTGAGCGCCGAAGAATTGATGCTTTTGAACTGTGGTGTTGGAGAAGACTCTTGAGAGTCCCTTGGACTGCAAGGAGATCCAACCAGTCCATTCTAAAGGAGATCAGCCCTGGGATTTCTTTGGAAGGAATGATGCTAAAGCTGAATCTCCAGTACTTTGGCCACCTCATGCAAAGAGTTGACTCATTGGAAAAGACTCTGATGCTGGGAAGGATTGAGGGCAGGAGGAGAAGGGGACAACAGAGGATGAGATGGCTGGATGGCATCACTGACTCAATGGACGTGAATCTGAGTGAACTCCGGGAGTTGGTGATGGACAGGGAGGCCTGGCATGCTGCAATTCATGGGGTCGCAAAGAGTCGGACATGACCGAGCAACTGATCTGATCTGATCTTAGGTACAGCAGAGGCTGGGGCCCAGCAGTGACAGTTGGGGAAGGTTGGCAATGAAGCTGGTGTGCATGGGGTTGTGAACGTAGACACTGTCCCGGGGGCAGGAGGGCACAGCAGGAGGTGGACCACAGGCCCTGGCTATAGTATGGCAGGTCCTCTAGCGCAGGGCTCATGGCACTGGGGTGACCACCACCCACAAGGCTGCGCCAGTATTTAGGGCACAAAATGGCAGGATTCAGACTGAAGCAAAGGTGAGAGGAGGGACCAGATGTGGTAATATGTTGTTTGGTTGCTAGGTCACATCCTACTCTTTGTTTCTCCATCGACTGTAGCACACCAGGCTCCTCTGCCCTTCACTATCTCCCTGAGTTTGCTCAAACTCCTGTCCATTGGGTCAGTGATGCCAACCAATCATCTCATCCTCTGTCGCCCCTTTTCTTCCTGCCTTCAATCTTTCCCAGCATCAGGGTCTTTTACAATGAGTGGGCTCTTCACATCTGGTGGCCACAGTATTGGAGCTTCAGCTTCAGCATCAGTCCTTCCAATGAATATTGAGGGTTGATTTCCTTTAGGATTGACTGGTTTGATCTCTAGCACAATTTGAAAGCATCAGTTCTTGGGTGCTCAGCCTTCTTTATGGTCCAACTCTCACATCTTTACATGACTACTGGAAAAGCCATAGCTTTGACTATAGAGACCTTTGTTGGGCAAGTGATGGCTGTGCTTTTTAATGCATCTGGGTTTGTCATAGATCTCCTTCCAAGGAGCAAGCGTCTTTTTAATTTTGTGGCTGCTGTCACCATTCACAGTGATTTTGGAGACCAAGAAAATAAAATCTGCCAGTTTCCACTTTTTCCCCATCTATTTGCTATGAAGTGATGGGACTGGATGCCATGATTTTAATTTGTTGAATGTTGAATTTTAATCCATTTTTTCACTCTCCTCTTTCATCAAGAAGCTTTTTAGTTCCTCTTTGCTTTCTGCCATTAGAGTGGTATCATCTGCATGTGTGAGATTATTGATATTTTTCACGGCAGTCTTACTTCCAGCTTGTGATTCATGTAGCCGAGCATTTTGCATAATGTACTCTGGCTATAAATTAAATAAGCAAGGTGACAATATACAGCTTTTGACATACTCCTTTCCCAATTTTGAACCAGTCCTTTGTTCCATGTCCAGTTCTGTTGCTTCTTGGCCTGCATACAGATTTCTCAGGAGACAGGTAAGGTGGTAATATGTAGGGTACATTAATAGGACTTGAAAACTGGTTATGTGTAGGACTTAAACAGTTTTAGACATAGACTATGGGGAGATGATGGTCACTTTACTGAAATAGTAAGGGGGCAATTACTAGTCTTCGTGTAGGTTTTTTACCAGAGGTTTGTCTTTTCCTTTTTATGGTTGTTTTATTTTTTAGAGTAGGTTCAGGTTCACAGCCAATTTGAGAAGGTACAGGTATTTTTTCCATATGCCCCCTGCCCCTACACGCACAGCCTCCTGCATTCCCAGTACCCCTCTCCCAGAGCGGCCTTCATGTCTACACTGGCACACTGTCACCTGGAGTCCATAGCTCGCACTGGGGTTCCCTTTTGGCGGTGTACACCTTGTGGGTTTGCGTGGCCCTGTTTCTGACAGGTGAGTCCGAGGGAATTCTGGAAGGAATCACATAAAGATGTCCAGAACGCAGAGATGAGGAGCGAGGTCAGGACAGGAAGTTAAGAGATTCTCCAATCTCCTAATTCGGTTCCATATAAAACCCTGACAATGGGTAGCAAGGTTGAGGGGTGCTATGGCCTGAGCACTGAACTGGCCACACTCCCATCAAATAGAGTCCCTGTAGTTGAATGAAAATGACCAAACTGACAGAGGACTATATTTTTCAGTATTTGGGAGCAAATAATACAGGTAAGAATTACGTATTAGATGAGACTTGAGATAGTATGTGAGCTATGATAGCTATGGAAATGCTCTGGAGTGTGTGATTTCATGATTATAACAAAAATTTGATTGTTTTACTTGCAACTTAAATAGACCAATACTGAAAAGTATGCATAAATGAACAAGCATAGGGCTGGACTTGATCTGTGCTGTAGTTTGCTGACCCCCTAATTAATTGAGAACATTTATCATACCTATCGCTAAATTCAGGCTGTCTTCTTAGCACAATCTGCCAACAACTGGAGCCTATGAACAGTTTACCCTACTTTTGGGTTCCCATTCTTGAAGTAACAGGAATATAAAGCCCCTGCGGCACTGGTGTGCAGTGAGGGCCCGCCCCGCCAGTGCAGTCCACACTCTGCAGAGTGGGGTGCCCCCTTGTGAGCGCTGTGCAGACACAGGCTGCACTTGGCTCTGCAGAAGTCTCTGCAATAGGAAAGAAGAAAGGGAAACAGAACCTTAGCTGCCAGAGAGCCTCTGATTGTGTGATTAGACCACTAAGTGCAGTGCAGGTTGAAAACTGTGCACAGCTCTGCACCTTGACCACAGGAACCCTACTGACAAATGTTTTGAGGGCCATTCGCTGACTGAGCAAAGCAGAAATGAGCTGCTTTTAAACGTTGGCATCCTCCAAGCTGTTCTGTTTCATTTGTATAGCCTTCTGACATTGTTTTCCTTTGGTTTTCAGGGGTGCTCTGGAAGCTTATGTTCAATCAGTAAGAAGCAGAGAAGGCAAAGAATTTGCACCGGTTTATCCCATAATGGTTCAGCTGCTTCAGAAAGCTATGTCTGCTCTTCAGTAAGAATGTGAAGTATTTCTTAATCTCCATTTTGTGCTAACCCATCCAGGGGTGGCAAATACATACTCTAAAAAGACAGCTACCATCTACTGTTCCATGAATGTAATTGACTTTTCTGTATTTCCTTGTTGACCTCTTCTGTTTACCTCTTAAGCTCTTCTACCTTAAGTAGCATAAAATGTCAAAATAGATTCATCACCACCTTGAAACTGCAGAGCTTCTTTTTCCAAAAAGATACCAAACTCTTCTCTCCCATCAGGTTTTTCTATGAGGCTATCTAAAACTTCTTTCCCATCACAGAGTCCCCACAGCTTAAGGGACAGGGTCACGTTCTATAGTAAATACGCTGCTTCTCCCCAGCCGGCATCCTTTCTTGCTGGATAAGGAGTTAACCCGGTAGCTTCCATTATTTGGCTGCACATTAGAATCACTGGTAGCTTTAAATAATCCTGATGCCCAATTTGTACTCCATATTAACATGCAAGCATTACTATTTTTTTTTTTAATATCCTGAAATGTTTCCAATGTGCAACAGTTTGGCAACCACTGGCATATCCCGAAGCTAAGCTGTAGGGCTCAATGTTGTTTAACCACGTCTTACTGTGTCTTTAATAGAGCAAGGCTGTCTTTATACTTTGTGTGTCACTTTATTGGGGGCTGTTCTACTTTATAACAGAGATGCCAAGTTAAAAATTAACTTTTACTCTGAAAGGAGTCTTATAAATAGTAATCTGGGTCCTTCTTTCTATTGCCCTTGCCTTGTCATTAACATTTTAAAGTTTAAAATCCCACAAGCCACTTGTAAAAATATTTTCCATTTCCTGAACCTATTATTTGGATGACTCATTCATAAAGTTCAGTCAGGATAAATCAGAAGTCAGAGATAAACAATTTTTTTCATTTTATTTGAAATAATATACAAGAATATAGTGTGCAAAATTTAGGGGCAACATCATGAAGAAGTGTAATGAACTGAAATCAATTTTATAGCTGTGATTCCTAACCAGAAACACCACTTGGTAAGTAACATGAAAAGCCATGATTGTAGCTCAGAGCAAAAGCAGCTCTATTGCCATCGTGTTTGCTCTCGTTGTAGACAGTTGGAGGAAAGTAAAGTGCAAGTGTTGCACTGCTTAAGTGCAAAGTCCGCCCCCACCATAGATACGATGACAAAAACAATATTAAGATACGTGGCTGAGGAGATATAGGACACAAAGTTAAAAATACAATGGTGTCAACTGTTAACAGCACCATTACAGTGACTATATCCCAATGCTATTAACTAACTTTACCTTGGCCTGGGCTGGGTCTCCACTGACGTCAAGGGTGGGCGCCGCCGCCCGGTGTGTCCAACTCAGCATGCCCAGGAGCCGCGGCAGGTGGCACTGGCACCATCCACCGGCCCTGTGTCCTGGCAACCTCTTGGCACTGGCCAGACTAGGAGCCCCCGTGTTTGGCACAGATGCTGAGCCATGTGGTGGCTGCTCAAGGAAGGCCAACTCCCGGCTTCTGCTTCACCCCATTATGTGTACAATACAGATTAATAAGCAGTAAGGAGCCAATGTATAAACAGCAGTTACATATTTTTAAATTCCCCTTTTGTACAACTTAAAATAAAACATGTATACACTTCTCCTCTCTTTTCTACTGTACTTTAGCACCACAGGATATCAATTTTCAAGCCTATATTACCTGATAGACATATATGAAGTTTGGAAGAAAAATAAGGCAATTTGGTTTACAATGTTGATAGTTTTAGCTTACTTAATGCTCTAATGGAGAAAGCAAATCCTCACTCATTATTAAATCATTTCAAGACTCAATGCTATCGGTATCTTATGGTCACACGGATTCAGGACAAATGGTGAGACCTTCATCTTAAATCTTTCCATCAACAGTCAAGCATCCTGTTTAATGTTGTTGTGAGCCCTGTGGAGATAAAATTAAAACTCAGTGAATGTTTACAAATCAACACATAATTTTACAAATGAAAGCTAAGATGGGTAATATATTAATAACCATACTATCAAAAAAGACTGCTTTCTCAAAAGTGGTAGATTTTCTAAAGTTTGTGAATACCCAGTGGTCCAAGCAACCAGAAAATTTATGAAAATGAGAGAGATGGACTAGGATGAGCAGAAATGAAAGGGGATCCAGACAAAGTTCTACCACATGGAACCCTAAGGTAATAACTTAAAAAATCCAGTCCAGTCATATTCTTATATTGGAATCTGACTTCTTTTTAAAAAGAAATTCTTAAGTGGATGTGAACTACGTGTCACTATAACAGAAATAGACAAATACACGGGATGAATTAGAACATCCTTGGCCAGCACTCCTGCTGCAAAATACTGTCGTCCCTTTGTTTTTAAGTTATCATGGGGAAGTTTTCTTGTAATTAACCAAAAACACAACTTAAAAAATGCCAGTCTGGTAATGGAGAAGTTCTAAGAATCAAGTCTGTCCGATACAGCATTATTATGGTGCGAACCTGTTCACCAGCCTTCCCAATTTTCTATTTCTTCTCCATCCTGAGATTTTTTAACCTGGAAATTCTGGGCAAATGTCAGAAGTCCCCATGAAAGCTGGTTAACTTATCTCTACCTCCACCGTCCTTAACCATCACCAAGAAAAGCTGTTGAGACATACCACCTCAAATTAGAAAATTTTTCTGCTGTCTGATATTAATGAGTTAATCCTTATAGTTCAACCCAACTAGAAATACATTCCAAATCTTTCCACTTCAGCATCTCCAGCAAACATTTCTACTTTCCATGCTAAAAGAGTAAATGGCACTAATGATGAAAGGCAGCCTACCTTACATGATGATGGACAAACATTATTAGGCTTTGAAAGATAAAAAGGCTGAGAACCAGCTTCAACACCCTTTTAAAGGTTCTAACAAATGCTCTAATATGATGGTACAGTTTTGGAGGTAAGTCAGAATCACTTTAAGGAACTACTTGTTGAAACATACTGAATTGGTTCTTTTCCTTTTCCAACAGTCAGGATTTAAACGTTTTTGTTCTTCAGCCAAAGCCTTTGCTTCTAATGTATACATCCTCCTCTCTTCATTCTTCATTTTCTTCCACCTGTCACCAAGGATCACACTTATGGCTCTATAAAAGAAACATTTACACAACGCTGAAGGCAAGAATTTTTCAGAAAACTCATGTCAAGTGCTCCTACTTCAGGAAGAAATACAAAGTTGAAAAACAAAAATCTTGTCCAACACAGAGAATAGGAAAGGTCAAGACTATAGTAGTCATTTCCAGTAAAATCCTAAGTCATATGGTCCATTCATCATAATCTTGGCAATTAAAGCCTCCTGGAGTAGGACCAGTATTTCCAATTGTCAGAGAATATCTAAAATGGCTAAAAATTGGGTATTTTACACAGCTTTGATTTGAAGGAAAAAAAAGTATTCAGAGAAAGTTTATCATTGGGTACATCAGTTTTTCAAAAATGTTTGAGATATTAAAGCCGAGGGTTTAGTATCAGCAGCATAAAGTATTCACCTTCTATTAAAAGCTTTTCGTTTTCTTTGCATCCCTAACCCATCAAATAGTCTTTTTTCTTTCATGCAACCATAAAGAAAATACAATGGTATTAACTATGTACTTACTGCTTATCTCCTAAAGACACCACCAAATAAACCTTAGGCATCATTTGTACTTTAAAATGGATAAATTCAAGGAGGAAAAATCCAACTGGTAAGACAAGGATTGAAATCTGAAGCTGTTTCCTATTTACTAATCGAGGGGCTTCCCTGGTAGCTCAGATAGTAAAGGATCTGCCTGCAATGCAGGAGACCCAGGTCTAGTCTCCGGGTGGGGAAGAACCCCTGGAGAAGGGAATGGCAACCCACTCCAGCGTTCTTGCCGGGAGAATCTCATGGACAGAGGAATCTCGTACATGGGGTCACAAAGAGTGGGACACAACTGAGCGACTAGCATGTTCGCTTTCATTTACTAATCTGCTCCCAAACCTACTAAAATAAGTCTCATCCAGAACAAGCAGACATAACTATTTTCCTTCTGTGAAGAGCTTAACCCTTAGTTAACTCTCAATTTCATGACACTCAACATGAAAAAGAAGTCTGCAATGACTGTGTAGTACCTACAAAAGATTTCACAATGGCTGATACGGAGGCTAGAAAACTGGCCTCTAAGCTTTAGAAAAACAAGTCACCACAGATGCTCTACTCCTTGAAATTTAAAATGTTATAAATGTATGTATTTTTTAATATAATAAGCTGATGCAATTAAACATTGCATCTTTGATTAAAATAAAAACCAGTTTTTATAGTCTCTGGGTTAAAGGTACCATATAATGGTTGATACATGTACTATTTGATTACTAAGTATTCACATATATATCAATTCCCAAGCCACAGATACATTTGGTAGAAGCAGCTTCTCTTTTTAATAAAAATATTGGGGATGGGCAAAATGGGTGAAGCTGTGAACAGGTACCATCTTCCAGATACAAAGTAACTGATCACCTGTAACGTGCAGAAGGGTGAGCACAGTGAGTAATAAATACTGTGGTGTATTTGAAAACTGCTAAGAAAGCCGATCTTAAAAGATCTCATCACAAGAAAAAAAATCCCTAATCATGGTGATGTATATTAGTTAGACTTATTGTTGAAGTGTGAAGTCACTCAGTCGTGTCCAACTCTTTGTGACCCCATGGACTGTAGCCTACCAGGCCCCTTTGTCCATGGGATTTTCCAGGCAAGAGTACTGGAATGGGTTGCCATTTCCTTCTCCAAGACTTATTGTCGCTATCATTTTATTATATACAAACAGCAAAGCATCACGCTATATACCTGAGACTCAGTAATATGTCAGCAGCATCTCAAATGTATGTATATAAAAAGAGATGAGTCATTCAAACCTGATTCAAAGCTGAATTATTCTATGTGCATAATCATTTGACTTTTCTCATAATATGGGTAAGGGAACTAGGAAGAATGGGAAAGATAATTTGTGGAGAACTTGGTTTGAGGAAGTGAATAGTAGAGGATTCCCAGATGAGGTAAGGGTACAAGGAAACAGTAGGAAGGACTAGCATTAACTTTTATTCCTCAGTGCTACTGAGGATACCTCTACGTCTAGTCTTTTGGCAAACCTGGAAATCATTAGAAGCTGCACATCCCATGGTATGACATGGTTGTAAAGTACCTCCTTGAGGTCTGACAAAAGAAGGTGCTAGTCTTTCCTATAAAAGTGGAACAGCTATTAAAACTAAGTCTTCTAACAGGCAAGTGACATTTATTATTATTTTAGAAGGCAGACCTTTACCTCTTAGGTAACCTAATTATCTGTCTTACTTTAAAGCCAACCTGGACAACAGAATTCAATAATGAAAGCTACTGAAGAATAAGTTGATTTAATTATCCCAGTTCCTGTGAACTCCAGAGAAGTATTATTCAATTATCACTGTCAGAATCATCACTATTTTTACCTGTTATCTTTCCCTGGATACATCTGAGTATATTCAACTCTGTATTTTTTGGCAAAAAGCATGAAGGCATTCATTGGTCTTTTGCACTTGTTAGGAGAAGTGGCACTCACAGTCCCTGAGCTGTGGGTTTTGACAGCTTTAGCGTACAAAGAACTGGAAGAGAGCTGTGATGATCCTGGTGAGCCACAGTTTTTACTGAATCCAGATCTTTCAAAGTCTTGACCTCCAGGTCCTCCACAAGACAAAGACGCACGACGCTGACGAGCCATACTACTTAGCACGTAAACGGCAGAAGAATCCATAGGCGTGAAGTCATAGCTATAAATAAATAAGTTTAATTCAGTACAATTATCTGATTTGTAAGAACAGGATTAAAAAAAAGTATCTTTGAGATCTGATTGGAAACTTGTGTGTTTTACCTTAAATACTACCAATACCACTTTACCAACTTCACCTTTGACAGTTGCTTATAAGATGAAAGCTTATGTGTGTATTTACTAAAATTAGTTTTTTTAATCTTGAGAATACAAAAAATTGTGTTTTTTTTTTTTAAGTACTTCACCCCTCCCCACCCCAAAGGAATTTATTATAACCCACATACTTTATTCACAGCAAATACCTCTTTCAGATTCCATACAACTCACTTATTCCTACTTTAGATTTATTTTTGGACAAATCTGATAATCTTATTTTGTTGAGCTACAGAAACCTGAAACTAAAAAAATTTAAACCACAGTGGCATACACACCAGACCTAAGGACCAACTGCTACAGAAGGTAAGATGTTGGTAAGGACGGGAGAACTGGTTCAATGTAGCTGAAGGGACTAAAGTGCACAGTAGCCCCATCACTTGTTGAGTGATCACGTCAGCA
Source organism: Bubalus bubalis (assembly GCF_019923935.1). Taxonomy (NCBI): domain Eukaryota; kingdom Metazoa; phylum Chordata; class Mammalia; order Artiodactyla; family Bovidae; genus Bubalus; species Bubalus bubalis. The sequence goes on along the minus strand of NC_059164.1, from coordinate 47,882,486 downwards.
GTCACAGGCATAAATCTCCCCTAAAGGCGGCCCAACACAACACAGCCTAAAGCTTAAACACCCACACTTGTCAGAAAGGCTACATTTCATCTGATACATTCAGTTTATACAGGTATCAAAGTAAGTTCTCCATATTCTCTCTCACTCTCTCAATTAGCTTGCTTGTTGATTATCTTCTCTATATGAAGAAACAGGCTAAAAAAAAGGTAAAGTGTCATTCACCCACAGCCTCACAGCTATTAGCTCTAAATCCTGTTTGTCCATCTCCAAAGCCCCAGGTTGCCTCAGCAATACCATAGCACTCTGTACCATTGTTGGCAAACCTCAAGGTGAATAATCATGCGACTTACTGAAAACATTGTCTGAAAATTAGAGAAAATGAGGACCATAGCCTAAAGATAACCTATTAAAAAGAGCTCTCTTGTTCCAACTGTGTAAATTTTTTTAACTTACCACTTACATTTTTAATCTTAGCAGAAAATCTTTTACTCTAAACCCGACTCTCTCTCCCCCTGAAAACATAAATATCTAGCAATACATCAACAGGTTGATATGAGCTACAGGAATAGTATCTGCCTACAGGTAAAACAATATGAGATTATAGATGATTCTAGACACAGACAAAGAGCTACATGAGTGAGGTCCACACCACTCACTGCACACAATAAAAATGACTTTTACCAATTATCTCATCTGTTTTAAAAGTATCACAACAAGCAACAAAGGTTTGCTGTATAGCACAGGGAACTAGTCAGTATCTTGTAATAACATATAATGGAAAATAATCTAAAAAATAAGTGTATAACTGAATCACTTTGCTGTGTACCTGAAATATTATAAATCAACTGTACCTCAATAAAATATATTAAGGAAATAAAAGGTATTACATGAAATAAGTGTACTTGAAGAAGTATGACTCCAAAATCATCCAATAAATACTTAGCAATCAGTATTAAGCCAGAGAAATAGTTTTTGCTACCTTAATCCCCTCTCATATGTAATTTAGAAAAACAGCAAACCTAACCATTGTAAACGAACCTGACACAAAACTATTAACCTCTACTGTGCTTGCGTGCTAAGTCGCTTCAGTCATGTTCGATTCTTAGGGATCCCATGGACTGTAGCCCACCATTCTCCAGGCAAGAATACTGGAGTAGGTTGCCATGCCCTCCCTTCAGGGGAACCTTCCCATCCCAGGTATCAAATCCCTAACTGAAGGAAAAATTTAATTACAATTTGAAATACCAAGAGATTTAAAAATAGGGTAAGCTAACTGACTACTGAAATTTGAAAATACCACCATCTAGTGGTACAACCAACCATCCATTTCCACTGTTGATAAAATCTGTAGTTAGAAATATTCAATCACAGAATTCAGATTTTGACATGACCATAGCATTACAATATTACATAAAATCAATCTTAAAAGTTTAATTTTTTTGCTATACTGAACATTCACTGCCTTCACAATCTGTAGTTCCTAAAATATGCTTTTATTTCACACCTCACTTTTTCTACATGCTATTCCTCAAGCTTACAATGCCCCCTTTCCCACCATCATTGTCTATTACTCTTAAAGAAAAACTCTACAATATTGTAGTGTATATTAAGCAAATCACAAATATTAACTCACTTAACCCTTTTACAGCTTTTTTTTTTCTTTTTTCAAAGACCCACAGAAGAATTAATTTACCCCAATTTCCACAGCAAATCTATCACAAAGCCAGGACCTGAATCCTGGCAGTCAGCTCCAGAACCAAGGTGCTACCATACTACACTGCCTCTCAACCAGCACATCACACACCATACACATGGACCATTCATCCACTTCTTTCTTTAGACTGGAAGCAGAGAGGCAAGCTTATGTTTTAGCCGATTTTAAAATCCCCAATGTCAGCATATTATAGGCGCTCAAAATGTCTGATGACTGATGGAGAGGGTAAAATAAACAAATCTGGAGAACATAATAATTGGGCTCAGAGCCCATCTCTGCCACTTACCAATAATACAACCCTACAGGTAATCCTGTAGCCTGTTCACTCATCTCTAAAATGAAGAGAATACATGCTATGCAATGCTGCAGAGCTGGAAGAACAGACTACATAAGACAGGCAAGCTCACAGGTACTGTAGTGAAGTATCAATTATTATTGAAAAAGTAGCCTAGATTGGTAAAATGACTATCCCTAAACCTGCCCAGGGATGCCTAGAAGATTGGCCTCAATGCCCAATTGTCTCAAATGGGCTTCTTCAAATCAAATTCTCACTTGGAAGCTTCCTTTCTACAGCAGAGCCACAAATTGTGTTTAAGAGCTCACCAGTTTATTGCTGACTTCTGGTCCTCTGCAAGCTAACATCTACTCACATGCCCTTCCCCAACCAGCATGACCCAAAAGCACCTATTGTGTTGCCAACAATGCCTAGCTGGGTACTATACATTCTAGTCTTCACAACAAGGAGTAGAGTTAGGTGGTATTACTTCCATTTTACAGTTAAAGCACTGAGGCTTGCATTTGCAAAAAGAGAGTAAGTCGAATCTAAAATACAACACAGGGAATTCCTTGGCGATCCAGCATTTAGACTCTGTGATTTCACTGCCTAGAGCCTGGGTGGGCACTAAGATCCTGCAAGCCAGATGGCATGGCCAAAACAGAACAGACTTGTCGATGCCAAGGGGGAGGAAGGGCGTGGGAGGGAAGGACTGGGAGTTAGGAAATGCAAAAATTATTATATACAGAATGGATAAACAGCAAGGTCCTACTGTACAGCACAGGGAACTATATTCAATTCACTGATAAGCCATGTGTAAAAGAACATACGAATGTGTAATAAAACTTAAAAAAATAACAAATAGGATATTTCTAATATTACTAATGTTCTACATTGGCCACGCCCAGAGATAACCACTCTCCTGAACTGTTTATCATTCCCCCTTCCAGTAATTTTATTATAAAAGACATTCATAAACGATAAAACTGTAACACTGTTAAAACGGCAACTATGTTAACATGTTATATTAGAATGTTTCATTGTGCAGAAAAAAACACACAGCCTGTAAGGGTTACTTACAGGCCGGCAATGACTAGCATTTGGAATTAGGATTTCAAGAGGGTTCCCCTCATTCCCACAACTGGTTAAGTGGATCACTGTTCCTAAACTGTGGGTACTGAAAATACTGTTTACCCTAAACACCTGCTTTGGTACATGCCAGGCAGAGCCTGTGCACCCAGCTCCCAATAAAACCTCTAGTGTTCCATGTCTAATAAGCTTCCTGGCAGACGACAATTCCAACGTGTTGTTACAACCCCCTGCTGAGGGAAATAAGCTTGTCCTGTGTGACTCCACAGGGAGAGGACTCCTAGAAACCGGGCTTCACAAGACTTAAGCCTATGCCTTTCCTTTTCACAATTTTGCTTCATATCCCTTCACTGTAAGAAATCATAGCTATGCATGTGACTCAGTACTGAATCCTGTGAGTCCTCCCAGTAAGACACTGAACCTGGGGGTTAACTTAAGGATCCCTAACCTAACTGTATAACGTATATTTTATATACAACGTGTGTTAGTCACTTAGTCGTGTCCAACTCTTTGTGACCCCATGGATAGTAGCCAGCCAGCCTCCTCTGTCCATGAGATTTGCCAGGCAAGAATACTGGAGTGGATTGTCATTTCCTTCTCCAGGGGATCTTCCTGACCCAGGAATTGAACCTGGGTCTCCTGTATTGCTGGCAGATTCTTTACCATCTGAGTCATAGAAAGATTATATAAATTTTTACTTAACATTTCTAAAGTTGATCCATGTTTAAAAATGCATGTCTAAGGTGGCACTAGTGATAAAGAATCTGGTTCAATCCCTGTGTTGGAAAGATCCCCTGGAGAAGGGAATGGCAACCCACTCCAGTATTCTTGCCTGGGAAATCCCATGGACAGAGGAGCCTGGCAGGCTACAGTCCATTGGGTCGCAAAAGAGTCAGACACAAATGAGCACACACAAGATTCATTTCTTTTCCACTGACAAAAAGAATTCCATTGCATGAATGTATTCACATCCAGTTTCCAGTGAATGAGTACTGATACTGTGTCCATGCTTTTGCTATCATGAGCAACACAGCTATGAGCTTCACACATCTCCTAGTGCATGTCTACAAGCATTTACTCTCTTTGGTGTACATACAGAGGAATGGAACTGCTGATATTTGGTGGCTGATAATAAAGCCAAATTATCTTCCAAAATTTTTGTATCAGTTTACACTCTCACCAAAACATTAGAGGTATCATGAATCTACATCCTAAGAATACTGAGTATCAGACCTTCACACTGTCTTGTTTTTCAAAGATGACTGTTATGAAAGAATCAAACAGCATTTAGATTCCAATCTTAGGGACGTTTAATGAGCATACAGCCTGGGCCACGCCCTGTGCAGGTTACCTTTCTTTCCTTTTTAACAGTCTCACTTACGCTTTCAAAATAAAAACATATTAACCTTATATTGGACTTCCCTGGTGGCTCAGATGGTTAATTGTCTGTCTACAATGTGGGAGACCCGGGTTCAATCCCTGGGTCGGGAAGTTCCCTGGAGAAGGAAATGGCAATCCACTCAGTACTATTGCCTGGAAAATCCCATGGACAGAGAAGCCTGGTAGGCTACAGTCCATGGGGTCGCAAAGAGTCGGACACGACTGAGCAATCTTCACCGTAATCTAACTGGATGAAGTAAAATTGTCAGCCCAGCAAAACTCTTCAGAATTCTCTACTTAAATGCTTATGAATTTGTTAATTATCACAAAGAAACAACAGGTCTTAAAATCCTAGATATTATATTCAGACTTTCTCTGCATCCCTTCTGGGAGAAGGGTGACCCAACTGCCCCCATCTTCCCAAGACTGAGGGGTTTCCAGGGATGCAGGACTTTCAGTGCTAAAACCAGAAAAGTTCCACAAAAATTCAGACAGTTGGTCAACCTTCTTGAGTGTCAGCACATATGGGTTCTTATCCTATTCTACAACTTGTTAAACAAGGTGATCTCAAGAAAAAAATCACTTTCTTCAAGTCTTTCCAAATATCAATTTTTTTGCTATTCTCACAATTGTTAATCCATACAACTAAAGACCTTGGTCAAATTGAGTATTAAAGAGTTAACTAAAGGAAAAAGGATACAATTAAAAGATTAATGAACTGGTTCAAAACAGCTGGCTAGATTTAACAAATTTTTTTTAACTCTCAGAGCTGATCTATTTCAGTAGGACCTTGTTGTTTATCTAGTATATGTATACAATTTGTATCTTCTAATCTCAAACTAATTTATCCCTCCCTATCCCCCTCAGGTAAATTTTTCAGGTAAGTTTTTCAGTCTGTAAGTCTATCTATTTTGTAATAAGTTCATTTGTATCTTTTTTTAAAGATTCCACATTTAAGTGATTTCATAAGGAATTTGTCTTTCACTTACTTAGTATAATCATCTCTGCGTCCATCCATGTTGCTCCAAATGGCATTATTTCATCCTTTGTAAAACTTCTCTAGAATTACTATTTTACTGTAATTACTAAGTATTTTTTCATTTATTGTTATACTGTTGACCCTTAAACAATGTGGGTTTGAACTGCATGGGTCCACTTAAACACGGATTTATTTTTTTCAATAGTAAATACTACTCAGTCCATGGTTGGTTGAATTTGCCTACACGAAAAGCTGGCTATAAGTTATATGTGGATTTTCAACTGTGTGGGGTCAGTGTCCCTAACACTTGTGCTGTTCAAGGGTTGACTGTACATACTTCTCCTAAGTAGTCCTTTGTAATTCTCACATCTTTAAAGGTTTAACTTCCTAAATAGCAATCATTAGGGAGATTAAGAGTTAACAGAGGAAAAAAAAGATTTATTTACTATTACCTTTTAAATGTATCAAAAACACCTGAATCATCAAAATTAATGGCATCGGGGTGTCCAGGAGGTAGACATACATCACCAATATGAATTTCACAACATGGAATGCCATGCTGTACCACAGTCAAGCTTGGATAAAATGATGACCAACCTAAAGTTAAATCAAACAGTCATTACATAAAGGATAGAGACTGACATAAAGCACCCAAATTATTTCTTAGACATGTCACCTCTGAGTCTTAAAAATAAAAAGTTAATATTTCAGAGATTTTTAATACAAGTCATGTATCTTTGCCACAAAACAAATCCAAGTATTTTATTTAAGCAATGCAAAAAGCCCTCCAAAACTAGTTTAATTCAGCATTTTACTAATGTATCAATTCTATCAATCAGTACTCCATCTACCTACAAGATAGTAAGTGATAAATGATGATGATTGAGACCATGAAATAGTCTCTGAATCATTACATTTGATACTCTGTTAATGTGACTCAGGTAAAGCATACTTGGCCTGTAAACCAAATTTCAATTACCAGAATATTTCATTCCCCAAATTATATCAAGACCATAGAGAGCTTATAGTATACACTACATGAATCTACAAGTTCATACCCACAGGAAGTAGAGCTCCACCTGACTACTGCTAAGAGATTTAAACATCAGTAGGTATTATAAGGCATTTCCTATGGTAGTTTTAGTGTGAAAGAAGATTCCCTTCAAAAGTTTTTTCTTAATCATCAAAAATCACGCCATAAGACGTAACTACAGATTTAAGAAGCTTTCTTTAAAAGTTATGACAAATTCAAATTGAAGCCCTACCTTTATTTTTAACATAGAAAGGGTGGTCCAGTTTACACTCTACAGTAAGTAAACCATCTTCCACTGTACCGGGATCAAAAGTCAACTTCAGTACAGACTCACCAAATGATACACTTTCTTCATGTGATAACAACTTTAGACCATCAGAACCATAGCCCTGGAAATACATGCATAGAGCAAATAAATTGGCAATGTTCAGTTCAACATGGAGTGATGTTCCTATAACGTGTACGATTTTGTAGAAAAGGTAAAAATAAGATGGGATTCTTGCCATTGAGGAGCTATCAACCCAGTAGTGAAGAAAAGCAAATATATAAATTACTACAATATAAAGCAGACTGGAATCACTACTTCAATGTAAAAATAAATAGTGCTATATGGAGTTTAATATTAACTCCAGGAGATTAAGGGGCTTTCAATTCCCATGTGAAATGGAATCTAGAAGCACTCTCCTTATACCAGCAAGAGTTTTAACTAGCAACTTCTTTGGAGAGTGCTGAGTATTTGCTAAAAATACAAGATGAATTCAGAGGTGGGGCAAATAAGGCTGCAAAGAAGGGCCCAGTTAGTAAGTAAGTAAGTAAAGGCATCTTAAAGACTGGCAAAGTGCTCAAGCTCTCCTTTGAGAAGGATCTGGAAAGTCAATGAAAGTATTATTATTAATGACTCAATTTTATGATGATGACAAAGACTACAGATAAAAGCTATCTCTAGTATTCAGTTTATTTGAAGATTCAACAGGAGAAACCCACTACAGTCTTGAATTGACAACTGCAATGGTGGTAGAACTGGGCTGAATAAATTCAACCAGTATTTACTGAGTGCTTAGTAGATGCTAGGTGCTAGGCTCTGAAACACATGATCCCTACCCTTAAATTCACAGAAAGACAAAAGAGACAGACATGCCAACGGCTAGCCATAATATCCAATCAAAGTTGACTAATGAAAGAAAATGATAAACATAAGAAGTCTTGAAATAGAATGGATCAACTGAATATGAAGGGAGCAAAGGAAATAGTTAACTTCATGTTTTGAATGAAGCAACCAAGAAGATTTTGAATCTGGCAATCAAGAAAAGATAATAATACTCCTAAAAGAAAGGAGGAAAACAGCCTGGAGGGGAAGAAAAAGGCAGTCCAGTGTTGGTTATACTAATAACTAGATTAAAGAATCTTCTGATTCTTCAAGCTATAAGAACTTAAAATCAATCCAATTCCATCTTACAAAGCAGGAAGCCAACACCCAGTGGGGCAGACAAACTGCGCAAGACCAGTCACGCAAATGTTAGTAGCTGCTGGCAGAGCACAAAAGAACAGCACAGCTCTCCTGACTCCAAGACCAGAGCAGTTTCCATGGGCCACAAGGAATTGCTTTGAACATTATCATCAGTGAAGAAGTGGTAAACAGAGTGAGGAGGGGTAGACCTTATCTAACATTCAACATCATGGGCAGACAAGTCAACAGCAAAAAAAACTCAAGACACCAGAAGGAAAATCATGCTCCACAAATCAAAAGAAGACAATCCACTGTGCAGAATGCTGCAGAAATGACAAACCAAGCAGATTTCTAATCAGAATGAAACTAGTAACCTTTTACACAATTCTAGTAGAGCTATAGAGGCCAAAAAAGACTACAGTGAACTTGACTATACGGTGCTTGTTACAGCATGAAGGAAAACTGAAGGCGTCAAGACTATCTTTCTCAAGGACTTAACAGTAACAGCGGGCTCAAAACAGGAATTTTTAGACAAGCACACTTCACAGGCCCATTTTCTCTGCCCAAAGTGGAGATGGAGAAAGTGAAGATTTCAAAGATAAAGGTTTCATCAGTATTTATCCACTGCTACCCATTACTGCCTTTGCTTACCGACTCAGAAAATACCAGCATTTTATTGGGTCATTTTAAAAGTAACTCAACTCTCTATCCATGGGGGAATTAACCACTTCGTAGATTACCTAAGCTAAGGCTTTGGTTTATTTATTCATTTTATGTTTAATGCCAGTTTAGTTTTCCCTAAAATGCAATGTGTAAAAAGTGCTAAGAAATACTCTTTTTTCCCATCTAAGAAAGCTTCATTATCAAGGTATGATCTCAAGTCACTCTTGTTCTCACCAAGAGGATTCACAAAAGCTCCTCCCAAAACATAGGATGCCATTTAACATAAAGCAAGTGGAGGATACATCTGTAGATTAATAAAAAACCTGTGCTCCCTTTGAAAGACTTGGAAAAGTTGAAAGAATTTTAAATCAACCTTGTGAGTGCCCATCTGGAGATCTTCCTCATTATCACAGCCTTCGGTTCTAGCAAAATCTTCCACATTCTGCCATTCCTTATTGCTTCCCTTATGAAAGCACAGTCGTGTGCCTAAAGTTGAAATAAAAAACAAATATTAGATATGTGATCAGTGTGTTTGCTACACATGTAAACTAAAGAATTCAAGCCTTTTTTTAACCTTTCAAAAAACAGTGCCAAGCAGTTGAAGGCCAGGAATTGCACCACCCCAAGTCATCATCATCTGAGAGGGAGGACATGCAGAAAATGCCAGATTCTGACTCACTGTTTGCCTGTGGAAAAAAGCATCACAAACTTTTTAGTTTTTATTTTCAACATATTTTGTTAATATGTGTCTTCAGACTTTATTAGTAGGTAACTTACTTATTTTAAACTGTGGGAGAAAAAAACTGCCTTCTGACGTTTTGGGAAGTTTAGTTAAATGTATTTTCTTACTGGTAATTCTGAATTTTTCTAACAGTTATTAGAGCTGTACATATAAAATCAAACTCAGATCACTAGCAGAAAAACGAGACAGACTATTTTCCATCTGTGTGTACTTCAGAAGACACTCTTAGTGAAGGAAAAGTTAATGTTTTTCAGCTGCTGTGCAAACGTCATAAAAGTTTAATTTCATAAATGAACTTACCCTTTCATGTCTGACTGGTGTTTGCTCCTTCCAGTGATGAGGGAAGGCCGGCTCACCCTTAGAAGAGGCCACCGGTGGAGGGCGTGCGTAGGAATGTAAACTTTTGCTAGTAGCTATGATGTGTACAGGAGATGATCTAAAATAAATCAGCCACTTTAGTTACAAAGCAAAGGTCCTTAAATTAGGGCTTTCCTTTTGATGAAAAGAACTTCACATTCACCACACCAGTGTTATTACATGTAAGACACGTATGGGAAACACTGGTGAAGATAACAAAAATGTCATCTATAGTGTGTTGTTTATAACTTCTTTCCCTCTTCACACATTTTAAACACTTTTTTTCAGATAATATACTTTAAATTCCAAATTACTGTTTCCTTCATTTATTCACTCATTTTTGTATCACTAAATACAAACAAATATACAGTTTCCTTCATGAAAGATGATGCCCCCTCGTGTAGGGCTCCCTGTCCCTTTCTATCTTACTCTGATGTGGTCACTAAATCTCAATCTGAACAGGGCCTCCAAGCTCTGTGACAAACTCGGAACTCTTTAGCTACCAACCACCTGCAGGCTCAATGAATTACCTGAAGCTGAGATGTTTAAACTTATTATAGTAGAAAACAGCCTATTTGCAAAGCAGCTACACATAAAGCCAGCTACTTCAACCCCCAGGATCACCTTAAAAAGTAAGCTACTTCCCCCTCTTTTCTGTCAAAGGTCTCTTTACCAGGCAGCACTCCCTTCAGAGTACATGGGGCTCTCAAGAACACACTAAAATCCTTCCCCCACAAACATATGGGAGGGGTAAGAATAAACAGCAGGCCCATACAGGGCAAGCACTAATGTGACCTGATTCAGGAGACTGGAAAGCAGCAGAGAAGACTTAGGGTCAACTAAAGTCCCAAATCAGGACAATGCACAGTGTCAGCTAGGGATCTGGTCTTTAACAGAAAAATGTCTGCAGTGCCTGTACTAATCCTCTAACAACAGGAGGGCATCTTTCCTCCTTACTTTCCAATTCTGCCCTTACTCTGTGAGAAATTTATTAGTCCCTCGAGTTTTCTAAACTTAATTAACATTTTTATTATACCTTTGCAGAAATCACTCTACATATAAAACTATACTGTTTTCATGTTCACATAACTTAAGTAAAAACCCAAGTTAGTTTCCACGTATTTTAGCATACTCTCCAACCAATTTTCAAAATATAAATACTTAAATGTTTCATTTTTTATTTCTTCCTTTTGTTACACATTTACATATTTATTGAGTGGCCAAACTGTTGAAAATTCCTTAAGCTCATCCCTGCTTTCCTAATAAAAGAAAATTAAGTTTAGCAGTTCTTCTGTATAACCATTTAAAAGAGAACAACATAATGTTCTAAAACGTGTGTGGCCTAAATGCTCTATAAAAATTAATATGCTAGATGTGTCTGAATGACTAACACCATGGTCTCCTTATCCCTCTATCTATGCAAGCATTAATATAAATTTTATCTGTCCTCAACCCCTTGACACTCTACAGTTACAACTTCAGACATCCAGAAGCTCAATAACTAACAGTTTGACAATCTACAGGAAGTCGTAGAGAATAGCTATAGACCACTGACAGAGTTAGAGGCCAGGCAGAACAGCAGAGTGTTACCGTGCCTCATTCCCGAGGAAGAAGGGAAGCACAGAAAATGCGGTGGGGAATTTACACCTTTAAGGAGCTACTCCTTTTAACTATTTTTTTTAAACATTAATTTTCTTCTGAGGGCTTTATTCAGCTTTCCATCAATTATTAAACCTCTAGTTTGTTGTGAAAAATGAAAATTACTATCTCAACTAAAATTGGGGGAAAAGGAAGTCCAATAGTAAAATCTGGATTTTCTGTTTTTAATTATAAAAGAATTTTTCATTTTTTGACTCAAAGATTACAATAAAAACTGGGACAATAAAGGAAGAAATACTTTGAAAAGTCAACTTTTCATCCTCGTGGAAATTTTCATGGTCTTAAACTGAAGTTAATTAAATTGAATTTGCCCTAATCAAGACCAATATCCTGCTGAAGAGAAGAAAAGCAGGATAACTTGCTGGGATGCAAGAAAACCAAGGCTCCACACCTAACAAGTTTATTTTTTAGCAAAGAATTACACTAACTTACGAACACTACCAAAATTCAGTTATTCCTACATCAGTGTATATGGACCCTGGTCTACCCACCCACATGAGTGCAAATCTGGGTTACTTCTCTTCCTTATAAACTATCATATTTATCTATGTCTTTTTAAATAGTCAACTTTATAAGCTGGGGATAATTAATAAAATATTATCCATTTAGTTCTCTCTAGAAACCTATATGCAGGTCAGGAAGCAACAGTTAGAACTAGACATGGAACAACAGACTGGTTCCAAATAGGAAAAGGAGTACATCAAGGCTGTATATTGTCACCCTGCTTATTTAACTTATATGCAGTTAAATCATCATGAGAAACACTGGGCTGGAAGAAGCACAAGCTGGAATTCAAGATTGCCAGGAGAAATATCAATAACTTCAGATATGCAGATGACACCACCCTTATGGCAGAAAGTGAAGAGGAACTAAAGAGCCTCTTGATGAAAGTGAAAGAGGACAGTGAAAAAGCTGGCTTAAAGTTCAATGTTCAGAAAACTAAGATCATGGCATCTGGTCCCATCACTTCATGGGAAATAGATGGGGAAACAGTGGAAACAGTGTCAGACTTTATTTTTTGGGGCTCCAAAATCACTGCAGATGGTGATTGCAGCCATGAAATTTAAAAGACACTTACTCCTTGGAAGGAAAGTTATGACCAACCTAGAGAGCATATTGAAAAGCAGAGACATTACTTTGCCAACAAAGGTTCATCTAGTCAAGGCTATGGTTTTTCCAGTGGTCATGCATGGATGTGCGAGTTGGACTGTGAAGAAAGCTAAGCACTGAAGAATTGATGCTTTTGAACTGTGGTGTTGGAAAAGACTCTTGAGAGTCCCTTGGACTGCAAGGAGATCCAACCAGTCCATCCTAAAGGAGATCAGTCCTGGGTGTTCATTGGAAGGACTGATGCTAAAGCCGAAACTCCAATACTTTGGCCACCTCATGTGAAGAGTTGACTCACTGGAAGACTCTGATGCTGGGAGGGATTGTGGGCAGGAGGAAAAGGGGACGACAGGATGAGAAGGCTGGATGGCATCACTGACTCAATGGACATGAGTCTGAGTGAACTCCGGGAGTTGGTGATAGACAGGGAGGCCTTGCATGCTGCAATTCATGGAGTCACAAAGAGTTGGACACGACTGAGCGACTGAACTAAACTGAGGAATATTAGTTGGAAGATTCCATAATTTTATAGAACAATAATTCATTTTCTTAAACTCTGGTCTGGGTAAATGAAACAGTGGGTTTTTTTTTTTTACCAATGAGAGTCTACTTCGAGAAATTCAAGATTTCAATATCAGCAAACATATACATAGGATCACATACACTGTGGGAAAAAAAAGAAAACTTAGACCAAAAAGAACCAAATTCAAAGTTGACTAAGTTTAAAATATAATGTTTATTTTAATTATGGCTCTTTAGAAAACTTTCATTTCTCTAAGCAAAAAATATAAATAAAAGCATTCTTGGTCTGATGTATTTCTTGATGACTTTAAACCATTTAAGACTCAGTTCTCATATTACTTTTATCTAATCCTCAAAGTATGAAATAATGACTCAGGGTTAATACCTCTTTGATCATTTTAAGATAAATAGCTTAATTTTAATGACTTTAATAAAAAAAAATCTTTATTTAAATGATCAAGAGCATTATTACTTGTAAAACTGCTGCTGCTAAGTCGCTTCAGTTGTGTCTGACTCTGTGCGACCCCATAGATGGCAGCCAACCAAGCTCCCCAGTCCCTGGAATTCTCCAGGCAACTTTTAAAACCAGGGAGGAAAAAAGTGTTTTGTAATGACAAAGTTTTCAGTTAAAATACAGCCAATGTTCCCACCTGTTGTAAAATGAGCACTGCATAAGTGGACTTTGTGGGCTGGTGGCAATATTTGCTAGTTCTGTTAGCCAATCCACTTCATTTTCACGGTAAGTATTTTCTGATATTTCTGAGGTATTTTGGTTCCAAGATGGTCTTGGATATTCTTGATGCGACACATCTGAACTTAGTTGGTATATGGCAGATTGAGTAGGATCACTCTGAACAGCCTGAAGTTCAGGAAGATCATCTGCAAATAAGCACACTCAAGATTATCAGAAGGAAATTACTAATACAGGAGACAATACTGTAATCACAGCTGGAAAAGAGGGCCTCAAATTTAGCTAGTTAATTTTGTGAGAGGAAAAGTGTAAATTCAAAATGTTTTTTTGAAAGAAACAAGTTTCAACTGAAAAAACAATGACATCTTATACATTTAAGGGTCAACAAAGCCTAACAGAAAAGTAAACTTAAATGTAAATGGATTAATGACTAAACTATGTATTTACCACAACTGTTACAAACTGTTCTGTTTGTGTTTTCTGACTCCCCACCTCCAGTTTTTCACAGGCTCACCTGGGAATAATCCCTATCCTATTCAGACATTTTTATGTTACCATGTTAATAAGGAAAAAGGCATTATATGGGTGCATATATGTACTTATTGTTCATACATCTGAATCTGCTAAACAAGATTACTACAATAAATGAAAACAACAATTTTCAAAGATGAAACTTAGATCATAGGAATGTTTAGGTACTACTTATTCAACTTTATCTACACCAAATTATTTATTTTTAATGAGAAACTCTAAACTCAGGAATATTTATTATTTTCCAAAAAAGTGTGTTCTCAAAAGGTAGTTCATGACAGACTTTCAGCTACCCAAGAAAGAAAACCAGAAAGAGAACCCAAGGACCACTCTTGTTCATGCCAAAACTACACTGTAAGCTAGACTGAATTCTAAAAAACTGAACTGGAAAAAAAAGCCTCTTGCAGGCCTCAAAAACAACAAAATCCCTTTGTGAATTTTTTTTACAAAATTTACACCTGTAAATTCTATGGATCCAATGGGTCTCTTCAATATATAAACCCAGAAGCTCTTGTAGACCTGAGAGCTCTCCTATATTGTCACAATAAAAGCACATACTCATTCCTATACAGGGAATATCCCAGAGTAACTCACTAAAACAGAAATGTCTGACAAGTACTAATTCAGGATATCCATTCATAAAACCTACTAGAAGGTATCCCTCCCTTCCCAAAGAAGCCAAAATACACCAACTGAAGATAATTCCACTCTGTAATGCTCATGGTGGTGGAGCTATTTCCCTTCCCTCATTGCCAACATCATTCTTTGACTATCACCTGTGTATTTACTGTGAAGGGTTCATTTCTGTCTTTCAAGTTAAGGAAACTACTTTTAAACTGAAGTCATGAGGGGCTGTAAAGTTTTTGACCTCCTGAGCTCTAGTTCCTGATTTCCTTCTGAAACCAACTAAAATGTGACAATGGAGAACCAAGTAATTGATTGAAACGATACTTTCCACTCAATAGTAACCACAACTCAATAAATATTTTGAGCTTAGCAAACCCTTAGCATGCCAACAGGTTATGTCTCAAGACCTTTAAGATCTTCAAATTCCCAAAGAAGACTCTACCATATAACCTCTTTTATTTCATCATTTATAAAATGAGGACAATCACATCTCGGATTTTGTGAACATTAGGCGAAAACGCATGTTAAATGGGGACAATGCCAAGATGAAAAGTGGGCAGCAAGACAAGCTCACTCATCGGCTGTTCATTCTCTTTAACACTTACCTCAAACCAGTAACATTCAAAGTCATACTTCAACACACCTACACAGTTCTATATATCATGCATCTTTGGAGTAGCTCAGCAGTATTGATAATTACAAATGTCTGATCCTCCAGTTTCAAGTGTCCACTGGAATCTCCCCCATCACACCAACAAACCAGGCATAAAGGCATAGCCAGCATAATTTGCTGAGCTTACACGGATATTTCAAAAGTAACAGCTTTTGAAAAGCCACACCGCAAGGTTTTCATAAGGTGTTTAAAGGCTCATCTTAACCCACAAAGACAACTGAGTTTGAATTTGTAAATGAGTCTCTATGATAACCATAAATAGCCCAAAGTTATGTTGGTTTAAATAATACTTTATAAGCAATAACAAGAGAACACTGAAAGTTCCTAGTGTACAAAACTTAACACACTTTTTAGCAATTCAAAGTGGGTGGAAAAGTTAGCTAAACATGAAAATTAATCCGAATCTCAGTGAAAATCCCTAAAAACTTAATTTTGTTTACCAAGTTCCATGTGCTCATCACAAGAGTTGTATCCAGGCGAGGACGGCAAAGTCTCCTTGCACTGCAGCAACTGCAGCGAGTCGCTCACTCCTGGCGCTCTCTTGTCCATGACTAGCAGGAGCTTCTGCACCGCATCAGGCATCTGGTTGCTCTTCACTTCCCACACCATGTTATGGCGCTCCGACTAAAAATGACACAAGAACAAAAAGTCAAGTCACGTGGTCTACGAAAGCATAAAATCAGAGACATCACAGTGTTGTATCTTTAATCATATATTGCCATCTGTATCCCCCTCAAAATAGCTACACATGGGACGACTGAAGGTCCATTCTATTTGGCACCTTTTTTGGAAGATTCCAATTTCTCCATTTATCAATTGTGTTCACTATTTTGTTTTCTCATCTTCTGAAAGTGAACAAGTGTACTGTTATAGTCTCTAAAGAACATTTGAGAGTTTCTTGGGATTTCCAGTGGTTAAGACTCCATGCTTAACACGCAGGGCCACAAGTTCAGTCTCTGGTTGGGGATCTAAGATCTTGTGGCCAAAACAAAAACATAAAGTAAAACAGAGTTTCTTAAAATGGACAAATATTGTACTTCTCATAAAAATGTTTTCTTAATGATAATTTGGAATCTAATCATAATAAAAAGGCTACTATTTTTACAAAGATGTATAACAGTAATGGGAAATTTAGCTAAACAAACAGTAAATCTACCATTATCTCAAGCTTACAAAATTGAAACAATGAAGAAAACAATATAAACTGATACACCTAAATAATTTCTCAGCTATGTCTACCAACTAAATTGTTATGAAAGTAAAATGAGGTTATACCTTTTACATTCTTGCCTTTGAACAATGATCAAATCAGTTATTTAATACAAGTGACAGCAGCAGGAAGAGTTCCTGATTTCTCAGGCTCCACCCAAATTTCATTTTTTAAAGTTCTAATGAAATATACCAACACACAAAATTCTAACATAGTTTTTTCCTCAAAATAAAACAATAAAATATACTGCTGGTAAAAGTCACTTAAAAAAATAAAGTTGGGAATTCCCTGCCGGTTCAGTGTTAGGAGTCGGTGCTTTCACTGCCAGGAGCCTGGGTCCAATCACTGGTCAGGGAACTAAGACCCCACAAGCCACATGTAGCATGGCCAAAAAAAACAGGCATTAAAAGTCAAGTACCGTAGCCCAGGCTAATCAAAAAATGCAGTGAAAAGATATTTAAACCAAAAGTTAAGTCATGACATAATCACCAACAAACACTGTCATTTTTTCTACAAAGGCTTTTTTCATGAATTTTCTTATTATGAAACATTATCCTGACTATAAAACATATGATCACTGTGGGAAAAAAAAAACAACAAAAAAAGCTTTTCTTAGAAAAGAAAAAAGGAATTAGTAATTATTTCTAATTCCAACAACCTGAGTTACTGGGACATTTTGATGTTATTATCTAATGATCCAGTCTCTTTTTCACACAGACATCTACATTTTACCTAAACAAAATCATTTCTTTTTCTTCATATGTCATATTATATATAAATGAGACCTTTTCTTAACATTAAGTTCATAAACATTTGCCTGTTCATAAGCATTAAGTCTTTCAAAGATCTATTTTTAAAAATTAAATTATATATAATCACAGGAATTACCAAAATTTACTTATCCCTCCTACTACTAAACATGTTCCCCGTTTTTTCACTCTTAATTTATACATTCTTTTTTTTAAGTATTTGCTTACATCTGGTTATTTCTTTGAACTTCCAAGAGATAGATTAGTGGTTGGATGGCAATTAAACATCTTCTAAGGCTTACTCCTTGGAAGTAAAGTTATGACCAACCTAGACAGCATATTCAAAAGCAGAGACATTACTTTGCCAACAAAGGTCCGTCTAGTCTAGGCTTTGGTTTTTCCAGTGGTCATGTATGGATGTGAGAGTTGGACCATAAAGAAAGCTGAGCTCTGAAGAATGCATGCTTTTGAACTGTGGTGTTGGAGAAAACTCCTGAGAGTCCCTTGGACTGTAAGGCGATCCAACCAGTCCATCCTAAAGGAGATCAGTCCTGGGTGTTCACTGGAAGGACTGATGCTGAAACTGAAACTCCAATACTTTGGCCACCTGATACAAAGAGCTGACTCATTTGAAAAGACCCTGATGCTGGGAAAGTTTGAAGGCAGGAGAAGGGGACGACAGAGAATGAGATGGGTGGATGGCATCACCGACTCAATGGAGTCTGGGTGAACTCCAGGAGTTGGTGATGGACAGGGAGGCCTGGCGTGCTGCGGTTCATGGGGTCACAAAGAGTTGGACATGACTGAGCGACTGAACTGAAGGCTTTTGATACATACAGCTAAACTGACCATTGCCTTACTTTATTTCTAGTATTTTATTTCGCTTTCATATTTCTGCCTCAAATACGACTCATTTCTGGGGCACTTGGAGCCGGACACAATATAAACTGTAAGATGTACAATGGAGTAGTCAAGAGGGCACTCGGTTTGGTGTAAGGAAACATGGGTATGATTCCAGCTTGATCACTTACTAAATCTATGACCTAAATGACTGAGCTTCTCACTAATTCAGTATCTCCATATGGAAACAGGGCTCATGACACCTGCTCTCTCTTCTTCCCAGAGCAGTTGTAAAGTTGAAACAAAATGAGCAAAATAAAAAGTAAAATTATCTTTAAAAAATTTTTATCTGTAGACTGACATAGGGCAATATTATGCATATTTTGGATACTTAATCTCTTAACAAAACAGTTACTGAAAATAATTAACAATAGGAGCCAGACAGGCAGCTATTCCGCTTTGGTAGTTTCCTCCCTGCAAAATATGACAAAGTATCCAACACATCTCAATAAAAGTCACAGATCATACCATTACTTTAAGCAAGTAACAGTTTATCTAAAAGATGTCTGAGGCATTCCCAAGAAATGAACACTTTTCAGTTAGTACAATCTATTATGTAATAATCACAGTCTTATGATATAATTACAGCAAATACACTAGTGTATAATAGCTTCCTACAAAATTGGTGGCCACAAGAGATGTGGCTAGTAACACAAATTGACTTCTCAAGCATAAATGGCCAAATCCTGGTTCTGAGCCTCCACTTTCTCATTGCAAAAGCTCAGCAAACTTAGCTTGATCTGTGATGCGCAACCCTGGGGGCACACAGGACCATGTCTGCTTCAAACCAATGATGCTCAAGCCCCGCCTTCCAGAGCATGTGATTTATTTGATCTGAGGTACAATCCTGTGCACTGGTTTTTACTTGTTTTCATTCAAACAAACTCCTGGTGCACTGGGAGAAGCAGCAGGCTAAAAATTATTGCCATATTCCTTTTTTATCTAAACATGTGTGTGTATATGTATAATATATTCAGTCATTTAATACATATTCTGTACAAGGCACTTTACTAGGTATTATGTTGAAACTCAATGATGAACAGTTTATCATGAATCTCAAGGAACCTGCACTTGAGTAGAAAGACAGAAGCAAACAACTGCAGTTCTATGGAGGCAGGGCTTGGCTATGAATGGGTACAAAAGGAAGGAAGGGAATTTCCTAATGAGAGAAACTACATGAGCAGACTCAGAGTAGCAAAGTACTGGATGAAATCAGAAGGACATAGAAGCCAAAGGCTAGGATATCTCCTGGTTGTCAATAATAAGGCTGGAAGGTAGACTGGGATCAGAATCTTTAATTCTAGTTTAGGAAAACTGGTTTGCCACTTTTTTTTTTTTTTTGAAACTAGGCTCCTGAGTTTATACATTTGCTACCTGCCAGCTATGTGCCCTGGACAATTTATTTAAAATCTTCATGCCTTGTTCATAAAATGGAAATAATAAAAGCACCTACATAGGTTGTTGTAAAAACTCAGTGAGCTCATGAATGTCAAAAGCTTACAATAGT
This sequence comes from Bubalus bubalis, assembly GCF_019923935.1. Classification (NCBI taxonomy): domain Eukaryota; kingdom Metazoa; phylum Chordata; class Mammalia; order Artiodactyla; family Bovidae; genus Bubalus; species Bubalus bubalis. Next base: position 47,862,632 of record NC_059164.1, on the reverse strand, counting down.
GCCTAACAGAGCAAACTCTCAACGCAGAGTGGCCAGTATTATTATTAGCAACCAGCAAACAATGGGAACCGCTGCAAATTTTTGAATAGAAGTCTAACATAATCAGAACTATACTTCAAACATTTTTTGTCTATTTTAAAAAATCATATTGAAATACAACGAGTATGCAAGAACATCTATAATATACAGATACTTAAGGGAGAATGTTTTGAGAGCACAATATATTCACATTCCCAGTTTCTGTCTATGCCACTCACTCCCAGCTTCCTTTGCAAGAGTCCTCATGAGGGACTTCCCGGGTGGTCCAGTGGTTAAGACAATGCTTCCACTGCAGGGGGGACGGGTTCAATCCCTGGTCATGGAACTAAGATCCCACAAGCCACAGGGCAAGGCCACCCTCCCCCCCAAAAAAGGCAAAATAAGGCCCCCCAATGAAAGCCCCCTCCAGAAAAGCAGCAAGGCGCGCCCCCACCCCATGAAATACGTGGTAACTGGTAGTACCAGTGCAGATTCCTCCTTTAGTAATGCCCCAACAAGAAACAACTAGTTATTCTAGGTGGGTTCTTGGCGCAGCTAATATTAAGTTTAGTCGGTTTTAACCCTTTCCACAGAAAACTTTCTGACATCCTAAGGATACAAGACACAATTTAACCTCACATAATGACTCAAATTTCATAGGAACATCTACTGGACATTTCACACACAGAAGTGATCGGCATAAATCAGTGCAAGCTGCACGCTCAAACATGAAAACCTTCTCACTTTTCCCCAGAGTTGCACTGGACACGTATGCCTCCTCAGCAGAGCTGCAGTCAGGCTGTCGTGTCCCACCGCCTGCAGGACTCTTCCCAGCTGGGTCTGCCCTCCCCCTCAGCAGGTCCCGGTGCTCAGCCACCATTTAGTGCACTCACATCTCCTTGTAACTTCTAGCATCTCTTCAGCACTCTTAGGAATCTACCAACATCCCATCACAACGCACCTTAAATGAAGGTTGAAGAAACATTTTGGTTTCAAAACAAAGAACAAAAGTATCACAGAAGTATTTGTTGAACTTGAGTTCTATGTGTTTGCACCTCTCACTGTTTGTACCTCTTACTGCACAAGGCTATCAAAAGTTTGGTCTTGAGATAGTGGAGATTCTCCTTCTCTAAACCTGTACAGTAAACAGAGTAACAGACTTGAAAATCAGACCATTTTCTCTTTAAAAAAAAAAATTAAAGTTGAGAAAAAGGTAATCTAAGGTAGGTTAACTTAACCTCAAGATACCTCTACTGATCTCAGAAGAGCTAGTTGGAGGAAAAAAAACACACAAACAAAAACACATGGAATCAAAATTCAAACCAAACTTAAGTTTTTTTTGCCTGTTTTTGGCAAACTATTTGGGAGAAACAAGGCCTCTGATACAGTAAAGGAACACCAGAGAATCCGTATTCAAAATAACCCCTCACATACATCACACCAATTAAACATTCATTTTTAGAAACAAGCTTCTCTTTCAAACTTTCCCTGGTAGAGCTAACACTGTTGCTCGTTCATGCTGTTGTACGCCGCTTTGGTATTATAGGATTTGATATAGCAAGCCTGGTGGGCTGCCGTCTACGGGGTCGCAGAGTCGGACACGACTGAAGTGACTTAGCAGCAGCATACTGTGTTTTAGTTATCTCTGCACATGTCAACTCTCACTAGACTGGTGATTTTCAAAGAGTAAAATTATCCAGCAGTTGTACTCTGAAATGTCATGGTCAATATAACAAATTTTTACTGGGTGGAGATGAGACAGCCCTATTGCATCTATTTTGCAAACTTTCAGAAGTAAATATCCAAAAAAAAAAAGAAGTAAATATCCACAAAATCTCAATGAAAGGAAGAGATAACTACAAATGACCAACTTTCAGTGAATGAAAAAGGAAATTAGGTTTTACTAAATGCCTACCTGCCATTTGCCAAGCATTTCCACATACTTCATCTAATTTTGTATAAACTTCAAATCATATAAAGCTCAGAACAAAGTACTGTTCTGGATCAGGAGGGACTTCCCTGGCAATCCAGTGGTTAAGACTTCTGTGCTCCCACTGGAGGGGGCAAGGGTTCAACCCCTGGTCCCTGATCGGGGAACTAAGATCTCACATGGTGTGCAGTGTGACCCCAAAAAATAAATACTATTCTGGATGATGAAAACAGGGCTCTAATGATTGAATCAGACCATTTTCCCTTCCCCCCACCCCCAAAATGAGAAAAAGGACAGAAGATATAGACCAACACAGATGAGACATCTAATTTCAATTACATTCAAGTGCCTGTCCTTGCCTGAATCTTTATCTTTTCATCACTATGGATAAAGGAAAAGGATCCTCTCTGTGCCTCCCATAATCCCGAAGGACTTCTGTATGAAGCTCCAACTCTTTGGGGGAAGGAGGTGAAGAAACGGTAATTTACAATTATTTTGCATCTCTAACATGAGAAATTGAGGTGGTATTTAAAATGTATTACACAATCACAAGCTAAAATGAACCTCCATAACAAACTAGATTAAACACAAACTACACCAAATGCAGTTGAGGGCCTCCATGCGGTTCTTTCAGAAACTTCAAACCAAAGAGTTCAGAGAGATTTCTACAACTCTGGTTTGCCCTAATGTTAACAGGGGAAAAAATCCACATCCCAATAGTGGGTGGTATTCTTTCCATAAAATGTTACTGTAGAGTATCACTTACTTATAGTGTCATTTCTATATATAAAGTAGAAAAAATAATTTTCTTCTCTAATTTAGTTGATCGAATTTTTTACAGCTAAATTGGTAGTAGTTTAGAAAAGCTATATGACTATGAACAATTTAACTTCTATGCCTCAGTTTTCTTTTTTGTAAAATGGCACCAGTCTACCTGTATCTACCTATACCATAATTATCCCAAGTATTAAAGACACTACGTGATACACCCTCTTAATGGTTCCAAAGCATTCCCTTAACTCATCAGTCACTGCTGCTGCTGCTGCTAAGTCGCTTCAGTCCTGTCCGACTCTCTGCAACCCCAGAGACGGCAGCCCACCAGGCTCCCCTGTCCAGAGCTTCTCCAGCAAGAACACTGGAGCGGGTTGCCATTGCCTTCTCCTCAGTCACTGCTGCCCAGTGCTAAATACATCTATACAAGTTCTTATTCATTTTGGGCTGATCTGACACAAAATACTGAAACTTGAAGAGAACACCAAACACACCACTACAAGCCATCTGTAAACCTGCTTAAAAGTACTATCAATATAAACAGTACGCAAGATAAGTCACTGCACGAAAACACTTGAATCTTTACATCATGTGTAACAACCTGAGAGAAAAGCTTTTCTAAACTACCAAAAACTTTAGAGAAGAAAATTTTTTCTTCTAATTTACAGAAAATGACAGTTTAAACTATGATATGAAATACCAAAGTAAATGCAGGTCAATATATGAAGGTATATGATTACTGTTGATGAGTTAGGCACAAACAAGAATATAAAATATCATTAAGAGAATATTTTTCCTGAATTTTGTAATATACAAAGTATTTGTCAACTTAAACATATCTGGTGTGATTTCTCATTCCAGGTAAATATCACTTTCATAATTAAAAGATAATGCGTGTAAAATACCTGGCATCGTTTAACACTGTACTACCTTAATTTACAGCAGAAAAATAAAGTACTAATATTTTCATTTCAAACAGAAATACAGAAGACCAGCTAGCTTCTCCCTCATAAAGCCCAGGCTATTTGCACTGAGCATTTAGGTAGTGAGGAAAAGGTCCGAAAAAATTAAAATACAGTGGTGGAAACAACTCTTAAAGTGATAGTACCATTTTTGAAGTCTGAGAAGCAAGCATTGTGAAACATGGAAAATTGTGGGAAATCCCGGGAGAAGGTAACTTTGAACTAAGGGGAAGACTTTTCTCAGCTGAAAAAGGTAACTGGGGGACCAGTGGTTCGGGCCGCACTTCCTCTGCAGGGGGCAAGGGTTTGATTCTTGGTTGGCATGGCCGGGGAGCCAAATAAATAAAATCTTTTAATTTTTTTATAAGTAGTTGGGCTTATAAAACTAAGTAAAATGGAAACCAGGAAGTGAAATCAAAATTTCACTCTATAATGTACTGTCAATTTAGAATTTAAATATTTTGTTTTGGCTTCCTCAAAAGTATAAAACAGCTCCAAAATGTATTGGGTATATTGAACTCTTTTGAATATAATTCAAATTTCCTTAAAACTTTGTCAACTATTACCTACTCAGCAAGAACTGATTCAATCGTGGAAATTCAACAGTTGACTCTAGTACTCAGCAAGTTAAATCGGAAAACAGCAGAAAGAGTAAACAAAAAGCAGAGACTGGAAGAACTAGCAGTACATCACCAATGTATTATCAGTGGTTAATAGAAAATTATTTACAAATGTTACAACTATTCCAATTCTCCAAACGTAACTTTAATTTCACTAAATCATTGTTAGGAATCACCTGTTACAGCTAGTTAGAGGGAAATAAATCTACTGCACTCAGTCGGAATTGTTGGTAGGACTCCCAACACTTCCTGGTATACACACAACTGACTTTTAACCTCCTCCCTTAGCATCACTGGCGCCCAGAATTAAAGACTCTTGAGTGTTTCCCTGCAGTCAAAGCTCCCTTTACAAAAGATTCTTGCTGAAAACTCCTAAAGAATTAACTCTAGGTGAAGTGTTCAAAAGAATGCACGGCGAAGAGCGAACTCCCCTAGACAGCATGCAGCGTTTGAAGGAGCTACAAAAACCTGGCTCCGACAGTCGATTTCGCTAGTCTTTTTTGTTTTAATCCGCCTGGGGCAGCAGCATAGGTTGGAAGGCGGAGACTGAAATCGCCTGCCAAGCCTCGATCTCGGTCACACAGAGGCAGTGCCTCCCGGTTCACGCCAAGTCCATCCCCCACCCTCTTTCGCCATTCATCGCGTTCCCCTCCCCTCCCCCCATCATGTGACCGCAGCCTGGACTCCAGGCTTGTTTTTCCCCTCGGCTCAACTCCACCGCGCAGGCGCCAAGGAGTCCATTCATTCGAACTGCGTAACAATGAGCCCCGGGGCCCAAGGGCTCCGCGAGCTTCCCAGTTCGGCCCGAGCCCCCCTCGGCCCCTGAAGAGGCGGCGCCTCACAGGAGTTCTCCACCCGCGGCCGGCTGCCCACCCCGGGCCAACCTCCGACCCTCCGCCCACTCGCGGGGAGTTGAAGTCAAACTTTCCTGGGCAGCCCCAGAGTCGCGTCGGCCCCCTTTCCCCCGCCCAGGCCCGCCCCATCTCCTCACCCGGCCCGGCCACCCACCGCGCCACCCGGCCCAGAGCGCCTTCCTCGCAGACGCCTCCCAGCCCCCGCCCCAAGACCCCACGGACCGTGCCGACGCGAAGCCCAGGTGAGCTCGCGGGAAGCGCCAGTCCGGTAGGTTCGCCGCAGGCCGGTATCGGACGGTTAACTGCCCCCGCCGTCAGGAAGAGGACAGCCGACCCGAGTTCACCCGGCCGCCAGATACCCTGGAGATACTGCCCCTCCCTTCCCCACCCCCACCCCTTCCCGAACAGAAAGACAACAAACGGCCGCGGAGTATAAGCAGCCCCGGCGCGGGCCGCCCCGGCCGCGACAACACCACCAGCAACTCGCGTATCCCCTCTACAACTGACGCCGGCCTCCCCGGGGCGCGTTACTGCTCCCGCCGCCGCTCTTAGCCCTCCACCGAAACTTTCCTACTTACCAAACCCGTCGCCATTACCAAGTCTTTCAAGCTTCGTCTTCCCCCTCCCCTCAAACCCCCGGGGGGTTGAGCCTCCTCCCAGCTGCTTCGCCTTCTTATTGGCCTGCGGCACTGCCATTCAATCGTTTCTCCTTCCTATTGGTTGATACCGTGGTCCGTCTCGGTGGGCGGGCTTGTATTGACTTTTGTGTTGTATTTATTGGGGAAGACGAAGTGTCAATCACCAGGGTGAGCGCTTCGGATTGGATTACTGCCGAGACTCCCGGGACTCAAGCCAAACATTGCCTCCGAAATGGATTGTGGGTTCGTAGTCTGGGTCTGGCTGTGTTTCTCTCCGAGATTGCACGTCTGGGGAACGGGTTGGACTACATTTCCCAGAAGTGCGTGCACGGTGCAGTCTTGATAGTAAACAAGAGTCATAGGGACACGTGTATCAGCTCGTTTGTTTTGGTGTCTGGGACAAAAAGGAGGGGGCGGAGGAAGGGAGTGTTTTAAAGCTTTGGCCTCATCTCTTCCTCTGGGCCTGTGCTAGCTCTCAAAGCAGCCTCAAGCTTCTCGCAGTACCCATTCCGGGCCATAAACAGCCAGAGTCGCTTGCAGCTCAGAATTTGGCAAGAGGCCAAGGTATTGTTTTAGTGCGAGGGGAAGGAGATGACTGCACAAGCGGAAGCAGTCCTGCCTCGAGGGGGACCCAGTCACCCAGAAATCACGGCCCCAGGCATGATAGGGATAATAAAGGTGGTGCTGGGGTCCCGTGGGAAGACTTAACATTTCTTTATCCTGAGCCTGGCTTCGCCCCTCCCTGAACAGCAGCTTGAGGTTTCTCTGCGGACTCTGTTCAGTTCACCCGAGATTTTTTGAATGCCGGCTGCGTGCCAGGCACCGAGAAGCTTGGGGATGAACAGTGAGAAGCTCGGAGGTCTGGACAATTTACAAAACTGTGAAGCGGGAGGTGGGGTCATTACTGTTGACTTTCGAATTGAGGAAAGGCAAATTGATGTTTTCTGTATTTGACCAGCTTACTCGTTGTTTAAGGTAATACGGAGGGATATAATGTGTGACTTAAACGGATGAATTTGTGAATCGTTATCAGGGTTTCTCTGGTGAGTTTCAGTTTAACCGTTTTTCCTCTTCGGAGGTCTTCCACTGATCAAAGAATGTCTTGCTACTTTGTTTCCACTAGGAGTTCCTCCTTAAGTTACGAATTCTCTGACTCAGAGGAGGATGGCTTCTTTGGCATTATAGTTACCTTCATTTTAAACAAGGCTGTCCAGTTCCTAGTCTATAATTGATGTTTTTACCATTCCCATTACAAAGGCATTATTAAGCTTTTTTTCCTTTGAACTTTTAGTGTTTAGTCATTTAAGCTATGCTTTAGGCTTTATATCTTTAGATCACTATATGCATGTTTAAGAGGAGGAAAACATATTAGAGAGAAATCTATAAAGTCAAACTTTTGGAAAGGAGGCTTAAATCCTTGCTAGTGATTCCTTTAAAACCCCTACTTTTCTGGAATTTTTAAATCTGAAAGCCACGGAACAAATATGGAAATCCAAAGTAACTTTCCCATACTGAAACAAGTTTTCAAATTCTTTTAGGGATTCCCTGTTTGAATCCTTAAAGGGAATTATAGAATAGTCCTCCTTACCATGTGATAAAAGATGGTATTCAGATCAAATACAGATCAAAGATTCTGTATTCACAAATACTAATCAAATTATTTTGTTTCCTAAAAATAATTCAGAAGGCCAATAAAATGCCTAAATTTTTCCCTGAGTAAAAAGGACAATATTTGTATTTATCTTCGTTCAGAGATTAATGGAGTGACCCCAGGACTCAACTGTGGCCCTGCTGTTTTGTGTATTTTTATTTTCTTTCTTCCCTTTTTTTACCAGTGGAGGTTCATTGCGCCTCAGAATTGAAAAAATTGAAAAGATGAACTCCACTGTTTAATTTCCTGACAAAAAGAAAAATCCGTGGAATTCACTTGATCACTGAAAACTAAAATCTCAGCTATTAATGACTAGCTCCCTCCAGGAAACTAAAAACCTTTCCCACCATCCAAAAAATGAACTTTCAAGAGCTGGTACCACACCATTCCCGCCCCCCACCCCTCAACACTGCATGAACCATGAGATCTGCTTTTGGCTGAACCTTAACTAATTTTAAAAGGTTTTCTGTTTCAAAGCGTTTAGTAAAAGGCTTAGTGGAGATATTTTTTTATTTGTGAACACAATGGTAGGAAGAATGGCACCTTCATATCAAGCTATTGTACATTATTAGAAATGATTGTCTTTTATTAGTACTATAAAGGTTTTCCTATCCATTCATTCAGAAATACCTATTTAGTTCCTACTATTGGTTGACCACTGTGCTAATTCATATGGATACAAAGATATAAAATATTTTCACATACTCGCATTTTTGTCCGGGTCATTAAATAGAAGAGTAAAATTCTCTTGAGTTAGTTCAGTCATAACTGATTAAATGTCAGTGTTAGAATCTCTGTACCTTTAAATGGACAATTAGTCTATCTTTGGACTCTCCTGGGAAGCTAAATGCTTACCTTATGCACCTATGTATATTTAATAGGAACCTCATTATTCATTTTTGGATGACTAAGAAAACCAGCCAACTCAGCCAGAACAAAGATCAAAGTACAAAACCAGTAATATCTCCTTAGAATATAAATTCTACTACATCACTAAAATATATATAAAGAATTTTTGTACCAATTACTTATTATTTATATGTGATAAAATATAAAATGACATTTTATATAATAGATATAAAATATTTTAGCTCAGTGGTGAAGGATCTGCCTGCCAATGCAGGGGATGCAGGAGACACAGGTTCCATCCCCATAGGTTCCATCCCTGGGTCAGAAAGATCCCCTGGAGAAGAAAATGACAACCTACTCCAGTATTCTTGCCTGGGAAATATGGTCAGAGGAGCCTGATGGGCTACAGTTAATAGGTTTGCAGGGTCGGACACGACTGAACCTGTAAGGGATTTTTATATATACTAAAGAACATTTGTTCATAACATACTTCCATGATAAAACTGACATTAAAAAATCAATTTTGGGAATTCCCTGGCAGTCCACTGGTTAGGACTCAAAGCTCTCACTGCCAAGGGTGTGGGTTCAATTCCTGGTCAGGGAATGAAAATCCTACAAGCTGTAACCAAAAGAAAGTTCAAAAATAAAATTTTCTTTAAATAGCATCTACTTCTGGTCAGTGCAAATACCATACACACATACATATTCCACATAAACTATGCCCAAATATGTTAAGAGTTGTTATCCAAAATCAAAATGTCTTCAGCAATTTGTAAAATACTTGTTTTCATACAGAAACATCAAATTCTAATTTGTTTTTTAAAAACTAGATAAAGCTTATTTAGGGGTGAAATTACTGTATTCCAACGCAGTTGGCATACCAATGACCACTGGGCTAAGAAACATAGAAGTTAAAGTACATGGCATTGCTTAAATATTTAAAATATCACTGTTCAAAATGTTAAAAGGTAAGCAAGCAAAGAAGAGGAACTAAAAAGCCTCTTGATGAAAGTGAAAGTGGAGAATGAAAAAGTTGGCTTAAAGCTCAACATTCAGAAAACGAAGATCATGGCATCCGGTCCCATCACTTCATGGGAAATAGATGGGGAAACAGTGGAAACAGTGTCAGACTTTATTTTTGGGGGCTCCAAAATCACTGCAGATGGTGATTGCAGCCATGAAATTAAAAGACGCTTACTCCTTGGAAAGAAAGTTATGACCAACCTAGGTAGCATATTCAAAAGCAGAGACATTACTTTGCCAACAAAGGTCCGTCTAGTCAAGGCTATGGTTTTTCCTGTGCTCATGTATGGATGTGAGAGTTGGACTGTGAAGAAGGCTGAGTGCCAAAGAATTGATGCTTTTGAACTGTGGTGTTGGAGAAGACTCTTGAGAGTCCCTTGGACTGCAAGGAGATCCAGTCCATTCTGAAGGAGATCAGCCCTGGGATTTTTTTGGAAGGAATGATGCCAAAGCTGAAACTCTAGTACTTTGGCCGGCTAATGGGAAGAGTTGACTCATTGGAAAAGACTCTGATGCTGGGAGGGATCGGGGGCAGGAGGAGAAGGGATGACAGAGGATGAGATGGCCGGATGGCATCACCAACTCGATGGATGTGAGTCTGAGTGAACTCTGGGAGTTGGTGATGGACAGGGAGGCCTGGCATGCTGTGATTCATGGGGTCGCAAAGAGTTGGACACGACTGAACGACTGAACTGAACTGAAGCAAGCAAATGAAGCCAAGGTATTCAAATTAGGAAATGGAGCACAGATTCCTACACGTTTTCTCTCATGTCTGTCTGGGATGCTAGGCCTTTCTCTGTGTATTTTCTTTTAGTTACCAGTCCAAAGTAGCTAATTTTAGATAAAAAGCCATTAAGATCACAGGAGTAATATGTACTTAACTGTGTGGTGTGTGCTCAGTCACTCAGTCTGATTCTTTGCGGCCCCATGGACTGTAGCCCACCAGGCTCCTCTGTTCGTAGGATTTCCCAGGCAAGAATACTGGAATGGGGTACCACTTCCTCCTCCAAGGGATCTTCGGGACCCAGGGATTGAACCATGTCTCTTTTGTTTCCTGCATTGACGGACGGATTCTTTACCACTACACTGAGCCACCTAGCAAGCCACTTAAATGTGCTACACTTAACCATTTTTGCTTACATTTACCTCCCCCCAAATCTGCATTATTTCTTCCTTCCATATTTCTTATGCATCTTTTTGTCTGGTCCATATCATATGCATCGTTTTGCCCAGGCAATCAATAAATATTATAGATACCTGCTGAACAGATGAAAAAAAGGAAATAAGAAGATGCATTTTCTTATTAATATATAGTATGTTATTTTGTATGTCATAAGTTGCTTTGAACACTGACCCCATTACATATAGTTTCCGTATGGTTTGTGTCACTTGCTGTGTCTACTCATCACCAAACACTGCAGCTCCTTCAAATTACATAGCAGATCATAATGTGCACTATAGTAATACAAAAGTGGAGGATATTTCAGTTCAGCTTTCAAAACCAATTAAGAAAGAAAAGACTTGCCAAAGATGTCTTTATAGTGAGCCCCTCTCCTAATTAAGATATTTGGCTTTTAAAAATGTCATTTGTATACATTTCAAGAATATAGTCATTTTGTAAAGAGATTCACTTGTATTAAATGTCAACCTTCTACCTAAACGCGGCAGTGCAGTTCCAGGGATCCAGGACTCACTCTCTTGTTCCTCAGCAGGACTGTGGTCATGGTAGGTTTTAGGGCAGAAATGGAAAATCAGGAGTTAGAAGCAACTTTATCCAAGGTTGTGCCTGGGCATATTTACCACTCATGAACTCATTCAGAGGTTCTACTTGGTAAGCTTTTATCATGTGAAATATGTAAGACATTGAGGATTCCATTTCTAGGTGGTTACAGTCAAAGAGAAGGCTGCTGCTGCTGCTGCTAAATCGCTTCAGTCGTGTCCGACTCTGTGCGACCCCAGAGACGGCAGCCCACCAGGCTGCCCCGTCCCTGGGATTCTCCAGGCAAGAACACTTGAGTGGGTTGCCATTTCCTTCTCCAGTGCATGAAAGTGAAAAGTGAAAGTGAAGTCGCTCAGTCGTGTCCGACTCTTAGTGACCCCATGGCCTGCAGCCTTCCAGGCTCCTCCTTCCATGGGATTTTCCAGGCAAGAGTACTGGAGTGGGGTGCCATTGCCTTCTCCGAAAGAGAAGGCAGCCTTTGTTATTTCAGAGTCCATTTTCAGCTCATTGAGCTTCCCTGGTGGCTCAGTAGGTAGAGTCCACCTGCAATGCCGGAGACCTAAGCTCAATCGTGGGTCAGGAAGATGATCCGGAGAAGGAAATGGCAACCCACTAGAGTTTTCTTGCTTGAGAAATCACATGGACAGAAGAGCCTGGCAGGCTACAGTCTATGGGGTCACAAAAGTCGGACAAGAACTTAGCAACTAAACCACCCTAACCCCCTCGTGCCTGGGGAATAAAACCATTTTTCCAGTTTTTTCCAAAGGCAAGTGCCTGATGCACAGTGAGACCAAAGGTGTTGGGAGCAGAGAAAGGTTTAAGGTTTACAGCAGAGTCGGACACGACTGGTGACTTCACTTTTACTTTTCACTTTCATGCATTGGAGAAGGAAATGGCAACCCACTCCAGTGTTCTTGCCTGGAGAATCCCAGGGACAGCAGAGCCTGGTGGGCTGCCATCTATGGGGTCGCAAAGAGTCGGACACGACTGAAGCGACTTAGCAGCAGCAGCAGGCCAAGCAAGGAGAATGGGCACCTCATGTTCAAAGAACCCCAGACTCCCTGGTGGGGTTCAGGGAAGAGTCTCTAAGGGCAAAATTTGGGGTGAGGACACAGGGTGTGTGACTTTCCACTGATGTGCTGGCGGAGAGGTAACAGGAATCTTGGGTTCAGCCTGAAGTTACCATCCTCCCCCTGGGTGGGAGCCTTAGTTCCTGCAAAAGAACTCAGAGATGTATCAGATGGTTATGAATGTATCTCTTCAAGAGAAACCACAATCCTGTGCTTTCTCTGCACTGTTACTCACTGCTTTTCCTTTCTTTTGGCATTCCCTTGTTTCCCTAATGAGTTACTTTGAATCTGCCCTCTGAAAATAAGCAAAGGTCTAGGAAGCTGAAGCTTTTCCCTACAAACAAGAAACAGGACATGAAAAGTTTCCATACCCCATAGGTCCTGCTTGGTTTCACAACTGAGTAATAAATGCATCTACTTTAAAGATTCAGTTATAATTGGTACTAACAAAACATTTCATGTATTTACATGTTACAGTGGCTTGAGTTTTTTAGGAAGATGGCAAGACCCAAGCTGTGGTTAATCAAAATGTGGGAACACCACCTAAGAGATGGCACTTCATTTTTATGGCAGAGACAGTTACCTCCGTAAGGTCTACCATCACATCTTTCCATATATAAATGTTACCTTTTCAGGACTTCCTTAGCAACTTTAAATTTACAAACTTAAAGCATAAAAAGGGACAGAAAGACCCAGATCTGTTGGTCAAAGAAAGTCTTCCTTGGAAACTCTGTACACATTTGTCTATATACCAGGCTCAATTACATCATTATTCAGAGAATATGAGTGTGGACAAAAATTAAAATGTTACCTACCATTTCAGTAAACAAAGAATGTTGCCTGCCCTCAAGCCAGTAGCTATTGCAATCACCCCTGCACCCTGAGAGGAATTCAGGATGGGAAAAAGACAGGATACTGGCCCTAGATGAGAAAACCACTAAAATCTTTTAACTTGAAATATCTATTTTTGTGTGTGATTAGCAATGATCTTTTGATATCTGACTACTTTTTTTTTTTTTTGGTCTTTTTCAGCAAAAACTCCTATGTATCCTGGCTCCTCCCTTACCTCTTTGGAACAGTCCCTCAGGGTTATCTGAAAGGCTGTTTCCCCAGGCTATAGTCCTCAGTTAAATTCCCCAAATAAATATCTCTCTCAACTTTTAGGCTGTTGTGGGCTCCCCCCCCCCCCACCCCAGTTGAAGTATGAAGCCAAGAATTGCATGGGGGAAGCAAGAGACTCACGATTGCCTGAGTTCTGCCATGGATGCACAAAGTAAATGATTTTGGTGGAATCATGGATTTTTCTCACTTATACAAATGAAACTGATTTAACTTCTTGTAGTGACTAATGGGCACACAAGTCCTCCACAAACACCTGGTTTACCTTACTGCTTTCATTTCCATAGTTCATTTTACTTTCAAGGTGTTGTTTTTTTTTTTTTTTTTTTTTTTAAATACCCGTATAGACTATTTACTAACAACTGTATAGTTTCAGTTGCTCAACCAGTTTTGCTGCCTTGAAAAGTATCCTGGAGCAGGTAAGAGTTTGTCTTAACTCTTGCTCCAATTTTTTTTCCTTCAGTTTCTTATCAGAATTATTTCTCATACTCAACATGAGGCTGTACCTCACACATTTATTTTAGAAGCCAGCATTCCTTATTATTCTCCCTTATGAATTTTCTCCCACATGTGTTAGTAATTCTGTTTCTCCCTTAGTTATTAACATTTTATTTAGATTTGAGACTCTCCTTTCCAGTTGTTTAAGCTGGATAGTACAGCTCATCCAGATGTGTTACTTAGCACTCTAGGCTTATACATTATTAATGTTCTTTAAGAATGCCAAAGGCCATCTAGTCCTTATTAGAAATATAACATTTCTTGAAAAAAATTAGGCAAAATTATATCCATATTTTAAAGATGCTTTAGAAAGAAAAAGGACTCAGCACTTAATCCTACATATTCCAATAAAATCCGAAGTTCTTGCTTCGTGCTGTGTAACTTACAGAATTGTAAAGCATTTTAAAGCGTCTGCTAGCCAGGTTTCTAAGAATAAACCAAACACATTCACACAGCATGGATCCCAGGTAGTGTTTTACGTTTATATGCACCAAGCCCTAGTTTGTATCAACAGGACACACACACACACACACAAAGAAAAGCACCTTTGTATTAAAATTGAGAGTCCTCCCAGAATTCTTAGTCATACATGATGCATGCTTGAATGAAACATCAATAGAGAATTTCCAAACAGAAAAACTCTTGGCTGGTGATTAAACAGGGGCATCCACAACTCAAACTTGTGGTGTTTTAATTACTTTAACACAAACATTCCCTAGTTAGCCAGCCAGAGTTGGTTATTCTAAATGGCTGACTGAGTCTGCAACATATCACAACTATCTGTATCACATATAACCGATAGTTAAGATTTTTAAAAACCTCTCGTCCTACAGAACCACACTTTCTTGCTGCAAGATGCCCAGATCTTACCTTTGTTTTCACATATGCCGGACCTCTGTCATGCATTTCACATAGTATAATGTGCACTACGGAAGTCACAGTAAAGAAACAAGAAAGAAAAAAAAACACCTCAGTAATAGTATTTTATTATAAAACTGTGCTTTATTATAAGGAAATTTTAAATATAACCAACAATACTGAAAATAATGTAACTGGCATTTACAGCCTTAGTCAGAGTTCTTTATTAAACAGGCATTTGTAGTTAACAATTAGCTTATGCAACAAAATAGGTAACTTGAAAAAGTGAAGGAAGTTGAAAATACAGAATGATAAACCAGGAAATTGTGGTTGTTTTTTTCTTGTTCGGTAGACATGACTTTTAAAATCTGAAATATTATAGAAAACAAGTCTGCATTCAGTAAGCTCTCTTCCCGTGGGAAAGTTTGCAAAGTAGTTAAAACTGTCCTAAAATGTGGCTGAAGGTGTATATTTTACATACTTCTTATATGTACATTATCCAATTCACATATCTTTACCACATTTTCATTATACAAGCAAGACCAGAAACATTCTCTAATAAGACCACACTAGCCACAGAATTTTTTTACCCATGTATATATTTCTTTGAAACATATTTCCCAAAATGAAATTGCTGATTTAAAAGGGAACAACTATTTAGAATTAATGTCTCTGGACACTGGGGTCACATAGTCCTAGAATTCATGTAAGAGTATACTGCTTTGGTGGAATATAATTAACTCATTTTATGTAGCAGGATAATAAGCATTATCAATTATCAACAAAAATCTATTCAGCTGAGTTCATTCTGCATTTGCAGAATGAAATGAATGCAGTTGAGAGTCTATATTAAAGCAAGTGGAGAGGCCTAATGATATACTTGGAATGGGCAGAAATTCCTTTCATCCTTATATATGTTTTACTTAAAAGAATTTATTTCTCCCACTTTGGAGGAAACCCATGGGAACAGATGTCTGCAAGGATGTTATTACACATGTCTAGTGAAGAACAAAGAAATATCTATGGGCATGTTGATAAGGACCCCAAATATTTTTGGTATAGGAGACTTTTTTTTTTTTTAGCATATATAATAAGATCTTAGGCTTTTAGAAGACAACAATTAAGTTTAAAGAACATTTAAAAATATTTGTGACATTAAATGTCAAACATTTTTAAAGATAACAGAGAACTGCAAAAATGTAAGAAGGAAGCATAGATAGATGCTTTATGAGGAAAATAATGACCTTTCATCTAAAGACACTTTCCTGTTGTTGTAATGACTAAACTGCCTGTCCTTAAAACCACTGGAATATGTAGGCTACTGACATTATACCCAAGAAGTCAAAAGGTACTTTATTGCAAAAATATAAAAGGTTTTAAAATTGCATAAGATGTTTTATACCATTTCACCAATAGGCCAAGGCCAGCACATAACTTATCAAGCCAGAAAAACTTTAAAACAAAAATGGTTAAATTGTACTTACTATATCTAGTGAGTTGTAAAAAGAATGTGATGCCATGCTGTACAGCATGATTCACTGGCAAGTTCCCTTTCACACGGGTGTAGTCATAACATGTCAATCTGAGTAAGTCAAAATGAATACACATTGCCTATGATAACATCCTTTAATTATCTTCTTAAACACAGATACTTTCAATATATTACAATCATCTGAATCTTTCAGTCAAATCATAATTTTGTGGAGTAGAAAGTCATTTTATCAGTATGTTGATATTTTTTGATCTACTCTTTTTAGAAAGTGATGTTAAAGCCTATTGACTATTAAATATCTATTCTGTTTACTGATACATTGTAAATGTAAAAAAAGGAAAAAACCTGAAATCACAGAAAATGCTTGGCATCTACACAAACACATTCTCAGTGGACTAACCACTACTGTGTAATTTTGTCACTAGAGGTCTTGCTCCAATACTTTTGCTTCATGCAGTGGGTTCAACAATATCCATGTTTGTTCCAAACAGGGCAACTAATTGCTCTTCATAGGTAGCGATGTTCCTTTTCATAATTTCCATGCAAGGTCCCAAAAGCCTTTCAAATGCTTGCACATCCATGGCTAAGAAGAGTGGAGAATAAAAGAAAAATAACATTCTTTACAAATCTGGAATTTCTAAGTCACTTATGGTACCTATTTCACATATGTCAATGACGCAATGGCATTTTTGCATAAATATCAGATACAAGAAAACGGCATAAAGATAAAAACATTCCACTTCAAAAAGGAAGCAGCCAGTGGCCCGTGGCCATATGACGTTGTATTGGAAGTTCCTGATCCAGGTTAAAAGAATGAGGGATTGTTATGACAAGACCTTGGAATTTTACAAAATAAATTCATTTTTATGTTACCATTTTAGCAGTATGAATTCAAGGGTGGCAAGGTAGTGTTTTCTATCTTGTTTTCCCTCCTCAGGGTTTACAATGCAATGCTGTGAAGACCAAATGTTGCCCTTTACAATTTTTTTCTCTTTTATACTAGGGTCTAGTCAATTCAAAATGGCAGTCCAAATAATGATTTTGTCCACTTCTGTAAGTATATGCTCTATGTTGCTTAGATTGCTTGTCTCGAGCATTTTTAAAAACTGAATTTATATGAAAATACGATCATGCTATCATTGAAATACAAATTAAAATTCTTTTTTTTGTTTTTGCTTCTTAAATTTACAGAACTAAAAAAGGCAGTGTTTACAATAGAGTGAATGGAAATTCTTGCACTGCTGGCAGCATGCAAATAAGTGCAAATACAAGTGATTTGGCAATAGATATCAAAAACCATAAAAAGAAAACCCACTTCCAAAAAGCATTTCTCAGGAAAACTCCTATCATGTGAAAAAGCAGTATATGCACACACCCCCACAGAAAAGCTCTCCTCCACTGCGCAAAATGGAGCCAAAACTCAAAGATTATGTAACAGTGGGAAGTGAGTAAATAATTCAGTGTGTATTTAAGCAATGTTAATATCTGATGTAATAAACATGAGAAAATGCCTAAGCTATCATGAATGAAAGAAGCAGTTTACAAAACTGATTTAAAGCTGAAAACATACAAATAAAAAAGGATGATAAGGAATTATAATAGGATGTGGAAATTGCTGGGTGGTGGTGGTACTGGGTAACTCTTAGTTTTTCCTACCTTTCTGTATTTCTCAAATTTAATGTGAATATATATTTTATTATAGAAAAAAAGTAATGGGATTTCACTCACATCATCTTTACTCCCTACTGTATAACACCTCTATCTACTCAGAGAAATTACCTGTCAGCTTCTAAATTTTTCTTTTTCATCCAAGTGTAACACTAGAGTAATACTATACTTATTTAAAACCATTTAAAAAACAACTTCTCTAAGAAAATTCCGGGGATACTTGCAAATCTTAACACTGAAGCTAAATTTATTCTACTGAACTGTGGATGAAGAGTACAGAGTAGCTAATTACTTTTTAAATTAATTTTTATTGGTGTATAGTTGATTTATAATGTTTATTACTTTCTGCTGTACAGCAAAGTGAATCAGTTTATACATACGCATGTATCCACTTTTTTTAGATTCTTTTCCCATACAGGTCATTACAGAGTATTGACTAGTTTTCTTAAAGAAAATGTCATCTGTATTAATATCTCCTGAGTTATATTTTTCATTACTAAAATAAGTTATTTCTCACATATTAAATCTCTGCTATATATAGATGCCTTCCAGCTGAAGATGGCCCTTCTGTTCATGGCATTTCTGTGTGGTACACAGAAGTAATAAACAGCTGAACAAGATTTTTATTGAGCTATGACAAACTTGAACTTTTGTTTCCTAATCCTAGGATGAGAAACTTTTCCTACAGACATTTCAACTTCCCCTGCAGAACTTAGTGTACCTTATAAAAGTGCTGTTTGAGGGGTTTTTTTTAGCAGAAATGGAACACAGTGCATATTGTTAATTTGAAAAATTAGATGTAAAGCTTGGTACTCAGAATTCTTATCTTAACAACATACTAAAATGTTATTTCATGTCTATAAAAAAGAACAATGTATATGTGTATGAAAATTTTTCTAAGAAGTTGGCTTCTACAAATTGGCTTGACAGTGCAATGAATCCTAATCTTGTATTCTGTTGGGACCATAAAACTTGTGAACCCAGTAAAATAATCAGTGTGACACTGAATACGTACAATACACACAGAAGGATTTCAACTGGGGCAAGTGTGCCCTGGGCCGTGAGTCCTACCTAAACATTTGACGGTCCCGATGGCGTGTGCGGAAGCGGCTCGGGGCTTGTTCGTTACCAGAGCCAGTTCGCCGAAGTACTGTCCTCGAGAGCACCGAGCGATTTCAACTGCACCGTTCTCCTCCACCTCTGACTTACCCTGACAAGGTGATGGAAAGTGTTAGCGTTCACTCAGCTTAAGAAAAACAGAATGAAGCTTAGTCAGGAAAAAAAAAAAAGTCTATTATGTTACTTGTTAATATTTCATGGATTTTTAGGACTTACCTTCCTTTTCATAGTAATTTTCACTTCTCCGGATTCTACAATGAAAAAAGAATCAGCCAAGTCTCCCTGTCAGAATAGAATAAAAACAGAGGGTGAAAAATGCAACTTTAGTTGACAGCAATCCTGCTGCCCACCACACTCTGAAATCAATCCCATGCCAGTTTACAGATCATCTCCTGAAAGCTGAAACCCCACAGAACAGGTTATGGCCCCTCCTAAGTTGAGATGTTATGATCAACAATTATAGTGTAACCATTTCATTTGTAAAATCATCTGAAATGATATACTGTCTACTAGAGCATTTCTGCTAAAACTAGCAAGAAAATATAGCAACTAACACCAAGGTAAGAATTTCGCTCAAACTGCAGCCTGGATAAAGCACAGACATGGTCAGAAACATGAGCACTGTTTCCCAGCAGTGTCCCTCCGTAGCTGCTCCTATGCTGAAATGTGCCGCCCTGGGTCGTTCCTAACCTATGAAGCCAGAGCATGGCAACCCTCGATAGTCCAGCAACTCCGCAAGTGGAGAAAGCAGGCAGACGAAGCAGTGTGTGTGGGCCCTGATACCTGTCCCGCAGGTGGCTGGGGGCCAAATTTTAGATGCTGGGTTACTGACAGCCCACCTCAAGGCCCAGAAGGACTTCTCAAAGAAAGTGTTGCCATTTCTAACTACACAGCTGCGTTTTCTTGTTTTCTTTTTTGAACAAATTTCCTTGACTTCCAATGATGCCTTATGAATTAAGTAATGTAATACGAAAGATGACATTGACTTTCCTAAGCCTCTCAAAGTGATTCTGGAGAAACTCAGGTATTTCAAAACTCTTTACTACAATTCAAGAAATACAGTATCAGATTATAATATATCATAAGGAATGCAGAGTCTCCATTATACTATAGCTCAGACATATATGTTTATAAACGCTTAAAAGACAACTATCTAAAGATACCTTTAATAAAGTCTCAGTATACATATGTCTTTTCCCTTACCTTTTATCAGGCTTTCTATAAGACCTTCATGCGAAATATTCAAGTGTCTTAAATCATACAAGGTCTATCAACTGCCATGTAATTTCATTTTTAAAACATGCTCAAATTGCATGTAGAACTAATGAGTTAAGTTCTGTTGGTTGGTTGGGTCAATGTCAGTTTGCTAGTTTTGATGTTGTACTAGTGATACAAAATGCACTGGGAGAGATTGGGTCAAGAGCACATGGGACTTCGTGTTTTTTTTTGTTTGTTTGTTTGTTTTTGCAGCATGCTGTGAATCTATAATTCCCAAAATAATTGGGAAAAGTCATTTCAAAAGTGCTCTATGCTTTGCAGCTTTTCAATTTGTATCATGGAATCTCAGCCTTGTTCTCTAATTTGACAGACTGGGGGTGGCAGAGGGGGAAGACTGACCGATGTACTTGTTTATTTGCCTTCTAAACTAATTCTTTTCTCAGCCTCCCAGATCTTGAATCTTGTTTCACATGTATGAAAAGAGACAATATTTTAGATAAATATTACAATATAGTATAATATTAATAGGAAAATTACCCAATTTGTTAAAAACCTGTTTGTTTTTTTTCAGTCTTTATTGAATAAACAAATTCAATTTGTTATAAACTGCTTCTGTGGGTTTTTTTTTTTTATGTTTTGGGTTTTTGGCCATGAGGCATGTGGGATCTTAGCTCCCCAACCAGGGATTGAACCCGCACCCCTAGCTTTGGAAGGTGAAGTCTTAACCACTGAACTACCAGGGAAGTCCCCAAAAAACCTGTTTAAATCATGCAGTCAATGCTTCATACTGTAACTAGGAAATTAGCAGTATCATTGATATGCTTTTATCTGTAAGCTCTGTCTCTATAAATCCTACTTCTGGGTAGGTCTGTTCTAACCAATATGTGTGTGTATTGCTTCAGGTTCTAAATGGGATTTGAGAAAAGCATTATGGGTTCAAGAGCATGCCGGCCCCCTCAGTGCCTGGAGCCAGTGAAGTACATGGTGCAACATGTCCCCTTCTTGGTTAATTTCATGGTTTCACCAAAGAACCGATTGTGCAGAACTTTACACCTTCCAATGCACCTTCTGGGTCCTTATTAATAAATGTTATGAAACGATTACCAGTTTTTTTCCCCTGTTATAAATGACATCTTAATTCTCTATATACATGTGACCTTCACATCTGGTACAAATATAAAATTATGCCTAAATCCATTGGATGATTTAATATATATTTCCTTTAGATTTAATTAAAAAAAAATTTAGATAGCTTGATGGCTATAAATTAAGCCATTTTAAATAGATTTGGCAGGAAATTATTATATTAATCCATCACTACATACTAATTATGGACAATGAAAATTTTATTAAGACAGAATATATAAGAATCTTTTGGAAAATAACCTCAAACTGAGCTCCATAAAAAGTATTATACCTGAGCAATGATTTGTTCTCCATCGTTGTATACTTTGGTGCCTATCACATCTACCACTTTCAGGCGTTCAGAAACCTATAAAGGAAAAAAGATAATACAGTTGACCCCTCAATGATATGGGTTTGAACTGTGCACAGTCCACTTATCTACAGATTTTTTCCAGTAAATGTACAGTTGCCCCTCAATATCCACAAATGTGGAACCCAGGGCCACGGAGAGTCTGCTGTAAGGGACTTGAGCATCTGCAGACTTTGGTATCCACCAAGGTCCTAGAACCAATCCCTGTGGAAACGGATGAAGAACTGCATGAAACAAACTAATCAGGCAATCTTAACTATTTCATGGGTTTAAAAATGGTAGCCTACAGGCCAAATAAACTGAGCAATGTGTGTGTATATTAATAAACCTAATTAATATAAAAAGCACAATCGCTCAGTGGTGTCCAACTCTTTGTGACTCCATGGACACAAGGCTCTTCTGTCCATGGATTTTACCAGGCAAGAATACTGGAGTAGGTTGCCATTTCCTACTCCAGGGGGATCTTCCCAACCCAGGGATTGAACCCATGTCTCCTGTGTCTCCTGCATTTGTAGGCAGATTCTTTACTCGCTGAGCTATCAGAGAAGCCCCATTATATGAATTACTTGCCAGCATTTTAAACAAATTTTTCATAAAAACTTGAATTTCCAGCTTCTCTTGAAAAATCAGAACTGTCAGCAACACTCAGCCCATATTTTCATGTGGCATAAATAAACTCTGGTGCACCAGCAGCTGTTTCTTAAGATGGAGCACATGCTCTCCAGTTTACCAAAGTCCCATCCTGGCGTGGTTTTCTTCTTTGTCACTTGCCTAACTCTGAAGGCATTTGAATTTCCAACTCTGACCTATTTTTACTTAAACAGATCTGCTGCTGGAGAAGATGAGCTGCCCAATATGCATTCTGAAACGAGGCCTGAATTTCTACCAGGTGAATACTGACAAGCCAACATAGGGATATGTCAGCAGGTAGGTCTGTCAACCCCAAGGATTCTGGCTGAGAGGCTGGAAGGATGGTATTACTATCACTCAGGTGGGGAAGAGAAGGAAGGATGTTTGGGACTTGTGGGTTTGAGATATCTTTTAGATATCCTAGAGGAAATGTTAAATATGCAATGTTAAATAAGCCTGGCTTGGGTGGGGCCTTGCACAGTGATGTCAGTTTTAAGAGGCATCAACATTATAGACATTTAAAGCCAGGGGATTTGACAAGTACAGCACGGGAATAAGTGCAGCCTGCAAAAAGAAAGAGAGACCTTGGGATGCCAATTTTAAGAGGAAAGGAATAAGGAAGGAGAGGCCAGTGAGGACATTCTGTATTTAGATAACCTCTTCCTGTAAAGGCTACTGCCTACATTTATGTGATTAGTGTAAGTCTGCTTTTAGAAAGAGACCTCATACAAATCTGCTGTAGCTGCTCCGAGGAGTCTATTATGTGTAAACAACAAAATAGATACAGTTACAGGCAGTAAAAGAAATACTAAGCTATTAAAACAATGTAATCTTTTCAAGTGAAAATATAGATAATTATTCAAAGAAACCTTCTGCAGAGCTAAGCATTCCTAACAAAACAGAAGCTTTTAAAGCAAAATAAAATAAAAGCACAAACATATACTTACTTCCAAAGATTTAAGGAATGGCAGTGACTCAATAAAGCTTTCATACATTTTTCTCTTTTTGGCATTATTTTTTACAATTATCCTCCTGAAGGTTACCCTGTCCTAAAGGCAGAATATCAAATATGAAGACAATTAAAAGGTAGACTTTATGAGGAAAGAAAGTTTGAAGAGATAGTTTCATTTTATTCCCTGTAAGAAACAAACAATAATTGAAGATTTTCAAAATAAAAGATTAATATTATTATACTTATAATACAACTCATTTCAGATTTTTATTTCCTTAAGCATTAATATAGAACCATATAAAATGTTATTTTCATGCTTTTGAAGGAAAGCAACAATTTACTTTTAATTCAGAACAGAGATCTGACCAACATGTAACTAGTGGGCTAAACCCAGGAGGTGGCGCTGTTGCACCATTAAAAAAATACCAGCTTCTGTTTTATTTTTCTCCCCAGCTTTTTGAGATACAATTGACTTGTAATATTGTTTAAGGTATACAACATGTTGATTTGATATACTTATATATTGTAAAATTATTACCACAGTAGAGTTACTTACTACCACAAAAAATTGTCATTTTTTTGGTGTGTGGTGACATTTAAGATTTATTCTCTTGGCAGCTTTCAAATATATATTGACGGTGTTGTTAACTATAATCATCAGGTACACTGGGTCTTCAGAACATATTCATTTTATAATTATGCCCCCCAGCCCCTGGCAACCAACATTCTACTCAGTTTTTATGAGTTCAAGCTAGCACTGAGTTTTTGTTATAGATAACAGCCCTGGAGTGTTAAAGTTCAGTGGGACGTGGTGTGCTTTTTTCTTTTTTTTTTTTTGAGATATAACTGGCATACAGCATCATACTAGTTTCAGGCGTAGGACATAATTATTCAGTATTTGTATCCATTGTGAAATGATCACTACAATAAGTACTTAACATCTGTCACCATAAATAGTTACAGAATTCTTTTTCTTGTGATGAGAACTTTAAAGATCTATTCTCATAGCAACTTTCAACTATACAATACAGTATTATTAACTGTAGACACCATACTGTACATTACGTCCCTAGGATGTATTTTTAACTGGAACTTTGTACCTTTTGACCCCCTTCACCCATGACCAGCCTTTTATTTAAAAAACAAAACAGAAAATCTGGGTGTGCATCCCTTTTAGTAAAGTGTTGTTATATATCTGTTTCAGTTATACACAAGCACACACACATATGCACTGGTTGCGACATTTCCTCGTGTTTCTTGTGGGCTGCAGTTAAGAAAAAAATACATGGAAACCAGTAGTATTAGAAAATGTTTTTAAATCATGCAATTACAATGTAAAGAGAGCTTGAAAAATTATTGACTCTAGGATTTTTTGTCACATCCACATATCAGTTTTCTTTTTTAAAACTGTGCACAGAGAAACTACAACTTTCTTGAGTAGACTTTGATTCCAGTGTTTATCATGTTCATTTTCTTCAAATGTTCCTATGTTTATACTATTTAATCTCAAGGATCCAACACTGAATTGAGGAACGAGGGAAAACTTTATAGGTAATGGCTCAAAAAATGGTCTTTCTACAAATTTTACATTTTAAAAATTCCTACAAAACATTATATTAGTTCTCAGTTAAGAGCTCTCAGAATCATGTTAATTTGGCATACACTGATCAACAACTATACTTTTAATACAAAATAAAATTAACAGGGATATGTTCTTTAATTAATAATTACTATGACAACATATTGAAAGTGAAAGTGAAGTCGCTCAGTCGTGTCCGACTCTTTGCGACCCCATGGACTGTAGCCTACCAGGCTCCTCTGTCCATGGGATTCTCCAGGCAAGAGTACTGGAGTGGGTTGCCACTGCCTTCTCCAGGGGATCTTCCCGACCCAGGGATTGAACCCGGGTCTCCCACACTCCAGGCAGACGCTTTAACCTCTGAGCCACCAAAGGAACCGATAGGATAGAGAAAAATGCCAGTGTGGATGTAAGTATCTAGGAAATTAAACATCCTGTTTTCTAATTTAGTTTACTACAATTTTATAAGGGCTGTGATTTGGACTTGCACTCAATCATTTTTTAAAAAAGAAAAAATTTTTTCAAGATAACAAATAAAATTATTGAAATAATTTCCAAGCCTGGCTCTGCAGTGGAATCAGATGTGTTTTTTTTCAAAAAGGTTTCTAAGATCCCAGATTTTAATGACTCAAAATCTCTGCAAACAGCGCTCTGCATTTCATGAAAGCTCCCCAAATGACTCTGATATATAAACATGTCTGGGAAGCAGCTGCAACACCATTTTATGAACAAGGTTTATTACAAAACAGAGAAGACAAGAAATGGGTTAGCAATTTAGAAATTAACCACGGCAACAAGCTATGTGTCTCAAGAAAAATCTTCTACTGGTGGCCCACCTCTTGACACTCACTGTGACATATCAATAAAATCCAGAAAGTCCCATTTCAAATGTTTTCACCCCAGTCATTTCAATCGTCATCTCTCTGAATCACCAGCATGGTCATGTAGATCAGTTAATCCCCCAAGGCTAACCGTGACCTAGACTTATTTACAAAGTTGGACTATTCTACAAAGGACTTTTCTCTTGAGATTTGCTTATCTTCGCACCTGCACTTACATGGCAGAGCTCCAACCTGTTGGTCTCAAAAGCAAAATTCCTTTTCTATTTGACTTTGTCTGAAAGGGGGCTAGTTAGGCCAGCTGCTAAGAAAGCAGATTTGAAGTATTAATTATGTTAATGACTATAATTTAAAAAAAACACCCACTTCACTTATACACATACCCTAAGGTGATCATCACAAACTGCTCACTTCTCCAGAGCTTAAAACACGTGTGTGCTTAGTTGCTTAGTCGTGTCCGACTCTTTGCAACCCCATGGACTGCAGCCTGCCAGGCTCGTCTGTCCATGGGGATTCTCCAGGCAAGAATACTGGAGTGGGGTGCCATGCCCTCCTCCAAGAGATCTTCAAACAGGTACAGATTAGTAAAAAACAAAAAAAAAACTGAAGAATCCTTCACCCTTCCTGAGAACATAAGTATCACATATACCTGGAAATTGCTGGACCTCTGTCCCTAGTTTAAGGTTCCTTCCAGGGCTGAGAACTATCAGTACTCAAAGGGCCAACCCGCTAAGTATGTGACCTTGTTCCAAGGATGTGCATAAGGAGCCTTCCTTATCATGTGACAATCTGACCCTGCCTGGCAAGCCCACCAGGATGATTAAATTTTAAATGGTACCTTCTTTAAGGAAACAGATCACAACCCACTCTTGTGACAGTAGGTAAACACTTCCTAAGGGCCAAGTCTACTGGTTTTGAGTGTTTATTTTGCCGGCTTTGGGTATTCAAATCTCTGATTATCCTTTAGACACTTCAGAGGACAAGCTCCCTTCCACCTGAAACAATTCCAATTTTGCTTGCACCACTTAAAAAGTGACTCATGACATTTTTAAGAAGTAAACAGTAGCTGCCTGGGTCTCAGAAGAAGAAATGCACAAGTCTTGTTTCTCTGATCAAGAGGTATTTTTATTGGCTGAATTCACCTCAGAGTCAAAGGCTCAGTGGTGACTGAACCATGCTTAACTTCTGTGAGACTACAGATCTTGAAAAGGAGGCTTTAACAACCTTCCTGTAACTTCAACCTTGCCTCCTTCCACAAAAGGATTTGAGAGAAATAACCAAATAAACTCATGTCAGAACCATAGGGTGGGATGTTATCAACAATTTTAAAAGAAAACACAAGTAGTATCCACATTCCCTTAAATCAGGGCTACTTAAAGTGTGTTATGGGCACCAGCAGCCCCTGGTGCCTACTGGGAGCGTGTGAGAAATGCAGAATCACAGGCCTCATGCCAGACCCTATGAGTCAGATTCTGCTTTTTAACTAGATTTCCAGGTGATTCCTAAGCACCAGCTTAACCAGAGTCCAGAATCAGCTTTACTCGGATCTGCTACTTTGTCTCCTAAGATCTTTTATGAAAAGAATGTCCCTCACTCAAGTCTTTAAACCAAACTTTAAGCCTTATAGAAAAGGCATCATTAAGAAATTTTTCTTTTTGGATGGATTGTTTAAAAATTGGAGTATAATTGCTTTACAATGTTGTGTTAGTTTCTGTTGTACAACAATGTGAATCACCTATAACTATACATATTTTCCCTCCCTTCTGAGCCTCCCTCAAGAAATTTACTTTAAAAGCCCAGGTCTGAGAGTTCCAACCCTGAGTTGAATAAGTTTGTCTGTAATGGAGCCTAGGTAAGAGAATTTCTTTTTTAACACCTCTAAGTAATTCTGACATGCATCCACGTGAGAAACACAGACATTGAGTGTTTTTTCTCTACACAGTTGCTTGTCAATGCAGGGTTGTTACCAATCAATTTATACTACACAGAGAGTCTCAGTTTTCAGTGGTTATCTCAAGCAGGCATGAGACTCATGTGATGGACTTGCTCCAATACAGATTGTGGAGTCCCATAGCCAGTTTCTGAGTCAGCAGGCCTGAATCAGTAAGTGGGGCCTCAACGGGCATTTCCAGCAAGTTCCCAGTTGATAAAGATGCTACAAGGCAGGGGACCGTGCTTGGAACCAGAGATATTATACCTACCACAGAAACCTACCAGAAAAAAACAGCATTGAAGCCTCTGTTTATTTGTGTGACTGGCTGGTTTTTAAGAACGGGTAAAAGAGGAGCATTTAGGAGCACCTATTAGTTGCTTAATAAATTCTCTGATGACCGATGGTGATCCCCAAACCATCTACCTATTAAAACTAAAATACTGCAGCTACCTGGCTGCTAGCATAATGATTTTTTACAAATGACATTCAGGTCAAATAAATACTTCACTCACCAAACCCCACAGAGCACCAGGAGAGGTAGCAGTGATTGTAGCTGCTCTGGGTGTGTTGTACATTAAGGCCAGTTCGCCAAAACTCCCACGATTGTCATAGTTGCCAACACACCGTCCAACACCATCGCATTTCACATAAATATCAAATGTTCCTCTGGTGGATGCATGAAAAAGAAGACGTAAAAGTAATTCAAGTCAAGTCTCATCACAACAAAACATGAGCCTTTAGCAATAAAATCTCATTCATTTTTTAAGAATTACTTATTGCTTGGTCTTCTTGCTCAGACACATTCACTTGATTAAAATTTTAAATGTCTAGAAGGATGAACAGTGGGAAGTTCCCTTCTGCCCTGGTCCTGCCATTCAGTTTTCTCCAAAAAAGCCACAGCTCCCAGCTTCTCCATCCTTGCAGAGGTCTTTACACCTGGGAGCAGCGGGAGCTGGATGGATGCACTGGAAGCCTTCCAAAGGTGCAGGAAGTGACAGGAGCCGTCCCTGAGACTGAGGGCACATCCCCAAGGGTGACAGCTGGGGATGGTCTCTTCCTTTCTTTTCCTCTCTGATGACAAACAGTAATAAAAGGGCATCAATACATGACAAAGACACTGCCTGTTCCGGACAAGCAGGAAGAAGAGACCATCAATGGGACTAGGGTGAAGTCTGTACATGGGCCTGCTGGGGGCAATGAGAGTAAACAACACACACTTAAGATAAAAAAAATAAGGGATGAAAATATAACTGACTGCAACCAAAGAGAACAGGCAAAGAAAACCATCTGAAGGAATGCATGTGAATCTGCTGACCTCAATGAGCTCTGAGTTTAAGAATCATGGAGGCTAGTGACATTCACTATGTTAACTGAAAAGTTTGTTTCCAAAACGAACATGCATTACTTTTGAGATCAGAAGAAAATAATCTTAAAAAAGAATCAGATCAGATCAGATCAGTCGCTCAGTCGTGTCCGACTCTTTGTGACCCCATGAATCACAGCACGCCAGGCCTCCCTGTCCATCACCAACTCCCGGAGTTCACTCAGACTCACGTCCATCGAGTCAGTGATGCCATCCAGCCATCTCATCCTCTGTCGTCCCCTTCTCCTCCTGCCCCCAATCCCTCCCAGCATCAGAGTCTTTTCCAATGAGTCAACTCTTCGCATGAGGTGGCCAAAGTACTGGAGTTTCAGCTTTAGCATCATTCTAGCTCTAACAATCTGGTCAGCCATTACTGTACAGTACCTACAGGGTCCTTTATGATCTAAAGGAGGGGGGACGGCAAGCTGGGGCCCAAGACTGGTTGCCTGCTGCTGTAAATCAAACTTCACTGGAAAGACAAACACGCTGGCTGTTTCTGCACTCTCTGTAGCTGACCTGTGCCACGAGAGCAGACGTGGGTAGTTGCAACACAGACCTTGTGGCTTGCAAAGCCTGCAAAATTTATTCTCTGGCACTTTATATCATCTGGCCCTGTATGTTAGACTGACCGCTCATCTAAAGGTGGTAGAAATTCAGACTAAATATCCGATCCTGGTCTTCTAGATTTTTTGTGCTTATCTTTTAATTGGGTTCCTTTTTCTAGCAAATAAAACGCTGTTTGCATGTCACTGCACTCCTGATCCTTTATTTCTATTAACTTCATTCTCTCTGTGGAAGACTGTCTTTTCATATACTGTATCTGTTCAGGGAACATGGCTTCACGGCTTGTTCAAACACCTGTGAGGTCAGACAGGAGAATATTCTTTGGCTTTATTCTATTGGCTAAAGTCTAGCAAAGACAAAACAGGGAGTGCTTTTAAGATTAGGAAAGGATTACAGATGGTAAATATGCAACAAAAGCAAACACATGAGGTATTGGACAAAAGATATTCATGAATAAGAATAACCAGTTTTTAATATAATTCATGACTAGAATGGCTGTTTCAGGGATTCCTTCTAGAATTTGACTCATGGACAGTTATTTTTCAAGTACAGATTAATGTCTCTATTTATACATTTGCACTAAAACCGTTTTCTACATTTTTCTACTTTGAGTAGGGTAAAATATATAACAAATGCGCTGACGAGAAGTGCAGTGAGCTACCAGTCCTGCTAAAATCACATCAGTCTAAAAATCAGCTAAAATACTACGTGCTGCTTTTCATACAGATTTCGTCCCTGAGAACACGAGGCCCCGGGCAGTGCAGAGTCACAGAAAGACCACACACAGTGGCCAAGAGACCCAGGTGCTGGGTTGGCCCGCACTCATTTGCGTGACTTTCCAGACTCGCATCACTTTTGTGTGCCTGAGAATTTTCATCCGTCAAAAGGGTGATGAGGAACTAAGGGAAGGCACTGTGCACTAACGTAAGGAGGTTTTATAGTCAAAGTACCAACCAAACCAAAGTGATTCCTGTACGGTATCTGGGGTTCTCATATACTCCTACTACTCAATACAATTAAACAGTGAATTTCTGAGGTGTTTTGCTGAAGAAAACTGCTAATGGTACCAGAATCGTGACTTTAATTTACACGTGAGACCATTCTAAAATCACAGAGTCCCCTCCAGCCCTGGCTAGTGCAGCCCCTATAGGTCACCAAGGTCTAAGGGATGAGGGGCTGAAGGATTCACAGAGCATGCGGTCCTGATGCATGAAAGGTGCGTCCCACAGCCCAGAGCGGGGAACAGAGCCGACACAGACAGGTGAGGCGGCTTCCTGTGACGCCTCTGAGTAGAACACAGCTGGGCCCAGGGAAGCCAGTGTAACCCAGCAAGTCAGACTGGGAGATGATCCATGTTCTACACAAACGGGAGAGGCTAAGGATTCCAAACAGCTCATAAACACTTCCTCACTGCTTAACAGAAGTGGAGAAATGAAGGCTCAGCTCAGGCTGCTCTCCTTTAACATTTTAGGGTTGTTACCCAAGTTTTGTTTAAAACACACTGTTCTTTGATGAAGTGAAACACAACTTCAGTTTTCTGAAATTGTATTTTCAATATAAACACAAACCTTCTCACTTAAATAATTTCTCTGCAGAGTTTTTAGCAGGCAAATAGAATAATGCAGAAACAACTTCTGGAAGGGCACACAAACTACTCACTCTGCTGATGAGATGACGCTAGAGCAGTAGGAAAAGAGACTACCTTTTCACCTTAGGTCCCTCTGAATTTGAATTTTTTAAACCATGAGCATACTTCACTTCATTAAGCAATAATAAAGGAAACTTTTTAGAAAACATAATAGCAGATTGAGTTATATGGATTCAATATCCCAGATGTTGTATCACACTGCTGTTTTCATGTTAACAAGAGTACCCAATTCTGTGACAGGTGTAACTGGCCCTCAAGTAAACTTAACAAACGAGGAAGCTCCCAGTAAATGACTGAGATTTATTGATTCACCAAAAGTCAAGTCATCCATACATTATACCTCTTTCCTTGATCTAGCACAGTTTCTTTGCTGCTGCTGCTGCTAAGTCGCTTCAGTCGTGTCCGACTCTGTGCGACCCCAGAGACGGCAGCCCACCAGGCTTTCCCGTCCCTGGGATTCTCCAGGCAACACTGGAGTGGTTGCCACTTCCTTCTCCAATGCATGAAAGTGAAAAGTGAAAGTGAAGTCGCTCAGTCGTGTCTGACTCTAGCGACCCCATGGACTGCAGCCTACCAGGCTCCTCCGTCCATGGGATTTTCCAGGCAAGAGTACTGGAGAGTTCAAAGCAGGTTTATAGACCCAGTTACATAGGAATAAGGGTAGACAAGCAACAGGAATTATTGTATGTTAATCCGTCAGTCATTATAACACATTAAGATTTTCACAAAAGGTTCATTACATTTCAGGAACAAAGTTATATAAAACTTACCTATCGATTACATAAAAGTTGTCGCCATCATCACCTTGATCAATTACATGTTCCCCTTCTTTAACCAATTTTTCAAACATGGCATCTAATACTTGAGACATCTGCTCCTATTTTTCAAAAATAAAAGACATAATCTTTGTTTATCTAGAACATGTTTTCTTAAAGAACCACAATTAGCTCTATATTTTTGTGAACAAGCTCAAAGAAATGGAAATATCATGACTGCCATTGAGTCTTGTAAAAAACATACAGAACAGTCCCCTCCTCATCACATGCAAACCAGATGATTATATATTTACTCTCATATTCAGTACCTGAATAAAAGTAATTATAATTGGTCTATTTCAGAATCTTTGAAACTCTCACAACTTTAATACAAAAGGAAACTAACCATCAAATCATCATATACCTTGTGAAATATAACCTTAGCAACTAAATTTATCAGGTTTATAAAGAACTATTGCAAATGCCTTTTAAAGATATCTAAACTTTAAAAAACCTTTCCTATTTTAATCATCACTCTAATTTATAGATATTTAGCCAATTTAAACCCTGACGCCAATCCTTGTTTTAGCACCAAAAACAATACAGAACCAAAAAAAAAAAAAAAAAAAAAAAAAAAAAACAAAAGTAAAACCAAAAATGATTGTAGCAAACATTCCATCCATGTCCTTTATCACTAAGGTTCTCTTCAAGAAGCAACCATGTACTCCCTAGGACAGATGTATTAAAACTGAAGCCAGAGACATCAAACCTAGCAGTCAACAACTATCTTGAAACTTGGTTCTTCTAAAGTGTGCTTGACAAGGATTAAGAATAAACTCTGGATAGTGAGAATAAACTAGAAGGCCAAAGAAATCTTTCTTCAGAACAAGTCCTGGGACAATTCACAGGTCTTTGGCTAGTTAGAACAAATGGGTATGGAGAAATAGCGTGGTGATAGTAACATAAAATTCAGAAGACGTAGGAAGGGTTTAAGTCACTCTCTATGAATATAAAAAGACAGCAACTCCAACCCCCCAGGCCAAAACCAATTATTACTATAAACAAATTAAGGATTTGAAGATAGATTGGGGGGGGGGGAGATGCAAGTGGAAAACACAGGTTGAAGAAACAAAATATTCTGGATCAAAAGCACAAACAGACTACGTGTGATTCTCTTCTTCTTGAGACCCCATTAATATTTCACAGGGACCATGAAGGTACGACTCCACAAAGATGAGAACAGGAAGAGGAAAAGTGGAGGAGAGATTTCTAGAGCAAAGAGAAGTTGCACGAGGGCAGAGACAGGGTGCCGCCTAGAGATGGGCAGGGGGCCTGCGAGTGGAGAGGCCGGCCACCTGTCAGAGCACCAGAAGCTCCAGACTGGGAAACACCTGGCTGGTCAGAATGGGACTGAGACGCTGCTGAAAACAGAGGGATTGATTTGAAGTCCTCCACGATCAGCTGATACTCTCCTTCCAATGTCTGCATCCTGAACACAGAACATTAGCAACCAAGTGTTAATCCCAACTCTTCCCCGATACGAGATCAGTGTCAGGTTCTTAGGAGAAACTAAATGAATAAGACAGAACTAGAACAGTTACTGTGAAGACTGGTGCCCCGGAACAAGGACCTTCACCTGCTTGGATGAGGGGTTCCTCCATGAGAACAGCTGGCTCCTTGCCACCCAACCAGCAGGACAATGATGGACAGGCCTGCCCCACTTACTCAGGGGTCCTCGTCAGCTTTGCATAGCCCCTCTGGGAGCCTACAAGACTAAGATAAATGGCAGTACAACACCAATGAGCTAGAAAACTCAAGAACACTGATGAGCTTTCAGAAACTTTTACTCTATATACACAGAGATGTTCAAGATGATGTCATAATCAGGAGATGAAAAACAGGATGATTAGAAAAAGTCCAAGAGAAAAATGGGTAAGCTCAAAATTGAAAACATCATTACCAAATTTTTTTTCCTTTCAACTATTTTATCTTTTAGGTCAGTTTAAGCTCCAAAATCACTGCAGATGGTGACTGCAGCCATGAAATTAAAAGACGCTTACACATTGGAAGGAAAGTTATGACCAACCTAGATAGCATATTCAAAAGCAGAGACATTTCTTTGCCAACAAAGGTCCGTCTAGTCAAGGCTATGGTTTTTCCTGTGGTCATGTATGGATGTGAGAGTTGGACTGTGAAGAAAGCTGAGCGCCAAATAATTGATGCTTTTAAATTGTGGTGTTGGAGAAGACTCCTCAGAGTCCCTTGGACAGCAAGGAGATCCAACTAGTCCATTCTGAAGGAGATCAGCCCTGAGATTTCTTTGGAAGGAATGATGCTAAAGCTGAAACTCCAGTACTTTGGCCACTTCATGCGAAGAGCTGACTCATTGGAAAAGACTCTGATGCTGGGAGGGATTGGGGGCAGGAGGAGAAGGGGACGACAGAGGACGAGATGGCTGGATGGCATCACTGACTCGATGGACGTGAGTCTGAGTGAACTCCGGGAGTTGGTGATGGACAGGGAGGCCTGGCGCGCTCCGATTCACGGGGTTGCGAAGAGTCGGACACGACTGAGCGACTGAACTGAACTGAAGGTTCACAGCAAAATGGAGCAAAAAAGTATAAAGAACTGTCCTAAACCTGCTGCTTCCCCATACCTCTCCTCTATTAACATGCCCCAGAAGACGGTATGCTTATTACAAGTGATAAACATACAATGACATCAATATCACTCACAGTCCACAGCTGACATCTGGGTTCACTCGTGGTGCTACACACTCAGTGGTTTAAACAAAGGTACCCACAAAAGTGAAAATGTACCCACCATTACAGAATCTTCTTTAAGTAAATAAAGAACTAAGAAGGTACTATAAAATAAAAAACTTTAAAGAAAGTCAATAGATGAAAAGATAAGAGTAGGAACAAAGTGATATCAGAGACAACACAGGAAAGAAAATAATTAGGACAGTAAGGAATGAATTTTCCAGTAACAAAGGATGTACGTTTTCAGACTGAAAGGGCTCACTCATGGGCCAGAACCGCCACACTCACACGACCCTGTAGCTTTAGGACATCAAAGATACAGAACCGACTGCAAGGCTTCCGGAAAAAGAGGAAGGAACCCTTAAAAATATAAAAAAATGTTCAACTTCTCTCAGTTCAGATCAGTTCAGTCACTCAGTCGTGTCCGACTCTTTGCAACCCCATGAATTGCAGCACACAAGGCCTCCCTGTCCATCACCAACTCTAGGAGTTCACTCAAACTCATGTCCATCGAGTCACTGATGCCATCGAGCTATCTCATCCTCTGTCGCCACTTTCTCCTCCTGCCCCCAATCCCTCCCAGCATCAGAGTCTTTTCCAATGAGTCAACTCTTCGCATGAGGTGTAAAAGTACTGGAGTTTCAGCTTAACGTCATTCCTTCCAAAGAACACCCAGGACTGATCTCCTTCAGAATGGACTGGTTGGATCTCCTTGCTGTCCAAGGGACTCTCAGGAGTCTTCTCCAACACCACAGTTCAAAAGCATCAATTCTTCGGTACTCAGCTTTCTTCACAGTCCAACTCTCACATCCATACATGACCACTGGAAAAACCATAGCCTTGACTAGACGGACCTTTATTGGCAAAGTAATGTCTCTGCTTTTGAATATGCTGTCTAGGTTGGTCATAATTTTCCTTCCAAGGAGTAAACATCTTTTAATTTCATAGCTGCAATCACCCATCATCTGCAGTGATTTTGGAGCTCCCCAAAATAAAGTCTGACATTGTTTCCACTATTTCCCCATCTATTTCCATGAAGTGATGGGACCAGATGACATGATCTTAGTTTTCTGAATGTTGAGCTTTAAGCCAACTTTTTCACTCTCCTCTTGCACTTTCATCAAGAGGCTTTTTAGTTCCTCTTCACTTTCTGCCATAAGGGTGGTATCATCTGCATATATGAGGTTATTGATATTTCTCCCTGCAATCTTGATTCCAGCTTGTGCTTCCTCCAGCCCAGCGTTTCTCATGATGTACTCTGCATAGAAGTTAAATAAGCAGGGTGACAATATACAGCCTTGACGTACTCCTTTTCCTGTTTGGAATCATTCTGCTGTTCCATGTCCAGTTCTAACTGTTGCTTCCTGACCTGCATACAGGTTTCTCAAGAGGCAGATCAGGTGGTCTGGTATTCCCATCTCTTTCAGAATTTTCCACAGTTTATTGTGATCCACACAGTCAAAGGCTTTGGCATAGTCAATAAAGCAGAAATAGATATCTTTCTGGAACTTTTTTGCTTTTTCTATGATCCAGCTGATGTTGGCAATTTGATCTCTGGTTCCTCTGCCTTTTCTAAAACCAGCTTGAACGTCTAGAAGTTCATGGTTCACGTATTGCTGAAGCCTGGCTTGAAGAATTTTGAGCATTACTTTACTAGCATATGAGATGAGTGCAATTGTACGGTAGTTTGAGCATTCTTTGGCATTGCCTTTCTTTGGACTTGAAAAGAAAACTGACATTTTCCAGTCCTGTGGCCACTGCTAAGTTTCCCAAATTTGCTGGCATATTGAGTGCAACACTTTCAGAGCATCATCTTTCAGGATTTGAAATAGCTCGACTGGAATTCCATCACCTCCATTAGCTTTGTTCGTAGTGATGCTTTCTACGGCCCCCTTGACTTCACATTCCAGGATGTCTGGCTCTAGGTGAGTGATCATTGTGATTATCTGGGTTGTGAAGATCTTTTTTGTACAGTTCTTCTGTGTATTCTTGCCACCTCTTCTTAATATCTTCTGCTTCTGTTAGGTTCATAGCATTTCTGTCCTTTATCCAACCCATCTTTGCATGAAATGTTCCCTTGGTATCTCTAATTTTCTTGAAGAGATCTCCAGTCTTTCCCATTCTGTTGTTTTCCTCTATTTCTTTGCATTGATCACTGAGGAAGGCTTTCTTATCTCTCCTTGCTATTCTTTGGAACTCTGCATTCAGATGCTTATATCTTTCCTTTCCTCCTTTGCTTTTCATTTCTTTTCTTTTCACAGCTATTTGTAAGGCCTCCTCAGACAGCCATTTTGCTTTTTTTCATTTCTTTTCCATGGGGATGGTCTTGATCCCTGCCTCCTGTACAATGTCATGAACCTCCATCCACAGTTCATCAGGTACTCTGTCTATCAGATCTAGTCCCTTAAATCTATTTCTCACTTCCACTGTATAATCATAAGAGATTTGATTTAGGTCATACCTGAATGGTCTAGTGGATTTCCCTACTTTCTTCAATTTAAGTCTGAATTTGGCAATAAGGAGTTCATGATCTGAGCCTCAGTCAGCTGCCGGATTTGTTTTTGCTGACTGTATAGAGCTTCTCCATCTTTGGCTGCAAAGAATATAATCAATCTGATTTCAGTGCTGACCATCTGGTGATGTCCATGTGGAGAGTCTTCTCTTGTGTTGTTGGAAGAGGGTGTTTGCTAGGACCAGTACGATCTCTTAGAAAAACTCTATTAGTCTTTGCCCTGCTTCATTCCGTATTCCAAGGCCAAATTCGCCTGTTACTCCAGGTGTTTCTTGACTTCTTACTTTTGCATTCCAGTCCCCTATAATGAAAAGGACATCTTTTTTTGGATGTTAGTTCTAAAAGGTCTTGTAGGTCTTCATAGAACCGTTCAACTTCAGCTTTTTCAGCATTACAGGTTGGGGCATAGGCTTGGATCACTATGATATTGAATGGTTTGCCTTGGAAACGAACAGAGATCATTCTGTCGTTTTTGAGATTGCATCCAAGTACTGCATTTCGGACTCTTTTGTTGACTATGATGGCTACTCCATTTCTTCTAAGGGTTTCCTGCCCACAGTAGTAGATATAATGGTCATCTGAGTTAAATTCACCCATTCCAGTCCATTTTAGTTCGCTTATTCCTAGAATGTTGACATTCACCCTTGCCATCTCCTGTTTGACCACTTCCAATTTGCCTTGATTCACGGACCTGACATTTCAGGTTCCTTTGCAATATTGCTCTTTACAGCATCGGACCTTGCTTCTATCACCAGTCACATCCACAACTGGGTACTGTTTTTGCTTTGGCTCCATCCCTTCATTCTTTCTGGAGTTATTTCTCCACTGATCTCCAGTAGCATATTGGGCACCTACCAACCTGGGGAGTTCCTCTTTCAGTATCCTATCATTTTGCCTTTTCATACTGTTCAT
The DNA here is from genome assembly GCF_019923935.1 of Bubalus bubalis. Taxonomy (NCBI): domain Eukaryota; kingdom Metazoa; phylum Chordata; class Mammalia; order Artiodactyla; family Bovidae; genus Bubalus; species Bubalus bubalis. Next base: position 47,824,610 of record NC_059164.1, on the reverse strand, counting down.
GGGGTCCTCAAGGCAAGAATACTGAAGAGGTTTGCCATTCCCTTCTCCAGTGGACCACATTCTGTCAGACCTCTCCACCATGACCCGCCTGTCTTGGGTTGCCCCACGGGCGTGGCTTAGTTTCATTGAATTAGACAAGGCTGTGATCTGTGTGATCAGATTGACTAGTTTTCTGTGATTACGGTTTCAGTGTGTTTGCCCTCTGATTCCCAAGCCCGGGAGCTGACTGTGGCTCAGATCATGAACCCCTTATTGCCAAATTCAGACTTAAATTGAAGAAAGTAGGGAAAACCACTAGACCATTCAGGTATGACCTAAATCAAATCCCTTATGATTATACAGTGGAAGTGAGAAATAGATTTAAGGGACTAGATCTGATAGACCTGATGAACTATGATGTACCTGATGAACTATGGATGGAGGTTCGTGACATTGTACAGGAGACAGGGATCAAGACCATCCCCACGGAACAGAAATGCAAAAAAGCAAAATGGCTGTCTGGGGAGGCCTTACAAATAGCTGTGAAAAGAAGAGAAGCAAAAAGCAAAGGAGAAAAGGAAGGATATAAGCATCTGAATGCAGAGTTCCAAAGAATAGCAAGGAGAGATAAGAAAGCCTTCCTCAGTGATCAACGCAAAGAAATAGAGGAAAACAGAATGGGAAAGACTAGAGATCTCTTCAAGAAAATTAGAGATACCAAGGGAACATTTCATGCAAAGATGGGCTCGATAAAGGACAGAAATGGTATAGACCTAACAGAAGCAGAAGATATTAAGAAGAGGTGGCAAGAATACACAGAAGAACTGTACAAAAAAGATCTTAATGACCCAGATAATCACGATGGTGTGATCACTCACTTAGAGCCAGACATCCTGGAATGTGAAGTCAAGTAGGCCTTAGGAAGCATCACTACGAACAAAGCTAATGGAGGTGATGGAATTCCAGTTGAGCTATTTCAAATCCTGAAAGATGATGCTGTGAAAGTGCTGCACTCAATATGCCAGCAAATTTGGAAAACTCAGCAGTGGCCACAGGACTGGAAAAGGTCAGTTTTCATTCCATTCCCAAAGAAAGGCAATGCCAAAGCATGCTCAGACTACCATACAATTGCACTCATCTCATATGCTAGTAAAGTAATGCTCAAAATTCTCCAAGCCAGGCTTCAGCAATATGTGAACCATGAACTTCCAGACATTCAAGCTGGTTTTAGAAAAGGCAGAGGAACCAGAGATCAAATTGCCAACATCAGCTGGATCATGGAATAAGGAAGTGAGTTCCAGAAAAATATCTATTTCTGCTTTATTGACTATGCCAAAGCCTTTGACTGTGTGAATCACAATAAACTGTGGAAAATTCTTCAAGAGATGGGAATACCAGACCACCTGATCTGCCTCTTGAGAAACCTGTATGCAGGTCAGGAAGCAACAGTTAGAACTGGACATGGAACAACAGACTGATTCCAAACAGGAAAAGGAGTATGTCAAGGCTGTATATTGTCACCCTGCTTATTTAACTTCTATGCAGAGTACATCATGAGAAACGCTGGGCTGGAGGAAGCACAAGCTGAAATCAAGATTGCAGGGAGAAGTATCAATAACCTCAGATATGCAGATGACACCACCCTTATGGCAGAAAGAGGAACTAAAAAGCCTCTTGATGAAAGTGCAAGAGGAGAGTGAAAAAGTTGGCTTAAAGCTCAACATTCAGAAAACTAAGGTCATGTCATCTGGTCCCATCACTTCATGGGAAATAGATGGGGAAACAGTGGAAACAGTGTCAGACTTTATTTTTGGGGGCTCCAAAATCACTGCAGATGGTGATTGCAGCCATGAAATTAAAAGACGCTTACTCCTTGGAAGGAACATTATGACAACCTAGACAGCATATTCAAAAGCAGAGACATTACTTTGCCAATAAAGGTCCGTCTAGTCAAGGCTATGGTTTTTCCAGTGGTCATGTATGGATGTGAGAGTTGGACTGTGAAGAAAGCTGAGCACCAAAGAATTGATGCTTTTGAACTGTGGTGTTGGAGAAGACTCTTGAGAGTCCCTTGGACAGCAAGGAGATCCAACCAGTCCATCCTAAAGGAGACCAGTCCTTGGGTGTTCATTGGAAGGATAATGCTGAGGCTGAAACTCCAAACTACTTTGGCCACCTCATGTGAAGAGTTGACCTACTGGAAAAGACCCTGATGCTGTGAGGGATTGGGAGTAGGAGGAGAAGGGGACGCCAGAGGATGAGATGGCTGGATGGCATCACCGACTCGATTCACATGAGTTTGAGTGAACTCCGGAGTTGGTGATGGACAGGGAGGCCTGGCGTGCTGCGATTCATGGGGTTGCAAAGAGTCAGACATGACTGAGCAACTGAAGTGAACTGACTGATATGCCTATCTGTATGTCAGTAACACATTCTTTCAATTAGTGTAGCTTTATAGTAAATACTTTTCAAAATTTATTTATTAATGTATAGTTGATATATAATATTGGGTTAGTTTCAGGTGGTAGAGTAAAAGTTTTGAAATCTGCAAGTGTGAGTCTTCCAACTTTGTTCTTTTTCAACATTATTTTGACTTCCTGTATGGGGCCCCTCTTGTATGTACAATGTTAAAACATTAGACAAAGCAAACATAATGTGTGTCCATGGTTTAGCTTTATACACATAAATGTTACTGTTTTAAACTTTTATAAATAATTTTTAAAAAGAATATGTAATCTCTGTAAATACAAATATACTGTTTAGTGGAAAAAAAAAAAAAAAAAAGAACCAGGCAGAACACTGTGTAGAGTTTGTTGCCACTAAAATTTTTAAAAGAACTACCTGTATATACATAGCATAACCCTGGAAAAATATGCATCTTAGTGCTAAAAGAACTTGACTCCTGAGAAACTGGATTGCTGGGAAACAGGGATAGAAGGGAGACTCTCTTTCACTGACTACTTTTTGTTCCTTTTGAATTTTTGTAAATTATATATGCATATGTTGTTGTTGTTGTTTAGTCACTAAGTCGTGTCCTATTCTTTGCAACCCCATGGACTGTAACCTGCCAGGCTCCTCTGTTCATGGGATTTCCAGGCAAGAATACTGGAATGGGTTCCCATTTCCTTCTCCAGGCGATCTTCCCAACCAAAGGATTGAACCCCGTCTCCTGAGTCTCCTGCACCGTCAGGCAGATTCTTTTCCAATGAGCCACCAGGGAAGCCCATATATGCATACTGATTTAAATCTAATTAATTAAATTGCCAAACTCTCCATTTGAACCCATAATGTAATATTGTATCTTTATGTGAGTTAAGGAAAACTTTTGGAAGAAAGATGGTGATCATTTTGCAGGCAGTGGCTTTCATCCCCTTCCTAGGTCCCTGTGTGAGCTCTGGCACCTACTTGTAAAAGAAGAGCCAGGGCTGGAGATGAAGCCAATGGGTCTGTAAAATAGTGCTTTCTTGATGTGATGCTAATTAGTCCCACGGGGACCAAATGAGTTCATCAATCCAGGCAACATATGGTCACCTATCAAAATTACAAAGTTTGATTAAAATGGTTTACAAATATTTTATTTTCGCTTACTGTTTATATTTCAACTTGTTTAGAACAGGTGGATGGGGAATATCAGCTTCATTGATTAGCTCTAGTCCTGGATGTTAAATGTAAAAAAGGATGAAATATAGTGCCATATAATAACTTTTCGTTATCTTGGAATTAGCTGCATTTTAAAATATTATAAAGCTTAAGAATTCATACATGGATGTATGAAAAAGTAATCCCTGCTAAAATACAGAACAATTATTTCTTTTAGAACTTCTATGTGTGACAGGTGTCTGTTCTAGACAATCAAAATGTAATTTCCCCATAATTATGCACAGAGTGCAAAGAATGTAGGAAATATTTAATATGCAGAGGCTTATCTCAGGGACTGACAGCTCCTGTATGAAAACCACATCTTATTCGCCTACAGAATGCAAATTTGAGACTGAGCTCTGTAAAAGGGCTCTGACTCCCTTAAAAAATAACAATTTACTCTCCATTAATGAAAGAGCCTATCATATAGCATAGGACAATTATTTCAGTTTGCCTCAAATTAGAAGTATTTCAGAAGAAACATGGCCTACTGAGTTGAGCATTAAAATATTCATGAAAAGAATATCTTCAAAGAGATTAATAATTATAAATGCTGGGCTCAATGTATGAATACACAGAACTCCAAGAAAAAATGTTCTGAGGTCTAGGAGGTGCTAGATTTTCAAGCTAAACAACGCCTTTAAGAAAGTCAAATGAGATAGTGGATACAAAGCCACGACTGTGCTTCTTGCTAATTCGTAATCATGGCTTCCCCTTCCTCCTTCCAAGTTTTCCCTTTTCAGGGAAAGGCACCAGATATTGGGGCTCATCCAAGACTCTTTCTGTTAGGCCTCAATTCATTTGATCACCAAGGACCAACTTCTGCTCGTCCTGAGTACTTTATGAAACCATTACTTTCTCCCCTTCCTCGGTTGAGTCTGTGTCTTTTCCCCTTAACAAGGCATGGATCGCTGTTTCCTCACTGGGCTCCTGCCTGTCCCTCTCTCACCTTTAATTCCACCCCTACACTGTCACCACAGTGACCTTAGACACCCCTGATTGTTACTGTCTCTGCTTACAATGCTACTGCCTACACAGAGCGTGTGTCCACTGCTCCCATGTGGCATGCCGCACGGGTCCTTCCTGACACAGCACGTGCATCTCAGCCCCCGCCAATGGATGTCTTCCACTTCAGACTCCAGTGTTAACACGCTCCATTTTTTTCTTTCAACTGGAGATTTCTGACTCATTTTCTGAGGCTCAGTTCAAGTGTCTCTCTGGCTTCCTGGATCCTCAGGTGGGGCTGAGAAGCCCTCATCCTTCCCTAGCCCTATATTACAGCATTTATCACATTTTACCAAATGGATTTTTATGTGTATTTGAATCCCTCACCAAGTATAAGTTCCAAGAGCACAAGAACTATGTCTAAGTATTTTTGTGGCATCCTACGCTTTATACAGGCCCTGGAACACAGTGGGTGGTCAAGGGATTGACCTGAAAGGAGCTGCTATATGATACGCAGATTATATAAATGGAATATGTAATTCAATTTAAATGCATTTGGGTTATGGCAAAAATATATATATGATAAAAAACTAGAAATTTGCTTAAAATATGAACTTAAAATCTTCAACCGGCTATGTTTGGGGATACATTTCTTATTTCAAGTGGTTATTTTCTGAGAAAAATTAATTTTTACTTATTTATATTCTGTATTGTTCTTAGAAGGATTTAAGATAGTAGAGAAATAAATCAAGATGATATGAGATCAAATTCAAAAAAAGATCTTTTGGAAACAACTATATAAATATGTTTACTTTTTCCCAATAAAATATTCAACAATGGTAATTTATGAACTTGGTAATTTCATGAACTGACTTTTTCTTTTTCGTCCTTACAAACTGTGACCTTTATATATATATAAGACCTTCAACAGAGCAGTACAATCTTTAAAAAGTCTAAAAAAAATCCTGTTTATAAAAATAACCACTGTATTTAAGTAAAGATGCTCCCTGCCAGAATACACAGGAAAAGTTTTATTACTATTATTTTTAAAATGTAATCAAACTTTCCACAATGCTTTGAAAGAATTAAAGTTGCAATGGTAAGAAAAATCAATTTACTTTAGAAGATGGAACAGAACAGGCAGCATCCGAGGAAATTATAACTGGCAGCTATTTCACTGATGCCTGTTATCACTGCTGAAGCATTAAAATACTGGTTGAAATGAACAGGAAAGTAAACAAACAAAATAGCATATGGTAGTACCAAAATACTGCCCTAGAGTGTCTTCACACTGGGTTCTAGTCCTTCCTACTCAAAGTGTGGCTGTGAGAGGAGAGCACTGCTATCCCCTGGGAGCCTGTGAGAAATACAGACTCAGGCCCCACCACTGATCTACTCATCAGAATCTGCATTTTAAACGATATCATCTGATGATGTACAGGCAGATTAAAGCTTGAGAAACTGTTTTTGGTGACCCTGCAATTTTCCCATGCAAACTTCTAGCCTGAAAATAGAATCTCCTTGCTGAAGCCTATTCCTAAGGATAAAACTAAGGGTTAATTTCATAGCTGTCTTCTGTATCTATCGGTAGCAAAAGAATTAAATTCTAAATTAATTCCAATACCAAAATTACCATCTTAGACACACACACAGACAATGTTGTATCTTTTCACTAACAATTATTTGAATTCATTTTTGTGAAAGATCACTAGCGATCATAGTTTCCATGTCCTTCGTTTCATAGAATCATTATCATTCTAGATAAAAGTAATCTAAGATTATCTGGAAGCCCATCAAAATCTTTTAGTCCCTTATTCTACTATTTAATACTACCAGGAAATTTTTCCACTCATAAACTAAACTCCTACACTTTCTATCTTAATTCCATTTCTTCTTCTTCCATTATTAGTTACCAGCAACCCCATTCTTTACAGCTTTAGTTTAGGTGATAATCCTGGAGGACCTGGATCAAAGTGGACAAAACTTGTACTGTGTGGTCCTAAAATAAAATCTCCAAAGTTACAAAATGTAATCTGTGATCCTGGAGGATATAACATAAACATAACTGGTATCAGACGAGGAGCTTTAAAAAGTAATTTCAGGGCATAATATGACCCAGCATAGACGACTTGGTGTAATGCAGCATGAAATATATTATAAAGTATTCGTTATAAAAATGGTCTTCTAAAAAAGACTTCATCTTGGGGTTTTGACTTAATGTTTTCTTCTCTCAGGCATCAATCTGAAAACTATTAAGATGTTCAGTCTGACCAAAAAAAGAACTGAAATAAGTTATGCAAGTTGACTCAGGTTTCACATGAGAATATGGCAGCAAGGGTTCTTTCCCAAATGACCATATAACAATGAATAAGCATAATCTGCAATGAAGGAAGCAGGGCATTGAGGTCAGGGTGCAGGGCAAAGTCTGAACAGCATGATTACTCATTCTGAGAGAGGGAATTCTAGAAATATATCCCAAACCAAAGATGAGAGATTTCAAAACTTTTATGAAGAAAAAAAAATCCTTCTACCTTTAAAGTCAAGTAGAAATTTACTTTTACAATATGTATAATATAAAAGTCATACATTAAAATATAATACTGGCTGGTGAGAGAGGCACTCCCCCAGGGGCCCTGCTACCCCTACTGAGTGGATGAAGAATGCAGTCTTAGCCTCTCTTTATCAGGGCCACTTCTCAGGGCTGTGTCTGCAGTAACCTTTGATGAACAACCTAATGCCTCCCCCCAACACACAGCAGGCACTCATACTTGCTCTGACAGCAGTCACCCCTCAGCAACCAGAACACAACCCAATGCACACGCAGGCATCTGTGGTGGGGCCTTTACATTGCCCTGGGTGATGTCAGCTTGTAAAGAGGGTGAACTCCAAGACCCTGCACAGTTCTTCATATGGACACTGAAAAAAACCATCTCTTTTATTGAGATTTATCTTACCGGATCCAGGTTCTTAAATAGCAGGATGTCTTTGCAAGCCTCTTGCAATCGATTTCTTTGATCGTCAGTTTTGGGATGTATAATCTACAAGAACACCAAATCCACAATTAGACTATTCCCCTTACTTATAATGGATAAAATTTCCTAGCAGGACATTAGAAGGAAGAATGGTTAAGGCTGAGGTTCACTTTAGGTGACTAGACACTAACTACCAGCCTGCTAATAGGGAAAAGTAATACAATTTGTCTCAGGGAGGTGGTGGGCATTAATCAATACAGCACTTGAATGTTTTTCAAAGAAGTGTTTCCCCCAGGTTAGCAAGTTCATTCTGTAAAGGTCTGGACTGGCTAATCACTAAAGACGCTGAAGGTCCAGCGGGAACATAAAAAAGGACTAAGTGTTGTAACAGTTATGTTGAAAATCTACAGACTGTCTTTATTCTGTTTGCGTGCCAAGTCCCCTCAGGTGTATCTGACTCTTTGCGACCTCACCTGGAAGCCCATCAAAATCTTGTAGTCCCTATTCTACTATTTAATACTACCAGGAAATTTTTTCACTAATAGTCTGCCGGGCTCCTCTGTTCACAGGATTCTCCAGGCAAGAATACTGAAGTGGATTGCCATGCCCTCCTCCAGGGGATCTTCCCAACCCAGGGATCAAACCCTTATCTCATGTCTCCCACATTGGCAGGCAGATTCTTTGCCACGAGCACCATCTGGGAAGCCCTTATGCTGTCTAATACTCTTAATATTCTTTAATACTGTTTCATTCTTTTTACCACTAAACTTAATACTCTTTCAGAATGTAGCCCCTTTCTTCAAAACTTGATAAAATCTCTAGATGTGAGTAAATTTTTACCTGTATATTAGATATTAAATACATTTTATGCATAACACATGTAACCAGGCCCACAGGGAGTGATTTTCCATAGGGACCAAGCAATCATGTACTGTCACATCAGGAGACTAGGGATTTGAGGGAAAATGAATCTAACACTCCTGGTGCGCTCATTTGAGAATGAGCTCAAAGAAGACCACTGCCCGAGGTGCTCACTTTCAACCTGGAGGGTGAAGGCCAAGAGTATGCCCTCAGTAAGTGAGCTGGCCAGTTCTTTGGAGTCCCTTCTGACCACCAGAAGGCTCAACTGACTTGGACCCAAAGGCCTGTTCTTTTGTGAATATGGGTACCATATAACTATAAAATGGGGTAACGAGGCAAGAGATGGTCCTAAAAGCAGAAGACACCAAGTGGAGACCCACACATCAGCTTTTCCTACTCTAACATCACACACACAGTGACCGGAGGACATGATGATAGGTAGGGGCCCCACCATCAGAACCACCAGGGCCAGCCGGTGCTGAGCTTTGTGTCCATGACTACATCAAAACTCACAATGGGAAATTAAAACCAGCATTTCAAACCCATCTCTGACGGCTAAACGCCAGAGGCCCAAGAAGAACTGAGGAAATGTACAGCATACGTGTACTATTTATATGTGTACTGTTCATATACTATTAGCCAGTGAGAGAAGGAAGCTGTTGCAGATTTTTCTTTAAAAGGGTAAGGGATATGCAAACTAGTGTTTCCTAGCTAACCAATATTCACATCAAACTAGATTCTGTTATGGCATGTGGACCTAGAAAAAGCAGATCCTGCTGCCTAAGAACTCACTGCTATTTAAGAAACTTTAAAAATTTGGATATGAACTAAATCATGCCAACCAAAATTCATATCTGCCTACGTCAAATAAGGATGATTTTAACACAATCAAACAAAATAAAACAAAACGTTATTTCTCACTTCACAAAAACCATCTGGAACTTCAAACTGAGGTGATTGTAAGTGTTTGCCTACTGAGAAGCTCTCTCCTCAGAAAGAAAAGGTTGGGGATACCATGTCACAGATGTTGAAAATAATTTCCTGAGCCCAAGGTGGAGCCACCCCTGCCCAGGGTGCCACATCAGCAAAGCAAAGCCGAGATCACTCCCACGTCTCTAGAAATGCTCCACTTCGCCAGCAATACAGTGTATCCAGTCAGCCGATCCCCAAAGGCCAAGCCAAATCTGGGCTCTCTGCTCACTTCCTTGTTCCTCGTTCACTTTCTGTTTTTCTCTTCCTTGTTCCTTATTCTTTATCCTCTAAAAGCTTCCTGCCCTCCACCCCATTTTGCAGTTCTCTGGACCCTTGGGAATGGAGACTGCCTGCTTCATGCAGCATTAAATAAAATTTATATCACCTAAACTGTCTTCTTTAATCATTTTCAACACCATATTGCACCTGATTTACTTCTGTCATCAATTTAAGTCTTTCTCCCCCAACCCATTCACTTTGTATGAACACCTCACAGAAAAACCAGTCGTCATTGTCTTCTCTCTCATTCTTCTGCTACTTCCCTTATGAATGCACAGTTCCAAATTTTGTTTCTCCATCCTGCGACCACTGCTACTGCGTACCTCTCTCCTCCCTGCTTTCTTTATTCCCTTCTCTTCCTTCTGCCTGCCATCACTCGTCAGGGTCTTTTATCTACCATAGTCACCCCTCACCCTCAACCTCTGCCATTAAAATTCCTGCTCTGCATCCTGAAAAGCAAACAGTCAGAAATCAGGTGAATCTTTGAAGCTCTGCCCTCCCTGCCCTGTACCAACTGTTCAGATGCTCTCCTCCTCTTACAGACTCATTTCCTTCTGTTGGGTTTGGTGGGATCTGACATCTGAGATCTGCATCTGGACAATTAAGGTCTTCTGCAGTGTGCCCAAGCATGATTTCTACTAGGGGCAATTTTGTTTTTTATTATTTATTTCTGATTTCAAGATAAAAATCTTTTTGTTCAAACAAATATTGATGTGGCATTTACCATGTGCCAGGCACTGTTTTAAGGGCTTCACAAATATTAGTTTTAGTCTAGTAATAGGGAGTGTAGATGGCACAGTGGTAAAGAATCTGCCTGCCAATGGAGGAGACCCAAGAGACATGGGTTTAATACCTGGGTCGGGAAGATTCCCTGGAGTAGGAAATGGCAACCCACTCCAGTATTCTTGCCTGGAAAATTCCATGGACAGAGGAGCCTGGCAGGCTACAGTCCATAGGGTCACATTCTGCTGGATTCAACTGAGCATACACGCACACACATCCTAGTAACAGGCCCCACGAAGCAGGTGACTGCTCAGTGAAATAAGTCAGACAGAGAAAGACAAACACTGCATGACCTCTCAAAAGGAAAAACGTAAGAAAATCAACTTGCCCAGGCAACTTCTTCAATGTGACACAGTTGAGAAGTTGTAGTGCTGGGATTCACCCCAGGCAGGCTAGCCACAGAGTTCTTACTATAAGCCAAGGTCAGCACACCATTGCCTGAAGGCCAAATTTCTTTCTGTAGGATCCCTACACTGAGAATGATTTTTTTAATGACTGTGGGAGGATAATCAAAAGAATGTTTCCCAACATATGAAAAGTATAAGAAATTCAAATGTCCACAGGTAAAGTTTCATGGGTCACAGCCACACGTGTTTGTTTATGTACTGTCTATGGCTGCTTTTAAGCTGTAACAGCAGAGCTGAAGAGTTGTGACAGAAACTGAATGGCCCCCAAAGCATGAAGTATTGATTATTTGAAAATAGAATTCCCAGGGAAAAAAACTTTACAGGGAAAGTCTGTAAACTACTGCTATAAACCTCTGTTGCCTTTCAATTTAAAAAAAATAGAAGAAACAGTAAGACTGACTGACACGTTTTCTTTAAAGAAAACACTGGGTATCTATTTTGTTAAGCAAGGGAAGTCTGTACAAGATGTTTTCATATCTGTCCAATATGTTCTCCACACAGAGCTGAAAGTAATCTTTTAAAAGTTTAAATCAGAACACCCCATTCTCCAGAGTAAACCCTTGGTAGAGGCCATCACATTCCCACCTCCTCCTCCGCCTTCCCCTCAGCCACTCAGCTCCAGCCACACCAGCCCTCACTCAGAGCCTCCAACTCTTCCCACTCTGACGGGCGTGGGTCAACCCAAAATGCACTCCCAGACTTTTGGCAAGATTCTCTCCACATTCATCCTCTGGTCTCCCTTCAAGGAGCCCTTCTCCCACTATTCTGTTTCATTAGGGATCTAGTTGATCTGGGGGTTTGGTTTTAATCCCTACACCCTATCACACTGTCCTTTCAACAGTTCATATTTTGTGACTGCTAATTTGCTAGCTTTCTGTTAGCTTCTGTTATTAGACTCTGAGCTCCAAGACGGCAAGGACTTGTCCATCATGTTCACCACTGTATACTTAGCATTCGACCAGATATGCAGAAAGCACTCCCAAAACCTTTCATGGAGTACAAAATGAAGAAACACTCCACTCTTAAATTTACTAGCTCTTCTCTGCCCGTTTCTACATGCTAGATGTACATAACCCTTACATTTTCATTTATTAAAGGTATTCCAAGTAAAATCTAACTTGCTATTTTCCAAAGTCAATCTTAAGTACTTAAATTTTCTTTGAATATGTATTATTTTATAAAAAAAATATCTATTTACAGCTCTGAGATTACAGATTGTTGTTGTTGCTTAGTCACTAAGTTGTATCTGACTCTTCATGACCCTACAGACTGTAGCCTGCCAGGCTCCTCAGTCCATGGGATTCTCTAGGTAAGAATACTGAAGTGGGTTGCCATTTCCTTCTTCAGGGGATCTCTCAGACACAGGGATCAAACTTGTGTCTCCTGCTTGGCAGGCAGATTTTTTTTTTTTACCATTGACCCACCAGGGAAGCCCAATAAAAAAACAGACTCTTTGAAATAAGACAAATGTCCAAATGAAAAGTTAATTTATCAAAATGCACTGTATGTTTTCCTTATGGACATTTTCTAAAGCCAATTAATTTTGAAATCTGTAGTAATCATTTCTAAAGGCTATGGTACAAACTGCCTTATAGTATCTATTCAGATCAGATCAGATCAGTCGCTCAGTCGTGTCCGACTCTTTGCGACCCCATGAATCGCAGCACGCCAGGCCTCCCTGTCCATCACCAACTCCCGGAGTTCACTGAGACTCACGTCCATCGAGTCGGTGATGCCATCCAGCCATCTCATCCTCTGTCATCCCCTTCTCCTCTTGCCCCCAATCCCTCCCAGCTAGACAAAAAAATTGTACAGTTTTTAGCAACATGTTTAGAGAAGAGTCAACTTAATGAAAACCCCGACACTTTATTATAATGATTAATAATTAATTAATTACCAAAAATCTACTAAAGTAACATCGAAGGGTGTCACAGGCACAACTTGGGTTGAATGTCCAACCCACAAAGATGCCTCCTTCACCAGGAACTGCCCTTATCTATCTATTTATGTACCTTTCAAAAAATTATAGTTAATCTACAAAGTTGTGTTAGTTTCAGATATAAAGCAATTGTTTTTATATATATATATATATATATATATATATATATATATGTTTTTCAGATTCTTTTCCATTATAGGTTATTATAAATACTGAATATAGTTCACTGTGCTATGTCGGTCATTGTTCTTTACCTATTTTATAAATACATATATACAGTAGTGTGTATATGTTAATCCCAAACACCTAATTTCTCTCTCCCCCAACTCCTGCTATCTACTACAGTAACCATAAATTTGTTTTCTATGTCTACGAATCTATTTCTGTTTTGTAAATAAGTTGATTTATACAATTTTTTAAGATTTCACATACAAGTGATGTCATATGATATCTGTCTTTGTCTTACTCAGTATAGCAATTTCTAGGTTTATCTATGTTGCTACAGATGGCACTGCTTCATTCTTTTTTGTGGCTGAGTAGTATCCATTGTGGAGAAGGCAATGGCACCCCACTCCAGTACTCTTGCCTGGAAAATCCCATGGATGGAGGAGCCTGGTAGGCTGCAGTCCATGGGGTCGCAAAGAGTCGGATACGACTAAGCGTCTTCACTTTCACTTTTCACTTTCATGCACTGGAGAAGGAAATGGCAACCCACTCCAGCATTCTTGCCTGGAGAATCCCAGGGACAGGGGAGCCTGGTGGGCTGCCATCTATGGGGTCGCACAGAGTTGGACATGACTGAAGCGACTTAGCAGCAGCAGCAGCAGTATCCATTGTATATATTTGCCACATCTTTATCCATTCACCTGTTGATGGACATTTAGGTTGTTTCAAAGTCCTGGCTATTATACAAATGGTGCTACTATGAGCACCAGGGTACATGCATCTTTTTGAATGAAAGTTTTCTCTGAATATATGCCCAGGAGTGGGATTGCAGGATACCCTCATTTTAAGTGAGGCCCCACAGTTAAGTCTGTACTCCTTGGCCTGGTCCCCAACCCCAAGGTCAGGTCTGTGAAAACTCTCCACAAGGAAACTAGGATTGTGAACTGAGAGAGACATAAGAGTCAGTGGCAGCTGAGTCCCTTTCAGTGTTGACACTCTAAGTGCTACACCAGTGCTGTGAAAGGACCCCAGAGGGGGCTGACTCCTGCCTGCTAGCCACAGCCTGGTGTTTTCTTTAACTCTTTCAGGAATTCTGTAAGATCTCCAAGCACATGTCCAATAATTCCCCAATTTTTTTTTTCCTGTTGTAATACATTTCTTTTTTTTTTTTAATTTTATTTTATTTTTAAACTTTACATAATTGTATTAGTTTTGCCAAATATCAAAATGAATCCACCACAGGGAACACATGTATACATGTTTTTGTTTTTTAATCTCAATGTGATTAGGGGTTTCTTTCCCCCAGACAAATGATTCTTATCTGGTATAGCCCTCCCAACAAAACTGTCAGCAATTAGTTGGAGTGATCTAGTCAAACCACTTTACCTATGGCATAGACCAAATGGTAGCTAACAGTTGTCAGGTCCATGAGATACCATATATTGCTTTCAAACTATATTTTTAAATGTTCTTTTTAATTTAAATTTTTACTAAGTCAAACCAGCTCATCAAACATCTCAATTACTAAGCTTTATCACATACATTTATACACAAATACAAAGAATGATTGGAGTAGGAAACGGCAACCCACTTCAGCACTCTTGCCTGGAAAATTGCATGGAAAGAGGAGTCTGGAGGGCTACAATCCATGGGGTTGCAAAGAGTCGGACATGACTGAGCACATATAAATACACACACACACACAAAACGCTGTCTTCAAAGTAACCTATTATTATTTCGTTGAAATACATAAATAAAGTGTAGGATAGGGGAGAGTTGTTTGGACCACATTATAGTGGTTATAGCACATTAAACATTAGTGATGATACCTTGACCCTAAGGCAACATAATTTTCAGACTGGAATTTATGGACTTTATAAAAATATGTAAGTTTTGGTTCTCAGAAGTGAATACTGCAAGTCTGGTACTGTCCCCATCATGGACAATTGTGAAATGGGATTTCCTTCAAAATCTTCTGTGTCATTTAAGGTTCCTGATCTTTCTACCACTGGATTTTATTTACATTTCAGGGATCTTAATGATGCAATGACTTAGGGACCCAGTATTCTGCTTTTCTATAAAACTCAATCTTATTGAAGTATTTTTCAGAGCTATAGAAATAGATTTCCTTTTCATTTTTTACCAAATGAAAAAATAGAAACTTTTGCAATGTACTCAAAAATAAATAAACAAATGATTACTTTCCATTTCCAGGCTAAGTAATCTCCTATTTAGTTTACTTTCTACTAAATAAGTAATAGGAGAATAGAGCAAAAGGACACAGCTTAAAAAGTGTTTCAAACCAGACAAATTCTTACAAAAACATTAGGCCCTCCAAATCAGTTTCTGAGCAAACAATCAGATACACAGATTTTAAAAAATAATAACTTCTGTACTGACACTTTAGATGTAATTTTATTGTGTCTGTTGTTTCAGAGTAAGCATCTGTTATGATAAATTAGTAGGAGCAAAAGTCTTTTCCCAGTATTTTTCTTTGCTAGAAATACTTACTTGTCTAAGAAAAATAATATTATCACTTTGGGAAAGATAGCTAAAAACATTTTTCATCACAGGCTATATTTTTGCAAGAGAAATAAAAGCACAACTTCAGTGAGTTATTATGTCCATCTTTCCTTTTATCCAAAGAGAGAGATACTTTGGATCAAAGTAAACTACACAGAACATGAAGCAGTAAGCTATCAGAGAGAAGACTACGAAAAGAAACAGTCAAAATAATTCCATTATGCTTTCTGTTCATCTATAAGCCTGTTAACATCTTTTCTATTACTATTTGCCTTATCCAAGACAAGAGTATAATGTAAAATTAATGTATTCAGTAAGTTACATACCCTGGATTCAGCATCATCTTCTTCTTCATCAGGATTATAAGCTTCTGCACATACTGCAAAGATAAACATGGAAATTTTAAAGATTCTTTCACCAAGAAACATGCTACAATAAATATATCTTTAAAAATTAATGAACAAAAAGAATGCTGTGGTGTAAAAAAGCATGAATCTACCTCATCCAGGGCAAGTAGTCTACCCCCCAAAGCCAGTCTGCTATTGCAATTTATACGGAATTTACTAAAATATAAACCTGCCCTTTTAGGTACTGATAACTTCTTTTCTTTCTTTTACTCAGAGAAACATAGCTAACCTCTTTCACCTTCATTTCCAAGCTAGAGAAATGGTTAAGATAAAAAATAACTGGAAAGAACAGGCACACACAAAATCTAAGTCTGCTTTGAAATGGTCAATTTAATCATGCAATTATGAGTAACTTGCATAAATCATCCATAATTCAATTTTCCAGGAATAAATACTATTAATATTTTGCATATTCCTTTCCAGTCTTTATTCTGAGCTGAGTTCATATTGCATTCAAAATTTTAAAACTTGCTTTTTCATTTAACACTGTAAGAATTCTGCATGCCATTGGCAACATTTTATAAATATTTTTTAAAGACTGCTAATTATTTATCATAAGCTCCAATTTACTACTCCCCTAACGCTAGACACAAAACTGGCTTCTATTGAAACAACCTTGCACTAAATATCTTAATGCACAAATATTTGTCTACATTTCAGATTATGTTGTGGAATTATTCCAAATGTTATTTTGGGGGCTAAAAGGTATGACAACTTTTAAGGCATATTTATCACAACATTTCTTTGCAGGGGGATTATACCCATCCAGTGTTCTATAAGGAATGTGTGAGGAGACTCCCCTAAATGGTACCACAGAGTTAGATATTATTGCCAATTTAAATGAAAAAAAGATTTAAATTTTTAAGTATTATTGAATTTGAACAATTTTCAAATGTTTGTAAGCCGACTGTATATCCTCTTTTGTCCCTATGCCTGAGACATTTACTTCTGTATTTTATTTTCTTTTTGATTTATACCAGTTTCTCGATACCAGTTTGACATATCTCTTATAATCATTTCATCCAATTTTTTTTTTTTTCTTTGGCCATGCTATGTGCTTGCAGGATCTTAGTTCCCAGACTATGGATTAAACTCAAACCAAGGCAGTGAAAGCATGGAGTCCTAACTGCTGGACGGCAGGAAATTCCCTCCAGTTTGCTTTTTAACTATAATTACTAGATCTTTTTTTTTGTTTGTTTTAAACCAATTACTCATGTTTTTTGTTTTTAATGTAATGACATCAAGAAAAAAATTCCCCAATATGATTTAAACCCGATGTTAAACATCACAAAAGTACCACTGCTTCTGAGTTTGGTATTTGCAAATCTTTTTTATTTGCAAATTTACAGATCTGTAACTTCTCTTCTTTCAGTTCATAAAAGGAGACCTTTTTACATTTATCCTTTAATTCAGGTGGTGCTAGTGGTAAAAAAACCCGCCTGTCAATGCTGAAGATACTAAAACTCACATATTCAATCCCTGGGTCAGGAAGATCCCCTAGAGGAGGGGATGGGAACCCACTCCAGTATTCTTGCCTGGAGAATCCCGTGGACAGAGAAGCCTGGCAGGCTACAATCCATAGGGTTGCAAGGAGCCAGACATAACTGAAGAGACCTAGCACACACACTTTAATCCATGTGGACTTGATTCTGGCATGGACATAGAAATTTAAAGAGCAGAGGACAGATGAAAGGCGGACAAATATCTTTCCAGGGGCCTCAGAAGCACTGTCATCTTTAGTCCAAGGATTGTCAATATTATTATGAAATCTGCCAGTAGCTTTCTTTTTACAGGCATTGTTCTACACACCTTAGCCAGTGAGTGATTCTTAACCAGGGCCTATTCTGTCCCCCAGCATGACGTTTAAGCAACATCTGGAGACATTTTGGCTGTTACATCTATAGGGGGTTAAGCTGCTGGGGGAAGCTAGGAGACACCACATCATGCACAGGACAGCTCTCCCTCCTCCCTCCTTCCAACAAAGAATGATCTGATCCAAAATGTCAACAGCGCTGAGGTTGAGAAGCCTTGACCAGGTTTATATTTTCTCCTTCAGTCTCACAACAACCCTAGGTGTCATATCACCACTTGGGAGATGAAAGAACAGGGCATAGTTATATATCTTGGCCAAGATCACACAATGTGGTACAACCACAGGACTTGATCCCAGGGCTGCCTGGCTCACTCCAAATGCCTCGTTCTTCTTCTTTTTTAATGTTTTAAAAAGCAGCTTTATTGAGATATAATTCACATGCCATACAATTCACCCATGTAAAGTGTACACTATGTTTTTGGTATATTACATTATTAATTTATTGTAGCAGGTCCTGGAACTTCATTCCTTTTTATGGAAAGGCCTTGCTCTTAACCACTGTTCTGCCCTTGCTGGCTTCGGTGAATTCACCAACACAATGCCTGGACCTCAGCCTTCTGTCTCAGAAATCTAAAAGAAGGAGGCCTTCTCACAGGGACAGGCACCCATTAAAGAACCTCACTGATGAATATCACCAGGATGCCAGCTTAGTAACTAACTTCCTGAATTATTACAGTATCACCATAACCAGCCAGCTCTCTCCCTGCAGGAAGACCACAGAAGTCAAATCACAATTAAAGGCTTCCTTGGTGAGAAGGAGATGGGAAGAGGAGAGAGTCTATCAAATAAACTATTTAATGCATCAGTCTGGGACAGCCTGATGTGGATGAAAGTGAAAGAGGAGAGTGAAAAAGTTGGCTTAAAGCTCAACATTCAGAAAACTAAGATCATGGCATCCAGTCCCATCACTTCATGGCAGATAGATGTGGAAACAGTGGCTGACTTTATTTTTCTGGGCTCCAAAATCACTGCAGATGGTTATTGCAGCCATGAAATTAAAAGACGCTTACTCCTTGGAAGGAATGTTATGAACAACCTAGACAGCATATTAAAAAGCAGAGACATTACTTTGCCAATAAAGGTCCGTCTAGTCAAGGCTATGGTTTTTCCCGTGGTCATGTATGTATGTGAGAGTTGGACTATAAAGAAAGTTGAGTGCTGAAGAATTGATGCTTTTGAACTTCTCCTGTTGGAGAAGACTCTTAAGAGTCCCTTGGACTGCAAGGAGATCCAACCAGTCCATCCTAGAGGAGATCAGTCCTGCGTGTACATTGGAACGACTGATGCTGAGGCTGAAACTCCAACACTTTGGCCACCTGATGTGAAGATGTTGGAGAAGACTCTTAAGAGTCCCTTGGACTGCAAGGAGATCCAACCAGTCCATCCTAGAGGAGATCAGTCCTGCATGTTCATTGGAACGACTGATGCTGAGGCTGAAACTCCAATACTTTGGCCACCTGATGTGAAGAGCTGACTCATTTGAAAAGACCCTGATGCTGGGAAAGACTGAGGGCAGGAGAAGAAGGGGACGACAGAGGATGAGATGGTTGGATGGCATCATCGACTCGATGGACATGGGTTTGGGTGGACTCCGGGAGTTGGTGATGGACAGGGAGGCCTGGTGTGCTGCGGTTCATGGGTCGCAAAGAGTTGGACACGACTGAGCGACTGAACTGAAGTGGGACAGCCCAAGGCGCACACATGCAACACACACAGTCCTGCAAATGTGGCCCAGACTCTAGAATTGTGTTGCCACAACTTTCTTAAAAGCAGGATAGCATCTACCTCTAAAGCTTGGCTCTGTATTTTCTTTTTCCCTGTCTGACCAACCTCACAGTCAGGACTGATATATAACTTGGAGGGCTCAGTGCACAGTGGAAATACAGACCCATTTTCATAAATTAAAAAATTTAAGAGGACAAGAGCAGAACATTAAACCTAAGTTGAGGCTCTTGGGAGTGTGGGGACCACAAAGTCAACCATTCTAATGGTGTCTGTATGTTTAGTGAGGTGATATTGTAAGATATTATGTTCTTCAAGGTAACCTGTTATATATAGCACCTTGACCCATTAATGTTGATCTTCAGTTTTAATTCACAGAAGGAAATCTTAATCCTCTAATTTCTAAGTTTCAAGCCCCTAAATGCTAACTAAAAATCGTCACTAGCAAGAATCGATTCTCTTTCTAAATAATTTATCAATTGCTTCAGTATTATTACTTAATACCCTTCTGATTTGTGAAACCTACCTTATCACATATTTGTTTGTTTCTTTCTGGACTATTCACTCCATTGAATCATTTGTTGTTCCAATATTACAAGGTTTAGCTCTGGCACTGAAGTGCAGTAGTTTCACTATATTAAAACTCATCTACTGCACCTCCTATACTGCCATGGGGCCCTCATGCCTCCTTACTTTCACTGACACAGTCTCTTCTGATTGGAATTTCCCCCACGTCCTCCTTTCCAAGCCATCCCTTCTCTTCAGCCCCAGCTGAAAAATCAGATTAATGGCAGAGTTGTGAGTTCCAAGAGAGACTTTATAGCCTATAAGCCTAAAATATTTACAATCTGGTTTTTACAAGCCTAATTTTGTCCCTCCAAGTTTTATATATTGAAGCCCTAACCCCTAATGCCTCAAAATGTGACAGTATTTGGAGGCAGAGCCTTTAAAGGGGTGATTAACTTAAAATCAAACTATTAGATTGGGCCCTAATCCAATCTGACTGGTGTTTTTATAATAAGAGGAGTTCTGGTCACAGAGACACACCAAGGATGCACACTGGTGGAGGAAGGACCAGGAGACAGCACAGTGAGAAGGTGGTCTGCTGCGAAACAAGGAGAGAAGCCTTATGAGAAACTAAATGTGCTGACGCGTTGCTCTTAGCTTTCTACCCTCCAGAACTGTGAGGAAATACATTTCTGTGGTTTAAGCCAAAAAAAATAAAGTGAGATCAAGAGTCAAACATTGACTTCTCGCTTAGACAGGGCTAACTTAGGACACCTCACTGCTGTGTTCCCTTTGCAGTGTGGACTGAGTCCATTACCATCACCTACTGCTGCTGCTGCTGCTAAGTCACTTCAGTCGTGTCCGACTCTGTATGACCCCATAGACGGCAGCCCACCAGGATCCCCTGTCCCTGGGATTCTCCAGGCAAGAACACTGGAGTGGGTTACCATTTCCTTCTCCAATGCATGAAAGTGAAAAGTGAAAGTGAAGTCGCTCAGTCGTGTCCAACACTTTAACAAACAGGTTACCACCTGTGCCCCGCCCAGGCAGAACTGTAGCCCTTCAGAAACTATGTTCATTTCTATATGTCCCTAGTACTGACCAGTGGCTTAGTGGTAAAAAAATCTACCTGCAATGCAGGAGACGCAGGTTCAATCCCTGGATTGGGAAGAACCCCTGGAGAAGGAAATGGCAACCCATTCCTGTATTCTTGCCTGGGAAATCCCACAGACACAGGAGCCCGGTGGGTTACAGTCCGTGGGGTTGCAAAAGAGTCAGACACAACTTAGCAACTAAACAACCACAAAAAGCACCGACCTGGCACAGTGACTGGCTCAATGCTCATTTTTTTGAAAGAATGACTGATGAACAAACAAGCTTGAAGGTCCTCGAGGGCAGAGATGCTGTCTCTTTTAAATATCACCCAATAATCTACCTGTATTATAGACTCTCAAACAAAAATACATTGAATGAATGAATAAAAAGTTGTTCTTTGTATACTATTTGTCCCAAAAAATGGGAACAGAGAGGATGAGTGAAAATGAGGACGTTCCATCTTGTTCACCAAAGGACCTGGCACAGAGGTTAGGAGCTTAGTGAATATCTATACAAGGAATGAATGAATGAAAGACTCTATATCTGGATAGACCCTTAAGCCCAAGCCTCCAGATAACCTGAGCTGCCTTGAATTTTTTTCTCAAGTGTATGCCATCCCTCCTGGGGAATGTGAAATTGAGCCTGAAACTATATACTCTATTCTGTTTGGCAATTACACAGTTACGAGGAAAAGAGCCTTCTTCTTTATGTAAACCCTACATTGAGTTTTCCTGCCATGTTGTGTATATATGTATTTGGATAATGCATTAGTAATCTAGAATGCTCCAAGAATTTAAGTAGTTTCCCACATTGCAGACAGTATAATGTGCACTAGCATAG
This sequence comes from Bubalus bubalis, assembly GCF_019923935.1. Taxonomy (NCBI): domain Eukaryota; kingdom Metazoa; phylum Chordata; class Mammalia; order Artiodactyla; family Bovidae; genus Bubalus; species Bubalus bubalis. Next base: position 47,802,702 of record NC_059164.1, on the reverse strand, counting down.
CCAGACAAATGTCAGGGTTTTCAGGTCAGAAATGTGAAAAGTATATATTGGGTTGGCATCTTGTGGGACTTGGCTCTCGATCTTTTCATGCACTACACACACACACACACACACACACACACACACACACAGTGTGACAAACAAGGGCCAAAGGTTTCTTTTTCCTATATTTAAAAGCATGTTGTCTTTTTCAACATCATTTCCAATAGGGTGTCCAAAAACTCACTTCAATTCTGACACTACCTACCCAAAGTTAGCATTATATCCCAAGAGTTGAAGCAGTAGTCCCACAAGACTGCCCCCACCTTAGGCATCAATCACAATTCCCAGGCTACCATACTTCTGACCAACCGACTATAAACTGAGGGTTTCCACAACACCCTCCTCTAGTTTGATAATTCAGTAGAATGACTCATAGAACTCAGGAAGTACTTGCCTTTCTCTTACTGGTTTATTATAAAGAATACAACTCAAGAATAGCCAAATGGATGAGAAGTATAGGGTGAGATATGGTGGGAGGGGCGCAGTCTCCATGCCCTCTCTGGATGCCACCCTCCTAGCTCGTGCTGTGCTCCCCAGTTTGCAAGCTCTCTGCAGCTGGTGGTTTAGGGATTTCTATGGAGGTTTTGTTACACGGGCACAAACCAGTGGCCTTTGGTTAAACCAGTGGCCATGGATTAAACCAGGGGCCTTTGGTTAACCTCCATCTCCAGTCCCTCTCCCCTACTCCAAGGCTGGACTGAGTTCCACGCTTCCAATCATAGTTTGGTCTTTCTGGGACCAGCCCGCATTCTGAAGCTATCCAGGAGCCCCTCAGCCAAGAAACTCTGGTGAGCACACCAAAGAAATCAGGAGATCCCCAGGGTTTTAGGAGCTCTGTGCCAGGCACCAGGACCAAGTATCTTTTTCTTGTTTATACTACACAAGGGACTATACCAACTCCCAGGGTTTTTCACCAAGTGCCCACTATACTTTGTTGGGGAATGTATAAAAATCAGTAGTCAAAACAACTGTGCCCTGGACAAGTTTACCCTGTGAGTTCTGAAAAAGCCAACAAAGAATAAAGGAAGCAGGCCCAGCTCCATGAGCCACTGGGCCTCAGCACCTGGCGCGGAGCCTTGCACACAGTACAGCCTCAATAAATATTTGCAGAAAGAATCAAAAGCAAATGTGGCCTGCAGAGAAAGACTGCGTGCTTCAGAGGTCTAAAACCTAGGGAAATAATGGACTTCTGCAATATATGTAAAATTTACTTCCCCAATGTTCTCAATGCACTAAGATTTCAGCATACTTATTTAAATGATAAGCAGCTTAAAATAAAGCTATTATAAAAGCACAGGTGTATTAGACAACAGAGTTCTGATGCAATGTGGTTAAACTTAGCTTACTGAAGTGGAAATGAGCTCCTACAAAGGGAAAAAAAAATGTACCTTTTACAAATACTAGTTTAAGGCATGCATTTTCAAACAAGATTAGTTGGGGGAAAGGGCAAAAAAAAAAAAACCAAAAAACTTTTACTTTACTTTTCTTCCATATAAACCATGATATACATACAATTGTTGTTTAGTTGCTCTGTAGTGTCCTCCTCTTCTGTGACCCTGTAGACTGTAGCCCGCCAGGCTCCTCTGTCTGTGGGATTTCCCAGGCAAGAATACTGGAGCGGGTTGCCATTTCCTTCTCTAGGGGATCTTCCCACCCCAGGGATCAAACCTGGGTCTCCTGCACTGACGGGTGGATTTTTATCACTGAGCCACCAGGGAAGCCCCCTTTTTTCCATATGAAGAATAGGTATTCATACAATACTTAACCAGATACACAGTATATCTATTGTACTAAAATCTCATGGAGGGGACAGTTAGGGGGAAAAAGACTAAAAAAAACTTAGGGGCAGAGGCAATAATAAAAATAAGACTGAGACATACTGGTATAGGAATATACTAGTTATAACTAAGTAAAAGGAAGAGGCATGATGACAAGCCATGGACACCCCTCTCCCCTCTTCAGTCACATTTTTGCCCAATCTGGTACATATCCACTGTGACACATCAGTGATCATCTTAACATATAATTCACAAAGCAAAGGCATTTGGATAATATGTCCAAAAACAGAAGTTCACATTTTGATCCCAAATCTCATTCAAGCAAAATGACCCACAGGAAGTCTGAACTTATTCACTTAAAAAAATAGTTTTTGAAATGCGGGAGGTGATGCAAGAAGGTATGTACACCACATTTCACAGGACAAGCAGCATGATCTTTCCAGAGAGACAGGGAAGTGCAATCCTACCTTGTAAAGGCCCTGAACCCAAGCCTTATCCTATCCCTGTTTCTTTTTAGGGGCTTATAAGGTGAGAGAAGACGTACTGAAATCAACCTCACAGCTTATGTACAAATAGGGAGAAAAACTTCTTAACTTAAAAATCTGTAAAATAAGGCTCATCAACTCTGAAAAGAATCATTACCATTTCCTTAAAAGTGCTTTTCAAATATTAATTGACCATTCAGCTATTTAATGTACAACTTAATATCCTACTATTTCCTGCATCAAAATATTAGAAGTTGTTATAATCTACCATGTTACTGCCTAGATTTTAGCTACAAAAAGAGCAATATAAATACAAACTGTACCTATCTTGCAGTAATGCTGGCAGGCTTCACTGAATAGTACTTAAGTGAATATTTAATTTCCAGATCAATTATGTTCATGTCAGAAAAATTAATTTAAAGATTTTAGCCAAGGTACTTAACTGTATAATCTTGTCTTGGTGAAACGATTAAACAGGGCTTTAAAAATCAGCCCCTCAAAACCATCTCTGGTTCTCCATAAATTTCTGAATTAAAAAGAAATTTATTTTGTATTATAGTTGATTTATGATGTTGTCTTAGTTTCAGGAATATAGCAAAGTGATTCAGTTATACATATACATATATTTATTCTTTATCAGACTGTTTTCCCATGTAGGTTATTATGGAGTATTGAGTAGAATTCCCTGTAGTATACAATCGGTCATTATTGATTATCTATTTTATGTATATAATAGCAGCATGTATATGTTAATCCCAACCTCCTAATTTATCCCTCCCCCTTCTTTCCCCTCTTAACCATATATTTGTTTTCTAAATCTACGAGTCTGTTTCTGTTTTGTTTGTAAATAAGTTCATTACCATAATTTTTAAAGAGTCTACATATAAGTGATATCGTATATTTGTCTTTGTCTGACTTACTTCACTTCATCCATGTTGCTGTTAATGGCTTTACTTCACTCTTTTTATAAAACATTGTTTTAAATCTTCATTCATGTAGGCTCCTAAAGTGTCAAACATATAATTACCAATTTTAAAAAGTTTTTACAAATTTTTTCCTGTTACTTCCACTAGAAAATATATTATCTCATAAGTATTTTAGAAGCCTTGGTGGCTCGGATGGTAAAACGGGAGACCCAGGTTCAATCCCTGGGTCGGGAAGATCCCCTGGAGAAGGAAATGGCAACCCACTCCAGTATTCTTGCCTGGAAAATCCCATGGACGTAGGAGCCTGGTTGGCTACTGTCCATGGGGTCGCAAAGAGTCGGACACGGCTGAGCGACTTCACTATCTATCTATCTATTAAACACTTCATTAAACCACCCTGATTCATCACAAAATCATTATTTTTGTTGCCCTTTAAGAGAGAGATTTAGAATAAGATTATATAATTGACCCATTCCTATCCACGTTCTGTTTCTAAAAACACTTTTCCTCCACTTGTATACCATGCTTCAAGTGATTATACTATCAGGAACCATTCACAAGTAAATGCTTCACAAGTAAAGCAACAGAACTCAAAACATTCTCTAATCTGTTTTTAAAAGACATGTAGAAACAACCTAAGTGTCCATTAATAGACAAATGGATAGAGATGTGTGATATTCCACAGACAGTGAAATATTACACAGCCATTCAAAATGTAATCTTGCCGTTTGTGACAACATGCAAGGATCTAGAGGGCATTATGTTAAATGAGGTAATTCAGATAAATAATGACAAATACTGCATGATTTGATTTACATGCAGAATCTAAGAAGCAAAACAACCAAACCAAACCAAACCTAAAACAGACTCACAGACACAGAGAACAAACAGGTGAATGCCAGAAGGGAGGCACCTGGGGTGGATGAAATAAGTGAAGAGCATTAACAGGTACAAACTTCCAGTTATATAATAAATAAGTCATAAGGATGTAATATACAGCATAAGGAATATGGTCAACAGTATTATAAGAACTTTGTGTGCAGACAGATGATTAATAGACTTATCCTGGTGATCATTTCATAATATATGCAAAATCAAGTCATTATGTAGTAAACTCAAAACTAACATAATATTGTGTATCAACTATGTATTTTTTAAACTGTAAATTTTTCTTCAAAAATGTCTCCAAAGGAAAAGCAAAGAACTATGTCAGAACCCATATACACATGATAAGTAAATTTTTATTCTAGATTTGGGTTCCTAAGTAATTAAAAACTTTAGTTATGAAGTATGTGGGCTTCCCAGGTGGCACAGTTGTAAAGAATCTGCCTGTCAATGCAGGAGATGCAAGACATGTGAGTTCAATCCCTAGGTTGGGAACTCTTTCTAATAAAGCTTTTCACATAAAATAAAGATGCTGACTTGGTGTCTACCTCAATCTGATAATAAAATGGCTTGCTGTACACCTTGAATACTTAAAAAACATCTTCAGGCGTTCAGAACAGGAGAGGAAGGAGTATGGCAAATCCTCACTCCCAAAGCAATCATAAAATATGATTTTCACAAAAAATATAAAACAAAAACATTTCAGGACTCTGGGAATCAAAGGCCTACAAATTGAGAAGCATTTATTCATGAAATACTACTGAACCCTAAGTTAGAACAGTGGGGCTGTGAAAACACTCCTGCGTTCCTCCTTTACTCCCTCTACCACCACGTTTACAGCACTCTTGGTACCCAAGTGAGAGCTGATTCCCACACTGACCAATCCTCTTTCAATAGCCAGATGTCCAACAATTCCCTTCAGTTCTGACACTAGCTCCTTGCAGTGAGCATCAGATTCCACAAGTCAAGGGTTCAGTCCCACAACACCGCCCCCACTTCAGATGCCAAACACGGGTAGTGAGTCCCCAGATTACCCACAACTTCTGTCCAAAGTGGCTATATATGGGCAGTCTCCATGACCCCCTCCCTGGACTTCATCATTTGCTGCTGCTACTGCTGCTAAGTCGCTTCAGTTGTGTCCGACTCTGTGCGACCCCAGAGACGGCAGCCCACCAGGCTCTGCCATCCCTGGGATTCTCCAGGCAAGAACACTGGAGTGGGTTGCCATTTCCTTCTCCAATGCATGAAAGTGAAAAGTGAAAGGGAAGTCGCTAAGTCATGTCCAACTCTTAGCAACCCCATGGACTGCAGCCCACCAGACTTCTCCATCCATGGGATTTTCCAGGCAAGAATACTGGAGTGGGGTGCCATTGCCTTCTCCGAATCATTTGCTAGCCCAGCTCATAAAACTCAGGGAAACATGCTCATCAGCTTATTATATACTAAAGGATACAATAAAGGGTCCAGCCAGAAGAGATAAGAGAGGACAAGGCTGGAAGGGCTCTGCGTGCAGGAACTTCTGTCCCTGTGGAGTTGGGGTGCATTACCCTCTCAGCATACAGATGTGTTCACTGAACCCTGTACTTTGGCAAACTTATACAGAAGCTTCATCTTGTAGCCATGATTAATACTAATTAACTCAATCTCCAGCACCTCTCCCATTCCCAGAGGATGGCAGATGGAGCTGCAAGTCACAAGCTTCTAATCCTGGCTGGGTGTTTCAGGTAACCAGCTCCAATTCCTAAAGCTATCCCCACACTCATCCAAAGTCTTCTCAGTAGAACAAAGACATTCCTATCACCTAGGAAATTTCAAAGCATTTGGGAGCTCTGTGTTAGAAACCAAGTTGAAAGACCAAACATTAGAACAAAAGACGCGTCTAGTGCTCTTGCGACCTAGAATATCACAAAGGTTTTAGGAACCCTGTACCAGGAAATGGGGATAGAGACCAATATACGTTTTTTCAATTATTTCATAGACAGTCTATGGCATTCCTGCTTGGGACTGCTATCCTGGCCCCCCAAGTCCAGCATGATCAACAGCATAGTTCTACCTGCTTTGCTGCTAAGGGAGGCTAACTTGATTAAAAGTAAAGTGCAAAAAATCCATGCCCAGCAACACAGTTGGTAATGGCAATCATGGATGCAGACAAACAGCAAGACTAGCAGGTTACCTAGCTGGAGGTTGTGGAGCTGCAGCAAGTATCAGACCAACAGACTAAACAGAAATGTTTAGAAGTGAGACAACCACAGAAGAGCTTCAAAAGCTATCCAAACAACCATGGCCCACTGGAAGGCTGTGTGGGCACACAGGAGAAATGGGACAGGGTCCAAGCTATCTACCTCTCTGGGTCCATGAGGCTACAGCACATGCAGAGAAGACAAACATGGCAGCCAGAAGCTGGGAAACACTTTAAAACTACCTGTAACAACTAAAGAGAAAAAAATCCAATTAAAATTTGGGCACAGGATCTAAAGAGACTTTTCTCCCCAAAGAAGGCACACAAATGGCCAACAGGTCATGAAAAGATGCTCAACATCATGAATTACTAGGGAAATGCAAATCAAAACCACAATAAAGTATCACTTCACATCTGTTAGAATGGCTATTATCAAGAAGACAAGAAATAACAAGTGATGGTGAGAATGTGAAGAAAAAAGACCCCTTGTGCTAAATTGGACCCCTGCTGAATTGGTGCAGGCACTATGGAAGTTCCTCAAAAAATTAAAAATAGAAATACCATTCAATCTAGCAATTCCACTTCTGGGTATTTATCTGAAGAAAATGAAATCTTTCTCACAAAGATATTTGCACCCCAATGTTCACTATATTATTTACAATAGCCAAGACTTGGAAGCAATCTAAATCTCCACCCATGGATGAATGCACAAAGAACATGTGATATTTATATACAGTGGAATACTACTCAGCATAAAGGAAGGAAATCTTGACATTTGCAACAACACGGATGGACCTTGAGGCCATTATGCTAAGTGAAGTAAGGCAGACATAGATCAAAGCTGTTATGATATCACATGTTGAGAATCTTCAACAAAAAAACAACTTAGAAACACAGAAGACAGATTGATGGTTATCAGAGGGGGCAAAAAGCTATCTGAAATTTGAACATGCTCCCCAACTCACACACATATCCATCAGCTCAAGGCATTTGTAGATAACCTCTCACCAATCATGGACTTACCACTAAGCCATGCAGACACAGGAGCTAATACTGGAGATCCAGGGTTAATCTTTTTTTAATTAAAAATTTTATAAATCAGAGACATTAGCATTCACACACCATGGTGGAAACAGAGTCCATAAATTTAGCCCAGTAAAGCTGTTAAACAAAAAAAGGGCAACAACAAGTCTGAGAGGGAGTAAATCAGAATTAAGAATTACTACAAAATAAAATCTGAAATGCTGGTTCTCAGCAAACTTTCAAGGCATATAAAGAAACAGGAAAGTGTGTTCCATGAACAGGAAAAAAGCAGTCAACAGATACTGACTCTAAGTGCATCCATCTGTTAACACTTCTCAAAGACTTCAAAATAAACCATGATGCTTTGTAACTAAAGGAAGTCATATTTAAAGAATTATAGTATGATGACAATAACTCAACAAAGAGATCTCAATAAAGAAGTAGAAATTATGAAAAAGAACCAAATGAAATTTTGAAATTGAAAAGTACAATAATTGAGATGAAAAATTCACTAGATGGGTTCACTAGGTTTAAGCTGGCAGAAGGAAGAATCTAGAAACATGAAGAAAGATCAATAGAAACAATTCAACCTAAAAAATGGAGAGAAAAAAGAATGAATAAAAAGGAAAAAAGCCTCAAAGACCTGTAAGATAACATCAAGCATACTAACCTGCATATAATGGCAGTTCCACAAAAAGAGGGAAAGGGTAGGAAACACAAGAAGAAATAATGGCCAAAAAACTCCCAAACTTTATGAGAACTGAACTTACAGATCCAAGAAGCTCAATGAACCCTACCCTAGAATAAATACAAACAAATACATACCTAGGCACATTTCAGTTAAACTGTAAAAGTCAAAAACAAATTAAATTTTCAAAATAGTAAAAAACAGTTATCATATATAGGGGAATAATAAAACAATGGTTAACTTCTCTTCAGAAACAATGGAGATAAGAAGGTGTTGATAGCATATTCAAATTGCTAAACGGGAAAAAACAAAAACAAAAACAAAATTGTCTCACAAGAATTCCATATCCAGCAAAACTATCCTTTAAAAATGAAGGTGGAATGAATTCATTCTCAGAAAAACAAAGACTAAGAAGATTTACTGCCAGCAGATGGGCCCTACAAGAGACACTAAAGGAAGTCTTTCGGGCTGAAAGGCAATGACACCAGATGCTAACTCAAATTAGCAAGAAAAAAGGAAGAGCAGCAGAAAAAGGTTAACACTTGAATAAATATAAAAGACTGTATAAATACATATGCTTGCTCTTTTTTCTCTTAATTTTACTTTAAAAGACAAGATTGCACAAAGCAATAATTATAACACCAAACTGTCAGGTTTGTAACACATATAATACATATGTCAATAACAGCACAATGGGCTCTTCAATTCCTCTTGGTTCACACACCTGAGTAAGGCAGTCTAAATGTTCCATGTGGCTATCCCTAGGAAGAGATCACCACTTCTCACTGTTTCCAGGTAAAGCTAAGGTAAAAGGGGTGGGGAGGACAGTATTGATCTATTTTGAAATGTCAAGATTCTACCTTGACCATTCCTAGGCATGATATTATCTCTGACCAAAAAAGTTTAATGATTCCCATAACATACAGAATAAGGTTGTTAGAACCTTATAGTAAGAAATGTATGGGTTTTTTTTTTTATAGTAGGAGGAATGCTCTCAAAAGTCTTGGTAAGAATTTGGGCTATCGTGTGTGTTATAGGAAGCATTAATGGGCTTTCCAGCTGGCACAGTTCAGTTCAGTTCAGTCGCTCAGTTGTGTCCAACTCTTTGTCACTCCATGGACTGCAGCACGCCAGGCCTCCAGGTCCATCACCAACTCCTGGAGCTTAATCTAACTCATATCCATTGAGTCGGTGATGCCATCCAACCATCTCATCCTCTGTCGTCCCCTTCTCCTCCCACTTTCACTCTTTCCCAGCATCAGGGTCTTTTCAAATGAGTCGGTTCTTCGCATCAGGTGGCCAAAGTATTGGAGTTTCAGCTTCAACATCAGTCCTTCCAAGGAATATTCAGGACTGATTTCCAGTAGGATTGACTGGTTGGATCTCCTTGCTGTCCAAGGGACTCTCAAGAGTCTTCTCCAACACCACAGTTCAAAAGCATCAATTCTTTAGCACTCAGCTTTCTTTATAGTCTAACTCTCACATCCATACATGACTACTGGAAAAACCATAGCTTTGACTAGATGGACCTTCGTTGGCAAAGTAATGTCTCTGCTTTTTAATAAGCGGTCTAGTTTGGTCATAGCTTTTCTTCCAGGGAGCAAGCGTCTTTTAATTTCATGGCTGCAGTCACCATCTGCAGTGATTTTGGAGCCCCCCAAAATAAAGTCTGTCACTGTTTCCATTGTTTTCCCATTTATTTGCCAGATGTCATGATCTTAGTTTTCTGAATGTTGAGTTTTAAGCCAACTTTTTTACTCTCCTCTTTCACTTTCATCAAGAGACTCTAGTTCTTCTTTGCTTTCTGCCATAAGGGTGGTATCATCTGCATATCCGTGATTATTGCTATTTCTCCTGGAAATCTTGATTCCAGCTTGTGCTTCATCCAGCCCAGCATTTTGCATGATGTACTCTGCATATGTTAAATAAGCAGAGTGACAATACACAGTCTTGAAGTACTCCTTTCCCAATTTGGAACCAGTCTGTTGTTCCATGTCCAGTTTTAACTGTTGCTTCTTGACCTGCACACAGATTTCTCAGGAGGCAGGTGAAGTGGCCTGCTATTACCATCTCTTAAAGAATCTCCCACAGTTTGTTGTGATCCACACAGTCAAACGCTTTGGTGTAGTCAGTAAAGCAGAAGTAGGTGTTTTTTTGGAACTCTCTTGCTTTTTTGATGATCCAGCAGATGCTGGCAACTTGATCTCTGGTTCCTCTTCCTTTTCTAAATCCAGCTTGAACATGTGGAAGTTCACAGTTCACGTACTGTTGAAGCCTGGCTTGGAGAATTTTGAGCACTACTTGGCTAGGGTGTGAAATAAGTGCAATTGTGTGGTATTTTGAACATTCTTTGGCACTGCCTTTCTTTGGGATTGGAATGAAAACTGACCTTTTCCAGTCCTGTGGCCACTGCTGAGTTTTCCAAATTTGCTGGCATATTGAGTGCAGCACTTTCACAGCATCATCTTTTAAGATTTGAAATAGCTCAGCTGGAATTCCATCACCTCCACTAGCTTAGTTTGTAGTGATGCTTCCTAATGCCCCCTTGACTTCACATTCCAGGATGTCTGGCTCTAGGTGAGTGATCACACCATAGTGGTTATCTGGGTCATGAAGATCTTTTTGTATAGTTCTTCTGTGCCACCTCTTCTTAATATCTTCTGCTTCTGTTAGGTCCACACCATTTCTGTCCTTTATTGTTCCCATCTTTGCATGAAATGTTTCCTTGTTATCTCTAATTTTTTTGGAAAAGATCTCTAGTCTTTGCCATTCTATTTTTTCCCTCTATTTCTTTGCATTCTTCACTGAGAAAGGCTTTCTTATCTCTCCTTGCTATTCTTTGGAACTCTGCATTTAAATGGGTATATCTTTCCTTTTCTCCTTTGCCTTTAGCTTCTCTTCTTTTCTCAGCTGTTTGTAAGGCCTACTCAGACAACCAATTTGCCTTTTTGCATTTCTTTTATTGGGGATCGTCTTGATCACTGGCTCCTGTACAATGTCACGAACCTCCGTCCATAGTTCTTCAGGCACTCTGTCTCTCATATCTAATCCCTTGAATCTATTTGTCACTTCTATTGTATAATCATGAGGGATTTGATCAGGTCATACCTGAATGGTCTAGTTGTTCCCTACTTTCTTCAATTTAAGTATGGTGGCACAGTGGTAAAGAATTAGCCTGCCAATGTAGGAGACACAAGACTCAGGTTTGATCCCTGGGTTGGGAAAACCCCCTGGAATAGGAAATGGCAACCCACTCTAGTATTCTTGCCTGGAGAATTCCTTGGACAGAGGAGCCTGGTGGGCTACAGTCCATGGGTTCACAGAGTCGGACAGAACCGAGCACATACAGGCTGGGCTATTATCTCAACACATTATTAAATGTATCCCTTCCATTCCCCATCCCCACCTGTCAAAATCTCTCTCCCTTCAAAGCTCTACACAAATGCCACATCCTTCCTGACACTTGCCCCAAACACACAAGTTAGAATTATAAGTCTCCTTTTATGCAGGAACACTGCACCTTATTTGCATCTCCCTTCCAGTGGAATCAAAAACTATGTGGGGGCCAAATTCTAAACACAATATATGAAGCAAAATCTCCAACAGTAAATGCTATTCTTGAAAATCTCATAGAACGCCATTGCCGAAGACAGTCATATGGTCCTGCAATAAGTCCACAACAATGGGTTTTCCCTCCAGCATTCAAATAGATTGCTTTTTCTTCTGTTGAGTAGCAGAAGTTGTTGTTGGCTACATTCAGAAGCCATGTTGTGTAGAAAATGGATATCTTTAAAGCCTAGAAATGGTCTTACTCTGAGAGGCATGCAAGAACTGAACAAGCCAGCATGAAGGGTAGACTTCCTTTTCTTTCTCACTCACTGAGGGTACAAACTCACTGAGTGGACTGGCCATCTGTTCCTTTGCACGCATGCTCTGTGTAGAGTGTGTACTGTGAAATCAGAGTGGTGGCACCATGACCCAGTTCTGCTGTGCTGCCCCACAACTGTCCGGTAGGTCAGTCATGAGTACATGAGTACATGGTCAGTTCTTCCAGAGGCCTGGGCACAAGCTAAGTCTTACTCATCTTTAGTAATCTCTCTGAACAATGCTGTAAATGGTGAGTTAATGATAAATGCTTTTTAATTTAACTGAAGTGACAGCACAACCAACCAGATAGAAAGCCATCTCTTCCACAGTTATCAGAGTATAAACATTTTCAAAACAAACACTGTTGCACAAAAAAAGCAGTTCTCTTTAAAATTAAAAACCTTTGCAAGTCTAGAAAAAAATCCAATCTCATTTAAAAACACAGTAAGTTTGCAGAATATGAGTGAGCCAGGTGGTTGGCTGCTCTTAGTGTTGAGAAGAAAACAGCATCAATACAAGTCAGTGAGAGGAAAATTACAGTGACCTTTAGCCTCCCACTTGATCTCTTTGAAAAACTTGTGGTATACATGTAAAGTATTATTTCTTTTTTGAGGCATTTTCCATTAGTACCCAGATGAAGTGATATGCAAGATAATAGTTCCATTCTTTTGAAGAGAAGCAACATTTGTCTGCTATTGTTATTTATTGTCATTCTGTATTTAAAGCATTATTCAATCATAAAATGGAGATTTTCTCAACAGAAAAAGACAAATCCAAATGGGTCACCTGCAGTCATACAGGCAGGTGGTGAAACAAAGGACAGAGCATCCCTCACACACAGAGCTCAGGGTTCATCAACTGTCTCTGATTCAAAAAGGTACTGAGGACACTGCAGATGTCCCCTTAGGCTGGAAAGGAAGCTCAGGAACCAAGGGAAAAGCTACCTTCAACAAAGACAGAGGGCTTCCTAGGGGCAGCCAGTCTAACCTAGGAATCAGGTAGTAGACGAGATCCTATAACCCAAAATAGGGCAGACAAACTTATTCCCCAGGTGAGGTCAGGGTTTTGAGTCTTGTGTCCTAGCAAACGAGACAACTTCTAGGCAACTTCCCAGCCAAATAAGACAACTTCTAGGTCAGTCCAGGATGACTGGGCTAATTAATCAGAACACTTTCTTGGGATCTTCGTGGGGCTTGAATCAGAGGGAATGTCAGGTGGGTCTCTTTCTGGTGGCTACCGCTGTAAAGTGTAGAGCTGTAGTGGTTATATTCCCATCACATGGCGAAAGTGGCCTACAGTAGAGGAGAGAATTGGAGGCAAGAGATGGAGCGATCCCTACCTGTGTTCAAAACCCATGTACCCAGCTGCACTCCTGCCCTCCGCTTGTGGCTGGATGATTTTGTGAGACTCCCCCCAACACACACCATTGACTAAATTTCACTTAATGGAATTCAATGTGCATTTCAGTCACTCACAATCAGGGAGACATCAGAAATTAAGGGGAACGCTGGTACAGAAAGATTAGGACAAGAAAAAAAAGATAATAAAGGTCCAACAAATACCAAAAATAATTTAAAATAAAATCAGACATCTGTCATTGATAAGGAAGTAGTATTTGGAAAATAACAAGTTCAAATTCTAGTGAATTCAGTGGAATTCTAACAACAAAAGTGAGCAATACTTAACTCCGAGACGTACAGTTCTGACAGGAGTACCCACAATTCTTTATCTATGATATTAGAGAATGTAAATGATAAAGTAGTCTACAAAACTGATGGAGCAGGAAATGGCAACCCACTCTAGTATTCTTGCCCAGAGAATCCTGTGGACAGAGAAGCCTGGTGGGCTGCTGTCCATAGGGTTGCACAGAGTCAGACTCGACTGAAGCAACTTAGCAAGCATGCATGCATTGGAGAAGGAAATGGCAACCCACTCCAGTATTCTTGCCCAGAGAATCCTGTGGACGGAGGAGCCTGGTGGGCTGCTGTCCATAGGGTTGCCCAGAGTCAGACTCCGACGTAGCAAGCATGCATGCATTGGAGAAGGAAATGGCAACCCACTCCAGTATTCCTGCCTGGAGAATCCCAGGGACAGAGGAGCCTGGTGGGCTGCTGTTTAATGGGGTCGCACAGAGTCAGACATGACTGAAGTGACTTAGCAGCAGCAGCAGCTGCTAAACTGAAATTATTTTCTTCCACCAAGTTTTGCTGTTTTGCAGAACAAGTAAGGTTGGCCTGTGGTCTTTAGTTTTTGTTTCATGGATTTCAGAACAACTGGCTGGTCAATAGTTTTATTGTTTTTATGATGATGATACATACACTCTGCAAACAACTCATTTTTAACTATTAAAATTTTGTTTTACTGCATGCAAAATGCCTCTAACTTTAGTGAAACTAACACATGGAAACAACTCAATTATTAACTCTTTATTTGTAAAGTTGTGGTTGATGTTCATGACAATAAAAGTACTACAAACGGTCCCTGCACTCTGGTTAGGGAGATTAATCATCTACGGGAGGAGTATAAATTATTATTCAAGGTTATACACAGTGGCTGATCTACAGTGTGGGGAAAGAGCATGGGATTCAGACAAACTGAGGCATATCCCAGCTCTGCCATCTTTTTTTTTTCCTGCTACTTATTAACTGTGTGAACTTTGTACATTACCCGGTACTATGAATCTCAATTTTTTTCAGCAATAAAGTGTGGCTATTAAGATGACCCAGAGGGATGGTATGGGGAAGGAGGGGGGAGGGGGGTTCAGGATTGGGAACACGTGTACACCCGTGGTGGATTCATGTTGATGTATGGCAAAACCAATACAATATTGTAAAGTAATTAGCCTCTAATTAAAATAAATAAATTAAAAAAAAAAGAAAAGACCTACCTCAGAGAGTTGCTGTGATTAAATAAAAGCCAGCTGTAGAGGCATCACAAGAGATAAAAACCCTGAAAAATAGACTGAAATATTTGGCTTAAGCTATCAAAAGACATAAGGATGAAGTAGACTACATAAACATTTATACTTGTGAAGGAGACCAAGTTCTTGTCCTTTGCACACACTATCCTCCTGGAATGCTGCCCTCCAAGACCCACTACCTTCTTCCTACACGTTGACTCAAATGTCGCCTTCTGGGAGAGGCATCTCCCTCATGCCACAGGTGTCCTAAGCACTCAGTGAAGAGCTGAGTCACCCAGAGACTCTTATTCAGGACGATACCTGAGTTGGGCTTTAGTCCCTAAAAGAGTCTGTGCTGAAGAGCACACATCCAGTGGGAAACTCACTAGGTTCAAGCTTTAACTGCTCCCTAGAAAACCTGAAGAATTGTGGACCAGTTAGTTAACTTCTCTGTGCCTCAGTTTCCTTGTCTACAATATGGGGTTAAAATAATACCTTACTCACATGACATTTTAAATCAAAGAATGTTTAAAATACAATAGGGAGTCACAGCTTGACTGGATGGGAAGGTTTATGTTGCGCTAACAAAAGACAGGGTTACAGAGTAATTGAGTCTAAGTTCTTCAGGGCCTTGAGTCAAATATCAATCTAAAATGTATAGACTTCATGATGTATAGGGTATCATGACAGAGATCTGCCAGATGAATTAGAAAAAAAGAGGAAGACAAAAGCAAGAGAGATTACCTAGCCTTGCTACAGCAACCTACATGTGTTGTAATTGGTACAGGTTCCAACAGAAACAGAGAGGAAGGGAAAGCAACAGTAAAAGTCGGCACTAATCCAGTGAGAGATAAGACACAAGGCCGAAGTTACTCAGTGTACACATTAATAATTTAATTAACACTTGTGGTTTCCATCAAGAACTCATCATAGAACAAAAAAAATTTGATTGTCACATTATACTGAGTGACTATCAAACAAATGTGGGTATTACCAAGTACAAGCAAGTAAGAAGCAGTATCTTTTTAAAACAAGATGAAATTAAAATGTATTCTTTTTATGGTACAAAACACAGAAGTACAGTCTAGCATACTAATGTAATATACCAATGGAAATTTTGAGAAAATAAGCAGTTAAGATGCATTTTTTTGTACTTAACTCTCAGATCAGTTCAGTCGCTCAGTTGTGTCCGACTCTGCAATCCCATGAACCGCAGCACGCCAGGCCTCCCTGTCCATCACCAACTCCCGGAGTCCACCCAAACCCATGTTCATTGTGTTGGTGATGCCATCCAACCATCTCATCCTCTGTCGTCCCCTTCTCCTCCTGCCCTCAATCTTTCCCATCATCAGGGTCTTTTCAAATAAGTCAGCTTTCCGCATCAGGTGGCCAAAGTATTGGAGTTTCAGCTTCAACATCAGTCCTTCCAATGAACACCCAGGACTGATCTCCTTTAGGATGGACTGGTTGGATCTCTTTGCAGTTCAAGGGACCCTCAAGAGTCTTCTCCAACACCACAGTTCAAAAGCATCAATTCTTCGGCGCTCAGCCTTCTTCACAGTCCAACTCTCACATCCATACATGACCACAGGAAAAACCATAGCCTTGACTAGACAGATCTTTGTTGGCAAAGTAATGTCTCTGCTTTTTAATATGCTGTCTAGGTTGGTCATAACTTTTCTTCCAAGGAGCAAGCATCTTTTAATTTCATGGCTGCAATCACCATCCACAGTGATTTTGGAGCCCAGAAAAATAAAGTCAGCCACTGTTTCCACTGTTTCCCCATCTATTTCCCATGAAGTGATGGGACCAGATGCCATGATCTTAGTTTTCTGAATGTTGAGTTTTAAGCCAACTTTTTCACTCTCTTCTTTCGTTTTCATCAAGAGGCTCTTTAGTTCTTCTTCACTTTCTGCATAAGGGTGGTATCATCTGCATATCTGAGGTTACTAATATCTCTCCTGGCAATCTTGATTCCAGCTTGTGCTTCATCCAGCCCAGCATTTCTCATGATGTACTCTGCATAGAAGTTAAATAAGCAGGGTGACAATATACAGCTTTGACATATTCCTTTTCCTATTTGGAACCAGTCTGTTGTTCCGTGTCCAGTTCTAACTGTTGCTTCTTGACCTGCATACAGGTTTCTGAAGAGGCAGGTCAGGTGGTCTGGTATTCTCATCTCTTGAAGAATTTTCCAGTTTATTGTGATCCACACAGTCAGCTTTGGCATAGTCAATAAAGCAGAAATAGATGTTTTTCTGGAACTCTCTTGTTTTTTCCATGATCCAGCGAATGTTGGCAATTTGATCTCTGGTTCCTCTGCCTTTTCTAAAACCAGCTTGAACATCTGGAAGTTCACAGTTCACATATTGCTAAAGTCTGGCTTAGAGAATTTTGAGCATTACTTTACTAGCGTGTGAGATGAGTGCAATTGTGCGGTAGTTTGAACATTTTTGGCATTGCCTTTCTTTGGGATTGGAATGAAGACTGACCTTTTCCAGTCCTGTGGCCAATGCCGTTTTCCAAATTTGCTGACATATTGAGTGCAGCACTTTCCCAGCATCATACTTTAGAATTTGAAATAGCTCAACTGGAATTCCATCGCCTCCACTAGCTTTGTTCATAGTGATGCTTCCTTAGGCCCACCTGACTTCACATTCCAGGATGTCCGACTCTAGGTGAGTGGGAGTGATCACACCTTCATGGTTATCTGGGTCATGAAGATCTTTTTTGTACAGTTCTTCTGTGTATTCTTGCCACCTCTGCTTAATCTCTTCTGCTTCTGTTAGTTCCATACCATTTCTGGCCTTTATTGAGCCCATCTTTGCATGAAATATTCCCTTGCTATCTCTAATTTTCAGGAAGATATTTTTATGAATATTAATTGTAATTTATTCTGCAACATCGACTGTCAAAGTTTGCCTAAATAATGATTTCAAACAAAAATTACTTGACCAAATATAGCATTCTGTTGAGAGAGAAAAGTTAAACATCATTGATAGGTAACTCAATTGACTCCCTCTACCTGCATTTTTATCTTTCACTGAAAAATATTAAGACTAGAAAATGTATAGAAAGTAGGAAACAGATGATCCTTCTATATTATACTGAGTTCATTTAATTGTAGGGACCTAAGTTCATTTCATAACAACCACTGTAGAGAGGAGGGCAGCCAATGCCCAGTTTATAAATGAAGACACCAAAGCTCAGCGTTCACACACAGCTAGTACACAGTGGAGCGCTGGGGTTCCCCTTACCCAGGGCTTCAGGTGTCAAAGCAGGGGAATTTCCCCCTGCACTGCCCAGTCTCCTGGGTCTGCATAAGAACATAGTATATCACAGATAGCCAAGACAGGGATTTCATGAACCAACTACGTAAATGGAGAAAGGCGAGAAAACATTCAATATTATTGTAAAACACCTTTGTAAAACACAGCTGGCTATAGTGATGAAGGATCTTTATAAACTATGAAGTTTGTACCTTTATTTTGCTTGCACAAGAATGTACTCTTCATGACAGGGAGCTTGTGCGCCTTGCTCGCCATGGCAATGCCCTAGATCTACAATTAAGAATTTCCAGCACGCTGAAGACACTCACTAAATATTTGCTGAATGGCAGTAGTTCCATCTTTGTTGTAGAATGGGCTATTTAAAAGAGTACAGGATTGGCAGGCAGAATGCCTGAACGTGAATCCTATCTCTGCCCCTCTGTCACTGTTACCCTGGGTAAAGGCTGAACCTCTGTGTATCAGTTCCCTTGGTTATAATGCTGGAACAATACAGCAGCTATGCTATGAGCTGAGTTGCTCAGTCATGTCCTACTCTTTGAGACACCATGGAATGCAGCCCACCAGGCTCCTCTGTCCATGGAGGCTATTAGGATCATTCAAAGGATTTCTCAGTGGAATTCTAGGTTCTAATTCTGTACACAGAATGGACCCACAACATGGAACCCAAATTCTAACTTTATCAATATAGAAAATCTTTACCTCATGTATATTACATTTCTAATGTCCTTAGTACTTCTGAAGTTAAAAAAGAAGAATTTTTTTTAAAAAAATCAGTATTTGATAAGTGAAAATGATTTTGGAAGCAAAATCAGAAGTCATTGACACAAATGCTCCTTATGTATTTATTTCTCTGCTGGATTCTCAATCTAAAATTAACCTTAAGCAACAGGGTTTGAGTCACTGAAAAAATATAACATACTATTTCAGAGTTACTATTGAGCTGCACAAGTCCTGGAAAGGCACAGATCAGAATGTACTCTACTTTCCTATATATGAAAAAGTGTTCTTATAGCTTTATAAACTATACTAAGGTTATTGTTGTAAAAACCCTAAAGTATATATAATTTCAATGGATAAGAAAAAATGATGCAGAAACAAAATGTCATTTCCCTATGCCTTTTATTGCTCCATAGTTTAGACAGAACCATGGTGACAGAGGATGAGATGGTTGGATGGCATCACCAACTCAATGGACATGAATCTGAGCAAGCTCTGGGAGATGGTGATGGACAGGGAAGACTGCGTGCTGCGTGCAGTCCACAGGGTCACAAAGAGTCGGACACAACTGAGTCACTGAACAACAACAACAAAGCACATGTAAGTCATAATAAATGCTTCTTGTTGGGGTTTCTAAATAGATCATTCCTAGCTCTGACCCCTAATCACTCACCCAAAATGGAAAGCATATTCAATAATGTTGTCTGAAGTATATCCAAAATCCAGACCTTGATTCTATGTTAAAAAATGTGTTTTGATTTGTACTAAAGGAATAGTTGACAGTGTTAGTTATATTTAAGAATACAATAATCAATGTCATGACCAAGCAGAGTTCATTCTAGGAATATAAGGATAGTTCAATATTAGAATATCTATTAATACAATTTACCATATCATTATGTTAAAAGAGAAAAACCAAATGATCATATGAATGCTATGAAGGCATTTGACACATTCTATTCTTAATTTTTTAAGATTAAGATTTAAAAAAAAATTTTTTTTAAATCTTAACCTTCTTTAAAAATCTTAGGCAATGGCACCCCAGTCCAGTACTCTTGCCTGGAAAATCCTATGGACAGAGGAGCCTGGTAGGCTGCAGTCCACGGGGTCGCTAAGAGTCACGACTGAGCAACTTCACTTTCAATTGTCACTTTTATGCATTGGAGAAGGAAATGGCAACCCACTCCAGTGTTCTTGCCTGGAGAATCCCAGGGACAGAGGAGCCTGGTGGGGTGCTGTCTATGGGGTCACACAGAGTCGGACACGACTGAAGCGACTTAGCAGCAGCAGCAGCAGCAGTATTACTAATACTACTAGGAAACATATTATTATATTGTATTATTATATATAATAATATTGTATTATTATATTCCTACCACATTATTACATTCTACTATTCTCCCTACATGGTGGACCAGATGGTAAAGAATCTGCCTGCAATGTGGGATACCTGGGTTTGAACCCTGGGTCACAAAGATCACCTGGAGAAGGAAATGGCAACCCACTCCAGTATTCTTGCCTAGAAGATTCTATGAACAGAGGAGCCTGGTGGGCTACAGTCTATGGGGTAGCAAAGAGTCAGACACGACTGAGCGACTAACACACAAACACACACACTATTCTTTAGGAAATGGGTTAAGTATTCTACATTGATTATCTCATCAATCAACAATACCCCATTAGTAAGTTACTCTCACAGCCCCAGAAAATGAACTGAAATTCAAAGAGCCTAAAAACCCTCTCAAGGTAAAACAGCTAGTGAATGGCAAAGCTCAAATTTGAACCCAAAGCTATGTGACCTTAGAGCTCAAACACTTAAAGCAGTAAAAGGGAAAAAAATTGAATAGGCACTTAACAGAAAAATACAAATGGTCAAAAAAAAAAAAAAAGTAATGCCAAGCCTCACTCAAATTTTAAAAAATGCCAACTAAAACATACTGATCTGTTGAATTAATACACATTTTTTTAAGTTCTGCAAGTATATGTTAAACATAATTTGAAAGTATAAATTAGTATACTATTTTAAAGGGCAACTAGACAATGCCTACACAAATGTCACATGCTTATACCTTTGACTTCTAGAAATATATCCTATAGATGTACTTGCACAATTATGCAAAGATACATGTACCTAAAATGTAAACACCCTTGTTATTTATATAAACTTTAATACATTCATATAATAGAACACTATTCAGTCATTAAAGTAAGAATGGGGTACCTCTAGATGTTAGGACATGAAAAGCGTTACAGGGCACACTGCTAAGTGAAAAAGGCAATGTACAAAGCTGGATATAATTTTAATTCTAACTAAATATGCACATGCATAAAAATGCCCATGAAAGTACTCAAGAAACCAACTGCGTTACCTCTAGGACTAGGAATGGTGGGAGAAACAAGCATCTTTTTAGTGTTCACTTTATACTTTTTTGTACTATTTGACTTTTTACCATGAGCGTGTATCAATTTAACAATAAAAAACTTTAAATGATATAAAATGTACATGTACACACTGATTACAATATAAAACATGGGTACATATAAAAACAGGGATACCGATTCAAAAAGGTTCCATTTTAGAAATATTTTAATAGTTGAACTTAATACAGTGGGAAATGACTTCATCATTAAAAAGGCCAAAAAAGAAAAAAGATACTGACTTTCCGTTGCTGAAGATACAGGAGAGCAGGAAATGATTTCAAATTAACACAGAGAAAATGAACAAGCCATGGCCAGTCAGCCCTCCCCCTCCACTTGTGCCCATGTCTATCCCTGCTTCTCATTTCATCCTCTGCCTTCCGAATCACCACGAGGCATTTCACATACTGCTTTTAGACTGCTCAGAGTGCTGGACTCATTGGTTTCTAGTTTATACAAATAGATGTAACTAGATCTTTTTTATTTATAATATTCATAATTACAATAATAAAATTCTGCAAACCAAGAAAACTTGGCTCATTCAGTTCTAAGCATGTTCCTTAGGTATACCTCCATCATTAATCTTCCAGTTTGATTTGCACACATCCAAAAAGCATATAGATGGTGGACATGACAATATAAATTAAATTGATTCATCCCAGTATTAAGAGTTTTTTCCCTTCTCCAGGGAGAAACAAAGAGAAATAATAAACCTCACTAAACTTCAAGCAAATTATTTCTATCAATGTAGTTAATTCTATGTAAAAACAAGTAGTAGTATAGTTTATAATATTTCCAGATACTTATCCATTAATATGAGTGGGAACATAGTATTTTCAGATACCTAGCTGAAATGGAAAGGAAGTACTTAAATTTAGATCAAAATTCATCTGAATCAAGATGTCAAGGGGTGAAGGCAGAGTGCAAGTCACATCAGGAACTGCTTTTTATATATTTTGTATAAGGACCACTTTGGAAAAGTTGGTTTTAATAAATGGTAGAATCATATGCTATACCACAAGTTCAGGGTGAGGATTTTTTTAATAAACTTTTTCTGCTACTAAGAAGGAAAAATAAGAGGAAAAAAAATCTGAATCACTTGAATTGACTGCTAAAAGTATCAGAATGTAAACCATTTTCTAATTTGGAGCACAGAAAACTTGACTAACCTTGGCTGTAGGAGAACAACAATAAACGCTTCATTTACAAATATGTGTAGAAATAATGCTCTTACTAGAAACCATTGCTTTTTCTTTCCTTTGAGGGAATTTAGAGTATAAAATATTTAACATAATTTCAAAATTCAGGATGAATTATAAAGAAAATATAGCTAGTTGTTCGATTTAGTGTTCTCTAGAGTCCTCACAAACAAGGGAATGATTTGGCTGTGACATAGCCAAAAGTTTTATAGTTCTACTAGCCTATATCTCTCATTTAATAAAACTGTTAAAAACTAGTTTGATTCAATTTTCAAGTATAAATTAACCATATTTTTAAAAATGAAAATATGACCTTAGGCATGCTAAACTCTTTGTGCCTCAGTTTTCCACACCTGTAAAATGATGGAGACCAAAAGAAAACTTCCTTTGAAGACGGCAGCAGTGATTCTTGTGGGTTATCATAAGGAAGGAGGCTAAAAAGCAGTGCCTGGCACATGATCCATCCTGCATAGATTTTAGTGTCAATCATCAACATCTACTTTCACAAGAAGTTAGACTGCTAGGGCTCATAACCAAAACAAGTGCTCCTTACTCAAGCTCCCTTGTTAGAGAAATTTATTCTTTGACAAAAGCACAGGGGAAGGCTCTGGGAATTAAAAATTCATGAAAAACATTTAGCACTGGTGAAAACAAGACAACAGGCCCAAAAAGAAGTTGCTTCTACTAAGCCTCAAGGCATCAAACTGAGACTTAATTACAGTTTCTGCTCTCCCAGAAACGGAATCTTAAACCAGCCAATCAGGAGTCACTTGGTCTGCCTCACAGACCCT
This sequence comes from Bubalus bubalis, assembly GCF_019923935.1. Lineage (NCBI taxonomy): Eukaryota > Metazoa > Chordata > Mammalia > Artiodactyla > Bovidae > Bubalus > Bubalus bubalis. The sequence goes on along the minus strand of NC_059164.1, from coordinate 47,779,515 downwards.
GCTACTCCCTTAAGGAAAGTGACCTTGCAAATAACAATTCACTTTTTTTCCTAGTGTAACTTCCTTGGCTCCACTCCCTTCTGCCTATAAAGAGTGTGTCATTTCGTGCAGCTCTTCAGGGCCCCTTCCTATCTGCTAGATGGGATGCTACCTGATTCAAATCAATCTTTGCTCAAGGTAACTTTTAAAGTGTTTAGTATGCTTCAGCTTATCTTCTAACAGGATGCACAGGCTGCCTTCAGAACATACAACGATCTCTGCCTCAGAATCTCTGTCCAGGATGAGACAACCCGCCAAGAAACACCAGGACCTCTGCCTACACGGCTTAACAATAAGAATCCCTTCTAAAAGATGTAATTCAAGAAATGATTTAACTAAAGAAAAACTCTGATTTTATGTAAATTCTAATTTTATTGCCTAGGTGATACAACATGAATGTTTATTTTTTAATCAATAAAAATATATAATTCTGGATTATAAGCCTTTTTTATTATTCTCATTCCAAGAATAGCTCTCAACTCTAAGAAGTGTACTTAAAGATAGATTAAACTGTCCCTTTCACATAAATGTGCTGAAGAAAAGAAAACCAACACTGTAAAGGTCACAGAATCTGAATAAAGTGAAAATACCAAATAAAAAGGTAACTTAAAAGTAGCAGTTTATTTTTAGAAACCCACAGAGTTGAAGTTTTCAGTTTCTACTGCAGCACACCACTCTCAGCAACCTGTTGAAACTCAGCTCTGAAAATAACCCCACAGCATAAAAGTCATGTACATTTTCTGGAGCACCATGGGTCTGGTACCTCATCTACGTTATGCAAAGAGCATATCAAACTACCTACATCTGCTTTTAAATGGGAGCTATAACTTGGAATTCTCTTTTAAAATATCTAAGGAGAGGGTCAGTTCCACCTTTTTTGATGGAGGCCAGTACAGATGACTAACATTCACAATTCCTTGAAACAAGTATAATAATATACTTATTTAAGCTGCTCAGTCTTTCAAATGAAAGGCTCTTTTCTACGATCCTGAAAACAAAACTCTATTAATTTGTATTTTCTTTTTTTTTTTTTTAGCAATTTGATTATACTATCTTATGTAAAATAACAGCAACAAAACCAATAATCTCTGGTTTTAATGCAAAACCGAATGTAGGAAAAAATGGTGGTAGTGGTGGTGAAACCCACTTGTTAATGTTTTCAGTTGCACCATTAATTTTCAGAAAACATGATCAAATGATTAGCTAGTATAAAATACACTGCTGGGCTCTTGGTCTCAGAATGCAATGATAGTTACATTCTCCAGTAATCAGCTCCCAGAAGCAGCTGGTTCAATCTGATTAAGAGGGTAGGGGTGGGGAGATGAAGGCTATACACACACCCATCTAAAATTAAAGGTTAAATCTTAAAAAGTGGATCAACTCATTTTCAAAATAACCATCTACAAGCAAAGCTTATAATTTAGGGGAGACTGAAGTTGCTTTCTGTTTTTACTTGAAGAGCTAAAGGATGTTACATTTGAGAGAAATCTCTCCCATCTCCCCACAAATATTGACATGGTGTTAATTAAGTTAATCCAAATTTGCAGTAAGGGAATTAGCTGTAAGAGATACACAGAATTATGCACTTTGGTCGATTAAAATTAAATGGGAGGGATTATCAGAGAAAATAACACAGATACTAATATCATGACATTCTGATTAGATTAAAATTTGACAACTTGAGCCTAAAGATATATAAAAGTTTATTTAGCATCCACTGAGCATCAGGCACCACACTTTTTTTTTTTTTTTTAAAAGCTTTGCCTACATCTCTTTGTGAATTACACCAACCCAGTTTTACAGAAGAGGGTTTAAGGAAGTTGTCCATGGTCACACAGCTAAAAAATAATGCAACTGAAATCCTAAATTACATTTATCGGCCTCTGGCCCAGCCCAGTGCCAAACACACTGCAGGCTCTTGTTGAATATTTGGTCAATAAATGGAAGAATGGCCTCAAATACAAGCTCTTTGCTTCTATACCTCCTGCCTTCTGTAATCATGATAAACATGAGTTTAAGGTGCTCTCACTGGGAAGAGTTAGCCTTACAGGAAGTTTAGTAAACAAGCATTCACAGTGAATGAATTATAACCAAAAGACCCTCCATCCAACTCTGTCCTCATTGTTCTGCAATCCTTGGTCATCCACAAGATGCAAGACCATCTAGACAACCGGCTTTCCCCAATTTCATCTCCATGCTTCTCTAAGCTTCCCCATTGGTCCTGGAAGGCAGAGCATGTTTACTGCTGCTCTGCCCAGCGCCTAACACCATGCCTGGTGATGCTAAGTGCGCAGTAAATATCTACTCAGTAGCTGACCTGTGGGGCAGCCCCTGCCCCCAGTCACTGTATGAGCACCACTGCTGCCAAAGGTCCTATGCTCTGCACACAGTGGGATCCAAATGACGGTGAGGGACGGCCCTGGCTCCCCACCCTGGCATCCAGACCATACATGTACTCCCTGCTGATGCCCTGCTCCTGAGATTCATGACATTCTGGCACCCTTGGACCAGCATCTAGCTCTGTCTTATTTCCACCCCAGTTCTGCCATAGTCACAGAACACATCAATGTCCATGGCCAACTTCAATTTTTTTCTGCTTCTTCAACCCCAATAAAGCTTCATCCAATATCTACTTTAGCAGTCTCACTCCACAACTGATGCACACTGGTCCCAACTCCTCTGGAATCTTAAAGCACATTACAACACAGCTGACCCAATCTTCCCATCCTTCCAGGACTCCCATTTCCTTACCTCCCATTCTCTTTTTTCTTCGACTTCACCCAGAAATGCCCTTTCCCCACAGTTCACTAATGAGACATGTGAACAGCCACGATATCAAACAACGTGTAACAGTAACAGCAGCTTGGGTGCATACATAGATGGCACCTAGAAAGAAAGAAGAGTGCCGAGGGGTGGGGTACATGGCGTGGTGTGAGTTGTCGCAAGGCCAGACAAGCAAACCCCATGGAGTGTTTCCAGGGTGAAGAGGCATGTGGATGCCAGGAACAGAGGTAAGAACACACGTGCCATGAACCAGGGCCAGGGGCCCCCACATACCAGCATCCTACCTGTCCAAGGGTGCCACTCACGTTCAGCCTGCTTTCATAAAAATGCCCAAATGGAAATACACTTTTTGGTTTCGTTTTATTCATCAGTTCCTCTAGATAAATGTGCAGTTTCCCTTTTGAAAAGCTTCTTATGAGAACTTTCATATCTCATACAGGCCACACCAAGGTCATGACACCTAAACCTCAGCATCCATAGTGAGATAACTCCAGACAGCAGGAGCTTCTAGGAGCTATTACAATTATTCAATAGTACAGCTGTGTGATACCACCCTGGCAATTTCACTACAGTTTAAAAAGGGGCAGGTCTGCAATGGATTGGGGGTGAAAGGGCAGGGAGAACGTCCTTCACACAGCTGTGGAGTGGTGACCTCCATTCTGATCATCCTTACAGAACAGCTTCAGTTAGTACAAATGTCCACCCTATGCCCTCCCGTCTATTTCACAGGCAGTATCTAGGGACCTGACGCACAAGGGGCTCAGGCCTCCCTGCCATCTTCCAAGCACTTGGCATCTGCTGGCCCCGAGTCTGAGGACACATTTAGGAGCAGAAGGAGACACACCACCCGGCCCTGAACTACAGACCAAGGTTTTACTATTATCTTTCTCTTTCCCTTCCCAGGGGTCTCCAAGAGAACTCGGGAGAAATTGCAATAAAGGTCAGGAGCTAATCTCCCACTGGCCATAGACAGTTTATCAGCATTCCTGGGCCTAACAAAAAAGAATCAGAGACGGAACACCTGCCGTGGTCCACTGGGCTGTCATGCACTGCAAGTCAGAAGCACCAGTCAGCTAGGACTGCCAGGGAGGGTGGAGGTGGGCAAGAGACTGGGGCAGAAAGGGAGGAGCACTGGCTCTGGTCCCCTCCTCTGACTTGTGATGAACCCCAAGGGAGAATCCATTTTAACACAAGCCAGAGAGCAGAGTGAACAAGTGACTTGGAACCACTCCCCCCACAAGGAGTCCCAGGGCCTGGGCATTGGCCTCTCAGAGACCAACCCCCCCTTCCCCCAAGGTCCATCCTCCACCCTCCCCTCACCTCCCTGCCCGGTGCTGGCACTCTGGTTTCATCTGGCTGCCTCCATGGAGCTGTCTGACTCTTGACTTCAGTCCCACCCCTGCGTGTTTCTAAACAATTCTTGGTGTCCCACTGTGTGCAGTCAACAAGATACCTCGGACACCCTTAAATCCAGTCCAGGCTCCTGGAGGCCCCTGCCTATTTCGAAGACTCATGTGAACCTCAGGCTGAGATTGTGGAACCAAACTGGGGTGAATACTGTATCAAGTGACTTTCATGTATTATCTACTGTTTAATCATTACAATCTTTTTGTGAGATAGGTATTAGCTCCATTTTATACCTGGAGAAACAAAGGTACCTAAGACCAACACACACACACACACACACACACACACACACACACACTTAATAAGTGGGTATATAAATAGCAGAGTAAATACTCCAGCCTAGGTCTATCTGAAAGCAGAGCCCACACGGCCTCCCCTGGTAAGAGAGACCCTAAACATTTTGCACCAATGGTTTCATTAAAGGCAGAAATAACTCCTGCCTTCAAGCCTCTGCTGTCCATGGCCTTGAGCATCTGCTTACTTCAGGCCACAGGTGCCTGATGGCAGAGGTCAAGTATAGAGCACTATAAAAGAGGATTTATAATAAAAATAGCTAACTACTAGTGACAAAGTACAGATACTGCCCTTATCTACCTGCTGAAACCCATATCATAAGCCTTAAAGACCAGCTCAATGGCACCTTTCTGCGAGACCCACACCCTGGAAGAACTATATCTTTTCTCCTTTTCACTCTTTGGATATTGTGGTACTAAGCACACGCCTACTAGACTGAACTTCCTAAGGGGCCCCATCCTGCTCTTCTTGCATCTCTAGCACTATAACTGACCCAAAATAAAGACTCAGTAACATTTGCTAAATAAATTAGTAAATTAAAGTAGGAATCTCACAGAATGCATTATCTAGTGTTTTTGACTATCAAACTTGAAATGAGCTTCTAGGCACAAAATATAAATGTAAATATATTCATACCAGCAAATTAGTTTGACAATATGAGAATGACCTCTGGGAGAAAATAATTTGGGGGCTAAAAGCTCTCGTCAAATAACTTTAAAATAAAAACAATGAATACCAAGGCTACAAAATATTTTCAAAACAAAACAAAAGGAAGCATATGCTCCCTGAATCAAGGAAGCATATGTTCCCTGAATCAGATTCAAGACGAGATCTGAACTTCTGCTATTTCACTACTTTTCTAGGGAACTAACCATGCTCTGTTTGAGGGTGATATTACTGCGTTTTTAATGTGCCATTTTACACAGTGGGTGTGTGAGATTCAAAGACTTAATTTCACCTCTGAATTATTCCACACGCTGGTTTAGGGAAAATTAGATCTTAGCTCTGTTAAAAATATACTATAAAATTCAGTGCCCATGTTATGGCTAAAAATTGAACAGAGGCTAATTCTCAACATGAGAAAAGAAAATTAGCTAATTCATAATTTGGAGTTTCATTTTCACTTCTATTTTAGGAAAAAAAAAAAGATGTACTAGATCAAGAGATACTCAATAGCTGTTCATGAAAGCAATACTAAATGTCCATGCAAAGACTTGATGGTCGTCAATGGGGCACCGTGACCAGACAGTGGACGTGCCCGTACAATCTAAGAACAGGTCACAGGGGGAAGTGCCTCACTGTTGGGGACAACTGTCAGAACTCAAAAAAGCAGTTTTCAAAATTTCAGGGAGCCAACTTATGAAAGGCAAGAAAAGTGGAGTCATGACAATTAAATGCAATGTAAAATCCTTGAATATGCTGGAATGAAGGAAAAAAAAAAAAAGACACACCAAGACAACTGAGGAAATCGGACTCTAGACAGTAGATTAGATAACAGCATTGCTGCTAAGTCGCTTCAGTCGTGTCTGACTCTGTGTGACCCCACGACGCCCTCCACCAGGCCCCCCCGTTCCTGGGATTCTCCAGGCAAGAACACTGGAGTGGGCTGCCATTTCCTTCTCCAATGCATGAAAGTGAAAAGTGAAAGTGAAGTCGCTCAGGCGGGTCCTGTGTCCGACTCTTCACGACCCCATGGACTGCAGCCTACCAGGCTCCTCTGTCCATGGGAGTTTCCAGGCAAGAGTACTGGAGTGGGTGCCACTGCCTTCTCCGGGATAACAGCATTATATCAAGGCTAAATTCCCTGCATGTTATATTATGTAGAAAATGTCCTTGTTCTCAGGAGATATGCATGAACTATTTATGATTCCTAAAAGGTTCAGTTAAAAATAAATAAATACAAGTATTTATCTGGGCATGTGCAAGGAAAAAAAGAAAAGAGCATATAAATGTGGCAAAATAGTAACACCTGGGAAATCTAGATAAAGATGTTCATTGAACTATTCCTCAAACTTTTCTATAAGCTTGACTTTTTCAAAATAAAATTCTGAGGTTAAAAAAAATTTAGAGAGGTCTGACCTCCTGAGAAGGCATTGTCTCAAGATTAATGGGTCATTTCTATTTGTTTTTCAATTCAGAGCCAAAACCACAAAGGAAAACCATTAAGCTCTTAAAAAAAACTCTGCAATGTATAAACAATAAAAAGAGAGACCCGTATTAAAGGATGAATATCAAATACTATTATGACTCTTTAAGGCTTTTTTGACAGACTAAGACACAGAGTTGAGCATTTTATTGTTTTGTTCTAAACTATGTTCCAGGGGGCTGACCACCAACTTTTTTGAGAGCCTGCTTTACAAAAACCATCTAACTTACCCATAACAAGGTGACTATTGCTGCTATGACCTCAAAGTGAAAGAAAATGAAAATAAGAAAGAAACACTCAATGAGGTAAATAACTTATCTACAAATTCACACAGTAAATGGGTGGTTTGAACTCAAGTCTGTATAACTCTACATTCTAGGGTCTTTCCCATACAATATACTAGATAAAAAACAATGCAATAGAGTTGCTGTTTGCTTTAAGTTTTATTCTTCAAAGATTTATTCAGCCACTATCTCTACTACTGCCACTAATTTTAATAGTAATTAAACAATAAATGGGCTTCCCCAGTGGCTCAGTGGTAAAGAATCCATCTGCCAAGCAAGAGACGTGGGTTTGATCCTTGGGTCAGGAAGATCCCCTGAAGAAGGAAACGGCAACCCACTCCAGTACAGTATTCTTGGCTGAGAAATCCCATGGACAGAGGAAACCTGGCGGGCTACAGTCCCTGAGGTTGCAAAGAGTCGGAAATGACTTCACAACTAAACAACAACAAACAATAAATGGTATATTTCCTTTCTTTTCCATCAGAAAAACAATCTTCCAAAACAAAGTCCATAAGCTTTAAGAAAACTAAAGCCCAAGCTGTCAGTGTTATTTCTATCAAAAGTCTAAAACAGATTATGTATATGACTTTTGTGTATCTGAAAAGACATACCGATAAGAAGTGATTACTCAGAGGAGAACTGGATCATAAAAAAAACGAAACAAAAAAAAAATTGCTTAAAAATAGGATTAGGATCATGGGATGTTGTTTAAAGATAAGTTTATGGATAATCATATTGTAATATATACATGTATTGAATCAACACGCTGTCCATTTTAAACATACACAATGTTACTAATACCTGCCTTTCATTCCTGAACCAAATGACTAGTTTAGGAAACTTCTAAAAACTCTTAAAATTCTAAGAATTTTGTTTGAAAACTGAGTGAAACTAATTCCTTTTATAGAAATAAAAACCACAGGTTTATGGGCAGGCACTGAAAACACATGAGGACAGTTCAACAGATACAGTGTTATTAAAAGTATAAAAATGTATAAAAATGATCCAAAATAATGTATCTGTATTAAACACATTCTTAATATAAACAGTCCCCTAATCCTCCTGAACCATAACAAAAGAAAAAGGCATGAAAAGGAAAAATGTTTTGTTTGAAGCATTCAGGTTGAAATATCTACTTTTGACAGACGCAGTATGAATCAAAAAGCCAAAACCTCAAAGATTTAGGAAACTCAGTCAGATTAGGACTCTGTATATAACAGTCCTAAGCTTTCATTCAATCAAAAGTGACTGAATACCTAGCACTATCAAACTGTTTTTTATTGTTGTAATGTATACACACAGTATTTGTTGTTATAACTATTATTTAAAAATAGCAGTAGTAGTGTTAGTAGTAGTGTTAGTCAGTCGTGTCTGACTCTGTGAGACCCCATGGACTGTAGCCCATGAGGCTCCTCTGTCCATGGGATTCTCCAGGCAAGAGTATTGGAGTGGGTTGCCATTCCCTTCTCAGGTAACTTCCCAATCCAGGGATCAAACTCAGGTCTCCTGCACTGCAGGCAGATTTTTTACCACCTGAACTACAGGGAAGCCCTCATTTAAAAATAATAGATAAATAAGAAATAAATTCTTATATCCTAGACAGCTGATTGATTTTACCTGATGTAATTTTTTCCCTTAAATTACAGGTCTCACACTACAAATTTAAATTTATAGTTTATTTCTGAAAAGTATTTCTGAACTAAAATAACATCAGAAAAAGATATCCCAAGAAATATTTTTAACAATCAAATATGAATTTCTCTATTTTAAGTGGGTATCTATTTTTGTTATTTTTTGGAAATGCTATTTCAAAAGAAATTGAAGTCTATCTCTACTTCTAAATTAAATTACTTTTAGCCACTAAATTAAATTTACAAAGAGAAATAAAGAATTTCCTCCTCAAGATGCCTTAAGACTGTTTCTGTTTTCTTCTTTGTCAAAAAAGTTTTAGTGATTGTTCTTTTTATCTAAGGTAGTAAATATTTTATTTCCCTTACCTGAAAGACTGAAAATGTATATAAGATGCTTAGCATAGTCCCTGACCTACCAGGGTACTCCATAAGCCAGTTGTCTTTTCCTCCCAATAATCAGCGTCAAAGTTCATTCCTACAGCATGTTATATTATTAGGGTTGTAAAGAATCGGTCCACACCCAAGGGGGAGGGAGCTGTGAACACTGCTACAGCGATGGCTTCCCCGGCCCCAGAGAGGTGAGCGACAGCCCGCCAAGCTCCTCTGCCCAGGGTTTTCCAGGCAAGAATACTGGAGTGGGTTGCCATACCTTCCTCTAGGGGATCTTCCAACCCCAGGGATCGAACTCGCATCTCCTGCATTGCAGGCAGAGTCTTTACTGCTGAACCACTGGGGAAGTATCCAGTGTAGAGAACCAAATCTAAATTCTTGCCAATGGCTAAGGTCTCCCTCAATGTGAATATGCAGGAGGTACCTAAGATATCTCTAGGATACCAACAAATATAAAGCAATTTGCTCCTCATCTAAATGGCTCCATGATGACAAGTTCTTACATCTCAGTGTTATGAGTTTTCATGTCTTTATTAAAAACTATCATCCCTTCCCGTTTTGAGTCTCCTTCCCTGGTGGTTCAGACAGTAAAGCATCTGGCTGCAATGCAGAAGACCCGGGTTTGATCCCTGGGTGGGGAAGATCCCCTGGAGAGGGAATGGCAACCCACTCCAGTATTCTTGCCTGGAGAAGCTCATGGACAGAGAAGCCTGGTGGGCTACAGTCTCTGGGGTCACAGAGTCGGACACAACTGAGTGATTTCACTTTTACCCAAGTTCTAAATCACTTCTTCTAAACTGTGGCTGGCAAACCAGATAACCATGTAATTAGTAATTTATCAAGCGCAGAAATAAACAAATTTGGGTAAGAGTTTCCATACATTAGCCACACTGGGATTTTAAATTCAGCCACTCAGAGGATATTTCCATTTACTTCCTAGTTCTTGATTTTATCATATGGCTGTTTTCTGGGAAAATGACTGATAAATAAGTTATTACTCTATAGCAATTATTCTTTTCATACCTTCTTATCCAATCCATTTTTAAAATGTCACCATTAGTAAGCAAAATCCATAAGGAGACTTACCTGAGGCACGCCTTGTAAATCGGTTTATTACTGGAGCTGAAAGAGAAAAGTGGGATAATATGCTTAGATAAAATTCTAATTTATCCAAAACCCTGAAAAGGAACTAAATTGTTAATGATCCCATAAGTTAAATAGGAGAAAGATATGAATGAATAACAAGTGCTAGAAGAAATATATAAATATATGAAAATTAAATGTTTAAATTTAATACTAGACAAGGAAATATAAATTAAAACCAATATTTCATCTGTTAAATTAGTGCCTCCAAAACTCTTTAAATGAAAATCCCTAGCTATGTGTGGCTGAAACTACTTACATAGTACAGTACAAATCTATATAATATTTTTATAAACAATTTGGCAATTACATGAAGTATCATAAAAGGTTTATCTCCTTTAAAAAAGTTAATTCAACTTTTAAGAGAGTTATCTCAGAGAAATATTACTAGAAAAGGAAAAAGCTATTTAACAGTGTCATTTTCACAGTGAAAAAATCTGGAAACAAAACTAATGTTCACATATGCTGATATCATTATTAGGTAAAGATAGTATATTGTTGATATTCTCAGATTTAATATTTGTAGTACTGACAATTTTTGTGTTCAACCCAAAAGTCCATGACATGCAAATCTGTCTGCAGAAGGCCACAGTTCCAGGCTGGGTGTGGGGGCACTGCTCTACTGGTAAGCCCACCCTTGGCCCACTTCCCACACTCAACTCAGCTCTGTTGTTTTTTCTTGGTTTTGTTTCTAACTATCTCAAGAAATGAGGGGGTTTTTTTTAAAAGCTTTTTTTCTTGATAGAAGCAGCTAAGTTTACAGTTCGTATTATGTACAGAAAGAACACCAGGTACTAACTACAGAGTATATTTTAGTAGCAGGATGTCATGGGTCCACTGTAATACTTTCTAATACTTCCATACTTTTAAAACAGTCATTATAAAGACGGTCTACACTATGGAAAGAGGTCAAGTAAAAAAAGAAGACTAAAATTTTTGTCAGCATTATGTCAAACAGCACAAAAATTACAGACGCTTAGGAGTAAGTACCAGAAGAAAATTCTCTCAGAAGTTTTACACTAATCCTTGCAACTATGCCTTTAAAAATTAGCACCTCCACATTATTGATGACAACATTTTACAGTAAGGCTCGGACATACGGACTAGTTTGCTTTAGATCACACAGCCATGCTGTGGCAGAACTTGAGTATTTGAACTTAAGCGCTTCTAGCACCAAAATGCTTCCCACCAAGAGCAGAAGGCAAAAATACTGACACCTGAAATCACAAAGTAATAGGTTATTTCCTCCCATACTGATCTCCACTTTTAATGAGGATTCATTCTGTGAAATAATTCACAAACCCAATTATTAAAATACTATAGTTTATAGCAAAATTATATCCTCTCAAATGATCAAGATACAAAATTTCCACTATTTACATGCCAAATTAATACAACCATATAGCTGCAAAGTCACAAATCACTTAAAAATCTTTCATCAGATAAACTGTAGTTATATTTTAGATATCACACACACACAAAAATGTCCACCAGTTTTCTTAGATATTTTCCAACCTCTTTTTCACAACTCCTTCAGAACCTAGTCTAAAGGAAACCTCCCCAAGCCAGCCATAAGGACGGGAAAGGAGGGAGTGCAAAAAACTTCTACCACAAGAATGCAGAATAGACAGGGCAGGCTGACCAGAGCAAGATGAAGGTAAAGTATATCTCAGCTCTGGGGTGAAAACACAGCAGATATTCTCTGCCTCCTGCTCCAGCCTCTCCTCTAGACAATGAAGTCACAGCACAATGAGCTTCTGGTCTGAAATTCTGGGATGTCTTTGTCCCCTTGGGGTCCCTCAGGTTTGTGTGTCTTTCTGAAGTGTTGGAGGCAGAGACAGATTTTCAAGGAAGTGACACTGCCTTCTTGGAGGTATACTCTAAGTTTGTGGGAGCAATTTTTAAAACCGTCTTAATAATTCAGAGGACATCTTTGACATTTGACAGACGATTTGACATTGACAGTTCTATACAACAAAGAACCATCCTAAATCCCACAACTTTCATGCTTTCACATATCCAACTGGACATTCATGTTGGCAAGCAAGTCAACTTACAACCATCTGAGACTAGATTCCAACACTGTTTACTATTGAAGTACAGTACTTCCCTGGTGGCTCAGTGGTAAAGAATCCACCCGCCAATGCAGGAGACATGGGTTTGATCCCTGGTCCAGGAAGACCCCACACGCTGTGCAGCAACTAAGCTCATGCACCACAACTACTGAGCCTGTGTTCTAGAGCCCGGAGCTCAACAACAAGAGAAGCCACCACAAAGAGAAGCCTGCACACTGCAACTAGAGGGTAGCTCCTGCTTGCTGCAACTAAAGAAAAGCCCAGCCCATGCAGCAACGAAGACCCACCCAGCACAGCCAAAAAATAAATAAATAAGATTTTTTTTTAATATGCTGCTGCTGCTAAGTTGCTTCAGTCGGGTCCGACTCTGTGCGACCCATAGACGGCAGCCCACCAGGCTTCCCCGTCCCTGGGATTCTCCAGGCAAGAACACTGGAGTGGGTTGCCATTTCCTTCTCCAGTGCATGAAAGTGAAAAGTGAAAGTGAAGTCGCTCAGTCGTGTCCGACTCTTAGCGACCCCATGGACTGCAGCCTACCAGGCTCCTCCGTCCATGGGATTTCTCAGGCAAGAGTACTGGAGTGGGGTGCCATTGCCTTCTCCATTTTTTAATATATACAACTACAATTATTAGATGCAGTTTTAATATACATAAAACTTTCTGCAACACAAATATGACATAAATCAAAGGAATTGGGTGGGCTTCTGGTATTTTGTTTGGAGTTATATTAATATTTGTTCATCATTTCAAAAAATCATGTCACTACTATATTTGGGGTATCTGAATGGCCAGTAGAATACACCTGATTAGACTACATTTGCAGCTTTCATGTTCTTTGGGATTCAACAAGTGGGAGACTCTAACTATGTCTCCCTGTGTACATGTAAGCACATGCCTGCTGCAACACATTACTATAAATTACTTGCCTTTGTTTCTCCTTTATATTTTTGCTAAAATTTTAAATTGTGGGTAGAGAGGTTCTATGACAATGACTTCTGTCTCCCATAGTAAACGGGGCACAGGACTGAGTAGTTAAAAAGATGGGGGCACCAAGCATATGTTATGCAGTTGTCAAGGTAAACACTGGGTTTTGACAAAATTACCAAAAATCCATCCAATCCCTCATAATCATATCCCTTCATATCCACTTGCAGGGATAAAACACAAGTCTTTCCTGCATCAGCTCTTGGCAAACCAACAGCAACCTTCACCATTTTTCTTGTTTTTTGTTGTTTTTTGTTGTTGTTGTTGTTGTTGTTTTTAGTCCAGCAGCCAAACTAGGGAAGAAGGTTGAGATTCAGGGTGGAGGCCTCGCTGGAAGTAAAGCAATGTGCATCTGGGCAGGGTGTGCCTGGTGTTTTCTCTTCAGGAACCCAAATACAGGGAAGAGGGGCAGGGGGAAGGTGAAGAAGGACGCACCACTGGGCACCAACTAGGGTCAGGAGGCGTGGGCTCCACTGCCAGCCCCATCGTCTTCCAGGAAACCATGGATGAATCATGTAACTTTGAGCTAAATTCTCAATTTAAAAAATATGCAAAGTAACATCTGCCCTCCTTAATGCAAGAGGGTTTTAAGAAAAAATAAACATCTTTTTGAAAGTGCCTATAAACTACAAATTCCTATTCAAATATAAAAGATTGATGTTTATTTATTGTGAGCTAATATTACCAATTTTAACATTATCACTTTTTAAATATACAAAGTAAAGAGCAGAACAAATTGACAAAAAAGTTAACAGATGATGCTTTAAAATCTGCTAAGTCAAAGTAGGTTTTCGTAGACTCTTGGTTTCCACCTTTAGATTTTCTTATTCTATGGATCCCTGATGGCTCAGTTGGTAAAGAATCCGCCCGTAATGCAGGAGACCCCAGTTTGACTCCTGGGTCAGGAAGATCTGCTGGAGACGGGATAGGCTACCCACTCCAGTAATCTTGGGCTTCCCTTGTGGCTCAGCTGGTAAGGAATGCACCCCGCAATGCGGGAGACCTGGGTTCAATTTCTGGGTTGGGAAGATCCCCTAGAGAAGGGAAAGGCTACCCACTCCAGTATTGTAGCCTGGAGAATTCCATGGACTGTATAGTTCATGGGGTCACAAACAGTGGGACATGACTGAGTGACTTTCACTTTCACTTTCCTATTCTATGGATATTCTGGGAGTGTATTTATACAGACACACACACACACACCCCAATATTAGGAGAATATAGAAGGAAAAATATAGCAAATGTACTACCTGCCTGGAGAAACAAACAAATATGATTTAAAAATATACTAAATGCCTCTAACATTTGAAACAGATATAACCTATGATCTTAATGAATCCTCAAGGGAAAATACAGAAATGTTTATATAGGTTTGACTTTCTCCCAAGTGCCATTCCAGCAGAATACTGAGAGTCCTGTGTTGCTATGAATATCTTCGTGCTTATCTAACCAGAGATTCTGTCAGTTTCCAAACTAGATGGGTCTTAATTCCTCCGCCCCCAAGAGACACAGAAGTGTAGCTGATTCAAGTCGTCTTTAATCCTGGAGCATCCTTACAAGAAAAAACGCTCCATTACTTGAAGATGGCTGAATAAGCCTCTCTATTCCTAGCAGGGAAAACAACCTCCCACACCTGTGACTCCCCACCAGTGCCAGCGGGACCTGCTTATCTTCTCACTTCTTTTTGCCTGAAGCCCAAGATAAGCAGTGCCTGGGAGATAAGAGGCACTGATTCAACAGCTGTGGGTTAATCCATCAACCCTGTGAAGTAAACAGAGCGAGTCTCCTTGTCCCACTTACTCTGCAGTTTATTGGATGTGGATGCTGGGCACTGGGAATGTGACAGAGTCCTTGCCTCTGAAGAGCCTGACCAAGTCGGGAGGTATTTTCAAATACTATGGCTGCAAGGGCTTACACCACATAAGCAGCTACTCTAACAGGAAAATTTAGATAAAAGAGAAATTTCACAGAAAACTAGAAAACTCAAGAAATTCTATGAAAAAAAATGCAGTCAACTGAAAGTATGAACCAATGAGTTTGGCCTTCAAAAAGAAAAGCCAGCTTGACAGTCATACAGATGGTTTGCATCTCTGAGCATAATGCTGGGAAAGAAGTCCCATCCAAGTTAAAGAAATAAGAGCCCTGAGTTGTGATTTATGGTCATTAAATACACACACACACACACACACACACAGAGCCACTCTATACGGTAGCCACATTGGTTAAATACTCTTTGCAGAAGAGTTCATGTACCCTGAAGTAAGATGTACACAAGAGTCTTAGAGTCAGCACAATAATTAACATCCCCAGCCTCATGAGTCACCTTTTCTAGAATAAACATTTTCCAAATCTGCTCTCTAAATAAAAGATTCTAGAAATTATGTCAACTGAAACCATGTTAGGTAATTATTTTTGACAGAATAAATACTTGGCTCAGAGTAAATTTCTCTTATGCCTGAGCTATAAGGCTCACCTTTGAAGGAAGGAAAATTTAACTTTTTTAAAAGATCAATAGCCACTAAAGCAAATAAACAACAAAACCTGAAATATTGTGCTAATTAAGCAAACAAACACAATTTTCAAACTTCTTTATACATGCTTACTTTCTGACATTGCAAAGGACCACTTATTTATTTTCTGTGTCTTTGTTAAAGCCATGTCCCCTCAAAGTACTTCTGATCAGACATGATGGGAACTATTTGAGAAGCAATTGTTGGAGGGACCAGTTTTCTTTTCCTTTTCGATTATATAACGTGAGATTTAGGTGTCCTATCTACCCATATACATGGAGCATGGCTGGAATAGGGCAGAATGAGATGAAATACAGACGTTCAGCTTTTTTTAAATGCCACCTTTAAGAACCACTAAAGAGATGCATAGTCTCATTCTATTCACAAAGCAAACTCCTCAAAATATAACTGATATTCTAAAATACCGAGGTAATAGAATATAACTATTACTTTAGGGGAAAAAACACTCTTGGTTTACTTTTGCTTATGAATGAACTTGATTCTCTGCTTTTTAATTCATGAGGACTCTACCAAAAATACCCTCTTAGGACCAGAAGAAAAATTCAGCTTCAGCTACAAGAGTTGATGCAATAACAATGTCTAGAAAGAGGCTCCCAATACTTAAAGGATTTTGAAATGTGGACTCTGAAATAAAACTGGATATGGGAAAGGCCATTGTCAAAACTACATCAATGCAATCTCTGCTTCTGCATATGCTAAAACTGTCTCTTCTAAACCTGTAAGATCAAATATGTGTAAAGGGCAGATTTACAGAGACTAATGTTTTATTCCTAATGTTTTGTTTGTTAAGAGTGAACAATCCAGACTAGACCACTAAGAATACTACAAAAACCAAAAGCTAGGAGAGTTCAAATCCTCACACATCTCTGAAGGCACAATAAAATCAGACCCAAAAAAGAGTAGTTAAGAAAAATATAAGGGCTCTGAAATGAAGACAAAACCATCAGGAAATGTGATTAAGGTTGGCCTAATCACAAAAGTACAGTTTCAGAAAACACTACCTTGTCTTCACAGAATGATGTTCCTGCTATTCTAGGCTCAGCTCAAATGCCTCCTAAAAAAAGGAGGACTTTCTCTGAATACTCAGTTTAACCCCGTGCTGTCGTGCTGCTGCTGCTAAGTCACTTCAGTCATGTCCGACTCTGTGCGACCCCATAGACGGCAGCCCACCAGGCTCCCCCGTCCCTGGGATTCTCCAGGCAAGAACACTGGAGTGGGTTGCCATTTCCTTCTCCACGTGCAGGTCCTCTCAAATGTCAGCACTATCTAAAGATACCTTTCGTTGCTGTTGTTCAGTAGCTCAGTAGTGTCCAACTCTTTGCAACCCCATGGACTACGGCATGCCAGGCTTATCCGTCCTTCATTATCTCCTGGAGTTTGTTCAAACTCATGTCCACTGATTTGGTGATGCCATCCAATCATCTTGTGCATTATGTTTAGTGTGTTTCCTCCCGTGCTACCGAGAAGGCAGCATCCTTCCTTGTCTGTTTCACTACTGTATACCCAGCACCTAGAACTCTGCTTAATAAGTATTTAACTCAACAAATACTGAATGAATAGTGCTACTGAAAATTTAATATAAGGTTATTTCCTGATACTTGAAGATTATTTGGACAAATGTAAGTGATAATTTATACACACATTAAATTTATGAAACTCATAAAATACTGTACTGGCTGGAATATAAAATCAACTTTAAAATGGTAGAGTTAGACTGGCCTTTGACTATTTGTACAAGCAGTAAAATGCAATCCCATTTATGACCCATAATTAGAAAAATTCAACCCAGCTGCTGCTGCTGCTAAGTCGCTTCAGTCGTGTCTGACTCTGTGCGACCCCATAGACGGAAGCCCACCAGGCTCCCCCGTCCCTGGGATTCTCCAGGCAAGAACACTGGAGTGGGTTGCCATTTCCTTCTCCAATGTGTGAAAGTGAAAAGTGAAAGTGAAGTTGCTCAGTCGTGTCCCACTCTTAGCGACCCCATGGACTGCAGCCTACCAGGCTCCTCCATCCATGGGATTTTCCAGGCAAGAGTACTGGAGGGGGGTGCCTTTGCCTTCTCCAACCCAGCTGCTAGTTTCCAACAAAAATAATGAAAAATTTCACAAGTTAATCAGTGCAGAAAACAAAGGCACTTTTCAATTAAAATGTGGGAAAGACGCTTTTGAGAACATCCATGTTTCGAACAGTTTTATTTTTAATCCAGGTGAAAATGACATACAATGAAGTGCACAATTCACTGAGTTCTGACAAATGTATACATCTATGTAACCAACATTCCAATCAATATACAAAACATTTCCAACACCCTGGAAAGTTTCCCGGAACTCCTTACAGTCAATTCCTACTATCCCTTAGGAAACTACTATTAGTATTTCTACGACCATAGCTTAGTTTTGCCTGTCTCTGAATTTCATACAAATGTGAGATTTATTCTCACTGCTGAGAAGATCAATAGTTTGTTCTTTTTTATTGCTGAGTAGTATTTCATTGTGTGAATGCACTACAATTTGTCTATCCATTCTCCTGTTGATGATTTTTTCCAATCTGGGCCATTCTGAATAAAACGTCTATAAATATTTTTATACAAATCTTTTTGTGAACATATGCATTTCTCATGTAGATACCTAGAAGGAGCTTCCCTGGTAGCTCAGCTGGTAAAACATCTGCCTGCAATGCAGGAAACCCTGGTTCGATTCCTGGGTCAGGAAGATTCCCTGAAGAAAGCACAGGCTTCCCACTCCAGTATTCATGGGCTTCCCTGGTGTCTCAGATAGTAAAGAATCTGCCTGGAATGTGGAACACATGGGTTTGATCCCTGGGTTGGGAAGATCCCCTGGAGGAGGGAATGATAACCCACTCCAGTATTCTTGCCTGGAGAATCCCCAGGTACAGAGGTGCCTGGCAGGCTACGGTCCCTAGGCGTTGCAAAGAGTCAGACACAACTGAGTGACCAAGTACAGCACAGCACAGATACCTAAAGTGGGACTGCTGGGTCATAGGTAAATAAATATTTAACCTTATAAAAAATCTGCTGATTTCTTGTTTGTACCAGTTCATCCTCTCATGTAATAAACAAGAATTTCAGTTACGTTTTATCTTTGCTAACGTAAGACATGTCTTCTATTTTAGCTATTCTTGTGTGCTTAGAGGAATCTCATTGTGATTTTAATGCTAATTTCCTTAATAACCAAAGTTACTGAGCACTCTCCCATGGGTTTACTGGCCATTCTCATGTCTTCTTTATTAAACTGTTTAAGTCCTTTGCTCAGTTTGATTAGAGCCTTATTATTATTGAGATTTAACAGCTCCTTACATATATTCCAATAAAAATAAATTAGAATATGTAAGGGAAAAAACACAATTATAATAGCAACAAAAAATAATAAGTAGCTTAGAAATAAAGTTAAGAAAAGACAAGAAAATCCTTTATGGAGAAAATTACAGAACACTGAAGAAATGAAAGGAAAACTGAATAAATGGAGATATGCAATGTTCATGGACAGAAAGATTCAGTATCATTTAAAGAAGCTTATCCTAAAAGTTCTGTGGAATAATAAAAGCCCATGGGTGGTTAAACAATTCTGAAGAAAAATAAGGTAAAAATTACTTCAGTTCAGTCGCTCAGACGTGTCCGACTCTTTGCAATCCCACGGAGTGCAGCACTCCAGGCCTCCCTGTCCATCACTAACTTCTGGAGTTTACTCAAACTCATGTCCATTGAGTTGGCGATGCCATCCAACCATCTCATCCTCTGTTGTCCCCTTCTCCTCTTGCCTTCAATCTTTCACAGCATCAGAGTCTTTTCAAATGAGTCAGTTCTTCACATCAGGTGGCCAAAGTTTTGGAGTTTCAGTTTCAGCATCAGTCCTTCCAATGAATATTCAGGACTGATTTCTTTTAGGATGGACTGGTTGGATCTTCTTGCAGTCCAAAGGACTCTCAAGAGTCTTCTCCAACACCACAGTTCAAAAGCATAATTCTTTGGCGCTTGGCTTTCTTTACAGCCCAACTTTCACATCCACATCACAACTTTCCATACTAGTGGAAAAATCATAGCCTTGACTAGATGGATCTTTGTTGGCAAAGTAATGTCTCTGCTTCTTAATATGCTGTCTAGGTTAGTCATCAGAGAAGGCAATGGCACCCCCCTCCAGTAGTCTTGCCTGGAAAATCCCATGGATTGAGGAGCCTGGTGGGCTGCAGTACATGGGGTTGCTATGAGTCGGACATGACTGAGTGACTTCACTTTCACTTTTCACTTTCATGCATTGGAGAAGGAAATGGCAACCCACTCCAGTGTTCTTGCCTGGAGAATCCCAGGGACAGGGGAGCCTGGTGGGCTGCTGTCTATGGGGTCGCACAGAGTCGGACATGACTGAAGCGACTTAGCAGCAGCAGCAGCAGGTTGGTCATAACTTTTCTTCCAAGTTTGATTAAGTGTCTTTTAATTTTATGGCTGCAGTCACCATCTGCAATGATTTTGGAGCCCCAAAAAATAAAGTAAAAATTACTTACCCTACCACAAATCAGGACCATATTAAGATAAAAATATTAAAATGAAAGAATAGACAAATGAATAGAACAGAATAGCCTTTACGTACATTCACATAAAAATGAGAAACTGATGTTTAAAAGTCAGTGAGGGAAAAAGTAAAAAAATGATGCATATTTTTAAAAAATGAAATGAGATTCTCATCTCACACCATGCACAAAAATAAATTATAGATAGATTAAAACCTTAAGTGTGAAACTCAAGACTTTTTCATTTTTACAAGAAAATGAAGGGATTATCTTTTTAATGTGGGGCAGAGATGGATTTCTTAAGGCACAAAAAAGTGTAAGTATAAAGGAAAGGATTAATGTTAGCCTATAATAAAATCAAGAAATTATGTTCTTGAGTGAAAAGGCATGAACATGAGTGAAAACAGTGGAACAAGTGAAGGAAATTAAGAGGTAAACTTCCATTTACAAAACAAGTGAGTTATGGGGATGAAATATACAGCAGGGAGACTATAATCAATAATAATGTATTGATAATATCTTTGTACAATGACAAATGGTAACTAGACTTATTGTAGTAATCAATCTGCAACATGTAGAAATATCAAATCTCTATGTTATGCATCAGGAACTAACAGAGTGTTTGCTGTAGGTCAATTATTCTTCAACAAACAGACAAATAAACAAACTCATAGAGAGATCAGATTTATGGTTACCAGAAACAGAGGTTGAGAGGAGGAGCAATTGGATGAAGATAGTCAAATAGTTTAAACTTCCAGTTAGAGGATAAGTATTAGGGACGTAATGCACAATAAGATCTATATAATTAACACTACTGTATGTTATATATAAACATTCTTAAGAGAGTGAATCCTAAGAGTTCTCAACATAAGGAAAAAAATATTTTTTCTTTCAGTTTACATCTATATGAGATGATGGATGTTCACTAAACCTAGTGTGATAATCATTTTATGATGTACATAAATCAAACCATTATGCTGGACACCTTAAATTTACACAGTGCTGTATGTTGATTATATCTCAGTAACACTAGAGGACAAAACAAAGAAAACTCTGTTCAAACTACGCTACTGTAAATAAAATGGAAAGACAAGCCCAAGACTGGGAGAAGATATTTTTTAATGCATGTTACCAACAAAGAATTAGTAAACAGAAGATGGATGGATGGATGGATGGGGAAAGAAAAGGAACACCCTTACAAATCAGTAAGAACAACACAGTCAGATAGGAAAAATGGCAATAAAAAATTATTTTTCACAGAAGATGAACTACAAATATGATCAGTGAACATAAAAAAGATGTTCAAGTTCAACAGGAATCAAGGAAAAGCAAATTCAATTCACGAGATCGCAAGATAATATCTATCCTATTGGCAAAGCTGCTTAAAATCCAACAACATCAAATGGTAGCTTGAATGTGCAGAACTAGAAATTCTCACACTACTGCTGAGGGTGAAAACTGGATAATAGCTTTGCAGAGCAAATAAGGCAAAATGAGGTACAGTGAAAGCTGTGTGTTCCCTCCAACCAGCCTTTCTACACTTAGATATATAACCTGGAGCAGTAATCCTCGAACTTCAGTCTCAAAACCTCTTTACATTCTTAAAAATTATTTGTTTATATGAGTGATAGTCATGAATATATATTGTATAAGAAATTAAAATTGTTTTAAAATTATTTCACTTAAAAATGAACAGTAAGACAACTACACATTATTATAAATAACATATTCTTATGGAAAATAACTACATTCTCCAAAACAAAAAAAAAATAATAAAAAGAATGGCTATTGTACATTTTTTACAAATCTGGCATAATATAGGACAGTTGGGTTCTCACATGTACTTCTGCATTCAATCTGCTGCAATAGTATACATTATGTACCCTCTGGAAAATTCCATTCTATACTTATGAGAGAATGAGGGGGAGGGCAAAGAACTTATTATATATTATTATTATTGTTATTTTCAATCCATAGGCTCCCTGAAAAGGTCAAGGAGTAGGAGAGGAATGGTCCTCCAGGGGTCCCCACACTTTAAAAAACTCGAGTACATTTGCATAATACACATACATGCGCACACACACATCATGCTCATCACAGCACTGTAATAACAAATAATTAGAAACAAGCAAAATATTTATCAAAGAACAGATAAACTGTCTATTTACATAAGGGTATACTAACAGTTTAAAAGAAGGAAACAAGGGCTACATGAATCAATGTAATATCTCAAACACTGTTCTCAAAATCAAGCTGAAGGATGAGAATTTACATAAATGAAACTTTTATAAGTGGTACAATTATACAAACTTGGAATATACGCAAAATAGCATTATTCCTAATCTATAAATAGATGCCTTTGTAGTAACAGTACAGAAACAAAAATAGGAAATAAAGACACCAAATTCACCATAGTGGTAGTTATCTATGGAGAAGGAAGTTAAGAGAATGGGTAAGAGAGGGGCACACAAGGAAACTCCTACTGTATGTATAATTATTTTCTTAAAAAGAAAAAAAAAAACCCTGAAGGGTTAAGATGTTAGAATCTGTTAGAGAAAGGGGATGGTTTATATGAGTATTCATTTTTGTATATTGGAAACACCTCATAATTTAAAAAAAGAGAAAGAGAGAACATGAGAGAGAAAAAAATTTCTCCTCTACTTGGTTTTGGAGATAAAAATCTCTCAATACTCTCAGTCCAACCAGATTAGTTTACACTGTTTTTTTTTTACTTTGTTACCTTTGACATATAAAAACAATATATGTAAGGCATGCAACTTGATATTTTGGCATATGTATACACTAAAAAAAAATCACCACAATGAAGCTAAACAATTTAATTATCACCTCTATATAGTCACCATTCTGTATGTGTGAAGATTTTAATTAAGATCAATTTTCTCAGCCAATTTCAAGCATCCAGTACAGTACTGGTAACTGTCACCTTGCTATATACTTAGATTCCCAGAACTCATTCATCTTGCATAACTGAAGCTTTGTACTCTTTCAATGCTAAATATGCTCCTAAATATATTTCACAAAATACCCTTTCACAAATGAGTTTTTCTTAAAATTTGAACACTAAAATATCTTTTGAATTCTTTTTAAGGAACTATTTGGAATCAAAGATCCTAATATTGCTTAGTTGATAAACTGTTGTTGCTGCTGCTGCTGCTGCTAAGTCACTTCAGTCGTGTCCGACTCTGTGCGACCCCATAGACAGCAGCCCACCAGGCTTCCCCAACCCTGGGATTCTCCAGGCAAGAATACTGGAGTGGGTTGCCATTTCCTTCTCCAATGCATGAAAGTGAAAAGTGAAAGTGAAGTCGTTCAGTCGTGTCCGACTCTTAGTGACCCCATGGACTGCAGCCTACCAGGCTCCTCCATCCATGGGATTTTCCAGGCAAGAGTACTGGGTGGGGTGCCATCACCTTCTCCAAACTGTTGTTAATGACAGTCAAATAAGATATCAAAGACCTGTGAAAAACTCCATGTAAAAACAAAGATCCAAAAGAACTGTCTTTTTCTCTCTAAAAATCTATTAAGATAGTAATTTGTAGTGGAGCAAGTACAGAATGATGGGTTTTCAGAATAAATCATTCTAACATAAAACTTAGGTACAAAAGTTTGTCCCACCATAAGCTTTCTTTCATAAATATTATGACATAAGGAAATGGAAACAAGCTGTCAATTTAATGCAACCAATTTTCCCAATTTATATTTCAGGCACACATTCATGTTTTTACTATAAGCATCTGCCTCACTTAAATAAAGTACCTATTATCAATACCCCTACCTACTCTTTCCCAAGTTGTTTTAAAATGACTTATTAAAACTTGAATAAAACCATAAACTAGGAGATTTTACACACACAAATTTATTTATTCTACCAGTTAAACACTGATTGTCATGGAAGGAGATGGTGTAAAAACAAAGCAAAGCTTTGCCTTTTTTCCCTTTTTTTTTTTTTAAGTCAGACTATTTACCTTGCATTTCAAATAGAATTAAAGGAGGACTTGAGATTTAAAAGAGCAAGGGGTTTTAAAGTTTGAAACACTTAGCTGAAAGATCTAAAATCTTAATTTTATACTTTTCATTAATAACTTTTTCTTTAAGTACCATTACTATGCTGACTTGAAAGTAATCTCCAGTGTCTTGCATTCTCAATCAAGTTTCATTTTTTCAAATTTATTTTTAATTGAAGGATAACTGCTTTACAATGTTGTGTTGGTTTCTGCTGTACAAAAATGAATCAGCCATAAGTGTACATATATCCCCTCCCTCTTGAGCCTCCCTTCTACACCCCCATCCTACCCACCTAGGTCATCACAGAGCACCAGGGTGAGCTCCCTGTGTTCAAACTTAATTTTTAAAAACTGTCATGTTCTGACTTCTAAAATTTGCCTTTCCTTCCTTCCTTATTTTTTAACAAATCCATCTCATTTTAACCCTCTGAGGTAAGTACTGTCATAATTCCCATTTCACAGATGAGGAAACTGAGGCATAGATGGTAAAGTAACTTGCTCAAGGTTCCAAAAGTTATAAATGGCAGAATCAAGATTCAAACCCAGAGCTTATGCCAAACAAGGGTATATTTTTTAAAAGTTTTCACTGTTTCTGATTTTTCAGCATTACTTTAAAAATTTTCAGCACTAAAAGCAATCTGTTTTCCATAAACTACCAGGCTTAAGAAGTATAAGGCAGAGGAAAGGGGCTCTACTGACCATGTTTATCAAATTAGTGGAGGGGAAAAGTGGAAGGAATAATAATTGATGGAGATGACGGTAACACATTCAGTTTAGGAAAAAATTATTTGAGTTGCTTGAAGAATATGCAAGCAGAGGTGGCTGGTAAGCAGGTAGATACATTGAATCTTAAGGAGAGGGGAGGTCTGTGCTGGAACTACAGTTAAAACTGGAGGGCTCCAAAGAGCAAGTCAGCCCTGGGGGGTGGACAGGATTCTCGTAATAAAGGGAAGAAGGCAGCATCTTTCAAGGTGGTTAGGAATGAGGCAAGATGGAGAGAAAAAAGGACAAAGCAGGTTCAGGGCAACAGATGCATTTGAGATGTAATACAGGGCTCACAGAAGCAGAAGGAGAGATCAGAACATCTACTCAGTGAGAATATGCAATTCTCAGCTGCAAGACAAGCCTGTATGCTTGTGTTCTTTGAATTTTGCAAAATGATCAAATACCAGGCCAAAATATAATGCCGTCTTATTTTGTTTAATATAATGAAGTCTAAACCTACGAAACTGAAGACTAGTAAAGGCTTTTACATTTCATGGAAACACTTTAAAATGTTTAAAATATGAAAGATTATCCGAGGCTATTTTTAACATTCACATGCCCAAGAAGGTTTCGATCACTTCAGAAATATACGCTTACAGACATTTACTATTATTAGACATTCAGTATTCAACTTGAGGTTAATTAAAATGTATTTGGCCACCTAATGTGAGCAAAGCGAGATGCACACAGGAAAGTCTAGAAGGCAGGGAGCTTATTACTGCATATCCCTGCCTGCCTGTGCCGGGCACATCTGACAGCCACCGAGCTTTCTTCCTGCCATTCTGACACCTTTCATGTCAATCGGAGAATTTTGTAAGGATCTTTTGGAAGGGTGAAATGAAACTAACCTTTGGAGAAAAACAGATTTGGCAGAAAGCTAAGGAAAGAGGACTGGGTACCTATAACCAAGAGAATAATTCAGGCAAGAATATTTGACTGCATCAATTTTGAACCACACTATATGCCTCTAGAGCGTTTTATCTACTACTCAAGGACTGCTTACAAACGAAGAGACTTTCTTTCATGCCTTTTTTCACTTAAAATGTACTTAATAGGTAATACAAGTATATGATAATCTTTTTATCAAGTTACAAAAAGGGAGACAGTGAAGAGTCTCCCTTCTAAACAACAGTCCTCTCCAGAGACTGCTTTCCTGAGACACCCTGTGCATGCGTGCATGCTAAGTAGCTTCAGTCATGTCCGACTCTGTGACCCTATGGACTGTAGCCCGCCAGGCTCTTCTGTCCATGGGATTCTCCAGGCAAGAATACTGGAGTGGGTTGCCACGGGCTCCTCCAGGACATCTTCCTGACCCAGGGATCACACCCATGTCTCTTGCATCTCCGCAGACAGGTTCTTTACCAGTATACCCTATGTAAGTGCATTTCTTTTAAACTATTTTAAACTTTTTTCTCTTTACAGTATTGCCTGGTCCTAACCTTTTAAAATATTTTAAACTTTAGATTTTCTTCTAATTCAGACAGCATTTCCATGACTTAGTGATTCTTAACTAAACACCTATAACATGGTATGATTCTGTTTGTCACATCCCCAAAATGTGTACCAAGAACCTTAGTAGTCTATAATCTAGGTGGAATTCAAGGTACAGATAGGAATATAAATTTAAAAGAAAAAGCCTGGATCTTATCTGTCACGTAGTATGATTGTATTTCCTCCTTATAAGATAGAATTTTCCTCTTTATTCTGCCGAACTTCGGTTGAGTTAAACAATTAGCTTACCTAATGAATGTCTATTTAAAAAGACAAACACAAACACACTAGGACCCTATAATTCAGGAGCTTAAAAAAGGAAGCCAAAGTTTATTACAGCCAGCATATATATTAATAGAGTATCAGTTTAGTTGAATTGTTAGGACTGTGCTCCCCAAAATGGGGTCATGCACCCCAAGGCAGAGTATAAGGCATTCTTTAAGGGTGCAGGAAAAAATTAGAACTTGTTTACAATGACTTCTTACTTGTCCCTTTCAAAATTTATATTGTAGAATCCTTTCTCATGGGACTCCCCTGATGGCTCAGTGGTAAAGAATCTACCTGCAATGCAGAAGACACAGGTTCAATCCCTGGGCTCGCAAGATCCTCTGGAAAAGAAAACGGAAACCTACTCCAGTTATCCTGCCTAGGAAATCCCATAGACAGAGAAGCTTGGTGGGCTCAAGTCCGCGGGGTTGCAAAAGAGTCAACAACAACAACAACCACAACGCTTTCTCACATACATAGTAAGTTAATATACTGGTACATGCACAAATTTATAAAGACATACTTGGGATGTGTATACTCATTATGTTCCCTCATTAGCAATTTTGCTAATCAGGATACATAATCAAAAAAAGTTGATAATTAAACAGCTCAGTATATGAGGTGTTCATTTCTAAAAATAAATATTTTATTGATTTTCAAAAGTACACCAAGTACTGGGGCTTCCCTGATGGTCCAGTGGATAGGACTTCATGCTTTCACTGCTGAACACCGAGGTTTGATCCCTGGTTAAGGGACTAAGATCTCACAAGCTGCAGAGCATAGCAAAATAAAATAAAGCTCATGTAAGAAAAGTATACCAATTGCTAATCTGGATAGAACAGAGAGAAAAAGCAAATTGTAAAAGGGACAGATCAATGCTGAGCTAGACTAAATTTTTAGAGGGAAAAGTAGGTGGCTTATTTTTTGATTCGTGGTTCTTTTCAGCCATGTTATTGCTGTAAGAGTTACTAACACTGAAGTGTGTGGTCAAGCAGATGGGCTTTGAACTTAAGACTGTCAGGTTCGAATCCTGACTCTACCACTCACTCGGGGGAGGGCTGAATGATATGTATAGTAGTCTTATTCAGGGCCTGGCAGTTAAGTAGCCAAAAATGTTAACAATGATTAAATAAAAAGAATATCATTTAACAGACATTAGCTTTCTATAGCAACTGAAACGAAACAGCTGAGTCATGTTTTAATTAAGAACCTTTTGGAAAGATGCTTTTTTAGTCTAACGTATTCAAACAAATGGAAGTTTTTCCTTCTTTTTTATCCAAAAAAAAAATTCCCCTCAGTAAAACTCCCATGAACTATTCTATCTTGGAACAGCTAATGTAAATTAAACAGTGTCAGTCCCCAGCCAAACGGATACCGGAATCACTGTATACAGTATATCTTTTTGGCTTCACTTTTATGTGGAACATGTGTTTATATTTTGACCTTTTGTCTCTTTTTTAAAATACAGAACATTTTTAAACAGCAGCAACTGGAATGATTTTTTTTTTTCAGCTTCCAAACATACTAAGCTACACATGGCAAAGCCTATTGCTGAAACATTTATAAATGTTACACCAACTGTGTTTATATTTCTGATTTTTTTAGATTGTTGTTTTCATGTAAGCCATGACCTGAAAATTTGAGCTCAAATTCTTTCCACAAAATAATTACATAATGGAAGAGTCTGAGTCATTTTGAATTTCCGAAACACAAAAACTTGCTCCCATAAAATAAAGATAATAATCAGTATCACAGTGAAGTTTTCGTATGGGGTTTTGCAACCACGACCATCTCAATCACAACTAAATGGTAAGGATAAGGCTGGAAGGACAATAAGAACAGGACCAAGAACACGATGACAACAACTCACCCAACTCAGAAAAGTCACTGCACTCTTTTTTCTTTTCCATTGCCTCTTCTTAAGCAATTGACACACAAATAAAATCTAATATTAAATTTCACTGCAATGAAAAAATCAAAGAGAAAAAAAATGGTGACTCTAAAGAAAAAAGTACAAAAAGTACTTCTTGTTAGCCTGGCCTTTTAGACCTTATCTATCACCCTGATGGAAGACAGGGAGGATTTATAGTATGTAAGTTAATATCAATAGCACACAAAATGTTAAGTGATAATTCTATGAACAAAATGGACTAAATCTGGGTAAGGAACGTCTCTGGCTCTCAGCAGCTCCATCTGCTAAATGTTATAGACAACATATTCTATCTATGAAACAGTCTGTGACAAAAGGATTGTCTCTTAAGGAGTCTAGAGATAGTAAACTTAAAAGAATAATTATTTCTTTTTTCTTAAGAAAAAAAGGAGTTGGTTCTCAATAAATATGTCTGCAGTGGGTGAATGAGCAGAGGATCCTACCTCTCAACTTACACATGTTCTTTCTCCTCATGGGCTGTCCCAGGTCTCAGCCCCTTTACTCTGTGACTCTGAGCACTGCTAAGGCAGACCCCAAGGTCAATCAACTCAAACACCTTCGTCAACCCCTTACCTCAAATATTCCATCAGCCCCTACTTCCACCATAGGCTTTCTCTATTCCTACTGCTCTCATTAAGATTTCTCTTTTTAAGGGATCACAAATAAATTCCCCTTGACAATTTCAAAGATCTTTTGTTAGTATCCACATGGTTGAAAAAGATACACATTTTTTTTGACACAGTTATGGACATAACTTTGACAGCTGGAAATTTACTGGAATCCAGGGAATGAGATTTGCAACAATGAATAATCATTAAATATTTACTCTGTCCCACCCAGATACAATATATCACTTTATATACAAACTGAAATGGAAAGCTTACATGCCTTCAAATGGAAAGCTTGTAACAGTCTTAAGTTAAATAATAGCTACAGTTTGATCTTTAAGATAGGGTAGGTAAACATATGAAAGCATCCAATGCTTCAGTTTTCCTTGAGATGCTTTTATTCTGTGCCACTGCTTAAGAAAAGATATCAGTTTCTCAAAGAACCCTTCACAAGTTGCAACTGATTTCACTCCTCTCCCTCCTCCTCTCTCTCTTTTCCCATCCCTCCTCTCCCCCCTCCCTCCCTTTTCCCAAGTCTAAAGTAATAGACGGATAAAAGTTTGAGAAAGGACACCCAAAGTCCTTTGATTTCCCAATTTCAATCCCTAAACGAATCCATTTAATGCTACTATTAAAATGAATAATGTTCTTAACTGTTCTTTGAAAAATCATAATTGCCATCTCTAACGCAAAATATTTTTTTTTAAATCTTCTCTAATGTTGTTTTAAGCTTCTAACTAAAATAATGGCTTCAATATTTCAGCCATTGTCATGAATGATGTAATCCATTTCAGGAGGAGGATTTAAAACTACTATATAAATTTCCAATAGCCAAAGACCAGAAAAGTCTCATTAACTACAAAATCCTAGAGTGCTTAGCTACAAATTATAAGTTGAAAGGATGTGGGTTTTATTACTGGACACAACTGAAGCGACTTAGCAGCAGCAGCAGCAGCAGCAACATAACTTCACATTAAATCCTAAGAGAAACTGCCCAGCAAGCTCATTTCCTATTTCATCTGTGTAAAAAGTGCAAACGTTAGATTCATCTCCACCAAACACAATGAAAGCCTCATTGTGAAGAAAATACTTCTGGAAGATCTCTTGTAAATAAGATTATTTGTTTAACAGGTAACCTATGCTTGTTGGGTGCAGTATCCTAAAAGCCTTGCAAATATTACTCCATTTATCCTCATTAAAACTTCACAAAGCAAGTACTATTATTATGACATGTCAACAGGCTGAGCACAGCATTTCATCCATTAAAAAAAAAAATAGACATTGTCTAAGTTGCAAGTTAACCCTCCAAAATCAACTTCCACGAATGCTTTTCAAACTGATTAAATGGATTTAAGGGGTTGACTATATACTAAAAGATATTTTAACTTTCAGTCCATTGCACAAGTACCATCACTAAAATAAATTTCTTTCTTTAGCTGTATGCTGAAGGCTACATGAAGTAGGAGACTAAGGATTGGCTGTTTTGTCTCACAACAGTCTCCAGGAGCCCTCCACAGAGCAAGTTCTTAAAAAAGGGCTCACACAAATGAGCCTAAAAAATCAACCAAAGCAACTCTCCTTTAAAGCTCTAATTCCTCTCTACAATTTCCTACTGTCAGTTAGGCCATGAATGTCAACATGTTTTTTTACTTCCGGTATGAACGAGGTTAAGAACTTTTTCACAGCAGATTCTTAGGAAGTCAATCTATTACCCTCATTGCTTTGTCATCTCATTTTTTAGGAAGACCACACACGTCATTCCAGGCAGATGAATTTCTGACTTTTATTCTTCAAGTTACAATGAAGCTTAGCTCTTCCAATTCTGTATTTAATAGAGATGAAGAACATTTGTTCTTAATCCTCTTAAGAAAAAACTTCAGACACATGCATGCTCTTCTCAGCTCTTTCAACCATTTCCTCTCATGCTACGTACCTTTGTTCCCTTAATCCCTCACCATAAGCTCCAATTTTCCAATATTTTGCATAATTTTCAAGATCTCGGGTAAACTCTACACAATCCCCTTAAATTGTAAAAATGTAAAGGTAGATAAAGATAAAGTTCTAAAAGATTTGACGTAAATCAGAGTTAAGAGGATTAAGTCACAGATTTTACATGCTAAATTTCTATTTATATACCTTTGACATCCAAGCTTATAAGCCATGGTTCTATAGTTTTGCCCTGTAAATTAACCTGACCTTGAGATCTTTGCCTTCCATAATTTAGTATATTAGTTCTTTCATATTTTACATTAGTCTATTTTTCTTCCAGTTTGATTCCTCATGGGCCCATGTGTAATTTGTTTCCAATTACTTGTCAATTTTGGAGATGGAAATGGTAACCCACTCCAGCATTCCTGTTGTGATAATTCCATGGACAAACGAGCCTGGCGGGCTATAGTCCATGGGGTCACAAAGAGCTGGACACGACTGAGCAGCACTTGTCATTTACTTCATTTTGTAATTTGAGTTATTTCACTTAAGAAATAATTGAGCAACACAAGATCTCCCAATGATGCCTGTATTAATTGCCACAGATTTCACTCCAAATTGGTACTGATCCAACTTTGGCTTATTGCAACCCTCCTAATAATTCCAAGCCTGGGGACATGGCCCTTGCAGAAGAGACAGGTCAAGTTTCATTTGATTTCTGTAGGATGGGGAAGAGGGAGGCAGTCTCAATGATCGCTTTTTCCAGGACTTTAAGAGTTCCCAGAAAGGGGATCACAATATGCCACTATCATTCTAACACCTAAAGGTTGCCCTTTTAATAAGAATTGACAGCAAGCTGGAAGTAAACATCAGAAGTGATAAACTTAGAAAAGAATAGGAGGGGAACAAGAAAGCAATCAGCAGAGGAAGAATCCTTTGGAAAGGGAAGAGAGAAGTAAAGACCACCTTCACCCATCAGACTTTTGGCCAAGGTCCCAAATGCTGGTTCACTTGCTTGATTCAACTACCACACTATGAGTTCAAGGTCACCCATGCTTGATCTCTCTGGGGAAGTCAATGGCAACCAGTTTCATGGTCAAAAACTTGCCTTTTTGAACAACCTCTCACAAATACTATCACTTGTCCTAAGGGATTCTTGACAGTAGGTATGAATTAATCAATGCAAATTCATCACCATTACTGGAAAAAAAAAAAAAAAGGCAGGAACACCTGACCTCTGATTCAGCCAGCTGGACAAATTTCATTAAGGGAGAGACCTCTGATGATCTTAGGTCAGACAGATGTAAGAAACCAGGCTCTATTCCTCACTAGTCCTGTGTGTGACCTTGGAAAAGTTTATTTTTCTAAACCTTACAGACAAAACATATTAAGGGCCTCAAGCAGAGCTTGACATAAAAGGGATACTCAAGGGATGCCAGGCCCACCCCCTTCCCAGAGATAAAAGCCAGGACTTAAGAGCATAGGCATGGCGCCAGGCCCACCGCTCTTACAACCTCTGCAGCCTACCAGCTGCGAAACACTGAACAACTGTCAGTCTCATCTTTCTTATAAAGCTGGGATAATGGATCCAGGCATTTAGATAGTGCCTAGCACACAATCTCAATAAATGGCAGCTATTTTTTAACTGTTAATAAGAGAAAGTGATATTATAATCATCATTATTATCATTATCTGTTGACCAATCTTTCTCAAAGAAGGATCAGGGAACAGTAGATATCATCTGTTAAAAAAAGATCCCAAGTCCACTCCAACCTATTCAAAAAAGCTCCAAAAGCATAGTACCAGGTAATACTCATTTCAGAATCAAACTTCCTTGAGAGGTATACTAAAATTTAAGAATGACTTATCCTTTTCATCTTGTGCTATGTTTTAGTAAATTAAGACTTGTCTTCTAGTACTTTCCCCATTCTTTAGTACTTTTCTTATTTTTTACTATGTCACAAGCATTACCCAGTATTAGGTGTTTTTTTTATATTTCAGCACTTTTTTAGACTTAGGCATTAAACTGATAGGCTCATTCCCGTTGTTTCCCTCCCTCTCCCCAAGAGTATTATTTTGACTTTTTCCTCCTTTGACCGAGGATTGACAGACTATGGCCTTGGTCGGTGGCCAGTTTTGTACAGAGGGAATACATGTTTAAAGGACTGTTTAAAAAAGAAAAAAGAGGAATATGAGATGGAGACCATACATTGTTCACAAAGCCTGAAGTATTTACTCTCTGACCCTTTACACAAAAAGTTTGCCAACCCCTTGGTAGTCTAGAAATCTCTTTAAATTGGGGGTCTCAACACAAATTACTTTTAAAAAATTGAGAAATGATTAGAATAGAAACTACTCTAAATATGTATTTTTTCACTGCTCCTAAAGGAAAATGGAAAGGGAAGCACCACTGCCAAAGTTTCTGTTATACAAAGACACATATGTGTGCACTGGATGATGACCAAACTGGTTGCAGTCATAAAAGTCTTGGGGGGTGTGGGGGGGTAGGAATGGGGAATAAATTGGGCAACTGGTTAACTAGTATATAGTAAAACTGACACTGAGTAATTTTTACAATAAAAGTGCTTTGGAGACTATAAAACCATAGTAAATGACCCCTACTACTCAGAAGGTAATGGCTTATTTCTTCATTGCTAAATGGAAACGAAATCTGTTCTGTGTACAATCTACAATGTTTTAAAGAGAAAACAAAATCATAAATGCAAAGTACTTCAAAACATTACACAAGCAAAATATTTTAGTTATACTAACAATATATCGCACTGAACAAATATAGGCTGTTTACCAAGTCCCTTAGTCTTTGGTTTTCTCCAATCTGGGAAACTAGTCCTTTTTGTTTTCTTTGTGTGTGTCCATGTGCATGTGGATGTACTCGTGTGTGGATGTGTGTCTCAAGCATTAAAGAGGTATTAGATGTCTCTACCCTTTGTGTCATTCATCAGTGGCTTCTCCTGCCCATCTACTTAAAATGTGCACTCTTTCCTTCTCATACCATTTCTAGTAAGAAAAGCATTAGATTAAGTTTTTGTGCAAAATGAAGACTATGATTATCCTACCCCTGGGAACATTACAAAGTCCAAAATCAAATTTTTTAAAGTAACAATCTTCCATTTTATCTTCAGAGAGCATTAATTCCCAGGGCTTTCTGTGACTGCTTCAGATAAGCTAAAAATACCTTAATTTTATAACACATTTCAACAATTTTGCAAAGAAAAGAAACACCTTCCTAGAAACGTACACAAGGAAATGACACTTTAAAACATGAAATATACTGCGGACACAGAAACCACGAGTAGTGTAAATAAATAAAAGCTGGTGTGATGCTGAATGCACGTTTGTCTTATACCACAAAGAAAAAGCACTTGCACATTTGCACACCCGGGTATTTTAGCTTGGGATGCCACAAAGATGGGATTTAGGCATGCTGTGTAAATGCAGGAGGCTGTTAATGTGTAAGCGCGTCTGCGTGTGTCAGGGAAAGAGGGTTAGAAGCGGGAGGGGTGGGACCTGCCAGGAGCAGTTCCTGGAGAAAACCCCCCTTTCTTTCCCATTCATTCTTTCTAGCTTCAGTATCTGGCACAGTCCTTACAATTACTCACTGCTTTTCATTCTAAAGACAACCAACAAGCTTTCAGAACGTCCTACAGTGTTTTTCCTACAGTTTTTTTTTTTAAGACATAAAATCATCCAAAATTTATTTTAAATCAAACCATTAGCCCGTTTCCTCATTCCAAAGACCCCACGGGTTGCAGGCTAAACAGGATCCTTTGTTGTGTGTCCCAGAAGAACACAACACGCTATCGGTAAACTGGAAAATAATAGATGACTCTCGTTTCCAAGAATGCCAAAGCCATCACCATAAATTCTATTCTGCCCTGTGAGTCCAATTTCACGCTCCTTTTAGTGAATCTGCCGTCCTAACAAGAGTGAAGCCAATGCGATTGACCACCCCTCCGCCTTTTCGTTTTGGACAGTCCACTAATACACATAAGGGCTGAAAGAGGATGCCAAATGGGCCAGCTTCATTTATGCAACCCCAGCGAAAGTTGTTTCTCAGATGCCCACTCCAATCCTGCCGGCCTCTGCCTCTGAGCCCAGGAAGAGAGGGGGGCGAGTGGGCAGAGAAGCCTCACCTTTCGGCTCCCCACCTCCCGAGGAGGGAAGGCAGGGGAGGGCACGACGAGAGCGCGGAGGAAGAAAGTGGGCGAGTGCAAGAGACAGAAATGGATGCTGAGGGGGTGGGCGCGAGGGGAAGGTAGGGAAGGCGGAGAGAGGTGGGTGAGCGTAGCTCTGGGATCTAAGGACCTAGGGGGAGCGGCAGGGGTGGGGCCCCGCGCGAGGAATCCGGTCCTCACCGTTGAATGCCCCTGCATCCGCGGCCTCTTCCTCCTCCTCCTCGCCGTTCTCCGAATCGCTGTGCCTGGGCTCCTCGGCGAAGTTGACCCCCTTGCTGGGGGTGCCGCCCCCGCCGGCGGCGCCCGCGTCCCCCCAGGTCCTGCCTTCATGGCCGAAGCGCGGGGCGCCTTTGCGCTCGTTCTCCTCCTGCAGGCGTGTGAAGTGCTGCAGCGCGAACTCCAGCAGGTCCGCGGGCTGGTGCCTCAGGACCTCCACGGTGAAGCCCTGAAGCAGCTCCGTCAGTCCCGCTGGGATCTCGATGCTCATCCTGCCTCCCCTGCCGGCGGGTGCCGGGGCACCGCCCTCGACCCCTTGCTGAACCGGCCTCGGGCCCAGCGGCAGCCAAGCGAGCGCAGACGGGCGCTGGCGGGGCTACCGGCTGCGAGCGCGACGCACTGGGCCCCGGCAGCCAGGCTGGCCCGGCCCGCGGCTCCCGGCGCGCGGCTCCTCCGTGCGGCGGCGGCGGCTGAGCGAGCTCGGCCCGGGGAGGGCTGGCAGCATCTCCGGCTCCTCCCGCTCCCGCCGCGGCCGCTCCTCTCCCCCGCCCGGGCTGCCCCGCCCCCGCCCCACCGCTGCACGCGGGAGGGGGCTCCGGCGCGCCCCCACGTGACCCACGGAAACCATGGCAACCCTGCCGGCGGGCGCCGAGCACCCGCCACTTGCACAGCTGAGGGGCTGAAGACGCAACGCAGGCAGGCGCCAGCAGGCTGGCTGGGCACTCTCCTAGGGGGCGCGGCCCGGGCGGGTACCCCCAGCCCCCAACTCGGCACTCCCCGGGTCACCCTCGGGCCCAGGCGCGCCTGGTAGTCCACCTGTCCGCACGCCCCGGAGAGGACGGGCCACTCGGCCGAATTCCCACGCCTGTTTCACCACCCCGAGTCCAAGGAGAACTGGTGCCACGCGATTTGCCCTGAAACTTGGGCCTCCACCTTGTTAGCGTCATTTTCTTTTCCTCCGAGAATCTAATTGTAGTAATACGTGCGTGCGGGTAATGTCTTTTGTTTAAAGTCGGGTACTACTGGTTCTTTTGGACAAAGAAATAATGCCCCATCTTTGTGACACCTTTCTTTTTCTTTCGCCATGTGTTACACAGCCTTTCTCCACTCAATCTGTTTTATTGTTTTGGTTCACTGATAGTATCCCATTGTCCACTTGGTGCAGTTACTACTTGTTGAGACAAATGCACGATTTATTGTGAGGCCCTTAGAAGTTAGTCGATGGCCTTCAAACAGGATAGTGCAGCAATTTGAATAAAATGTTAATGTCAGGACAGATGGCCCTCAAGCAGAAGAACCTTTGACTGATTAAACTGTTACTGTTTATTTTAAAACATTCCTTTATGCTTTGAGTGGTTTTGAATTATATCTCCAAAAATAGGAATACGTAGTTTAATATAAAGAGAAATAGAATCCGAGATGTGTGCTTTTCAAGAAGTCCTTGACTTTGAAACAAGGCTTATTCTGTTTACAGTTTAGAATTAGAAAATGTCTTTTGCCAGTTAAATGGTGTTTTAAAACATATTTCATTTTTCATCATGACCATCATTGTAAAATAAAATATCTCAAGAGCAAGCTCAGTTATTGTAATTTCTATTATTATTTCTATCTACACACAAAAAAACGGTAAATACATGGTTCAGAAACCTCGAAGACTAGAAATCAAGATGTAACAAACTAGTCCCTTTAATAAAACTACATTTGGAAAATAACCCTTTGTTTATAATACCACTGATAGTCACTCCATGAGTGACTATTTTCTTTGTGTTTCTTAATCTCATAATAATTTTATTTTTAAATATAATAAGGTACTTCCAATGATGAGGGTCAAGCATTTTAAGAAGTACGCTTTTATAAAGCACCATGATCCTCACTGCATGGTCCATAATATTAGTCAAACTTTAACCATATAAATATTATATAGACAATATAAGCATTATCATCTTTATAGACCCAGTAATTTAAGACAAGTTTGCATCATCTATCTTCATTTATGATTTTTTTTTTTTTTAGGATTAGCAAGAAAATGGTAAATACAGTAACTTAAACAAGACAGAAGTTCATTTCTCTGTAATGTAAATATCAGCGGTTCAGGGCTCCCATGGTGGTTCTAGGATCATTAGGCACCCAGCCTCCTTCCAGCTTGTTGCTCTGTAATCCTCAATTTGTTGTCCAAATTGCTGCTCTACCTCCAGTCTATTCATCCATATTTCAGTCAAGAGGAAAGTAAAAAAGAGAAGGGAACTTCTCCTCTCACCACATCAGATCAGATCAGATCAGTCGCTCAGTCATGTCCGACTCTTTGCGACCCCATGAAACGCAGCACGCCAGGCCTCCCTGTCCATCACCAACCCCCAGAGTTCACTCAGACTCATGTCCATCGAGTCAGTGATGCCATCCAGCCATCTCATTCTCTGTTGTCCCCTTCTCCTCTTGCCCCCAATCCCTCCCAGCATCAGAGTCTTTTCCAATGAGTCAACTCTTCGCACGAGGTGGCCAAAGTACTGGAGTTTCAGCTTTAGCATCATTCCTTCCAAAGAAATCCCAGGGCTGATCTCCTTCAGAATGGACTGGTTGGATCTCCTTGCAGTCAAGGGACTCTCAAGAGTCTTCTCCAACACCACAGTTCAAAAGCATCAATTCTTCGGCGCTCAGCCTTCTTCACAGTCCAACTCTCACATCCATACATGACCACTGGAAAAGGAAAAACCATAGCCTTGACTAGATGAACCTTTGTTGGCAAAGTAATATCTCTGCTTTTGAATATGTTATCTAGGTTGGTCATAACTTTCCTTCCAAGGAGTAAGCGTCTTTTAATTTCATGGCTGCAGTCACCATCTGCAGTGATTTTGGAGCCCAAAATAAAGTCTGACACTGTTTCCACTGTTTCCCCATCTATTTCCCATGAAGTGGTGGGACTGGATGCCATGATCTTCGTTTTCTGAATGTTGAGCTTTAAGCCAACTTTTTCAACTCTCCACTTTCACTTTCATCAAGAGGCTTTTTAGTTCCTCTTCACTTTCTGCCATAAGGGTGATGTCATCTGCAGATCTGAGGTTATTGATAATTCTCCCAGCAATCTTGATTCCAGCTTGTGTTTCTTCCAGTCCAGAGTTTCTCATGATGTACTCTGCATAGAAGTTAAATAAGCAGGGTGACAATATACAGCCTTGACAAACTCCTTTTCCTATTTGGAACCAGTCTGTTGTTCCATGTCCAGTTCTAACTGTTGCTTCCTGACCTGCATACAGGTTTCTCAAGAGGCAGATCAGGTGGTCTGGTATTCCCATCTCTTTCAGAATTTTCCACAGTTTATTGTGATCCACACAGTCAAAGGCTTTGGCATAGTCAATAAAGTAGAAATAGATGTTTTTCTGGAACTCTCTTGCTTTTTCCATGATCCAGCAGACGTTGGCAATTTGATCTCTGGTTCCTCTGCCTTTTCTAAAACCAGCTTGAACATCAGGAAGTTCACGGTTCACGTACTGCTGAAGCCTGGCTTGGAGAATTTTGAGCATTACTTTACTAGCATGTGAGATGAGTGCAATTGTGCGGTAGTTTGAACATTCTTTGGCATTGCCTTTCTTTGGGATCTCACCACATACACATCCCCTAAGAATACTTCCAGGAAATTAAACACACCAATTCCTCTTATATCATCTTGTCCAGAACTTGGTCACTGGCCATACCTGTAGTGTGATCAACTGCATGTTCCAAACGTGACTGCAGAAATCTCATCTCTGACACTGCTCTTCAGCAGTGTGCCTTGCCATACCCCATCAAGAACTGAAGCCTTAATTCCCCTCCTTTTGAATCTGGGTGGCTCATGACTGCTCTGATAGAAGTCATGCCAGAATGACAGAAGAAGCCAGCCCTGTGATGCCCCATCACATATCTTTGAGCATAATAAAAACTCTGTTTTCAACCTCTACATTTTAAGGTGATTTATTACACAACAATAGTAACTCAGATGCATGGCTATAAGGAAAGCTTGGGAATGGAAACTCTATTTTGAGCAGTTGTGTGCCAAGCAAATATTTGGAGATGAAGTAGAACAAATTCTGGGAGCAATAATTAGTGTCTGCCACAATGCTCAACACCCAGGAATGACAGAAGAAAAAAAATACTACTTTCCCAAACACTAACAAGAGCCATATTTCAAAGTAGCATTCTTTATTTTTGTTTCAAAATGCCATTATTCTTCCTAGTTTTACTGTGTGAAGCATGGTAGATGACTCTGTTATGAACCACAATGCGAGGGTCATGCGGCTGTCATTTCTTTAGGGGTATAGAGGTGAGTCAAGCATGAAATGCATGATTGGGTTAGATGACCTCTATGGTCTCTCCCATCCTAGGATATTCTGCAATAGTATAATAACAGAAGACATATTGGATTTAAAGCATCTTTGCAAACAGCTCTCTGATAACATTTTTTACTTCCATCAGTTTTTAAATCAATAACCATGACCTGAAAAAAGTAAAGTTTGATGCTGATATTCCTATCATGTTAATACTGTTCTCAGAACAGACGTTCACTTCTCAAATCATATTCTTGCTTTTATTTACTACCCCAAAGCCCTTTTGGTAATATCATATGCTTCCCCCTGCTTTCATTTTCAGAATATTTCCTTTTAAACCTTGGAGTGCAGTGACAGTGACTTACAGGGACTGTTTATCTTTGAATTCTTTAAAAGAACATCACTAATATTGATTCTTTGGTTGTTGATTTACACAGCAATCTGCACTAGTTTCTCAGAAAATCAGAAGCAATTGTAAAAGAACTCCAAGAGTTCAGTACTGGAATAAAATAAGAGTGCTACAAAATTTGTTTTCACACATGGGAAATGAAACATATTGGACAGAAACAAAAGTTTGTTGATATGTAGCAGCTAAAACAAGACAACAGCATGGATAAGCCAATAGTTTGGACAACTTCTATAATGCATAATAACAACTATGGCCAATCCTTTGTCCTATTGTACAGCAAAGGGAACTACATTCAATATCCTATGGTAAACTTAATGGAAAAAAAAATAAAAATAAAAAAATAAAGTGGTCAGGTAGTATAAATATATGACAGTGTGCCTCTTCAGTGGAGAAGAAAGTCCCAAACGCAATCACTTGGTGGTATAGGCACCTCACACCTATTTGCTGAAAGATGTTCATCTCATAGCCTGAAAAATCTTTTAAGCGTTTGGGCTGAGACTAAATTAATGTTTAACTTCTAGATGCAGCTTTATGAAGAATTGCTTCTGGATGACTGATGGTTCTCCAATGTTAGGGAGCACCAGAAGCACTTGCAGGACTTTTTAAAATACAGTTGCTGGCCCCACCCCCAGATTTTCAGATTCAGTAGGTCCAAGGCAGGGCCTGAGAATTTACTCTTCTCTCAGACGCCCTGGTGATGCTTATGCTGCAGATGTAGGGACCACACTTTGAGAGCCTCTACACTAGATTACCCAGGGAAGAGTGTATACATATATTATATGTATTCCGAGAAGATAACTATTTGAAGTACCCTTTTTGCTTGACGTCAAAGTGTAAGTTCTTCTTTGGTTAGATGAGGACTAGAAGGCAATGGCCCCCACTTCAGTACTCTTGCCTGGAAAATCCCATGGACGGAGGAGCCTGGTAG
Organism: Bubalus bubalis; assembly: GCF_019923935.1. Lineage (NCBI taxonomy): Eukaryota > Metazoa > Chordata > Mammalia > Artiodactyla > Bovidae > Bubalus > Bubalus bubalis. The sequence goes on along the minus strand of NC_059164.1, from coordinate 47,738,221 downwards.
GCTGCAGTCCATGGGGTCGCGAAGAGTCAAATACGACTGAGCGACTTCACTTTCACTTTTCACTTTCATGCATTGGAGAAGGAAATGGCAACCCACTCCAGTGTTCTTGCCTGGAGAATCCCAGGGACGGGGGAGCCTGGTGGGCTGCCATCTACAGGGTCGCACAGAGTCGGACACGACTGAAGTGACTTAGCAGCAGCAGCAGAAGCAACTTCATTATTCTTTTCTCCTGTAAGGAGTCTTGCAAAGTTTTGAGATTCTCAAAAGCTACAGAGAATGTATCCTTAAATGCTAGTTTTCATAAATGGAACGTGGGTTTCTTAGGACTAAGTTGGGCTCACAAGTTTATCTCTGCTTTCTGAAAGTCCACTAAACTAATGGCTAAAGGAAAGGGGAAAATAAAACAAAACCATAAACTCATAAGAACAAAAGGACAAGTGAATCATAATAAAAATATAAAATAATAATACAAAATTTAAATTATTCAGCTTTAAAAAGGAAGGAAATTTGGACACATGCAATAGCATGAGTGAACTTTGAAGACAGTATACTGTGTGAAATAAGTCAGACACAAAGGACAAACACTGTGTGATTCCACTTATGTGAGTTAGCTTATTATTGTTATTGTTTACTTGCTAAGTTGTGTCTGACTCTTTGCGACCCCATGGACTACAGCCCGCCAGGCTCCTCTGTGCATGAGACTTCCCAGGCATGAAGACTAGAGTGGGTGGCTATTTCCTTCTCTAGGGGATCTTCTCAACCCAGGGATCGAACCCAAGTCTCTTGCATTGCAGGCAGATTTTTTACCACTGAGCCATCAGGGAAGCATCTAGAGAGTCAAGATTCATAGAAACAGAGACTGGAACAGTGGTTGCCAGGAGCCTAGGGGAGGGGAAAATGAGTTGTTTAATTGGTAAGAGTGTCAGTTTAGCAAGATGAAAACATTCTGGGGTTGGTTGCACAACAATGTGAATATACTTAACACTACTGAACTATAGACTTAAAAATGATTACAATCATAAATTTTGATACCTGTATTTTACCACAGTTAAAAACTTAAAAAATAATTTTTTTAGAATGAAAAAATGGGAGAAGAGACTATTGTCTACTAGAACTTTAGAGCAAATGACTATTGTCTACTAGAACTTTGGAGCTTACTGAGCAAACTAGAGAATGTTGGAACACAAGCTTGGATAAACACAAACCAGCACGATGCAAGAGCACTTCTGTGTCCCAGGGCTCAGAAGCAGAGAATTTGAAGATACTGGGTGCTCCTAGACAGGAGGAAGGAGCAAGAGTTAGTGTAATGTTTGTAACAGGTGCTGAAAACACTGTCCATCTGCTGGCCTCTCCTCTGTCCCACAGAGGTGAACAACTGCTCTCCTTCACTCCCAGCAGGACATGGAGGAGTTGACTTTCTGTAGAGTTTGGCACAGCTGATGGTGGGGATAAGTTCAGTTCAGTCACCCAGTCATGTCCGACTCTTTGCAACCCCATGGACTGCAGCACGCCAGGCCTCCTTGTCCATCACCAACTCCCAGAGCTTACATAAATTCATGTCCATTGAATCGGTGATGCCATCCAACCATCTCATCCTCTGTCAACCCCTTCTCCTTCCACCTTCAATCTTTCCCAGCATCAGGGTCTTTTCAAATGAGTCAGTTCTTTGCATCAGGTGGCCAAAGTTTTGGAGTTTCAGCTTCAACATCAGTCCTTCCAGTGAATATTCAGGACTGATTTCTTTTAGGATGGACTAGTTGGATCTCCTTGCAGTCCAAGGGACTCTCAAAAGTCTTCTCCATCACCACAGTTCAAAAGCATCAATTCTTTAACGCTCAGCTTTCTTTATAGTCCAATTCTCACATACATACATGACTACTGGAAAAACCATAGCTTTGACTAGATGGACCTTTGTTGGCAAAGTAATGTCTCTAGTTTTTAATATGCTGTCTAGGTTGGTTGTAGCTTTTTTTCCAAGGAGTAAACGTCTTTTAATTTCATGGCTTCAGTCTCCATCTGCATTGATTTTGGAGCCTTCAAAAATAAAGTCTGTCACTGTTTCCATTGCTTCCCCATCTATTTGGCATGAAGGGATGGGACCAGATGCCATGATCTTAGTTTTCTGAATGTTGGGTTTTAAGCCAACTTCTTCACTCTCCTCTTTCACTTTCATCTTCACTCTCTGCCATAAGGGTGGTGTCATCTGCATATCTGAGGTTATTGATATTTCTCCTGGCAATCTTGATGCCAGCTTGTGCTTCATCCAGTCCAGCATTTTTCATGATGTAATCTGCATATAAGTTAAATAAGCAGGGTGACAATATGCAGCCTTGACGTACTCCTTTCTTGATTTGTAACCAGTCTGTTGTTCTATGGTGGGGATAAGATTCTCTACTAAAAAGACGGGGACTGGTACAGGTGGTGCTAGTGGTAAAGAACCCTCCTGCCAATGCAGGAGATGTGGGTTGCATCCCTGGATTGGAAATATCTCCTGGAGGAGGGCATGGCAACCCACTCCACTATTCTTGCCTGGAGAATCCCATGGAGAGAGGAGCTTGGTGGCCTAGAGTCCATACGGTTGCTCAGAGTTGGACACAACTGAAGCAACTTAACATGCACACACTCATTTGGTGAACTACTTATTGGTGGCTTCCTCCCCTACTGAACTCTCCAGATTCTGATTTGGAGCTTTACACCCTTCTAGGCAAGGATTTGTTTTTAGCGGACTGACTAACCCAAGAAACAAGATCTACAGATGCTGACATTTGAGGCTCCCTCCATGAAAAACTCAGCTCTCTTTTTACCCCATTTTGAAATTCATCAGTGAATAACCACGTTCACCCCTACCTATCTCATAAACGTGAGTTCAGGTAGGAATCATCGTTTCTAAGGAAAACTTTTAGTATGAAAGACTGGGATGAAAGGAAATGAACTAAAAAAATTAACTCAAAGATGTAAAGACTGCAGTGAACAGAAGACAAATCAAGAAGCACTTTAATATCTTCTGATACACAATAATAGAAAAATAATTGTTAATATTTACTTATCAGATACTGTTCTAAGCACTTGACGTCTGCCAACTCATTTAATATTCACAAAGACTGTATCAGATGCAAATATTATTATCCTACAGATGAATAAACCAAAGCATAGAAAAGTTAGGTAATTGCCTGAGATCACAGAGCTCACAAATGGTACTGGGATGGGACCCTAGGCAGGCTGGCTCTTTAGCTGTAGTTTTGTGTTTGAAGGGAATAAGACTCAATGAACTAAAAACTCCTTATAGAGGAACCAGGGCCTCCGTGAAGGCAGAGAATCTCCTTGCTGGCTCCACTAAGCAGAAGCCATCTTGGGGAAGCCCAGGTAAAACATTTTCTTCACTTAGTTTTCAGGACATTGCTTTTCTCGGTTCTCTTCCTACCTCCCTGGCCACATACTCTCAGTCTCATTTTCCTAGATATGTCTTATCTTCCTGACCTCTAAATGCAGAAGTACCCCTGATATCTTCTTTCTCCACACTCACTTCTCCAGGGAGCAAGCCCAGGGGCATTTGATACCATTTATATCTGAATGATTCTCAAATTTCTACCTCAGTCTTTCTGAACCCTATATCTTTCTCTGAACCCAATATCTCTATATCCAACTGCAGTGAGATATCTAATAAGAACATAAGTGCACGCTCCGTTGTGTCCAACTCTTTGTGACTCCATGGCTGTAGCCTGCCAGTCTCCTCTCTCCATGGGATTTCCTAGGCAAGAATGCTGGAGTGGGTTGCCATTTCCTCCTCCAGGGGATCTGCTTGTCCCAGGAATCGAAACCACGTCTCCTGTATCTCCTACATTGGCAGGTGGATTCTTTACCATTGAGCCACCAGGGAAGATGTCTAATAGGCACCCAAAATCATGCTGAACTCATTATTACTAGGTCTTCTCTATTCATGACACCTAGAACAGTGCCTGGAACATAGGGGGCCCTCAATATTTATTGAGTAAAAAGAAGGAAGAAAGGGTAAAAAAAAGAGGAAGTTGTCTCAGGCAAGGGAATGCACACAGAAGAAAGGCTAAAAGAATTCTTAGAATAGTGGTGAAGACGGCCTGAGATAGCAGCTGTGTGCAGGCCCAGTTGAAAAAAGAAATCAGAGACATACAGAAGGAAGTTCCCAAAGAAGAAGAAAGCCCCTGACAAATTATGTAATGTGCTTGAATTTAGCTTGGTATATTTAGAAAACTACACCTCTAGAAGACAGTTCCAGAAATGAATGAATAATAGTTTAAGAGAAAACTAGACAATTGATGACAACAGTGAGATCCACTCCAGGGAAAACAGAAGGTTGAAAAAGAAAGGCGGTAAAATCAAAGAACATTATGTGGCTTGGCCATGAGCAGTATTTATGTAGTCATAAAAATGAAAACAATGAGAATTCATTCGATCAAAAAGTGTGGTATGACTATATCGGCCAGAAAAAGAAAAGGAAAGAGTGTGTGTGTATGTCTGTGTCTGTATTGTTGGAGGAAGGAGTAAGAGCACTAAATCCTGACATTTCATAACAGGGAGTCAATAGAAATATTTAATTGGAGAATCAAGAAATAGTAACATATATATTATTTAGAAATATGTCATTATCTAACGAAAGAGCTTAAATTTAACTGCAAGTGGTTGTTTCTGGGAACTAGGAATGACCTACACATATGAATTTCTATGGCAGGTGCTAAGTTACAGGGATCCCCACATTTCTTGGAACTCTTTCTTTTTCTCTGGGTCAGGGGAACCATATAGCTGTGACTTTCCAGTCTTTATTTAGTGGGATGAACATTCTGTGAGAAATCCCAAGCCTGCATCAGGTCCTATGAATTTTAGAAATCAGTTGCTCCTAAGACAGGTAGCTATTTTTTTTTTTTTAAACAGGAAAGGACTTTCAAGGTATTCATTCTCTAAATATCCTATTTATTGTGTCACCAAGTTAAATGTTTATGAAATTTCCCTTTGTTTTATAACATCTTGTTCTACTTTCATTATGTCCTTTGCTTCTTACTAATGTTCTGTCTCCAATTTAATGTGTACTTTATTTGAAGAAAAGTTCACCCTTTACCCTGCTTCAGGGTCATAGTATCTTTTGTTTGCTGAACTCTCTGGTCAAGTAAATTCTGGATGGTCTTTTTCTTGCCAGCAGAAACAAATTACACGTGTATCAGAGCAGAAGGGGATACTTGGAAGTGTTTAAATGACATTTATTTACCATTTTAAAAGTAGATATTCAGTATTTTCTCAATCTCTTTTATTGCCCAAGTTCTAGAATTTGTAAAAACACATTTAAGCCAGGCCTACATGGAAAACATAAAGACAGGCATCATTTTTGATAGACTTGGGGTCATTCAGACTTTTTTTTGTGCCTGAATGTTTTTGTTCATCCATGAGCAGTCCTTGATGTTATCCCTCTGCAGAGGACTCCAAAATGGATTAGATTTTTAGTTCAGGCATCTCTCTTAACCACCAAATCCACAGTTTCATTTATCTGCTAGAAGACTCTGCATGGCTATATTGCCAATGCCTCAAATTCAATCACCAAACATGTAGAAACAAAAATTATGCTCTGCCCCCTCAGAACTGTTCTTTCCCTTCTGTTCTCTGTATCTATAAATGGTATCAGAACACCTTCGAGTCACTGGCTTATAGTTACTGTTGACCTTTGCCTCCCACATCACAAAGTGGATTAGATGTCAAATCCTGTTGATTCTATTTCCGTGGCATCTTGCTGACATTTGTCCACTCTCTGCCATTCCTAATGTCACTATCTTTGTATGCTCAGGCTGCCATCACAAAGTAGCTTGGACTATGTGGCTTAAAAAACAAGAGTCTGTTTTCTCATAGTCCTAGAGACTGGAAGTCTGAGATTAGGGTGCCAGCATGGCTGGGTTCTGTGAGAGATCTCTTCCTGGACTGCCGACAACCTTTTTCTCACCGAGCCCTCCCCTGGCCTCTCCTCAGTCTGTGTGCTTGGAGAAAGACAATGATTTCTGTCTCTCTTTCTTTTTATAATACTACCTGCTCCAATTGGATTGAGTCCCATCTTCATGACTTCTTTTAACCTTGCTGCTGCTGAGTCGCTTCAGTTGGGTCCAACTCTTTGTGACCTTATGGACTGTTACCCATCAGGCTCTTCTATCCATGGGGTTCTCCAGGCAAGAATACTGGAGTGGGTTTCCATTTTCTTCTTCAGGGGATCTTCCCAACACAGGGATTGAACCCAGGTCTCTCACGTCTCCTGCACTGGGAGGTGGGTTCTTTACCACTAGGGCTACCTGAGAAGCCCTTAATGACCTCCTAAAAGTCCTGTCTCCAAATACTGTCACCCTGGGAGTTAGAGCATCATCATATTAATAGATAATTTTGGGTGACATATTTTGGTTCATAGCACTGTGCCCAGGCTGGGTCTCCATCACTTCTTGCCAGACAATTGTCTTCTAATTAACCCTCCTGTCTCCAGTTTTTTTCATTTCTTATTATACCTTATTTGGAAAAATATTTTCTAGGTACATTTCTATATATATCACCTTCTGCTAAAAAATAATTTTTTTCCCCCAGTGGCTTTTTGTTTCCTGGAGAATAAAAGCAAACCTCATTATTATGAAATTCAAGGACTTTGATAATCTGATTCCAACCTAATTTCTTAGCTTTGGCTTTAAGTCCCTATTATGCCATTTATACCACAACCAATGGTTGTGCCTTTCTCTTAAACTGCTTTTCAAATTCCTGCCTCTACACCTTCACTTATCATGTTTGCTCGACCTGGAAACCCTTACATATCTTCCCCAGTTAAAAATCCTACCTCTTGTTTAAATGCCACCCCACATGAAAAATTCTTCAACCCCCAGCCAGCAGTAACCACTCCCTATTTTGTGTATCCTTTGTACTTGTATCATAACTTTTTATTTTATTTATGGAATTAGTGTTCTCCCTCTGAAAAATAATGTGCTAGGAGAAAAGGTCATGGCCTGGCTTGCATAAGTTACAGTAGATCACTGCAGAGCTTAATATCTGCAGATATTCAGTGAATATTTCTCAGGATGAACCATGAATACATCAATGGGAATTATAATATTTCATAGTCAAATTGACATAAGATTAAATCAATGATTTTCAAGCTACGTTTTTTAGGGCCATATTCTATTCCATACCTTTGGCTTTGACAAAATATTTTATTTGAAGAAAGGGTTTTGTTGCCAAATATGTTAAATCGTTGATCTTTTGCAACTCCTTCAATCTATAAATAAGGAAAATGAGGCCAGAAGGAAATTAAAATGGCATTCCCAAGGTTTCCCAGCTATTCAATAGCAGAAACAGAATCAGCAGGATTATATATATAAACTGTATCGGTTGGAAAGATGTATTTGTAGAACAGCTTAGTGACCTCATCTTTTTCTAAGATATTACTCTGCTACTGGGAAAATGAAGATAACATCTGAAACGAATCATAATAACTCAGTGAGGGCACCTAAGGTCAAATCTTGTTAAATCATCTCTTTCAGGCTCTGTTTGGCACTTCAAGATGAGGAAAAATCTCGTTTTCTCAGGAAATGTGTTATTCTCCATGGATCCTAATAGAATAAGCCTGTTGTCTGAAAAGGCTGGACACAAGCTGAAAAATCACATGAACTCTATAAAATGTAAGGATTGAGCAAAGATGTGAGCATATAGTGTTCCCGATGATTTCTCAGACACTGTATCACAGTAAGATCATGCAAAAATTAGGAAATCAAATGTATTTACTGCTTGAGTATGCGTGCATGTATGATAATGGTAATTTCATAGTGGCATTTCTGGCTGTTGCTTAGTTCTTGATTTTTAAAAAAATTTCTTTTAAGGCAGGCCCATTGGAGAAGGAAATGGCAACCCATTCCAGTATTCTTGCCTGGAGAATCCCAGCGACAGAGGAGCCTGTTGGGCTGCCGTCTATGGGGTCGCACAGAGTTGGACACGACTGAAGCGACTTAGCAGCAGCAGCAGCAGAGTTCACAAGGTCTCCAAAAACTGAGGAGGGATTGAAGAAACATGAAAAGATACCAAAAGTATTGTTTTAACTGCAAAGTTACTTTGCAGTAGTACTGTACTCTTAATACAGCACCGCCTGACAAGGCCTATCTATGAATTTAAATAGAACCTGCCGCTTAAAGGACTCTGTGAGCTCTGTGAAGCATGCCTTTTTTGGTATGAAACAATCCAGGGAGGATGGGAAGTGATTGGGAAGAGAGTTTATCATCAGTAAGGATTATAATATATTCAAGAGACTACCTCCTGGTCCAATTTATGTATTTAGATTTGATTTCCTATTTTTGGAGTACATCGCAATGAATCAAGAATCCTAATGCTGAGAGTTGCACCAAGCAAAATGAATAAGCCTTAAAAGATATTTGAAACGCAACCATTTTCCAGGAGTTAAAAAATGTGGCAAGTTACTTGTTTGACATAGATTAAGGAACATTTATTTTCATAGCTGTACTGGCTCTTGAAGAGAATTCTTCCTCCATGAAGTCAGCATTACTGAAAGGACCTAGTTTGTGCCAGGCACTGTACTAGGAGTTATGGTTAAACAGATGGACACTCAGGATAGAAGTAAATGATTTCTGTCCTTACTTTCTGGTTAGGGAGACTGACATATAAATAAATAGAAAACAAACTACATAATTATGAAGAAATACAAGATGAATCTGAGAGCACATAAACTGGGAGACCTACTCCATTTGGAGATAAGTAGAACTGCATCCTCCTATTAGACCGCTGGTGTTTGGGATGCCATCTTCTGCTGTTAAACAAAGGCAGAGGATATTAGCAGCAGGGCCAGAGCAGCTGATATCATTGCACAGATACTTGGTTCAGAGCCAAAGCCCCCAAGACAGCAGCTGGCAAAATGTAGCTATCTTCCATACAACTATCTCCCTTGAAATACATCTCCCCACAGTGTGCAGGGACCCTCTAAAGTCCCCCCTCAACTGACTTTATTGCATAATTGTAGGAGCCTCAGAATCTAAGCAGAAGTGAGACAAACAGGTCAGCATTAGTCATGAAAAAAATACTTGACAATTTTTTTTAATAGTCACAAAACTTCATAAATATTTTTAATTTAAAACAAATTTTCTGGGTGATATAAAAAGAGAAAACTTGAAACACAATTGTAATATTTATTCAAAGCTAATCTTTTCTTTGAAGCTGGTTTTAGAAACGGTAGAGGAACCAGAGATCAAATTGCCAATATCCGCTGGATCACTGAAAACACCAGAGAGTTCCAGAAAAACATCTATTTCTGCTTTCTTGACTATGCCAAAGCCTTTGACTGTGTGGATCACAATAAACTGTGGAAAATTCTGAAAGAGATGGGAATACCAGACCACCTGACCTGCCTCTTGAGAAACCTATATGCAGGTCAGGAAATAACAGTTAGAACTGGACATGGAACAATAGACTGGTTCCAAATAGGAAAAGGAGTATGTCAAGGCTGTATATTGTCACCCTGCTTATTTAACTTCTATGCAGAGTACATCATGAGAAACGCTGGGCTGGAAGAAGCACAACCTGGAATCAAGATTCCCGGGAGAAATATTAATAACCTCAGATATGCAGATGACACCACCCTTATGGCAGAAAGTGAAGAGGAACTAAAAAGCCTCTTGATGAAAGTGAAAGAGGAGAGTGAAAAAGTTGGCTTAAAGCTCAACATTCAGAAAACGAAGATCATGGCATCTGGTCCCATCACTTCATGGGAAATAGATGGGGAAACAGTGGAAACAGTGTCAGACTTTATTTTTGGGGGCTCCAAAATCCCTGCAGATGGTGATTGCAGCCATGAAATTAAAAGACGCTTACTCCTTGGAAGGAAAGTTATGACCAACATAGATGGCATATTCAAAAGCAGAGATATTACTTTGCCAACAAAGGTCCATCTAGTCAAGGTTATGGTTTTTCCAGTGGTCATGTATGGATGTGAGAGTTGGACTGTGAAGAAAGCTGAGTGCCAAAGAATTGATCCTTTTGAACTGTGCTGTTGGAGAAGACTCTTGAGAGTCCCTTGGACAGCAAAGAGATCCAACCAGTCCATCCTAAAGGAGATCAGTCCTGGATATTCATTGGAAGGACTGACGCTGAAGCTGAAACTCCAATACTTTGGTCACCTCATGTGAAGAGATGACTCATTGGAAAAGACCCTGATGCTGGGAGGGATTGGGGGCAGGAGAAGAAGGGGACGACAGAGATGAGATGGCTGGTTGGCATCACCGACTCGATGAACATGAGTTTGGGTAAACTCCGGGAGTTGGTGATGGACAGGGAAGCCTGGCGTGCTGCGATTCATGGGGTCGCAAAGACTTGGACATGACTGAGTGACTGAACTGAACTGAACTGAATCTTTTCTTTCTGTATTTATACATTGATGACTTTCCTCCATGAAATTCCATTCATTTTTATAGTTCATGTTTTATGACTGTTATCTGTGTGAATCATAACAAACTGTGAAAAATTCTTAAAGAGATGGGAGTGCCAGACCACCTTACCTGTCTCCTAAGAAACCTGTATGCAGGTCAAGAAGTAACAGTTAGAACTGGACATAGAACAATGGACTGGCTCCAAACTGGGAAAGGAGTATGACAAGGTTGTATACTGTCACCCTGCTTATTTAACTTATATGCAGAATACATCATGTGAAATACTGGGCTGGATGAATCACAAGCTGGAATCAGGATTGGTGCAGGGAGGGATATCAAAAACCTCGGATATGCAGATGACACCACACTAATGGCAGAAAGAGAAGAGGAAGTGAAGAGCCTCTCAATGAGGGTGAAAGAGGAGAGTGAAAAGCTGGTATAAAACTCAACATTTGGAAAACTAAGATCATGGCATCCTGTCCCATCACTTCATGGCAAATAGAAGGGGAAAAAGTGGAAGCAGTGATAGATTTTATTTTCTTGGTCTCCAAAATCACTGCCAATGGTGACTGCAGCCATGAAATTAAAAGAAGCTTGCTCCTCGGAAGAAAAGCTATGACAAACCTAGACAGCATATTAAAAAGCACAGACATCACTTTGATGACAAAGGTCTGTATAGTAAAAGCTAAAGTAGTCATGTACAGAGAGAGCTGGACCCTAAAAGCTGGGTGCCGAAGAATTGATGCTTTCGACCTGTGGTGCTGGATAAGACTCTTGAGAGTCCCTTGGACTGCAAGGAGATCAAACCCATAAATTTTAAAGGAAATCTATCCTGAAGATTCATTGGAAGTGGACTGATGCTGAAGCTGAAGCTCCAATACTCTGGCCACCTGATGCAAAGAGCCAACTCATTAGAAAAGACCCTGATGCTGGGAAAGATTGAGAGCAAAAAGAGAAAGGGGCGGCAGAAGATAAGATAATAAGATAGTTAGATAACATGAATCTGAGCAAATTCTGGGAGATGGTGATGTACAGGGAAGCCTAGTGTGCTGCAGTCCATGGGGTCACAGAATCAGACATGATTTAACAAACAAAAACAATGTAACAGAAACCTAAATTTAAATATCTCTACCCACCTACTTGGGTTGTTGTGCATTTTTGTTTCTGCTCAGAATTTTCTCCCTAAAGCTTGGATGCACTATTTTATATCAAATGATTCCTTAAAGGTCTTCCCTCGTAGCTCAATCGCTAAAGAATCTGCCTGCAATACAGGAGACCCGGGTTTGATTCCTGGGTCGGGAAGATCCCCTGGAGAAGGAAATGGCAACCCACTCCATTATTCTTGCCTGGAGAATCCCATGGACTGAGGAGCCTGGCGGGCTACAGTCCATGGGGTTGCAAGAGTCAGACACGACTTAGCGACTAAACCACCACCACCAATTTCTTAAAAAGCCAATTTATTTCTGTGTTCAGTGTTGGCACACACCTCCTGATTGACCTACCCTTTTTCTGCTTCCTATTTTTTATTTGTCATGGTTCCCTGAAAAGAAGAACTCCATTAACACTTTGTTCTCAATTCATGACTTCCAGAAAACTTGGCTACTTGGCTTTGCACGAAAAATTATTTCTGATTCTATCCATCTTTCTACAAACATAAACCCTAAACACCTACAATATCAGTATTTTTACCAACCAGCAATGTTCTATAGGGAGCTGCCACATTCTACCCTAGATTCAAGGTCAATCTCAGTGGGCTAATTTCTTTTACTCATGCTTCCTAAGTTGTGTCTGAGTTCACTGATATCTCTCATGCCCACCCCACCACTCTCCATTTTCTCCATGCAATTTATAAGTAGCTTATGTTTTTCTTTCAATTCCTTGTCAGTTATCCAATCCTCTTCAGTTTTAGAAAAGCTGAACACATCCCTTTAAATATGCACTATTGTATCATGGCCCAGCTCTAATGAATGTTCCTTCTCTTTTTTGAAAATTTTAAGAGGAGGACTGCAGTGCTCACACAGGGCATAAACCATAGTAGAACCAGACAAAATGAGCACTAAATGCTGACAACTAAGTTTGGGGCACTTCGCCTTTCTGGATCTTAGTTTCTTCTATAAAATGAAGGAATTTAGATACTAGATAATCTCTAAGAGTCTTTCAAGGCCTAGAGTCCTATGATCCTATATATGTTTCAGTAGAAATACTTCACATCTTGCTCAAGGTACATACATGTTTATAATTTTCAACTCAATAAGAAATCAACTCTGTATGACATTCTCTTTAATACCTCTTCTAATTTTGTTTTGCTTCCTTTCATGTTTTTTTTTTTAAATCTTACTTTTAAGATTATAATGAGAATTTAATTCATTTAAAAATATTATAAAAATACTTTCTCATTTTAAAAATATTTTTTCCTCTCCTCTGCCTCAATCACTCTAAAGTTGCTTACACTGAATCTAGACCTACGTATTTGTTACCAAAATGAAAACAGAATCTGTCTGTTCTTGTCACCCTTATAAAAATATTATTTTTGTAGGTTACAACTTACATATGGTTTTTCCCTTATTTATACAGTGTACTGACCTTAAATCTGCAGCACAATTTTAAAAAATATTATTTTAAATAATAATGCATGCTATTATCTGAAAAATAAAAAATACAAAGGAAATATTAGAATTTCATATATTCCATATATCCAGAGACAATAGCTGTTATTTTTTTAAATCAAGACTGGGATCACACTTTATGTATTCTTTTCTCCTGAGTCTTTGATCTACCAAAAAGATTGCTTGTACCATTTCTAATCCTGTCCTCTTTATTTATATAGCTGCACTCTTCCCTAAATAAGAGATTTCTAACCCTTAATAACGCTCTACTTTCACTGATCATGTACAGAAAATTTTGCTTATTAATGTTTCATTAGCATTTTACCATGGAGTATATTTTCAGACTTTCTATTGTTATGTATATTGCAGAGGGTTGCATGAATATTCTTGCCTTATTTCAAGCTTTATCCATAATGTATTGGAATTCTAATCATATTTTCTTAGTGATTTTATACATTTCACACAGTTAGAAGACAACCCATCTGCTGACTCTATTTTTAAAAGATGTATGTCTCAATGTATTGACGACTGTCTCTGCAGACCCAAGCACCATTCAAGCTCTTTTTGGTCATTCTGTTATTGGTTTTAAGATACTGGAACATCTAAGTCTGTCACCTTCTTTTTGCAGCATAATTTTAGATATGAGGTATTATTCTGTCACTTGCTACTACTAGACTTCATAATAAAATTATGAAAAAAAATTCATCTGAATCAAAAATTGAGGAGCACCTCCAATTACTGCTATCTTTTGTTAGCTTCTTTCAATGAAATAGTCAAAAGCACTGATGTCATGGATTTTATTATTTCCCTTTTTTTCCAGTAGTAAACTGAATGTGTCTGCCAAAGGCGTATTTTAACAGTAGAGGAATTATTTGTAAATGCAATGGTAAGCCAATCTGTTCCAGGAAGTTTTTTTTTTCCTCCTGAACTCTATCATGCTTTCTAACTCTCAGACATTTGCCTCTGCCACTGAAAATATAGTCTCCCATTAGGAAAATAAACAGTACGATCTCAGAGCATTAGAGGGAGTCCTGTTTCATCCCCTAATACTTGAATAATCCTAAGAGGCTCTCCTCCCAGAGCCGGACTGCATGGTCATGAAACATCCCCTAGGAGTCTTGGTGTCTTGTCACTCACAAGTTATTGCAGACCTCTCTTTTCTCTGGGGGAAAAAAACCAACATGAGGTCAACTCTCTACTTTTTTAATTTTCTCTTTTTACTGGTATTTATTTATCTATTTACTAATGTAGTTACTACTTTCCTCCTCATTCAGCTATCAAACCAAGGACCGTTTTCTCCTCCATCTGATTTATACATATGTTAGTCTGTCTTTCAGAAAAACTCACTCAAGTCAGTGACCTCTTTCACCTTTCCCAAACCTGCTTGACTCAATTCTTCTTTAAATTTGGAGATTTCTTCTTCTTGATTGATCCCCACTCCTTGGGCTGCCTCTTTAAGGCCATGTGCTCAGACTCCCTTCCCTAGTCTGCCTGCTTTCTCCTCACCGTCTCTGTCTCACAACCTGCTCCCCTTCACCCGCCACCCAGTCTCACACATGTGGGTTAGGCTTGGTACTCGCTGATTTTTCTGAATTCAAACATAAAATGTGGCTACTCTCTTATCACATGTCCTTGCTTGTTTGGGAACAAGTTATTATCTTTTATACAACACTGTTCAAAAAAATTTAACTTTCGTTTTGATGATATTTATTCTTCTTTAATTTTGCTTTCCTCCTTTGATGTTGGCCCATTGTTGAGTCTGAGAAGATGAAAGCTGAATGGAAAAGAAATCAGAGACTTGAAAAGAAATAATCCACATTTAGGATGAATGACATCCACAAATATCAGAGTCAGCAGAAAGTTTAGAAGGCTCCTCATCCTGTATTAAATGTAACATAAAGCTACAAAAGGGTAGGTGCGTAGGGAAGTATTTATATGTAACAAGAAGGACTTGCGTCTTTCACGAAGGCTCAGACTATTGAATTAATTGACAGGATGATCAACTGATTTTCATTGAGATTAAATCTTTTGTTGAGATGGGTAATGACTGCAACTTTGGTTATATTATGGAGGCTTATGTCTCTGACAGCCAACCTCTCCCCAAATATTATCACTGAACTAGCAGAGCTTCCTTTGCCTCTGAGCTCCCAGGTCTTCCTGCAAAAACTGTCCTAAGGATTTTAGATGGAAGGATCAACTCTTGGAGCTTGGAGGCAGTTTTAAGGAAAAAATAAGACAGTAGAAAACTCAATTTTTTAAAAAGTCTCTCTCTAAATAAACATACATGTGTGCATATGTGTGTATGTATGTATATATATTTTAAACATATGAGTGAAATTAGAAATAATGAGCATATTCTCTTGACTTCAGAGATTAGTGCCATAAAGAGTAATCATAGTCTCCCAAAAAATCTTCTTCTACCCCCATAAATAGAATATTGGGCTTGTATACATCTGATCAATATGATCAGAGTGGTGCTTTGCATGATTTTACATTATACAACATTTTTGGGATGTATTCTTACAGAAACCATGACATTCTGGGCTCCAAATATGTTGATTTGGCACCTCCCTAACTCGTCAGGCTTCTGTGGTTTTTAGTTATTCTCTGAACATATTCTGGCTGTGCTGTATAAGAATGTTTTATAAGCAGCATTTTTTTCTGATTACTCTTTCTCCCTTCTTTTTCTTTTCTGCCTTCCTTCCTCTTCTCTACTGTATTATCTATTGCTATGTAATGAATCACCCTCAAACTTAGCAGTTTAAAACAGCAAACATTTTTTATCTCATAATTTCTGTGGGTTCAAAATTCAAGAGAAGTTTAGAGGGGTGGTTCTGGCTCTGGATAGAAGTCAAATAGGGCTGCAGTCATCTGAAGGCTGTGCCGGTCTGGAGAATCTGCTTCCAAGATGGCGCACTCAAAGGGCTATTGGCAGTTGGTCCTAGTTACTCTCCATAGAGCTACTTGAGTGTCCGTACAAATGGCAGCTGGCTTCCCTAGAGCAAATGTCCCAGAGAGAGACAGTGATGGAAGAAGTCACATTTCCTTTCATGACCTAGTCATGGAAGTGATACACCATCTCTTCTACCATACTTTGTTAGAAGTGAGTCAACTCCTCTACACTCAAGAGGAGAGGAATCTAGCTCCACCTCATAAAGGGGGAATTATTGACACTGAACCAGACTTGGGTCCACTCACTTCGGCACAGTGAAGCCAATCTACTGACACTGGGTTATGGTGAAGGAAAGTGCAGCTTTCATTATACGGTTCTTTATGAAGAGACCAGGACAGTTAATACTGTAACTGTATTAATTATTAACTGTATTATTAATACAAAAAACCTGAGCTCCCTGCTGAGTTTTAGGAATGCATGTTTAAAGGCCAGGTGAGGGAGATGGGTTCTGGGGTATCTGATTAGGTTGTGGATAATTTTCTGGTTGATGGTGAAGTAATAGGGCCGTGTCACAGGGGTTAACACCATCAATCCTCATGCTCTAGTGTTCTGAGGGCTACACACTCTGGGTCTTCAACCAGCTAAAACTTTCTATTTAGTGGAGTTTTAACATCTATAGAACAACCCAGGAAATGTACATCAGATACTGTGATCTAGGTACTTTAGAGAGGAACTACAGCAGAGGATATGGGGGAAGAGTCTGTCCTGGGAAGGCCTCCCTAGGGTCCTGTAACCAAATCATGGGCATATTTTAAAATCACCATGTCTACTTCCTTTTCCCTCCCTTTTTATAGAATTCTTGTTTGATGAAACAAAGCTCTAAGACATTCATGTTGCTTTCTTCTCTTAGAAACTAAAATTATGTTCCTGGGGGAAATAGAGTAGCTGAAGACTAAGAATCAGAAGGCCGATTTACTCTTAGTTCTCTAGTTAAGTAACTTGGTGATCTTAGGTGGGCCACTTAACCCTGGCTTGCTTCAATTTCATACACTGTTAAGAGACTTGAGACTCTTTAAAGCTTACTTTTAAATTCAAAATTCTATTTTACTGCAGATAAAAAGAAGTTCAGCATCACTAATTATTAAAGAAATGCAAATCAAAACTACAATGAAGTACCACCTCACAGGGGTCAGAATGGCCTCATTAAAAAAAAAAAAAACTACAAATAACAAATGCTGATGAGGGTGTGGAGAAAAAGGAATCCACCGTGGAAAACAGTATGGAGGTTCCTCAGAAAACTAAAAATAGAATTAACATGTGATTCAGCAATTCCACTCCTGGGCATATACCCAGACAAAACAATAATTTAAAAAGATTCATGGCACTCCTATGTT
Organism: Bubalus bubalis; assembly: GCF_019923935.1. Taxonomy (NCBI): domain Eukaryota; kingdom Metazoa; phylum Chordata; class Mammalia; order Artiodactyla; family Bovidae; genus Bubalus; species Bubalus bubalis. Next base: position 47,720,916 of record NC_059164.1, on the reverse strand, counting down.
TATAGCAACACTATTCACAATAGCCAAGACATGGAAATAACTTAAATGTCCATCAACAGATGAATGGATAAAGACGTGGTACATATATACCATGGATTACTACTCAGCCACTAAAAAGAATGAATTAACGCCATTTGTAACAACATGGATGCAACTGAAATTATCATACCAAGTGAAGTAAGCCATAAAGAAAAAAACACAAATACCATATGATATCACTTATATGTGGAATCTAAAATACGATGCAATGAACTTATCTACAAAAAAGAAACAGACTCACAGACACAGAGGGCAAATTTGTGGTTGCCAATGGAGAGGGAGTTATGGAAGGAATGGAGTGGGAGGTTGGGATTAGCAATGTAAGCTTTTGTAAATAAAATGGATCAACAATAAGGTCCTACTGTATAGCACAGGGAGCTATTCTCAATATCCTGTGATAAACCACAATGGAAAAGAATATTAAAAATGTATATCTGAATCACTTTGCTATACAGCAGAAATTAATACAATATTGTAAATGAACTATATTTCAATAAAAAGTTGAAAAATACTCTATTTTATTTCACTTTCTTGTGTTTTAGGAAAGTAGTACCTAACATGTGTTCTTTCACAGCCTAAATTTCTAGGTCTTTGGGTTTTTAATCACTATATAACTAGCTGGCTACACATCTGTGCTCTAGTCTTATTTACCTTTACCTCCTATTGGTAATAGGAGATAAAGCTTTTTATCGGGTTTAGAGTCAACACCAACCTATATCAGGGTCCCAACAGGGAAGAGATGGCATGTCCAAAGTCTATAACTGAGGAGTATTTAATGAAGAGACTTTACAATGGTGTAGACAGGACTTAGGGAGACCAACAAGCGACAGTACACTGTCTTGGGCCCAGCAACACCGGGGCAGTGTTACCACCTCAACACCAAAAGAGGAAAAGGGGGACAATGTTCAATTTCATTTTCCTCCTCTCTAGTTGCTGAGCTCCCATTCATTGGCCGAACACAACCTTACCTACTTAAAGAGTAGATTTCATAAAAGGAAAACAGGCAGCAAAGTCTCCAAAATGAAGTTAAAATTATACTTTGAACATGAAAATAGGAATAATTAAAACACTGCAGATAAAACTAGGCCTCTTAAAGAGGACCCAACAGACTATTAATTCAGCAAATATGATCTGGATAACATCTGTATCACGTCAGGGGGGCAAGACCGAATGGTGATTATATATAAGAAAATTATATTTAGTTAATTATTTTATATTGCGCCTAGAGAATGAATGCGTAAATAGAAGTAAACAGAAAGATAGAATGTACAGCCTCTCTAATAAGAGTGGCCAGAGGGGATGATGCCGTGACCCATGAACACCAGCATCTCCTGTGAGGTAGATGACTGTCAGGTGCATATACATGCACTGTGCTATCGCGGCTTGGTGACACTGGGCAGGAAGAGCATCCATCTCATGCACCTTTGTTGTGACTCATTCTCTTTAGCATCCTTTGATGATAATGTTGTGGGAGAAAAGGCAACAAGAGAATGAATGGTCACATTCCAGATCTCTAGCAAGTTCCTCAGATGGGCCACCAAGTGAGGGTCCTTGGCTTCTGGGCAGGAAAGAATGCAAAAGTGAGGCAAAGTGGAGTGAAAGCAGATTTACACAGGAAGATACTCATTCCCCTGATAGAATGTGGGCTGTCTCAGAAGGCGAGGTGCCCCCAGGGCCTGGGGTTGTTTTTGTGGCTCACTCTTGCATTCTTTCCTGCCCAAAGCCAAGGACAAGGCTGTATATTGTCACTTTGTTTATTTAATTTATATGCAGAGTACTTCATGTGAAATGCCAGGCTGGATTAATCACAAGCTGGAATCAAGATTGCCAAGAGAAATATCAATAACCTCAGAACTAAAGAGCCTCTTGATTAAGAGTGAAAGAGGAGAGTGGAAAAACATTCAAAAAACTAAGATCATGGCATCTGGTCCCATCACTTCATGGTAAATAGAAGATGGAAAAGTAGAAACAGTGACAGATTTCATTTTCTTGGTCTCCAAAATTACTCTGGACAGTGACTGCAGTCATGAAATTAAAAGATGCTTGCTTCTTGGAAGAAAAGCTATGACAAACCTAGACAGCACATTACAAAGCAGAGACATCACTTTGCCAACAAAAATCTGTATAGTCAAAGATATGGTTTTTCCAGTAGTCACATACAGATGGGAGAGTTGGACCATAAAGAAGGCTGAGTGCTAAAGAATCAATGCTTTCAAATTGTGGGGCTGGAGAAGACTTGAGAGTCTCTTGGACTGCAAGGAGATCAAACCAGTCAATCCTAAAGGAAATCAACTCTGAATACTCATTGGAAGAACTGATGATGAAGCTGAAACGTCAGTACTTTGGCCATGTGATGCAGAGCCGACTCATTGGAAAAGAGCCTACTCATTGGAAAAGACTCTGATGCTGGGAAGGATTGAAGGCAAAAGAAGAGGGTGGCAGAGGATGAGATAGTTAGCATCACTGACTCAAAGTACATGAATCTGAGCAAACTCTGGGAGATAGTAAAGGGCAGGGAATCCTGGCATGCTGCAGTTAATGGGGTGACAAAGAGTCAGACACAACTTAGGGACTGAAAAATGAGTGGGTAAATTATTCCAACGATTTTGGGGAAGGGGTGAGATTTACAGAAATTGGGTCATTGTCTACTTTTTGGCTTTTTATGTTCAGCCTTGTCATTGTCTTGTTGCTGGTGGGTGTGTCATTTAGCATGCTAATGTTATTACAATGAGCCTATAATGAGGCTCAAAGTCTACTGGAAGTTAAATCTTCCATTATCTTGACCTTAGTTGGTTCTAACCAGTTTCTGTTATATATTGTTTTTCTCGACTCTGTCCCCCTCCTCATTCTTTAAATGGTTGTGCTCTGCTCCCCTTTCTTCCTGTTGCATTGATCTGACTCCCTCTTAGATTTGTCTACCATGAAAGAATGTGCTCATCAGAGAAAACAAACCTCCAAATGTTTCATAGCTGTTTCTCTTACCTCAATAACTTTGCCTTGAGGTGGTTATGTCTTTGTGACCTTGGCTAAAGTGTGTCTGTTGCCAAGAAATTGATGTTGGGAGCAGATCAGGTTTCTGCACCTACAAAGCCCAAGAGCCAGCCCCTAGACCAGGGGGGACTCTGCAGGAAACAAAGGTAGCTCTGTGAGGATCTTCCAAGTGCGCTTGCCTGTCTTTGCACCACCACAGCTTATTATAATTGCTTGTTTAGTTGTTTGCCTCTGCTGCTAGGCTCTAAGCTCAGTGATAGACAGTTCCATCTTACTTTCTGGTTTGTCGCCAGAGAAAAAGATTAATAACTACTTGTTGAAATGGAGGTAAGGAAGGCATGAACGTCTCAAGGTGTCTACATGGATCTTCCCAAAAGTAACCCAACTTCACTTTGAAAATTTACACTGCTGCTGCTAAGTCGCTTCAGTCGTGTCCGACTCTGTGCATCCCCATAGAGGGCAGCCCACCAGGCTCCCCCATCCCTGGGATTCTCCAGGCAAGAACAGTGGAGTGGGTTGCCATTTCCTTCTCCAATGCATGAAAGTGAAAAGTGAAAATGAAGTCGCTCAGTCATGTCCGACTCTTTGAGACCCCATGGATTGTAGCCTACCAGGCTCCTCCATCCATGGGATTCTCCAGGCAAGAGTACTGGAGTGGGATGCCATTGCCTTCTCCGGAAAATTTACACTGCCACACCTCAAATCAACATTTGTGCTGCGCAGCTTATCTGAACTCTTACACTCCCTCAGTACCTGGTTTCCTCATGGATCATCCTTCTGCTCTATTTTTCCCATTTCTCATTTGGAGAACAATCCTAATCTCTTTTCATTTCAGATAATAATTTTTTGCTTGTGCCTTTACCTTTGTTATTCAGCTTCACCATAACGCTTTCATCTAGGTCTGTTTTGATCATATTTGCTTTTTTCTTTCTTTCCTTCCTCCTTTTTCTTTCTTTTTTCTTTTTTTGTTCTTTGTAAGTGGGTGTTCAGAATTTCTGGTTTTTATTTGTTTTTCCCCTTTTTTCTCCCACTTGTGTTTTCATTTCTATTCCTTTCCTCTTGCTCTCCTTGCCTAAAGTGGTCTTTCTCAAGCCTCTGCCCCTCACTCTATTCTATTTACTCCTCTATCCATACCAAGTGAGGCACAGTTTTCTCAGTTTTCTCCTTTTGTCTAAGCATCTGTATATTCCTGGTTATGGCTGCTGCCAAGTGCTTCATTGCCTCATTGATCTTTTCTGGCTCTAAGAAATTAGATTTCAATTGCCATTAAAATTTTTTTTTGAACTGCAAATCTTCAAAAATACATAAAAATAGGGAGAATAATAGAATCCATATCACTCAGCTCCATCAATAATTAACCTTTGGCAGTTTTGTTTCTAGAAGTGACCTTCTAAGATTATATGTTACTGAACTTTTTACCTCCAATCTGCAAATATGAAGCAGATTGTATTGAAATGCCATCTGGAGCCATAGAATGTTTAGGCAGAGTCAGCTGCTCACTGCTCTGTTCTCATCACACACTCTGAAGAAACCTTAGGTAGTTCTCTTCCTGCTGTTGTGATACCATTTATGTTTTTCTTTCTGTCTCTCATAGACTGTGACTTGTTTGAGGCTGGGAGTTTTATCTTTGTCCTTCTATCCCTAGCACCTTTTATGTAGTGCCTGGCACTTACTGGCTTTTAGGAAAAAATTCTAGAATGAATGAATGAAAAAAATATACTGCAATGCCATTTCTATTTCAAGTAAAATATTCAGGTATTCTGGTCTACTCTCATTTACTTCTCAACTTTTTTTTCTCAGAGGCAATGTAGTTTTTCATTTAATTTAGGTTTCATGTTTTGATACCATTCATAATGGCAACCCACTCCAGTACTCTTGCCTGGAAAATCCCATGGGCAGAGGAGCCTGGTAGGCTACAGTCCATGGGGTTGCTAGGAGTCAGACATGACTGAGCGACTTCACTTTCATTTTCATGCACTGGAGAAGGAAATGGCAACCCACTCCAGTATTCTTGTCTGGAGAATCCCAGGGATGGGGGAGCCTGATGGGCTGCCGTCTATGGGGTCGCACAGAGTCGGACATGACTGAAGCAACTTAGCAAAAAATACAAAGTCTATGTAGTATCTATCAATAATTTTGTTTCTAAAGAATATGAACACCAGTACTTATGTACCCTTATTATGTGCTGGGCACTGTACAGAGTCCTTTGTAAATGTTATCTCTATTAATCCTAAATCACAAAAGCCCATGAACTAGAAACTATTATCATTCTCATCTTCCATATGAGGAAACCAAGGTTCTGGGTGAACAAGTAACTTGTCAAGGTTACATCATGAATGAATGAACAAGTTAGTATTTAAACCTATAATTATTTGATTCCAGAGTTTGAGCATCTAACCACTTACTATGCTATACTACCATGAAAGTAATCTTTATATTTAGTTAGCTTAATGATATTTGTGTCCAGCCAACAGCTCTAACTCTTTCTCTCTAGATACTGTGTCCAAAATAAATAAGAAATTGCTTTACTCCTAAGGCTCAAGTCTTGCTTCTTCTGCTCTTTCACCCTTGGCATCTGAAGCCTTGCAAAAATGTCTCTTGAAGTCTTCTCCAATGAGTTTACAATCTGAGTTCCCACACAGAATCCTCTTGCAGGCCCTTGCTGACTACTTTTCATCTTTTCCTGATGACAACTATTTCTTTGGATGGCTTCACGCATGATCTCTTTGCCTTCCCTCCAAGGACTGAAAGTCTTTCCCTTCTCCTTGTGGAAGCACAAGTCCACACTACCAACAATACACTCCTTCTGTCTTCTCTCTTTCCTTTTTGTTCCTGAATTCTACTTCTGCCTTTTTCTTACATCATCACTTCAGTCAGTGTGGTCTTCATGTCTCCCTTTTCTGGGCTCATCACGATCACGTCTCTGAGCAGTAGAGTAGACACGCTTTTCTGTGCTTGGTATTACCTTTCACACCCATTCTTCTTGATCCATGTGTTCTGGTAGAATTGGCTTCCTCCCAGCTCTTAAGGGTGAGACCGTGAACTTGCCCTGACCAACCATTTTCTGAATTACTCCAATCATAGTAATTGGATTGAAATAAGCACATCACTGATGATAAATCAATTAAATCCTTTAAGGAGACTTGTACTACTAAGAAAGAGTCACTCTCCTGAGACTGTAGGGACTGAGGATGATCTAAGCCTGAAACTGCTGAGAGTCATTTCTGCCACAAGTAGAGAGAGCTTGTTTGAGAATGGAGTCTTCACAGAGAAAGCAATGTTGAAAAATGGAGAGATGGATATTCCTGACCCCATCATTTAGAGCCTGAATCAAACCATGCCTAAGGATACCTCAGACTCTGACTTCTGACTGTGTTAACCACCAACAGGAAAACATTTTACAGAGTAGATATTTATACTGTTATTACAAGAAAGAGAATAGTCCCCTTTATTAAATATACATAGTATGGTTGATAGCATGTTGAGGGAAGAGGCAGAAATATGAGCAGAAACTTTCAAATCATGCACTGAGCTAGCCTGGAGAGTTCCATAAAAGTTTCTTAGGGTACACCATGGAAGTCAGAGACCGGGGCTAAGAATAGCTCTGTATTTGTTTTCTATACTGGGCTTTAAAAAAAATTCTCTGAAGAAAGGCTCTGTTGCTAACAAGCAGAAACAAAAATTCTTTGAAAATTGTTAATGTATTGTTTATGTTAGTTCTCCTAGAAACCCAAGTTCGTCTATTCTCTGACTCCTGCTTTCCAACCCGCTTTGACTGTTTATACCCTTAATCATCACAAATGATTGTGTACTGCACAATCATTTAATTGCATTTCATACTTCTTTCTCTTCTCCTTCTCAGGGGTGATATATCAGGCATTTCCTCCACATATTCTTCTCTCTTTTCTCATGACTATCAGCCAGTTCAGATGTTCAACAAAATTCTAAGTCAGCTAATATTTATTGAGGGCAAGGTAGTGCTGTGTGTTGTATTTTGTAACATTCATGAAATCTTTCAACTCCCTGAGAGGTGGGAAGCTATTTATATTTGTGTTTAATGAATGAGGTGAAGTGATCATCTCAAAGGTCACAAGGGAAATTGTTGATAGAACTAGAAATATTAATACACCCTTTACCATAGCCAGGTATACTACAAAGAGCCTGAAGTTTGGGAACAGACAGGCTTGGATTTGAATCTTGATTTATCACTTATGAATTTTTGGAACTCAAAAAAGTCACTCAAATTCCCAGACCCTCAGTTTTCTACCCATAAAATGTAATATTCTCTATCTTATAATGACATATGTGGACTATATTAAATAATGTATGAAACACATTGGTGTAAAGTTGGCTCAGGAACTGTTAGTTTCCTTCTACTCCACTAGGAAATACGTATATTCCTCTCCCCAGGATGATCTACATGGAAAACAGTTCTCTGTTACATGTTTAACTCCCTCTAAATATTGTTTTCTGTTTAGACTGCTCAGATATGCAGAACAATATTTGCCATAAATCATAATATTTAGTCATCTCATTATTGATTATGACCCTTGTCGGCCAGAAGAGAGCAAAGGCCTGTTACTGTGGATTCTCAATGCTAAGATTTGTAGTAGGAAAGAATCAACACCAAATTATTTTAAAATTTTGAATAAGGAGGGTTAAGGGAGGAGGATTTGAAGATTTTCCACAAATTGCAACTTCTCTCCAGAATTCTGAACCTAGCCATCATTTACTGAATCAACAATTATGGATTTAGGCCTAATGTGCACAAGGCATTGACCTAGGGGCTGGAGACACAATGTGAACAAGCTGGACCAAATCTATGCAGAGGATCGTGGTGGGTATGGACGATCCATCCATTCTGCCCTCCTGCCTTTTACGGCCCTTATGCTTGCTACAGAAGTTTAGGGCAGGGGTAGCAAATTATGTTTTGTACAGCTGAGTTAAGAATGATGTTTACATTTTTAAAGAGATCCTTTGTAGCCTGCAAAACCTAAAATATTTACCATCTGACCCTTTACAGAAAATATTTGCTGACCCTGGGTTAGAGTGACCCATAACTCTTTGATCAAGACCAGAGTAAACAGTTTCATGGTTAAATATCAGTCTCTAAGTAATAATTTATATAAATCATTATTAAATATTATATACGATTATTAAAAAGTATTAAAGAATACAAAAGTAATGGCTAGTGGGAGGAATAGGCTTTTTATATCAATTTTGTAATTAAATAATTCTTCTGTGTAAGTCAGTTGACTGTAACATTTTTTTCCCCAGACTAACCGCCACATAAAATGTGGCCCTTCTCTATGTAGCTTCCCTGGGCTTTTTCTGTCTTTTTTTCTTGTACCAAAAACAGAGGATTAGAAGATGACCTAAAGAAGGGCCACCATGCCTGTTGATGCTGGGGGAGACAGAAGTTACTCTGCTGTCACTACTGTCCTTTGACAATTGCTACTTAAAAATCTCTTAGCCTTTCCATCTAAATATCTGCATTTCTTCCCTGTGCCACATTTATTTGAAATGAAACAGCCCTCCGTTTACTTGTCTGTTTCTCAGCACTCCCACTTTCTTGCACATACATGTACATTCCTTTCCCTTCCTGCTTGCCCTGGCTTCTTCTCCTGGGCAAAGCAAGGGTCACTGACTGGTGTTCACTTTCTCAGTGCCTTGGTTTGCTAGCTTCACCCTTAAGGATAATGCAGAGCCTTGGAGTTGCACTCTCTTCTTCCTCTTGTAAACTGCTTCTAGTTATTACACCACTTTCCTGGTGGCACAGACGGTATAGAATCTGCCTGCAATGCAGGAGACCTGGGTTTAATCCCTGGATCAGGAAGAGCCCCTGGAGAAGGAAATGGGAACCCACTCCAGTATTCTTGCCTGGAGAATACCATGGACAAGAGAAGCCTGGCGGGCTACAGTCCATGGGGTCACAGAGTCGGACACGACTGAGCCATAGCTGTCCTGGTATCACCCTAGTATTGAAGAGTCTATGCCAAGCCAAACTCACAGTGCGCATGATTTGAGGATACTCCCAGCTCCAATGCCAGTGTCCCCGCTTAGGTGTCAGCAGGCTAGTTTCTGCTCTTCTTCAATTTGTTGTTGGATTTTAGCCAGCTACTTAGCTTTTGAATGCCTAAATCCTCACATCTGTAATGTTAAGATAATGCCGACTTTTATTTCAGCTTCTGGGAACAGAATTAAACTATATGGACATTGATGTTCCCATAGTAACAATCACGTAGAGTATCTAGCATGCCACTGGAGGCAATAAATTATTTATGATAAGTACTTGCAAAAACTCCTGTCACTATAATAAAAGATTCTAACAGGAAATCCTGGGGATATACTTCACATTAATTTGCGTTCATTATGTCAAGGAGAGTTCATTATTATCCAAACTACTTAATTCTAAACTTTCAGAATATAATCAATTAGCACTTGCTGAAGCTGCTGAATCCAAAAGCAGTACAGAGTGCTCCCTGGCCCTTGTAATGGGAAGGAAGAGACTGACTTCCTGGGGCTGTTTGTTAAAAGGAGGGAGGAGTTAATGGGTGTGGCTTGTCTGGGTAGTGCCATTTGCCAAGCTCAGTAGCTCAGTCCGTCCCACGCTTTTGCGACCCCATAGGCTGTAACCCACTAGGCTCCTCTGTCCTTGGCAAGAATACTGGAGTGACAGCTCCAAATTGGGACTGGCTTGAAGAAAAGAAGAATATTAGGGAGCTCTACCAAAACAAAAATTTTATGCTATTATTACTATCATTATTTTGGAAAAATTAAAATACACAGTAAAATACAGAAAATGTAGTAATAAATACCCATATCAACATTTTTGGTTTACAGCCTTCCTATATTTTTCCAATACTTATATTTTTCCAAATACTGTTTTGTAACCTGCTTTTTAATTTGTGAACATTTTTCCAAGTCATTAAATATTTTTCCAGATCATAATTGACAGAATATGCCATTGTAAGGATGTATTCATTTATTTAACCAATTTACAATTGTTGAACAGTTAAGTAGTACCCTTACTTGTCATTTAAATAAAATCAATTCATGTGTCAACTTGAGATCTCATATTAATTTAGCCAACAAATCTTAGACTTAAAAATATCTTGATCCATCTGCAATGTTTCCATTACTATCAACACTCCCTTTCTTCCTTCAATTTTGCTATCAGCTTATGAGCACAAATAAACCCAAATTCCTCTTTAAAAGCAAATTCCCATGTAAGTCGCAAAAGGAGAGGGTCAATGCCTGAATTTTGTTTTTCCATGTTATTGGGTCCTTACATGTGGATCTAGTGCCTAAAACATTTTTTTTCCCTTAATGTTACTGAAAATATCTTCTTTCTGAATTTTTTCTTCCTTTAATTACAACACTGAGCTCTTCATTTAAATTTCAAATCCATCCTTCTTATTCTCTTTTGATAATGGGATTTGATTTTCTCTTTTAATGGAATTTTAGTCCCTCACCTAGTAGACCTTAAATGATTTAGCATCATGGGACTTCCCTGGTGGTCCAATGGTTAAGATTTCACCTTCCAAAAAAAAAAAAAGAAAAGATTTCACTTTCCAATATAGGGGGTGTGGGTTTGATCTCTGGTTGGGGAGCTAAGATCCCACATGCCCTGTGGCCAGAAAACCAAAACATGAAACAGAAGCAGTATTGTAGCAAATTCAATAAAGACTTTAAAAAAGGTCCACATTAAAAAAAAAATTAAAAAAACTTATTGAGGACTGCAAAGAACTTTTGTTTATGTGAGCTATACCTATTGCTATTTACATTAGAAATTGAAATTTTAAAATACTGTTTCATTTTAGAGTAACAATAATAGGTAATACCTATTATATATTAATAGGTATTAATATCAATAACCTTAGAAATATCAATAACCTCAGATATGCAGATGACACCACCCTTATGGCAGAAAGTGAAGAGGAACTAAAAAGCCTCTTGATGAAAGTGAAAATGGAGAGTGAAAAAGTTGGCTTAAAACTCAACATTCAGAAAACAAAGATCATGGCATCTGGTCCCATCACTTCATGGGAAATAGATGGGAAACAGTGGAAACAGTGTCAGACTTTATTTTTCTGGGCTCCAAAATCACTACAGATGGTGACTGCAGCCATGAAATTAAAAGACGCTTACTCCTTGGAAGGAAAGTTATGACCAACCTAGAGAGCCTATTGAAAAGCAGAGACATTACTTTGCCAACAAAGGTTGGTCTAGTCAAGGCTATGGTTTTTCCTGTGGTCATGTATGGATGTGAGAGTTGGACGGGGAAGAAGGCTTAGGACCGAAGAATTGATGCTTTTGAACTGTGGTGTTGGAGAAGACTCTTGAGAGTCCCTTGGACTGCAAGGAGATCCAACCAGTCCATTCTGAAGGAGATCAGCCCTGGGATTTCTTTGGAAGGAATGATGCTAAAGCTGAAACTCCAGTACTTTGGCCACCTCGTGCGAAGAGTTGACTCATTGGAAAAGACCCTGATGCTGGGAGGGATTGGGGGCAGGAGGAGAAGGGGACGACAGAGGATGAGATGGCTGGATGGCATCACTGACTCAATGGACGTGAGTCTCAGTGAAGTCCGGGAGTTGGTAATGGACAGGGAGGCCTGGTGTGCTGCGATTCATGGGGTCACAAAGAGTCGGACATGACTGAGCGACTGATCTGATCTTATTATATATTAACATAAATAATGTATTTGATGACATATAACTACAGTTTTCATAACTGTATCATTATTACTCAGCAAATAAGTCCCTGGTGGCGAGTGGTAAAGAACCTGCTAAAATGCAGGAGACACATTTGAACCCTGGGTCAGGAAGATCCCCTGAAGTAGGAAATGGCAACCCACTCCAATATTCTTGCCTGGGAAATCCCATGAATGGAGGAGCCTGGTGGGTTATAGTCCATGGGGTCGCAAAGAATCGGACACGACTTAGTGACTAAACAACAACTGTATTTTGCAGAGTGAAAAAAATTCAGTGCGAAGAAGATCATTGTTTTATTTATTTATTTATTTTGCCTGTATAACTCTTTATTTTTTTTAATTTTATTTTATTTTTTAACTTTACAATATTGTATTGGTTTTGCCATATATCAACATGAATCCGCCACAGGTATACACATGTTCCCCATCCTGAACCCTCCTCTTTCCTCCCTCCCCGTACCATCCCTCTGGGTCATCCCAGTGCACCAGCCCCAAGCATCCAGTATCGTGCATCGAACCTGGACTGGTGACTCGTTTCATATATGATATTATACTTTACAAATTTCTATAATGTCTCGGCTAACAAAAGCAACTGGATTTTCCAATCTGCTTCTACACTGAACCATAGCAATATATAGTGTTGGTTGAAGTATCTGAAGAAAACCCTGCTTCACACAGACATGTAGTTGGAAAAGGAAGGACCTGGCAGATCCTCTGAAGGGTCTTGGGGACTTGCAGGGATCCTCTGCCCATACTAACAAGTGCAGCTCTAAATGGGCTCTAACTACTGGACAGCCTTTTCACGCTTGAATTTCCTTTTTGTAAAAATATGGTGGTAATAACAGTATTTCAAAATGTTTTGAAATTATAAAATGAAAAATTCTGCAGTGACAGATAGAAACCTCGACCCACACATAAAACAGGAAATCATTTCCTATGGGGCATTTGGGAGACATGATGCTATTGAAATCAAGCAGAACCCTGTTGGCTCCTAGGCATGGAAGCCTTTACATGTGTCCCGTTTTTGTTTGTACGGAACAGACTCCAGCCTCCATGACCTTCCTTGAGTTCCAAAGGGCAAATTCAAACAGTTGCTCATCAAGGGAAGGAGGAGATGCAGAGACAAGTGCCGGGAGCCGGCATGTTGCATATTGAGTGCATATTGCATATTGAGTGCAGCACTTTCCACAGCATCATCTTTCAGGATCTGGAATAGCTCAACTGGAATTCTATCACTGCCGGGAGCCAGCGTGAGGAACTCCGCCCATGGCAAAGGTCATGAGGAAGGAGGCTCGGCATACGCAAAGGCGGGATCGAGCCTCAGGAGTCCCCCTGGAAATTCTCGAGCATCTACCCCCAAAACCAGAGTCTGCCTACTTTCTGCTTTGTGATTTCACCTGCACCTCTGACTTTACGGGGGGCTGTCCCCCACTACCTCTCTCTGAAAAAAGAGTTAGCTTACAGCTGCAGTTAATAATTCCTGGGTGTGACAGTGTTTCAACCTACAAACTCCTTTGAAAGTCCTCTAGCCTGCCTGAATAGGTTTTTCCGGCCACATGTGATTGTTCAGAGCCTCCCAACTGTGAGAGGCAGGAGATGTTCTAAGCTGTCTAAACACAGATTCTTTTGAGTAGTTAAAAGATTGATTAGAAATTGTATTGGTGAAGGGTTTTTCACTTATTGAGCCAATGTTTGCTGCTAAGTCTCCATACTCCGTACCTACTGTGTCCTTGGCAGTGTATTGATTGATATAATGGGTGTATAGAAATGTAAGTAGTAGCCTCAATGTTTGTAACGTTGGACCCTTGAGTTAATTCTTTTCTTGATTGAGCCCACCTCACCTTTGCCCTATAGGAATGCAGCTTTGTCCAATGCTTTTTTGGAGGCTGGTGCCTGACTTTGGAATAATCACCTTTAGAGAAAGATAAGTTTCTTAAAATGTTAACAGGCCTCCTGGCCAGAAGATGATGTAATTCACCTGAACTTTTGCATATGATAAGTTTGAAAAGCCTGATTTCGATTAGGACCAGGAACTGCTGTCCTTGCATGACTCCACCCCTTCCCCCATTATCCTCTATGCACAACTTTAGGTATAAAAACTACTTTGGAAAATAAAGTGCTGGCCTTGTTCACTGAAACTTGGTCTCCCCATGTCGCTCTCTCTCTCAAATTCTGGCTGAGTCTCCATCTGGAGCGCGGAACCCGCCATGCTTGCTAATTATGCCTGGGCTTCTAAGATCCAACCAGGGAGGCCTCAGTGTCTCCTCTCCTTCGAGAGAACGGAAGGACGCCTGCGGCCTAGGCAAGTGGTGCAAACTTCTTGTCTTGAAGTTTTATTGGTCTCCCGCGTAAACCAAGCTACTTAGCCTCTTTTCTCCACTGAATTTTCCTACTGAGCTATCCTCATTCTATTACTCTTTATATCTTTAATTAATATCTAATTGAAGCTATTGTATCCTGATCCTCGCCGATGCCGTCCCCGCTTCAAATACCCTGGATCAGCCGGGGCTGGACCCCGGCAGACAAGGGAGGAACAGCCAAAAAACAAGAGTGCAGCCTTGTGGTGGAGTTCTGATTCCACCTAAAGGGATACACATAATAATATCTTTGGCCTCTTTTTTCCAGTAGTTATGCATGGATGTTGAGAGCTGGATCATAAAGAAAGCTGAGTGCTAAAGAATTAATGCTTTGGGCACTTCCCTGTGGCACAGTGGATAAGAATCTGCCTCCCAACACAGGGAACATGGGTTTGATCCCTGGTCTGGGAAGATTCCGCATGCCATGGGACAACTACGCTCCTGCACCACAACTGCTGAGCCTGTGTGCTGCAACTAATGAAGCCCAAGTGTCTAGAGCCTGTGCTCTGCAGCAAGAGAAGCAACCACAGTTAGAAGCCCAAGCACAACAATGAAGAGCAGCCCCTGATCACTGCAATTAGAGAAAGTCCAGGCAAAGCAACAAAGACTCAGCACAGCCAAATATAAAAAAATAATAAATAAAAGTTTTTTTTAATTAATGCTTTTGAATTGTGGTGCTGGAGAAGACTCTTGAGAGTCCCTTGGCACAAGGAGATCAAACTAGTCAATCCTAAAGGAAATCAAACCTGAATATTCACTGGAAGGACTATTGCTAGCTGGGCTGCAATACTTTGGCTACCTATAAAGAGCTGATCCATTGAAAAAGACTCTGATGCTGGGAAAGATTGAAGGCAAAAGCAGAAGAGGGTGGCAGAGGATGAGATGGTTGGATAGCATCACTGACTCAATGGACATGAATTTGAGCAAACTCCGAGAGATATCGGGTGACAAAGAGTTGGACATGACTTAGGGACTGAACAACAGCAGCAGCAACTGTAGAGCACAGAGAACTATATTCAATATCCTATGACAAACCATAATGGAAAAGAATATTAAAGAAATATTAAAGAAGATATATATTATCTGTATATGCATAACTGAACCGCTTTGCTGTACAGCAGAAATTAACACAACATTGTAAATAGACTACATTTCAACTAAAAAAAAAAAAAGTAACTGAATATTGGAGCAAACTCTGGGAGATAGTGAAGGACAGGGAAACCTGGTATACTGCAGTCTGTGGGGTCACAAACAGTCAGACACAACTTAGCAACTGAACAACAGAAATAAAATCCCCAACAAATGGAAGATGTCAGCATTCTTCATTCCAGAGAAGACCACCTGAGTTCAGATTAAAGGAACCAGAGAAGCATCAAGAGATCACCTGAGACCAAGTTAAAGGAGTGCAGGCCCTGCACACACCCTAATCTTGTCAGTAACTCCACCCTTGAACTATTGCTATAAAGCTCCTCACCAAGTTTCCTGAGTTGGGACACAAGAGTTTTGAGGGCAAGAGTCTGCGGTATCTCCCTTTGCCTGGCAAAGCAATAAAGCTATTCTACTTCCCCCAGAACTTGGTCTCTGAGATTCGATTTGGCACTGGTGTGCAGAGGCCAAGTTTTTGGCATCACAAAGTAATATGGGAGCCAAAGCAAGCTGGTCATTCCAGTAGTCATCACCCTTTACTACTGTAACCAGAACTAGGAATTTTCTAAAGAAAATTTTAAAGTTTCTTATAAAGCTTTGGTTAAAACAGCAAATCTCTTTTTCAGGAGGGTAAGATGTGAATTTTGATTCAATTTCAAAATGAAGTATATCTCTCTGAAACCCACTGTCAGTTATCTTGGTATTCTTTGATCTATAAAATGCACTTATGCTTTATTTTTTGGAAAATGTTGAATGTGTTTTGTTTTAACTTAATTTAGGACAGGGGTGAAACTAACCTCTATGGACATTTTGGAGTAAGAATGTCCAGTTTTTCATGGTGGATCTTATAATGGGTTCTGTGTGCTATAACATATCCAATCTGAGCTACACTGACTGTTGTTGTTATTTAGTCACTAAGCCATGTCTGACTCTTTTGTGTGACCCAATGGACTGTAGCCTGCTAGGCTCCTCTGTCCGTTTCTCTAGACATACTCTGCCGTGGGCTTGACTGTACCCATTCTGTGAAGCTGGAATATTGGGACACCTCATACGGCCTATTTCACAACAGTATGCTGCTGCTGCTGCTAAGTCGCTTCAGTCGTGTCTGACTCTGTGCAACCCCAGAGACGGCAGCCCAACAGGCTCCCCTGTCCCTGGGATTCTCCAGGCAAGAACACTGGAGGGGGTTGCCATTTCCTTCTCCAATGCATGAAAGTGAAAAGTGAAAGTGAAGTCGCTCAGTCGTGTCTGACCCTCAGCGACCCCATGGACTGCAGCCTACCAGGCTCCTCCATCTATGAGATTTTCCAGGCAAGAGTACTGGAGTGGGGTGCCATGACTTCTCCGTCACAACAGTATACATTCCACTTAATCTGACACAGTGTCTCAGCCTACAAAGTTGGGATGGAGGGGGCAGGAGAGCATAGAAACTTCTGTCCTTAATCTCCACCCAGAGGTCCAGTAGCTTGTCCACCCTTGTAAGAACCTCACACTGATGATCCAAAGGTTGTAGCTCTGCTCTCTGCCTTTTAGGGGCCAGTGGTGAGGGGTGGGCACAGATGTTTTTCTCCTATCTTCCCACAGTTCTGGGTTGTATCTCAACATGGTGCTGAAGTAGGGTTGCAGCCTGGATTTCAGAGAGACTGCATTTGGTAAAAGGAGATAATGGGCTGGGTGAGGACAAAAGAAGAGACGGTATGATAGTGTTTTGAAAACACTTTAAGTCCCATCCGAGTGTAAGAACTGTTGTTTCTAAGTACCTAGGACACGACTGAGCGACTTCACTTTCACTTTTCACTTTCATGCATTGGAGAGGGAAATGGTAACCCACTCCAGTGTTCTTGCCTGGAGAATCCCAGGGACGGGGGAGCCTGGTGGGCTGCCATCTATGGGTCGCACAGAGTTGGACACGACTGAAGTGACTCAGCAGCAGCAGCAGTAGCAACTCATCCTTAGTGTGAGGAATAGTAGTGAATAGAGACACACAAGGCCTGAGGAGACTCACTCGCTTCTATCAGGTCAGAGGAAAGAACATGCTGGATCCTTCAGTTCTTCTCATTATGCTAATTATCTCGGTGGAATTCCTGAAGTTAAGTGGATCTTAGCTAAAAAGCCTGTGGTTGATCCCTTCACCCCTTCCCTCTGTCACAAATGAAAGGTACAGTCTAGTAATGAACATTTTTATTTCCCTATCTAACCGGGTAACTCCTGCCACACAACATTGATTGCAGCATTCTTTACCAATGACTTCATTCTTCAAGTCTTTTATACTTGTCTGACATCTAAAAGTGGCTAATAAAATCCCTGCATATATTTTTTATGAGAATATATCAAATACTTCCATGTGCATGTTCAACATTTTAAAAAAATTCTCTATTAAGTATTTTTCAATTAAATGTAAGCAGAGCTTTGGTGCTGAAATAATTTTTAATTTAGAAATTGATTCTTAAGTGAAACTGTAGCTTCCTTGTGTTTAATTAGACTTCAATTAAAACTCCACTTAAAAAAGGTCACCTAAATTTGGAAAAGATAACTGATTCTAATTGTGACAACCTCATGCTTGTTGAATTCTATCAGAAAGGAAGCTATTTCCATTTACTAAGGAGCATTTATCCTCACTTTTGATAAGCTTATTTTGTTGAGCATTGCCTCATTTATACTTTTACAGCGAAGGCCCATCCACAAAACCTTGGGTTCTAAGGAAACAAAGCAATCACATTTTAGTGCATTATTAGGCTCTGATTCCTTGTCTTAGAAGCTTCAACAGTTTGGTATGTGCAAATACTTTTGACTGTGTGTACTTAATTTTCCCTGTTGCAATAATGGAACTGTGTTTCCCCAGGGTCTATTAGAGGTGTTGCCTCTACTGTCTCTAAAGCATTTGGAATTTCTAGCAATAGCTGGGTCATAAATTAAAGTAACCTATTTTCTAGAGAGTCAAGGTAGAATGAACTGGTGGCTTAGGGAGTAGGCTCAATAGGAGTCAAGGCAGAAGAACTTGAAAGGAGCTCTGAGCAAGCTACACAAGAATAGCATGGGTTTCTTTGGTTTCCATGTTTCCTGTGGCAATGTGAAGCTCTTAGGCTACATGGTATTCATATTGTTC
The DNA here is from genome assembly GCF_019923935.1 of Bubalus bubalis. Taxonomy (NCBI): domain Eukaryota; kingdom Metazoa; phylum Chordata; class Mammalia; order Artiodactyla; family Bovidae; genus Bubalus; species Bubalus bubalis. The sequence goes on along the minus strand of NC_059164.1, from coordinate 47,702,561 downwards.
TTTGGTTCTATGGACAATGGAGATGGAGGAAGTTCACAGTCATGGTTGAGCAATGGACAAAAGGTGCCAGCTATCCTGAGAACCATGTCAACTTAGTTTATATCCAAGTATTGGACAAAATGAGAAAAATAATTTGGTCAAAAACTATATTCCAGAACATCTCACATAGACCACTATTGAGGCATCAGCTGAATTATTAGTACTATTTTTGACTCCTTACAATAAATAGAGATTTTTCCAGATTTATTAAGGTATAATTGATATATAACATTACATAAGTTTAAAGTTACAGCATGATGACTTGACATACATGTATTGTGAAGTGGTTACTATAACAAATTTAGTTAATATCTTCTCATATAGTTATCAAAAAAAAAAAAAGATTTTTCCTCGTGTTCAGAAGCTTGAGGATCGGTTTTTAAAGAGTAACTTTCCTATAAACCATATAGCAGTGTTAACTTTGGTCATCTTGCTGTATATCACATCCCCAGGACTCATTTATCTTATAACTGGAAGTTTGTACCTTATGGCTACCTCCATCCAATTACCCGCCTCCCCCTACTCCCTGACTTCTTTTTTCTCTTTGTGATGAGACCATTTAAGATCTACTCTTCAGGAACTTTCCAGTATATAATACAGTATTGTTAACTATAGTTGCCATCAGGGACTTTTTAAAACAGGTATCACCTTCATTTAGGTGACCTTTCTCACAATCCATAATATGTGAGATATAAACACAGTAATTTCAAATACCATGGAATTTATTACAATGCTTAAAATGCAGTTTTACATTACAGCAAAATAGCAGTCTGAGCTGTCATGTTCCTATAGGTGTGTCTGAGAGGAAAAGGGTGACCACATCCAAGTTTGGAATTAGGAAAAGAGGGACAGAGATAGGGAGGGCTATCAAAGCTGCTGCCACTGTAGCTCCTGCTGCAGTCACGCTGATAAAGACAGGAGGAAGTAAGCAGCCTGAGTCCTGGTTCTTGAAGAACTTGATCTACCAGTAGGAGAGGAAAATAGAAGCACTAAAGAAGTCATCAGCAGTTTCTCCAGAGCAGTTGAACTGTGCTGAACTACTTTCTGTTCTCCAGTGTTTCCAGCAAAAAAAAACTTGCGCTTCTGGTTAAGACGTAATGACCACACTAAGAATGTCGACTATCTCATAGGGATATCCTTCCAAAGCCTCTAGGATGTGAGTCATTATATCAGCATCTTGAGCAAAAGACAACTTAGTTATGGAGGACTTGCAGAAAATGACATTTCATCTCCAAGTCTAGCTAACACAACAATTCCTTTAAAGGACTAGTTCTAGGATTCTTTGCTAGTTAATAGTGAGAACATTCCCAGGACAGAGGGAACTATTTCACATGACCCAAGAGAAGTTGACAAGTCATTTTTTCCTCTTTTGTTTTCTGCTTACCTGATGGTCCTTACTCTTTATTTCACTGCTCTCAAGAAAGGATTTGATCAAGTCCTTTCTCTTAAATAAACGCTTGATGCATTTTCTTTCTCAGGGGTTTTCTAACTAAGGGATAAAACTCTACTTGGTCAATTTCAAGCATTTGCTAGCCCAGTGTCAGGAGTTCAGGGTGGAAAAGAGAATGCTGTCTATTCTAACTACTTTTCTTTCTGCCATTAGCAAGGCAAACCCCAGCGGGTTCCCTGTAAGCATGATGGACATCTCTCTTACAGCCTCTCAGAAATCATACTTGTCTATGTGATTGATGATATGATGATTGACACAATCATACTTGTGTATCAGGAAGGAGGCATTTCCTCATGTCTTGTCTGGCCACTGCTTCAAGGGCTGTGTCTAATGTGACTCTACAGCAGTTATGCTTTTATATTTTTATGTGTAAGGCACACTAAAAATGTAATTGCATTTACTTCTCTCCAAAAATCTATGAACTAATTATTATCCCTGCTTTATAGATACAGAAACTGAGGCTTTGATAAATGAGTTGTACAAGATGACACAGGTGGAAAAGGTAGACAAAGATGTTGAGTTTAGCTCTAACATAAAAATCCATATTCTTTCTGCTCTGTCACCATACATCTCAGTAACAATGTCACACATATTGTAGAGATGTCCACTTTTGAGAGACATTTTCCCTGATACTAGCTGTGACTCTGGGGTACCTCCATCGCCACTCAAAGACCATTGAGATGGGGAGATAGGAGCCCAGTGCACCAGTAAGAGTGAGGTCCTGTGGAGAACTCCTCTCTAGTCTGCTGGGACCCAGATGGACCTGGTCACCTGTCCTACCAATAGTAGCAAGCAGAATTTTTTTCTTCTCTTTAGAAAGGATTAGAGAGTGGGGAATAACTCCATCCAAATATTTCCAAGGGCAAACCAGCTACACATACACAGATTGTTTGCATTTTATGTTTTCCTTACTGGAGCCTTTTCCTTCTAATATGTCTTAGGAGATTCTTCCCAGAGAACAAAGTAAGCACATTGGAATCATTCGTATATTTAAAATGACTATTATTTTCTAAGACACATATTCAGGATAAAGGATTTTTCCTGATTACTGAGCTTAATATATGAAAATTCTTGTAAATAAATAAAAACCACATAGCCATTTAGCTGTGGTTATAAGTCAATTGCTAATACAGTAAAAATTACACGACAGTGGAAGGGGTGTATTTACAATAAACAAAGTGAACTTAAAATCTGATGGGATATTATCATCCTAATGTAAAAAAACATAATGAACAATATACTCTGATCACATTATTCTTATTTTAAAATCTGATTGTGTAACATGGTGTGGCCAACTGCAGCCCTTACCGCAATACAGGGACTATGCCGCCATTACTCCCCGCCCTGTTACCAGGCAACAGGTCCCGCTCAACCATTGGTCAGTGCTGCAGTGGGCCCCTCCCAAAAGCCACCAACTTGTCAAGGAGCAACCGTTACTGAGAGAAATCAACCAACTGTTGGCGGAATGGTGGTCATTAGGTGGAGAGTGAGTAAGAGGTAGATACTGGCATTCTTCCTAGGGCCCTCCAGCTCATCCAGCCTCAAGCTTGCAGCCTGGTGGGTAGGGAGGACGTTGCCCAGAGACAGGCTGGGGCTGTGTCCTAAGGGTTCCAGCCCTGGCCAAGGCTGCCTACTGGACTGGCCTAGTCCTTGAGGTGGTGGTGAACCTCCCCACCATCCCTGCCTCTGTGACCCTAATGGCAGCAGCGGTCTGCAAAGGATGCGGTTGACGGTATCTGGCCCCCAGCTTCTGGGCGGCATGAGGAGCCTGAGGGCCAGCTGGGCTCTGGGTGCCCGAGTCCCTCAGCAATGACAGCCAGGAAGCCTCCAGCTGAGATCTGCTTCCTCTTAGCCAGGACTGGACCTCAGAGGGTGAAAGCTGTGCCTGGGGGTCTGACTGTTTCTTGTCATAACAGAGAATAACATTCATTTGGTGGAGATTTACAGGGACATCGTTACCTGGCCATGACCTGACCTCATAAATAAAGGCTCTGACACCAAAAAATTTTCAACAACTAACCACACCCCACCATCAACTTTCCTAGAAAAGAACTTTGCTGAAAGCTTTTAGGGAGTTTGGGGTTTTTAACGTATGAACCACCCATCTCCTTGCATGGCCCTTTGTAAACCTCTCCCTGTTCCAAACTCGGATGTTTTGGTATTGTTTGGCCTCCCTGTGTGTGGGGCACTCGAATTTGCCTTTCAGTAACAACAGAAAGAAAAACCTTTGATCCATGGTATAAGATTTTAGAAACTCTAGTACACAAACAAATTGTAATTAAGGAATGATTCTTTTGTAATCAGCACAAAACCTAAGTCTGTGGTGTCTGTATGGTCCACTGTTAGTTTATTAAAAACTGAAAACACTGAAAAACTTTTCTTTTTCCAGTGTGGTCAGTAGGCTGAGTTCTCTGAAGCTCTGGTCACCAGGATAGTTCCGAGATGACTGCCACAGCTACAAAAAATGATAAATGATTCTAGTGTTACCATTTTTTAAAGTTTTATGTTAGCCCTTGTCATGGAATTCAAATTGTGCCAGCCATCTTTTATTAGTCAATCCCATGGGATTTTTATTGTTATTTTGAACAAGATCTATTTTTGTTTAATTCTATGGGAACCACACATAGTTTGCACATTTGCCAGAAATTTATTTTCCAATGACTATTACTCAACTCTTAAATAAGTACATTCTGCATTTTTATGCTGGGACAAAGTAGGATGAGTTCTATTAGGAATACCATTTAAAATTACACAAAGTAGCTTGGGCTTTTTTGTTACTCTAATATTCTGGTAAATAGAAGTGAGCTTGAGTTTTGTTTACTGTCTTTCAAAGTGACCCATTTTAAACAAAATCGTCTTCTTTTTAAAAGTTAAGAACTGATCTGGTGGTAACTTACTGATAACAGTAAGGCTTATTTGTTGATTTACATAACAGCATTGATTTGCATAGCTGCTCGCTGTGTTTACTCATGCCTGGAGACAAACATTATGCTAACTATAATAAGCAGATAATCAATATCACATGTCCAGTTCACAACAGTAAAAAAGGAAACATTTTCTTCTGTGACTTTTGATGGGTGGTATATATGGAAATACTGAGCTTCTTTCCAGAGGTAGGAAGGCCTTATGTTCTGCTGCACTGAATGTTAGAATACAGATATTAAGACTGTCTTTTTAACCCAAGAAAAGGAGAATATTTTCACTTGTGACAAAGTTTAACTCCCAGGACTAGGAGAAGAAAAAGTGGCAATCTTATTACAAGACAATCTTATTGCAAGGGCAGTCTTCAAGTGTCTCATATCCTGAGGGATCCCTTGATATTATATTCTATTCAAGGGAACAATAGAATCTTCGAGTAAAACTATCTAAGCAAAATCTATAGAAAATGATGAATCTTATACTAAAGCTTAAAAAAGTAATAAAATTACAAAGTTTCTACAGAGACAGTTTGCAGAACATTAAGAAGGAAATGGGATTTTTAGTAAATGTCATCTATTGTCTTTTCAAAAAAGAAAATACAGTTTTCTTGGTTGATTTAGTTTGCTTTGGTTTTTTTTATCGTAGAGACATAAAAGATGGAAGACTACATGGCTTAAACTGGTTATGAAAATAATTATTTGCCCAAATATCTAAGTTATGAAATAAAATTTCATGTTTTGTTATATTTTGATTATTATATGAACAGAGTTTTTAAAAATATACTTCTTTATATAAAGAAAATGATAAACAGTAAAGTTAAAATGTTCCATATGAGAAATGTTCCATAATCTCATATCTCATTGACTAGATAACTATGTTGATATTTAAAATACTTTTAAAATAATACAAGCCTATGTTTTAAAAAATTCAAGTTGTACTGAGAGGTATAAATGAAAAACAGGTGTGTTCCTTCCCTCTGACACCCCTCCCAAATCACCAGCCTATTTTCCCAAAGGGGCAATTGTTAACAACAGCATGTTTATCCTTCCAGAAAAGAGAATATATTCTCAGACACCTATGTGTATATATGTGTGTGTGTGTGTATGTAATTACATTTTTTCACATTCATTTCATTATATATATTTAAAATAATATACTTGCAGGTCTTCTCATATCAGCACACACGGAGCTATCACCTTGTTTTTAACAGTTGTATACTAGTTCACTGGGCCTCACTGGTGGCTCAGTGATAGAGAATCTGCCTGCCAATGCAGGAGACCTGGGTTAGATCCCTGGGTCAGGAAGATGCCTTATAGAAGGAAATGGAAACCCACTCCTGTATTCTTGCCTGGGAAATTCCATGTATAGAGGAGCCTGGCAGGCTACAGTCCATAGGGTCGCAAAAGAGTCAGACACGATTTAGCAACCATACGGCAACAGAAATAATAGTTCATTATATAGTATACTGTAAGTATTTAACCAGTCCCCAACTGATGAATGATTAAGTTGTTTTTATTTTTTATGAATATATCTGTAAAGACTTGGCAGTTGATAGAGATTGTTTAATCTGTTGAACTGATTTTCTCTCACACCGATATTTGACAGGTACTATTTCTTTAGCATGGGTATTACCAAACTTTTAGCTTTTCTCTCAAGAGAAATTCGATTTATAGTATTTCATTTTCATTCTTTTTTAAATGGACATTTTACTTAAAGAAAAATCAGAATGTACTTGCTTTTGGAGTAAGTGATGTCTTAGCTTAGTGATATGTGGACCAATCCAATGACGTAGAAACTTTTAATTTTGTAAGACTGGACTGGCAGATGTGGCTAAAACCAAGTAGATCAATGAATTTTAGGAAACTTTTTAAAGAGAAGATTAAACTGACAACTCATCTGTTTAAAAGATAATGTGTAGCTGTGGGGAGGGGAGAATGGGAATTTGTTGTTTAATGAATAAGAATTTTAGTTTTGCAAGATACAAAGAATTCTTGAGGTTTGTTGTTCAATGTAAATGTACTTAACACTATTGATCTGTACACATAAAAGTGGCTTAGATAGAGCATTTTATGTTATGTGTATTTTACCACCATTTGAAAAAAGATAATGTGCAAAATTTCGCATTTATACAGAAAGATGGTTATCTAAAGCCTAATTTCAAAAGTATAAGTGAAGAACCTTTACCAGAAATGCAGTCTAGTACCTTCAGGGGCCAATTAATATCATCATATAATCAGATAAGGTCCAGAATGCAAAAGTCCCTGGTAATGGACTTCAATTTAATCTAAGGCACAAATGGCTAATATCAACAGAGTAATTGTCCTTCTTATATGCAGGAATTGTCTGCTGTACTTGGTAACCACCAGGACATCTCCCCAACTGGGAAGCACTTGTTTTCTGGGTTCTGAGAAAATATGTCTTCAAATAAACTTGTACTCATAATCTTCAACTCTAGTGACCAGATTTGGTACCTGGAGTTGAAGGCAATGTCAGACCACTGAGAATAGAAGACCACAGTAAGGACCAAGGGGCTCTGACATACACATTGTTAAAAAGCATTGTATCATCTTTTTCTTTATCATACCTCCCAGTCACTGTGTGAGGAAAACCAGAATGAAAGGGAGAGTAAGGTCTCCAGAACTGAGAAAATAATAACTTTGTTCACAATGACTGTGAGTCTCAGGTCCTGTTTAAGAGAACAGACAAATCACTTATGAAAATAAAAATGCATTTATTTTGGAAAGATGATACAATGCATGTTAAGGAATTATCTAGTTAAAGTGTTTACAAACTTAATAAGCATATTTCTCAACTATTCAGTGGAAGTTGGACAGTTGCTTGCTGGCATTTGTGCATTATATTTTAGCACAAAGCGGAGGTTGTCAAACTTGGGTGTACATTACAATCATCTGAGGAATTTTTAATCTGGGTGTCTTGGAGTTAGCCCAGACCAATTAATCAGAATCTCTGAGAAATGTCTCCAGGTAATTCCAACGTGCAACCAAGGCTGAGAACCACTGACAGAAATATTCTCCACTTCAGTGCATATAATCCTTGTGGGGCTTTCCCCTTCCTCAGCAGAAACTTGGTTTTGTAGGTTTGGGCTTTTCCCAAGATTTGTATTTCTTACCTGCATCTGCTGATGCCTATGGCTCTGGTGCACGCTTAGAGAAATACTACTATAGTGGCTGATATTCCTGCTTTTTTCATCCTAATCACAGATCTCTTCTGCTTCCCAACAAACCCTATCCCCCTGGGCTTTGCTAATAGGGCTCTTTAACCAAGCTAATAATTTTTAGTGCTTGGCCTCCGGAACTTGCTCAAGATCTTCACATATGAGTTGCATGACTCTAAAATGGCCACATAATTCAATGAAGTTCTGACCAAGGTTAAACAGAGTGGGAAAATTACATCATGGTCTCTCCATGTTATGATTTTGTTAATAACTCCTTGAGTCATACTTTAGAAAATGACAACACAATATTCAACACTATTACCAACATCAAAATGTATCATTAGTGTTGTTCTACTGAGTCATTATGAAACTGAGAATATTTTAAAGTAAACTTTTGCATAAATAACCCTCTGAAGCATTTGTATTTTTTCTTCTGAAGTTTCATGTTTATTAAAATTTACCATGATTATATTTTACTGCTGCTCAATGAATCACCTTAATGTCACTGGCAAATGATGGACATATGTCTGTTTCATGACTCAAGTTGCAAGAGAAATATGAAATATTCTGATGCTCAGGGCAGGTCCTGTACGTTCACACTTTCTATTCCCAACTTTACCATCAAGATGGTGGAGTAGAAGGACTTGCTCTCATCTCCTCCTGCGAGAACACCAAAATCTCAATTGACTGTTGAATAGCCATTGACAGGGGGCTGTTGAAACCCACTGAGAAAAGATAAACCACATCCAAGGACAAAGGAGAAGCTGCAAAGATGGTAGGGGAAAAATCACGATAAAATCAAATCCTATATCCACCAGGTGGGTGACCCAGAAACTGGAGAACAATAATACCAAAGAAGTTCTTGCACTTTTGTGAAGGTTCTATGCCCCACATCAGTCTTCCCAACCTGGGGGATCCAGCAAAAAGACTGGGAATCCGACTTGAAGGACAGTGGGATTTGATTACAGAACTCCCACAGAACTGGAGGAAACAGAGGGCACAAACAAAATCTAGTGCACATCAAGATCCAATGAAGAGAGTAAGTGACCCCACAAGAGACTGAGATAGACTTGACTGTGAGTGTTTGAGGGTCTTTTGTGGAAGCGTGGGTCAGAAGTGGCCTGCTGCAGGGGCAGGGGCACTGGCAGCAGCAGTCCTGGGAGGCACATATTGGCATAAGTCCTTTTTGGAGGTCACCAATAGCCCTACCATAGAGCCTGTAGACTCTAGGACTGACTTTACAAATAGCAAACAACAAACAGGTTTGGAGCATAGCCCCACACATCAGCAGATAATTAGATTAAAGATTTACTGAGCATGGCCCTGCCCAACAAAGCAAGACTCAGTTCTTCCCACAGTCAGTCCCTCATCAGAAATCTTGCCCAAGCCTCTTATCCTCATCCAGCAGAGTGTAGACAGAATAAGCAAGAACTGTAACCCTACAGCCTACAGAACAAAAATCTCAATTGCAGAGATATAACCAAAATGACTACATGGATCACAGCATTGTGTAACTCAGTGAAGCTATAAGCCATGCTTTCCAGGGCCACCCAAGCCACGTGGGTCATAGTGGAGAGTTATGACAAAATGTGGTCCATTAGAAAAGGAAATGACAAATCACTTCAATATTCTTGCTTCAAGAACCCCATGAACATTATGAAAAGGCAAAAAGATATGATACTGGGCTATGAGCCCCCCAGGTTGGTAGGTGTCCAATATGCTACTGGGGAAGAGTGGAGAAACAGCTCCAGAAAGAATGAAGAGGCTGGGCCAAACCAGAAATGATGTTCAGTTGTGTCTGGCAGTAAAAGTAAAGTCTGATCTGATACTGTAAAAAACAATATTGCATAGGAACTTGGAATGTTAGGTCCATGAATCAAGGTACGTTGGATGTGGTCAAGCAGAAGATGGTAAGAGTGAACATCAGCATTTTAGGAATCAGTGAACTAAAATGGACCAGAATGGGCAAATTTAATTCAGATGACCATTTTATCTACTACTGTGGGCAAGAATCCCTTAGGAGAAATGGAGTAGCCCTCAGTCAATGAAAGAGTCCAAAATGCAGTACGGGTGCAATCTCAAAAATGACAGAATGATCTCAGTTCATTTCCAAGGTAAACGATTCAACATCAGAGTAATCCAAGTCTATGCCCCAACCACTAATCCAAAGAAGCTACAGTCCAGTGGTTCTATGAAGACCTATAAGACCTTCTAGAACTAAAACCGAGAAAAGATGTACTTCTCATCATAGGGGATTAGAATGCAAAAGTAGGAAGTCAAGAGATACCTGGAGTAACAGGCAAGTTTGGCCTTGGAGTAAAAAATGAAGCAGGGCAAAAGCTAACAGTTTTTTTGCCAAGAGAATGCACTGGTCATAGCAAACACCCCCTTCCAATGACACAAGAGAAGACTTTACACATGGACATCACCAGATGGTCAATGGCAAAATCAGATTGATTATATTCTTTCCAATCAAAGATGGAGAGGCTCTATACAGTTAGCAAAAACAAGATGTGGAGCTGACTGTGGCTCAGATCATGAACTCCATATTGCAAAATTCAGGCTTAAATTGAAGAAAGCAGGGAAAACCATTAGACCATTCAGGCATGGCCTAAATCAAACCCCTTATAATTATACAGTGGAGGTGATAAATTGATCCAAGGGATTAGATCTGGTAGACAGAATGCCTGAAGAACTTTAAACAGAGGTTCATGACCTTGTATAGGAGGTGGTGACCCAAACCATCCTTAAGAAAAAAGAAATGCAAAAAGGCAAAGTGGTTGTCTGAGGAGGCTTACAAATGGCTGAGAAAAGAGAAATAAAAGGCAAAGGAGAAAGGGAAAGATATACCCAACTAAATGAGGAGTTTCAAAGAATAGCAAGGAGAGATAAGAAAGTCTGCTGAAGTGAGCAATGCAAAGAAATAGAGGAAAACAATAGAATGGGAAAGACTAGAGATATCTTCAAGAAAATTTCATGGGAATATTTCATGCAAAGATGGGCACAATATAGGACAGAAAAACAGAAAGGACTTACTTCAGGAAAATTTCATGGGAATATTTCATGCAAAGATGGGCACAATATAGGACAGAAAAACAGAAAGGACTTAACAGAAGCAGAGAAGATTAAGAAGAGGTGGCAAGAAGACACAGACGAACTGTATGAAAAAGGTCTTAATGACCTGGTTAACCACATGGTGTGATCACTTACCAAGAGCCAGACATCCTGCAGTGTGAAGTCAAGTGGGCCTTAGGAAGCATTACTACGAACAAGTTATCGAATTCCAGCTGAGCTATTTAAAATCCTAAAAGGGATGCTATTAAAGTGCCACATTCAATATGCCAGCAAATTTGTAAAACTCAGCAGTGGCCATAAGACTGTAAAGGTCAGTTTTTATTCCAATCCCAAAAAAAGGCAATGCCAAAAAAATGTTCAAACTACCATATAATTGTGCTCATTTCACATGCTAGCAAAGTAACGCTCACAACCCTTTAAGCTAGGCTTCAGCAGTATGTGAACTGAGAACTTACAGATATACAAGCTGGATTTTAAAAAGGCAGAGGAACCAGATCAAATTGCCAACATCCATTGTGTCACAGAAGAAGCAAGAGAATTCCAAAACTAAAAATATATTCTGCTTCATTGACTATGCAAAAGCCTTTGACTGTGTGGATCACAACAAACTGTTGAAAACTCTTCAAGAGATGGGAATACCAGACCTCTCTAATGAGAAACCTGTATGCAGGACAAGAAGCAACAGCCAGAACTGGTCATGGAACAATGGACTGGTTCAAATTGGGAAAGGAAATACATCAAGGCTGTATATTGTCACCCTGCTTATTTAACTTCTTTTCAGAGTACACTATTTGAAATGCCAGGCTGGATGAATCACAAACTGGAATCAAGATTGCTGCCAGGAGGAATATCAACAACCTCAGATATGCAGATGATTCCACTCTAATGGCAGAAAGCAAAGAGGAACTGAAGAGCCTCTTGATGAGGGAGGACAAGCTGGGTTAAAATTCAGTATTCAAAAAACTTAGATCATAACATCCAGTTCCATCACTTCATGGCAAATAGAAGGGAAAAAAGTGAAAGCAGTGACAGATTTTATCTTCTTGGGCTCCAAAATCACTGCAGATGGTGACTGCATCCACAAAATTAAAACACGCATCCTCCTTGGAAGAAAAGCTATGACAAACCTAGACAGTGTATTAAAAAACAGAGACATCACTTTGCCAACAAAAGTCTCTATAGTCAAAGCTATAGATTTTCCAGTAGTCATGTTCAGATGTGAGAGTTGGGCCATAAAGAAGGCTGAGCACCAAAGAATTAATGTTTTGGAATTGTGGTGCTAAAGAAGACTCTGAGAGTCCCTGGGACAGCAAGGAGGTCAAACCAGTCAATCTTAAAGGAAATCAACCCTGAATATTCACTGGAAGGACTGATGCTGAAGCTCCAATACTTTGGCCACCTGATGTGAAGAGCTGACTCATTGGAAAAGAACATGATGCTGGGAAAGATTGAGGGAAGGAGAAGAAGGGGGTGACATAGGGTGAGCTGCATAGATAGCATCACTGACTCAATGGACATGAGTTTGAACAAACACTAGGAGATAATGAGGGACAGGGAAGCCTGGCATGCTGCAGTCCATGAGGTCACAAAGAGTTGGACCCAACTAATGACTGAGCTATAACAACAGCATTTCCCCAGGCTCGCCTAGAAGTCTATATGCCTGTTTGAATAATCATACCAGAATGGAGGGGTCAGAGTTAGTTTAACACTGTGGAGTGAAACAGAATGGGCTTTGGAAAGAGATAAACCTAGTTCAGATTTCCTGCTCCACTTCTAGCTGTGTGATCTTAGGCAATAACTTCATCTTGTAGCACTTGTTTTTTTCTCCTGTACATGTTCAGCTGAAATACCCCTCTCAAAGGAGCATTTTGGCAAGGAGTAAATGAAATGCAGACGTGTTTAACACATTGGCTGACACATAGTAAGATGCTTGATAAATAGGGTTTTTTTCCTTTCCTGCTATATATGATCAATAACGTGAACAGCTGAGAGTATAAATACAGATATTTTTCTAATTTGATGAACTCAAAGAAATTATGGGAAAGGAAGAATAATTCAAACTAGTGTTGGACTAACCCTCAGAAGTTCACTCAACCAAGGGTGACTGGGTTAACTCTAGCATCAGGTGATGTTGGGCAGGGGCCATTTTGGGTCCTGGCTGGGATTTAAGCCAGGAGACCTAAGGCCAAGGCTGAGAATGAGGCACAGTGTGAAGCCAAGGAGATCAACCTGAGCCAAGAGGAGACAGAGGCTGGTGCTCGAGGCAGCAGAGGTCAACACTTGAGTGACAGCCAGTCCTCAGAGAACCTGGAAGAAGCCTAGAAGGAGGCAAAGGGTTGGCCTCAAGGAATAAACCAGGAGCCCAAGATCTGCATGGGGAAGGTAGTGAAGCCTAGACAAGGTGGGACTCCAGAGCAGTAAGGCCAAAGCTAAGATCGTTTATGAGATAGCTTATAGTCTTAAAAAATCACTCTTGTCTTTTTATATTAGCCTGGCTAAACTTTTCTGTCCTCATCATAGTCTCTCTTTCTGGTAGGCTTTCTTTGATGGGCATAAACGTATCCTTCTATAATTAGACCCTATCCTAGGAAGTACAGGTTAAATAATGTAACTCCAAAATCTCAGTGGCTTAACATGATAAAAGTTTATTTTAAGCTCCTATCACAGTTTCACCATAAGTCTGTGGAGGTGGGAAGGAAGGGGACTCTGCTTCATGTACTTACAAAAGGACATTATTGTCCATTCATCCTATATATAATGGTTTGCACCTGCTAATCCCAAATTCCCATTCTAACCCTCCTAATTCCCCTCCCCTTGGCAACCACAAGTCTGTCTTCTATGTCTGTGAGTCTGTTTCTCTTCTGTAGATAAGTTCATTTGTGTCATATTCTAGATTCACACATAAGTGATATCTTATGGTATTTGTCTTTCTCTTTCTGACTTATTTCACTTAGTATGATAATCTCAAGGTCCATCCATGTTGCTGAAAATGGCATTATTTCATTCTTTTTTTATGACTAATATTCCATTGTTTATATATATACACACACACACACACACACGAACACACTACATCTTCTTTATCCGTTCATCTGTTAACAGATGGACATTTAGGTTGTTTGCATATTTTTGGCTATTGTAAATAGTGCTGCTATGAACCTAGGAATGCATGGATCATTTTAAATTATAGTTTTGTCCAAAAATATGCTCCAGGAATGGTACTTCTGGATCATATGGTAACTCTATTTTTAGTTTTTTAAGGAAGCTCCATACTGTTCTCCATAGTCACTGCACCAATTTACTTTCCCTCCAACAGTGTAGGAGGGTGTCCTTTTCTCCATACTCTCTCCAGCATTTGTTATTCATAAATATTTTAATGATGGTATTCTGATTAGTGTGAGTGGGATCTCATTGTAGTTTTGACTTGTATTTCTCTAATAATTAGTAATCCAACAGGGATTCTTAATTTTTTTCCTTATTCCTTTTTTTGTCACATATTCTTTTGGAAGTTAGTTGAAATTATATGGACTTTATCTCAGCATAAGATTTAATTATATAAAAGAAAATGCAAAAAAAAAAAAAAAAAGAAAATGCACAGTATTACAAAGGAAACCAACTAAATCCTAATACTGTTATCAAAATAGTAAGAATACAAAACTGTGATAAAAGTAATGTATGTGCTTCTTTATCAGCGTATGATATCTTTCATCCAGGGTATCATCTTTGGAGGACTTCCAAAGAGTCACTGAGTACTCACTGCTAAACTTGAATCAGGGTCAGCCCCACAGTCGAGTATTTAGCACCTGCTTCTGTATACTGTTCTGATTATCTACCACTGTGTAAAACTACCCTTCCCCCCAAAACCTTAGTGACTTAAAACAATCTTTTTATTGTGCTGGGCAATTTGTCTAGGATCTACATGGCATCCTCTAGGGAAGCTGGAGCTTCCACTGGGCATCTTCCAAGATGGCATCTGTATTCACATGTTTGGCATGACAGTGCTCCTTGACCCCCATATCCACATAGCTTAGGCTTCTCACAGCATGGTGGGCCCACAGTGGTCATACTTCCCAGATGGTACCTGGCTTCTGAGATCAAGTATTTCAAGAGACAGAAGTGGAAGATGAGAGCATAAATAAGGATACTTTGCTAACAGTCTAATTCTGTGAAATTATGAGAAAGGAAAAATAATTCAAGCTAGTATTATACTACGCTCAGAAGTTCACTCAGTCAATGGTGACTTGGTCAACTCCAGCATCAGGTGATGTTAAATAGGGGCCACAGCCTCACTACTGCCATGGTTTCCTGGTCAAAATACTCAAAGCACTAACCTAGATTCAGCGGGGAATGAACACTTACCTCGCCTCTCAATGGGAGGGATGTCAAAGAAATTGTGTTCATCTTTAATATGCCATATATTGAATATATAAAATCTCATTTAATCTGTGTAATAACACTATGAAGTAGACATCACTGTCTGCTTTTTACTGATGAGACAGACCACAAAGAAGTATTTTGTCCAGAGTCACAAACCTAGTGAGTTTGAAGCTAGGGTAGTCTGATTGCAATGATTGGGCTCTTAACTACTAGGTATTCTTTATTCCACTTGACTTAACTCAAATCTACTACTTGAAAAGCAACACAGAATCTATCAGAGAAGTAAAACAGTAGTGCATTATAGAAGAACCATTGGTTGCCTACCCAACATTCATTCTTTCCCTCCTCCCAGATTTATTTGGAAATGCAAATCATATCACTAAAGGGCCATATTCAACAGTTAGGTTAACCATGTTTTGTTCAATGAGATATAAGAAGCAATATTGTGTAATTTTCAGACAGTGTCATTAAAGAGAGAGTTCTTGATCTTCTGGATGTCATGCAGATGTGATCACTGGCACTCAGTAGCAATTTTGTAATATGAGGGAACTTGCTAAAGTGACAGAGTACCAGGTGGCACTAGTAGTAAAGAACCCACGTGCCAATGTAGGAGATATAAGAGACTTGGGTTTGATCCCTGGGTTGGGAAGATCCCCTGGAGGAGGGCACAGCAACCCACTCCAGTATTCTTGCCTACAGAATCCAATGGACCAAGAAGCCTGGTGGGCTTAGTCCATAGAGTTGCAAAAAGTTGAGTTGGACATGACTGAAACCACATAGCATGCATAAAGCGACAGAGTAGTAACACAGTTGAAGCCTGAATCTTGATGATCATGGAGTTGCCATATTGGTCTTGGGCAGCTGCCTCTGGACTCTGTTAATTGAGGAAGAAACAACTTTATATCTTGGTCTGCATGCTCAGTTGCTGAGTTGTGTCCAACTCTTTGTGACCCTATGAACTGTAGCCTCTGCCAGGCTACTCTATCCATGGGATTCTCCAGGCAAGATAACGGAGTGGGTTGCAATTTCCTTCTCCAGGGGATCTTCCTGACCCAGGGATAGAAACAGCATATCCTGCATTTGCAGGTGGATTCTTTACCACCAAGGCACCTGAGAAGCCTGTTATCTTGGTCTATGCCACAGTAACTTAGAGTTTTTCTGTTTCTTACAGTTGAACCTAATCCTAAATAATATAGAAGAGATATGTGTATAAGTATAAACTTAGTCATGACAGCTTAACATTAATGGAAGTTTAAGGTTGCAGGAAATCACCAATAAACCAAAACTGCATTATAAAGAAGAGGTGTATGAGAGTAGCTCAGGAAAGATTAGAACACTCTATGTATTTGTTCACTTTAAAATATTACAGAGTGTTGAGCATGTTTGCCAAAAAATTGGAGATCAGTTCAGTGCAGTTCAGTTACTCAGTTGTGTGCAACTCTTTGTGACCCCATGAACCGCAGCACGGCAGCCTCCCTGTCCAACACCAACTCCCGGAGTCCACCCAAACCCATGTCCATTGAATCAGTGATGCCATCCAACCATCTCATCTGTCGTCCCCTTCTCCTCCTTGCCCTCAGTCTTTCCCAGCATCAGAGTCTTTTCCAGTGATTCAACTCTTCGCATGAGGTGGCCAAAGTATTGGAGTTTCAGCTTCAGCATCAGTCCTTCCAATGAATACCCAGGACTGATCTCCTTTAGGATGGACTGGTTGGATCTCCTTGCAGTCCAAGGAACTCTCAAGAGTCTTCTCCAACACCACAGTTCAAAAGCATCAATTCTTCGGGGCTCAGCTTTCTTCACAGTCCAACTCTCACATCCATACATGACCACTGGAAAAACCATAGCCTTGACTAGATAGACCTTTGTTGGCAAAGTAATGTCTCTACTTTTGAATATGTTATCTAGGTTGGTCATAACTTTCCTTCCAAGGAGTAAGTTTCTCTTAATTTCATGGCTGCAATCACCATAACAGTGATTTTGGAGCCCCAAAAAAATAAGGTCTGACACTGTTTCCAGTGTTTCCCCATCTATTTCCCATGAAGTGATGGGACTGAATGCCATGATCTTAAGTTTTCTGAATGTTGAGCTTTAAGCCAAATTTTTTACTCTCCTTTTTCACTTTCATCAAGAGGCTTTTTAGTAATTCTTCACTTTCTGCCATAAGGGTGGTGTCATCTGCATATCTGAGGTTATTGATATTTCTCCTGGAAATCTCGATTCCAGCTTATGCTTCCTCCAGCCCAGCGTTTCTCATGATGTACTCTGCATAGAAGTTAAATAAGCAGGGTGACAATATACAGCCTTGATGGACTCCTTTTCCTGTTTGGAACCAGTCTGTTGTTCCATGTCCAGTTCTAACTGTTGGTTCCTGACCTGCATATAGGCTTCTCAAGAGGCAGGTCAGGTGGTCTGGTATTCCCATGTCTTTCAGAATTTTCCACAGTTTATTGTGATCCACACAGTCAAAGGCTTTGGCATAGTCAATAAAGCAGAAATAGATGTTTTTCTGGAACTCTCTGGTGTTTTCAGTGATCCAGCGGATGTTGGCAATTTGATCTCTTGTTCTTCTGCATTTTCTAAAACCAGCTTAAACATCTGGAAGTTCACAGTTCACGTATTGCTGAAGCCTGGCTTGGAGAATTTTGAGCATTACTTTACTAGAGTGTGATATGAATGCAATTGTGTGGTAGTTTGAGCATTCTTTGGCATTGCCTTTCTTTGGGATTGAAATGAAAACTGACCTTTTCCAGTCCTGTGGCCACTGCTGAGTTTTCCAAATTTGCTGGCATATTGAGTGGAGCACTTTCACACCATTATCTTTCAGGATTTGAAATAGCTCAACTGGAATTCCATCACCTCCACTAGCTTTGTTCATAGTGATGCTTTCTAAAGCCCACTTGATTTCACATTCCAGGATGCCTGGCTCTAGGTGAGTGATCACACAATTGTGATTATCTAGGTCGTGAAGATCTTTTTTGTATAATTCTTCTGTGTAATCTTGCCACCTCTTCTTAATATCTTCTGCTTCTGTTAGGTCCCTACCATTTCTGTCCTTTATTAAGCCCATCTTTGCATAAAATGTTCCCTTAGTTTCTCTAATTTTCTTGAAGAAATCTCTAGTCTTTCCCATTCTGTTGTTTTCCTCTATTTCTTTGCATTGATCGCTGAGGAAGGCTTTCTTATCTCTCCTTGCTATTCTTTGGATCTCTGCATTCAGATGGGTATATCTTTCCTTTTCTCCTTTGCTTTTTGCTTCCCTTCTTTTCACAGCTATTTGTAAGGCCTCCTCAGACAGCCATTTTGCTTTTTCTTGGGGATGGTCTTGATACCTGTCTCCTGTACAATGTCACGAACTTTCATCCACAGTTCATCAGGCACTCTATCACATCTAGTCCCTTAATCTATTTCTCACTTCCACTGTATAGTCATAAGGGATTTGATTTAGGTCATACCTGAATGGTCTAGTGGTTTTCTCCACTTTCTTCAATTTCAGTCTGAATTTGGCAATAGCGAGTTTATGATCTGAGCCACATTCAGCTCCCGGTCTTGTTTTTGCTAACTGTATAGAGTTTCTCCATCTTCGGCTGCAAAGAATATGATCAATCTGATTCCAGTGTCGACCATCTGGTGATGTCCACGTGTAGTGTCTTCTCTTGTGTTGTTGGAAGAGGGTGTTAGCTATGACCAGTGCGTTCTCTTGGCAGAACACTATTAGCCTTTTCCCTGCTTCATTTTGTACTCCAAGGCCAAATTTGCCTGTTACTCCAGGTGTTTCTCGACTTCCTACTTTTGCATTCCAGTCCCCTATAATGAAAAGGACGTCTTTTTTGGGTGTTAGTTCTAGAAGGTCTTGTGCAAGCAAATGCAAAAGCCATGTTTGTTTTCAATACATAAAAATAGGGCTGCCCTGAGAGAAACGTATAAACTGTCTCCCTCTCATGTTTGTTGACTATTGGTGATGTTTTCTTAGGATTGGTTCTGGGTCCAATAGGCTTTTTATTTCCTTTGGTGGTTTATGTAATGGAATACAGAAGTAACTCATTATATTCCTAAAATAAAGTTTCAGTGTAAGAAGAGACAGGCCCTTAATTTGGAATGGTTTTGATTTAGTTGGAGAAGTTATCAGAGACCATGCATAGAAATAAATTTCATCCACTGAAATGAGAACACCTCTTTGTGTCTCAGTGTCTCTCAGTGAAGGAACTAGACAAGATAGTCCCCAGGGTTCATTCTAGTCTTAGTCTTTAGTATGAGGATGAAAAACCATATGATTATCATAGTCAAAGTTGAAAAATATTCAGTAGCTTTTAGCCGTTATATGGATATGTTATTAAACTGAAACAGTTGTAAAAGAAAAAACATATAAAGTTTTTTTTTTTACCGTAATTTTGTGGTAGCTCTCCCCTGAGCATATAGGTCAGCATTCTTAGTTGCAAATGGAAAATTCTGCCTGATTTAAGCAAAAAAGCAATTTCTCAAAAGGCTCTTGGAGTAAGTCAAGCGTCTCCAGGTAGGCCATGCTTACAACCCAGGTAAGAATCAGAGCCCAAATCACATCTAAGGACATATGATAGCAACATGTCTGCTGCTCCCACTGAATGCTTGGCTGCCCCTGGAGGCTCCAGAGGGCACAGATGAATTCTTGACCCTTCCAGCTCCTTTGCCTCACTCATTCCAGATTTAAAGTCTTGAGCAGAAACACCTGATTGGCCAAGACTGGATTACACACCTGAGCCCAAACTTCCAGAGACAGTGAAATCAAGGATCAGGATCATTCTCTGAAGTCTGCAAAATAGGGAATTCTCTCAAACACAGGAAAGGGCTCCTTCAAATTCTCTACGCATTTCTACTACATCTGCTATACTTAGGGTTATCTCTATCAAGTGTACCTACAGATGTATTTATTATATAGGTTCTACTGCATATGTCAGAGACTCAAAGTAACTGTGACTTACATAAGGTAGAAATTTATCTTCTCTCATGTTACAGTCAAGAAATAGATGGTTCCAGACATGGCTGCTGCTGCTGCTGCTGCTAAGTTGCTTCAGTTGTGTCCAACTCTGTGCAACCCCATAGACAGCAGCCCACCAGGTTCTGCCATCCCTGGGATTCTCCAGGCAAGAACACTGGAGTGGGTTGCCATTTCCTTCTCCATTGCATGCCAGACATGGCATGGAGCCATAAAGTCATTCAGGGATCCAAGTTTTTTGCATCTCATAGTTCTATGATACTTAGGATATTGCCCTTATTCAAACAGTCCAATATGACACACCAGCACATCCACACCCACATTGCAAGCAGCATGATAGAAAATGGAAGAAAGATGGGCCTGTTCTTAATTAAGACACATTCCAGAGTTGAACATACCTCCCATCATATGCAATTGGCCAGCTCTTAGTAACACGACCATGCTTAATGGTACAGGAGGTTGAACAATGCCATCTTTATACTGAACTTTATATTGGACGTCCCATGTAATGTCCACCAATCAAGGGTTCCATCACTATAAGAGAAGGGGAGAAAAGATACTGGAAGACAACCAGTATTGAAGCAATCTCTCTCTCGACAAATAGCAGGTTGAAATTTTAGTGAATAAGATTAGGTAAGAATATAATAGAATTTTCTGTGAAGGTTGCTGAACACAGTTAATTTAAAATGTGAGAAATGCTTCCAAATGTCTAAAAATGGGATAGTGTTTCATTTGTAAATGAGATGGGTTGAGAAAAGGGATAGTTCATGCTCAGTCTCAGACTTAATGTTTATATTCAGAAATGACAAAGGTTAAAAGACTGGACTAAATGAAAGTTTAAGGGTCTTTCTTGAGGCAGATTGCTATAGCCAGGATTGTATGCTTGGTGGAATGTAGTGTGCCAATGCAAATGCCCCTCTGGGTCTTTGTAGAACATGCAGCAGCCCCTAAGGAGGTCAGAGAGACCTTGGGGTTAGAGAAAATGGAGAAAATACTGGGAAAAATTCACAGATGAGAAATACATGGGCAAATTGGGTGCAAGTTCAAAGCTGTGGAAATAGTATGGAGAGTTAGAGGGCACTTGTATGTCTGGGTCATCTTGCAACATGCTTCTTGAGGCAAAGAGTAACGGGGCTCTAAGCCACTGGTGACAAGGGTGGAGCGCAGTGCCCAGAGAATGACAGCTAGGTCAGAACCTCCCAGGACCGCTGCTGCCTGGCTCAGAGGCTCCTGGGCTGACTGTTCTGAACCACACTTTCAGAAACAGTCTTCAAGGAACTGATTTCCTAGGGTAGCAGTAACGCTTGGTTCATTTCCAGCACCGTACATGTCCCAAAAGCTTTTTATAGACATTCTCTATTCTCAAGATTTCAGGTTTATTATAAAGATATACATGTTATCCAAGCGAACTATGTGTGTCACAGGGAGCTTTGGTTTAGTATTGGTGTTTTTGTTGCCTTCTACCCTGTTTCCACATTATATAAATATATTGAAAAACACTAATAAAAGCATAGCTTCCTGGACTGATAAATTTTTAATAATAATTATAGTATGAATAGTAACTAGTATTTTTTTATTGACTTAGTGCTTTACATGAACTTTCACATTTTAAAAAGTTGAGGTGTAATTGACATGCAACATTATATTCGTTTCAGGTGTGCAACAAAATGATTCTATAATTGTATACATTGGGAAATGATCACCACAGTAAGTCTTGTTCATGCTCATCACCACACACACAGAATTTGTGTGTGTGTGTGTGATAAGAACTTTTAAGATTTAATCTCTTAGCAAATTTCAAATGTGCAATACAGTATGATTAACTATAGTTACCATGCTTTACATTATATCCTCATGATTTATTTATTCTATAATTGGAAGTTTGTAACTTTTGTCTCCCTTTACCCTTTTGGCCCACTCCCAACCCCTTCCTCTGGCAACCACTGATCTGTATCTATGAGGCCGGGCTTTTAGATTGCACATATTAGAGAGATCATATGCATTTGTCTTTCTCTAATATTTCACTTAGCATAGTGCCCCCAAGGTCCATTGATATTGTTATAAATGGTGAAATTCTGTTCTTTTTTAAATAATCTTCCATTGTGTATATATACCCCATTTTCTTTACCATTCATATATGGATGGACATTTAGGTTTTTCTGTATCTTGGCTATTGTAAGCAATGCTGCAATGAATATAGGGTTTCTTCTACTCTTGGTCTACCACAATTTGACTCAATGGACGTGAGTTTGAGTGAACTCTGGGAGATGGTGATGGACAGGGAGGCCTGGCATGCTGCAATTCATGGGGTCACAAAGAGTTGGACACGACTGAGTGACTGATCTGAACTGAACCACAATTAGTTTAAGTTGTGGCAAGTACAAGGAGTATTTTTCAGGAAAAGATGGATAACGACAATGGCCTATTTATTGCTTTCCCTAGTAAATAAAATAACATGTTTTAAATTCTTCTCTATTCCACCACTGAAGAATAACAAATCAACAGCCTTGTCCATTGATGGATGAATGGATAAGCAAAAATGTGGCAGATACACACAATGGAATATTATTCAGCCTTAAATAGGACGGACATTCTGACATAAGGTATGATGTTGATAAACCTTGAAGGCATTATGCTAAGTGAAATAAGCCGGTCATAAAAAAACAAATACTGTGTAATTTCACTTATATGAGATACTAGAGCACTCACATTCACAGAGACAGAAAGTAGAATGGTGGTGGCCAGGGCCTGGAGAGAGTAGGGAAATGGGGAATTAGTTTTTAACAGGTATATTACTATCACTGATTTAATGGACAGAAATTTGAGCAGACTTCGGAAGACAGTGAAAGACAGAGGAGCCTGGAATGCTACCATCCCTGGGATCACAAAGAGTTGGATACAAGTTACCAATTGAACAACAACTCAAGATGAAAAGAGATCTGCAGATGAATGGTGATATCTGTAAAACAGTGTTAATATACACAATAGCACTGAACTGTACACTTAAAAATGGTTAAGATGGTAAATTTTGTATTATGGGTATTTTACCACAATAGCAAAAATTTGGAAAAAATTATCAGCTTTATCTGAGTTCCCCATGGATACATTGGACTGGTCTTCTACATTATTCTTTTCTAGTACCTACCTTTGGACTTCTTCAAGCAGTGTTTTTATAGCACTCTAAGTGCCTATGCTATACTATCTCAGGGTTTGATAGATTTCTACTTTCTTTGTGGGGTTTATTCAACCCTCCTTTGTGGCTTCCTTTCAAACTCTGTATTTTTTCTTACTTGATTTTATCTTTATATCTCAAATGTTTACTGCACTTAGATCCTGTGTCAGTGGTTGAGAGCACTTAGACTGCCTGGATGAAGCCCTTGCTCTACTGCTTCTTTTCTCTGGGCCCTTGGATGAATGACTTAACCTACCTGTGTCTGTTTCCTCTTCTGTATAAGGGTGATAATAATAGTATCCAGACATGCTAGGAGATTTAAAGATTTAATACACATAAAGGGCTTAGGACAGTGCCTGTCACATAGTAAACACTTAATAAATATTCTCTATTCAGTTCAGTTCAGTAGCTCAGTCGTGTCCGACTCTTTGCGACCCCATGAACCGCAGCACACCAGGTTTCCCTGTCCATCACCAACTCCTGGAGTTCACCCAAACTCATGTGCATTGAGTTGGTGATGCCATCCAGCCATCTCATCCTCTGTTGTCCCCTTCTCCTCCTGCCCTCAATCCCTCCCAGCATCAGGGTCTTTTCCAATGAGTCAACTCTTCACAAGAGGTGGCCAAAGTTTGGAGTTTCAGCCTCAGCATCAGTCCTTCCAATGAACATCCAGAACTGGTCTCCTTTAGGATGGACTGGTTGGATCTCCTTGCAGTCCAAGGGACTCTCAAGAGTCTTCTCCAACACCACAGTTCAAAAGCATCAATTCTTTGGCGCTCAGCCTTCTTCACAGTCCAACTCTCACATCCATACATGACCACTGGAAAAACCATAGCCTTGACTAGATAGACCTTTGTTGGCAAAGTAATGTCTCTGCTTTTCAATATGCTATCTAGGTTGGTCATAACTTTCCTTCCAAGGAGTAAGTGTCTTTTAATTTCATGACTGCAATCACCATCTGCAGTGATTTTGGAGCCCAGAAAAACAAAGTCTGACACTGTTTCCACTGTTTCCCCATCTCTTTCCCATGAAGTGATGGGACCGGATGCCATGATCTTAGTTTTCTGAATGTTGAGCTTTAAGCCAACTTTTTCACTCTCCACTTTCACTTTCATCAAGAGGCTTTTGAGTTCCTCTTCACTTTCTGCCATAAGGGTGGTGTCATCTGCATATCTGAGGTTATTGATATTTCTCCCGGAAATCTCGATTCCAGCTTATGCTTCCTCCAGCCCAGCGTTTCTCATGATGTACTCTGCATAGAAGTTAAATAAGCAGGGTAACAATATACAGCCTTGACGGACTCCTTTTCCTGTTTGGAACCAGTTTGTTGTTCCATGTCCAGTTCTAACTGTTGCTTCCTGACCTGCATATAGGTTTCTCAAGAGGCAGGTCAGGTGGTCTGGTATTCCCATGTCTTTCAGAATTTTCCACAGTTTATTGTGATCCACGTGGTCAAAGGCTTTGGCATAGTCAATAAAGCAGAAATAGATGTTTTTCTGGAACTCTCTTGCTTTTTCGATGATCCAGCGGATGTTGGCAATTTGATCTCTGGGTCCTCTACCTTTTCTAAAACCAGCTTGAACATCTGGAAGTTCAAGGTTCATGTATTGCTGAATTCTCTATTACTATAATTAAATTAACTATTATTATTTCCAGAAGTTCTCTCTGGGAGTCTTCAGTAGGAAGCATCTCTTGATGTTTCTAGCAGCCCTGCCTGCTGTTGTTCTGGTAAGATCACTTACCTTTACTCTGGATAACTGCCATCCTAAGTGCTTCTATTAATCCTGGTCCCACCTAGATTCCCAAGCACTGTGTGAACATTTAACTCAGGCCTGGCCAGTCATACAATATTTCATCCCTCTAAAAGCAGTGATTGGTTCAAAGTGTGGGCCTGGGACCCAAGAAGGGCCAATCAGAGTTTTTCTTTGGTCATGACAAGGAGATTCTGGAATATAGTAGTCTGTGTTTATGCCAGGGCTGCCAAGCTGAGACAATGGAAGCTTTGTGATATAGGCAGCCATCTTCCCTGTCTGCACAGAGGAAGCCCATCTGAGATGGGAAGCAGTAAGGCTAACACCCAAAAGGAAAAAGAACTGAGAGATAGTGTGGTGGGGTAGGGAGGAGAGAGCAAGATATGGGCCTATAACTTTGAGTTTTGGGTGGCTGGCAA
Organism: Bubalus bubalis; assembly: GCF_019923935.1. Taxonomy (NCBI): domain Eukaryota; kingdom Metazoa; phylum Chordata; class Mammalia; order Artiodactyla; family Bovidae; genus Bubalus; species Bubalus bubalis. Next base: position 47,677,212 of record NC_059164.1, on the reverse strand, counting down.
CCCTCTGTCAGCCCCTATCCTGAACTTTCCAGGTCTGGGAGCCCACAAAGTATCTTTTTGCTTAAGGTGGTTTGAGCTCAGTTGTTGTCACTATAACTAAAAGACTCATGGCCAGGATGCCCTTTACATTCTATTTGTCCTTCTCCCTTTTCTTCCCTCCCTTCCATTTCTTTCTTCCCAGATCCCTAGTGACAAGGCTCTTGTCCTGAACTGGGACTGTCGGACTCCTACTCTGCAAGACCCATCTCTTTCCTTTTCTTGATTCTGGAGTTTTCCACCTCTGGCTAATTTTCCTAATTTTCTTTGCTGGGATCACTAGCTGTGACCTAAAACCTTCATTTCTTCTTAAATCTCTCCTCCACCCCACTTTTTTTTTCCACCTCAGACAACTTCTCTGTCTTCCTGTAAGCAGATGTATCAAGTTTATTTTTTCTTCTTTGCTTTTCTTCTGCATCTTTGCAGCTGGTACCTTTATGCCCTTCTTCTCTTCTGACATTAATCTTTGGATATCAGCATAAATGTGTTTCTTTTTACTATAGAAAACACTGCTGTTTTATCTTTCATACCTGAAACACTTCCTGACTATGCATTCCTCATCTCTGGCTGTTCCCTATAACAAGTCAAATTATTGGTCCCTAAATGAAAACCACCAGCAAGTACCTAATTTCCCTCTCCTCACACCATCAGTTCGGTTTCTCACTTATTCCTTTAGCCAAACCTCAAACCAATACCTTTATCTAGGGCTGTTAAAATCTCAGAGGTATTTAAAGGCAAGTTTAGCTCTTACTTAGATTGTGATTCCAATTGATAAATGTAGAAGGAATGAAGAATACAGAAAGTCAACATTAGGCCAGTATCTAGTAGTAAGTGTTATAGGTAAGAACCACTGATGTATACTAAAATCAATGAGCAAAGTATAAGGAGAAACAGGGTATTTGCATAGTCTCAAAGAATCTCCCCACAGGATATATATTGGTTATATAGGAGAAAATTATAACTTCACACTAGAGAAAGCTAGAAGACACCACCTTAACCAGATGATCAAGATGAACATCACCACTAGTAAGACACATCAACGTCAAATGATGCACTAAGTGTACAATATTTTTTCTGAGATGTTCTTGCCAAAAGTGTACAACCTCAGCTGAATCATGAAACATTATCAGGCAAACCCAAACTGAGTCACATTCTGTAAAATAACTGGCCAGTCCTCTTCAGTAGTGCCAAGGTCATGATAAGGAAAGACTGAGGAACTCATGCAGATCAGAGGACATGAAGGAGCCAGGACAACTGTGAATACATTTGACCCCAGATTAGATCATGGATGAAAAAAGGATAGGAGAGGACAAGGGGGAAAATTTGACCAACATCTACAAATTAGGTAACGCTGTTATAAATGTTAATTTTCTAACATGTCTTCCCCTCTGTGGACAGTTCAGAGGAGCTTTCCATCAGTTCTTCAGAAGGTCTGGGCAGGCAAAAGCACCAGTTGTCCTTAGCAATTGTCAGCTCAGTTTCATATCCTTGTGTTGATTCTCTTTCCCTCCCTGTTCCCCTTCCCTGTCCTGCCCTATTGCTCCCCAAATCATATTCCTAAATAAGCAACTTACAAGTCCCAGGAAAGATGGTGGCTGCAAAACCAGAATGTTTGGATGTGTTATGGATGTGAGGGAGAAGCTGATCTTGGGGCTTCTTTAATGTTACAACATTTCACCCTAATCATATCCACACCAGTGCTTCTCTTGAAATTTCTTGAAAATGGGAGAAAAAATTGTGTATTCTTTACAACTACCTGGAGAACTTCCTCAGATACCAGCTGAAATCTACCATTGTTGAAAACAAAGTACAGCAAAGATGTGGTATTTGGGAAAATTGATATGAGGCATGTCCTTTGACCAGGCTTTGGCTCAACTGGAATTCAGTGACCAAAAAACAGGGGCCCGAATAATGAAAGAGGTTCTCTTAAAAGCCCAAGATATAGCAGTGGGAGATCACAATGTGGAGTTCAGATCCAACTTATATATGGCTGAGTCCACTTCAGGGCAAGGCCAGTACTTGATACACATCGATATCACCATGGGGGTGGCTTTGGGATCATGGGATTATTTTGTGAAGTTGGTGGATGGCCCCTCACCTCCACATGAGGCACCAAAGACAGTGTAACCCATACCAAAGAAGATATTCAGGAGCTTCAAAACCTGACCATCCCATTCACACTGTATGATGGGGAAATTGAGAATCCACAGTATATACTTTACTATTGGTTTTCTAAAAACAAACAGAAATTAGTTTTTATAAAACAAAACAACTTACCAGTTCCAAAGTCTTCATTTTTCAGAGAACCAAGGCCAAGATACCTTCCAAGAAAACAATAAAAGGACACAATGTTGAGACCATCATGGAAGCTCCAGGACATCTGATAAGATTCTCTTCTGGTCTTTGTGCTCTCTGTCCCTCTTGCTCTTCTTTTTAATGGAAGGCTAAAATGGCCAGTCCTTTTGACCAGTCTGCCCTAATTCTTCAACTTTCCTCTGCTTGCCCTCCTCTTCCTGGCTCCATTTGTAGCTGGTAGCTCATCTTCACTAGGCTCCAGGCCAAAGCCAGCAGAAAACTGGCTGCTTAAACAGCCTTCCTGCTCTGGTCAAACAAACTCCCCCTGGTTGGCTGCCACCGCCACTGCCCTTGCCACTCTCCTCTCTTCTAATCTCTGCATATCTGTGTTCACATGTAGCTCTGGCCACCCTTCCCTTCTGACCAGTAAAACTTCCACCGCACCACTCCCCCCCTCCGCCCCGCCCCCATCTGTACCTTCAGGCCTTGCGGCTTTCCTCCAGAGCATCACCATCAACATTTTATCAGCTTCTTTTCACACAATGCCACTCAGGCACTCATGCTCTTTGAACAAGTGTACCGATGCTGTGGGGCAAATAGGGAAATAAGCAGTGAAGAAATAGTCCCTAACGGCTGTCTGTTTGACTTCTTCAAGACAACAATAATATATTGATTCACTTGGAAAATGTTTTTTCAGCGCCTAATAGTGCTTTGGTGCTGGGAATACAGCAGTGAGTAGAACAGACAAAAGGCCCTGCCACATACAGCTTTCACTTCAGTGAATAAGGATAACCGAGTGACAGAAGTGGGGCTGAAGTGCTACATCTCTCTTTCCCTCTTTTTTTTATACCTTTTTTCCTGAATGGCAGGCAAAGCACTCATTCTATATCTTAGAGCTAAACTTTATTAGTCTCATGACTCAAGATTAGAATTTGTGTTTGACCCACTACCCACAAGCCACCTAGGTTCTCCTCTGTCGCGAGAAAGGTTGATACCTAAATGGTCCTCAGCTGTAAACTACTAAAGGCTGTTCGACCTACCTTTCCCTGCCTCAGCTGGGACCGCACAACTTGAAGGGCAGAAATTGTCTATTGGAGCAGAAGGGAGGCTCAGTTCTCCAGTGTTTTCACTCTGAGCTGCAGCTCTTTTTCATTGATGCCTCTTCTGTTGTGGTTTTGAAAATATTTGCCACATTCTCAACTCTGTAACTTAATATTTATTATAACAACAGAAGAAAAGTCTTCCTTACATAACAGCCTGCTTTAAAACCATTGCTATTCTTAGTGGAGAGACAGTTAGTTAATGAGACCATGAATACCTGTGATATCTGCATTGGAGGCAGTTCAGCTTCAAAGATGGGTAAGCTGGTTCAGAACGAGGCCAAGGGAGAGACAGTCTTTCTTATTTCCCCTCATTCCCTGCAAAGATAATGGAAAATAACTGGTTACTTTATCAGTTTGAGGTGCTCTCTCTTTGGGAATTTACTGTTGTTATTTTTGAGGATAAAGGAATTTGTACTGCAGGCTCCAGGTATAATGCTATCTAACTTTTCTGTTTCAAACATAATCTTGGGGAAGGGCATTTCCATTTCTCAATGGGATTTTAACAGTAGAGAACTCTCCAGCTGACTTGTCTTTACAAGATTCATCTTTCCAGGGCTTACATTCTAACTACCCAAGATGATTTGGGGGGTGGAAGATCTCCATCAGGGAGATTTGGTCCTTGGAAATTTACCTTTACAGATCACTTATGTTGGATTAACAATTATCTTTTTGTTATTAACAGCTTATTAAATATAAATATTTTCTGGAAGGAGGTGTAGGAAAGGAAAAATTATATTCTCTCTATCCTTCTAGTTTCTTGGCTGAGAACCCCTAGTAATGAAAGACATATTAACAAGAGAAAAACAAATGTAATTACATATGTACCAGGTACACCTGTGTACACGTATGCACATTACATATGTACCTGGTACACCATGTAATTACATATGCAATTACATGGTGTACCAGGGCTGCCATCTGCCCTCCTGCTACAGGGTACCTTTTGAAGTGAAGTGAAAGTCACTCAGTTGTGTCTGATTCTGCAACCCCATGGATGGTAGCCCGCCAGACTCCTCTGTCCATGGAATTCTCCAGGCAAGAATACTGGAGTGGGTTGCCATTCTCTTCTCCAGGCATCTTTCTGACCCAGGGATCAAACCTGTGTCTCTTGCATTGCAGGTGAATTCATTACCATCTGAGCCAAGAGGGAAGCCCACAAGGTATCTTTTACATGGGAGATTTATCTCTCTTTCAGGAGGTCATATGTAGGTCAGACTGTTCTTCTTGCACCAAATCTCAAGTACCTTAAGTCAAAATAATCAGGATGCCAAAGTGGCATATTAGGAGGTGATATATTCTGAATCCCCACAAAGGTAACAAATTGCTTTTTTTATGCAATAGTGAGTTCTGTCACATTAATTTCCTCAACTTGAAAGAATAGAGCAGAATGAGCCTTGACTATCTCTCTTTTGGGGAGGGAGGTAGAAAGCCTTGAACTCTATGAGGGATAAGCATTGAGACAAGGTATGAGAGTCCCAAGGACAAAAAAAGGGCCTGGGTGGCCTTGTGTGATTATCAAGGATGTCAATAGGGTGATGTTGGGAGGATAGGGGAGGCCTTGGGGATCTTGTCTTTTCTATCCTAAGGATTTTTGTGAAAAAGTTTAAACTGAGAGAGTTCTTTATGTAATGTTCTAAGGATTTTTGGTCTTTGATTTTGTTTTCTTTTTAAAAAATTTTATTGGAGTACAGTTAGTTTACAGTATTACTTTCTGCACACAGCAAAGTGAATCAGTTATACATATACATATATCCACTCTTTTAAAGCTTCTTTCCCATATAGGTCATTAAAGAGTAGTGAATAGAGTTCCCTGTGCTATATAAGTAGGTCCTTATTAGTTATCTTGTCCTAAGGATTTTGATGGCTCTCTTTCCTCTGTGGATATGTGTTGCTGCTTCTGGGAGTGAACCCCCCAGAATGCTACTCCCCAGGGTAAACTGTGTCTCTCAAACTTTTTACTCTGAGTTAGTCCAGACCGTAGAAGCTTATCTGAGTTTGAGAATAAGCAATACTGTAATGGCAATTTAGCTTATGTATGGCTAATTTAACTTTGGTTTCCTCCAAAAGAAATGAAAAAGGCTAGCACAAAGGTTATAAACAAGGTAAGTTTACCAGAGTGTGAAAGCGTTCTCCATTGTCTCCCTTTATCTTCTAGATGCCTTTCTAGAGTTCAGGGGGCTTGACAGTCTGCAAAAATGCCTTTTATTCCCCAAGTCAGAAAAAACTTACTCTTGCAAACAAGGCAATAATTTTACTACCCAGGAAGTTGTTTCTCTCAAACTGCTTATCTGGGTTTACAGCCTTGAAATTCTTATTACATCAACCCAGGGACAAAGCTCCCCTTATCTGTACTTATGTTTCTGGGCTGAATTTTCCATTTATGTCCTAGGGATGATGACCACCACACATTCCCGACCTTCAAGGGGTGGGATGCACTTCTATGAATAAGAGCAACTCCTAGAGGGGACTTAATTGGACAAAGAAGAAGGAAGGTGTATCTATCGCCTTTTCTGGAATGAGGGAGCTTCTAATGCATTCCACAAGAGAGGGAGAGTTCCTGGCAGTATTTTTTTTTTTTAATTTACACTTTTAGGGCTAATAGAACATGACAAAACAAATTTACATACAGGTTGTTTTATAAAGCTTAAATTAGTTTCCCATTGCTATGACATGTACTGGTAGTAAGGATATTTATAATAAATTCTCTTTAATTTCATATATCTCAATTTCAAATTCTTGAATTTGCAATACTTTAGGAACACAGATTGCCTTTAAAATTGTGATTTTTAGAGCTGATTTGTTTTTCATATTGACAAACTTTTAAAAAATACCTTCAGCAGTCTAGGAAATTATCTTTACTACTTAGAGGGTAAAGCCTTGATGACAGTTTATCTTCTTTGTAACTCCCCTGTCTTTTTGGAGCAGGTTGTGATTGTGGGCGGATTATTCTGATACTATTGCTTTGTCTCTGCAGTATTTTGCAGCTGAAAAGTTTTCTCTGTTATCATTAAACATGTATCCTTGCTAAACATTTGATGGTAGTTCTCTAGATATAAATGAGTTCTTTAGATTCTATTATTTTAGGTCAATAGTTCTTACATTTTAGCATGCATTAACATCACCAGGGCAGATTTCTAAAATGTACATATCTGAGTGTTACTCACAGGGCCTAAGACTGAGTAGCCTAGGTGGGAACCCAAGAAGCTGCATTTTAAGCTTCTCCTGAGAGCATCATTCTGGGGGTAAATCAGTGCCTTAGAGCTGATTTCTCAACTTCAGCACTATTGTCATTTTGGTTGGATGAATATTTGCTGTGGGAACTGTTCTCTGCATTATAGGAATCCACCTGCATGTGGGAGACCTGGGTTTGATCTCTTGGTTGGGAAGATCCCCTAGAGAAGGGAACGATTACCCACTCCAGTATTCTGGCCTGGAGAATTCCATGGACTCCATGGGTTCACAAAGAGTTGGACATGACTGGGCAACTTTCATTTTCAACTTTCAACTAGCCTCTGCCCACTAGATAAATACCAGTAGCATTCCCACCCATCGTGGCAAACAAAAATGTCTCCAGACATTTTGCTCTTCCTCATTGAAACATCCTAGCCACTTAAGCATTCTTAAGAGTGTTGGATTCTTATGGGACTCTGGTCCAAACTTAGTTTTCTCAGAACTCGGTAGGATAAAATTAATCTTTTGTCATGGAGGGCTCAAGCTAAGGGCTCTCAAACCCTTTTCAGCCCCCAGACAATTCTTAATCGGCTGTATTTTTCTTGTAATTATTAAAATTAGTTGCTAATGTTTATAATTGGGGGTAAACCTATTTCTGGGTTTGCTTGAAAATTCAGAAATTCTGACCACACCAGTTCTCATTGGTGTGAGGTAGGAACCAGCTGGACCAAGGGAACAGCTGCAGTAGAGACCCAGTAGTGCTCTCCAGTCTCCTGAATCCTCAGTTGGCTGACCTTACTTACCCATGTCTGGCTCCTAGAGGTACTGGATTTGCAATTTCTGGTTTAAAAACTCCATAACTACTGACTGAGAATGGGGCACTCCATATAGAATAATTTTTCTAGGGTTGGCAGCATTTAAAAACATTTTTTTAAATGTATGTATGTATGGCTGCTCTGGGTCTTCACTGCTGTCCTTGGGCTTTCGCTGGTTGCAGTGAGTGGGGGGCTACTCGTCACTGTGGTGCACAGCCTCCTCACTGCAGTGGCTTCTCTTGTTGCAGAGCACGGGCTCTAGGGCTCAGGGCTGCAGTAGTTGCAGCACTCAGGCTCAGTAGTTGTGGTTCAAGAGCCCAGAGCACTGGGCTCAGCAGTTGTGGTGCACAGGCCTAGTTACGCCTTGTCATGTAGGATCCTTCCCAGACCAGGGATAGAACCCATGTTCCCTGAATTGGCAGGAGGATTCTTAACCACTGGATCACCAAGAAGTCCATTGTTCATTTTTCTAAAGAAGAATAGTTGATTTATAATATGTTTCAGCTGTACAACATAATGATTAATATTTTTTATAGATTGTACTCCATATGAAGTTATTATAAAATATTGGCTATATTTCTTATGCTGTATATTACATCCTTGCATCTTATTTATTTATATGTTATTTTTATTGAGGTATAGTTTACTTACTATATTAGTTTCAGGTGTACAATATAGTGAATCAAATTTTTATAGATTATACTTCATTTATAGTTGTTATAAAATATTGGCTATTTTTCATGTACTGTACAATATATACTTTTAGCTTATTTATTTTGTACATAGTAGTTTGTACCTATTACTCCACTACCCCTATCTTGCCCTCCCACCCTTTTCCCCACTGATAATCACTAGTTTGTATCTATGAGTTTGTTTCTGTTTTATTATATTTGTTTTATTTTTAAAGTTCTACATGTAAGTGAAAACATACAATATTTCTCTTTCTCCGTTTGGCTTATTTTACCCTCCATAATTACCCTCCAGGTCCATCTGTGTTGTTGCAAATAGCAAAATTTTCTTTTTATGGCTGAATAATATTCCATTTTGTATGTATATATATATATGTGTGTGTGTGTGTGTGTGTGTGTGTATACATGTTTAAAATGTTATTGAATCGGTTATGTCTGACTCCTTGCGACCCCATGGACTATAGCCTGCCAGGCTCCTCTGTCCATGGAATTCTCCAGGCAAGAATACTGGAGTGGGTAGCCATTCCCTTCTCCAGGGGATCTTCCCAACCCAGGGATTGAACCAGGGTCTCCTGCATTGTGCACATCCACTTCTCCTTTGTCTAGTCCCTGAAAGTGGTTCATTTGTCTGTCAAGAACCAGCACTTGGCAGTGATTCAAAAAATATATGCACCCCAATATTCATAGCATTATTTACAATAGCCAAGATATGGAAGGAGTCTAAATATCCATCAACAGATGAATGGATAAAGATAATCACTTTCCATAAAGAAAGAAGTAGGTGTGTGATGCACAATTACACTTACTCTACCTTATCCTATTCTCTTGTGTGACGAACAGTTTCATATGTGATGATGAGAAACTTGGACTTATGATTGATTTTAAAAGAAAGGTAGCTGAAAATACTGCAGGTAGGGGCTTGGCTGGCTTCTGGACATGTGACTGTACATTTACACAAGAGCCTGTGTGTAGAAGGGCCCTGCACTTCACTTAATGCCCTGCTGTTGCCATCTTGAATTCTTTTTTCTTTAATTTACTGTAACTCTATTGAAATAGCAGAAGACTAGAAACAGGGAAAAAGTCTGTCAGCATGGAGTGGGTGAATAAGCCACACAGTGGAGGACTCTGAGGCTGAAAAAGGAATGAGGAACATTTCAACATATTGCTGCAGAGAGATTGATTGGAGTGGGTTGTTCTCAGAATAATGCAAGGTGGGTGTCCAAAATGGGCAATGTTTTCTGGTTTATCATAAAAGGATTTAGCTGAGGAACGGCCAGGTGGAAGAGAAGCATAGGGCAAGGTATGTAGGAAGGAGCGTGGAGCTTCCATGATGCACCATTCTCCCCAAATCTCCATGTATTCACCATCCTGGAAGCTCTTGAAATTCTTAATTTTTGAACAAGAGGCCCTGCAATTTCTTTTTGCACTGAGCTCTCTAAGTTATATAGATGGATCTGTCTGGAGGATGGGCTTTTACATTTTATTTAATTTTATTATCATGGGAGGTGGAAGTGTTCAAAAATACTAAGTTTAGGAATATATTATTGTAAAGAGAAACAGGTCCTTTTCTCTTGACGAGATTGGAATACATTTATCCAAGAAATTAACAGGCAACCCCTCAAAATCAGCTTCATATAGGGAATTTCTAGGAGGCAAGGAAACAGAAGACAAAGAAGGCAGTATGAGAGTGTGGAGAATCTGAGTATAAATGGATTCTAATGAATTTAGACAAACCACATAATTTCTTCAAGGCTTAGTTTCTTTATTTGTAAAATGAGGGTAATAGTTCTGATGTTATAAATTTGTGAGGTTTAAATGAGATAGTGTGTGAGTATCTTGTACAGTGATTGGCACATAGTAAGTCCTCAGGACATGACAGTTATGTTAATTTGGGACTTTGCTCTCAGGAGTCTACAATCCAGAAGAAGAGATAGATGTATCAAGTCATGACAGGGAAAACTGGTATATTATCTTAGGCTGTCATAACAAATATCACAGACTGGGCGGCTTAAACAATAGAAATTTGCTTTCTCACAGTTCTGGAGGTTAGGAGTTAAGATCAGGGTACCAGCACGGTCAAGTGGTCAAGTTCTGGTGAGAACTCGCATCCTGGCTTTCCAACAGCTGGCATTTTGCTGTTGTCCTCACTTGGCAGAAAGCTCTGGTGTCTTTTCCTTTTCTTGTAAGGACACCAGTTTTATTGCATCAGGGCTCTACCCTTAAGACTTCATGTAATCTTTTTTTTTAATTTTATTTTATTGAGGTATAGTTGATTTATAATGTTGTGTCGATTTCTTCTGTACAGAAAAGTGATTGCTGCTGCCTGCTGCCAAGTCGCTTCAGTCGTGTCCGACTCTGTGCAACCCCACGGACTGCAGCCTACCAGGCTTCTCTGTCCATGGGATTCTCCAGGCAAGAACACTGGAGTGGGTTGCCATTTCCTTCTCCAATGCATGAAAGTGAAAAGTGAAAGTGAAGTCACTCAGTTGTGTCTGACTCTTAGCGACCCCATGGACTGCAGCCTACCAGGCTCCTCCATCCATGGGATTTTCCAGGCAACAGTACTGGAGTGGGGTGCCATTGCCTTCTCCTGAAAAGTGATTAGTTATACATATATAAATACACATATATATTATTATTAATATTCTTTTCCATTATGGTTTATTATAGGATATTGAATATAGTTCCCTATGCTCTACAGTAGGACTGTGTTGTTTTCATTTAATCTTCATCCTTAAAGGCTCTAGCTCCAAAATATAGTAACATGGTGGGTTAGAGTCCCCCATATGCATTTTTTGGGGGGATACAATTTAGGCCATAACATCTGGTATAAGTACAACCAGGGCATAGATGAATGACCAGCTCTGCTAGTAGAGGGAGGTCAGAGGAGGCATCACAGAGGAGATGATTTCTGAAATGTATGTAAAATGTTTTAATCAAAGAAGTATATGCTCAAAATAAGTCAAGGAGCAGAGAGGAGTATATAATAAAAAACAATAATCTCCCCACCTCTCTCTAGCCTCAGGTTCACTTTCCATAGTTGATGCTAGGGAGTGAATGTTTGTGTCCCCTCAAAATTCAAATTGTAACCCTAATCCTCAATGTGATGGTATTTGAAAGTGGAGTACTTTCGGGGTTAATTAGCTCATGAGGGTGGAGCTGTTAAGATGGGCTTCAGTTCAATTCAGTTCAGTCACTCAGTCGTGTCTGACTCTTTGCGACCCCATGAATTGCAGCACGCCAGGCCTCCCTGACCATCACCAACTCCCAGAGTTCACTCAAACTCATGTCCATCGAGTCGGTGATGCCATCCAGCCATCTCATCCTCTGTCATCCCCTTCTCCTCCTGCCCCCAATCCCTCCCAGCATCAGAGTCTTTTCCAATGAGTCAACTCTTCGCATGAGGTGGCCAAAGTACTGGAGTTTCAGCTTTAGCATCATTCCTTCCAAAGAATACCCAGGACTGATCTCCTTTAGAATGGACAGGTTGGATCTCCTTGCAGTCCAAGGGACTCTCAAGAGTCTTCTCCAACACCACAGTTCAAAAGCATCGATTCTTTGGTGCTCAGCTTTCTTCACAGTCCAACTCTTACATCCATACATGGCTACTGGAAAAACCATAGCCTTGACTAGACGGACCTTTTTTGGCAACATAATGTCTCTGCTTTTTAATATGTCATCTAGGTTGGTCATAACTTTCCTTCCAAGAAGTAAGCATCTTTTAATTTCATGGCTGCAGTCACCATCTGCAGTGGATGCCATGATCTTAGTTTTCTGAATATTGAGCTTTAAGCCAACTATTTCACTCTCCTCTTTCACTTTCATCAAGAGGCTTTTTAGTTCCTCTTCACTTTCTGCCATAAGGGTGGTGTCTTCTGCATATCTGAGGTTATTGATATTTCTCCCGGCAATCTTGATTCCAGCTTGTGCTTCTTCCAGCCCAGCGTTTCTCATGATGTACTCTGCATAGAAGTTAAATAAGCAGGGTAACAATATACAGCCTTGACAGACTCCTTTTCCTATTTGGAACCAGTCTGCTGTTCCATGTCCAGTTCTAACTGTTGCTTCCTGACCTGCATATAGGTTTCTCAAGAGGCAGGTCAGGTGGTCTGGTATTCCCATCTCTTTCAGAATTTTCCACAGTTTATTGTGATCTACACAGTCGAAGGCTTTGGCATAGTCAATAAAGCAGAAATAGATGTGCTTAGTGCCCTTATAAGAAGAGAAAAAAGAGGAGAGAACTTTCTCTCCCCATCACCCTTCCTCTTCCCTCTCCCCCTGCTGTCCCTCCTTTCCCCTCCCCCTGGCCCATGAGGATACAGCCCTCAACAAACCAGGAAGAATACTCTCACCAAACACTGGATCTGCTGGTACCTTGATCTTGGATTTCCCAACTTTCAGAAATGTGAAAAATAATTTCTTTTGTTTAAACCTACCAATGCCAATGTATGATATTCTGTTATAACAGCTGGAACTAAAGACAATATTTTAAGATGTTTCTGTTTTAGTTCTCATATTTGACATTCTTCTCTACTCCTTCCAATGCTAGATGTCTATCTTGTTGTTTCCCCCCTGGTTCTTCTATTGGTTATCTTTTTGACTTAAAATGATTTACTTGCACCTATTTGTTTTGTCATCACTTTTCTGTGTTATCTATCGACTCCCAGCTTTATAAAAAGAGAGTCATGTTCCATTCTTTTCTCTAGCTTTCCTCCTCCTGCCATGGCCCGCCTTCTTTTATTTTAACCTTTTACATTATCAAGATTACCAATTTATTTTCTGTTCTGCTACTACAGTCAAGTTTTCCTTACAAATCAAAAAAAGCAGGTTTTGTGTTATCAGGGCTATGCAAATGCTGGTCTAAGTTACATGCTTGAAATACTTTCACTTCTTTACTGAGCCAAATGATACAAACTCAGCACCAGTAGGAGGATATCTTTTCCTCAAAGTCAAGTGGAGTTCTCTTTTCTTACAATTTAGAAAAATTTAAAAACCATTATATACTTGAGTTTGCTACATATTTAGATATATTTTTCTTGTGGAGTTTTATTTTTAAGTTTCTAAATGTCTCTCTCTTTTCTCTGTTTTTTCTTAAAGTATTGGCTTGGAGAAATTCTATTCCATCTTACCATCTGTCTTAGGCCAGGCTGTTATATCAGCATATCGTAGACTGGGTGGCTTAAACAACAAAAATTTCTCACAGTGCTGGAGGTTAGAAGTCCAAAATCAGAGTGCCAGTACCCCTGAGTAGAGTTCTGATGAGGGCCCTCTTCTGGGTTGCAGAGTACAACTTCTTGTTGTGTCCTTACATGGTAGAGAGCAGAGAGAGGAAGCAAGGTGTCATGACTCTTATAAGAACACTAATCCCATTCATGAAGCCTCTACCTGCATGATCTCATCTAATCCTAATTACCTCCCAAAGATTCCAACTCTGAATACCATCATAGTAAGGGATGGGATTTCAACATGTGAATTTTGGAGGCACAAACATTCTGTCCATACAGCATCTTTTCCATCAGGATCACTAAAGCCCTTTCTTTCTTCCAGAGAACTCCATCCTTCTGCTTCTACAGGTACTGCTTATTTTCTAGGCCTGCAGTACAGCTATCATTCTGGGAATACTTGAACTTCTTTCCTTTACTGCTCCTTTGTGGTGCATCTACTGTTTCCCAAATTCCATATTTTCTTTCTTGATTCTGTTCCTCATTTTGATAAAATAGATCAAGAAACATCTTAAGAATGGCATAAAACTAAGATATAAGTGTCTCAAATTATGTTTCATTAATGCATTTGATAGTTTGATTGGGTATAGTATTCAAGGATAACCAAAACACTGAAATTTTCAGTTGGTTTTGTCCAGCCCTGTTTTTATATATTCATGTTACCAACATCCCACAAAATGTCTTAAGTGTGTACCATCAGAGTGTGGATAAGCCATTCATACTAATGAGTATCCCATCACATTAGACACTCAATGGATGATGACCAGCCACCATATCACAAGGGCAGAGTTTCTCACTGGAGACTGTAACCAGTGTGCACAACTCTGCAACAAATCAGTTTCCAGGCACCAAACTTACTCCAACCCAATTCCTCTCAGAGTCTTTGTCATTCCTTTCTGAAGTGGTCCCGTTGCCTCTTTTTTCCCCTTTCCTGGATCCATCTTTTATCTAGGCTTTCGAGTGGAAAAACTAGCTCTGCAAACATGAAGATATATCTTTCCATCTGATTCTTTGTCTAAAGGCTTTTTATTTTTAATTTTATAGTCTTTGTTGCTGCTTCCAAACTGGGTGACTCATGCTTACCTGAGTAGAAATATGTGGAAAAATATAGACCCTTGGGGTTCACATTAAGTAAAGAGGTTAAAGAAATGCATAGGAAATACACAGATTAATACTTCAAGATATAATCTTACCACAACAGATTGGAAATTATTTGCCCTTTAAACTTTTGAAAGCATAACTCTATTGCTTTTCAGCAGCCACTGTACTAATGAGAAATTAGATGCCAGTTTGGCGTGTTCTTTTGTGGCTGACTTGTTTTGGAAGATTTGAAGATGTTCTTTTTATGCTTGATGTTAAATTTCAGAGTAACGTGTTTAGGAATAAGTATTTTTAAATTCTTGAATTAGTTATTTAATAGATCCTCTCAACTGGAAGGTTTGTGACCATTTGGCTTTAAAAGATTTTCATTATTTCTTTGCTAATTTCCTCTTTATCATCGTCTCTGTGTTCACTTGAAAGTTGATTTGTTGAATGCAAGACTTGCTGAGTTAGTCTTTTCTCAACTTTAAAAAAATTTTTTATTGTGGTAAAAACACAAAAACATAAACTTGTCTCAGCTTTTATCTCTTTTAAAATCTCTATTTATTTTAAGACCCAAGCAACACCTTGACTTTTCCATTCTTTTATTGTGTTTTTAAAAAATATTAGTAACTAATAATTTCTAATGGTTAATTCTATTTTTTTTCCTGCTACTTATTGATAGTACCTTCACCTTGGTTTACAGATAGACAATCTATCTGAAGATGTTAACTATAATTGCTTTGTTTCCTGAATTATTTCTGTTTTCCAATTACTTATCTTGATCTTGCTTTCTTGTTGCTGGTTTTCTTCCTATGCCTGGCAATCCTAAATTGTCTATAGAAGAAGGAGAGACTAAATAACCAATGTGGCTTCATGTAATGTAAGGACTCTTCAAGATGACACTGCATGGGGTAACACTGAGAAGGCAGGGCTGTGGCTCATAGTCTTTGCTCCCAGATGAGCAGAATAGGGACTGTTCCTCAATCTAAGGATCCTTCCAAGCAGTTGAATATAAAGGGTTTCACTTACAGATGCCATCATCCACATTAGAAACCTTAGCTTCCGTCAATTAGTTCATGTGGAGTTAGGTAGGTAAAAGGGTTCAAGTTTGAAAATACAGTACAGATCTTCCTGGATTTAACGAAGAGGGGTTACATACTGATAAATCCAAAGTAAGTTGAAACTATCATAAGTCAAAAGTGCATTTAGTTGCCCTAACCAACTGAATATCATAACGTAGCATAGCCTGAACATGCTCAGAGCACTTGTGCATGCTAAGTCACTTTAGTCGCGTCCAACTCTTTGCAACCCTATGGACTGTAGCCCACCAGGCTCCTCTGTCCATGGGCTTCTCCAGGCAAGAATGCTGGAGTGGATTGCCATGCCCTCCCCAAGGGATCAAACCTGTGTCTCTTACGTTGCCTGCATTGGCAGGCGTGTTCTGTACCACTATTGCCACCTGGGAAGACCCCAGAACACTTACATTAGCCTACAGTTTGACAAAATCATCTAACACAAAGCCTATTTTATAATAAAGTGTTGAACATCCCATGTCATTTTATTGAATATTGTACAAAATAAAAAAAGAAGGACAGTTGTCCAGATAGAGTGGTTGGAAGTGTATCGGTTGTTTACCCTCATGACTGGGAGCTATGCTTCTGATCTGACCAGCATCAAGACAGAGAGTTTTGCACTGCTTATCGTGCCTGGAAAAGATCACAGTTCAAAATTCAAAAAATGGTTCCAACTGAATGTGTGTCACTTTCACACCATTTTAAAGTCAAAAAATCCTAAGTCAGGGACTGTTTGTATATATCAATGAGGTTTTTCCAGGGTGAATGCTTTGTTTTAAATTAGTGAGATTTAAACTATCTTTTTTCGGAGAAGGCAATGGCACCTCACTCCAGTACTCTTGCCTGAAAAATCCCATGGATGGAGGAGCCTGGTAGGCTGCAGTCCATGGGGTCATGAAGAGTTGGACACGACTGAGCGACTTCACTTTCACTTTTCACTTTCATGCAGTGGAGAAGGAAATGGCAACCCACTCCAGTGTTCTTGCCTGGAGAATCCCAGGAATAGGGGAGCCTGGTGGGCTGCTGTCTATGGGGTCACACAGAGTCAGACACGACTGAAGCGACTTAGCAGCAGCAGCAGCAACAGCAACAGCAACAGCAAACTATCTTTTTAAAATAGGATTCAAAATAGTTTTTAAATTTTGAATATGAATTTACTTGCAATCAAAAAACTACAAAATTAGAGTGTATAGATGAAAGACTGTATTTAATGGCATAATTGGTTTCTTTAAAAGAGTATTCACCAATTCATATTGGGCTTCTACAGCTGTTCAGGTAGACATTTTTGTAGTAATTAAACTCAAATTCTGGAGTCCTTACCCCCTTCCACTTTTATCTGAATGTTGTTTCAGGCTATATACCTAGCTTTATTTTATTTTTTGGCTGCACTTCAGAGCTTGTGGGATCTTAGTTCCCTGGCCAGAATCAAACCAGTGAAAGCACTAAGTGGATGGACCACCAGGGGATTCCCTGTGCCAAGCTTTTTCTGTCTCCAAATTAAACATTTTATTTGTGTGTATGTATATATTTACATATATATTTATACTATATATAAACTATGCCTTTATATTTTCACCAATTAGTCCGAGTAGAGTTGAGTAGCTTCAATGGTTCCACTTAAAAAGGAAGTAAAACTCTAGTACATCCTAAAGAAAAAGACATTTCCCAGCCTTTCAGCTTTTCCTTAGTTTCTTCTTCCTTCCTACATGGAAGTTTAATAATGGTTGAGAAAATGTCTATTCAATCAATTCTTTTCAGAATCCATTATGGGAATCCTGAATCCTACCCAACTTTATCTTGTGTCTACATTGCAAAATTTAAGGCAGTAGGATCTTTGTGGCCCCAAATTGGTATATTGTCCTTTTACTTATCTGGGTTGCCTCTACTTAAGTCCTAGACTTTAACTTTGGGTAGATCCTGGGGCATGTCATATCTTTTCCTTCTTGGGGTTACTCTGGAACCTGAAGAGAAGACCCTGCTAACTTCACAGAGGATACTGGCGTTTTCTCCTTTGTCATCAGCATGACTCTCAATATGGTGAGTCAGGTTCAACAACCCCAGACTCATTCAGCAGAATCTTAAGACTCCTCTTGAAACAGAACAGGCTCTATCTTGAAAGCAGGACTCCATCTCGGGCTGGACTGTGGACTTTGAGTTATATGCCCAGTATCTATGGAAACAACCTACCATCAGGAAAGCCAGGCCCCCAGAAGAAGAGCCCCAGGGCTCTCTGTTGTCTAAAAGAATATCCTAATTATCTGTGTAACAGAATAGAATCATATATTCTATTATGCTTATTGGGGTATGACCACAGTCCTATGATAATTGTCCACTGTTAACTACCTAGGCTTAAGGCATATGAATTACGGGTTAACTTTATTGTATCTTTCTTTTCCCTTGTTCAGACTAGTTTCAGGGAATTTGGGGAAGTGGGTTTGGGCATGTACACTTAGGGTATATAAGGTTTTCAGAAAAACCTGGTTGGGGTCCTTGGCTAAGAGGAGACTCCACCTTCGGTCCGCTGGTATAATAAACTGCACTCCACTATCTGCATTGTCCTTCTGAGTGAGTTTGTTTCCCAGAATGTGTGGCTACAACACTCTGATTTAGATGGGATCCCCAGTTTCCTGGAGATGGCGAAAGCCCACCCTGGAGTTCTCCAAACCTTCCAACGGCTGCAGGGCCCCCCAAATGCCCCATGCGGGCCACTCCAGTCTGCTGTCTCTTGAGGGTGGAGGCTGAATGCTGAACTCACACTTTCCACCCAGAAATCTTAATGGTGCCCCTGCAGCCAAAAACTAGCAGGCTGTGCTTACCCCAGGAGATGCACTTGCTGGAAGCAGAGTTAACGGTCCAAGGGCCTGGGAAGGTGGAGCCCAGACCCCTCAAATATGTTCCCACTCCTTGATGTGCCCAACCCCCACATCTCTCTTGGAATCTATGGATTTGTCACTGGCAAAGCCCTCTGGAATCTCTGGGGAGAATACAATGGAACCTGGGCGATAAGGTCTAACCTCTTCTTTAGGGCTTAGTCTAGTTTCAGTTGCCTGGAGGAGTTAGTGTGCAGAGGCCTTGCATCTAACACATTGCATTAGAGTTCCCAGCACAGAACTGCTGCGCCTGACACTTCAGCTGGCGGGGTGGGCCTTGTGGAGAAACACAGCCAGAGACATGGCAATTCAGGATGCTGGTGGCAGCAGGCTGTGTGCAGAGATGCTGTGCCAGGTATTTCAGTCTGGAGCTGTGAGCAGGGTTCCTGTGCCAGACCCAGAACTCTGTCCCTTCCAGCTCCCTAAAAAAGCAGCACCCCCCTCAGCCTGTCTGGGGGCAGAAAGACACTTGTAGGGCATAAATTAGGAAGGGAAGGTAACAGGCTGAGTGGCCCAGTTTAACTTTTTTTTTTACATTCTGTTTCATTTTCCTAAACTGATCCTTTGTTTCTGGATGGTAGTTTCATTCCAGGCTAAAACTTTTAGAAGAACTTGGGTCCCCAGCTCCTTTCCCCTAGTAACCTAAAGAGAGCAGATGGCCTCTCAGTTCAGTTCAGTTCAGGCACTCAGTCGCGTCTGACTCTTTGAGACCTTATGGACAGCACTATGCCAGGCTCCCCTGTCCATTACCAACTCACAGAGCTTACTCAAACTCATGTCCATTGAGTCGGTCATGCCATCCAACCAGGTTATATAAAGTGCATGTTCCCTCTTCCCTTCCATTTAGTAGAATTTATCTGAAAATGAATGTTAGGTGTCAAATCAGGTACATTCATGCAATAAATGTTCAGTTCAACAAATAAAAGCATTTTAATAGAATAAATTGAAATAAATTCTCTAACTGGTCTGTTTGCTGCCTCCACAGATGGACCCTGTGGACCTATGTTCCCCTCTGCACCCTCTTGCTCAGCCTCTGCTTTATTCTCCTAACCCCTCAGCTGCCTCTAGTCCTTCCTCTCAGTTTAAGAGACAAGCTTTCACCTAGTGGGTAACTGGTGATGGACATGTGGTAACTAAGGCAGGAGACAGACTAGGACAATAAGGAAGGTGGCTACTCTTAAGCAACCAACGATGCCCCTACAACAGCATCGGACAGTGGCTTGGCCCAGCTCATTCTCAGAACCCTGCTAAGGAAGAGACGGTTTGTGAATTTATTACTGTCTCCTCAAATACAAGCTGGAATCACTTGCAAATCTGAAGAAATGTAACACTGTACTCAGATATGTTGCCCACCTGTTGGGAGCTTCAGAGAGGTTGCTCTTAAGAAACTGAATTAGGGTACCCGGCAAAGAGTTATTAAACTATAAAATCAACACAGCACAGAATACAAAGCTGTTTAAAAGATGTTTCCTCCCCCACTCCCAGCCCCAATTCACAAAACAAGACAATAACCTGACTGATGTTAAGCAGAACCAAAGAAATAATATGCAAATCAGGAGCATGGTGATCAGCTTGGGAGCATAGGAAATTGAGTCATCAGGAACATTTAGCAAGGGCCTCCAAAGCATTGTCCTGGGGAGAGGGAACAATCCTCTCCCACTGGCCAGACCAATCCCATTTTGCAGGTAGAAGCTTCAGGCTATCTCAGCCTGATGCTATTAAGCACTGGATATGTCTGCAGAACTCTTTGTTCTGATTTCCTGCTCTCCAGGCAATCTCTGATCATTATCCGACTTCCTCTTTGGTTCTGCCTACAGAAATGAATCTGTTACAAGGGCTTTTAGCATCCTGTTCCTTATAATGTTATTTTTTTTTAATTGTAAATAAACAATATGGCATTTTCACCACTAGATTATTTGGCTTCCCCTCTAGGTTGACCAACCAGGCAAGAAAGGGCTGGTTATATAATATGCATGTTCCTGTCTCTCTGAGTTGTACTTCTCATTATCAGTGAATGATCTGGCATTCCATGTTGGGGGTTTTGTGGATGTGAGTCTGCCCCTGAGGAGATGAATCTACTCAGGGAGCACTTGGGTCTCAGAACCTGGAAGGGGGAAGGCCTGATTCTGGAATGAGGAGAGTTCCCTTGGTGAGGACACAGCCCACAGAGGCTTGTTTCCTATGTGATAAACACATATGCTTCTAGCTGCTGCTACTTTACCATTTTTAGAAAAAGATAAAATGTTCAATTCATAATGTAAGATACAGCACTTACTGTGCATGGCATGCCCAACATTAACTTCTGGGTTTCTAGAACAAAAGAGTGGCACTATTTCCCCTGATATTCATCCTTTAAAACATTCCTGTTAACTTAGGTAAAATAAACATTTTTTTAAAAATTTTATTTTATTTTTAAACTTTACATAATTGTATTAGTTTTGCCAAATATCAAAATGAATCCGCCACAGGTATACATGTGTTCCCCATCCTGAACCCTCCTCCCTCCTCCCTCCCCATACCATCCCTCTGGGTCGTCCCAGTGCACTAGCCCCAAGCATCCAGTATCTTGCATCGAACCTGGACTGGCAACTTGTTTCATGCATATTTTACATGTTTCAATGCCAATTCTCCCAAATCTTCCCACCCTCTCCCTCTCCCACAGAGTCCATAAGACTGTTAATTTCAACTTAATATCCTGGTGCAGATGAATTTATAATTCAGCCTATTGATTTTAAGAAGGGAGAGAAGGAGAGAAAATGAATGATTTTTAACCCTAAACTCACCCTCTCCTATTTCTCTCCAAGCCAGAGGCAAGATGAGATTTGTGCCAAAAGATGGGAAGAATTTCCATCCTGTTTGGATTATGCTGAGATGCTTTGGGAAAACATGTAAGAGAAGAAAACACAGTGGCAGGAAAGCACAATACCCTGTTTATTTCTCTTTTGGATACACATTTATAAACCCTTAGAACCATGCCCCAAGAAAGTAGGATTTCCAATTTGAAGCAAGCAGAAGCAGTAGCTTTTAAAATAGAACAGCAGGATTGCTGGGAGGGGATTCTATCTAGTGATAATGGCTGCTGTTTCCATGGCAATTGCAAGCAGAAGTCATATTCACCTGCGACACTGGCATCTCTGCTCCTTTTGTTCAGGATGAACTACCATTAAGTAGCAGACAGCACTGGTAGCGAAACACACACTGCAGTGAACTGGATGCCACCTCTCTGTGTACAGATCTTTTGTCTGTAATGAATCTGCGGTTCCCTAAGTCCTTTTGTTGTTAGCATAACAAGAGAGAGCTTGAAAAAACATAAATTCTGCTCTGAAAATGTTTGCAGTCTCACCTGGGCCGAATTTTTCTGAGAAAGAGTTTAAGTCTTTAATTCTCAAATCCAACAATTCCCAAACCCTCCCATGCCTCAGAAGCCCTAACTCTGCGAAATGCAAATTCAGAGGTGCCACAGCCCAGAAAATCTGATTTAGTAAGCCTGAGATGAGGCCCAGGACTCTGTATTCTTCATAGGTACCCTAGCTAATTCAGATACAGATGGTTCAGACTAGTTCTAAGAAGACCTGTTTCAGGATACTGTTTCCTTAATGGAAAATTATGAATTGAATCTCAAGGGATTTCTTCCACGAGGAGACTACTTCGAATGTATTCAGGCCATGTAGCTTTAGTCAGGCAGCAAAGTGGTTTTAGAGTAGTCCTGAGCTTTACGCTGTTTGCTTAGGGGCTTGGTTCATTATAATTAAGTGGCAGTACTCCCCCAAAGGGCACCCCATGCCTGCTGTTTTCATCTAGAGAAGAGGCAAGGAACACTCTTGTGCAGCACCTGGCCAGCTGGCTTCAGAGGAAAGGCTGCGGAGCTGTTACTTCCAGGTTCAAGACAAAGAGATGAAGTTCTTATTGCGTTCTGCCCTTCTCATAACAGTGTGGGCTGCAGCTTTAGGAAGGCTACAGATTCACAGCTGTAGCTATGAAGGGAGAAAGTGTCCATTTGAATTCCTGTTCTCACTAATGTGAGGTCCCCACTCCTTGGACACATCTTCTTGTAGCAACCTTTTCCTTCATCCTTCTATTTTTCTAGCCTCTCAGCTTTAGATGTGCAAAGACGACCTTTCTCCATTGCTTTCATTCAGTTTCTAGGTTGCCCTAGATGCTTCTTTTAGCCATATTCTGTTTGTTAAATAGATACAGAATCCCCACAAGCACCTGCCTCCAGGGACAGCCTGGGAAAAGGGTCTCGCAAAGATAGGAAGCCTTTCTGTGCAAGCCAGCATGGAAGGCAGACAGACTCACAGACAGTGGCTCAGGTTGAAATTCAGAATATCCTAAGTGAAACTTTGCGGAAAGATGCTCCCCTTGCCCAAAGCCCACAGTGCTCGGTTTCAGAAATAACTTCATGTGCACGTGCCAAAGCACTGCAGGTGGTACTGATGCTTTTGTTCAAATGTAGTTTATCTTTGAAGGGGAATAAAGTAGATCTGAATAAAAGTCCTATTTTTGGAAAAGTAAGTGATGCACTGATAGATATTTGCAATGTGAAAACGCTTTCCTCAGGCTTTATCCTCAGTGACTTAACTTTTCTTACAGCAGGAGGAGCCCACATCACAGACAGGACTTGGTGACCGCTGTGTCACTGACATTTTGTGGCTTTTCTCATTTTCACAGAATGGGAACAACAGGAGTGGTTTCCAGAGCGATGAAAATTCAAAATAAAATAACACAGAGGCAATTGTTGTCAACCACTTTATTTTTTAATCTACTAATTCTTGTGAACTGGCACCTCTCTTGCTGACAACCATAGGGCCAGCTTTGTAAACAAGTCATAGTTGAAGGCAGAGCACAGGGGTGCTGGACTATTATCCTTGTCAAAGGAACTCCATGGAGTTCTACTAAGAAGGTGACAGTAACAAGAAGCAGTAAAATGTGGTAGTTAAGCTTGCAAGATTTGGCTCTGGGCTGCCTGAATACCAATCCATGCTCCTTACATACTCAGAGACTCCTTGTTCATAAAATGGGAACCATGAGAGCTACATCCTGTGATTATGGTGAGTATCAGGCAAGGGGATGCGTGTTAATCTTCTAGCAGAGGGTGGGCATGTAACCAAGTTTGCTATTCTAAATGTGGAGAATCAAATGTGTGATTTGATATCACTTCATGGAATACTTAAATTTATTTGGAAGATCAAGGAGACAGAGCTGTCAACACATAGACTGGAAGAATTAGCTCTCTGGTCACCATCTGTGTCTATGGGATGGAGCCTGGAATTAGCCACCATGAATCCCTTAATCAAGCAAATGGGAGAGAACATGTCAATAGCCTTGGACTTGGCTCTAGTCATTCCTGCTTCCCGTAGACTAGGACCTCCCTTTCCTCCACACCCAACTTCCATTACCAGATCCTCTTTAGCAGATCTTGTGCCTCACCCCTTTAATATCCAAAAGGCCTATTTCTTCTCAAGATCTACTCACTGTCTAATGTAGAATGAGGGGACACTATGCTTCAATAGAATCATTTCCTCCTTTGCAGTTGAATAAGGTGGAGAGATTTGAATAAACAAGGACAGATCAGCTCTCCTTGATGCCTCCCATCCCTTCAGCTCTTCATCTCTTCTCCGCTGCCTCATATTCCTTGAGTGGAGTCATGAATGCTCAGGGCAATATGGTGGTGAGGAAAATAGATGCAGTCCCTGTTCTCATGGAGCTTACAATCTAGAGGGAGAACAAGCACAAACAGGTAAAGGACAAAGAAATAATTTCATGTTGTTGCAAACAGTTTCATGAAACACAAAGTTACATTAACTGTTACAGTAACACACAGCTACAGTAACACACAGTTACTAGAATTGCTTATGGCTCTAGTTGCTTTCTGGACTACAGAATTAATATGAACAATTTTAAAATAGAACATTATCATTTCCTTTATATATATTCTATCTTTCTCTACCATCTTGAAAACTTTGAGCTACCACAAACAAATGTCAAAGATTTAAAAAAATTCTCAACATTGTAAAAAGCTTAAAGTGTGTATCACAATAGCAAAGGAAAGTTATAATATTCAATAACCTACTGGAGTGGGGTGCCATTGCCTTCTCCGAATAACAGATATACATTATGTATTTAGCATAGGCGATTATTAAAGATACAGATGTAACCATAATTTTAACCTTTTAAATGGACAAGTAGAATCACCTCACTGGTTGTTAACATTAGTTGCTACACTGATCATCAGCAGGAAGGATAAAGTATTTTATCTCATTGATAATGTTTATGTTGCAGAAAAATGCTACAATGCTAAACAATGATATAATTACCAATTAAAATAAGTATTGCAACAAAATATGAATATATATTTTAAATTAATTGTAAAAGCTAAAGAATATAGGGTAATTTTTAAATTATTAGAAGACTAAAATATTCCACTAACATGTTTTAGTTAAAAAATAATAATTTTATAACAAGGGCTTCAAAGGAAAGAAAGAAGAGCTCAAAGAAGAGGGTTGTGGAAGAGAGTCAGGGCTACTTTAAATACAGAAGGTGAATCTGTGGGTGGTGAATCTAAGCTGAGAAAAAGTTGCCTCTTTTAAAGAAGTTCTCAGTGAAAAAGCCTGGAGAAGGCAATGGCAACCCACTCCAGTGTTCTTGCCTGGAGAATCCCAGGGACGGGGGAGCCTGGTGGGCTGCCGTCTCTGGGGTTGCACAGAGTCAAACACGACTGAAGTGACGCAGCAGCAGCAGCAGCAGCAGCAGCAGCAGCAGCAGTGAAAAGCCAGGCTTGGCTTGAGGTGAAAAGGTAAAAAAAGACTGAAAAAAGCTGAGGTTCTGGTACTGACACTGAACTCAGAGCCGGTTCAGGGTTCCCAGAGGGCTCAGGGAAGTTTGTTATGTGGTGGATCCTCAAGTGTTTAATGGATTAAGGACACAGTGAACAAAATGCAAATTCATTCATCTGTCACTCCACATGTGTTACTAGAGCATTACAACTTATTAGGAACTCTTCTGGGTCTTTGAGCTGCATCCACAAACAAAAGAAAGATTTCCACTTGGTGGAGCTTATATTCCAACTGGGTAAGAAAGAAGATAATGAACAAAAGGAGTCCCCAAGGAAATGATGTCCTAGGTTAGGAGGTGTGACGTGTTAAGGAAAAGGAGACAAACTAGGGAGAGCAGGATAAAGGGGGAGTGAGGAGCACGCAGGCAGAGGCATGTGCGTGCGTGTGTGATCTAAAACAGAGTGGTCGGCATAGGCCTCAATTGGAGGTAAGGTTGAAGGATTTCACTGTACATACAGATGGCCAGGGAAGAGGGGCCCAAGCAGACTGAACAGCCAGCATGAAGGCCCAGAAGTGTAAGCCTGAGACTCTGGGTGACGCTGAGTGTGAGGGTCCCTGGACCTCTGGTGTCTGAGCTAAATGGGGATGTGGGGACTGATGGTGTCTGGGATGAGGGTGGGGCTGCACCCCTGGGGGCACCTGGTGCTGGGGCTGAGCGGCAGCTGTCGTTGGTGTCACAGCGTTTCTGGGCTGAGGCTCAGGAAGTGACAGTGGGATGCTGGGCCAGGTATCGGGATCAGGCGAAGACCTTGTTTCCCCTGTGGCTCTGAGTTCTCCTGCACCCTCCATGGTGACACCCCCGGGCTCCCCTAATCTCCCCAACAGGGCTGCTAATGCCCCCAGTACCCATCCTCTCCTTGTCCTAACCCGGGCCCTGATTCCTCAGGGCAGAGGGCCTGTGTGACATGTCAGGAGGGCAGCAGGCAGCCTGAGTTAAGCAGCATTGCTGATGAGTTAGGGAACTGACTGAACTTGACCTTGGGTAGAAGAAAAGCAGGTTACTCAGATTCAGACAACATGTGGCTTACATTTTGCCTTCGTTACTTGTTAGTTGAGACCTTGTTGAACTTATTCTCAGGCTCCCCTAAGAGATTTGCTGTTGATGAGCAGTCAATGCCCCTGAACTTGAGGTCTGTATACAAACACTTTTGCCTTTATTGACTCTCCCGTTCTGGGTATATGTCTTCCTTGGCCTGCTGTTCAGATGTAAAACAGAGATCATAGTCTCACAGGTTGTTGTGAGGATAATTTAAACAGGTTATAGGACCATCTACCCTCTCTCTTTGTATTGCCTATGCTGCAGAGACTGCTCTGTTGCCACATTAAAGGAGACCACACCTAGGGACTTACCTGGCAGTCCAGTGGTTAAGACTTTGTGCAGGAGATGTGGGTTGGATCCCTGGTCTGGTAACTAAAATCCCACATGCCACCAAACCCAAAAGGTTTAAAAAAAAAAAAAGACCACATTTTGTCTCTCTGCTCCTGTGACCTGGTCTGGGCATGTGGCTCTCTGACGTGGTGGGAGTTATGACAAAACTGCTTCCTAGGTTCTAGGGTTGATTCTGACTGTGGTGCTGGAGATATATATAGTGTTACTTTGCTCTTGCTTTAGCTCCACGCAGGCAGTAGGCAGTAGGTGTTTGGGAGAAGCTTGGCTCAGGGTTTGTTAAATAAGTACCTGGAAGGAAAGCTAATGAGTGTAAGTGACTCTGTGAGGCTCCTCAGTCTCTGCTCAAAGTGCTGAGTGGTAGCTGGTATCTCTGGGCAGACAGTTCCTCGTCTTATGCTGTGGGTCTTTGGTTGGCCAGTCACTCTTCTTGCTTCTCCTCTCCATCGGGGAGTGATGCTATGGAATTGGGGGGGCTTCTAGAATAGACAGGGGACACTTCTTGGGCACTGAGACTTAGGGCTGGGCAATGGGATTTGGCAGAAAGTGAGAGCCTAAACATACCAGAACTGGATTCAGAAATTCTAGTTAAAAGGGAATGGTTTGGGGAAAGAGTAGAGAAGAGAGGTGACAGCACATTGGTTCAGTTTCGGAGTACCCCTATTTTATGACCCACACTTATCATCCCAGGTCTGCCTCACTCATTCGCATCACCTAGGGCAGTGGTTCTAAATCATCCCTGTGCAGCAGACATCTGCAGAGATTTAAATCACCTGGGGCCAGGCGGTCAGTGTGTCCTATGAGGTCTCCAGGTGGTTCCACTGGGCACCACGTGGAGGGGCATGGCTTTGGCGTTACTCTTCGTGCCCCCTTGAGGAAACCTCCTACAGGTTGCAGTCTTCTGTACATTTGGGGAAAGCCAGCTCCAGGAGCAGAGAGGATTTCTGACCCACGGGGCCATCTTCAGAGGTGGTGCTGGGACTTCATTCTCACTCCTTTGGCCCCAGTGATTGCTCCCCTGGCTCTGTGGCTCCAGCCATCCTCTCTCCTGGAGCAGAAAAGTTTCTTCTCCAGAGCCCTCCTCAGTTCCAGAACTTCTGGAGGGGAAGTAATCAGAAGAAGACAACTTAGGCCCCAGGGCCATCTCTAGTCAGCTTGGGTGTCTGATGGGCAGGCTCTTTGACCTTTGTGAGGTGCATTTCTAGTCTGAACAACCTCCCTTATATGGTGGTTGTGGGGCTCCAACAAAATAATGTGGTGAGCAAAGGACATTGTGAAGTACAATAAAACATTCTATTATCGTGGAGCAGCCTCCATGCCCTTTTTCCCTCCAAAGGGCTTAAACATCTCGTCACAGGACAGAAACTCGTCTCTGCCCTGGAGTTGGGGGATCAATACCAAGGAGTTGGGAGGAAACCTGTCGGGTGAGTAAACCTTGGTAAACACAGTACTGCTAAACTGGATGGTGGGCACAGTTTTTTTTTGTTGTTGTTGTTTATTTTTAGTTGAAGGATAATTGCTTTACAATATTGCTTTGGTTTCTGCCATACATCCACATAAATTAGCCATAGGTATACATATGTTCCCTCCCTCTTGAACTTCCTTTTCACGTCCCACCCTTTGCCATCCCTCTAGTTGTTATGGAACCCTGGTTTGAGTTAGTTTTTTGTTTTCTAGCAAAGAGCAAAAAGGAAAGAAAACAATGAGCCCTGTGTGACTGAATTTGTAGGAGTCCTTGGCTCCAATTTGGGTTCAAAAAGTGAAGCCTGCAGGGGGATGAGCCAGTGCTCTGGAGTCCACGGAGGCCAGGGGCTGGGGAGAACCCTCCCAGGGTGGTGTCAAGAGGCTGTAGCCTGAGTGCACAGAGAGGACATGAAGCCAGCCCTGCAGCCTCCTCTGCGGCGCCCCCCCCCCGCCATAACACCCCAGCTGCCTCAGTGCCCCTAAGAGAGCCCCGAGAGGGCTTGGGGTGCTGGGCCTGGGGTGCTGGTGTAGCCATCACAGAAAATCCTCACTGCTCTCTCTGACCCCTTCTGGCCAAGACAAACCCATGTCCCCCTCTGGCAAAAGAAAGGGGTATCATTTTTGTTGCATCAAAGGTAGAGGAGAGTGGAGGGTACAGCAGACCCTGTAGCAGGCCAGGTTCTAGTGAATTCTGGCTCCCTTGATGGGGAAACAGGAGATAAGGAATCTGAGCTGGAGGAAGTGGGTGGGGAGTGTGGGGGTCTGGAGGGTTTATAGTTTGTTGCACTGAGCAGGAGTCTGAGGAATGAGAGGAGGGAGAAAAAATAGAGCCTCAGGTGACAGGCACCACAGCCACCTCTGTGCCATGGCTTAGGCTCACCAGAAAGCAAGTGGTTCTGGTTAGAATGAACATCCTGGAGGCCCCCAGAGGGCTCGGATCTAAGCTTGAGTGTGCTCGAGTCCCCAGGATGAGGCTGTGTGGAAATACCTGTATCCACTCGTGTGTGATTCCTTTCCATTTATGAAATGGTTTCCCTTAGAACACGTTTGATTCTCACAACAACCCTAGAAGGCAAGCTGAACCAGTTTTATCAACTCATTTTATAGAGGGGGAAACTGGGGTCCTGAAACATAGTGACTTATCTCCAAGTCTGGGGAGTGGAGAGCTGGGGTGGCGCGTGCGTGTGCTGACCTGTAGTTGTCTGGTGCACTTTTTGGTTTTGCATCTCCAGTATTTGGGCCTGTGATGCTGCCAGGCCCTTCAGTACAGCATCCCTTCATCCCATCCCCCTTAGCAAGCGCTCCACCAAGCACTTTTATGTCTTGGCTTCTCTGCTGAGAGACTGTGGTTTGGCTGATGTGTGAACTTGAGTTCCTGCTTTTGCTCTAGGCATTCTGTGTATTTAACCATTTTGATGGAATTTACTTTAGTCCAGGTTCAGGCAGTTCACCTTCTTCCTCTCCTTGTTGCTTTCAACTTTATCCATGCTCAGGACAAATGATTTGTCTTCTCTTAGGCCTTAAATATTGGAGAAGGCAATGGCACCCCACTCCAGTGTTCTTGCCTGGAGAATCCCAGGGACGGGGGAGCCTGGTGGGCTGCCGTCTATGGGGTCGCAGAGAGTCGGACACGACTGAAGCGACTTAGCAGCAGCAGCAGCAGGCCTTAAATATACATTCTCCTCCCCTTGTTACCCAGTCTGAGCTGTACTGACCTCTACACCATAAGCCAATAAATTGAAAGACAAGTCACTGGAGCAAGGAATAGAGTCTTTATTCGGAAAGCCAGCAGCCTGAGAAAATGAGGGTCTAGTGTCCCAAAGAACCACCTTGCCTGAGTTTGGATGCTAGTTTCTTTTATGGAATGAAGAGGAGGAGGTGAGGAGGTAAAGAAAAAAAGGCAGTAAGTTTTTGTAAATATTTTTTTGATTCTGGTTAGACGTGCTAATTTCTTCTCTCCTACAGCCATTCACAGGTGGGCCTAGTCAGGATGTCTCCCCTGTGCTAAACAAAGGTATTTTAGCTTAACATTCAGGTATGGGAGGCAGAGTTCCCCAGAGATGCGTCATTATGTATACTTAAGTTATAGGCAACATTTGTGGTGAGTGACTTGTAGCAAATGCAATGGAATACAAAAGTGAAAGAAGCAGATCCAACATGGAGTCGGGTTTGTTCTTCCCTATTACACCCTCACCAAACCCCACAGCCAGAGAAGATTCTCTCTCTCTTCCCCTTGGAAGGGCCTTTGCTTGTGGGACATAGGCTGTTTCCTTGGAAACAAAAGCCAGAGTTCTCTCTGCTTTTTGGCTCTATTCCTTCCATAAATTGCACATTTGTTTTCCTCTTCCTTTCTCTGGCTAAAGTTTTCCAAGGTTTCCTCCTGGGCTGACTCCCTGGAATGGGCTGCCTGAAATTTTCCTGCTGCTTCTGGATGCTTCCCCATGTAATTATTTCAACTAAGAATTATAGTAACTGCTTGTTCTGGGTGAAAAAGGAAGCAAGGAGCTGACATTCATAATGTGCAGCTGCCTTCTGGGCTCAAAAGGTGGCCAGGAGCCTGATGACGTGCCGCTTGCCTTTCCTAGCACTTACAGGTTTGCAGAGTGTGTCCGTGTGTGTTTGATTGTCACAGCAACGATGTGAGACTGGCAGAGCAGGAAATGTCATATCTGTTTTACAGAGGAGGAGACAGAGGATTACAGAGGATGACTTCATGTTTTGGTCTTAAAACTGTGCATCTAAATTTTGCATAAGAAAACTCATTGTTTCAGAGTACAGTATAAAAGTTCATATAGAATAGTATATAGGTTGATACTGGATGTTGTCTCAATTTGCTTGGGCTACCATAGTAAAGTAGCATAGACTGGATATAACAACAGAAATTCTAGGGAGCAATTAAACTCAAGGTGCTGTCTTGAAAGCCCAAGGTATTAGGAGACTAAGGTGGTCTATGAATGGTCTTTTGCAATGTGCTCTGGAAAGAAGTCATAACATAAGTCACTGAGTTTAAGGTGAATGTGTGGTGAGGTCAGAGATGAGAATAACAGTGAGGGACTAACGGTGATACTAATGACATGGGAGTGGAAATGGCAGGAGTCTGGACTCAAGTAGAGCTTGAAAGTGCAGCATAGCTCCTATAGCAGATGACTGCAGAAAAGGACGAGACTCTGAGAGTGGAGTTTCCTTCTATACAAGGAAAGCAGAGGACACAGAGGGTGGGGAACTTCTTTAATTAGATTAATTAAAAAAAAAGGTTTGTTTACCATCACATGAGGAATGACAGCTGACAGTAGGTGAATAGTAGAAAGTTGGATTTGAGGAGCAGAATGGGGAAGGGGATAGATGATTAGAGGGGTTTGCAATGTTGATAATGGCCAAGGATGACAGTGGGGTTGCTGGAACTTGGAAGAAAGTTGGGTTAATGCGGGTGCCACAGGCCTGGTTGTTCACCATGCACAGTGCC
This sequence comes from Bubalus bubalis, assembly GCF_019923935.1. Lineage (NCBI taxonomy): Eukaryota > Metazoa > Chordata > Mammalia > Artiodactyla > Bovidae > Bubalus > Bubalus bubalis. The sequence goes on along the minus strand of NC_059164.1, from coordinate 47,645,705 downwards.
CTATGCTGTTCTTTGTGCTTCCTTGGGGGGCAAAAGTAGCATCAGCTGGGATGCAGGGAACTCTGGGACTTTTGTTTCCTCCCTAGAGAGTAATTTTCCCTAGGGAGGAACTCTCCTAAGAAGCAACTCTCCTAATAGGAATATCCACTAAGAGGTATTAAGTGTTAATCTGAAATTTTAATACTGTAAATATTTTAAACATTAAACATTTCTCAACTGTTTGCCTTTGCTACACTCTATAAACTGAAGTCTGATACAAGTCTGCATCTATGAAACTATTTTCTGAAGAGCATTCATTAATTATAATATATATATATATTATATAATGTAACTTTTTCCTAAAAAGATACATATTATGGTTTTGTAACAAGAAGGAAGAACTGTCAGGGTAAATATAGGGCCTATTTGGTATAAGTTGGCAAATCAGAAAAGAACTTTCTTCCTTGTTCAGTTCAGTTCAGTCATTCAGTCGTGTCCAACTCTTTGTGACCCCATGAACAGCAGCACACCAGGCCTCCCTGTCCGTCACCACCTCCCAGAGCTTGCTCAAACTCATGTCCATTGAGTCGGTGATGCCATCCAACCATCTCATCCTCTGTCTTCCCCTTTTCCTCCTGCCTTCAATCTTTCCCAGAATCAGGGTCTTTTCAAATGAGTCACCTCTTTGCATCTGGTGGCCAAAGTATCCAAGTTTCAGCTTCAACAGCTTTAACAGCTTCTTCCTTGTTAAAGGATTAAAAGAGACCTAACATAGTCATCAAAATTGTCAGATCAGAAACATCTTTGTGCAATATACAAAAGGTTCATTACCTTACTCATTGTCTTCTCTGTCATTCAGACCTACTCCTATATCACCGGGTGATGGGGAGTCAAAAATCACTTGGGGAAAACCCCAGTTCTCACAACAGATAAGAGGTTACTCTCCAGAGAAACAGAGCTGAGTGTTCTTGAGCTAATGACCAAATCCCTGAGTTTGTTACTTCTGACCCTGGGGGTTGGTTTCCACAAATGCATCTACACGCTGGGATAGGACACACATGACTACACTTCGGCCGGCACTGTCTTTAAAAAGAACTTGCACTGAACTGGAGCAAGAATGTGGAGCCATTTATTACCAAACCGAAGAGAAAAGTGGTATTAAAAAGCACCTAAATGTGAAAGTGAGCTCATTAAAAAATAAAACAAAGGACTTTGGAATTTACTGGCAATTACATTTCCCCAGAAAAGGATGCATTATTTATCGGGTGGTTACAGAAGGCTCTATGATGAGGTGACTACTTCTCAGCTTTTCAAAATAGAAAAAAAAATTGATAACTCAGTAGTCAGTAAGGTATTAGATGATCGGCCTACAATGTCCCCTGCCACTGGAGTCTCTTTTTCAACACTGTACACAAAGTGCATTGGGATGATCCACTTGCTTCTACATGTGGTTGGAATGCAGGCTGCCAGTGAATATGTGTAAGACGTAGATGAGGATTCCTGGAGAAGATAGGCTTTGAGCTGAGCTTTAGGGAATGAATAAGTTTTTGACTGAAAGATAAAGGAAAGAATTACATTCCAGTCTGAGGGAGTAACTTGAACAAAAGCCCAGAGGTACTGGAGTACTTGATGGGCTTATTTATAATAAGGTAGAACAGGCTGTGATAGTTTTTATTACCATAGGAAGAAGGAATAGGACATCATTCTCAGTCCAGAAAACACATAGCACTTCAGTTATCTCAAAAGGAGAAAACTGAATGCAGAGAAGTGGTTACATGGCCAATGGAAGAGCTAATAATTCCAACAGAGGTGGCAAGGCAGCTCCAAGTTTAGCAACAGCTAAAGCTGCTGCCTCCAGCTGGCCTGGAGAGATGAAGAGAGATGTTACCAGACCCTGGGATCTGGGGCCGTCTTGCGGGAGCAGCGGTGAACATAGACCTGCCTACGGGCACCAGGTCCATGAAAGGCCATGTCCCATGGCGTGCGTGCTAAGTTGCTTCAGTTGTATCCAATTTTGTGTGACCCTAAGGAGTTTTAGATTTATTTTTTTGCCACAAGGAGCCATTACAGGATTAATAATTTCTTTGAGTTTTCAAAATTATAAAAATAATACACATTCATTATAAAAAGGAGAAGTCAATGGCAACCCACTCCAGTACTCTTGCCTGGAAAATCCCATGGACGGAGGAGCCTGGTAGGCTGCAGTCTATGGGGGTCACTGAGGGTCGGATCCGACTGAGCAACTTCACTTTCACTTTTCACTTTCATGCATTGGAGAAGGAAATGGCACCCCACTCCAGTGTTCTTGCCTGGAGAATCCCAGGGATGGGGGAGCCTGGTGGGCTGCCGTCTATGGGGTGGCACAGAGTCGGACACAACTGAAGTGATTTAGCAGCAGCAGCAGCATTATAAAAATATTCTGACAGCACAAAAATGTATAAGATTAAAAAATAAAGGTTTTTGATTTCCTTCCTGACTGCCTTGTTTCCTACCTACCACCCCATTCCCCAAAGGTTAGGGGTTGGGGATACCACACAGACACTCTCAAAGTATATACAAACACGATCACCACAGGTACACCACTACCACGGCTACTACTACTTACAGATACACGCACAATATGCCTCATGCATATATTTTAGTATGAATATATTTTATGTACATTGGAAGGAAAGTTATGACCAACCTAGATAGCATATTCAAAAGCAGAGACATTACTTTGCCAACAAAGGTTTGTCTAGTCAAGGCTATGGTTTTTCCAGTGGTCATGTATGGATGTGAGAGTTGGACTGTGAAGAAGGCTGAGCGCCGAAGTATTGATGCTTTTGAACTGTGGTGTTGGAGAAGACTCTTGAGAGTCCCTTGGACTGCAAGGAGATCCAACCAGTCCATTCTGAAGGAGATCAGCCCTGGGATTTCTTTGGAAGGAATGATGCTAAAGCTGAAACTGCAGTACTTTGGCCACCTCATGCGAAGAGTTGACTCATTGGAAAAGACTCTAATGCTGGGAGGGATTGTGGGCAGGAGGAGAAGGGGACGACAGAGGATGAGATGGCTGGATGGCATCACTGACTCGATGGACATGAGTCTGAGTGAACTCCGGGAGTTGGTGATGGACAGGGAGGCCTGGCGTGCTGCGATTCATGGGTTTGCAAAGAGTTGGACACGACTGAGTGACTGATCTGATCTGATCTGATCATGCTTATTTATATTGATATTGAAATAGTTATATGGGTTATTAAAAACTCTCTTCTGTCATTTTGTTTTTTTCCAGTGAAAATACATCTTGGGCATTTGCCATGTCAGTGTATGTTCAGTTGTTTAGTCATGTCTTATTCTTTGTGGCCCCATGAACTGTAGCCCACCAGACTCCTCTGCCCACAGAAATTTCCAGGCAAGAATACTGGAGTGGGCTGCCATTTCTTACTCCAGTGGATCTTCCTGACCCAGGGATCGAACCTGCCTCCCTTGCGTCTGCTGCATTGGCAGGTGGATTCTTTACCACTAGCGCCATCGTATCAGTACATGGAATATATACATCTACCCATGATGGCAACCCACTCGAGTGTTCTTGCCTGGAGAATCCCAGGGACGGGGGAGCCTGGTGGGCTGCCATCTATGGGGTCACACAGAGTCAGACACAACTGAAGTGACTTAGCAGCAGCAGCATACAGTATTCTAAAATATGGAATTTTTAAAAGTAGTGCCTTATTAACAGGCTTCCCAGGTGGCACTAGTGGTAAAGAATCTACCTACAAATGTGACAGACATAAGACATCAACGTTTGATCCTTGGGTTAGGTAGATCCCCTGAAGGAGAGCATGGCAACCCACTCAAGGTATTCTTACCTGGAGAATCTCAAGGACAGAGGAGCCTGCTGGTCCCCAGTCCATAGGGCTGCAAAGAGTTGGACACTACTGAATGACCTAGCATTTATTAACAGGCATTTAGACTTGCATCACTGACTTGATGCACATGAGTTTGGGTGAACTCTGGGAGCTGGTGATGGACAGGGAGGCCTGGCGTGCTGCAATTCATGGGGTCGCAAAGAGTCAGACACGACTGAGCGACTGAACTGAACTGAGACTGTTTTCAGTATTTTGTTCTTAAGAACAATATTGCAGTGAACATCTTTATATGTACTCTTGTATTTTTGTTCAAGTATGTAGAAAGAGAATTGCTAGGAAAAGGAAAATTGAAAATATATGATCCAATTGTCCCACTAGCAGTGAATCAAATAGTTTCTCCCACATTCTCAACAACACAGATGGTTATCAATGAAGTCTTAGCTAATCTGATAATTTTGCAATGATACTGAATTTTGTTTAAAATTTACATGTATTGAATTATAAAGAGATTAAATATTTTCCCTATATTTGTTAGTTATTTGTGCACCCTTTGTGTCTTTTCTTTTGAAAGAAAGAGAAAAATCATTCTTATTGAATTTTAAGAGTTCTTGGTATTTTTTAAAGAGATGCTTGATTTTATTTACTTACTTTACTTTTGGTTGAGCTGAGTCTTCATTGCTGCACGCGGGCTTTCTCTAGTTACAAGGAGCGGGGTTACTCTACATTGTGGTGCGCAGGCTTTTCACTGTGGCTGCTTCTGTTGTTGCAGAGCACAGGCTCCAGGCGCGTGGGCCTCAGGAGCGGCAGCACCGGGCTCAGTAGTTGTGGCCTGCGGGCTCTCAGGTGCACTAGCTTCAGTGGTGTCAGCACACAGGCGCAGTAGTTGCGGCTCCTGGGCCCTAGAGCACGCAGACTTCAGTAGCTGGGACGCATGGGCTTAGTTGCTACAAGGCCTGTGCAATCTTCCCGGATCAGGGTTTGGCCCCGTGTCCCCTGTGTTGGCAGGAGGATTCCTATCCACTGTCCCATCTGGGAAGTCAGAGTTCTCTGTATTTTATAGGAATTAGTCCTCAGACTTTCATTTGTGTTGCAGATATTTCTATTTGCTATTTGTCTTTCACTGCATTATTTCTGCCCCCAAATGTTTGCTTCTAACTTTTCTTCCAACGCTTGCTTTAATTACAGTTTTTTGGAAAGCCTTCAGAATTTTTTCATCCTAGAAAAGCATCCTCTAATATTATAAAATATTCATTCATATTTCCTTCTATTACTTTCATTTTTTTATATTTAAATCTTTGACCCATCTAGAATTTTTTTATACCAGAGGTGAGTTAGAGATTTATTTTCCAAATAACTGCCAAATTGTTCTAAAAATAATTTATTAATGTACTTTTTCTTCACTAATTTGAAATGCCACCTTTATCATATACTAAATTTCCATATATATTTGGGTCAATTTCAAGAACAATTTATATCTGCCTCTTTCTAATGAATTATATATCATTTTATTTAAAGTAGCTTTATTTTTCTTTTATTTTCATATCTGGTAGGGCTAATCATCTCTCATTCCTTTCATTTTCACCTCATTACACATATATACATATGCATTCTCATGCAAGATTTTTTGAATAAATGACAATCACTCATGATAATGATGATGACAATGCATTTATTGTATGTTTATTATGTACCAGATCTTATTCCAAATGTTTTACTATTATTGATTAATCCCTGCTATGTTGTGAATACTTATATTACCATTTCCATTATGAGCATGAGAAACTGAGAGTGTGAGATCATTATGCCCTTATCTTCTCGATATTTCTTAGTTAAAAACTTTCAAGACAAGGATTCATCAACTTCTCATGCCAGGATACCTCACAAGTCATTAGCCAAGCTATGGACTGACTGGCTCATGTTCAACTGTCTCCAGGTGAAGTCACAGTCTCTTGGAGCAGAGCAGAGCTCTCTAGCTTGGACTGTGGTGGGACAGGCATCATGGCTCATATATTTGGTACATCCTCTGAATTCCCTCATGTGGATAGTGCTTACTCTTTTTGTTTGCTTGTTTTGTTTGTTTTTTATTGTCTCCTCCTAGAAAAGAAACCCAGATCCACGTAGGGATTTTGAACATGAGCAAATGAACTTCAATAAAATTTCTTGAGGGCAGAAACAACCTGCCTTAGGAGACATAGGTGAATTTGTATGGGATCAGCGATTTTTGCCATAGCAGTGCAACTAAGAAATATTGAACAGGTTCCCTAGATCTGCTGGGCAGTCAAACTTATCAGTGAGTTTTATCTGGTTGGCCAATCCAAGATTAAACTCTCAAGTTTAATAGTGGGTAGCATATTAGGTGGCAGCATTAGTAGTTGAAGCATTAGAGGAAAATAAGAAAATATAATGGATATGACACATGCTTCAAATAGATGGCATGCACACCTAGAGGATTAAGAGCCTTTACAACCATCTTCTAAAAGAAAATGTTTTTCTGTATCTCTGCCAGAAAGAGACCTGACTGTCTGCTTTGTGAGAACACTGCATTAATTCTTTGGTGTATAAAGGCAGTTGGGGTTTTGCATTTGTTAAAGTTTCTAATATTTATGCATCATATTGCTGGATTTTAAGATGTTAGTATTACCTGTGTTTTTGTAAGAGCTATCTAAAGAAGGATCCAACTGTTGAGGAAATCTAAAAACAGCTGAATCTTCTAAGATCATAGAGAATTAAACAGTTTTCTACTGGAGTCTCTGGATTACTTTTGAGACTTCCTCTGCCTTTCTGGCTTATCATGATTTGTTCTTTTAGAGGGAGTAAATCTACTGAAAAGAGATCAAAGTGCTAGAGTATCAGAGGCCTTGAGTATTGTTATTGAGCAGGACTGTAAACCGGAAAAACCAATATATAATAGTGTGTAGAAGGCCTCATATTGGGATAATTGTTAGCCAAAAAGTTCATTTGGGTTTTTCCATAATGTGGGACTGTCCTGGCAGTCCAGTGGTTAAGACTTTGCCTTCCAATGCAGGGTTGTGAGTTTGATCTCTGGTGAGGGAGCTAAGATCCTCGGAGCTAAAAAAACAAAGCATAGAACAGAAGTAAGGGCTTCTCCAGTGGCTCAGTGGTAAAGAATCCTGTTTGATACCTGAGTTGGAAGATCCACTGGAGGAGAGCATGGCAACCCACTCCAGTATTCTTGCCTGGCGAATCCCATAGACAGAGGAGCCTGCTGGTCCCCAGTCCATAGGGTCACAAACAGTCAGATATGACTGAGCATGCACCCAAAACAGAAGCAATATTGTAAGAAATTCAATAAAGCCTGTCCACAATCAATAAAACTGGTCCACGTCAAAAAAAGAAAGAAAAAAGAAAAACCCAAACAAACTCTTGGCCAGTGCAATATTTGCATTTTATTCAAATTCTTACTTGCCACTGGGAATTAAACAGGGAAGGAAAGGTTGGGGAAAATCATCATCAACTAAATATCAATACTGATGGCTGACACTTGTCATGCTCTGGCTTGTGTCTACATTGTTTATCCCTTTATCCCCTTCTTATACTCTAAGATCCTAGAGTGTTGTAGCCAAGTCATCTTCTTTACCCTCACAGTGACAAAGCTTTCAATAAGCATTGTGCCGAAATGGAATTTCACTTAAAGACAAAAACTTCACAGTTTTAAGGAAACCAGAATTTCATTAGGGTAAAAATCTGAAAAAAGCATAAATTAAGCACAACATAATCTGGAGAAAAAGCTATCTTAGCATGGCAAGCTCTTATTGCATTAAAATAAATTATAGTTATTCCATGATCCATTATTAAAGTTTTCTAGATGGGAAATACCTCAGCCAGAATTCTCTAGGACAGCTTCAAAGACAATGAATATAAAGTATAAACTGAGGACAGACTCCCATCTAAATATGCTGGGTAGAAGGAAAACTGATAGAACGCCAAATTAAAAGCTTCATATTAGCTTTTACCTGTCACTCTTCTTTTCCTCCTTTCTATCTTCTTAGAGAACTCTCCTAAGAAAAGTTACTTTTTCAAACCTTTTCCTCACACTCTCCAGTCACTGTTGTTGTTGTTCAGTTGCTAAGTCATGTCTGACTCTTTGCAACCCCAAGGACCGAAGCACACCAAACTTCCCTGCTCTTCGTTATCCTCTGGAGTTTGCTCAAACTCATGTCCATTGAATCAGCAATGCCATCCAACCATCTCATCCTCTGTTACCCCTTCTCCTCTTGCCCTCAATCTTTCCCAGCATCAGGGGCTTTTCCAATGAGTTGGCTCTTTGCGTTAGGTGGCCAAAGTAATTAGGTGGAGCGTCAGCTTCATCATCAGTCCTACCAATGAATATTTAGGGTTAATTTCCTTTAGGATTGACTGAGTTGATCTCTTTGCTGTCTTAGTGACTCTTAAGAGTCTTTTCCAGCACCACAGTTCAAAAGCATGAATTCTTTGGCACTTAGCCTTCTTTATGGTCCAGCTCTCACGTCTGTACATGACTACTGGAAAAACAGTAGCTTTGACTATACTAGTTTCAGATTTTCAGAAGGCTGTGGTATAGTAAAAAAGTTAATAACCTTAAATTAAGGCACTTAAAAGCACTCACGGAAAGAAGACAAGATCTTTGGGTTTGGCAAAGCTGTAAAATAGTAATCAGTATCATATCATTTTTTAAAATGATGCTGTTGCTACTAGGTAATCATTTTCTTTTTATATGTGATTCATTTATCATAGTATTCCTTGAAATTGACATGATCAGATAGTCTCATTTTATAATGACAAGGGGGTCTTCCCTGGTGGTCCAGTGGCTAAGACTCTGCACTCCCAATGCAAGAGGCCTGGATTCAATTCCTGGTCGGGAACTAGATCCCACGCACTGCAACTAAGAGTTTGCATTCCACAACTAAATATCCCACGTGCTGCAACAAAGACCCATCACAGCCAAATAAATAAATATTATAAGGAAAAAGGAATAATATCAGAGAGAAATGAAATCAGGGAGCAAGTCACTTATCTATACAGCATCACTTTTGTCCTAAGATGAGGGACTTTTACTCAGTGTTTGCAATAAAGAATCAAGCCCAAGATGAGACCAATAGAGCAGAGGCATGAAATGACCACAGTCATGGTTCTAGATTAGAGAAACACCAAAAAAAAAACAAAAAAGAAAAAGTAAACATTGTAACTACTGTATTAATCTTTCTCCCTCAGGAGAGTTAATCTTAGCCCAAAATCTAAGATGAGGTTGGTCTTAGGGAAGACTATTGGTTCATGGAGTTGTTGTCAGAACTAGAGTGGTTTACTCAACCAACAGGTACCTGATGGATGCTCCTTTTCTTAAAGCCAGTAAACAGAACAGATTTTCATCTAGTGTCATTCCAAAGAGATCACTTATGAAAGCAAAATAGGTAAGTTGAAAATAATAAATTGTTATTAACTCTTCTGATCTTAAAGTTCAGAAAATGATAGGAGCATTGATGTTTCCTGATATTATCTCCGATTTACATTTATTTATTTATTTTAAAATGGTTGTTTTTCACTGAAGTATAGATGATGTACAATGTTGTGCCAATCTCTGCTCTACAGCCAAGTGACTCAGTTATACACATATAGACTTTCTCTTTTTATGTATAATTTTGCTTATTTATTTTTGGCTATGCTGGGTCTTCATTGCTGTGTGGGCATTTTCTCTAGTTGCAAAGAGCAGGGTCTGCTCTCTAGGGTGGTGCCTGGGCTCTTCACTGTGGTGACTACCCTTGTTACGGAGCACGGGCTCTAGGGTGTGCAGGCCCCAGTAGCTGTGGCTCCCAAGCTCCAGAGCACAGGCTCAACAGTTGTGGAGCACTGGCTTGTTTGCAGCACGTGGTGTCCTCCTGAGTCAGGGGTGAAACTTGTGTCTCCTGTATTGGCAAGCAGACTCTTTACCACTGAGCCACCAGGGAAGCCCTACACATTCTTTTTGATTTACTTTTTCTTTTTTAATATAAAAGTTTTATTGAGATATAATTCACGTGCCATACAATTCACCCATTTAAAGTGTATATTTAATTAGTATAGTGACAAAATTATGTAGCCATCATCACAATCAATTTTAGTTCATTTTTATCATATCAAAAAGAAACCCCATTACCGTGAGCAGTCACTCCCCATTTCCTCCCTACCACACTCTGCCCCTGGCCTGGGTAACTACTTATCTATTTCTGTCTCTTATAGATTTGCCAAGTCTGGACATTAAATATCAATGAAATCATACAATACATGCCCTTTGTGACCCTCGTAACTGGCTTCTTTTACATAAACTTTGCACAATGTTTTCAAGGTTCACCCATGCTGCTGCTGCTGCTAAGTCGCTTTAGTCGTGTCCGACTCTGTGCGACCCATAGACAGCAGCCCACCAGGCTCCCCTCGTCCCTGGGATTCTCCAGGCAAGAACACTGGAGTGGGTTGCCATTTCCTTCTCCAATGCGTGAAAGTGAAAAGTGAAAGTGAAGTCGCTCAGTCTTGTCTGACTCATCGCAACCCCATGGACTGCAGCCTGCCAGGCTCTTCCATCCATGGGATTTTCCAGGCAAGAGTGCTGGAGTGGGTTGCCCTGCTATAGCATAATAATATCTTATTCTTTCTATTGCTGAATAATATTCAATTATAAACTACATTTTAATCCATTCATCAACTGGTGAATTTTGTGCTGTTTCTAATTTTTGCCTGTTGTAAATAATGCTTCTATGAATATTTTGTACCAGTTTTTATCTGGACATAGTTTTTATTTCTCTTATATATATCTAAGAATGGAATTGCTGGATCAGAATTCCATGGACATGAGCCTGCCAGGCTCCTCTGTCCATGGGGTCACAAAGAGTCGGACCTGACTGAGTGACTACACACACATATAGTAATTTGATGTTTGATCTTTTGAGGAATCACCAGACCGTTTTCCAAAGCAGCTGTGCCAGGTTACATTTCCACCAGTAGTGTATGAGGGTTTCAGTTTCTCCACATCCTCACCAATGTTCATTATTCTCTTTTTTATTATAACTGTCCCAGTGGGTAGGAAGTGGCATTTAATTGAGAGTTTGATTTACATTTCCCAGATGGCTAAAAATGCTGAGCATCTTTTCATGTGCTTATTGATATTTCATATTTTCTTTAGAGAAATGTCTATTCTGATCCTTTACTCATTTTGAAATTGGACTCAATTCTAGCCTAAGGATCTATATGTGTATTCTTATGTCAGTATCACATGGTATTGATTACTGTACCTTTGTAGTTAAGTGTTTTTTTACATGTGAATTCTACTAAATTTTTATTTTTTATTGTATTTTTAATTGGAAGATAATTGCTTTACAATACTGTATTAGTTTCTGACAATAATCAGTATAAATCAGTCATAGGAATACATATGTCCCCTCCCTCTTAAACCTTCCTCCCACCTCCCACCCCATCCCAGCCCTCTAGGCTGTTACAGAGCACTGGGTTTGAGCTCCCTGCATCATACAGCAAATTCCCCCTGGCTATCTATTTTATATATGGTAAGATATATGTTTCGATGTTACTCTTTCAATTTGCCCCTCCCTCTCCTTCCTCCACAGTGTCTACAAGTCTGTTCTCCATGTATGCCATCTCCATTACTGCCCTGCAAATAGGTTAATCAGTACAATCTTTCTAGATTCCATATGTATGTGTTAATATACAATATTTATTTTTCTCTTCCTGACTTACTTCATTCTTTATAATAGGCTCTAAGTTCATCCACCTCATTAGAACTGACATAAATGCATTCCTTTTTATGGCTAAGTAATATTCCATTGTATATATGTACCACAACTTTTTTATTCACTCATGTGTTGATGCACATTTAGGTTGCTTGGCTATCATAAATAGTGCTACAGTGAACACTGGGGTACATCTGTCTTTTTCAGTTATGGTTTCCTCAGGGTATATGCCTAGTAGTGGGATTGTTGGGTCATGTGCTAGTTTTATTCCTAGATTTTTAAGGAATCTGCATACCGTTCTCCATAGCAACTGTATCAATTTACATTCCCACCAACAGTGCAAGAAGGTTCCCTTGTCTCCACACCCTCTCCAGAATAGATTTTTTGCAGATTTTTGTAGATTTTTTGGTGATGGCCATTCTGACCTGCATAAGATAATACCTTACTATAGTTTTGATTTGCATTTCTCTTGAGCGGCTAAACTGAACTGAACTGAACGAATAATGTATCATGTTGAGCATCATTTCATGTGTTTATTAGCCATTCATATGTATTCTTTGGAGAAATGTCTGTTTACATCTTCTGCCCACTTTTTGATTGGGTTGTTTGTTTTTCTGGTATTGAACTGTATGAACTGCTTGTATATTTTGGAGATTAATCCTTTGTCAGTTGTTTCATTTGCTATTATTTTCTCCCATTCTGAGGATTGTCTTTTGACCTTGTTTATAGTTTCCTTTGCTGTGTTAAAACTTTTAAGTTTAATTAGGTCCTACATGTTTACTTTTGTTTTTATTTCCATTACTCTAGGAGGTGGGCCATAGAGGATCTTGCTGTGATTTATGTCAGTGAGTGTCCTGCCTATGTTGTCCTCTAGGAGCTTTATAGTTTCTGGCCTTACATTCAAGTCTTTAATCCATTTTGAGTTTATTTTTGTGTATGGTGTTAGGAGGTATTCTAGTTTCATTCTTTTACATGTAGTTGTCCAGTTTTCCCAGCACCACTAGTTGAAGAGGCTGTCTTTTCTCCACTGTATGTTCTTGGCTCCTTTGTCAAAAATAAAATGAGGCATCTGTCCTTAGAGGCATCTGTTTATCCCTGGTCTTTCTATTTTGTTCCATTGGTCTATGTTTCTGTTTTTGTGCTAGTACCATACTGTCTTGATGACTGTGGCTTTGTAGTATAGTGTGAAGTCAGGAAGGTTGAGTCTTCCAGCTCATTTATTCTTTCTCAAGATTGCTTTGGCTATTTGAGGTCTTTTGTGTTTCCATACAAATTGTGAAATTGTTCTTGTTCTATGAAAATTGCCATTGGTATTTTGATAGGGATTGCATTGAATCTGTAGATTGCTTTGGATAGTATAGTTATATTCACAATATTGATTATTCCAATTCAAGAACATGGAATATTTCTCCATCTGTCTGTGTCATCTTAGATTTTTTCCACCAGTGTCTTATAGTTTTCAGCATATAGGTCTTTTGTCTATTTAGGTAGGTTTGTCCATGTTTTTCTCCATTGACTGTAGTGTTTGCTGTGGAATTGTCATATATGGCCTTTATTATGTCAGGGTATGCTCCTTCCAGACCTACTTTTTGGAGAATTTTTATCATAAATGAGTGCTGAATTTTGTTGAAAGCTTCCTCTGTATCTACTGAGATGATCATATAGTTTTTATCTTTCAATTTGTTAATATGGTGTATCACATTGATTTATTTGTTTATATTGAAGAATCCTTCCATCTTTGGGATAAAGCCCACTTGATCATGATGTGTGATTCTTTTTATGTGTTGTTGGATTCTGTTTGCCAGAATTTTCTTGAGTATTTTTGCATCTATGTTCATCAATGATATTGGCCTGTAATTTTCTTTTGTTGTGGCATCTTTGTCTGGTTTTGATATCAGGGTAATGGTAGCCTTGTAGAATGAGTTCAGGAGTTTTCCTTCCTCTGCTATTAATATTTTCTGGGAGAGTTTGAGCAGTATAGGTGTTCAGTTCAGTTCAGTTCAGTCACTCAGTCGTGTCCAACTCTTTGCGAACCCATGAATTGCAGCACGCCAGGCCTCCCTGTCCATCACCAACTCCCGGAGTTCACCCAGACTCATGTCCATTGAGTCAGTGATGCCATCCAGCCATCTCATCCTCTGTCGTCCCCTTCTCCTCCTGCCCACAATCCCTCCCAGCATTAGAGTCTTTTCCAATGAGTCAACTCTTCGCATGAGGTGGCCAAAGTACTGCAGTTTCAGCTTTAGCATCATTCCTTCCAAAGAAATCCCAGGGCTGATCTCCTTCAGAATGGACTGGTTAGATCTCCTTGCAGTCCAAGGGACTCTCAAGAGTCTTCTCCAACACCACAGTTCAAAGGCATCAATTCTTCTGTGCTCAGCCTTCTTCACAGTCCAACTCTCACATCCATACATGACCACAGGAAAAACCATAGCCTTGACCAGACGAACCTTTGTTGGCAAAGTAATGTATAGGTGTTAGCTCTTCCCTAATTTTTGGTAGAATTCTTCTGTGAAGCTATCTGGCCCTGGGCTTTTGTTTGTTGGAAGATTTTTTATTACAGTTTTGATTTCTGTGCTTGTGATTGGTCTGTTCATATTTTCTATTTCTTCCTGGTTCAGTTTTGGAAAGTTATACTTTTCTAAGGATTTGTCCAATACTTCCAAGTTTTTCATTTTGTCAGCATATCATTGCTTGTAGTAATATCTTATGAACATTTGTATTACTGTGTTCTCTGTTATAGCTTCTCCATTTTAATTTCTAATTTTACTGATTTGAGTCTCCTCCCTTTTTTTCTTAATGAGTCTGGCCATTGGTTGTCAATTTTGTTTATCTTCTCAAAGAACCAGCTTTTGCTTTTATTGACCTTTACTATTGTCTCTTTCATTTCATTTTCATTTATTTCTGCTTTGTAGTTAAGTTTTGAAATTGAGAAATGTTGAGTGCTCCAACTTTGTTTTTCTTTTTTGAAATGGCTTTAGTTATTATGGACCCTTGCCTTTCCATATTAGAATCAGCTCATCAATTACTGCAACAGAGCCAGTTGGGATTCTCCTGAACATTGTCTTGATTCTGTAGATCAGTCTGGGGAATATTACCAACTTAACAATGTTATTTTCTGATCCACAAACATGAATGCTTCTCCATTTATTTAGATATCCTTTGATTTCTTTTATTTACCTGGGGCCAAACTGTGGTGGAGGTAAAGAAGATAATGGCAACTTCCTTCAAAACATACCATGCACACACTGCTACACTCAGTGCCCCCAAACCTGAAGCAGCCCACCGCCGACCCATGCCTTCACTGGAGACTCCTGGATGCTCACCGGCAAGTCTGGGTCAGTCTCTTGTGGGGTCACTGCTCTTTTTTCCTGGGTCCTGGTGCACACAAGGTTCTGTTTGTGCCCTCCAAGAGGCTGTTTCCCCAGTCCTGTGTGAATTCTCACAGCTCTATGGTGAGGTTAATGGCGACCTCCTCCAAGAGGGCTTATGCCATACCCAGGTATGCTGTACCCAAAGCCCCTGCCCATGTGGCAGGCTACTGCTGACCCATAACTCTGCAGGAGACACTCAAACACAGTTCTGTCTCAGTCTCTGTGGTGTCTCTGGATCCTGGTGTGCACAAGGTTTGTTTGAGCCCTTAGAGTGTCTCTGGCAGCTATGAGGTTTGATTCTAAATGTGATTTCGCCCCTACTACCCTCTTGCTGGGGCTTCTCCTTTGACCTTGGATGTGGGGTATCTCCTCAAAGTTGCTGCAGCACCGCACAGCTGCTGCTCCAGCACCTACCATCTTGCTGGGGCTTCTCTGCCCTTAAACATGAGGTATCTCCTCACAGCCACTCCAGTAGCAGTGAGTGTAGCAGTGCATGCTTGGGACATTTTGAATGAGGTTGCCATTGTTTTCATTACTTCCACGATAGTTTCAGTTCAGTTCATTTCAGTTCAGTCGCTCAGTCATGTCCGACTCTTTGCGACCTCATGAATTGCAGCACGCCAGGCCTCCCTGTCCATCACCAACTCCCGGAGTTCACTCAGACTCATGTCCATCAAGTCGGTGATGCCATCCGGCCATCTCATCCTCTGTTGTCCCCTTTTCCTCCTGCCCCCAATCCCTCCCAGCATCAGAGTCTTTCCAATGAGTCAACTCTTCGCATGAGGTGGCCAAAGTACTGGAGTTTCAGCTTCAATATCATTCCTTCCAAAGAACACCCAGGGCTGATCTCCTTTAGGATTGACTGGTTGGATCTCCTTGCAGTCCAAGGGACTCTCAAGAGTCTTCTCCAACACCACAGTTCAAAAGCATCGATTCTTCAGCGCTCAGCTTTCTTCACAGTCCAAATCTCTCATCCATACATGACCACTGGAAAAACCATAGCCTTGACTAGACAGACCTTTGTAGGCAAGGTAATGTCTCTGCTTTTCAATATGCTATCTAGATTGGTCATAACTTTCCTTCCAAGGAGTAAGCGTCTTTTAATTTCATGGCTGCAGTCACCATCTGCAGTGATTTTGGAGCCCCCCAAAATAAAGTCTGACACTGTTTCCATGTTTCTCTATCTATTTCCCATGAAGTGATGGGACCAGATGCCATGATCTTCATTTTCT
Organism: Bubalus bubalis; assembly: GCF_019923935.1. NCBI lineage: Eukaryota > Metazoa > Chordata > Mammalia > Artiodactyla > Bovidae > Bubalus > Bubalus bubalis. The sequence goes on along the minus strand of NC_059164.1, from coordinate 47,629,560 downwards.
GAATTTTGAGCTTTAAGCCAACTTTTTCACTCTCCTCTTTCACTCTCATCAAGAGGCTTTTTAGTTCCTCTTCACTTTCTGCCATAAGGGTGGTGTCATCTGCATATCTGAGGTTATTGGTATTTCTCCCGGCAATCTTGATTCCAGCTTGTGCTTCTTCCAGCCCAGTGTTTCTCATGATGTACTCTGCATAGAAGTTAAATAAGCGGGGTGACAATATACAGCCTTGATGTACTCCTTTTCCTATTTGGAACCAGTTTGTTGTTCCATGTCCAGTTCTAACTGTTGCTTCCTGACCTGCATATAGGTTTCTCAAGAGGCAGGTCAGGTGGTCTGGTATTCCCATCTCTTTCAGAATTTCCACAGTTTACTGTGATCCACACAGTCAAAGGCTTTGGCATAGTCAATAAAGCAGAAATAGATGTTTTTCTGGAACTCTCTTGCTTTTTTGATGATCCAGTGGATGTTGGCAATTTGATCTCTGGTTCCTCTGCCTATTCTAAAACCAGCTTGAACATCTGGAAGTTCAAGGTTCATGTATTGCTGAAGCCTGACTTGGAGAATTTTGAGCATTACTTTACTAGTGTGTGAGATGAGTGCAATTGTGCAGTAGTTTGAGCATTCTTTGGCATTGCCTTTTTTGGGATTGGAATGAAGACTGACCTTTTCCAGTCATGTGGCCACTGCTGAGTTTTCCAAATTTGCTGGCATATTGAGTGCAACACTTTCACAGCATCATCTTTCAGGATTTGAAATAGCTCAACTGGAATTCCATCACCTCCACTAGCTTTGTTCATAGTGATGCTTTCTAAGGCCCACTTGACTTCACATTCCAGGATATCTGTCTCTAGGTGAGTGATCATACCATCGTGATTATCTTGGTTATGAAAATTTTTTTGGACAGTTCTTCTGTGTATTCTTGCCATCTCTTCTTAATATCTTCTGCTTCTGTTAGGTCCATACCATTTCTGTCCTTTATCCAACCCATCTTTGCATGAAATGTTCCCTTAGTATCTCTAATTTTCTTGAGGAGATCTCTAGTCTTTCCCATTCTGTTGTTTTCCTCTATTCCTTTGCATTGATCACTGAGGAAGGCTTTCTTATCTCTTCTTGCTATTCTTTGGAACTCTGCATTCAGATGCTTATATCTTTCCTTTTCTCCTTGGCTATTCACTTCTCTTCTTTTCACAATATTTGTAAGGTCTCCCCAGACAGCCATTTTGCTTTTTTGCATTCTGTTCCACGGGGATGGTCTTGATCCCTGTCTCCTGTACAATGTCATGAACCTCATTCCATACTTCATCAGGCACTCTGTCTATCAGATCTAATCCCTTAAATCTATTTCTCACTTCCACTGTATAATCATAAGGGATTTGATCTAGGTCATATCTGAATGGTCTAGTGGTTTTCCCTACTTCCTTCAATTTAAGTCTGAATTTGGCAATAAGGAGTTCATGATCTGAGCCACAGTCAGCTCCCCGTCTTGTTTTTGCTGACTGTATAGAGCTTCTCCATCTTTGGCTGCAAAGAATATAATCAATCTGATTTCGGTGTTGACCATCTGGTGATGTCCATGTGTAGAGTCTTCTCTTGTGTTGTTGGAAGGGGGTGTTTGCTATGACCAGTACGTTCTCTTGGCAAGACTCTATTAGCCTTTGCCCTGCTTCATTCTGTATTCCAAGGCCAAATTTGCCTGTTACTCCAGGTGTTTTTTGACTTCCTACTTTTGCATTCCAGCCCCCTATAATGAAAAGGACATCTTGTTTGGGTGTTAGTTCTAAAAGGTCTTGTAGATCTTCATAGAACCGTTCAACTTCAGCTTCTTCAGTGTTACTGGTTGGGGCATAGACTTGGATTACTGTGATATTGAATGGTTTGCCTTGGAAATGAATCTGTCGTTTTTGAGATTGCATCCAAGTACTGCATTTCAGACTCTTTTGTTGACCGTGATGGCTACTCCATTTCTTCTAAGGGATTCCTGCCCACAGTAGTAGATATAATGGTCATCTGAGTTAAATTCACCCATTCCAGTCCATTTTAGTTTGCTGATTCCTAGAATGTTGACGTTCACTCTTGCCACCTCCTGTTTGACCACTTCCAATTTGCCTTGGTTCATGGACCTAACATTCCAGGTTCCTATGCAGTATTGCTCTTTACAGCATTGGACCTTGCTTCTATCACCAGTCACATCCACAACTGGGTATTGTTTTTGCTTTGGCTCCATCCCTTCATTCTTTCTGGAGTTATTTCTCTACTGCTCTCCAGTAGCATATTGGGCACCTACTGGCCTGGGGAGTTCCTCTTTCAGTATCCTATCATTTTGCCTTTTCATACTGTTCATAGGGTTCTCAAGGCAAGAGTACTGACGTGGTTTGCCATTCCCTTCTCCAGTGGACCACATTCTGTCAGACCATAGTTTGGCCTCAGGTAAATAACAAGGAGGGAACACAGCCCCACCCCATCAAAAGAAAATTGGATTAAAGATTTACTGAACATGGCCCAGCCCATCAGAAAAAGACCCAGTTTCCCCCTCAGTCAGTCTCTCCCATCAGGAATCTTCCATAAGCCTCTTATCCTTCTCTATCAGACAAACTGAAAACCATAATCACAGAAAACTAACCAATCAGGTCACATGAACCACAGCCTTGTCTAACACAATGAAACTATGAGCCATGCCATGTAGGGTCACCCAAGACGGATGGGTAATGGTAGAGATGCTGACAAAACGTGGTCCACTGGAGAAGGGAATGGCAAACCACTTCAATATTCTTGCCTTGAGAACCCCATGAACAGTATGAAAAGGCAAAAAGATTAGGACGCTGAAAGATGAACTCCCCAGGTCAGTAGGTGCCCAATATGCTACTGGAGATCAGTGGAGAAATAACTGCAGAAAGAATAAAGAGATGGAGCCAAAGCAGCAACACCACCCAGTTGTGAAAGTGACGGGGGATGTAAGTAAGTCTGATGCTATAAAGAGCAATATTGGATAGGAACCTGGAATGTTAGGTCCACAAATCAAAGCAAATAGGAAGTGGTCAAATAGGAGATGGCATGAGTGAACATTGACATTTTAGGAATCGTTTAACGAAAATGGCCTGGAATGGGTTAATTTAACTCAGATGACCATTATATCTACTATTATGGTCAAGATTCCCTTAGAAGAAATGGAATAGCCATCACAGACAACAAAAGGGTCTCAAATGTAGTACTTGGATGCAGTCTCAAAAACGACAGAATGATATTTTCATTTCCAAGGCAAACCATTCAATATCACAGTAATCCAAGTCTATGCCCCAACCAGTAATGCTGAAGAAGCTGAAGTTGAATGGGTCTGTAAAGACCTACAAGACCTTTTAGAACTAACACCCCAAAAATATGTCCTTTTCATTATAGGGGACTGGAATGCAAAAGTAGGAAGTCAAGAAATAATAGGAGTAACAAGCATATTTGGCCTTGGAGTACAGAATGAAGCAGGCAAAGGCTAATAGAGTTTTGCCAAGAATATGCGCTGGTATAGCAAACACCCTCTTGCAACAACACAGGGAAGACTCTACACATGGACATTACCAGATAGTTAACACTGAAATCAGATTGATTATATTCTTTGCAGCCAAAGATGGAGAAGCTCTATACAGTAAGCAAAAACAAGGAAAAGCTGACTGTGGCTTAGATCATGAACTCCTTATTGCCAAATTCAGACTTAAATAGAAGAAAGTAGGCTAAACCACTAGGCCATTCAGGTATCAGTTCAGTTCAGTTCAGTCACTCAGTTGTGTCTGACTCTTTGCGACCCCATGAATTGCAGCATGCCAGGCCTCCCTGTCCATCACCAACTCCCAGAGTTCACTCAAACTCACGTCCATCAAGTCTGTGATGCCATCCAACCATCTCATCCTCTGTCGTCCCCTTCTCCTCCTGCCCCCTATCCCTTCCAGCATCAGGGTCTTTTCCAATGAGTCAACTCTTCGCATGAGGTGGCCAAAGTACTGGAGTTTCAGCTTTAGCATCATTCCTTCCAAAGAACACCCAGGACTGATCTCCTTTAGAATGGACTGGTTGGATCTCCTTGCAGTCCAAGGGACTCTCAAGAGTCTTCTCCAATGCCACAGTTCAAAAACACCAATTCTTTGGTGCTCTGCTTTCTCTATAGTCTGACTCTCATATCCTTACGTGACTACTGGAAAAACCATAGCTTTTACTAGACAGATCTTTGTTGGCAAAGTGATGTCTTTGCTTTTTAATATGTTGTCTAGGTTGGTCATAGCTTTTCTTCCAAGGAGCAAGTGTCTTTTAATTTCATGGCTGCAGTCACCATCTGCAGTGATTTTGGAGCCCCCAAATATAGTCTGTCACTGTTCCACTGTTTCCCCATCTATTTGCCATGAAGTGATGGGACCGGATGCCATGATCTTCGTTTTCTGAATGTTGAGCTTTAAGCCAACTTTTTCACTCTCCTCTTTCACTTTCATCAAGAAGCTCTTTAGTTCTTCACTTTCTGCCAAAAGGGTGGTGTCATCTGCGTATCTGAGGTTATTGATATTTCTCCTGGCAATTTTGATTCCAGCTTGTGTTTCATTCAGCCCAGAGTTTCTCATGATGTACTCTGCATATAAGTTAAAGAAGCAGGGTGACAGTATACAGCCTTGACGTACTCCTTTCCCTATTTACCTCTTGTAATCTTTATTTTAAGGTCTATTTTGTCTGATATGAGGATTGCTACTCCAGCTCTCTTTTGCTTCCCATTTGCATGGAATATATTTTTCCATCCTCTCACTTTCTTTTTTTTTTTTTTTCATCCTCTCACTTTCGATCTATAGGTGTCTTGAGGTCTGAAGTGGGTTTCTTGTAGACAGTTTATATATGGGTCTTGTTTTTTTTATCTATTCATCCAGTCTGTGTCTTTTGGTTGGAGCATTTAATCCATTTACATTTAAAATAATTATTGATATATATGTTCCTATTGGCATTTTCTTAATTGTTTGGGGTTGATTTTGTAGATCTTTTTTTCTTCTGTTGTATATTTCGACTATATAAGTCCCTTTAACGTTTGTTGTGAAGCTGGTGTGGTGGTTCTGAATTCTCTTAACTTTTCCTTTTCTGAAAAGCTTTTGATTTATCCATCAATTTTGAATGAGATCCTTTATGGGTACAGTGATATTGATTGTAGATTTTTCCCTTTCAGTACTTTAAATATATTCTGCCATTTCCTTCTGGCCTGCAGAGTTTCTGCTGAAAGATCAGCTGTTAAGTGTATGGGGTTTCCCTTGTATGTTACTTGTTGCTTCTCCCTTGCTGCTTTTAATATTCTTTCATCGTGTTTAGTCTTTTTTAGTTTGCTTAGATGTGTCTTGGGTGTTTCTCCTTGGGTTTATCCTATTTGGGACTCTTTGTGCTTCTTGGACTTGATTGACTATTTCCTTTTCCATGTTGGGGAATTTTCAACTATAATCTCTTCAAAAAATTTCTCATAAACTTTCTTTTTCTCTTCTTCTTCTGGGACACCTATAATTTGAATGTTGGTGTGTTTATATTGTCCCAGATGTCTCTGAGGCTATCCTCAGTTCTTCTCATTCTTTTTACTTTATTCTGCTCTTCAGAAATTATTTGCACCATTTTATCTTCCAGCTCACTGATTCGTTCTTCTGTTTCAGATATTCTGCTATTGATTCCTTCTAGAGTATTTTTAATTTCAGCAATTGTGTTGTTTGTCTCTGTATGTTTATTCTTTAATTCTTCTAGGTCTTTGTAATTGATTCTTGCATTTTCTTCATTTTGTTTTCAAGGGCTTTGATCATTTTTACTATCATTATTCTGAATTCTTTTTCAGGTAGTTTGCCTATTTCCTCAATTTATTTGGACTTCTGTGTTTCTAGTTTGTTCCTTCATTTGTGTAGTATTTTTCTGCCTTTTCATTATTTTTTTTTTAGCTTATTGTGTTTGAGGTCTCCTTTTTCCCAGGCTTCAAGGTTGAATTCTTTCTTCCTTCTGGTTTCTGCCCTCCTAAGGTTGGTCCAGTGGTTTGTGTAAGCTTAGTATAAGGTGAGATTTGCGCTCAGTGTTTGTTTATTTATTTGTTTGTCCTCTGATGGGCAAGGCTGAGTGACGTGGTAATCCTGTCTGCTGATGATTGGGCTTGTATTTTTGTTTTGTTTATTTGTTTTATATTTACTTGTTTTTTATTTGTTATTTGTATTGTTTATTGTTTAGATGAGGTGTCCTGCACAGGTGCTAGTGGTGGTTGGGTGATGCCAGATCTTGTATTCCAGTGGTTACCTTTGTGTGAGTTCGCACTATTCAATACTCCCTAGGGTTAGTTCTGTGGTAGTCTAGGATCTTGGAGTCAGTGTTCCCAGGCTCAGGGCTTGATCTCTAGTCAGGAACAAAGATTCTGCAAGTGGTTTGTTATGGCATTAAGTGAGATTAAAACAAATCCAAAAACAAGAAACCAAAGATGAATCTCAGACAAATGGCAGTTGCAAAATCAGGAAAATAATAATTAAAATAATGGAATATACACATATACATATACACCCATGAGCAAAATCAAAACAAACAGAAATAAAGTACAATAGATCTGGTGAATAAACGAAATCATAATTATATTTACCAGTTAAGAACAAAATCAACTAAAGCACAAACTGGAAAACAAAACTAAAACAAGGTGCCAAGTGGGGAATAAAGCAATGAAAGTAAAACAAATACGTTGAGAGGAAAGGAAAGAAAAAAAGAAAGAATGGATATGCAAAGTTTGATAGAGGTAGATTAAAAATATTTGTGTACATTAAAAATTAACTGCAAGGGGAAAAGAATAGTAGGAAAAGCAAACAAAGGAATAAATTAGAGAAAATAATAATAGGTTTTAAAAATTAAAATTAAAAAAGAGAAAAGGAAAAAAAAGGAAAGCTCCCCAGAACTGCAAAAGCCCAACATAGAGGCAGAGGTTTATAACAACAACAACAAAATGACTGAGGAAAAAAAAAAAGCTCAAAAGCTTAATTGGATTCATTTCATAGTGCCAATAAAATCAACTACAACAGAGAGGGGAGGAAAAGGAGGCGGGGGGGTGGGGTGGGGAAGAAATCTAACAGAATCTACAGAACAAGTCAAAACATAAGAATAATAAATATTTTTCTTGAGTCACTGCTGTCAGAGTTCTTTCCCTTGCTGGGAGTCACAGTCCACCTCACCTCCCTAGGATGCCCTCCAATATTGTGCTGATCTCTGGACCTGTTGTGGGGGTAGCTCAGATTCTAATCTGTTCCTACTCCTCTGTTTTCTCGCCTCCGGTGTCCACAGCTACCAGAACTAGTGGGTTTTCTTTTGTGGAAGCTTTCAGTGACCTTTTATGTATTCCATAGATCCCAGAGTCTGCCTAGTTGATCATGTGGATTTAATCTGCAGCTTGTACAGCTGGTGGAAAATTTTGCATCTTATTCCTTAGTTAACTGCCCCTGGGTTTCAACTGTGGTTTTATTTCCACCTCTGCATGTGGTTCCTCCACTGGGGTTTGTTCCTGAGGCTGCCCTGGAGGACTTGGGTTTGCCCCTGTGAGGGCCAGATGTGCAGGTGGTGCAGCTGCTTGAGTTGCAGGGGTTCTGGCAGCACCAGGTACCAGAGGAGTTGGCAACTAGGGCAGCAGGAAATATAGTGCTCTAGAAGGGTATGGCAACCAGTATTGGCCAATACGCTCCAGTATTCTTGCCTGAAGAACCCCACTCCCTGACAGAGAAGCCTGGCAGGCCACAGCCTACAAAGAGTCAAACACTACCAAAGTGATCCTGCACGCCTAGACTCAAGACTTTTTTCTGCCTGTGGGAGCTCTGCCCCAGTGAGAGTTGAGTGTGAAGGTGGCACAGCTGCTTGGCTTGTGGGGACCCTGACAGTGCCAAGTGTGCAGGGACACGGACTGCCTCTGTGCAGTAGTTATGGCCCTATCAGAGTCTTTTTTTCTAGCCTTTTGTAGCTAGTGATCAGAAGGCCTCTTTGGCCAGTCTTTGTCTGTAACTCCACCGGTTCAGGCACTCAGAGGGCTCCCTTGCCTGGGGTCCTTCTCTATTTATTGTTCCCTGTGTCAGGCACATAGAGGGGGGCCCCTGGCTGGAGTCCTACTCTGTAGATCGGCAAGTCAGACACTTAAAGGGGCACCCTGGGTGGGGTCCTACTCTGTAGTTCAGTGCTTCAGGTATTTGATGGCCAGACTCTCTATTGTTCAGCTGCCAATGCTGGCGTATTGGGGAAGAGAGGCTATGGTGATGGCTGCACCCCCTACGCATGACTCAGCAGTATCCCCATCTTCCATGGCTGCCCGGCTTTCCTCCACAGGCATTTCCCACCACAGTCTCCTCTCTCACATCCCCTGGATCTGTCTCTCAGCAGTCAACAGCAGCCCTTGCCCTGGGATTGCCCCACAATTCCTAAACTCCAGTTCCCAGCCGCTGTGTCTTCCAGGGTATCTATGTCCCTGTCTGGGGTATGTATGGCTGTGGCAAGGATTGTCTGATTCTCATTCCATTTAGGCTGTCACAGATCAGATGTTTCCTTCTCAACCTTAAATGTTTCTCCTCTGACTCAGACAATTGCCCTGATGTGGGGATCGGACCCCTGCTTCAGTTCCCCCACCCGCCGAGGGCAGGTCTAGTCCTACTAACACTCCTGTTTTACCTCCTAGTTCCTTCATCCTACTGAGTTTTGCATGTTTTCCGCTAGTCAGATATTCCTGTCCACTCTCAGCAGGTGTTCTGCATGCATTTCTGTGTCTGAAGGTGTATTTCTGATGTATCCATGAAGAGAGGTGTACTCCACATCCACCTACTCCTCTGCCATCTTGTTCTCTCCACAAGATGGCTTTTGATACTCAAGTACCCCTGGAATAGGTAAATAGCATCATCTATTTCTATAGGTACTTAGTTGTCTCCAGCAGAAGCTAATAATTAGGGGCTGACACCCTAATTCTCTTCCTTCAAGTCTTGGCTCAGATGTTAATTTCTGAGAAGGCCCTTCCTGACCCATTTATGCATGGTTGTCCTCCTGCACTTATTTAGTAACACATTACCTAGCTTATTTTTTTAATCACAGATTAGTCTGTAATTATCTCATTTGTTTGCATTCTATCTTTACCATATGATTTAAGTCCATGAGAACAGGGACTTTCCCTGAATTTGTTCACTACAGAATTCCCAGTGACTAACTCATACTAATTTTTGATGCACAAGTGAATAAGTGGACTTTCCAACTGTAAAAGCATAACACAGACCACTAGCAAACATGCAAAGCATGTGATGCTATATTATTTGTGTATGCTTTTGATGGATACCCAAAAGGATTATAGAGAGATGGATGCAATGGGTCCTAACAGCTCACTAAATGCTAATTTAGACAAGCTAAATGCCTCAACTCTACAAGAGCCTCAAAGCTTGGGTTCAAACTTGGTTTCCTACAAAATAATCAGTTAATGTATACCATGGATGGACCTTGACAGTTGCCCATCAGTAGTTGAACTCCTGGATGTTAGATCTGCAGGTTTTCATGGTGTATTTTGCACTTGTCTCATGAAAGTTTGAAATGAGATTTTTGAAAATCTGAATACATTTAGATCCTAGTAATTCTAGTTGTCACAATATCAGTCCTTTGATTATTTAGTCCAATTATTCTGAAATCTTTAATTGTGTTCTGCAGTTTCTATATTCCACTGCGTAACTTCAAACTATTGACTTAAGTCAATTGACATACTTGGTGAAGACAAAATATTCCAAGAATTCAAAACATGCCCTACATATTTTACCAAGATAAACATAAAATTTTAAGAGAGTTCCAGGAAATTTGAGGAAAAGGGAGCACAGCTTTTAGTTTTGAATCAACAGCATATTTCCACTTGTGATTTGCAGAAACAGAGGATTGAATTTAAAGGGCAGAGCCACTAGAAAAATGATGAGCCTTTACTGAATTTTGCAGGAGAGTAGTGATAGTTTTTGCTTATACAAATCCTATGTTAATTTGGGTTGCTTGCTCCATTTTCCTTCTAAGAAGAGCAAGGGACAGGAAAGATAACAGTCATTCATCAGTAATAAACATTTGAAGAACTTGAACTCTTGGGTTTTAGAAAATTTAAAAAGCTAAGTTGATACATGAAAGTTTTCCCTGAATACTGTTTTATCAGGATTAATTAGGCAATGCAATTTTTTTCCCTAAAAGTTTGAGCCAGGAAAAGACATAGACAGGAGACTTAATTACTCTGTCTCTAAAGCAATTGTCTGTTGTCAATTCTGAATTTCAAAGATTGCCCATGGTTCCTGACACATACATGTTTGATAATCACATTGAAAGAACAAGGACATTATCTTGAAAGTAAGTTGGATGCTTTCAGCCTTGGCTTCATGGCATCCTAAGTGGTAAGGATGACTTCAAGTGGAAACAGGGCTATTGTCTTGGAGGCCTTGCTTAGTAAGGGATCTGTTGTAATGCTAATGCTAAGTCGCGTCAGTCGTGTCCGACTCTGTGCGACCCCATAGGCGGCAGCCCACCAGGCTCCGCCATCCCTGGGATTCTCCAGGCAAGAACACTGGAGTGGGTTGCCATTTCCTTCTCCAATGAGTGAAAGTGAAGTCGCTCAGTCGTGTCCATCTCTTAGCGACCCCATGGACTGCAGCCTACCAGGCTTCTCTGTCCATGGGATTCTTCAGGCAAGAGTACCGGAGTGGGGTGCCATTGCCTTCTCCGATCTGTTGTAAGTGCTGTCCTAATATTTCTTTCTTTTGTCCATCCAAGATTAATCAATGTTAAACTTTTGCTCCTGATCTATTAACTAGAATCAAGCAGTCTCTTCCATATCTTAGAATGATACTCTCTTTTCCTATGTGATTTGCTTGATTCTCTCTCTTTTTTTTTTTATCTTGCTTTAAACATGGGTGGGCTTCCCTGGTGGCTCAGAGGTTAAAGCGTCTGCCTGCAATGCAGGAGATGTGGGTTTGATCCCTGGGACAGGAAGATCCCCTGGAGAAGGAAATGGCAACCCACTCCAGTATTCTTGCCTGGAGTATCCCATGGACAGAGGAGCCTGGCAGGCTACAGTCCATGGGGTCGCAAAGAGTCGGACACAACTGAGCAACTTCACTTTTAAACACGGGTGAGTGAGTGAAGTTGCTCAGTCGTGTCCGACTCTTTGCGACCCCATGAACTGTAGCCTACCAGGCTCCTCCATCCATGGGATTTTCCAGGCAAGAATACTGGAGTGGGTTGCCATTTCCTTCTCCAGGAGATCTTTCTGACCCAAGGATTGAACCCAGGTGTCCTGCATTGTAGGCAGACGCTTTACCATCTGAGCCACCAGGGAAGTCCTTAAACATGGGAGAGGACCTTAAAACCAAGATATTGAACTGATGCCTTAAAATGTCAAGAGTTCCCAAGGAAGAAATAATGTGGACCTCTCAAGATAAACGTCCCTGAATTAGAGGCAAAGTTTGGAGAGGCAGGCTAATTTCTCCTAGATAAAAAAACCTTATGAACATGGGAGGGGGAGGAAACAGGAAGAGAATTGTGAAGTGTTGCAGCAGGAGAAGGAGTTACTTATATAAACCTCATGATTTGTAATATATTCCTTTGAGCCAAGTGAGACTCATTCTCAATCTTGATCCTGTGGCACTTTGGGAATCAAGGTCTCAATAATTTCCTAAAATTATATAAAATCTGATAGGTTGGGTTTGTTTTTGTAAGTTTACCCAAGAACTCTATAAGGTCATAGCTATTGAAAAAAGTTATAGAACTGATACCAAATATGCATAGCTCTTTTCCAAGTCATTTTTATTCTAACCTGAACATGAGAGGATTGAGAATTCAGATTCAAATAGCTAATCATAATCCATGAGCTAGCTTGAGGAAGGGGAGGAATCTCCACCGCCCATTCTGATACATACTACAGGACTTCTACTTCCTTTCAGTAATTCAGAACTTGCATATGCTTCAGAAGATGCCAAAAGCTACGTGGGAAAACTTTTCTTATAGAGCCAACTGGTAAAGAAAGACTTAATACTACAGTGAGTGAGTGTTAGTCACTCAGTCATGTCCAAAGCTTTGTGACCCCATGGACTATAGCCTTCGAGGGTCCTCTGTCAATGAGATTCTCCAGGCAAGAATACTGGAGTGGGTAGCCATTTCCTTCTGCAGGGGATCTTCCTGACCCACGGATCAAAACAGGGTCTCCTGCATTTCAGGAAGATTCTTTCCTGTCTGGGCCACCTGGGAAGCCCCTTGATACTACAGTAACCTTAAGCAAAATAAGCAAGAACAATCACTGTTCCTGGAACTACAGCTGAGAAGCCTGGACTTGACCCTTTAATATATGGCCTCAGGGGGTGGGGGACAGGGGAGAATTCTCAGGCTGTGATACCTGTTTCTTGAGACTGTGCAGGTGCAAGTTTCTTTAGAAAAGGTTTTCAGTTTAATGATATAACTTCTATCCTTTTTTCTTTAATATATTAAGAACTAAACGTGCCTTCTAGTGTCTGGAGTTCTTATTTGAAGTCAGAAACTGCTGAAAAAAAGTGTTTGCATGAAACACACCCACATAGCCAGAAATCATTTTTTATATTTCCTGCACTAAATGTCAGTGCATACTTAGCTGGTGAGAAGTGAATGACCTGGGTTCATTTGTGGGGTGAAAGGTAAAGAAGACTAACTTGGCTTGGTTGAATCGCCTCTGTTCCATGTTATTGTGATAGTTACTAATGACAGATACACAGTGATGTTTGCATTCAGCAGTTGTGGCCTACCAGTTAGATTCTATATTAGGCTATGTACGATATTTGAATATAATAGCATCTCTTTACATATGTTTTTTAATATTCAAAGAAATATTCAAGCAAGAAAATCAGAAAACTTGACCAAAATGTTTCTATACCTACATATCTTCATTCAAGGTCAAACTCTTTCAGAAACTTAGCCCGTTACCCTGCCCTTGTTTCCAGTGTAGTAGCGGTGAATCCTTGTAGCCATGTTTTCACCATGTGACTGTGCCTCCCTGGTCAAAACTGCTTGGCCTTGTGGTGGACACCTAACCAAAGCTGAGTCAATCATAACCTTATGTGCAATTTAATTGGATCTCAAATACGTTGGAGGTTTAACTAGACAGTCATACCAGAGGAGAGCTGAGAAGTAGCCCTGCTTAGTTACCTGCTCAACTAACAGGAGAAAAGCTGGTTTGCAGGGAGAGATTTTTTTGGCTCTAGAGTGAACTGCAGCAAATCTGTCCAGAAAGTGAGCCTTCCTAAATTATATTTTACTAGTCAATATAGATGAATCTCAAAAGCATTATGCCATGTGAAAGAAGCCAGGCACAAAAGACCACATATTATGTTTCTGTTTATATGAGTTTCTAGAAAAGACAAGACTGTAGTCATAGGAAGCATTTCTGTGGGAGGGTATTGACTACAAAGAGGCATGAGAGGAAATTTTTGAATGATGAAACTGTTTGATATTTTGATTGTAGTGGTTGATACATGGATACATACATTTGTCAAAACTCATCAGTTTGCACATTTAAATTGATGAATTTTATTTTATGTTAATTGATTTTTAATAAAGCTGATGGAAAAATGTAAATAGAAATTAGTAGCCTTGTCAATTGATTCTAGTTTATCTGACTTGCCTTAGGCCCCAAAAAGCCCAGGAACTAATTTGTATTGATTGGAATAACTCATCAGAGAAAGATGCTATTTAGATTTCTTTGGTATCTGATGTTGGCATAAAATAGAAATATTTTCTATTTCTATGATTTCTCCTTTGAAATCCTTTCTGGAAGACACCATACTTAGAAAGTTGTTAAGATTTCCATCATTGAAAATACTCTGAAGGGTCACACTCCAAGGATGATGCCACTGAACTTTTCATTTCTATTTCTCAAGATTCTTCTGCCTTCATTGAAAAGGAAGAGAAATGACAGCTTCTGTTTATTGAACAATAGCAATAATATAGAGCCAGACATTCTACTTAAATGCTTCATTTTCATTATTTCATTTAATCTGCACAGTCAAATCTGCAAATGAGGGACTACTGTCCTCTCAGTTTCCAGAGGAGAGGGTTGAAATTTAGAGATTAAATAGTTTTTTCAAGAGACAATCATTGCTTGAATGTGGAATGATCTAATACCAAAGTCACTTAACTGCTCTCTTTACTGCCCCACCTAATCCAAACTGCTGCTGCAGCATCTGGTTCAGACTCTCACAGAGATTATCGCCAAAATGCTGGCTTATGGTCCAGCACTTCTGCCAGGATCTCTCAGATCTCCAACTCCTCTCAATCTGCATAGATTAAAGCAGTCAAAACCATCTACCCAGTGAAACCTGGAGAATGTGCTCTGTCACCATGAACAGTGATTATCTCAGCAAGGAGGTGCTTCCAAAATGAATAATGGTATTCTCTGGTTTCCAGAACTGTGAGTTGGAGAAAGGTCAGGGGTTTGACAGTGGTTTGTGGGCATGAGGTTTCCCCAATGGACGGCCTCTGTAGTCACAGACCGGTTGTTTTGTAGCACAGGTGCTTGGTGATGACGCAAATGCAAGCTGCTGGGTTGGAGGCCAGACTGGTCCCTGATAGCTGGAGTCATATGACTGATGGTGGGAGATGCTGTTCAGCCACAAACCTTGCTTGTGGCTGGAAATGATAGGGGTAGTCGTGGGTGCATTTGCAGACACTAGGCACCCATTTTAACTCTCTGAGTGTCATCAAAAGAATTCTGAGTTTGATTCTCTGAGTATAAAACTTTGATGACTGGCCATTTGCTGGGAGGACAGAGAGAAGTGCTGCTGAGATGCTGCAAAGGGATTTTATGTTCCTTAGTAGGTCTGTTTACATCTCCATTACATCCTCCAAGTCAGAAAAAAATGTGCATGATGAACCCAGACTCAGAGCTCAGCTCCCAGAAAGGAAAATTCTTACCAAAGCAGTAGGCAGTGAGATTTAAGCCACACTAATAAGCAAATGCTTATTAGATGCTAAAGCTGAAACTCCAGTACTTTGGCCACCTCTTGCGAAGAGTTGACTCATTGGAAAAGACTCTAATGTTGGGAGGGATTGGGGGCAGGAGGAAAAGGGGACGACAGAGGATGAGATGGCTGGATGGCATTACCGACTTGATGGACGTGAGTTCGATTGAACTCTGGGAGTTGGTGAGGGACAGGGAGGCCTGGTGTGTTGCAATTCATGGGGTTGCAAAGAGTCCGACACAACTGAGTGACTGAACTGAACTGAATAAGCAAATGTGTAGAAAAAAATCTGACATTCATAAGAAGTGAAAATGAGGCAGTTTGCACCTCCGAGGGGAGCCTTAACCGTGAGCTAGAGAGTTCAGCATGGCTGCACTGGCTGTACAGGTTTGCAGAGCTGAGAGCTCAGTCGCGCAAGACATCACTTAATGATTGAAGAGAGCATCCCTGGAGGCCCCCCTCCCAAAGCATTGACATTTTAGGAGATGGATGGGGCTGTCTTAGCATAGAGCAGATAACAATCAGGCAGGGTCAGGTAAGGCAGAAGGCTTTGACAGCGTCTTCTTCATGCCAAGAAGTTTCAACAACTTTGATGCCAGTGCTTGATAATTATTGACTTCACATGATTATTTTCCCTCTGAAAAACAAAATTTTCTTAGCTTTTAATGAGGCTCTATGGTAAGCTATAGGATAAGATTATCATGCTGACTGCATTTTCCCTCACAAAATGAATGACTTAGTTTTTTTTCCCTAGTTAAGAAATCCAACTAATAGAAACTCAAATTCCCCAAGTTCCAAGAGAAAAAAATGACTGCAAGGTAAAAAATAGAGTCACTACTAATGGTTTGGTATGAGTATATCCCCCAGTCTTCAAGGCATATACAAACCTACATTTTAACTTGAATATAACTAAAGAAACACTGTCTTATTACCACGTTGTTTCATTCCTCAGCAGGTCATAGATCTACCTGGTTATCAATAGACTTTGATCTACCTTTTCAAGGGTTCATAATAGTCCATTGTAAGGATGTGATTTTACCAGTCTGCTACTGAGAGGGAATTTTCAGTTGTTTCCAATTTTTGGTTATTACAAAGAATGCTGGTAACTGTTTTTATCCAAAGTCATTTTGTTCTTGTCCAGGAATTTCTGAAAGATAAGTTCTTGAATGTGGACTTGCTGGGCTAGAGAATAGATTCCTTCTTCATGTTCTTAATTTTGACAAAATACCATATATGAATTTACCAACTTGCTCTGCTTTCAACAATGTAATAGAGTGCTCTTTCTCTCAAATTACCACTAATTCTGGGCATTACCAATATTTGTTTATTGGATGGTGAAAAGGAACTTAGGTTTTAATTTGCATTTGTTTAATCAGTAGTAATTTGGACTCTGCTGTGATGTGCTTAATAGCCACAATGCATTTTTTTGTGTATGAATTACATGTTTTCTAATGAGATACTTGTCTTTTACTTGGTGAATTATCAGAGCTTTTAAAATGCATTAATAATATAAGCACATTGTCATATATTTTGCTCACAATTCAATCTCTTTGGTAACAGCAGAAAATATAAATAGATATAGTTACCTAAATTCTGTGATCCTCCTAGCCCCCCAAACCCCACAGAATTTTTCATTATTGATACTGTATCAGTTTCCTAGGGATGGCATAACAAAACATCACAAACTGGGTGGCATAAAGCAATAAAAGTGTATTCTCTCTCAGTTCTGGAGCCTATAAAGCTGAAACCAAGGTGTTGGCAGGGCCATACTCCCTTGGAAGTTTCCAGGGGAGAATCCTTCCTTTCCTGTTCTAGTTTCTGGTAGCCCCAGGAATTCCTTGGCTTGTAGATATATCCTTATAATCTCTAGTTCCTTCACAAGGCATTCTTCCTCCTCTTCTGTTAAGTAGATGATGGATTAGGGCCCACTTCATCTTTTTATTTAAAAAATTTTACATTCTTTTGTAAATTCCTTTCCATTATGGTTTATCTCAGGATATTGAATATAGTTACCTGTGCTATACATTAGGACATTGTTTCAGTTCAGTTCAGTCACTCAGTCATGTCTGACTCTTTGCAACCACATGGACTGCAGCACGCTAGGCCTCCCTGTCCATCACCAACTCCAGAGTTCACTCAAACTCATGTCCATTGAGTTGGTGATGCCATTCAACCGTCTCATCCTCTCTCATCCCCTTTTCCTCCTGCCTTCAATCTTTCCCAGCATCAGGGTCTTTTCAAATGAGTCAGTTCTTGGCATCAGGTAGCGAAAGTATTAGAGTTTCAGCTTCAGCATCAGTCCTTCCAATGAATATTCAGGACTGATTTCCTTTAGGATGGACTGGTTGGATCTTCTTGCAGTCCAAAGAACTCTCAACAGTCTTCTTCAACACCACAGTTTAAAAGCATCAATTCTTTGACGCTCAGCTTTCTTTATAGTCCAACTATCATATCCATTCATGACTACTGGAAAAACCATAGCCTTGACTAGATGAACCTTTGTTGACAAAGTAATGTCTCTGCTTTTTATTATGCTGTCTATGTTAGCCATAGCCTTTCTTCCAAGGAGTAAGTGTCTTTTAATTTCATGGCTGCTGTCACCATCTGCACTGATTTTGGAGCCCCCCAAAATAAAATCTGCCACTGTTTCCACTGTTTTGCCATCTACTTACCATGAAGTGATGGGACCAGATGCCATGATCTTAGTTTTCTGACTGTTGAATTTTAAGTCAACTTTTTCACTCTCCTCTTTCACTTTCATCAAGAGGCTCTTTAGTTCTTCTTTGCTTTCTGCCATAAGGGTGGTGTCATCTGCATATCTGAGATTATTGATATTCTCCCAGAAATCTTGATTCCAGCTTGTCCTTCATCCAGCCCAGCGTTCCTCATGATGCACTCTGCATATAAGTTAAATAAGCAGGGTGACAATATACAGCCTTGATGTACTCCTTTTCCTATTTGGAACCAGTCTGTTGTTCCATGTCCAGTTCTAACTGTTGCTTCCTGATCCGCATAGATTTCTCAAGAGGCAGGTCAGGTGGTCCGGTATCCCCATCGCTTTCAGAATTTTCCACAGTTTGTTGTGATCCACTCAGCCAAAGGCTTTGGCATAGTCAATAAAACAGAAATAGATGTTTTTCTGGAACTCTCTTGCTTTTTTGATGATCCAGCGGATGTTGGCAATTTGATCTCTGGTTCCTCTGCCTTTTCTAAATCCAGCTTGAATATCTGAAAGTTCACAGTTCATGTACTGTTGAAGCCTGACCTTGTTTACGCATTGTAAATACAATAGTTTACATCTACTAACCCCAAACTTCCAGTCCATCCCTCTCCTTCCCCACTCCTCCTTGGCAATGGTAAGTCTGTTCTCTATGTCTGTTAGTCTGTTTTTTAGATAGGTTCATTTAAGCCATATTTTAGATTCCACATATAAGTGATATCATATGATATCTTTCTCTTTAGGACTTACTTTACTTAGATGATAATCTCTAGTTCCTTCCATATTGCTGCAAATGGCATCATTTCACTCTTTTTATGACTGAGTAGTATTCCATCACATATATACACTATATCTTTTTTATCTACTAATCTATCTATAGATGTTTAGGTTGCTTCCATTTCTTGGATATTGTGAATAGTGCTGCAATGAACAGAGAAGTACATGTGTCTTTTTGAATTATAGTTTTGTCCAGGTAAATGTAAGGCCCTCCTCATCTTAACTTGATTACATTTGTAGACTCTATTTCCAAATAAGATCACATTCACAGATATCAGGGGTTAGGACCTCAGCATATGTTTTGGGGGGACACGCAAGCCACAACAACCCCCATCATGAAGTGTCTGCTATCACCAACAAATTATAAATGTTTTAAGGACTGGGACTCAGTCAGCTTTGTTCATATCTAATATTTAACACAGTGTCTCATAGGTATTGGGCACTCAGTAAAGATTTCTTGAAAGAAAGTATTTGAGTTTTAGGGCTATCTTTACTTTCAGACATTAAAAAAATGCATGCAGAGAACACAAGATATAAGATTCCTTCTTTTATTTAAATTTACATATAAGAATTTACAGTGGAAATACAAACTTGAGAGGATGGGGCTGTCTGGAGAGGGAGTGGACCAGCTCTCTGGATTCACTTAAGCCAAAGTATGTGCTTCAGTTCCCTAGCATCTGCCCTGAAAATGAATCTTTGATAAAATGCAGACAAGCACCTAGAATAAAACCATTTGATTTTGTGACCAGAGTTATTTGGTTGGATTAAACTTAAAATAATACACCAGGACCTTTAAAATTCCAAATTTCTTTTTTCTTTATATAGTAAAGTATAATTGAAAATTTATTTCACAGGGCAAAGGAGCCTCACTTAGCAAATAAAGGCCAGAATTTGCTCCAGAAACTTACTTTCTAAATTACTTTTCAGACTCATTTCAAAAAATAATTTTCATTTATACAGAACTAACAGCCTCCAAATTATGCTGCAGAATTCCAACATCTAAACTTTTCTTTTTTAACTAATTCATCTCTTGTAAAGGATTTATTTAACAAAGTTAACTTTTTTAAAATCAAGAGTTTGCTCTAGGAGTTGATATATTTTATTAAATGTCTCCCTTCTCTCACCAGTATCACTAAAGCCAGGCAAATGCCAGGACAAGGTCTAGAATATTCTCTTATGTTTTACTTTACTTTAGTGGCCATAGACCCAGTTCCAAAGCCTTGGATCAGTGTTTAAAGGCCTAATGTACAGCCATAGAGATGAAGTATTTCAATTAGAGCAGAAGCAACATTTTTATCGGGTCCATTGTTATCTGTACTCACACAGATGTGATCTAAATGTAAGCTGAGCACCAAAACCATTATTCAGATATGCCTGGTGCCAGCTCCATAGAAAGATGACTCAGGTTCTAGCACATTTTCAAAGGTATAAAAGTTATGGGCCATGTGATTCATTAGGGACAATGAAGGAAGCATACAAAGGTGATTTTTTTTTTTTGCAAGTCTATAGAATTAAACTTGTACCTTCATTGGAACCTGGAAAAATTAAGCTCAAAGTGATATGCATAGGTATAGAATCAGCATAACTAAAGAACTTGTTCACTTGAGCAAGTTTGTACATACCTGCACCAATGGGCTAAATATAAATACATTCCTCTGTAATTCTTCTATCAAGATGATTGCTTCAGCAAAGCAAATAAGTGGAATCTGTGCAAGGTTTGGGCTTGACTATGTGTTACGAAATTAATGAAACATCCTCTTCTGAATGAGAAAGCATCAGTCTTCCTGTTATTGAGAAAGAATGGTGGGGAATAGATGGTTTAAAAATACTATAAAATGTCCATCCTCCATTAACACAGAGGGATAAACATTTGATTACAGGTATGGTCTTATGTACAGGGCGATAAGTGTGATTTTAAAAGGATGAATTGTCAAGGTAGAGGAGTGTTTTCTAGATACCTTAGGAGTCAAGGAAAGGCTCAGTGGCAAGAACACTGGTTGCTTGTTAGACTCTCCTGGAGGTACTTAGAAAAACAGTGATGTCTGGGCCTCATCCTAAACTAATTACAACCCAAGATGGGCACTCAGGCAGGGTATTTTTAAAGTATCCCTGGTGATTCTGATTTGCAGCTAGAGTTAAGACCTACTGGACTTTTGTGTACTCATAAAGAAAAGTTTGGTGTACACCAAAGTCCAACATGTATCTATTTAGAACATTTAAAAATTAAATATTTATTTATATCCCAGTATACTTAAACATAGGGCTTCCCAGGTGGTGCTAGAGGTAAAGAACCCACCTGCTAATGCAGGAGATGTAAGATGCAGGTTTGATCCCTAGGTCAGGAAGACCCCCTGGAGGAGGACATGGCAACTCACTCCAGTATTCTTGCCTGGAGAATCCAATGGACAGAGGAGCCTGGTGAGCTATACAGTCCATGGGGTCACAAAGAGTTGGACATGACTGAAGTGACTTAGCATGCATGATTACTTAAGCACAGACACCATTAACAGTTATTTCTATGTCAAGTATTAACTATAGATAATTCTAAAATATTTTATAAATAATCATCTTTCCCTGTTAACACTTCCAATAAATAGTAAAATGTTTAAGAGATGAAAATAGTTTTTAAAGAAGACATTTTAACTATTTTTAGGAAATTTGAAGACTGTGTCAGAGTATAAAGTTCCTTTAAGTTGTGAGATGCATAGGGCAAGTAGTGTTCTTCCTAACCTGGAGATCTTTTTAGATATTAAATATCTTCTTTCATTAAAAAAGAAAGAAAAAACTTCTCAGGCCAAAATTTAAAATTAAGGCATTTGGAAATTCATGCATATTTTCTAGATTCTCTCCCTTAATAATGTACCTTTCAAAAACCCCAACAAACATCTCTACAAGTACCTACAATTCTAGTATCCCTAGAGGAGAAATTGTTTTTCAACTAATTGTTGAGTTCCAGGGTAAATGTGTTCTTGAAAATTTCACAACTCGGCATAAAGAACTTTGAGAAGGTTGGAAGTGAGGAAGAAGAGAGACAGGGAGGAAGGTGGGGAGGGCTTGGGGGAGGAATATCAAGGCCCAGATGAGTCCCTTTGGTTATTTCCTGCTTCTGTGAGGAAGCAGGCTATCATAATTGTACTTGAGAGGTTTACTCTGTGGGCAGAGTTGAGACAAATTTTGCAATTCATAATCGTGGAACCAGAGCAGCAGTTGAGGGCCAGGGCACAGAGGTTCCAATTTTCCATTTGGTGTTTGTGAGTCTCAGTGGTAATAGAATCTGATGACAAAAGACCCTGAAAAGAGGAGCTCGCTTTCCTTGCTTTTGGCACATTAGTAACATCTGCAGACACAGAGGGGATGTTTAGAAGCATTAGAGGAATGAGACAAAGGTCACAATGAGCATGTGTTTTTTTTTTCCCATAAAGAATTTGAGAAAGTCAAGGATAACCAAAATTGAGAGGAAACCCAGATGAAGAGATGTTATCAATGATTCTGAAGAATTTCGGGAAGCACCCAATAATATGATAGTCAAAACATCAGTCACAGTGAGGGGGTAATTAGGCTGTTTAAACTTAGAATGTTCTCCAACATCACTGAGACAAAGGAGAAACAAACAAACCTGCAAATAAACCTAAAACTGAACAGCACTTAAACAAACAATCAGGCCGATATTTCTTCAGTGAAGAGTTCAGCTAGGAAAAGAACTATGTTTCTTAAGCGGCAGCTTTCATACTGTTCTAGGGCATTTTAAATCAAGTTCAATGACTGTTGTGCTACTTAAAGCTTTTTAATTCTAGCCCAAAGTATTAGGCTGAATGTTTCTCTCCTTGTTTGATGCCAAGAACAAGATGTAGGAACCAGTTAAACTGCACAGTCCATCCTTTGTCCCTGCAAACTTCAATCTGATCCAGAAAATACTTTTTAGCATCCTCCTCGCTCTTCCCTACTGTTAGGGCATCCCGAATGTATTCGATATCTTCTTTGCTGGTTAACTGGGGCATTCCTGTCATCAACATCATGGAGAACAGAATGATCAGTAGATTTGTGTGATGACGAAGGGCTAGGTAAGCCTTGACGCACACATCCTGGATAAAGGAAAAGAAAAAGCTATTAACTGTTGTTACAGTAACAAAGTAGGATAAGGACCTGCAGACTGTTTTGGAATTTACATGGCTTTCTCCTGTCCCTGTGAGAAAATCATCACAAGCAAGGCAGTCCCCTGCCTCAGATGAAAAACACTTGACAAGAACATAGACCGCGTTTACAGTCTCTGAAGCACTGTAGAGTGGTTACAAACACCTAGGGTATACTCAAAGAAAACTGACACAGAAAGTTTCATCTTATTTCTTATTCTATCTTTTTACTTCAATTTCTTTCCTAGGGAATTGAGGGTGGACATTTCTGTAGTCTCTGAAGAGGAATGAGTCAGTTTTTGAACACCATACTGGAATCAATTAAGTTTATGTAAGCATAAGTAATGTTTGCTAAGAGCTAACGGAATCCAAAGAAGAGATGGAAACGCGGTTTTTGAGATCTAGCTAGTTTTCTTCATTTCCCAATGTGTCCTATTTTAAGAAAACAGATGAATTAGCTTTTCATTGTCCGACTCTCAAAATTGTTGAATGACATTTGGAAATGTAATATGAACTCGGGATACTGAGAGAGAGAGAGTTTACTACAATGACATGGCTGCTGCCTCCTCTAAGTCTTAGAGTAGGTGACACAGGTGGTTTAAGCTCGCTTCTGAAGCAGCAGGCACGCACGCGCATGTCAAATTGTTCCAGTGTGAAGAAAAGCTACAAGGTTCCCAGTTTCACAACATGAGGACAGCCCAACCTTTATACCATAATTTGACAAAGATGGTGTGCTAAAGAAAACTGAAAGGAATAATTATGGGTTTAAATATTTTAAATAAAATACTTACTGGGTAAAGTGTTAAGAGAATAACATAGCCAACTGGGGTTTATCACAAAATTGCAAGGTAGTTCATCATAAGGTACTGGGATAAAATCCACTTTTGAGTTTTATAAAATTAACATGTAACTTAATATATAATGAACATGTAATAATGTGAAGAATTGTATGAAATTACCAGTCAAGATCATTTTGAATAATGAGTTTGGGGAAAAGAAATGCATAAAATTAGAAAACTGAAGGTAAAATCATTAGTATTTACAAATAACAATTGTCTTCTAAGAACATTGAAGGAGGGAAGAACTAAAATACTATTGAAACTAGTTTTTATTAAACTAACTTTTTATGAAATTAATAAATAGAATGCTATAAGTAGGAGCTACCAGTTAGAAAGTGAAGAGAAAAGACATGCTGTGAATGCAGTCGTGTCTGACTCTTTGCGACCCCATGGATTGTAGCCTATCAGGCTCCTTTATCCATTGGATTTCCAGGCAAGAGTACTGGAGTGGGTTGCCATTTCCTTCTCCAGGGGATCTTCCCGACCCAGGAATTGAACCCAGGTCTCCCGCATTGCGGGCAGACACTTTACCATCTGAGCCACCAGGGAAGCCTGAAAAACTAACTTTTTATGAAATTAATAAATAAAATGCTATAAGTAGGAGCTACCAGTTAGAAAGTGAAGAGAAAAGACATGCTGTGAATGACGGTAATAACCTCCCTGTGATTTCTGAGGTAAATACCTATACAAAAAACATGCAGAACTCATTTTTTAAAACTGTAAAAATTCACTGAAGCATGTAAAAGAAAACTTGAACATGTGAAGTGTCAAGGTATGTTCCTCACTGATAAAAGTGCTATTATAAAGATAAATGTTCTCAGATTAATATATAAATATAATGAAATTGAATAAAAATTCTTATTGGATATTTAAACTCAGATAAGTTTTCAAGTTTGTCTGGAATAATTAGGGCCTGAGACAACATTTTGAAGAAGTATAGTAACAAAAAACAGTGCTTGCCATTAAAGCACATTATAAGGTTATGATATTTATAATTGTGTCTATTCTGTTCCAAAAAAGATAATACATTTTGTGGAACAGTAGGGAAAGTTCAGAGATATCTAACTTTAAATATTATATATTACATAGTAAACATAAAATAAAGGCTACTTCTCAGATTAGTGGGGGAAATATCTATTATTTGGTCAATGGGTTTGGTACAATTGACTCATAATTTGGAGTGGGGGAGAAATAGTTTATTCCATATGATATATCAAAACAAATTCCAAAAGGATTAAACATTTAAATATAAGAAGGGGAGACTTCTCTGGTGGTCCAGCAGCTAAAACACCATGCTCTCAATGTGGGGGGCCTGGGTTTGATCCCTGGTCAGGGAAGTAGGTCCCACATGCTGCAACTAGAGTTTGAATGCCACAAGACTCCACATTCTACAGAAAAGATTGAAGATCCTGCATGCCACAACTAAGACCCAGCACAGTGAAATAAAAAAATATTTTTTAAAAAATTAAAATTTGAAAAAAATGTAAGAAGGGAAAATATTAATTTAAACAATCAGGAAATGAGAAAGGAAGGATGTTAAGAAGATGATTTCCAAAGTGGAATTGAAATGGAAGATGGAGAGATTTTGGAAACTTCTAATTTTTGAGGAAAAAGCTATAAACAATATTAAAAGAAGCAAAAAATGAGAAAAAATATATTTGCAACATGACAGATCACTTCTTTATTCCTAGCCTTCCCCCTCCCCCCATAGCTCTTACAAAGCAGTAAGAAAGAGACAAAGAGTTGGCTAAAAAGGTAAGCCAAGGTTACAGTAGACCATGCATGTATGCTGTTATTTCCGTCATGTCTGACTCTTCACAACATGGTCTGCAGCCCGCCAGGATCCTTTGTTCATGGGATTCTCCAGGCAAGAATACTGGAGTGGGTTGCCATGCCCTCCTCCAGGGGATCTTCCCAACCCAGGGGTTGAACCCGCATCTCTTATGTCTCCTGCCCGAGGGTTCTTTCCACTAGTGCCACCCTGGAGGACCACAGTAGGTCATACTACAAGATGTAAAGCCAGATAGTAAACATTCGAAAAAACATGCAACTTCATTAGTCCATCAAATAAATGTAACTTAAGATGAGGTGGGAACATTCACCTACCAAACTGAAAAGTCTTTTTTTTTTATTTTTAAGGATAATATCCAATGTTCTCTTTCATAAGCTGATGGTAGATGGGAATGGTTATACTTTCACTAGCAGACAACTTGCTAACATGTATCAAAAGCTTCAAAATACTTATAAATATTATAAAACTTAATTGTGATGGTTACATAATTGATACATTTGTCAAAATTCATAGAATGGTACACCTAAAAAGACTGAATTCTGTTCTCTCAATTATGTTTCAGTAAAAACTTGACTTAAAAAATGTCAGTATCTTTTTACTTGACAACTTCCAGGCTAGGAATTTACCTTAAAAATTTTTGGTTAATATTGCAGTGATTTATCTATAAGGATTTTCATTAGAACATTGTTTAATATTGTAGAAACTTGAAAGCAACCTAAATATCCTACACTTGGAGGTTGATAAGAAGGGTTTATGAAAGTTTGTGTGGCTTCATGCTCTGAAACTACTATAATGACTCTGTAGAAGGGTATATAATAAGCATGTAAAAATGAGTTAAAAAGCAGGTACACAGCAAAACATATAGTATAATCACATTTTGGTAAGTGGACACAAAATATTTACATAGGAAAAAAGAATGTAAATTTACAGGCCAAAATGTCAGTAGTGATTTTTCCTTTTGCCTTTAGAGATGGTCTTGTCTGTGTCGCCTGAATGGGGCAGTGTAACTGCGGTGATAGTGGGGGTCAGGCCTCTGTCATTCTGGATGTCGAAGCTGGACTGTGTATATATCACCCTGTCCAGATACAAAATCCCATGGACTCTTCTGGCATTTTTGAAGTCAGACAATATGTATCAAATGCCCAGCATAGAGGCTGGCCTATGAGAAGGATTCAATAAATGTTAGTTCTCTCCCTTCCCTACCTGGAGGTGAGAGCAACTCTGCGTCTCCTCTGTGCTCAGTCACCACAAAGCAGGAGACCCACAGACCCACAGCCCTGGTGGGGCTGTTCCTGCCATGGCCCAGCCATCACCCTGCCCTGGAAGCAGCCCTGGTGCATTAGCACTCTTGCATTCTTAATGACGCCACTTACAGCTGGAAATCATTGTCTTTTGCTCATCCCTAGGACCCACTGACAGCTCGCTCATCTCTTGGTAATGATACAGGCTAGAAGCAGACTTCACCCCAGGCAACAGTCTTGTTAATGTGCCAACTTGCATAATCTTCACAAGGGCGGAAATGAGGATGCCTTCTGATTTTGAAATAGATGACGTTCTGATTTTTAATCATCTTCTAGCTTTCTGTACACGGAGGGCTCTGGGCAAACCCCCTGCTCTCTGAGCCCACTGTGTGGTCAAGCTTTTTATCAGAATAATTTCGAGGAGGAAAATAAATCTAGAACCAGGTTATTATAACACCAATCCATAGATGCTCAGAAAATATTTAAGTGGCTCTGTACCTATCCACTAATCTTTGTAGCCACAGAGACACACATAAAGGGAAAAAACCATTCTGCTGCTCTCCAGAGTCCTTCTATATAAGGACTTTCTGCTGGCTTGAATTTATTTGGTTAATTCTAACTTTCACAGGCAAGGGCCACTTCTGTAAGAAAGACCACACACCCCATATTGGTAAGACACACTGTCTAAGTTCTGACGGGTGGTGCAGACATAGAGATGTAGTACAGATTTAATTATCCTTTGCTTAAAGGTGTGTGGAAGTGAAGTGAAGTGAAGTGATCAGTTGTGTCTGACTCTTTGCGACCCTATGGACTGTAGCCTACTACGCTCCTCCGTCCATGGGATTTTCCAGGCCAGAGTACTGGAGTGGGGTGCCATTGCCTTCTCTAGAGGATCTTCCTGACCCAGGGATCGAACCCAGGTCTCCCGCACTGTAGGCAGACACTTTACCGTCTGAGCCACCAGGAAAAGGTGTGTGGGGCAGTGGCTAAAAACAGAGTCACACTTCACTGCTTGGATTGAACTCTTGGCTTTATTACTGACAAGCTGTTTGTCATCAGAGAGGTTGTTTAACCTCTCTGGACCTCAGTTTCCTCATCTCAGAATCTGAATACCAGTAACAATAACCCCACACCATGCAGTTGTGGTGAGATTCAAGTGCTGTTGTAAGCGGTTGGCTATTATTATTGACAGGATGAGGTGTTGCCTGACTGAGCACACACTTCTCAATGCTGAGGAGTTCACCTTGCCATCTAGACCTGTCCAAAATATTCCTCTGACAGCAGAGACCTAGGGGTGGGGTGAGCTGGGGAGATAAGCCCCACTCCCACCAGTGTCGATGGAGAAGGTGTCTTGGTCCTGGCCCCCGAGGTGGGCAGGATGGTGGAAGCCTATGGCACCCAGCTGCATCTATAGGAGGTTCTCTAGCTAGCAGGGGCTCTGATGGACACTCGCTCCTTCCACTCAAACCCCAGGGGTTTGATTTTAGACTCAGATGAAGGATCTGTCCCAGCGTCTTGACCATGCTGTCTCAGCACAGGCCTCTGGTTTGAGCAGCTGTGAGGATGTGGCTTGGGGGAACTCAGGAGGAAGCACAGAATACAGAAATTGCTGGCTGTAGCAACAGAATTTTCCCTTGTGCCAGGACTGTGGGGCACTGACCTCAGGCATCCTCCTTCTATCCTTCTCAGCTGTCGGTTGAGGCTTTGTACTATTGAGTGGAGGAGAAGGGGGAAGGGAAGGCTCTGATTTGGAGGACTTGGTTTAAGGCACTTGTTAACAAGTGTGAGCCTGGGGAACAGTGTAACATTATTACTGTCATTGGCTGGACCACTACTCACGAATAAGTAGATTGACCCTACATAGTACATCTGCTCTTTATTTCAGAGTTGATTCAAATACCTTAACTGACAATATCCGGAACCAAAAGAAAAATTCCTTTACAGAGCTACCCTTCTTGTAAGTCTTAGGAACAAAGGAATTCATAACCATTTCAGGGTCAACACTTTGACTTGATTCATCATCAACTTATCAGTTCACTGTACTGAAAACAAAGTCCTTTCTATGCATAATCTATTAATTTTTTAACCACCAGTGAGCTATGGCTGCTTAAATGGTCCAATGACATGTGGAATAGTCCTACTTTTTCTTAAAACCAAATGCCTCCATTCTCAACTAGAAACAAAGAGGAAGTGAAATACTACTGCACACAGCCACAAGAATGAGGAAGTAACCTCAGGGCATAAAACAGAATCTCCAGAAAAAGAATTCAGTGCTGAGAAGAGAGGGGAAAATAACACTCACAAATACTCATCAACGAGAAAGAAATGCTCTCACCCTCCTAGTTTTCCAATGTGGCCTCTATCTATTAGAGGAAGGAGATAAGGGGAAAATGATATTTCATTTGAAGAGGATTTCATTTCTTTAAATAAAAATCAATCACTTGACTCAGCAATGCCTTTAGAAGTTATTTTGGCAAAACAGAGAAGGTCACTAATTAGCAGACCTAACAATGTAGGAATCTGGTAAATCTGAAAGAAGAGTGTGTCCAACTCTTTGCTGTGCATTTGCGGAGTTTTACTTAGGATTGTTGTAAGGACTTAGAAATGATTCCCAGACTAGCTCTGTCTACCAGGGGAAGGGCTGTATTGCCTTTTTCTCAAGTACTTGGCTAGGCACTCATTAGAAATCTAAAGGTTACAATTAAACTGTTCTACTTTAAATATTCTAAATAGACAGTATGTAGGGGTGTGTGCGTGTGTGTATTTGTCTTTTAGCTTTGTTCCAAAAGAGGGTTGAAGGTGGATTATTTAGATACATAAGAGTCACAATAACGTTAATTAGAAGTGGGTAGTAAAAGCAAAGGGAATAACACGGGAAATGATCCACAATGGGTTTGGAAAAGAGACTAATTTAAAACTATATATCACAAATTCTACAGACTTGCTAAGAGCAGCCTTCAAATAAATCTTCAGTCAAAAGGAAAGGTGGATCTGTTACTTCATCCGATGTTCAGAAGATTAAAAAAAAAATCTATTTGTTTAGGAAAAACACAGCTTTTCTGGAGACCAAGACCTGATAGAACTTTTGCAAGAGGATCTTTATAAGGAGTACACTTTGTAACATGGTGAATAATGTTCTCGATAATATTCTGATGGTAGACAAAACATTTCTCTAAGAGAAACTAAACACAGAGAAGGATGCCAGTTGGAAGGTTACGCTTGATAAATGTTTAGAAGAAAAGGGGTCTGATCTTAGGAATGGAGTGACATCGCATGCTGGTGGATTAATGCACAAATCCAAACCAAGGCCATCTCTCCAGTCTTGTATTCCTATCTTTTCCAGAAAAGTGATAAAATTCAGGAAAACTTATCTTAAGTTCCAGCAATTCTACAAGCCCATGCAAGCCTGTATCTGGCAGAGAAGTCACTCCAGCATTCTACCCATGGCTGATGCAAACCCTTCTCTGAGGGCATCTTTCCATGGAGAGAGTGAAGAAAGGGTGAAACTTCAGGCTTCAGACCTGGGTGGAGGAGGCTGAGCTCCACACCGTTAGTGGGCCAGGGTACAGATCCCGAGAGGATGCAGATCCTTTATCAACTAGTATGAGCAATTCAATAGATAAACTCATCTCCCTGTTGAGCTATAATAGGCCTTGATCACATTAATTTGTGATCAATCAATTGAGCTCCAAGTGGTTTCTTTGCTTGGCTCTCTACCCACCCCCTAATCCAGCCAATTCACTGCTTCAAATTGGACACAAAGTTCCCTCCTTGACTCAAATTCTGCTATACTCTCCCACATATACCTAGGTTCCCCAGACAACTATACTTTTTGTTTATAAAATATTGATACTACATAATAACTCCATGCCCTTTCTCATGTTCTTTCTGCCTGGCTGTGCCCTCCCTGCATCTGCTTGGCAAAATACAAGTGAAATCAGATCTTAAGGCCTCGGATAAAACACTTCCTTCATTGCCACACCCCTCTTCTACCCCCCAGGGCAGGAGTCATTGTTCCCTCTGCAAACCATGGGTAAAACCCTAAACCAGAGGGCTGTGTGCGCATCCCTTCTGTGGGTGCACTGGGCCGATCCTCTGCTCATGTCAGCTGGGCCCAGCAGTGCGACCGCCACACCACTAATAATCTGCCAGTGCATGATGAATGAATGCTTTCTGTGCCAAAGCCAAGTTCAGTGTGGGGCAAGACTCACTGCTTTAAAATTAGGGTGGAGACTTCCCTGGTGGTCCAGTGGTTAGGACTCCACTTTCCAATGCAGGGGGTGTGGGTTCAGTCCCTGTTTGGGAAACTAAGATCCCACATGTCACGTGGCCAAAAAGCCAAAACATACAACTGAAACAATATTGTAACAAATTCAGTAAAGATTTTAAACAAATGGTCCACGTCAAAAAAAAAAAAAAAGAAATCCTAAAAAATAATAAAATGAGGTGAATCAGGGGCCAGTCATATATAAAGAGGGTTAAACTGTAAAGGTGCAAGCCTTGCCTGGACCTCGTACAGGTCCCGAAAGGTAGTTATGTGTTGAATGGGTGTATCCTCGTGGACCGGGAGAAACAGCACCTGGTGACTCCAACAGGATGGAGCAGGAGGCTGAGAAAGCCCGGTCTGGCAGGCAACAGGTATAGACAATCAGAGGTGTAGACAAATGCAGGGGTCACCACACAAGGAAGGGAATGGGAGTCTAGGACGGGAGAGTGATGGTGAGGTGGCCTCAGTTCTCAGAGGAGTGTCGGGTGCTGGGGTCTCTGTGGTGCCCTGGTCCCTGTGGCTGGAGTCAGGGAGAGCGTGTGACTCTCCACCAAGGCAGCAGCAGGAGGGAGCATGGTCCTGGTTTTAGAGGCAAGTAAACAGGCAGGGCTAACATGTTAATAGGAAAAGCCTCAGCTTTTCCTATAATAGCCTGGGATCTGAGATAAGAGTGAGACCACAGCAGAAATGGATTTTGAATAAAAGTTCCTAGGCATTGGAGCTGGGAATCTGTGTAGCGACTTGGTGCAGGGCTGAGCCTGATGGTTGAGGAGCCTGGGGATGCCCTGGCTTGGGAACAACACCGCCTGTGGTGGCAACACAGCAGGACCTCATTTATTAATAGACTCCAGACCTCTCTCTTATCAAACCCTTCTGAAGAGTGACACCTAGGGGCGAGTGCCTTTTAAGTATGCTTATCACCACCCGTATGTGAACTGTGCATGTGAAGAGGTTATCTGACTCTCTTGACTTCTTCAGCTCCATCTGACACACATTTGCTAAGTGCCTACTGTGTGCAAAGAACATCTTCAAAATGCTTGCCTCCACAAGGCCAAGTTTCATTCTCCTTGCGAACGATATTGAATGTACACTCTAGGTCTATACTGCATGTCCTATTGGCGTGACTACTGCTCTGATGGGGGTAGGGGGTAGTCACGTTTGTGTCAGTAAGGAAATCTCTACAAATGTGATTAGGCATCAGATGACATTTACATGTCTGTATTATTTACCAAAACATTAAGTTTCATAATTAGGCTTACTTCCTCTCTGGATGTATGGTATTTAAAATGCATTGTAAACGCTTATTAACTAACATCCAGGCAATGGCAGCCTGTGAATCTGTGCCTGTCGCCACTTCATAAACTCACTAAATACAATGAATTGTGGGGAAGGAAGAAACCTGAGAGGTTCCCTAGTCTCATCTAACTTTTCCTGGGGCAGAAATTGCTCCTCTACCAACTGGTACCACGTGCAGGATGCAGGTCAGACGTGGTCCTGTTGTGATGGATCCTCCGAAGGCAACAGGCAGGGGGCTGTGGCTGGAATAACACCAAGGACCTCATCTAGAAGGGCAGTGAAGGATGTTCTAGGGAGGAGGCCTGAGCATGGGGCAGCTGAACTAGGTGGAAAAGCAGAGGAAGGTCTTCTGGACCCGGTGAGAGAAGGCAGGTGAGAGCCGTAGGGTAAGGCTGGAGGGGGGCAGGGTCTCTGAGGAACAGCGTCTGGCAGGGCAAGCTTAGATGTTCAGATGTAATTCAAAATGAGATGAGAAGCCACTAAACAGTTTAAGGAAAGGGAGTAACACTGTGTCTGGTTCTTAGGTTCAGTTTTTAACCAAATTTTGATTCATTTGGTCTTGAAGGTGATAGCGGTTGAAATGGGATTAGAAGTCAGATCCAAACTCAACTGCAGCCTTTTTCCAATTACAATGTTCTCTCCTCATTCTTTTCCTAATCCAAATGACAAAAGAGAAGTAAAAAGTTTGAAATATTTAAAGCTACAATGATACCATTGATGAAAGAGCTTGTTTAGGTAAAAGACAAAATGCTTAATAGAATAAGGGAAACAATAGAAAGTTGAAATGCCAGGCTAGAAGTACAGGCTAGAATAAAGATTGCTGGGAGAAATATCAATAACCTCAGATATGCAGATGACACCACTCTTATGGCAGAAAGTGAAGAGGAACTAAAGAGCCTCTTGATGAAAGTGAAAGAGGAGAGTAAAAAAGCTGGCATAAAACTCAACATTCAAAAAACTAAGGTCATGGCATCTGATCCCATCACTTCATGACAAATAGATGGGGAACCAATGGAAACAGCGAGAGTCTTTATTTTCTTGGGCTCCAAAATCACTGCAGATGGTGACTGCAGCCATGAAATTAAAAGACACTTGCTCCTTGGAAGAAAAGCTATGGCTAACCTAGACAGCATATTAAAAAGTAGAGACATTACTTTGCAAACAAAGGTCTGTCTAGTCAAAGCTAGGATTTTTCCAGTGGTCATGTATGGATGTGAGAGTTGGACCACAAAGAAGGCTGAGCACCGAAGAATTGATGCTTTTGAACTGTGGTGTTGGAGAAGACTCTTGGGAGTCCCTTGGACTGCAAGGAGATCAAATCAGTCAATCCTGAAGGAGATCAATCCTGAATATTCATTGGAAGGACTGATGCTGAAGCTGAAGCGCCAATACTTTGGCGACCTGATGCGAAGAGCTGACTCATTGGGAAAAAACTCTGATGCTAGGAAAGATTGAAGGCAGGAGAAGGTGATGACAGAGGATGAGATAGTTGGATGGCATCACCAACGCAATGGACTTGAGTTTGAGCAAGCTTCAGAAGATGGTGATGGACAGGGAAGCCTGGCATGCTGGAGTCCATGGGGTGGCAAAGAGTCAGACATGACTGAGTGACTGAACAACAACATCAACTAAAATGTTGGCAGTGTTTTTTTTGGAAGGTGGGATAGTGGGCAGCATTTTATATCCTGATATTTTTAATATTTTATTGGTTTTTGTTTTTTTTTAAGGAAACATTTACTACTTTTAAAATTTAGGGGATTTCCCTGGTGGTCCACTGGTTAAGACTCCACGCTTCCAGTGCAGGGGGCGTGGGTTCCATCCTGGGTTGGAGAACTAGGATCTCATATGCTACGTGATGGGACCAAAAAACAAAATTAAAATTTAGGAAAAAACCCTGCATTCTTACATAAAGTAAATGGAAGCCAAATTTCATTTTCCAGTGATATCAATGTATTTTTTTGGGAGTATGTTCTATAATTGTTCAGGGACATTTCAAACAAAATGACCCTTAAATATACCACCAGTGGGAAAACCATTGTTTTGTTTTGTTTTTTTTTTAAATCTCTTTAGTAAGGGAGAGTTATTTCCCCCCATGCAGAGAATTTATTGATCAAAATCATCATCATTGCAACATATCTGTTTAGCACCCTGTGTGTAGGGTGCTACTGGAAGCAAACAGATGATCTTGGGTTCAAGCAGTGGGCCTTGGTGTGTCTTATTACAGCTTGTTCCTGAACTCTGCCCTATTCTAGAAATGACTCATGAATCTGGTCCTAGGTTCGACCAGCTACATCGGAAAGGAGAGGGGGTGGGACAGAGCCACACTTTCCTCTTTCAGTTCCCCTGACTCCAGTCCTCTCATCACAAACTCAGTAGGCTTTTCCGTCTTGGTGGAGCAGGCTCCCCTCACCCTTGACAAAAATGGGTCAGCTCTTTAAGATGATTCAAATGTGCTGCGTGCATTCATGAACCTTATCAATTCAAATTTAGTGGTTCGCTGGAACCAAGGACACCTTTCCTTCAAAGAATAAATATATACAACGCTTCCTACCCAACCTAGAAATGGCAGCTTTGTCATACAAGATCCTTGGATGTTCTTTAGAGAGTTGGAAGATGCTCCCCTCCCCTGACCTTGCAGGACTTCATCTCAAAAAGGAGCACAAGGTGAGAAACAGAAAATATTCTAGAAGGCTTAATAGTATGTAAACACACACACACACACATGAACACAACTGTCAGCAGGTCTGAGTCAAATGATGAAAAAACTTGCTGCTCATCTTTGTCAAGCTGGAAATTTTAGAAATTCTGCATATGTAACATTGTATATATACATGTATAATGTGTGTTTAGCCGTTTTCCTCTTGAGAGTGAGGAGAGGAAAAGGTGGGGAGACCAGCAGAGAAGAGGGCAGGCTGGGCAGGCAGAACAAGCAGAGCTCAGACCCCTACTTGCTCCTTAACAGGAACAGTGCTATTTTTCATGTTTTCTATATTATAGTGCTGCTGAGATCTCATTTCACAGAGGGCTTCTCATCCTAAAAGTGTTCAAAGTTTGAAGAGCTGCTGTTATATATGTGACAATGGAGGTCTTGTTCATTGAGTTCCTGCTGTACTCTGGGTCCTGAACCAAGCATTCTACATATTTCATGTAAATAATCCCTAAAAACCCTACTTGAGGTGGGTCTTAGAGTTTCCACCCCACAGAGGAGGAAACCGAGGTTTTGAAAGGATAGGTAATTCGTAGGTTTTAAGCAGCAGAGCCAAGATGCACACTAACGTTGGTCTGCTCCAAAGCCCATTCTTTCAACTACAATGCCATGCTGATCTGTTTAAGGTTCATTTACAGGCACTTAAAGAGTATAAAGCGTCTGCCTACAATGCCGGAGATCCGGATTCAATCCCTGGGTTGGGAAGATCTCCTGGAGAAGGAAATGGTAACCCACTCCAGTATTCTTGCCTGGAAAATCCCATGGACGGAAAAGCCTGGTAGGCTACAGTCCATGGGGTCGCAAAGAGTCGGACACGACTGAGCGACTTCACTTCACTTATAGAGTATGCCAGTACTGTAAAACAGTCATAGATAAATACAATAAAATTGACAAAGGTATGTTTTTGGCAGTACACATGCCCCTAGAATGTTGCTTTAATGAAAGCAGTTCTAATGGCTCAAAAACAAGCTTTCAGTCACAGAGGATGTAGAAATGCTTCTAGACTGAAGGGACAGACTCCCTGCAAAGAATTGCTGCTTTGGGAGGAAGCTGTCCGGACAGGGAGTGAGCCTGTTTGTGGCCTCCCCAAACCCCAAGTCTTTTCATTAAAGAATATTTTGAAACTTAAAAATGACAACAAGGAAGACTAAAGGGGAAGGATTGCTGGGATTGGTGGGGTGATATAGGCACTATAGGATGGGAATTTTGTCAACAATAGTTCAGATGAGCAGTCATTTTAGGGACAACCCTTGGCCAGAAGGAAGAGAATATACATAGAGAAATACGGAGAGACTGTTGTGAGGTCAAGATCCTCGTGTCTGTCTGTTTAAATGGCACTATTGCTGCTGTGTTTGTTAAAAGCAGATGAACCCCATCTCCAAAAGATGAGAAATGAGTATTTATTATTTGTTGCTATTGTTTAGTTTCTAAGTCATGTCCAACTTTTTTGCTGCCCCATGGACTCTAGCCTGCCAGGCTCCTCTGTGCATGAAATTCTCCAGGCAAGAAAACTAGAGTGGGTTGCCATTTCCTCCTCTAGGGGATCTTCCCATCCCAGGGATCGAACCAGCAGCTCCCGCACTGCAGGTGGGTTCTTTACCGCTGAGCCACCTGGGAAGCCCTAAATGAGTATTCCCCCCCACCACGCCCCTCCTGCTTTAAATTAAATAGTAAAACTCTTTCAGGTTGTGTGTGTTTGTATAACCATTTTTCTCTTCCAGAAAGCTGTCACAATACGTAATTTTTTTTTAACCTTAAAGAAAAACAGGACTGAAATGTGTCAAATCCCTGGAAACAGTCTGCATCCCAGTTGAGTTTACACAGAAAAACACTAGTCCTAAGACCATCTGGCCACAGAGATCTCAGTTTCTCTGACAACACCCCTGGTGCTATGGAAGGGGAAGTCCGGTAACCACCACATCGAAAATCAGCCAGGAGAACAAACAAGCACAGGCAGGTTTCAAAACAATACATTCCAGTTCCTGTTCCCCTGAATGCCAAGGCCCATGTCATCTCCCAAGGTTAATATGAGCCTCAAGAGGACACTCAGAAAAGAGAGTCAGTCCTGAAATGCTGGATGCCAATCAAACCATGTTTCAAAGGTGTTAAGGAGAAGGCTGTTTAAAGGGAGCTGGAGACCAACATGCTTATAAAGTAATCACTTGTTGCCTCTGCTGGTCTGGTTTGTGTTTTGATGGCTTTAAAATAGGTGTATTACAATAGTCATGACAACTTTTCTGAGTTCATTCACAGTTATTAAATGTGAAAGAGCAAACATTTTGCTCCTCAGGTATGCAAAATACTATTTGATAGTCAAAAGTGGATGTAGACCAGGAAGGAATAAAAGAGAAAGTCAAATGTGGACACCCTTAGAGAGATGGGAGACCCACAGAGGAGCGGGTGGACAGGTGAGCGGGACAACCCAAAGCTCTTGGGACAATATATAATAGAGCTGACAAGGTTTCCAATGAGAGAAGGGACCTTCCTTTACAGAAAGAGACAAGCAAGAATTCCTTGTGTTATTAATAGTAACTGATAAATACACACCTGGAGCAAAAATCAAGAGAAGCTCACCATCATTGGTGAGTCCTGAAAAGACATGTAAAAGCTGGATCTTCTAGGCAGCATCTTGATTAGGTAAATATTCAAAGGCTAAACCTGCCTGCCAGGAGTTCTTCCTAAAAGCCCTCTCTTCAGGGCCACATCATCCTGCTATATATCAATGGGACTATACTAACCAGTCCCATTGATGATGGAATACTCCTACTTGCTGTTTGGTTTTAGGAGGGGGTGACTGAGAAGCATTATTTTGCACTTGGGGAAGGGACAGAAGAGACTGGGAGGCGGTTGGGCGTGGGGGGCCGGGGGAGTCACGTGAGAAGCGGGTGGGCAGAGGCAAGAGGAGACTCAGGGCAAAGTGAGAGGTGAGGGCTGCAGCACCATCTGGTTGGTGTTCCCAGCAGGCAGTCAAGAGGGAAGCAATTACCTGAAATTTCTGGAAGTGTAGACTTGTCTTCTTTCCAGAAGTCCCCATCACAAACAGGAAGTCTGGAGTTAGCACGAATGGCACTCTCTCTTTATTAATGCCCAGGAAACTTTTATAATTCCCAAGAATGTGCCCAAAGTCAATATGAAATAGATTTCCTTAAGAGAAGGAAATGTCTGACGTCATTATACCAGCAACGGCACTTGCAAACAACACACTGGTCTGTTCATTTCTTGACATATTTTGCAGTTGACTGAAAATGAGCTATCTTGGGTGTGAGAGCTATTTTTACTCTGCTTGTGATATATTTTGTCTTAGCAGGTGTGTGCCCTAAGTAGCCACAAAGCACTCTTTGAAACATGCATAGTTTTGATATCCTTCTGATGCTCTTTAAATGACAGCCAAATACCATTTAAAAAATTCTCATCTCAGAACTATTCTTACAAATATAAATCCAAACTCTCTGGCGTATATATGTCATCGTTATGCCCAAGAGTCTCTTACTCCCTTTATGGAACTCAGGAGAGACACATGTCTCACTCTTACCAATAAAACATTTGATTTCCTTTGGGTCAGTTTCTACCACTGTCACCATCACAACTCCCTTCATCTCTTTTCATTTATTCAGTCCTCTGTCATCTGAATGGTCCATAAGTGCATTATCTCTTGATTCCTAAAGATAATCAGCAATTTACCCCAATACGGTGTTGTTGTTTTTTTCTTTTTCCCCAGGCTTCACTCTTAAATTGGGGCTTCCCTGGTGGCTCAGATGGTAAAGAATCAAATTTCTTAGAGAAAAATGTCATGGCATGCCATCAACACTGACCACTGTTAGACAGTGAACCAGAAAGGACGGATAAGTTAGGAAGGTGCAGCATTTTAGATTTAAGGGCACCAGTGACTTTAAAAACATCTTATTTATTTGATTGAGCAGCATGTGGTTTCTTAGTCCCTCTACATGGGATCAAACCTGTGCTCTCTGCATTGGAAGAATGGAGTCCAACCACTGGACCCCGAGCAAAGTCCCTTACTGGTGACTTTTTTGTTGCTTCTCTGTACCATCTGACATTGTTGATCATATCCACCTTCCTAGCTTTCCAGCTACTGTCCAGCTTGTCCTTCTGAAGTCTCCTTTCCTATATCTTCTTCCATTACTCAGTCCTGGGTCCCCCCCCCAGGGTGATCACAGCCTCTGTGTCCCTACACAATAATGACTTCTAGATCTGTGCTCCAACCTTGACTTCCATTTAAAAATTACTCTGTGCTGGGTGGGGGAGGGGAGGTGGGTAGGGTGAGGCTGGGAAGTTAGTATTTAATGAGTTCCCATTAGGTAAGACTGAAGGTAATACTCCAGTGTTCTTGCCTGGAGTATCCCAGGGACAGGGGAGCCTGGTGGGCTGCCGTCTATGGGGTCACACAGAGTCGGACATGACTGAAGTGACTTAGCAGCAGCAGCATTAGGTAAGATGAAAAAGTTTTGGAGATGGATGGTGGTGATGGTTGTACAACAATGTGAGTGCAGTGAATGCCACCAAAATAGACACTTAAAACTGGTTAAAATGGTAAACTTTGTGTTAGGCATATTTTACCATAATCAGAAAACATTACTCTATAATAAACAAAACTCACCTGTCTCTGAGATCATAATATTGTCATTGTGTCTGTCGCCTATCCCAAGAACAAAGGTTGCCACACAGTAGCCAGCACAGGAATAAACAAATCTCTCCACTGCTGCCTGAAACTGATTAAAATGCATCTGAATATTAGTTGCATTCTTACTGCAAACAGCAGCATGAATCTATTACAAAGGACTCCCCAAAAGATGCCATTCTGGGAATCATTTTCAGGGAGCAAGTCAGTGGTGCCTGGTTTCATTGAAGTTTCATCTTTGAGGTGCCAACTTTCTCCATTGCTCTCCTTACATTCTAGGTGAAGATACAGTGACTCAGCACGAAAAGGAAACAATAGTCAAAGGACAACAGTAATATAATCAAAGGGCTCACTGCCTCTCCATGCATCACTTGCCAACGACAATCCAGACCCCATAATGGTTCCTCCTTTGTTGGTGAACATATGTTTTGCTTGTGACCACTTAAAGTATGCATGGGTTCACAAATCCACACGTATAGCAGACTAATAAATGCTACTAATTATATTCCCTTCCCCAAAAGGCTGCTACCCATGCAAACGAGAAGTGCTAATCCTGTACAGCAGAATTTTAACCAGCAGCCAAGCAGCCTAACCACACAGCTTGTGGACTCGCACATGTACTTCTGAGGAATGGAAGTAGCATTTTCAACATCCCTAATTTACCATTTAGATTAGGGTGCAGGGGTAAATTGCAAATTACTTTTTATGATCTGGAGTGTTTCCAGATCAGAAGGAGTTTGTCTGTGTTAACTAAATTGTTCTGCTGAATGACAAAAATAGATGGTCTGAAAAGATGCTAACAAATTATGTCCCAGAACCAAATTTTATGCAAAGCAGGCCTGAAAATCAAAAGAGAAGCAAATGCTCAGTGGAGTCTGAACGAGCACCTCTGTTTTGCACAGATCTACTATGTCAGCAGCATTTAAACCCCCATGAGCTCAGGGGGAAAGTGTTCCATAGTGTGTTAGGAGGCATGGCAATGCAGACCCTTTGAAAACGTGTCATTAGACTGCTCACAATTTCTCAGGAGCCTTTGGAGTGGGGAGAAGCAGGAGCTCACCTTTTCTTCAATAGGGCATTTTTCTTTGAGCCAGTGACTCAGCACTTCATCTTTAAAGGCTCCCGTGTTGCCCACTGTGCTTTGCTGAATTTTGGCGATCGTTGTGGCATCTTTCACAATCTCAATCATTCCTGTGGGAAGATGCACAGATCTGATGTGAACTGGAGCCAAGCACCGGACCCAGAGGAGGAATGGCTGTGTCTTTGTTCAGTGGAGGGTAGAGAGCTTTCTCAACCAGAAGGTTATTTTCCAGGTTCGTGCTGGTGGTTTCCTTATGAGGAAGAGAAAGAAAAGGAGGCGGATAGGGAAGTTGTGTGGGACCTGCTTTCAGTATCCATGAATGAAAAGAGGAAAGGGCTGGTTTTTGATAAGCAAAACCATTAATATGCCAAGCACATCTTTCTTCACTTGGTAACCTGTTCCTTTTTCTTTTTAAAATTCCAGAGTCAAATGGGAAGGCTGTTCTCTACTTCTCAAATTGGAAACTGAAATAAAAATTTGTTTAATTGAAATTAAAATGTGAAATGTCTACAAAAGCACCTAAGAGGAAAGTACATAATAGCTTTGATAATGTGGAGTCAGGCTCGTAAAACAAGTGGCAGATCTTTCCATCTACTTTTGAATGTTTTTTGTGAGAGAGTTTACTGTGCAATGAAAAGAGTGAAAGTTTAGAGGAGGGAACAAGTTCTTGTTAAAATCATTTCCATATGTAGTCACAAGGAATTCAATCATGCATTCATGTATTTTCAACACGTCCATACTAAACTGAGAGTCACATTCACTAGCCTTGGGATATCTTCTTCCTTTTACATGGATTATGATTGTAATTTTTCATTTATTAAAAGCCTACACTGAAGGGATGACGGTCTTTAAAAATTCTGGGGGGACCATGTGGTATGCAGAATCTTAGTTTCCCAACCAGAGATTGAACTCATGCCCCCGAAATGGGAGTCTTAACCACTGAACCACCAGGGATGTCCCCTGGGACGATGGCCTTTCAAATGAGCTGAGCAGTCTATTCATCTCCCGAGGTCCCCACATACCTATTTTGTCACCAGTTGAAATGCAACCATATGGCAGGAGGCACAGATCCAAAGATTCAGTCTCCCAAATGGACTCCATGATTCGTAGAATCTGGGCATCAAAACACAAAAACTTTTCTCTTACAAATATGTATTTCTCTTCTCCATTAAAAATGACAACAATCTTTTCTGGTAACACAAAATATTGAAGTGAATGTAAAATATATAAGTAATGAATGTACTTTTATTTGTCAACCTGGTACTCTAATGTTTCCCTTCCTTGGGAGCCTCAGTTTTGGCTCCAGAGTGGTACTTTGGAGAAGAGGAAAGTTGGATTTCTTTGGGGGTAGGTTTTAGCCATGATTCATCTATTATTCTTAGTTATGTATATTTTCCATAATAAATATAAGTCCCATTCTAGCATCTTTACACATTTTTATCCATAAGGCACTCTTGGGCTCCAACCAGGGCAACAGTGACAATGACAATGATGACACCTGACATTCACTGAGACTGTTTTATGTTGATCCTTTGCATTAACCCTCTAGTGTGGGTATGATTATTATTCCCATTCTTTTCCAGATTCGTTTCCATTATAGTTATTACAAGATACTGAGTAGAGTTCCCTGTACTATACAATATGTCCTTGTTTCTCTATTTTATATGTAGTAGTGTGTGTATCTGTTAATTCCAAACTCCTACCTTATCCCCCTCACCCTTTCCCCTTTGGTAACCATAGTTTTGCTTTCTATATCTGTGAGTCTGTTTTATAAATAAGTTCATTTGTACCATAGTTTTGATTCCATGGCTTGCCTATTTTAAATCAACTACATGACATATTAGAAATTATGTTACTTCTACAGTATTGAACAACTAGGGTACAGTAAATATTACTTTACAAATCTGCAAAGCTAAAATGTATGTTTAAAAATATGAAAATGATCAACATTGATACCTTCGTCATCCACCTTCTGTTCTAAAAATCTGTTCACTCTTGTTATGTAAACTGCATGAATTCTCCAATCATCTCCCTGTTCATCTTCTCCCTCCATCCTGTCAGATCATTCACTTGAATTTGTGTATGTGGATATATACCAAAGGTGATGTATGTAAGGAGAACATCTGTGAGTGTATGTTGTTCGTTGTTCAGTCGCGAAGTCGTGTCCAACTCTTTGTAACCCCATGGACTGCAGCTAGTCTTTCTGTTCTTTACTGTCTCCTGGAGTTTGCTCAAATTCATGTCCATTGAGTGTGTAATGAATGAATGTGAATGAATCAATGAATGTGAATAAAGTGGATGCTTGGGGGTCAATGTATTTCTATTCCACGTTACCACACTAGGAATGGGGTGTATAGAAAAGCAGTCAGGTGCGGGATGTGTTTCAGCTTATTTGGGAATGCTGCATATGCATCTCTTCAGGAGTGGACAGAACCATGAGGCTCACTAGATTCATATCTAATGGTCTGTGGCCATACTCCCCCCCATGAAAACTCTATTATGGTATCCTTGATCACTGTTCATTATACAAAATAGGAGAATGGAACAGGGTCAGTAGAAGGTATTTTTTTTTTTTACAACTAGTACAGACTTCTTGTTTTGAACAGCTGAAAAAAAAATCCTTAGCAGCAGTATACCTGTAGAATAAGCA
The DNA here is from genome assembly GCF_019923935.1 of Bubalus bubalis. NCBI lineage: Eukaryota > Metazoa > Chordata > Mammalia > Artiodactyla > Bovidae > Bubalus > Bubalus bubalis. Next base: position 47,586,450 of record NC_059164.1, on the reverse strand, counting down.
TGTCTTGGCGTAGATCATCACCGTGTTTAAAGATAATTCCAATTGTTTCATTTGATAGAGCTGTAGGGTCAGCACATTTAAACTCAAGCCACAGAGGTTTTTTCTTAGAGGCCATCACTTTACATTTTTCAATCTGTAAGAAAACAGCCACGTGTTTCCTACACACAATTGAAAACACATTGTGGAGACATACATCTTCTTGCAAAGCATCACTATAAACACCTAGGAAAAAGTTTTCAGTTGAAGGATTTTAGTGATTTGGGTAAAAATGTGCATGGCATTTTCACCAAATCCAAAAATGCTAGTGAAAGCAATTCACAATGCTTAAAACGCTTCTCAAAGTGTGTTCCCAGGAAACCCAAGCATCTGTGGAGTGCCTAAGAGGCATGGCATATCCTATCTTCTGATATTCCACTCTCATAGGACTCTTGTACTTTTATGTTCCCTCTAACACAGGGCAATTTGGCCGTTATTTGTTTATATATTTGGCCTCATTCTAAGAATTAATTTGAAAAAAGAGTTCTGTTGCTACCATAGTGTCTAAACATGGTTGTTGCAAAATTAGATGCAATCTAATTCTAGGCCAAATCTAATAAGATGAAATTTAACAGCAATAAATGAAACTCTTGCACTCAGATATTATACAATGCCTTTCTCCTCCAAAAAGCCTACATAACATCGAAATGAATTCAAGGTGGGAGCAAGGTGATTTAGCAGCCACTCTTTCCAAATAGAAAATCTTAGGAGTTTTAGCCAACAGTGAATTCATTATGGATCAAAAATGTGATCTTAAAAAAACCCAAATGATATGAAGCTGTATTACTATATCATTATTCCTACCAAGTTCTAGGGCTTCCCCAGTGGCTCAGCAGTAAAGAATTCACCTGCAATGCAGGAGATGCAGATTTGATCCCTGGGTGGGGAAGATCCCTTGGAGGAGGGCATGGCAACCCACTCCCCTATTCTTGCCAGGAAAAGCCCATGGACAGAGGAGCCTGGCAAAGAGTCAGATAGGACTGAAGTGACTGAGCATGCACCCATTTCTAACTTCAAAAAGACAGTAGGTAGTGTATGCTTTTGCTAAAGAGCCAGCTTACTGCTAATTGTTATAAAATTAAACATGGATTAAAGACTTAAATATGAGAATTAAAACTTTAGGGAAAAAACTTGGCATACTGAATTAGGAGGTGTTTCTCCACTTTGGCACCACTAAAATTTTGGACTGGATAATTTTTTATTTGTGGGGGGTGGGGGAGGCTGTCCTGTGTATTGTAGGATATTTAGCAGCATCTCTGGTCTCTGCCCACTGGATGCTGGTAGCATGGTCCCAGTTGGAACAATCAAAAATGTCTCCAGACATTACCAAACATCCTTTGGTGGAGGAGGTGGGGGTTCACCCCTGGTTGAAAATCACTGGATGAAGCAAATATTTCTTAGGACAAAAAATGTGTGAACCATAAAAGAAAAAATGATAAATTGAACTTAATCAGAATTAAAATCTTCTGCTCTTGGAAATACATTAATAAGAAAATGAAAAAGTAATCCATAGACTGGGAGAAAATATTTGTAAACTACATACCTGATAAAGGATTTATATCCAGAATATATAAATAACTTGTAAATAAGAATAAAACGGTAGCCCAAATTAAAAATGATTGGAAGATATGAAAAGAAGCTTTTCAAAAAAAATGAAGAATAAATACATGATAAGATGCTCAACATCATTAGGGAATGATGAAACTAAATAAAACTAAAAATAACAGTGAAGTACTACTTCATACCCATTTGAATGGCTAAAATTAAAAAGATTGATTATAACAAAAAGTACATATTGTATGATTCCACTTTGTGACATTCTAGAAGGGGCAAAATTTCATGATGGAAAACAGATCTGTTATCCAGGATGGAGTACGGAAGGAGGACAGGACTAATCACAGAGGGATACAAAAGAATTTTTTCTACAAATTTCTATTAAAATATTCTCTGTCTTGATTTTGTGATGGTTCAGTTCGGTTCAGTCGCTCAGTCATGTCTGACTCTTTGTGACCCCATGGACTGCAGCATTCTAGGCTTCACTGTCCTTCACCAATATCCAGAGCTTGCTCAAACTCATGTCCATTGAGTTGGTGATACCATCCAACCATCTTGTTCCTCTGTCATCCCCTTCTCCTCCTGCCTTCAATATTTCTCAACATGAGGGTCTTTTCTAACCAGTCAGCTCTTCACATCAGGTGGCCAAAATAATTGGAAGTGGTGGTGATGGTTATGTGGTTGTGTACATTTGGCAAAGCTCACTGAACTGTAAACTTGCAATGGATACATTTTATTGTATACAAATGGTTCCTCAAGAAAGCTGACTTAAAATGGATGGGAGATTGCCCAGTGCTGAGGTTCCTAGTATCTAGCTGTTGAGGAACGGCTTGACAGAAGCCCATCCAGGGACTTTCCAGCTTCCCTGTCTCTCTGTAAATGTCAGCTTTTATCCACTAAGGCCTGATGAAGCAGGCAGAGACATTGTCAAGACATATCAAGATGATACCTACCACCAGTGCGCCTGCCTTCAGTCCAGGGTCATATGGAACTCTAAAGCTTTGGGGGAGATTCAAATTCTGCAGGATTTCAAGCTTTTGCTTTAGTTGGAAAATAACTGTAATTGTCAAAAGCACACAAGAGTTATATGAGTGCAAGAAATTACCAATATCACCTACAACATTTCCTGAAGTCACACATATTCACAACATTCTATACATTTGGTAAGGTGAAGAATAGGAGAAAAGGGAGTAGGTTTCTGTCCTTGAGGAACTAACCTTTCAGGGTGACAGGCTTACTGAGAGCAAAAAACTATGCACACACGTTGCAACAGGGGACAGAAACTGTCCAACAGTTGGACAGAAATGGCATACCCAGACAGGTACAGAAGGAGGCTTTATGAATAATGCTAGGGAATTACTATAGTTTTCTTTCCAACATATGAAACTTTAAACTGCCATCTGATTTAGGAAACATATCTGAAGACCATATTAAATGGAATTTGGTTAGGGTTTGGTAAATTCTTTTCAAAAGAGGAAGTTAGGTTGTATGGAAATAATATGACAACCTCAAAATTCTAAAGGCAAATATATAAATGGAAAATTACTGCCTGGGTAACAGACTGGAGGTTAGTATAAATTTTCCCCTTTCTTTCTTACAACAACAAAAAAGTGAAGATTATTATCACCATTATTTTTAGGAGAGAGCATTATTGGTATATTGGAAAAGAATCAAAGGGAAAAATGGAAAATCAAAATATTCAAAAGCTTAAAATTGGTTGAGTATGTTAGTGAGGGTCCATTACGAGCTATAATGCTGAATCTAGGTATACAAGCATGATAAGAGATAATTCCTAGCTCAAGGTTCATACAGCTCAATAGACCAGAAAAATGTGTTAATAGCTTTAATTTAATGTAATATCAACCAAAACCAATGGGAATATAGATGAAGAGTGATTCATTTAGAATTTCTTAGAGATAAGACAACCCTGGAACATAAAGGGGGTGATATATATTTTTTATAAGAAGCACATATATAAATAAATATATATACATCTTACAACCTATGATGTATACATATACATATATATTAAAAAATTGAAAAAATTCTCAATAATTCATTACTTTGAAAGAGTGAAGATTTGAAAATTATATGCATGTTTTGAAAGATGGGGCAGAAAGGGTAAATATTTGGAAATAACTAATCTTTGTGTGTGCGTACGTGCACAGTTGCTCTTTAAAAATACATCTTACATCTGCATAATGCAGTTTTAATTTTTCAAAGAGTTTAACATCTATTATCATACATTCATCATTAGAATATAAATGTAATTTCAAAACTTATTAACTTGTAAAGGGAGAACTTGATATTTGCTTACTGAAGAAAGACAGAAAACTTAAAAATGTATTCTTGGCTACCCTGAGGAAGGTGTGACTTGCCTTCCAGAAGAAGAAGGATCCCAGGGATGATATTTGGAGACAAATGCATTTGGAAAGAGCACCAAGAAAATCGAGCCACCCGTACCTTGGGAGCTGACATCATACTTTTCGGCAGAGAGTGATTTAATATCAATGGTGACTTTTTGTAACATGTCGATTACTTGGACTTGTTGAGTGAAGTCCCGTAGCATGGCCGTGCCACAGCCCCTCAGGTAGGCCTCCAGGATCACTGCAAACCTCTGCTGATAGTGTCTCGACTGGGCAATCTCACTTCTCAAGAACCAAAACAAGAAGTGACCAATTCTTTTGTTCTGAGGGTGGAAACAAGAAGGTTAAAATTATTATGACTAATGCTCCAGATCTATCAGTCAATTCTCGACAACCTTTTAAATGTCATGCTCTTATCAAAATGGAGGTACTTACTCTTAAACCACGCTTCAGCAGAAATCTGGCAAGGGCACTGTCATGGTATGGTTCAAATTTCACAGCCTAAGGAAAGAACACATTGGCATTTGTAGGACTGCATTCTCCATTGGTTAATCAGGAAACAGGAAATGGAGAAAAATTGGTCTCTGCCTTAGTGGGTTTGTGTGGATAGGAGGATGAGAATCTGACCAATCATTTAAGTTCAGCCTTTTCTCTTCAAGGACACTTTGGGCCAGAGTGAACCACTTGCTTAAGGACCAGGATTAGAAGCCAGAACTCTTGACTCACAATAATGTGCTTTCGATAACTTTAAAAATGAAGAGGTGAGGGCTTTTGTTCCCATGAAGGGCTTACCTGATTTTTATTGGAAGGATAGAAAAGAGAAAGATGGAGACAAATCTATAAAAGTGGAAGGAACAAAGGTTGTTGGGAAGAAAATAGACAGTGGGGATATTGTATACTTGGGGAGAAAAATATCTGTTAGATATAAAGATCCTAAAAATTGTGTAGCTCCTCTTCTGCTCAAGATATGTGCTTGGCATCTCACTAGCAAGTCAGTGAACTGCCTCTCAGGTTCTTACTGCAACAGACTAATCATCACTCCCTTCTCTGATTCAGAGTATACAGGGGTTTTTTTGCCTGAAAATCTCTTCTTTTATCTGCTTCCTCAGGTTTAGCAGTGTTTAGTAGTTTTCGCATCACTTGGCTAATATGGAGATATTTACATAGGTGGCAGCCCTATGGCTGAAAAAAGAAAAGAACAAATTAAAAGTAAAAAAAAAAAAAAAAATAGGGTCCAGGTAGGTGGCTGCCCCAGACTCTGCCACACACCACCCCCAACCTCAACTGCTTCCCCAGGGCAGCCTGGGCAATTTAAAAATAAAATGTAGGGGCTTCCCTGATGGTCTAATGGTTAAGACTCCGTGCTTCCAATTCAGAGGTCCGAGTTCATCCTTAATGGGGTAACTAAGATCCCACATGCTACTCAGCCAAAAAAAAAAAAACCCTGAAAAATAATTAAATTCTAATGGGTGCATGGATATTTATTACATCATTTTCTGTACGTATGCAATAGATCATAATTTTAAATTCAGTAAGATTAACAAATACTGTTTGATTATTAGAGGTGCATATATAAAGTTACAGGATAGATGGGATTTATAAGCATAAAGAGAAGTTTAAAATTAAATATCTCAGGAGTATTTCCTTTATAAATAGACATGGTCTATCCTTTTCCCTAAGAAACAGGAGAAATTTCCATTCACTTTATGTTTTAGGGCCTAGGAAATTTTGGGTATGATTTCTAATCCTTACTTTGGTTTTCCAGTTTGGAAATGATCAATACTGACTTGATAATATTTCAATTATCCCCATGCTTTCAAAGATGACGTATGCTCAAATTGCTGCCACTGTAACTGTAGTTAAGATCTTAATTCTGAGAATGTGGTTATTTAGCCACCAGTAGTCACTTCAGAAATGTTACCAAGTTTTTAACCCAAATGTGAGTCTTTTTGACCTTCTTCATGTTTCACTTCTGTAAAGATGATGCAGGTCTCAACCAGGAGACCATTTTAATCAGGAATGAATTAGTCATTTGGCCATATCTGCAAATGACTACTCTTCTTCAAATTTAGGACCACAAACTCAATGTTAATATCACTGACCTCTTTTATTTACACGTTTCTAAGAAGAATACTATTCATTTTCTAAGGCTGCAAAGTTCACTTGTGAAAATGACAATGTAAAATAATTCATGATGGCCTTGGGATTTGAAACAGATCCCTTGCAAATTTGCCTCATGTTCTTTTTGTTATGGACAGCTATAAAACTGAGGATACTTTCATTTTTATTAAATTTTCATTAGTGTTTAGGCTAGCCTCTGAACTCATGGGCAGAGAAAAACTTTGGTTATATTTGATTAGATAAAGATAAAGGCCAGCTATGTTTCAAGTATCTGAGTAATGGGAAGGTGAAGATTCAAAGTTTAGACTATCCAAAATTTGCATCAGAAAACTCCAGAAACTGCCTATAAATATAGATAATGATTAGACAGTTTGGTGTCCAACAGTTAGCCTGAAAAACATCACCTACTCAGAATTGTCCTTAGCTTCTTCAATGTAAATTAAGTGTCCTCAGGACCCCTGACTATTTTCTCATAACATTCTATAGCTTTTCCTCAAAGCGTTTGTCACAATATGTTATTCAGTATCTGCCTGTATGTATACTTATTTGATATCTTTCTCCATGAACTACAGGCTACTCTAGGGCAAAGTCCAGCTGTGTTTTGATCACTTCTCTATATCCAGCAACCAGAAAAGGGGAAACACTCAGTCTGAGTTGTTGAATTAATGAATGAACACATCTGTTCTGTAAAATAGAATTCTCTTCCAATTCCTGTCTTCCCTCCTCCTTGTCAAGCAGCACAATATACTATGAGAATGACTATAGTGAGCAAGAGAACCAGTCCTCCTTTATCTAACTTCCTAAGGAAACCTTTAACAAATGATTTAGTCTCTCTGGACCCAGGGAAAGGCATATGAAGAAGAGTGGAAACAGAGTACCAGACCTGTCTAAAGAGAGGGGCTTTCAAGGTCCCATCCAGAATTGAGATGTTACTCTATGAATTGTGACAAACATGATCAGAGAGTATGATCTTTTCTCTCTAGGACATACTATTGTGCATACATGCAGATATTGGGAGGCAATAAAAAGAGCAGACCTGTCATCGGATCTCTGGGTTTGAGTTTGTCTTTCAAAATATGTGACCTCGGGCACATTACTTAACCTCTCAGTGCCTCAGTTTCCTTATATATATAAAATGCAAATGTTAACTGGACTGCTATCAACATTGTTGGGAGAGTTAAATGTGATAATACATGAAAAATACGTAGATCACTTGGAGCCTTGGCATAAGGGAGCATTCAATAAGTCAAGTCTATCATTAACAGAGTAAACTCTCATTCCCACTGGGCCAGTTCTCCTAAAATAGCGGAATTATTCACGTCATAAAAATGCTGGTCGGAAAGCCCTCAAAGACAGAAAAAAAGTAAAAGGGAATGTTTACTACTCTTTGAGTAGTAAAAAGTAGACCTACTTTGACTGATCATTGACTCTCTTTGGACAATGTGCACTGGAAGATGGCTTAATATGGCGCCTGTCTGTACATGCAGATAAATTCCTTGAGATGAGTGCCTCCCCTACCTGGACCAGTTGAAGCAGGTAATGCAGAACGTCATCATCTTCCAAGCTCTCCAGTTTCTGAACTGCAATGGCTCTTACGTTTTCATCCGAAAAGTTGCAGTCTAGGAGTTGCATTGTTAATCCAACATCCAAAGCACTTTGATCCCAGACCTCCCTTCTGGCTAACAATTGGTATGTTTTGGCCACAATTTCTTGCTGTCCCCATTTCACTGAGCTAAAGAGCTTAGGGTATGCTTTGGGATCCTTAAGGCTTTCATATCTGAAATGCCAAAGCAATTCTTTGTCTTCCGCAGTGAGAGGGTTAAGTGGATCAGTAGCTATGATTGCCTCCAGTTGCTTCCGAAGTTGGTTGGGCATTTCTGCTCGTACGCGGTCCCCTTCCGGGTCAGGGGTGGGCTGATGCTTAGGCAAGGCTATGGGGTGACAGTAATTGTCCAGGAGAATGGAGATGGACATTGAGTTTTCCTTGTCGGGGTTGGTGGCAGATGTGAGCTTGTCTGCATTGAAGCTCCCTTGGTCTTCCCCCTTCCCAGATAACTGCCACATGTGGAGCACATACTCGCCGTGGCGCAGGAGGAATCGGTGGTCGATGAGCAGCAAGTTCACGTAGTAGAGTAGCTGAGCTTTGCCTCTGGACTCGGGGCTGGGGGTCTCTGCAGAGGCCTTACCAGACAGAGCTGGTGCTTTGCCACAGTAGATCTGGAGGTTGAGCAGAGCCCCTTTGGGTAAGTCTTTGATCTTGATACTGAACTCAAGCCACACATTCCAGAGCACCTCCTCTGTGAAGGGTTTGGGGCTGGTTCTTCTTTGGCAAAGGACTTGCTGCCCATACTGGATGTTTGCCTCCACAAAAACCGTGAGATCTGCATTCCGGGGCAGGACGGGGATATCGATGCCCCTGATCTTGACCCTGAACTTGCGGTCACAGTCCCACAGGGACACAGTGAACACGCTCTCATGGTCCTTCCCGTGGATGGTTAGCTGCTCATGGTAGCCAGTGACTCCTGTGCAGTCATCCACCAGTGGCCACTCTTCCTTCCTCACCTCATCCAGGGCTGGGTCCGGCGGAGTGTCAAGCACCAGGTGAATCTCTTCACCATTCTTAAGGCACTGCCGCACCCACTGAAAGTTTTTGATGGGAGTCTCGCCCACCAGGTACTCATCGCGGCCGCAGACACGCAGCACGAAGTCCTGTTCATTCTGGCTCTCGGGGATATCCATCAGGGACTTCTTCTTGGCCATTTTGGTAAAGAAGCTCTGGAGGATGGTGCCAGGGGTATCATCAGCCGAGACCTTGATGGTCTGGCTGGTGGTGCTGCGGTGAATAATGATGAAGATGCAGTTGTTGGTGATCTTCTTCAGCAGGTACTCAGGGAGGGGCTTAGACGTCACCCAGGGGTGCATGGCGTAGAGCCTGGGGTCGCGGCCAGCCACCTCGGCCATACGCGGAGTGACCAGGCGGCGGCGTGTGAACTCCAACTCGTCGTCGTGCACATTGCTGATATCTGTGACATCGTAGCCGATGAGGGCAGTGAGCTGGCGCTGGAAGGCCAGCGTCTCCTCTGAGGGCGAGTGCCGCTGCACCAGGTGGATCTGCCCGGGGCTCCGGTGCAGCACCTTCCAGTAGTGCAGGCAGTCCAAGGTCTGCACCACCTGGTACTTGTCATAGATCTCATACCACTGCCCCTTCTTCTGGTAGAGCAGGAGGAAGTGGTCGGGGCCCAGCCGGTGGTAGAAGTCGGCGGCCACGCTGGTCTCCAGCACGCGCAGCCACACTTGGGCCTTCATCTGCTCCACGTTGCCGTGGCCGGCCACATGCAGCAGCGCCGTTTCAGGGGTCTTGGTGTTGCGTTGGCTGGTGGGCAGCACGAACTCAATGGGGATGAGCTCCATGGAGGACAGGCTGGCCGCCGTGCTGCGTGGCTTCATCCTCCTGCGCCTGCGGCAGTTGTCCTCTCTCAGCACCACAGGCTGTTCATGGTTCTCCAGCTCCATGCCCTAGGTGACCTGGGAGCAGAGAGAAGAACAGAGGGCTCTTCAGAGGGAAGGTGCTTGCCTTTTATGGTGGCCCGTGAGCTGGCAAGGAGAAGGTGTAGACGAATGACAGGGATGTGTGCAGGAGGACACAGGAGGTTTGGAATAGGGGCCCAGGAATCCTGGCCCCACCACTTAGAAACTGGGGAAGGAGCTGCTTAAATAGTCTCTGAGCCTGTTTCCTATCCATCAAATGGTGTTAGCAATACTTCAGAGGGTAGACAGGAGCATTAAATAAGGTTGAATGTGGGCCATGGGTAGATGGGGACTCATTGATTATTCTCTCTACTTCTGTTATGTTTGAAATTTTAATTTAAAAAAAGAGAGAGGTCAAGCACTGATCTAGCATGCTGTCTGATGAACTAATGGCTCTAACTGGTAATTGTTTTAAGCATATTGAAATGCATGGATGAGTCAAATAATCCAGTTAGAGCATCAAGTCCTGGTTTACAAGGTGCCATGTAAGATGCTGAAACAACTCCCTTTGAAAGCAGGCCTTTGGCTTATTCCTCTTTGTTCAGTCTCACATGTCTCCTGGGGGACTCAGACACCTTATCCAAGTTGCCTCATGATCCCTTTTCAAACTATCTGAATCAGGTATCTGCACCCTCGTCAACTTCCTGTCTATTTTTTTTCTCTTCATTTTTTTCTTTCTAGTGAGGAGAGGTAGTCATTTCATTGATAAAACTCAAAAAGATCAGAATTGGTGAAGTTCCTCTCAAGAACATTTGCAGATATTTATTACTGTGAATCATGAAATATGTAAGCATCTTGGCTGTCATTGCTCAAGTCCCCAGGACTGTACTCTCCAAATATGAACTTTCAGGTAGTGTTACCTTTGTACCAATTCATCTCATCTACCTCTGGAGAGCCTACAGGTTGGAAGGAAGGACCTGCTTTGGGACCCCTATTGACTATTAACCTCCTTTTGCTCTAATATTTTCATCTCTATAACTAGACTTCACCAATATATTCTCAATAATTTATCCACTATTTCCACAAATAGTTAATAAGGACCTACTTTCACAAAGCATTTAAGTATAAATGTTACTTATTGTAGTGTGAAACTCTTCAAATAATGATTGAAATGCTTATCATATTAAAATTGAAATATGAATAAGGTATTTTGATTTTACTATTTAGTAGTTCTTATTCTAAATAAGAATCAATTAGTGAAACAAAAATTCCTGTTTAAGAAAATATTATTCTTCAAGGACTAATGTTAGTGTAATATATAAGTAATTATTTATTTACTTAAGAAACAGTGGAGCATTTGATATATACCAAAAAGAAGAGTTTGATTAAAAGGTAAGAAAGGCAAGTTTCATTAGATCCAAACTTCTGTTCAAATCTTGACTTAAATTTATTTTTAAAGTCAACAGTCCCTCTGTCAACATATTATGAAGTTACACTTACTAAATACATGAAACCAACTGTCCCAAAGAACTGTCTCTTGCAGCTTAAGCCCTTCACTATTTGGTCTTTTGCTACTTTACAGAATGACAAAGAAGAGAACTGTAAGCTGCGAATACTGGCACTAACTTGAAACAAAATAGGTCCAAATTTAGGCAACATGCAAATACACAGCAATTTCTTCTCCCTTCATGACATCAAACAGACTTACAAGATAAGAGATGCAGAAGAAAACTGGCTGACTAAATACTCACTGCTTTTCATGGTTGAGGCTGTGAAGCTTTCTCCTTTTACGAGAGAGAGACGTTAAAAACACTGTTTAGCAAATCGCGAATCATGCATTTGTAAGAACTTGAAGGCTGGCTGGCCCTCCCTCTTCCTCCCAAACAAAAACAAAAAAGGACTGATGCACCTGCAAAGCTATTGCCGGAACCTTGTGGATATCCACACACACGGGTTGGACTAACGGGTTGGACTAGATGATGAAACAGTCAGCGGCAGCATCGTCAGAAGAACGACAGCAGTTCCAGATAAAAATATTCTGGCTGAGAAGGAAGTGTCACTCTTCCGAGTCAGACCCAACAAAGGGCAAAAAATAGAAGGAAGCAATACCTGATAAAGCAGCAGAGGCGACGATGTTGAAGGATCATTTGTTTAATTTCTAAAAACAAAACAAATTCAAACGTACCCAGTGTGCTTCTAAACTCTTCCGCTTTTCTGGGTCTCCCTTCACATCCAGATGCAGAGGAAGTGTTGCAGTTACCAGGAAGGAAGTTTTAACCAAGTTGATTATACGTGTGATTGCTCATTTTAAAAGTGTAAGAAATGCATTTCCTGTTAAAGCACACAGAACTAAGCATGAAAGTATATGTATTTTTTACTCTACGAACTGTTTTTTTTTTTAGTTTCAAGAGTGCAAACCAATTATTATAGATTAAAACCAAATATGCATTCATGAGACACACACACGTGAACTATTTTTCTGGTTAGTTCTCAGTGGAGAGAAAGGCCTCCTAGCTACAGTATTAGAGAGCCAGCCTGGTGGGAAGATTTTAAAGAGCCAAAGGAAACCCATTAGTCCTGCAAAGCCCATTCAATGAATTTTCCCCCATGGACCCCCTGTTCATACCCTGTATGACCCCTTGTTCATACCCTGTAACTGAGGGATGAAGGAAGAGAAATCTAGTGATCCAGGGGACTGGTTATCAAGCTGAACATTTTCAAAGACAAGGTCTGGAAGTTCATTTCCTTAGGTTCGTGAGACAGTTTTCTATTTTTCAAAACATTTATGCTCCAAAATATCACTGGCTCAGACTGAAAGTACAGTGTGTATGTGTGCATGTATATGTGTGTGTGTGCATGTGTGTGTGTGTGTGTTGGGGGTGGAGACTTCTTGAGAGCAGTGATTGACTGCAGACAAAATAGATTTCTTGGTGTCAGTGGATTGGGAGCTGAGTGCTGCCCCACCAGTGAGAGGGTCTCTGGGAGGTGGCTCCTGATTCCCAGGGGAGTGAAGAATCCCTAGAAAAGCCATGCTCAGTCACTTTTATAGCAGCTCTGTATATTCCAGTAACCTTGTTTTCTTCTAGATCCTGGAAGAGTGGCCCTTCTCCTCCATTCTAGGGTTTCCTGTACCTGAGTTCATCCTTCAACCTAGGCTCTCATGGACTCCACTGAGGTCCAGGGACAACAGGTAAACAAAGCCTTGGCCTCACAGGTTCCTTGGAGATGGATAATTAAGTTTCTCTCAATTACTCTGAGAGATAAATGATTGTCTAATCTGTCTCCTTTCACCAGAGGCCTCCTAGATCTTACCTTTCTATAAACAGTGCTGTAAGAGTTGACATCAACAGGTAAGCCATTAACTCAAGGTCTGCCTCTGAAATATTTCAGAGGGATCTTATCGGCTTTCCAAAGTGTATTCCTATAAAGGAATACTCCTTAGGAGCCTGGTGGCTTTTGAAGCTTCTAAGTTAGCCTTCTTGGTTGGTTTGAGGGAAGCACCAAGAAGCCACCCCACAGGAGCTGGCCAAGCTGCGATTTACCTAGAATGCATGGAGGGGTAGGTGGGTAGAGTACAAGTGGCAGTTTGGGGCTGCTAGGGCTGACCACAGAGGGACCATAAGCTTGGCCACCTCTGTTCCCCAAATCATTCAACAGATAGAGGAGACTAAGTCCTGACAACCTAACACACACACACACACACACACACACACGCACGCACACACATACATTATTTCAGAACTATTAGACTCCACCTCTTGAATCTTCTTGCTTCTGTAGGAATTACTCAGCTAAGTCCAATTATGCAAATATTGTCTGTTCTATGACTAAACTTGCAAATACTTCAGACTTTTTTAGTGGTTTGAGATTAAGAACCCTGCTCTTCCCCAAGTCCTAATATAGCCCCTAAAATTTGACTATATGTAGTCATTGTTTCAGGGGAGAAATAATGGCCAGTGTCTCCTTCCTATTGGTAGATACTTCCTCCACACAGAGGAATTCTTTACTAGTTGTAACCCCAGATTTTTCAGGGTAGAACCCCCCTTGGCCTTATCACTATCCCATTTTATTAATATGTTTTTCTCTTTTCTTCTTTTTTGCCCTTCTGTGAATCTCCATACATCCAGCACTGTGTTTTCTATAGAGTAGACATACACTATATTGTGACTGAAAAAATATAATCAAATAGTCTGACCTTTTTATCACATTCAACATTACAGGAGCCACAAGATCAAGCAGATTAGAAAGTAAGAACACAGTATGATGTGCCTTAGATGAAGAATGAATTATTTGCTTTGAGGAATATTCTTTAAGACAAGCTTTAGAGATACCATTTGTAGCCTAGAGAGAAAAGATATACAGATAAAAAAAAAAACTGCAATGTGATAGCATAGGCCAAGTGGTTTATAGTTTATGTTCCTTCTATAATATAAAAGTTTACTGGAGGAGGTCATTTTGAGTGGGATTTAAAACATTTCAAATATGCAAGGGGAGGTGCAGGATGTAAGGCAAGAGGACTCAGAGGGGGAAGTCTTCAAGCCAAAAAGTATTTGGGGAACAGTGAACTGATCAGTTCTCTGACCTGGAAGATTTGTGAAAGACAGCAATGGGAGATATGGAAAAGACATGGAAAAATAGGCCTGTGGTTCCCAAACTTCTTTCATTTCTCGGCACATGTACATTGTAATGGTGTTTGTATAGTACATTGGGTATAGTGGACATAATGTTTGTGTTCCCCTCCACTCCTAATTCATCTACTGGAATCCTAACCCCCAGTGTGATAGTACCAGGAGGTAGGGCCTTTGAGAGATGATTAGGTCATGAGGGTGGTACCCTTATGAATGGAATTTGTGCCCTTATAAAGGGGACTCCAAAGAATTCTCTTGCTATTTTTCTGCCTTGTGAGGACACAAAGAGAAGATAGCAGTCTGCAGACCAGAAGAGGACCCTCACTAGACCCTGACCATGCAGCTACCCTCATCTCAATCACCTAACCTTCAGAACTATGAGAAATAAATTTGTTGTTTATGGCTGCCCCATCTATGATATTTTGTTATAGCAGCCAGAACTGACTGTGCCATAGGGATAAGGGAAGAGGTTCTTCAATGCATGAGGCATTGTCTGTATTCCCCAGGGACCTTTGAGACACACTGATTGGGAAGCTGTAATTGGTTATTGTTCCTGGATAGGATAGCTCTCTGACTCAGATGTGTGCGTATCTCTCAACCTGACAAAGCACTGGAATCCATCTTTTCATATTTTTGTAGATCAACCTCAAATGGTTTATATAATGATACAATCAATTTAAAGTCATTGTGAAGTGAAGTCGCTCAGTCGTGTCTGACTCTTTGTAACCCCATGGACTGTCGCCTACCAGGCTCCTCTGTCCATGGGATTTTCCAGGCAATAGTACTGGAGTGGATTGCCGTTACCTTCTCCAGGGGATCTTCCTGACCCAGGGATTGAACCCAGGTTTCCCACATTGTAGACAGACACTTTACCGTCTGAGCCATCAGGGAAGTCAAAGTCATTTTAATCTCATCTAATAATTTAGTTCACCTTCATACTTAGCTTTGTTGTCTAGGTACAAATGATAATCTTTTAAAAAATTTATTTTAAAAACTGTTATACAGTTTTATTTAACTGTATAACAGTTTTATTTTATTTATTTATTTGCTGTCTATGGGGTCACACAGAGTCAGACATGACTGAAGTGACTTAGCAGCAGCAGCATACAGTTTTTAAAGGTTATACTCCATTTGCAGTTATTATAAAATATTGGCTAAATTCCCCATATTGTACAATATATCCTTGTAGCCTGTCTTGCACTCAATAGTTTGTATCATCCAGTCCCCCACCTCTGTATCCCTACCCACCCCCACTGGTAACTAGTAGTTTGTTCTCTGTATCTGTAAATTTGCTTCTTTTTTGTTATACGCACTAGTTTATTTTATTTTTAGATTCCACATATAAGTGATACTATAGAACCCCACTCCAGTAGTCTTGCCTGGAAAATCCCATGGACAGAGGAGCCTGGTAGGCTGCAGTCTATGGGGTCGCTAGGAGTTGGACATGACTGAGCGACTTCACTTTTACTTTTCTCTTTCATGCATTGGAGAAGGAAATGGCAACCCACTGCAGTGTTCTTGCCTGGAGACTCCTAGGGACGGGCAAGCCTGGTGGGCTTCCGTCTATGGGGTTGCACAGAGTTGGACACGACTGAAGTGACTTAGCAGCAGCAGCAGCATACAGCATTTGTCTTTCTCTGTCTGAATTAATAAATGCCAATCTTTATGAAGCTTTTTGGTCTGAATCTGATAAAAGAGAAGCATCCTGGTAATGTCGAAGCACTAGCAATCATGAGACCTGGGTTTATTCCCACTTATTCTCTAGGCCTAATCTATGCTAATACATTTCACTCAGTTTCCTAATCTACCAAAGAGATAGCAGCCATCCTACTGATAGGAAGTCTTTATACATTTTCAATGAAACATAAACTTAGATAACTACACTATGCAAGACATTGTGTTGGATGCTAAAAGGACAGGCAATTCCAGGTGTCACACACCAATATAATGGTAGGCTTGTGTGTGTCTTTTGCAGAGAGGAAAACTTTCCCAGAAGCCTCCTGGGTTCCTTCCTGTCTGTTGGCACATCTCTCCCTCAGCCAATCACAGGGAAAGGGGACAGAATTGCATGAGTGATTTAAGTTAATCATGCTGGATTCCTGATTGGCAGAGAAGGGTGGACACCAGAACAAGATGCAAAGGCTCTGATGTGCTGGGGAGGATGACAGAAGAGTTTGTAGCAGCCTTGAATGTCATCATGCTATGTGGGTAGAGGGGAATCATTCCAGGATCTGAGAAAAGAAGCCACAGGAAATCAGTCACAGTCAACACAACCCCAAGGATCCACAGCCTGAGCCAGGGGTCTGTGGGGACCTTCCATTCTTATTATCAGAAATTGACCATTGAGGTCACTTTTCTCAATTTTATTGTTCAGCTCATCTTAGGAGATATAGTTTAGTCATCCTTCTGCACATTTCCATAAAATATTTTTCTGTAAATTGAGTTTTAAAAGTCCAAGTTCCTTAGTGTGATATGTCAGACCCTTTATAATCTATCCCTTATGGGCTATGATTGTACTAGCCATTTTCTGTAAGGAACTTGAGCATCCCTGGAGTTTGGTACCTGCTCAGGTCCTAAACCAATCCCCTGAGGATACCCACAGAGCACTGGATGCAGTTTGCATAACCTCCGCTGGGAGGGCTTTCTAGAATAGGGTTAGGAAAGCTTGTCTCCAAGGCAAAGCTTTCAATATCACAGTAATCCAAGTCTATGCCCCAACCACTAATGCTGAAGAAGCTGAACAGTTCTATGAGAACCTATAAGACCTTCTAGAACTAACACCAAAAATGAAGTCCTTTTCATCATAGAGGACTGGATTGCAAAAGTAGGAAGTCAAGAGATACCTGGAGTAACAGGTAAGTTTGGCCTTGGAGTACAAAATGAAGCAGAACAAAGGCTAACAGAGTTTTTCCAAGAGAAGGCACTGGCCATAGCTACACCCTCTTCCAACACAAGAGATGACTCTGCACATGGACATCACCAGATGGTCAGTACAAAAATCAGACTGATTATATTTTGCAGCCGAGGATGAATAAGCTCTATACAGTCAGCAAGAACAGAACTGGGAGCTTACTGTAGCTCAGATCAAGAACTCATTGCAAAATTCAGACTTAAATTGAAGAAAGTAGGGAAAACCACTAGACCATTCAGGTATGACCTAAATCAAATCCCTTACAATTATGCAGTGAAAGTGTCAAATAGATTCAAGGGATTAGATCTGATAGACAGAGTGCCTGAAGAACTATGGACAGAGGTTCATGACATTGCACAGGAGGCAGGGATCAAGACCATCCCCAAGAAAAAGAAATGCAAAAAGGCAAAGTGGTTGTCTGAGGAGGCCTTACAAACAGCTTTGAAAAGGAGAGAAGCTAAAGGCAAAGGAGAAAGGAAAGATATACCCATCTGAATGCAGAGTTCCAAAGAATAGCAAGGAGAGATAAGAAAGCCTTCCTCAGTGATGCATACAAAGAAATGGATGAAAACAATAGAATGGGAAAGACTAGAGATCTCTTCAAGAAAATTAGAGATACCAAGGGAACATTTCATGCAAAGATGGGCACAATAAAGGACAGAAATGGTATGGACCTAACAGAAGTAGAAGATCTTAAGAAGAGGAGGCAAGAAAATATTGAAGAACTATAAAAGAAAGATCTTAATGACCCAGATAACCACAGTGGTGTGATCACTCACCTAGAGCCAGACATCCTGGAGTCTGAAGTCAAGTGGGCCTTAGGAAGCATCCCTATGAACAAAACTAGTGGAGGTGATGGAATTCAAATCTTAAATGATGATGCCGTTAAAGTGCTGCACTCAATATGCCAGCAAATTTGAAAAACTCAGCAGTGGTCACAGGACTGGAAAAGATCAGGTTTCATTCTAATATCAAAGAAAGGCAATACCAAATAATGTTCAAACTGCCACACAATTGCACTCATCTCACATGCTAGCAAAGTAATGCTCATAATTCTCCAAGCAAGGCTTCAATACTACATGAACCAAGAACTTTAAAATGTTCAAGCTGGATTTAGGAAAAAGAGGAACCAGAGATCAAATTGCCAACCTCTGTTGGATCATAGCAAAAGTAAGAGAATTCCAGAAAAACGTCTACTTCTGCTTCATTGACTAGGGCTTCCCTGGTGCCTCAGATGGTAAAGCGTCTGCCTGTAATGCAGGAGACCTGGGTTTGATTCCTGGGTCGGGAAGATCTCCTGGAGAAGGAAATGGCAACCCACTCCAGTACTCTTGTCTGGAAAATTCCATGGATGGAGGAGCCTGGTAGGTTACAGTCCATGGGGTCGCAAAGAGTTGGACATGACTCAGCAACTTCACTGCTATGCTGCTTCATTGACTATGCCAAAGTCTTTGACTGTGTGGACCACAACAAACTGTGGAAAATTCTTCAAGAGATGGGAATACCAGACCCCCTTACCTGCCTCCTGAGACATCTGTATGTAGGTCAAGAAGAAACAGTTAGGACTGGACATAGAACAATAGACTGGTTCCAAATTGGGAAAAGAGTACATTAAAGCTGTATAGTGTCACCCTGCTTATTTAACTTATATGCAGAGTACATCATGCAAAATACCAGGCTGGAGAAAGCACAAGCTGAAATCAAGATTTCCGGGAGAAATATTAATAACCTCAGATATGCAGATGACACCACCCTTATGGCAGAAAGCAAAGAGGAACTAAAGAGCCTCTTGATGAAAGTGAAAGAGGAGAGTGAAAAAGCTGGCTTAAAGCTCAACATTCAGAAAACAAAGATCATGGCTTCTGGTCCCATCACTTCATGGGAAATAGATGGGGAAACAGTGGAAACAGTGACATACTTTATTTTTGGGGGGCACCAAAATCACTACAGATGGTGACTGCAGCCATGAAATTAAAAGACACTGCTCCTTGGAAGAAAAGCTATAACAAACCTAGACAGCATTTTAAAAAGCAGAGACATTACTTTGCCAACAAAGGTCTGTCTAGTCAAAGCTATGGTTTTTCCAGTAGTCATGTATGGATGTGAGAGTTGGACCGTAAAGGAAGTTGAGCACTGAAAAATCGATGCTTTTGAACTGTGTTGTTGGGGAAGACTCTTGAGAGTCCCTTACACTGCAAGGAGATCAAACCAGTCAATCCTAAGGGAGATCAGTCCTTAATATTCATTGGAAGGACTGATGCTAAAGCTGAAACTCCAATACTTTGGGCACCTGATGCGAAGAACTGACTCATTGGAAAAGACCCTGATGCTGGGAAAGATTGAAGGCAGAAGGAGAAGGGGACGACAGAGAATGAGATGGTTGGATGGCATCATCAACTCCATGGACATGAGTTTGAGTAAACTCCGGGAGTTGGTGATGGACAGGGAGGCCTGGCATGCCGCAGTCCATGGGGTCACAAAGAGTCAGACACAACTGAGCGACTGAAATGACAGGCTGACTGAGGAAAGCATTGCTCCATTAGGGATCACCACAAAAGTAATAGTATCACCACCACCAGGAACAAATTCGTCCATGGCCCTTTCCAGGTGTCTTACATTACTTGAAGCACTTTAATTGTTGTTGTTCAGTTGCCTGCCAATGCAGGAAACACAGGAGAGGTGGGTTTGATCCTTGGGTTGGGAAGATCCCCTGGAGTAGAAAATGTCAATCCACTCTGGTTTGCTGCCATGAAAAATCCCATGGACAGCCTGGTGGGCTACAGTCCAAAGGGTCATAAAGAGTCAGACATGACTGAGTGACTAAGCACAAGCACTTTCATATATTCATTCATTTAATTCGCACAACATCCCAAGGAGATGCCTCTGAGGAGAAGGGTATTACTACTATCCCTTCTAGGCTGCCTCCTCCATGAGTCTGAGTTCTTGGGGACAGTGAATGCTCTGTTTATCACTGAATTCCTCAGGACCTAACACAGTGCTTGGCAAAGCAAGGGCCTCAGTAAATGTTGAATGGATCATTTGTATGAACTATCTATTTTTTGAAAGTCAGTGGATTCCCTTGCATTTAAAGGAAGCAACAGGAATATTGGATGCTACCCTAAAGCCTCCCAGAGCAACCAAAACCCAGGCATCCCCTCCCTCGCATGGAACCACCTAACCCAAAGCCCTGCAGTCTACCGCCTCTTAAAAACCTCAGCACAGAAATCTTCAGAGGATAATGATGTGTAGAGATAATGATGTGTGTAGGTCTTGGGACGGACCCCATTTTGACTAACATTTGTTTTCATGAACGACAGTGCTCAAGGGGCTCTTTATAGCCCCTCTGGCTGATCCAATGTATTAGTTTTCTTTGTTGTTCCCTTATTAATAGTGAACAGTAATATAAGACCGAAAACTGCCTTTATATCCTTGTGAGCAAGAAATCCACCATATAATGGATATGAAGCCCATCCCTGGGACCCTGCCTTCCAGGTTACCTGCAGACTGCCAAGTATTTGTATCTATCTACCTATACCTCTGTCTAGTCACCTACCTATCTCCATCTACCTCTTACACACATCCCACGATCCCGACAGAAACAAAATTGTTTGTAATAAAGACAGAGTGAAGTTTCCAAGCCAAATATAGATCCTGCACTCCTGAGATTTTTCCTGTTCAGGGGCAGAGCACAGTGGTTGGGAGAGAGGAAGACTTAGTGGACCAGCTTGGATGGAACTTGCTCTCAGAGCCCTGGTCCTGAGACCCCAGAAGTGATAAAGTATAATAGAAGCTGCTGCTGAGGCCATTACTCTAGAGGTTGTTCCTTCCCAAGCCCAGGATTCTGGCTGGAGTATGGCAGGAATCACACATCCCACTGGAAGGAAGTACAGAGGATTCTCTGCCTCTCAGGTGTAGAGAAAGGGCCCAGGGCCACGGGCTGGGAGTGGGAAAGGGTTGAGGGGCACTGGGCCTGAGCCAGGTTTTCCCAGGCTGGGGTTCAGCACATGCATTTCCTTGCTCTGTACCTGGTAGGAATCCTCATCACCTCCAAAGTGTGGGCCACCTTTGCTGCAGTTACCCATGATGTGGGTTTGATTAGTACCATGAGAATTTTCAGCAGATTGGAAGCCCTGATGGGTGTATCTCAGGCTGTGAGTTCCCCTGGGCTGTCCCCTCCTCTCCCTGCCTGCCAGCTCTGGGTTTCTCCTTTTCAAGTAGATGCCTGGTCACCCCTCCCCTCTCTCCTTCCTTCCTTTTCTCCTAAAATAGTATTTACTGACTCGAGGGGGAGGGGCTTCTGCGCTGCTGGTAATGGTCTGTTTTTGGGGAGGTGCTGGCTATATGGTATGACCAGTTTGTGAACAGTCACCATGCTGTCCGCTCAATGGTCCCTTTTCTATGTGTGTGTGTGTGTTGTATGCCAATGAAAGTTCAAAAAATAATATTTACCTAAAATTATTTTTACTTGAAAATGTCTCAAATTTAAGCAACTTCCCCAATTTTCTTAAATGGTTTTTTTTTTGTTTGTTTCTCCCCCCCCCCCCTCCATATTCTTGTAGACTCGTGTCTCCATCTGAATCTTGATATTTCAGTTGGAGGCCAGTGCTGAACCATCATGTCTGCTCCTCACAAGCAGTGACCTCTGCCCAGATGCTCCATTTTTGTATAGGAGGGCCATCAGGCTGGGCAGAATGTCACAAAGGAAACGTACTTTCATGTGGACTAATTTGGAGGAAAAGGGGTCTCTGATCCAAGCTGCTGTGTGGAATTCTACTTAAATATTCGTTGACTTGTGCATTCATTACCATTTATTCATGTGTTCATTTAACATTTATTATAGAATATCATCTGAGTACTGGCACATGGATCTCTGTCTGCAAGGAGCTTGCACCCTATCAAGCAGAGACGTCTACTTGTC
Source organism: Bubalus bubalis (assembly GCF_019923935.1). Taxonomy (NCBI): domain Eukaryota; kingdom Metazoa; phylum Chordata; class Mammalia; order Artiodactyla; family Bovidae; genus Bubalus; species Bubalus bubalis. The sequence continues at coordinate 47,564,448 of NC_059164.1, read as the reverse complement.
ACCGTCACACAGCAGGAACATGAGTTGGACCCTTGGAGTCACACAGGGAAAGAAGAATGGGAGTTCAGAGCAGGGGGCAATCTTTTCCAGCCAAGCCTTCTAGAAGGATGGCCTCAATCGGGGTGGCAGGTAGAACAGGTAGGGCTCACAGGCAAAGATGGAAAGAGCAGTCTAGCACAAGGAAGAATATATAGCAGTTAAAGCTCAGAAGAGTGAAATTTCCTTAAATAGTCTAGAAAGAGAGAAGAAGCCGAGAGAGGGTGGGTGGTGACCAAGTCATGGTATTCCTGCCGGACACTGGCAAGAAGCGTTCTGGAGGAGTTGTTGAACCACTGGGAAGAGCCAAACTGAACAGGGTGGGTGGGAGTAGGGGCAGGATTAGAGTACACCTTTAGGGCCCCCTAGGCTTTCTTATTTTGATTGACAGCTTTATTAAAGGTTACTTTGCAAACCACCCAGTTTTAACCTTTCACATGGTTCTCTAAGGCAAATGCGACAGTTCTGATGTATTCATTAAGGTATGCTGTGTCCTAATTAACACAGGGAAGCCTGGTGTGCTGCAGTCCATGGACTCGCAAAGAGTCAGACACAAATGAGCAACTGAACTGAAATGAAGTGTCCTAATTGCTGTAACAAAATCTCAGTGGTTTCTTTCTTTCTCACATCATAGCCCCAAGCTGGTTGGGTGGGGGAGGTGATATTCAAAGCATTCATTTAGGACACAGCTACTTCCAGTTAGTGTTTCTGCTTTCCTCTTGGGTCTTGAGTCCTCCACTGGGTCTGAGAAGGGCTCACATCTCATGTGCCCATATTTCGTTGGGCAGAAGTCTGTCACATGACCCACCGTACACCAAGGGTGGCTGGGAAATACAGCCTATCCTTGTGCCCAGGGAGGTTGGGCAGAGCGGGGCAGGGGATAAGTTTGGCCAAGATAACATTACATTTGCAACAACATATTAGAGAGGATAGGATTTGATGAGCATGATAAAAAGCTTCAATGCTATCGTGTGTCTAATTTCATGCGTTATACATTATTTCTATCATGAGATGCTTAGAATATGGCCCGCCAGCCTTAGGCAGTCACTGATGTTGGGGTTACATCTCTTTTCCATGTTATGTGGTTAGTGATAACTGAAGACTTTTACAAAACCAGAAACTGGCAGGGGTCCCTCTGGCTGTCTCCAAATTCCTCTATAATAATTCAGTTCCTCCTTTACTGACTGGGAAATTCTCTTGTAATCACACAGGGCAGCAGTTACACAGTAATCCAGCAGTTACGCAGAAGAGAACAGAGAGAAATTAATAGATTGCTAAGGAATTATATTAGCTGACTTTGTCATTGTTGAGGACAACCAAAAAATTCACGTGTGAAGTATTTTGTCCATTTATTCTACTACCCCATCACTGTTAAAGCTTATCTCTCATAATAAAAATTCATTTGTATAAACTTCAAAAGGAAAATTATTTTTTAATAAAGGTTTATATGTATCATTAACACCATAGGGAATTGGTGGAAGGACTGGGTCATGTAGTCGTTTGAAGAGCAGACTGACAGAGGCTCTGCCGTCTCCAACATGGGGCTTTTTAGGTTGCCTCAGGCATCAACATCCAGCCAGGAGATGAGCGCATCAGATGGTGCAGGACATATCTGTGGGTTGGACCTGAAAGTGGGAAAGGTCATTTCCATCTACATTTCTTTGATCAGAACTCAGTCATGTAACCACCCCTAGTACAAGGGTCTGAGAAAGACAGGCTCTGTAGCAACTCAGCAACTCTCTCCTATGTGGTGTAAGCAGAGTCATCAGTCTGGTGAGCGAGTTATCTCTGCCACAGTGGGGCTACCAGCTTCTCTTTAAACTTGCATAGAGCACCTTGCTGCTGCTGCTGCTGCTAAGTCACTTCAGTCATGTCTGACTCTGTGCGACCCGAGACAGCAGCCCATCAGGCTCCACCGTCCCTGGGATTCTCCGGGCAAGAACACTGGAGTGGGTTGCCATTTCCTTCTCCAATGCATGAAAGTGAAAAGTGAAAGTGAAGTCGCTCAGTCGTGTCCGACTCTTCGCGACCCCATGGACTGCAGCCCACCAGGCTCCTCCGCCCATGGGATTTTCCAGGCAAGAGCACTGGAGTGGGGGCCATCGCTAGAGCACCTTGGGTCTGCCAAAAGGAGATGTCCTAGGGATGCTGGTTTTAGGAAACAATGGATACCTTGCCTGAATACAATGGTTCTAAAAGACCAAAATGCTTTGTTGTTGTTGGACTGACAATATAAGTTTATTGAATTGATACTATGAATTCCAAATGGGGGGCGGGGAGGGGGGGATAAAGTCAACTGTTATGTGGTGCAAAAGTCCAAAGGAGGTAAAATGCAAAATCAGATATGATCGTCATTAAGGCTGGTGACAAACACTCCAGCCGGATGGTAGGATGATACTCCCCAACCCCTTTGAAGTTAGGATGATCACTGATTTGCTTTGACCAGTGAAATGTGGGCAGGAGTGTGTCACAAGTTACCATATTTCCTTCCCTGTGCTGTGGAGAACTTGGAAGGACATGTTGAGATGAAACCTTGTCAGCTCGGCCCCTGAAAGACTGGGATGAGCAGAACTCCCCTGGTTACTTATGATGAGCATGTATATGGTGGGTCAAGCTGCTGAAATCTTGAAGTGATTTGTAACTGCAGTCCAACCCAGTATGTTCTGACTATTACATCAGGTAAAGGTTCTTCTTGAAAAAAATAGGCTGACATAAGATTTCACATCCGATTTTAAAAAGTTAAACTTTACTTTGTGGGATTGGAAATCTAAAGTTGCTTTGGGTGGAAGATTTTGCTGACATCAACTTTAAGAGACATAAGTCAATCATATTTATTCACTAAAATACAATATTCAATTTGAAAATGCTTCAAAAGTGATGTTACAAAATTCGTTATTATATAAAATATCAAAGAGCAAACATTTTATCTAATGTTTAAGGTACACAGTTATAGATAAATACTTGCTAATTTCTTTTTCCAGCTGTTTTAAAGTAAGATAATTATCAGAGGTCTAAATGTAGATTTTAGTAAAAGATTACATGTAATTCTTTTCTGTCTTTTTTAATGCTACTGTTCCTCTTTCCCCTCAGAGATTTTGTGCGGCTTTTCTTAGAACCTCCTCCTTTTTAATGGTATTGAAATAACTAGAATTAATACCAAAAGATCTTTTTCTTCTTTTGCTTCCTCAGTTCTGCTTTGAAAATTCTGTGATTACCATATTTAAATTGGCGTATCAGTCTATTTGCCACCAGTGCCAAGATTTACCATGGATGCCTTATATCCTCTTCCCCAACATGCTTCATGATGAACACAGATGGTGATGATACTAAGCTGTGTGCATCCACCTCAGTGTGAGACAGTAGGTCATGAGGCTTTCCTGTCTCACAGGACAGCAGGAAGTTCAGTGCTTGGTAGGAAACGGGAGGGGCTATGCTAGTGTTTCCCAAAGGTCAGACAATATCGGAACTCTCTGGAGACCTGTTCAAAATATGGGTTCTTAGCTTCACTCCAGTCTCTCTGAATCAAAACATCCAGAAAAAGAAACTGGGAATCTGCATTTTAAACTGTCTCTCCAGTTTGATGCTGGTGAACGGGTAAGTCCATCTCAGCAAAGGCCATAGAGGACCCCAGAGGCCAGCACACAGGGAAGCCCTCCCTTCCCTTCCTCCAAGAAAATGTATAGAACATGCCCCAGAGCCATCCTGCTGATAGGAGAGGAAGTTGATTATTTATCCCTCATTGGTGGAGGGTTGCTCCTGGCCACATAAGTTCTTTGGCATTTCAGACCCGTGCTATGTTTGGGGTGAGCATGCTCTGGGGCAGAAAGACACAGGTGCCTGTGGTTGGAAGCTGTTGGTGTGTGTGTAGGAACTATTTCCTGAAGACCTCGGGGTTGGGCAAGAGTATATTGACAGTGTCTGCTATATCTAAGTTAAATCTCATCTTTTATTATCATTTTTTTGCTCTTTTTGGCAAAAAGTTACCTCTTGTTCTGGGCTTATGTTACCAGCTGGAACTGTCTATTTTGATCCCAACTGTATGATCAGTGGTAGCCTGTGATGCATTTTGAAAGCCCTGCCTTACAAATTAATTCTAAAGACATCTGTTCATCTTACGTTTCAGAAAACAATGGTTTCAAAAATATCTGACCTATAAGTGATGTAAAATCTATGTATAGGATGAAGCATAGACAGGACATTTGATGGCCAAGTCAGACCTTGTGATTAGAACCTGTCACTAGTGACCAGTGGTGGTTTCAGTCAAATCTAGCACCCTACGCTTATATATAACGTGACAGGCCATCATGCTAATAAAATGGAAATGAACTGAAAGGTAGTTGACTCATTTAAGTAAACATTTAATGTCCTGGTGGCTTATAATAAAGAGCACACTGAAGGTGCTTTTAGAATCATAGAATTTTAGAGCTGCTGGAAATTATGCAATATGTATTAGAAGTCTGTTTGCTGTATGGGACTAGGAACATGGGCGTAGGAACCAGACTACTGCTGCTAAGTCGCTTCAGTCATGTCCGACTCTGTGCGACCCCATAGACGGAAGCCCACCAGGCTCCCCTGTCCCTGGGATTCTCCAGGCAAGAACACTGGAGTGGGTTGCCATTTTCTTCTCCAATGCATGAAAGTGAAAGTGAAAGTGAAGTCACTCAGTCGTGACTGACTCTTCCCGACCCCATGAACTGCAGACTTCCAGGTTCCTCCGTCCATGGGATTTTCCAGGCAAGAGTACTGGAGTGGGATGCCATCGCCTTCTCTGAGGAACCAGACTGCTTGGATCTAAATCCCAGTTCCAATGCTTGCAAGCCTGCCTTGGGCAATTTACCTTATATTTTTGAGTCTCAGTTTATTCTACATAGTTGTTTAGTTGCTAAGTTATATCTGACTCTTTTGTGACCCCATGGACTGTAGCCTGCCAGGCTTGTCTGTCCATGAGATTTTCCAGGCAATACTACTGGAGTGGGTAGCCATTTCCTTTTCCAGGGGATCTTCCTGACTCAGGGATCAAACCCGCATCTCCTGCATTGGCAGGCAGATTCTTTACCACTGAGCCACCTGGGAAACCCTCTATCTATTAGTACCTACCTCATAAAATTTTAAGGATTAAGTGAGTGAATGAATGTACATGAAGCTCATAAAACAGTGCCTGGAACATGGTAAGCAGTAAGTAAATTTTAGCCATTAGCTAGTTCTATCCTGTTTTACAGATGAAGGAAATCCAGCCCAGAGATGCCTAGTGACCTTCCCAAAGAGTTGAGACTGGAACTCATGTCTCCTCATTTCCAGAGCAATTTGTTTTCAGTACAAGTTGTAGAATGATGGCAGACAAGCTCTAAAGGCGAGATCTTTATTATTATTTGAAAGATAAGGTGGATAACATTTCGAGAACAATTTAAAAAATCATAAATCTAGTATAACATAGTACATCCTATCTGTGAACATTAAATGTAGAAAGAATGAAAAGTAATGCATGGGGATCATCATGGCATCAAATTATAATAGAAGCTTCCTGAGAGATGAGCCTGAGCCTAGTGCCTTTGGGAAGCGTTGCATTTTGTTGAGAAGATGAACTGGGAAGAAAAGTCGTTTCCAGTGGGAAAAGGGCACAATGGCAGCAATGACCTGGTGTGTGTGAACCAGCAGCTCATGAGGACATGAGCTGTGCTGTAGGGAGCTGAGTTTCATACTGGTGGCTTGCAAGTAGGGTTCAGGTATATGTTCTGTTTGGCCTATGGAGTTTGACAAAAATTTGAGTTGGCTACTTTATCTGTCAAGGTTCTACAGAGAAACAGAACCAAGGATATGTATATATTATAGATTCTACTTCACTTCTAGTGAGCGGTCTGTTCAAATTATTTCTTCTTGATTCAGTTTGGGGGGCTGTATACTTATAGAAAATTGTCCATTTCTTCTAGGCTGCTGAATTTGTTGGCATATAATTGTTCATAGTGATCTCTTATGGTTTTTTGTATTTCTGCAGTTTCAGTTGATATTTCTCCTTTTTCATTTATTTTGTTTATTTAAGAATATGTATATATGTGTGTGTTTGTGTGTGTATGTGTATATAAAGAGATTGATTGATTTTTAAGAATTGATTCATGTGATCATGAGGGTGGTATCTGAAATCTGTAGGGCAGACCAACTAACTGGAAATTCATGAGATTTCCATGTTACATTTTGAAGCAGAATCCTTCATTCCTTCTCTCCAGGAAATGTAAGTTTTTTGCTCTTAAGGCCTTCCACTGATTGTATGAGTCCCTCCCACATTATTGAGAGTAATCTCCTTTGCTTAAAGTCAAGTGATTGTAAATGTTAGCCACATCTACAAAATCCCTTCACAGCAACACCTAGACCAGTGTTTGATTAAACAGTGGGACACCACAGCCTAGTCAAGCTGACACATAAATTAACCATTACAGCTACAAACATCAAGAGATTTGATTTTATAAGGAAGAGTCAGATTTCTAGCTTGTTTGGAAAACTGGAAAGATCTGGCAGCTCTGGGCCTGTAAGTTCTTTGGATGAGGCTGAACTTCTGAGTTGCCTCAATCTCCATCATGTCCATGGGTAATTTGGGCTTGTGTCTTGAACCCTGAGCAGGGTAGAAAAACCCGAGTTTAGTAAAGAAAGACAAGACTTTGTGATGGGGGACACTGGATCTAAGTTCAGGAGATAATCCCAGGTATTACAGCAGCAAGAGAGGAGCTTAGAGACTGTCAGATCAGTGACTTATCTATGGAGGCTGCTTGGCAAGGGGAAGAGGCAGTGGTGGGAGTGGTAGGGTCTGGTTTCTTTGTGTGCTTTAATCTAGAAGCTCTCCTTTAATCTGGCTTGGGGCTGCTCAAAAGTTTGAAAATCACTCCTCAAGATCTGCATGGCCATTTTACAAATGAAGAAACTGTAGCCCAGATTCAGTTTGGTTTTCACGTGACAAGTGATAGAAAGCCTTTGATTGCTTTTTCCTAAAATATTGCAGTATATTTGATTTACAATGTTGTGTTAGTTTCAGGTATGAAGCAAAATGATTCATATATATATACTCTTTTCTAAATTATCACAAGGTATTGAATATAGTTCCCTGTGCTATATAGTAGGTCCTGGTTCTCTACCTATTTTGTATATAGTAGCTTGTATCTTTTAATTCCAAACTCCTAATTTATCCCTCTCTGCTTTGGTAGCCATAAATTTGTTATCTCTATAGAGATAAGAATAGAAATAAGAATATAAGATTATAAGAAAATAAGAAAGATTAGAAAATAAGAAAATATAAGAAAATAAGAATATATTATTATAAGAATATAAGATCTTATAGAGATAAGAATAGAAATGTCTATCTCTGTTTTGTAAATAAGTTCATTTGTATCAATTTTTTAGATTCCATGTGTAATGGAATTTGTCATATGTATTTGTCTTTCTCTGACTTACTTTATTTAATATGATAATCTCTAGGTCCACCCATGTTGCTATAAGTGGCATTGTTTCATTCTTTTTATGGTTGAATAGTATTCTACTGTATATATATATATACAGACACACAGACACACAGACACACACACACACACACACACACATATATATACACACACACACCACATCTTCCTTATCTATTTGTCTATTGATGGGCACTTGGATTACTTCCATGTCCTGGCTATTGTAAGTACTGCTGCTATGAACACTGGGGTGCACGTATCCTTTTGAATTAGAGTCTTCTCTGGATATATGTCCAGGAGTGGGATTGCTGGAATATATTGTAAGAAAACCTCTGATGACTTTTAAACATGGAAAGCCATCCATCATATGTAAGGTTGATCAGGCAAGAAATAACTGAAGCAGTGAGAGATTGGGAGCAGGAGGGCTATGAAGAAACCATCTCCATATTGGAGTACTCACAGTCTAGACCAGGTAGTGGCTCTGAAAATAAAAAAAAAGAGCAGGAGTGGTAATTGGAGACAGGCCAGAGATAAGTAACAAAGGGGTGGGCAGAGGCAAAGGAATCTCCAAGGTATCAAGCCTGAGGACCAGTAAGAAAATGATACTTGTGGCAGAAATTGGAAAACTCGAAAAGAATTCCATTGAAGGGCCAACTACTTTCATATCACTTACTGTATTTGGGCTGCACCTTTATTTTTGACTAGGCTTAACTGACTTCATCCATTCCATGAAACAAATTAATGTCTTTGTCTCTGAGGATTTGTTGACAGCAGGTGCCAGGCAAAATCTAGTATTTGATGGGAATGACAGAAAATGTTATACTATAAGTGTGCAAAGTACACTTACACTTTAGATTCTAAAAGATTTATTTAAAGACTTTAAAGTCTTAATGCTTACAGATAAATGAAAAACTTTAAATATGTAGAAGATAAGCCTATGTAATATTAAATAACTTAAATTCTTGTTAAAGAAAAGTGTGTGAAATAAATAATGTGCATTTAACCTCTGTGATGAATTGTAGAAATAGCTTTAATTAGCTTCGGTGTGACTGCCTTTATGCTGTTATGTCTATTCGCACCTACCATGCGTGAACGTGTGGAAGTGTTAGTTGCTCAGCCATGTCTGACTCTTTGCGACCCCATGGATTGTAGCCCACCAGGCTCCTCTGTCCATGGAAATCTCCAGGCAAGAATACTGGAGTGTGTAGCCATTCCCTTCTCCAGGGGATCTTCCCAAGCCAGGGATTGAACCTGGGTCTCCTGCACTGCAGGCGGATTCTTTACCATTTGAGCCACCAGGGAAGCCCCAGCACCTACCGCAGTGCCCTTCAATTAACAATTTGATTTTAATAAAATTTGATCTTAATGTAATATAATTATAATAGAATATGTATTTTATTAATGAACTGGTCTTGTGCTCAATCTGGATTAAACTCTGCCCAATTTCATCCTTAGATACTTCTTAAATAGTCTTTTTCAAAGTGCTTTGTTTATATATATATATCCAAGGTCAGAACATCTTTAAATTCAATACAAAGGAATTCTCTAAGTTCATCACTGACCATTTAAACCATATTAGCATCCTTACTAATACATTGTGTATATGCCATATTGTATATAGCATATATGTTATATATGCTCATGTTCTGTATAACAACATCATTAAAAGAATCTGTAAACTATAAGACCTGTTAGAAGACTATAGGAGAATAGAGAAGTAGAGGAGACAAAGATGAGTTTAAGAGGATGAAGACTGAAGACTGGATTTTAGGAGAAGACTACAGTTAGGAACAGAAGAAAAAGGCAAATCCAGCCACTCAAACAAATAAAGAAAAACTACGTGGTGAAACAGGAAAACCTGGTATCAGAGAAATCAAAGGAAAAGAGCTTTCTGGGAGAGGGTAAAGGCAGATGGTAGCTAACAGCTGAGAAGCAGCCAGTGGGAATGAAGGGATCACTGAATTTGGTCACGACGTGTTTGGTCCTGATGTGGAGAGAACAGTTTCAGGGGCTGATAGTTGTCAAATCGAGATGACAGTGGATAGGAGAGGATGAAAGACGTTGGTTGAAATTCAAAGGAAGTTTTGAGCATCTTTAGCCAAGCATTCTCTGCTGGGTCTGTGGAAGAGCCTCATTACCTCAATTAATGACTGAAATAAACCTTTTAAGTGTCTATTCATACTCAAAACAAAGACTACAGTTTTGTTGTTGTTGTTGTTGTTACATACGCAAGACAGGAGTTCATTAGTCAGGGAGCAAACAGCCTAATGATCTGCCCAGGTAGTTTGTAGCTGTGGTATTACTAAAATGGCTTGGATTAATATCCCCTTTACCACAGATTTATCTGTTCACAGAGACAAAAGAGACTGTCAACTATAGAAATAAAATTTTGGTCTCTAGATCTATGGATCTAAGAGCAGATTCATAGCAGAAAACAAGCCTGACAGAAAACAAGGAATCAGGTCATAGAAATTACAGCAAATTTTCTAAATTGTAACTGATGAGTCACCATGGGACCATTTTAGAAACTACGTGGGGGACCCCCTCACCACCTCTCCTATCACAAGCTTTTGGGTGTATCTGAATCTGTCGGCCATTCTCTCTTTTGAAAATATCCTACCTTGGTTCATCTGACACCAGCTCTTGTCTAGTTCTTTTCCTCTCTGACTGTCCCCAGGTCTCCTGGATTGCTTTTTCTCTGGCAGCCCTATAAAGGGTGCTTTCTCCTCCCAGATACAGTCACCAATTCTCTTCTTTCTTGATGCCTTTTCCTGGAAGGTCTCATATCCTCCTATGGCATCACCTGTTTCCTGTCCTCAGGTGATCTCAAATCTACCTGCTCTGTTCCTTTCTCCTAATCTTCATTTTTATAGTCCCAGCTGCCTATTCAACAGCTCCTTGAAGAGGCTTCCCAGGAACCTTGAACTCAGTATGTCAAGAATCAAACTTGCATCTCTTTACCCAATGCCTCATTCCCCTCCAAACCTGTTCTTCTCCCCATGGTTGATGGCTGCAGCATCTACCCAGCCATTTGAGCTAGGAAACTTGGAGTGATCCCTGGTGTTTTCCTCTGTCCACCTCCCATTTCCCATTTGTCTCTGAGTTGTGGCATTTGCCCTTTGACATTTTTCTATTCATTTGTTCATTCAACAAATGTGTCTATTGTGTGCCAGGTACCGGGGTTGCAGCAAGGAACAAGGCAGATAAAGTTCAAGTTCTTAAATAGGCAGTGGACAAATAACTATGAAATGGTAGCTGATATTAAGCTCTAGGAAGAAAAGTGAAGCAGGGTAAGGACACAAAGACTCACAGAAGGGAGTTGCCATTTTAGAAACATTGATTAGAGAAGACTGCTCTGATGAGGTCACAAAGGAAGAGACCTCTGAATAGGAGAGGTAATGATCTCTGTGAGTGTCTGGACATAATCTTGCTTTTGCAGTCTTAGTGGCCCTGCCTGGGTTCAGCCTTCATCACTGCTCCCCTGAGAGCTATTGGGTTCCATGTTTCAAATTTCATATTTCTTGCTCTGCTGTGAACTCTCATTCCTTCCTGGGCCTGGAACATCTACCACATGGTCCAATACATGGAACTCTTTCTAATGCTCTGAACATACCACCCTCTTCACCTGCTTAGACTTGTTTTATGTGTGTTCTTACTTTTGCCTGGAATGCCCGCTTCCCAACACCTCTGCTGTCCACTGCATATCTTTGTAAACAGCCTTAAATCCTTCCTCTTTGTGACCCTATGGACTGTAGCCTGCCAGGCTCCTCTGTCCTTGGGGATTCTTCAGGCAAGAATACTGGAGTGGGTTGCCATGCCCTCCTCTAGGGGATCTTCCCAACCCAGGGATGGAACACAGGTCTCCTGCATTGCAAATGAATTCTTTACTGTCTGAGCCACCAAGGAAGCCCCAAGCAAGATAAATAAGAATAAATCATTGAATAAAAATTAGCTTAAATTTTTTCCTTTTTTGGGTGACATCTTTGAAATTTCCACAGAAGTTTTATTTTTCCCTCCTCAATACTGCCAAAGCATTTTATACTAGAATCGTCTGGAAGGGTGAGTACATTGTTTCTCTAAAGGGCAAGTAAATAAATATTTTAGGCTTTGCGGGCCAAATGGTATCTGTCAAAATGACTCAGCTCTGCCATTGTAGCATGAAAGCGGCTGTAGACAATTGTAAATGAATAAACATGGCTGTGTACCGATAAAAATTTATTTACAAAAACAGGCAGTGAGCTTCAGTTTGCCGACCCCTGATCTATTGTCATCTTGTTTTAGATTGTAATTATTAGTTGATTTTTCTGCTTGCACAACTAAATTATCAGTTATTTGAGGATAAGTACCCAGGGACTGTGTGTTACTCATTTTGGTGTCCTAGCCTCTGTCGCTTGTGTTTTCCAAAGATGGGCTACCATGACATCTCCCATTCCCATCTGCTTTTCTGCAGTGTAACCTTCTACTGCCCTTCGAAAGATGAGGTCTCATTCCCCTCCCTTGGATCTGGGGCGTCTCGGGACTTGCTTGTCATCATAGAACATTGCGGAGGTGAAGCTGTGCAATTTCTGAGCCTCTCAGCACTACCTCTGGGGGATCTCCCCCGGAAGTCCAGATGCCATTCTGTCAGAAGCTCAGAACACACGGAGAGACCACCTATGGATGTTCAGCTTGGCAGTTCCAGCTGAGTCCGTTTGAGTCTTCGAAGTTCAGAACCAGACAGGTGAGTCCAGAACTTCCTGGAATTTAAGCGCCCCTCCCCCTTTCATTATTTCTGGTTCCTCAGCCGAGGCACCAGATGTCCTGTTGCAGAGGGGAATTGTGGCCCCCAACTAGCCATAATCAAATTGTAGATTTGTGATGAAATAAATGATTGTTCTTTTATTCTCTAAGTTATTTTTTAATAGATATAATTGGCACATTGTGTAAGTGTAAGGTGTACAACATGTTGAATTGCTACACTTATCTATTGCAAAATCTTAATGACTATAAATCAGGTCACATAATTACCATTTCTTTTGGTGGTATGGATGTTTAAGATCTACTCCTTTAGCAACTTTCAAGTAGACAAAACAGTATTGTTAACTACAATCACCATGTTGTATGTGAGATTTCATTAAGCTTTGAGATGGCCTGTTACATAGCAAAATATAATTGGAATATAATTCATGCTCTGAAGTTTTGGTTTTCTTTTTAACATCAAAGCAATAACAAAATTAAGAACCGGAATGTCATATTGCCTTTGTGTGATTTTTGCTTTAAAATATTTCTGTTTGTGATTTATAGAGGTTTAAGTTAACATTAATGTAAATCCTAGGGACCTTAAACTAACATTTGGAGATGCTTAAACTAAAAATACACTTTCCAGGCAAGGTTGTAAGCCTTCTAACTGGGAGTCTGTCTTCCAAGGAGGTTCCCTCTAGTGGTTGTTTTTGTTGTTGTTGTTGTTTGTTTGTTTTAATAGGATTGTGCTCTCTCTTTTTTTTTTAAAATATGGATCATTTTTAAAGTCCTTATTGAATTTGTTACAATATTACTTCTATTTTACTTTTTCTTTTTTGACTGCGAGGCATATGGGATTTAGCTCCCCTACCAGGAATCAAACCTGCATCCCCTGCCTTGAAAGGTGAAGTCTTAACCCCTGGACCACCAGGAAAATTCCTAGGCATCTAAGCTGTACCATAGGACTTGTTGATTAGCATAGGAGATGTTAGGAATAATATTTCACTGGTGGAATCCACAGTGTAAATGATATGTGGTTAGTTAAATCACTGCAGATGGTGATTGCAGCCATGAAATTAAAAGATGCTTACTCCTTGGAAGAAAAGTTATGACCAACCTAGATAGCATATTCAAAAGCAGAGACATTACTTTGCCAACAAAGGTCCATCTAGTCAAGGCTATGGTTTTTCCAGTGGTCATGTATAGATGTGAGAGTTGGACTGTGAAGAAAGCTGAGCGCCGAAGAATCGATGCTTTTGACCTGTGGTGTTGGAGAAGACTCTTGAGAGTCCCTTGGACTGCAGGGAGATCCAACCAGTCCATCCTAAAGGAAATCAGTCCTGGGTGTTCTTTGGAAGGAATGATGCTAAAGCTGAAACTCCAGTACTTTGGCCACCTCATGCAAAGAGTTGACTCATTGGAAAAGACTCTGATGCTGAGAGGGATTGGGGGCAGGAGGAAAAGGGGATGACAGAGGATGAGATGGCTGGATGGCATCACTAACTCGATGGACGTGAGTCTGAGTGAACTCCGGGAGTTGGTGATGGACAGGGAGGCCTGGAGTGCTGTGATTCATGGGGTTGCAAAGAGTCTGACATGACTGAGCGACTGAACTGAACAAAGACTTAATGGGTCCTACCTCTCTTGATTAAATAAGCCATAAGAATAAACAGGAACAGCAGGAAAACATGTTTGGAGTTAGGACCCAAGATCTAGAATACCATTTGTCCTGTGTTCCCTACTCAGTGGATGCCACCTGATAACCCTAGGATTATCATTGCCTCTGACTTAGAAGGCCCTCTACTTGCAGTATGCTAATTGGAGTATGTTATTTAGGACAGAAAACAGGGACTTCTCTTAGAGTTACCAGGTTTTCCTCCTGATTATGAAGCTATTTCTGTTCAGGGCAACATTTGGTCTGAGATTTTGAGTATGACATCCACCCAGTAGTGAGTTTGTAGAGGAAAGAGTCTTCCTTCTAATCTGACAGTTGTTGATTGATTAAATTAGCTTTGGTTGATTTGCAACACTGAAGTGTTGATATCCCTGTCCTAGAAAGGTGAACTCAACTCCTGCTTACATTGGGTTTCAAATTTCAGGAGAAAAGAAAGTTCTTTTTTGTCAGGCAGTGTATCAAATGGGGACAATTGCTGTTGATGATGTGATAGACAGTATACTAGGGGGCATTTATGAATCAGCACCATTTCTGATTGTGTCTGTGACTTCCCCTGGAATGTGACACAGCACCATCTTGCCCAGGGTTGAAAATTGTGCCTAATGAACGATGACCAAGAGGTTCATGAGTAGTATCAGTTAGCACAGAAGAATCTCTTACATACCTTTGAGTGCCATTTTGTTTCACTTCACATGTTACTCGACAACAAATTTTGATTTGCAGACTCTAATGGATGTGGAATTGGCATTGATCTTTCAGATGTGCTATTTATTTGAGAGCAATGTAAGCAAAGAGGGCTACAGAATGTGTTAATGACCCTAAAGAAGATGCAATACAATGTATGTAATTACCAGTCAGCCCATACTTTTAAAAATTTTATTTTATTAAACTGTAGTTGGTTTACAATGTGTTAATTTCTTCTGTACAGAAGTGATTCAGTCATACATATGTATACATTATTTTTTGTATTCTTTCCCATTGTGGTTTATCACAGGATATTGAATGTAGTTCCCTTTGCTATGCAACAAAATATATAATAAGTTGCATTTGTTAATCCCAAACTCCCATTTCTTTGCTCCCCTATTCTCCCTCCCCCTTGGCAACCACAAGTCTGTTCTGTATGTCTGTGAGTCTTTTATAGATAAGTTCATTTGTGTTATATTTTAGATTCTACATATAAGTCATATCATATGATATTTATTGTTCTCTATCTGACTTTCTTCACTTAGCATGGTAATCTCTAGGTCCATCCATATTGCTGCAAATGGTAGTATTTCATTCTTTTTTATGGCTGAGTAGTATTCCATTGTATATATGTACCACATCTTCTTTATCCATTCGTCTGTCAATGGACATTTAGGATGTTTCCATGTCCTGGTTATTGTGAACACTGCTGCTATGAACATAGGTGTGCATGTATCTTTTTGAATATGCCTAGGAGTGGGATAATCAGCCCATCTTTAAGAGACCTCCCTGGCTGCAAAGAACAGAGGGCCATCTAGTTTGTCACTGCGGACATCAGTGGCTGCTTCTTCCTTGGATTCGCAACTGTATTCTCAAAGTCTGCTGAGGTGTCCCACAGCCATCTCAAAACCAATGGCCCAAAGCTGAACACCTCATTGCTTCTGCTCAAACCTCTTCTTTCTGTGTTCCCTATGTCAATAAATGACACTGACACCTACTCAGAGGCATAAGTCAGATATCTGGGGCTTCTCTTTGACCCTTCCTGCTTCTCACGCACTGCACTTGGCCAACCTCACTTTCTGTTGATTCTAGCTACAAAATAGCTTTCAGAATACCTCCACTTCATTCTGCCCTGCAGCCACACCCCTGGTCCAGGGAGCCCCACTGTCACGCCTGGATGACCTAATACCACCTGATTTTCTTCATCCTCTTGCAGTAGGATATCAATTGGTTAAAAACATATATTATTTTACTCCTATATTTTTCTGGTTCCCTTTTCCACATTTAAGTATGTATAATAAAATCTACACTAAATATTTACCATAAAGAATTGGGAGAAGCAGAATCTAAAACATTCAATAATTTAAACTGTGTGGGTTGAGTTATTTCCTGAGTAATGGAACGCTTAGGGTGAGTCCAGGTAGCTAGCTGGCCAGGAGTTCTGTGGGTCTGCAGGACCATCTTGCTGGTAGTGGTTCATGATAGCTTTCACATCAGTGCGGACCTTTCTGAGTGTTCTGTGCCCCCAAGGACTTCCAGGACTATTCCAGTGGTTGGAGAAATTTCCGGGTCTGTTGCAGAAATCTACCCTCCTCCCTGCTCTCTCATTTGGGGTTGCCTGCCATCTTCCCATCTAGCTTTGCTCTTCCTTCCATATCACTCTCTCACATGTCCTAGGAATTTTATGATCAACTGATCCTTGTTTGAGGATGGGGGCTGGATGGAGGACTGGAGTTCATGGCTGAATTAGGACCACAGAGGGTGTGGGTGAGGTCAGCTCTCTGGTTACGCCAGCAATTGGTGGCCAGTCTTTGGACTAGGATCATTATTGTTTGGTTACATATGATGTTAGGGAAATATGTTGATATTGATATTTATAAACAGTATTAAATCACGTGTACATACACAGTAAAAAAACAAAGAAACAAGCAACAAAAACTATAAAACATGGCTTGGTCAAAATAATCAGCAACTTACGAAAACTGCTTACAACTCATGCATAATTACTATGCAACAAAATATTAAATAGACACACCCATAAAGATTCCAGATGTGCTTTTCTGCACAGTCTTGATAATGCTAAACTCAAGTCACAAATGCACAGTTATCAAAGTTTTTGCATGTGTCGCCTGATTCTTTGCATAAAATAAATACAAGTTGCACTCTCTGTGACTATGTTAAATTCTTAGCATTTATGTATCTTTATAGACATTTTGTGCTAGAAAGTTGGATGAGATGTTTGAAAATGGATACTCCGCTGTGGGCCAAACATGTGATGCCCTGGAAGCCGTATCGGAGCCCTTTAAAAGTGGGGGAAAAGCTGGGGTGAAGCCAGTGAGTGGGCCCAAGGCTTCTGAAGAAGAGTAAGAGTCAGGACCAAAAATGACCACGATGAGCATGAGTTCACACTAAGTCCATGGAAGCAGAGATCACTAAGTGAACAAAGTCTCTTGAGGTGTAGACTCTAGAATCAGTTCCTCAGAACTAACCCCAGAGAGAGCAATCCCATGAAGTTGTAGTAGTATCGTCAGAGCCAGAACTATGCAGGCCTTGAGAGACGCATACCCAGTAAAATGAGACACCAGCTTTTTGATGATCTTGATTAATATACTTTTGGTGTCAGGAGTGACATAAAGATTTTGCTAAAGTAACAAGATGCCTGAAGCTGTGGAGACTACATACCTGAAAACAGAAAGTATAAAAATGGAGGCATTCAGATTTTCTTACTAATTCCAGCTACTGCTTATAAAAACTGTCATCTTTTATTTCCTTGAGTGTTAGTCATACTTCTAAAAGCGTTACTGGAAACTGCCTGCTGCCTGCATTGCTGCAAAATTCATAGGGCAGGAAAATGGAAATGTAAGTGCTTGTCTTTTTTATTAGAATTGATTTCAGAAAATTATGTTGACCTCTACAACAAAATGTGGGCCATTATCTATTTCTAAATCTGTCAGTTATGCTTGGGGTTTGACCTTTGACCTGGTGTCTTTTTTTACCACACGAGTAGAAGAAAATATATCCTGAGAGACAGGCAAGCTAAGTAAAGGACATTTGCAGAGGCAAACCTGGTGTTTAGATATTTAGATGAAGCACAATTTAATCAAAATTAGTCATGCAGATATGCTCTCATTTTTGCTAATGATATTCTGGAGAATGCAGAGTAAACTTCTTTTACCCACATTTCGACTGAGAAATGAAGACATTTGCAGAAGTTACGAGAAGCAGGCAACATTAAAAGCAAATGCATTTTTAATTTTTCTTTGTTACAATTCTGTTTTTTTTAAAAGAGCAGTGCTTTTCAAATCACAGCATTAATCAAGAGAAGTATAATTCTGCATAGTTAATGGGGGCTGACTCAGCCAATTCTTTTTTCCAGTGCTTATAGTTATTGTTTGTGAAATTACTTTTGAAGCCAAACCCTTTCTAAAATGCCCCAGATTGGACTTCCCTGGCAGTTCAGTGGTTAAGACTGTGCTTCCAATGCAGGGGACATGGGTTTGATCCCTGGTTAGGGAACTAAGATCCCACATACCATGCAGCATGGCCAAAAAGAAAATGCCCCACATAATTCATTGTACCATAGATTCATGTGGTAAATATCAATCCTTTACTGTGGAATTAAGTGAAATTTGGTCGACATTTTTGTTATTATTACAAACATTTTAAGGAATGATTCGAGTTTGTGTGAAATCTTAGAGTGCACATATTCAATTACTCAGTGTTTTAGGTTTGGTTCCTTAGAAACAGATGCTGAGCTGAGGACTTTCGGGCAAGTAAGCTGGGCTGTCATCCTGCTGTATCAGTCAGTCACTGGCTGTGGGTGCCCAGGGGAGATGTAAGCACCCAGGCACTTAGGTCCTCTGCATGAGGTGGCAAAATAGCTCGGGTAACCCCAGAGCAGTGCTCTGAAGAAGAGTTGGAGGGGTGGGGCTACCAGAATCAAAGGCACATAAAGGGATTCCCAGAAACAATATGGGAGCAAAAGGATATGATCAGGAAGGACAACCAAAGCTGTCCATTGTACTCAGCTCATGTTTACTGAGCACCTACTATGTGCTAATCCTGTTCAAAGCTCTGAGGATTCAGTGGAGTATAAGACCGTGGGGCTTCTGTGCTAGTGTGGGAGACTGATACTACCATAAGTAAGGTAATATAACATGGATAACATAACAGTAATAACGACATGACTCACGTTATGAAGAATATAAACCAGGGCAAGAGAATAGACAGGGATTAGGGATGCTAGATTTGATATGGTAATCAGGGTAAGTTAAATAAACACACTATATACAAAATGTACTTAAGTTTCCAGGGTCTATCCTTCAGGGAAGTACTGGCATTGTGTATTGTTTCTTCCTAGCCATGGGAACTCCTTTCACATGGAGCTCAGAGAAGGGAAGTAAACCTGTTTGAATAAAACTATCACAATAGGTATTCTTGACATAGGAACAATAAACATAAAGTAAAAGACCTTAAAAATTTTCCCTTGGCATTTATTCCTAAATTCTGAATTCACATATTGGGGAAAGCAGGGAAAGAAAACTGGTTTTGTATGTTAAGAGTCCTGATAATAAATATCTGTTGGTAAGCTTCTCGATTCTGATTAAGAGCTTTTTAAAAAAAATCCAAGTTGTTTGGGGGAGAATGAGTAAAAGAGGAGGAAAACACAGTCATTCGGCTTAGAGCATAAAACTACCTGACATTTTAAGTGGAAGACCCTGGACAAT
Source organism: Bubalus bubalis (assembly GCF_019923935.1). NCBI lineage: Eukaryota > Metazoa > Chordata > Mammalia > Artiodactyla > Bovidae > Bubalus > Bubalus bubalis. Next base: position 47,545,165 of record NC_059164.1, on the reverse strand, counting down.
CTAAATGACACAGTAGACTTTTGAAGAAGGATATGTGATGAGGTTGCAGAGGTGACAATCAAGGTCAAATGCTGTGTCTTCTGTTTCAGAGGTGACTGGACTCTTGGTCACTGACTCAAACTAAAACTCACAATTGACTACCAACCTCTTAATACCTGCGGTTATGTTGCACGGGATATTACTGGGGAGTGCCATTTTAGAAATTCTTTCCCCTGATTATGTCATCTCAGGAAACTTCTGGTAACCTCATTTAACTACTGTCTCACCACACCCTAATTTTTCTTTGGTCTTTTGGGCCAGAGTGATAGGCGAGAGGTGGTGGTAGATGGGGCCAAATAAGAATTTGCTAGAAGAAACAGAATAGTTTTCTTTCTCATTTGTTCTCTATGATGAATGTTTCAGGGTTCTTCTAGTTGGGAAGAAATAAGGTAGGGCATAAATTATAATGGCCACACTGTGTACTTTTTAGTAGGTAATGCTTCCCAGCTCTGTTTTATTAGAAAAAACATATACAATGTTAAGAATTTAGACTAATGTGGATTTTGAAGTTTCATCAATGAGCATTAATATTATAAAAATGCCACATTTTATTATAATTTAAAAATTAAATGTTATTTAGTCACCAAGTCATGTCTGACTCTTTGTGACCCTATGGACTCCAGCACACTGTCCTGATTAATATTGGTTAAATAACAATCAATTAATTTAAATAATTTAATGTAATAATCTTAAATTATATGACAATGCCAGGCAGACACCTATTTTTAAAGCAAAAAAGTACTGTTAATGGCCAATGAAATATATTACAGCAAAGGAGATCACATATTTCCCTCCTTTGTTTATCCTAACTATGAAGACAATCACCTGTGGACTGTAAAATTGGGATAAACCAAGAGCTATTTATCACTCAACAGTATTTATTAATTACTGGAAAATTTTTAAGGTCTTTTACATTATGCTTATTGTTCCTATGTCAAGAATACCTATTGTGATCAATGCAAAGAAACAGAGGAAAACAATAGAATGGGAAAGATTAGAGATCTCTTCAAGAAAATTAGAGCTACCAAGGGAACATTTCATGCAATGATGGGCAATAAAGGACAGAAATGGTATGGACCTAACAGAAGCAGAAGATATTAAGAAGAGGTGGCAAGAATACACAGAAGAACTATACAAAAAAGATCTTCACAACCCAGATAATCACAATGGTGTGATTATTCACCTAGAGCCAGACATCCTGGAATGCGAAGTCAAGTGGGCCTTAGGAAGCATCCCTATGAACAAAGTTAGTGGAGATGAGGGAATTCCAGCTGAGCTATTTCAAATCCTAAAAGATGATGTTGTGAAAGTGCTGCACTCAACATGCCAGCAAATTTGGAAAACTCAGCAGTGGCCATAGGACTGGAAAAGGTCAGTTTTCATTCCAATCCCAAAGAAAGGCAATGCCAAAGAATGCTCAAACTACCGCACAATTGCACTCATCTCACACGCTACTAAAGTAATGCTCAAAATTCTCCAAGCCAGGCTTCAGCAATACGTGAACCATGAACTTCCAGATGTTTAAGCTGGATTTAGAAAAGGCAGAGGAACCAGAGATCAAATTGCCAACATCTGTTGGATCATCAAAAGAACAAGAGAGTTCCAGAAAAACATCTACTTCTGCTTTACTGACTATGTCAAACCCTTTGACTGTGTGGATCACAATAAACTGTGGAAAATTCTGAAAGACATGGGAATACCAGACCACCTGACCTGCCTCCTAAGAAATCTGAATGCAGGTTAAGAAGCAACAGTTAGAACTGGACATGGAACAACAGACTGGTTCCAAATAGGGAAAGGAGTACATCAAGGCTGTATATTATCACCCTGCTTATTTAACTTATATGCAGAGTACACCATGAGAAATGCTAGAGTGGATGAAGCACAAGCTAGAATCAAGATTGCCAGGAGAAATATCAATAACCTCAGACATGCAGATGACACCACTCTTATGGCAGAAAGCAAAGAAGAACTAAAGAGCCTCTTGATGAAAGTGAAAGAGGAGAGTGGAAAAGTTGGCTTAAAACTCAACATTCAGAAAACTAAGATCATGGCTTCTGGTCCCATCACTTCATGGCAAATAGATGGGGAAACAGTGGAAACAGTGACAGACTTTATGTTTTTTGGCTCCAAAATCACTGCAGATGGTGACTGCAGCCATGAAATTAAGAGACACTTGCTCCTTGGAAGTAAAGTTCTGACCAAATTAGACAGCATATTAAAAAGCAGAGACGTGTCATTGCCAACAAATGTTTGTATGGTCAAAGCTATGATTTTTCCAGTAGTCATGTATGGATGTGAGAGTTGTACTGTAAAGAAAGCTGAGCGCTGAAGAATTGATGCTTTTGAACTGTGGTGTTGGAGAAGACTCTTGAGTCCCTTGGACAGCAAGGAGATCCAACCAGTCTATCCTAAAGGAAATCAGTCCTGAATATTCATTGGAAGGACTGATGCTGACGCTGAAATTCCAATACTTTGGCCACCTGATGCGAAGAACTGACTCATTGGAAAAGACCCTGATGCTGTGAAAGATTGAAGGTGGGAGGAGAAGGGGATGACCGAGTATGAGATGGTTGGATGGCATCACCGATTCGATGGACATGAGTTTGAGTAAACTCTGGGAATTGGTGATGGACAGGGAGGCCTGGCATGCTGCAGTCCATGGGATCACAAAAAGTCGGACAAGACTGAGCGGCTGAACTGAACTGAATGGGCAATGAAATATATTACAGCAAAGGAGATCACATATTTCCCTCCTTTGTTTATCCTAACTATATAAACAGTCATCTGGGGACTGAAATTGGGATCAACCAAGAGCCATTTATCACTCAACAGTATTTATTGGTCACCTAGGTGCTAGAGATACAATGGTGAAGACCACAGATGAACCCTGCCCTCATGGAGCTTATATTCTAAAAGCAGGGACACACACACAGATACACACATGCTATGAAAAGTGTTATCAAGAAAATTAATGGAGCAATGCGATAGAGCTAGGGTTGGCAAACTTTCTGTAAAAAGCCAGATAATAAATATTTTAGATTTGTGGTTATACAATCTCTGTCTTAACTACTCAGTTCTGCAGTTGTGGTGGGAAGGCAACCACATATAGTATGTGAATGAATGGACATGGCAGTGTTTCAATAAAATTGTATTTACAAAAACAGCAGGTGAACAGGTGGTGGGCCAGTTTTGCTTGAGGGATATTTTAATACTTTAAAGCCTCCTGGGGTAGAGAGGCACTTGGGGTGGGGATGGTGACTTTGGACCTGGGCGTTTAGAGAAGAGTCCTCTGGGGAGAAGCATTTGAGACGACAGCAGGATGAGGAGAATCCAGCCAGGCGAAGCCTGGGGGAGGGGCGTTTTAAGCAGAGGGAAGAGATCTATCAAAGATTTGTGGCAGAAATAGGCATGTTCCCTTGATGTGGGTGGCTGTCTCATTTTTGCTGTGTGATTTTGAACAAGCCACTGAATTCCTCCAGCCCTTTCCTCATGAATAGAAGTTAAGATAATAATACTCTGCTTATAGGCTTTTTATGAAGTAATATGTGTGTGTGAAAGCATTTTCTGGGCAAATTTAGGTAATATTGTTAATAACTGGGGTTTAGAAAAATAAGTGTGAATAAACTTTAACATAATTAAGATTTGGGCATTAAAGTACTGATGATCTATAGTAGCTCTTCATATTTTACTGCTGCTGCTGCTGCTGCTAAGTCGCTTCAGTCGTGTCCGACTCTGTGCGACCCCATAGACGGCAGCCCACCGGGCTCCCCCGTCCCTGGGATTCTCCAGGCAAGAACACTGGAGTGGGTTGCCATTTCCTCCTCCAATGCATGAAAGTGAAAGGTGAAAGTGAAGTCGCTCAGTCGTGTCTGACTCTTAGTGACCCCATGGACTGCAGCCTACCAGGCTCCTCCGTCCATGGGATTTTCCAGGCAAGAGTACTGGAGTGGGGTGCCATTGCCTTCTCTGATCATATTTTACAACTGGTATCTTATTTCATCTGTACTAATATTTAGTAACCAGTTTATCCCTGGCCAACTACTTCTTGATTTTATTCACCATCTTATCAGTATTTTAAGATGTATATATGTTTAACAAATAGTTGTTGAATTGTTTTTTTATTTGTTACTCAGAAGCAAAAAAATATTGTAAGACTCACAGACCTCAGAGTTTTATTTATTTATTTATTTGGCTGCACTGCTTATGGAATCTTAGTTCCCTGACCAGAGATTGAACCCTCACCTGCGGCAGTGAAAGCATCGAGTCCTAACTACTGGACTGCCCTCAACATTTTATTTCTGTGAGAGCCTCCTGGGCAACTGATGAGCCAACAATCTGGCTAAGCTGGGCCTCAGAATTCCTTCCTCATGCAGTCAAAGGCCTGGGAGCAGTGTGCCCTATAAATCCATTTGTGACCTGCTCTGTGCGTTATTATAGCTTGTCTCCTCTTGTGCCTCTTCCCCTATTGCATACTTTACCCTAGGTGTAGGTCCCCAATCTTCAGTTTTGATGTCAAATCCACGCCTCTGGTGTCGTCAGGCTATGAACCCATCTCTGCCCCACTCTGATCCTTTAAGGGAGATCAGCAGGAGGAGAGAGAAGGGTACTGGGAAATGTATTACCCAGGTCTAAGTACTCTTGCCTGGAAAATCCCATGGACGGAGGAGCCTGGTGGGCTGCAGTCCATGGGGTCGCTAAGAGTCGGACACGACTGAGTGACGTCACTTTCACTTTTCACCTTCATGCATTGGAGGAGGAAATGGCAACCCACTCCAGTGTTCTTGCCTGGAGAATCCCAGGGACGGGGGAGCCAGGTGGGCTGCCGTCTATGGGGTCGCACAGAGTCAGATAGGACTGAAGCGATTTAGCAGCAGCAGCAGCAGCAAGCATCACCAATGTGAAAACTAGCCAGAGACCACTGCCTCACTTTACCCAAGATAAGAACTCAGCAGAATGAGAGCAGACCCACAACAGAGGCTTGTCTCTAAGCTTTTCTTTTTAAATTTTATTAAAGTATAGTTGATTTATAATGTGGTGTTAATTTCTGCTGTACAGCAAAGTGACTGTATTTATTTGTAAAGTGACTATACATATATTTACATTTTTTCATATTCTTTTTAATTATGGTTTATCACAGGATATTGAATATAGTTCCATGTTCTATACAGTAAGTTCTTGTTGTTTATCCGTTCTCTGTATAATAGTTTGCATTTGCTAACCCCAAATTTTCAATCCATCCCCCACCCCACCTCCGTCCCTTGGCAACTGCAAATCTGTTCTCTATATCTGTCAGTCTTTTTCTGTTTCATGGATAAGTTTATTTGTGTCATATTTTAGATTCCACATGTAAGTGTTATAATACAATATTTGTCATTCTCTTTGTGATTTATTTCATTTAGTATGATAATCTCTAGGTCCATCCTTGTTGCTGCAAATGGCATTATTCATTCTTTTTTATGGTCGAGTACTGTTCTATTGTATATATGTACTACATCTTCTTAATCCATTCATCTGTCAGTGGACACTTAGGTTGCTCCCATATCTTGGCTATTGTAAATAGTGCTCCTATGAACACTGGGTGCATGCATCTCAAAGTTTTTCTTTTTCACAAAGGAACTGTCCATCAAAAATGTGGGAGTGAGAAAGAAACTAGATTCTCTTGTGTATAGTAATGTGACTTCCTGACTCTGTGGAAGGAAAAATGTTGATATTACTAAATAGTTTTTTCCTCATTATGGGTCTAGACTGTTCGTGAGCAATCATGTTTGTCCCTGAAGGATGTGTGAATGGACTTGGTGTAATGGGTCAACTTGTGAAATAACAGGTATTAGGAAACAGGTGAATGCCCTCAGCTCACCCTTGTGGGGAATCTGCAAAAGAAGAGTGAGTGGGAGGGCTATGCTCACTCTGGACAACCCCTCACCTTCCAACCCCTGGTCATCTAGAGGACCATGAGGGTATCAATGTCTAACTGTTGATTGTCTTGCTGAAGACCCTGCTGAAAGGCCTGGGTGAGGGATGTGCTCTAGTTAGGGGGAGGAGGGTAGATTCTGGGATGAAAATGGGTCCCTTTAGGTGAGGGGCACAGTTTTCCAGAAGAGATGATTTTCCTTCTGAAAATGAAAGGCAAGAATCTCTTTGAGGGAGATGCTTAGATATGAGGGCACTGGATTCAAGATGTGATCAGATTGGGTCTGAGCCCAAGCAGAACCCTGTTGTGAACAGTCAACATCTTAGGTTCTTGTTGCCTTTGGACTCTGAAGGAAGTCCAACCTAACACCCAGCTTAACCTTTTCCTGCCTATGTTCCCTTTAAAATGACCTTGTGTGTGTTTGTGTGTGCACTCAGATATGTCCGACTCTTTGCAACCCAGGGACTGTAGCCCATGGAACTTTCCAGGCAAGAAAGTAGCCATTTCCTTCTCCAGGGAATCTCACTGACACAGGAATAGAATCCATGTCTCTTCTGTCTCCTCCACTGGCAGGCAAATTCTTTGCCAGTGGAGCCACTGGGGAAGCCACTAAAGAAGTTGTTCCAAACAGCTGGTGTGGATGAATTGAGGGGTGAGGCAGGATTGCAGGGTCAAGGAGCAAAAGGGAGGTTCTTTGTTGTGTTTGCAGACCCAGCAAGGAGCAGTGGGACCATGAGTGGGGTCTTCAGCAAAGAGAGGGCCACCAAGGCTGTCAGTCTAAAGAAGAAACTCTTTGTCTTGGAACTTTCCCAATTCTTCATCCTTCTGTCCAAATGTGGGAGCTCAGAAAGTAGGAGGGGAGATTTCAAATGTAAGGTATAATTTATTGATAACAAGATTCCTTGAATTTTAATTTATGATTAAAACTTTAAGCTGAAACACTATAATTCTGGTGACATTCAGATATTAGCCAAGACATTAGGCAAAAAAAAGTTGCATTCAGAGGTAAGAAATTTGATTGTACTACTGAAATCTTATCTCCTGGACCATTATACACTGCATTTACCATGAGGTCAGTCCTGGAAGAAGATAATGGCAGAATTTACTATCTAAAACTCAGAAAAGCAAGGATAGACATGTCACTGGCTAAGTGGTGGATAGCCAGAGAATGTGCTTGTGTTGAATAATGTATTTCTGAGCTCGCAAAGGAGGGGGCCTTCAAAGAGCACATGAATACATTTAACAGGATAAGGTGCAATCAGAGATGATTAGAAGCATCGATGAAGCTGATTACTAGACAGATCAACAAGAAAGTGTTTTCTCTAAAATACATGAATGTTTCTACCTTGACAGTCAAGGTGTCTATTTTAGTGTGCTAATGGATTTGATATTCAGTCCACACACTATTCAGCCGTATTTTGAAAGCCACAATCGCTGCAGTCAATCATTACAAACACTCCCTTGCATAGCTCTTTCACTTCACAAGACCTGCTTGGCAAAACCACAGTCCTGTATCAACCCAACTCTGCTCTGTACCTGTACAGCTAAATGTGTGAGCTGAATAACACACCATCACCTGGATGTTAATTGAATTAATGACTATTAACCTAAAGTGGGCCTTTAAACCACACTTCTCCATTCATTTTTCCATTCTCCTGGGTGACTTTTCTCCTCTTCCTGTTCCCCTGCTTTTCCTCCTCTTCCTTCTTCTTAAACTGAGGGGTAACTTATGCTCAGTGAAATGTGCAGATTATAAGTTTGATGGTTTGATGAATGCATGCACTGTGTAGCCCACAGCCCCATTAAGATATAGAATACTACCATCACACCCAGAAAGTTCCCTTAAGTCTCTTGCCAGTCCATTCCTATACCACCACCTCCAGAGACAACCACTGCTCTGATTTCTATCTGGAGTAAATATCTCACACTTTACCTTTCTCCTCAAATCTCTAACTCTTCTTCCCTATTTTTACTCTCATCTGATCATGTTTCCTACTTCATGGAGAAAATGAAAGCAGCAAGAAGAGAACTTTCATATACTCACCTTTTCTTCCCATCCACACGCATGGCATCTGCATCCTTCCTGTCTGTGCCTGGATGGACCATCTGTGTGTGTGTATGTGTGTGCGTGTGTTAGTTGCTCAGTTAAGTCTGACTCTTTGCAACCCCATGGATTCTAGCCCCCCAGGCTCTGTCCATGGAATTCTACAGGCAAGAATATTGGAGTGGGTTGTCATTTCCTTCTCCAAGAGGTCTTCCTGACCCAGGGATTGAACCCGGGCCTCCTACGTTGCAGGCAGATTCTTTACTGCCTGAACTACCAGGGAAGCCCATGGACCATCCCTGTTCCTGTCTAAAGCTGAGCCCTCCCATCTTCTCTTAGGTAGTCAAGAACAGCATGGTAGCAGTTCTTTCCTTTTCCTCTCATCTAACTTCCCACGCACTACTGGATCCACTCCCATCAGCATTTATTTCTATGCTATTAGGTTGGTGCAAAAGTAAGTACAATTTTGCATCGTTGCACTTGGCTGTTTGATATTGGAGTACATTCTTAAATGTGATTATATTATACATCAATTTAATGCACATTTCTTACTTTTTTTTTTTTTTTGCTAATGACTTATTACTTGCTATTTATTTTACATTTACTTTAGATGAGGAAAATGACATTAGGCAAAAAGAAAATTCAAGCAATTTTCTTATTCAAGTTCCAAATGGGTTGGAAAACAGCAGAGACAACTTGCAACATAAACAATGCATTTGGCCCAGGAACTGCTAATGAATGTACAGTGCAGAGGTGGTTCAAGAAGGTTTGCAAAGGAGACAACAGCCTTGAAGATGAGGAGCACAGTGGCTGGCCATCAGATGTTGACAACAACCAAATGAGAGCAATCATTGAAGCTGATCTTCTTACAACTACAGGAAAAGTTGTCAAAGAACTCAACATCGACAATTCTATGGTCATTGGCATTTGAAGTGAATTGGAAAGGTGGAAAAGCTCCATCAGCAGGTGTCTCGTGAACTGACTGAAAATCAAAACAATCATTATTTAAAAAGGTTGTCTTCTCTTATTCTATGCAACAGCAATGAACCATTTCTCAATCGGATTGTGATATGTAACAAAAAATGAATTTTGTACAACAACCTGCGATGACCAGCTCAGTTGTTGGACCTACAAGAAGCTCCAAAGCACTTCCCAAAGCCAAATTTGCACCAAAAAAGGTCACTGTTTGGTGGTCTGCTGTTGGTCTGATTCACTACAGCTTCCTGAATCCTGGAGAAGCCATTACATCTGAGAAGTATGCTCTGCAAACCAGTGAGACGCACTGAAAACGGCAACACTTGCAGCTGCATTGGTCAACAGAAAGGGCCCAGTTCTTCTCCAGGACAATGCCTGACCGCATGTCACACAACCAGTGCTTCAAAAACTTAGAGAATTGAGCTACGGAGTTTTGCCTCATCCACCATATTCACCTGACCTCTTGCCAACTGAATTCCACCTCTTTAAGAGTCTTGAGAACCTTTTGCAGGAAAAACACATCCACAACCAGCAGGAGACAGAAAATGCTTTCCAAGAGTTCATTGAATCCTGAAGCACATATTTTTATGCCACAGGAATAAGCAAACTTATTTCTTGTTGGCAAAATGTGTTGATTGTCAGTTCAGTTCAGTCACTCAGTCTTGTCCGACTCTTTGCGACCCCATGGACTGCAGCATGCCAGGCTGCGGTCCATGTCCATGTCCATCACCAACTCCCAGAGTTTACTTAAACTCATGACCATTGAGTTGGTGATGCCATCCAGTCATCTCATCCTCTGTCGTCCCCTTCTCCTCATGCCTTCAATCTTTTCCAGCATCAGGGTCTTTTCCTATGAGTCAGTTCTTCGCATCAGGTGACCAAAGTATTGTAGTATCAGCTTCAGCATCAGTCCTTCCAATGAGCATTCAGGACTGATCTCCTTTAGGATTGACTGGTTGGATCTCCTTGCAGTCCAAGGGACTCTCAAGAGTCTTCTCCAACACCACAGTTCAAAAGCGTCAATTCTTCCGTGCTCAGCTTTCTTTATAGTCCAGCTCTCACATCCATACATGACTATTGGAAAAACCATAGCTTTGACTAGATGGACCTTTGTTGGCAAAGTATTCCTATTTTGATTAATAAAGATTTGTTTGAGCCTAGTTATGATGATGTAAAATTTATTCTGAAACCACAATTACATTTGCACCAACCTAATATATCCTACCCTAAAAGGGTAATAAAACAAGCCTCCTTGACCCCATCACCCCTACCAGCCCCTGTTTCTTTGCTCCTCGTTAGAGCAAAAATTCAAGTGTAGTTTATACTCTAGCTTTAATTCTTCCCTATTCTCTCTCAAATCCTTTCTATTTAGGCTTTACTCCTGCCACTCCATGGAGACTGCTCTTCTCAAGGTCACCAAAGGACCTCTGCACTGTAAAATCCAATAATAAACTTCTCAGATCTTTGATAGGATTTGACACGATTTGCCCCTCTTTCCTCCTTTGACAAAATGTCTTCATTTGGCCTTTGCAGCACTTCCTTGGGTTTTCTCACTGCTCTGTTCTTCTCAGGCTCAGTTTGGTCAGTTGGTTCTTGTTTTCTTCCTTAACTTGATGTCATCATGCCTCAGGCTTAGCCACATCTACATACACTTAGGGATCAAGTTGGGCTCATGACTTTAAGTACCACTATATGACTGTGTTTTCCAGATTTGTGTCTCTAGTCCAGATGTCAGACCTGAAATCCACACCTATATTATCCAACCTCCCACTCGACATCTCTACTTGTATGATGGACAACTTGACGCAATCATGCCCATGACTCAACTCTTAATCCTTTACTATAAAACATAAAAAAATCCTTTACTTGTTGTTGTTGTAGTTCAGTTGCTCAGCCGTGTCCAACTCTTTGCGGCCCCATGGACTACAGCATGCCAGGCTTCCCTGTCCTTCACTGTCCTCTGGAGTTTGCTCAAATTCATGTCCACTGAGTCAGTGATGCCATCCAAACATCTCATCCTCTGTCGCCCTCTTCTTTGGCCTTCAATCTTTTGCATCATCAGGATCTTTTCCAATGAGTCGGCTCTTAGCATCAGGTAGCCAAAGTATTGGAGCTTCAGCCTCAGCCTCAGTCCTTCCAATGAATATTCAGGGTCGACTTCCTTTGGGGTGGACTGGTTTGATCTCCTTGCTGTCCTTTATTTGTAGCTTTGCCATTTGGGTTGATGGTGATCTGTCTTTGTGGTTGCTCAGACCATCTCTACGTTATTCTTGACACTTTTCCTTCACTCATACCCCACATCCAATCCAGTAGGAGACTCTGTTGGCTGTCTATGGCTGATAGTATTAATTTTCACCCAATAATCCAGTTTCTCTCCTGATGTGCACCTCCTTGCAGGATTAAATATCCCTATTTTGTTGAGTTTAGGCATAGCCATATGACTTGCTTTAACTGAATTAATGTGGACAGAACTGATGGATATGATATCCAGAGGCTGCTCTAAGAGCCAGCAGGTGTTAGCCCATGATGGTTCAGACAGGGGTAGCTCTGCCAGCCTGAAACCAGAGCCAAGTCACAGGGAGCAGAGCCACAGCCGACTCACACTGGACGTGAAGTGCAGTAAGCTGCTCCTTTGGGGGTGTCCTGTTAATGCAGCAAAACTGTCTCTTTTGACCAATATGCTCTCCCTTCTATGCCTGGTGAATTAGAGGTTCTTGACATCTCATTGCAGAAAGAATTCAGCAAGAGACACAGTGACAGGTAAGAAGGGGATGTAGAGAGAAACACACTCTACAGACAGAGTGTGGGCCATCTTAGAAGGTGCTGCTGCTGCTAAGTCGCTTCAGTCGTGTCTGACTCTGTGCGATCCCATAGACGGCAGCCCACCAGGTTCCCCCATCCCTGGGATTCTCCAGGCAAGAACTGGAGTGGGTTGCCATTTCCTTCTCCAGTGCATGAAAGTGAAAAGTGAAAGTGAAGTCGCTCAGTCGTGTCCGACCCTCAGCGACTCCATGGACTGCGGCCTTCCAGGCTCCTCCGTCCATAGGATATTCCAGGCAAGAGTACTGGAGTGGGGTGCCATTGTCTTCTCCGCTTAGAAGGTGAGAGGCCCCCAAAATATAGCATGGTTAGTTTTTATGTGCTGAGTAACTTAATAGGCTAATAAGTGGGAGGATTATTCCAGTTATTTGGGGGAAGAGATAGGGATTTCCAGGAATTGGGCCACTGTCCACTTTTTGACATTTTATGGTTGGCCTCAGAACTGTCATGGTGCTGGTGGGTGTGTCACTTAGCCTTTGCTAACATATTACAACGCATGTTTAATGAGGCCCAAGGTCTACTGGAAGTCGAGTCTTCTGCCATCTTGGACCTAGTTGGTTGTAACCAGTTTTCATCATATCCTAAGGCTAGGACATTCTTTTAAAGGTTATATCCTGCCCCCTTTTCACCAGCATCCAAACTCTGATCCTTTCTACTACTACACTGGCTCAAGCCATGGTCATCTCAAGCCTGCATTGCTACAGTGGCCTCTTAACGTCTCCCTGCTTCTTTCCTCAGCCCCCTGTGATCAACTCTCAATAAAGCAGCCAGAGAGATCCTGTTAAAACCCTATTCACTTCCCTGTTCAAAACTCTGTAATGGGACTTTGCTAGTGGTCCAGTGGTTAAGACTCCATGCTTCCAATGCAAGGAGCACAGGTTCAATCTCTGGTTGGGGAACTGAGATCCCATATGCTGCATGGCTTGGTCAAAAATTAAAAAAAAATTAAAACTGACTTGATTAAAAGAAAAAGAGAAAAAAAAGCTCTGTAATGGCTCTTCATCCTACCTACAGTAGGAGCCAGTCCATGATGGGTAAGCAGCCCAGCAGGTTTGGTGCACCATTACCTCCCTCCTTAGCCTTGTATTCTCTGCCTTGCTTGCTCCTTGGGATCCATTCTCGCTGGTCTCCTTGCTGTTTGTCAGCTGAGCAAGCAACTTCCCACCTTAGGGCTTCTCTCACAAGTTTCCTCAAATACCACTGTCTCAGTGAGGCCTGCCTGATGCACCTCCTATCTATAATCGATAGTCGTACCCCTTTCCTCTGTTAACTGCACCTCTGACCTTCTGCTCTGGTTCCCCAGAGCACTTCTCACCATTTAACATCATTTGTTTTCTGCATTATATTGAGTGTTTCTAGTTTCTTGCCTTGGAGAAGGCAATGGCAACCCACTCCAGTCCTCTTGCCTGGAAAAATCCCATGGATGGAGGAGCCTGGTAGGCTGCAGTCCATGGGGTCGCTAAGAGTCAAACACAACTGAGCAACTTCACTTTCACTTTTCACTTTCCTGCATTGGAGAAGGAAATGGCAACCCGCTCCAGTGTTCTTGTGTGGAGAATCCCAGGGACGGGGGAGCCTGGTGGGCTGCTGTCTATGGGGTCGCACAGAGTCAGACACGACTGAAGCGACTTAGTAGTAGCAGCAGCAGCAGCAGTTTCTAGCCTGTCTCCCTTATTTGAATGTAAATTTCACAACAGCAGCAGATCTATGTCTGTTGTGTTCACTGATTATATTACAGTAAGTCACCTACATGGACTTACAGGAATGAGTTCCCTTTCTAGAGCATGTTGGTAAGTCCAATTTGTTCATACATCCAACAAAGTTAGCCTAGGTATTCAACTAACATGATTGACTATAATAGTACTGTATTGTAATGGGTTTACGATATATTTCACACAAGTAATATATTAAAAAAAACACAAAAAGTAGGGAAAACATTTTTGATCTTACAGTACAGTACCTTGGAAAGTACAGTACTGCAGTACAATAGCTGGCATAGAGGAGCTGGAATGAATGAAAAGTCAAGAAGAGTTACTGACTGAAGGAGGGAGAGGAGGTGGGAGATTGTAGAGCTGAGGTATCGTGAGCAATAGTAGATGGAGTGCAAGCTGCAATTTCACTCACATATGACGTTGATCGAATTCATGTTTGCATCTTTGAAAGTTCATATGTAGGGGACTTACTGTACTTGGCTGTACTTACTGTACTTATTTCAGGGGTGACACATGAAAGCATTGAATACTTAGGCAAATTACAGAAACTATTCACTGTAGAAGGCAGTGAAGCTAGAAGGAGGAGATGGTTATGCAAATCAGCACCGTGAGACTAGGGCCCAGCATAGCTCAAAGTGCCAGCAGACATGGGTGCTGGGTGGATAACTGGCTCTGGCAATGGTAAGATTTATGGCTCTTCTTGTTAGGAGCTAAACAAAGAATGCTTGCTTCACCGCCCACATAGGACTTGGGTTTCTTATACTTCAGATATCCCGTAGTTGGTTACAATAGTATGCTGGTTTTAGAGCCAAGCTCACTTATTATATAGCAGTTTCCCATGTATGAATATGCAGCCCATCCCCACTTGGCCCATCCATCCATGGCCACGAATCCATAGACGCTTAGTCTTCCCATGTGGGTGAACAACACAGACCACTGATCTTTTGGGCCAAGAACCTAGGATAATGCCTGGCACATAGTAGTTGCTCAATAAATGTGTTGACTAAAGGAATTCAGGAGAACAATCAAGTCCAGAAAGTCTTGTACCATAAGTTTCATATTTGTTTACTTTTTGATAGGTGAGGCTAAACTGCAGAACAAGTTTTGTTCATTTAAAACAGCTTTTAGATTCCTCTTCCCCTCAGTCTCCCATCTCAATCTGTAATAATATGCCAGACTTCTCAGAAAAAAAAAGGGGAGGTTCAAAGGAAAATGAAGTCTGTTGATACAGCCCCCAGAAAGAGATCTTTCAGGATGTGTGAAAAAGTGCATTAAACAGGAAATGAGGATTACAGCTGTTTTCTTAATGCTTTTATTTTCTAAAATACACCCAATGAATATATATATATAAAACTTAGAATAAAATATCATCTTTTATAAAATAGTGAATTTTTAAAAATCCTGCCTGAATCTCTCATTAAACAACTAAAAGTTCCACTAAAAGAGGAGCAGATTGAAGGGGTGATGGGCAAGCTTAGTGGCTTATGTAGATCTTAGAGCAGAAGGGAGCCCAGAAGGGAAATATGAGTGAAGCAGGAATTAGACGCAGGCTTTCCTCCAAACCTCAAATCATTTGGAAGAGTAAAAAGAAAACCAAGAGATGGAAAAGACTCGTAGCTGACCAATCAACAATGTCTGAGCGCCTACTGTATGCAAACTGCTCTGCTAGATACTATAGGAGAGATTCCAATGAATACGACAGGGTTTCTATCACCATATAAACTTGTATTTTAGAGGAGGAAATAGACTCTATAGCAAGTGCATCCTCCTCTTCTTCTGGAGGGAAGAAATCTTTGAAAATTATGATGCTAATTCTTCTCAAAGTATCCTTTGCATACCAAGTACATCAGGAGTATCAGGGCTGATAGTGAAAATGCAGGTTCCCAGGCCTCTCCATCTTTGATGAATCAGCATGTCTGAAGCCTAGAGCCAAGGGACTTGGGTTTTTAAAAATAATTTAATTTATTTTTAATTGAAGGAATATTGCTCTATAATATTGTGTTGGTTTCTGTCAAACATCAACATGAATCAGCCATAGGTATATATATGTCCCCTCCCTCTTGAGCCTCCCTCCTATCTCCCACCCCATCCCACCCCTCTCTGTTGTCATAGAGCCCCAGTTTGAGTGCCCAGAGTCACACAGCCAATTCCCACTGGCTATCTGTTTTACATAGAGTAACGTATATGTTTCCATGTTACTATCTCCATACATCCCACCCTCTCCTTGGGATTTGGCTTTTAATCAAGTGCTTGAGGGTGATTCTTATTGGAGAGGGAAATGGCAACCCACTCCAGTATTCTTGCCTGGAGAATCCCAGGGACGGGGGAGCCTGGTGGGCTGCCGTCTACTGGGTCGCACAGAGTGGGACACGACTGAAGCGACTTAGCAGCAGCAGCAGCAGAGGGTGATTCTTAGGCACAATTTAAAATGTTAGAACTCCTGCCGCTTTGTGGTAGCTACTAAATGAATTCAAAGAGAAATTACTTTTGACTGGAGGATGAGGATGGATGGTTTCACAGAGGAGAATTTGAGCCAAGGCTTTGGCTGAGTTTTGCTGCCTGTGGCCAAGAGGATGTGCTGTTCCAGGGCGAGGAATGGCTGGTCTGAGGCAGTGAAACTCACGAGGAACCAGTGACTGCAGAACAGGGTGGAGATGACGGTGCTGAGGTTTCTGGCAGACACGGGCTACAGGCCCACCAGGCAACATGTTTCCCATTCTGCAGTTTCACTGGCACCTCTTCCATGCCCAACTAGCATGACGGTGAAGAAGAATGTCACCTCGGAAAGCTGGCTTGGCTTGGTGCCCACTTGTCCCCGAGTGAGCTCAGCTTACCCGCTTTTTGCCTTCTGTTAAGTCAGCTGTTTTCTGAATTCAAGTAGGAGCTTGAGGATGTCTTGCCACTCAGGCTGGAATTGTGCTGTTTTCCCTGCTGGAGATACCACAAGTGGACTGCATTTCCAAACAGGAAGCTGCCCTCTCAATGCCTGCCTCACTAGGGCAGGCAGACTGGCAGGGGGCCAGGCCAGCACCGGGGACACCAGGCAGGCTTGCCATCTCTGGTGGTGCCTGCAGAGACTAAGTGATGAGCAGCAGGGAGATCAGATGTTACCACAGAGCACAAGTGCCCAGACCAACTGTTGGGTCTGTAAGTGGGTTGGTACATCCCTTCCTAGGCCACCTGGATTTTGTCAATCAACAACCAGCATTTGATGACCAACACTACTGTTGAGTCAGCACTGTCTGCTTCCACCCCTTTCTCAGTTTCTAGCTGATGCTATTTGACGTATACCAGAGGTGAGAGTCTGGTGCTCATTTTCCCCTGGGGCCTGGGGCCTGGGCTTACCACTCTGTACCCACCACGACAACTCCACCGAAGTTGACTGCCTGCCATTATCATGGTGGAGCAGAACACGATGAGCTGCTAAATGCAGGCACCATGTGAGGGACGTGGAGATGCCCCCTCCTGGAAGGAGTGTGGGCCATCAGCCCTTCGTGGTCTGCCTCAGCCTCAGAGGGCTGCCTCCCCCAAGGCCACGTGCACATCCAATGATTGAAGGCAGGTGTAGAAAAGCCTGGCTATTTGGCCCAACTCAGACGGGCCTCCTAATCCTGTTTTCATTCATTTCCTTCCACAGGTGCCAATCCTACAGGCATTCCCCCCAAAACACTCAGAGTCTTAATTCTGTTTGAGAGTCAGTTTCAAGAGAATGCAGCTTGCAGCACATGAATCTGAGTTTGAGCTTGACTAATGAGGAGTTCTGTGACCTTGGGGAAGCAAGAACTTATTTTCTCTAAGACTTCATTTCTTTATCTGCAAATGGGAATCCTAGAAACTTCTTCATAGGATGGTTGTAAGTGCACTCACACAGCTGGTGCAGCGTATTAACTCATAAATTCTAGATCTCATAATATTGGGCAAGTTGTATAACTTCAGTGAGCCTTGGATGCTTTATCTACAAATAAGAACAATATCACTTGCATCTTAGGACTTCTTTTTAAACTGAAGTAATATATTTGATTTACAATATTGTGTTAGTTTCAAGTATACAGCATAGTGATTCGGTATATCTCAGGATTTTGGTAAGTGTTGTATGATAGACATACTGTGTTTGTTAGGTATTTGATAGATATACCCTTTCCCCCCATTTTTTCCTTTAAAATATCAATAATATCTTTATGTGGTGGTAGTGGTTTAGTCACTAAGTCATGTCCGACTCTTGCGGCCCCATGGACTGCAGCCTGCCAGGCTCCTCTGTGCATGGGATTCTCCAGGCAAGAATACTGGAGTGGGTTGCCATTTCCTTCTCCAGGGGATATTCCTGAACCATGCATCAAACCTGGGTCTGCTGCATTGCAGGCAGATTCTTTACTGACTGAGCTAGGAGGAAAGCCACCTTTATGTAGTGAAGTGGAAAAATAATTCCTGTTTATGTTCTTTATTATTGGTCTTTTTGTTTTATTCTGAATACATTCAGAGTAGAATACGTTCATATTTGGAGGAGGAAAACTGACTAAAGAGCAGAAAAGCGGAGCTAGGTTGGAGACCTGGTTCTGTGGCTCTCTTCTCTTCAATCAGTCCAAAGGCGAACTCCACCAGGAAGCTCACCCTGGCTGACTCAACACATTCTGCAAACTGCTCATACGAACTTTGATTTCCTCCTTTTTCCTTGGTTCATTTTTGTAATCCTTCTGGGAATTAGAGGATTTTTATTTTTACATTGTAAATCTCTGAGAAGCTGGGAAGGTACCTGCTTTTTAAAGAGGGTCCCTCTACCTGAGCACTGTTATCTATGTTCCCTGGGAATGTTTATTGGTTCCTGTACTAGTTAATAGTGACCCACTCTTCCAGTAATGCTGAATATTGCTCGAGCTCTGGAAGATGCTGACCTGGCAAAGAATATGAGCGCCAGCTGGGGTCTTCTGAGCCACCTGATCCAACTGTCATCTTACCCATAAGGAAAGTTTGTTTATGTCAGCTCTGTTTTTAAACAGCTCCTGTGGAATTTTTCTAGTCCCATCTTTATTATGTTTTCTCTATTTTATAACTTGATTGTCTTTTAGTCTATTTTTCGTATCTGATTTAAAGCTTGGTCAGTTCTAGGAACCCTGTCTTATGCTGACACCTACTGGACAGTTTGGAAAATAACCAGTTCCCAGAACACTACCATTTGTTAGGAACAGAGGCAGTGAAATTATGTCTTCCTCCTTGCATTCATTTTTAATGACCATCTTTCTTACAACGATCCTAGTTTCACATTTTTATTTCTCTCTTCTCCAACTAAACCTAATGTCCCATATTAGATTTTAGATTTCTTGGGTGTGAAGATTCTGTCCAGTTAATATGCTAAAAACCTATAGTACCTTTAAACAATGTCCTTCTGTAGGTTTGAAAGTGAAGTCGCTCAGTTGTGTCCGACTCTTTGCGACCCCATGGACTGTAGCCTATCAGGCTCCTCTGTCCATGGGATTTTCCAGGCAAGAGTGATGGAGTGGATTGCCATTTCCTTCTCCAGGGGATCTTCCTGACCCAGGAATCGAACCCTGGTCTCCCGCATTGCAGGCAGACGCTTTACCGTCTGAGTCACCAGGGAAGCCCCCTGTAGGTATAGTTAAGGTTTAATGATGAGCAATAATCATAGTCATTACCTGTGACCTTAATTCTGCAAGGACTGCAGCTCTGAACAGCTGGCATGCCAAGGAATGGCAAGAGGCCATCTGATCTGGATCAAAACCTCTCCCAATGATAGTAAGAACCATCCAGAACTATCCAGGATGAAGGACGAAGGTTTCTCCAGGGATCACCATCCCAGAGAAAATTCATTCAAGTGTTTCACTGTCCTAACGCACCTCTCTCCTGCTTTTGAAGTTTCCTTTATTTGTTCTCCTGAGGTCTGGCAATGATTAATCAAGCCTTACTCACAAAACATACCAGTAGATTATATTCTAATCACCTCCTTTCCCACTCCTTTTCACTGTACTTTTCTTCAGTTGATAATTTAATTTTTTAAAGTATAATACTTTCTAGTGAGTTCTATAGTTTTCCCCATGTGGTAGATATATACAATTGAATATTTTTCAGCCATAAAAAAGAAATCCTACTATTTACAATGACAACATGGATCAACTTGGAGGGCAAGATGGTAAGTGAAATACTCCAGACAGAGAGATAAATGCTATATGGAATCTATGGGATCAAAAAAAAAAAAGTTAAACTCATAGAAACAGAGAGTAAAATGGTGTTTGCCAGGAGCTAAGGGTGGGGGGAATGGAAGTAGATATTGATCAAAGGGTACAAACTTGCAGTTGTGAGATAAGTTCTGAGGATCTGATGTACAGCATGGTGCCCGTACTTAATGATGCTGTGTCGTATACTTGAAATTTACTGACAGTAGATCTTAAGCTTTCTCACCACACACACACATACACATACACAAATATACACATACAGTAACTATGTGAGTTGGTGGTTGTGTTAGCTTGATTGTGTAAACATTTTATAATGTACACATATATCATAAATTGTGTTGTACACTTTAAGTATATGTAATTTTATCTATCAATTACATTTCAATAAAGCTGAAAATAGAAAAGAGAGAAAGGAAGACAGCACCCAGGGTCTCAGCCTGATCTCCTTCATTACCACAAGTGGAGAACTGACAGATCCTATTGGTTATTTGGGGCTTGGAGGTGGAGCCTCTGATGTACTTGGACCAGGTGATCTTGGAAGGTGCCTTGATACCTGGAGTGAAGAGGTCAGGTAGGCTCAGGGAGAAGAAAGCGCATGGATTTGGAACTCCACAAGACTTAGGTTTGAAAACGTGCTCTGCCACTTCCCTGTTGTGAATCTCAGGCTCCTCTTTGCCTCAGAATCTTCATCTGTACGTGAGAACAAGACCACTCTGAATGGTGCTTGTGATAAGTTAATGACACAGTGCTTGACACATTATAGTTATTTCTGTGCAAGGTATTTCTGTTCCCTGTTGCAAAAGCCCTGCTGTTTACTTGTGTCTGGCCCTGTGTGCTGTCTGAATACCCCCCTGTTACCAGCTCTTTCATGTTATTGATGCCAGTTCTGGAGATCCTCGGGGCTGAAGCCTTCTTCTCTTCAAGCTTTCTGGTTGCCATACACGAGAAACCAGGATCTCTGCTTTCTTCTCAGACTTCTCAGTCATCCTTTGGTCCTTGAACTTTCAGACTTCTAAAAATGGTTCTTATTTATTTAACCATTGTTTTTTGAACTCCTGGAAAGTGGTAGCAGCATTGGTAGATCAGCGAAGAAAACATACAAAATTCCTGTCCTCATAGAGCTTTTATTCCAGGAGAAGAGGACAGAGAAGCAAGTAAAGTAGACGGTTTGTCAGATCTGCTAAAATAGATCATAAATGCTAAGTAAAAAAATAGGCAAGATGGGTGATGGGGACTGTGTGTGTCCAAGTGTATGTGTAATTGGGGTGGTGGTTCCCTTGCTGCCCTTAGAGCTGATGGGGGGACAGTGCTGCCCTGGGAGCCCTAGGCTTCTTGTGGTGACATAAATAGGGTTAAAAGTATGCTGAGGCTGGTCCTGATGGTCTCAGGGAAGATAACGGCGTGGACTGTGAGAAGCATGAATGGGTCCCCTCTTCATTCGTGTGAAAAGTGATGTGGAAGGGAACAATGTGGGGAGGGCTTCCCTGATTTTAACTAGAGCAAGAGGAGTCAGTAAGCTTCCCTTTGATTTACAAAGTCCTGGTTTATGAAGTGGGGACTTCGTAAATGTTGACTTCTTGAAACTCAGACCCTGATAAGCATAGAAAAAGAAGAAGGAAATCAGATGTTGTTTTCTTCAAGGAGCCCATCACATCCTTTGGAACATGAATCATCCCCTGAGAAAGCCCATCAGGGGACAGCCCTCTTCCTTCAGTGGCTACTGTAAGATGTGGTAACCAGGAAATAGCCCTAAGACTGTGTTGAGCAAACGTGACAGAGCAGAAGGGACATTGGCTGGGAGAGGAAAGTCTGCTTTTTCCATTTGGCCAACTCTTGGCTTGCTGTACTCATCCTTCCAAGTCTTTCTTTTTCATTTTGATGACGAGGCTGATCTCTAACATCCATTTTTGATATAAAATCCATGACTTTAAGAAGTTAGAATTTTATCTCTGTTGGAGTTTTGAACAGAAGATAGAGGACTTGAGAACATAGGCAAAGTTTTCATTTCATTTTTCCTTTTCAGTTGATTTTGAAAGAAAAGGATGTAGGGAAAGAAGAGTTGGCTTTTGTTGTTGGTTTAGAGAAGTAGATTAGATTTCTTGGATAATAGCCTAGCCTATCAGAGTAGATCTTTCAAAGACTGTGAAGAATTTGTTTGGCAGGAAAATTGCTGATTCATTCAAGAGGTTATTTTGTCTCAGTCTTCTGGAGGAGGAAGAAAAGAATTCTGGTAAACCAGCTTAAATGTCCCCATTATGCAGATGCCTGTTCCCTCTGGGCTAAATTAGGTGCTCCCTCCTCTGTTTCCACAGAGAGGTAAAGAGCAAGCTAGAACCATGGGACAGAGAAAGGCAAGATGAACATTACTTAAGTGTGTGATGAATGAATGAATAGATGGAAGAATGTCAGGAAGGAAGACCAACTAATAGGTAAAGGGAACTGGAGAAATCAGGACACGTGACTAGGTTTTCATTAATCCTGGATCAAATTTAAGAATTAGTAAATGTGGTTTATGAGAACATAGAAAAGAAATCATCATCAGGACCCAGCCTGGCCTCAAAAGGACTGGTCTTGCTAGCTATCTCACTTTTAGTCTCTAGACTTGTAGGTTGGGGGCAACCAGTGGACATAAGTCTATCTTAATTTCAGAAAAGCAACTAAAGTCCCCCTTGATCTTTTTTTGTTTAAGATGGTTAAATGAAGTCCTGATGATCATACTGTTAGATTAATTTACAGATGATAGAAATAACTTTATTCAATTAGTGTTGTATGTATGTGTGTTAGTCTCTCAGTCGTGTCCAACTCTTTGTGACACAATGGACTGTAGCCTGCCAGGTTCCTCTGTCCATGGAATTCTCCAGGCAAGAATTCTCCAGGGTATTCCTGACCCAGGGATTGAACCCAAGTCTCTCACATGGCAGGCAGAGTCTTTACCATCTGAGCCACCAGGGAAGCCCCAGTTAGTGTTGATTATGGTATTTTTCTGACTGGAATGAGGTATCTAATGGAGTGCCTCAAGGTTAAGGTCTTGGTCTTAACTGTCCAACTTAAAAAAAAAATCATTTTGAAATAATTATAGATTCACAGGAAATTGTAACAAAGAACATATAGGGAGATTGTATGTATGCTTTACTCCAGTTTACCCAATGGCAACACTTTGCATAACTATAGTATGATATCACAACCAGAAAATTGGTATTGGGACAATCAACTAAGCTAATAAAAATGAGCAGATTTCACCATTGTTGCATTTCCTCAAAAGTGTTTTTTTGTATGTGTGTGTGTGTGTATCTGTATTTATATCTCTGTCTGTATAGTTCTGTGCCGGAGAAGGCAATGGCACCCCACTCCAGTACTCCTGCCTGGAAAATCCCATGGATGGAGGAGCCTGGAAGGCTGCAGTCCATGGGGTTGCTGAGGGTCGGACACGACTGAGCGACTTCACTTTCACTTGTCACTTTCATGCATTGGAGAAGGAAATGGCAACCTACTCCAGTGTTCTTGCCTGGAGAATCCCAGGGACGGGGGAGCCTGGTGGGCTGCCGTCTATGGGGTCGCACAGAGTAGGACACAACTGAAGTGACTTAGCAGCATAGTTCTGTGCAACTTTATTAATGTGTGAATTCATGTAACACTATCATAATCAATCAACATACCACTTGAAGACTGCTAATCTGTTCTCCATCTCCGGAATTTTGTTATTTCAAGAATGTTGTATAAATGGAATCATACAGCATGCAATCTTCTGAGATTGGCTTTTCCCACTCAGCCTAATTCCCTTGTGATCCATCCAAGTTGTCTTGAATTTCAATACTTTGTTGCTTTTTGTTGCTGAGTATTATTCCACTGTATGGAAATACTACCGTTTTTTTTAACTGTTTTTTTTTTTTGCTGGAGGATATTTAGGTTGTTTCTCGTTTATGACTATTATGAATAAAGCTGTTATGAGCATTTTTATATAGGTTTTGTTAGAACACAAGTTTTCATTTCATTAGGATAAATGTCCAAGAGTGCATTTGCTGGATTGCATGGTAATTATACGTTTAATTTCACAACACTTTGGCAAATTATTACCCAAAGTAGCTGTACTACTTTTACATTCCTATTAGCAATGTGAGTGATTCAGTTTCTCTATATCCATGCCAGCATTCGATGTTTTCAGTATTTCTAATTTTAGTCACTCTCATATGTGTGTAGTAATAATACTTCACTGAGGTTTTAATTTGTATTTCCCTAATGGCTAAGACCTGGAAAATCCCATGGACAGAGGAGCCTGGTAGGCTGCAGTCCATGGGGTCGCTAACTCGAACACGACTGAGCAACTTCACTTTCACTTTTCACTTTCCCGCATTGGACAAGGAAATGGCAACCCACTCCAGTGTTCTTGCCAGGAGAATCCCAGGGACAGGGAGCCTGGTGGGCTGCCATCTGTGGGGTCGCACAGAGTCGGACACGACTGAAGTGACTCAGCAGCAGTAGCAGCAATGGCTAAGATGTTGAACATCTTTCATATGTATATTTGCTCTCTGTATATCCTCTTCAATTAAATGTATGTTTGTGTCTTTTGTGCATTTCTAATTGGATTGAATTGGATTATTTCTTACTGTTGAGTTTTGAGAGCTCTTCATATATTCTAGATACAAGTCTTTTATTGAATATATGATTTGTAAATACTTTCTCCTGATCTGTAATTTATCTTTATATACTCTTAACAGAGTCTTTGTTTCTTTTTTGATGCAATTTAATAAAAATTATTTATTTTTAATTGGAGGATAATTGGCAGGGTCTTTGGCAGAGCAAAAGTTTTACACTTTGAAGTCCAGTTTATCAAATTTTTCTTTAAGGGATCAAGTTTTTGTTGTCAAGTCTAAAAACTCTTTTCCTAATCCTAAAGGTACTCTTCTGTTTATTTTCTAAAAATTTTATTGTTTTATATTGTATTGGTCAAAAAGTTCATTCCAGTATGTCCATAAGTATTTATGGAAAAACCTGAATTAACTTTTTGGCCAACTCAATATTTTACCTTTAAGTCTGCAATTCATTATAATTTAATTTGTTTAACTCTTTTTTGGTGTGTGTGTGTTTAACTTTTCAAGTCAAAGAGGTTGAATATATGGTAGGCATGTAGGTGACACAAGCAGCTGGAATATAGTGATGAAACTGGTAAGATACAACGTATAAGCATGCAGTATCAGAGAGGTTAGTGTGGTGACTAAGAAAGTGGGCTCTGGAGCCAGACGCTTAGATTCAAATGCCTGAGCTGCCTAGAAGGCTTCGGGGGAAGTTCCATAATCTCTCTTATGTCTTAGTTTCTGCATCTGCAAAATGGGATTAGTGAAGAGTACTTGCCTTATATGATTATTGTGAGAGCTTAGCAAGAAAATGAACACTTAGATCCAAACTCCAAGAAATGACACCTATTATTATTATTGAAACCAGACATTGGTTTAAACGTTGGACAGTTACAGGGGAGATATGACAAAATAGGAAATCATGTGAAAAAATCCAGTATATAGAAAGAAGTAGAGATATAGACTTAACTTCATTGAAATTTTTAACTTGAATGTCTGCTGAATTTTTGTCCAGTTGTATATGTTTATAAATATATGTCTTCATCCAGAAATGGCAAGATTTATATAGGATCAAAATGACAAGGCATTTAAATCCATTCAGTGGAAACCAGAGTCCATTTAGGACTGTGCATGTACTCAAAATGCAATTTTTCCCCATATTTTTATTGAGGTTATATTAATACACAGCAAAGTCATTGTTTTAGGTTATCAGGTACAAGAAAACAGTCAATCAGTATTTCTGTGTAAGTGTAGTAATCCAGCATAGGCTAAAAGGGCATTGACAGAGTTCATTATCATAGTCTGATGTGAAGTCAAACTACATGGTTGAAATTCTCAACTTCTTATGGTAGGGACTTCTGGGTCCCCAGCCCTCAGTACCACTAACAGAATGTTGGGGCATGGATCATAATTATGGGGTCTGCCTTTGCTGAAAATGAGGAATGAGGGAGATGTAGACATAAGATGATTGAGTAGATGTATAAGGGGTTACCAGAAGTGACAAGAAGAATCTATTACAAATATTAGATATTAGAAGGGTGTGGAAGAGCAAGCAGACAGTGCCTCAGATTACTAGAAAGAAGTGGGACCCCTTTGGACTGTGTGGTCATTACAAGAAGCAGCGAGGGTCACTGGGCAATTCACACAGTCTCTCAGTGCCTGGGTTTCCTTTTCTGCCTCGTAATAAAAATAGGGTCTGCCCCACAAACTCCATGGGTTGTTGTGAAGAATACATTTACATGAAATTTCCTTAAATAAAACATGAATATATGACATTGTTATTGTTTCAGGGTGGATCTTCGGTCATTATTTTTATGGAATATATTCTTTTTAAACATTTTTATTGGAGTATAGTTGATTTACAATGTTGTGCTAGTTTCTGCTGTACAACGAAGTGAATCAGATATACATATACACATATATAATCTTTTTTTAACTTCTTTTCCAATATAGGTCATTACAGAGTATTGAGTAGAGTTCCCCGTGCTGTACAGTAAGTCCTTATTAGTGTTCTATTTTATATATAGCACTGTGTATATGTCAACCCCAATCTCCCAGTTTATCCCCCCTACCCCACTTACCCCCTGGTAACTATTAGTTTGTTTTCTATATCTGCAGCTCTATGTGTGCTGTGTAGTTAAGTGCACTTGTGCTTTTTTCTAAGATGGAATATGCTCTTAAGAACTAGCACAATCTCTTTCTCCCACTCTGTGCTTTACTAAATTCCTTAGATTTGGGGGAGGGAGGGTTCCCTGCTCTACCTCATTTAGCAGTGTCTCAGCAGTGTAGTATAACTGGGTTTGCCAGATATACTCTTTTGTCTCAGTGACTGCTATTTGATGTTTCTAGTCTGGGTAATTATGCTGACTCTCCTCTCCTAAATCTCTAATGTATGGAACGGAACTAAACTGGCTTCTTCACACTATGCCTTGCCACATCTCACATGTTTATAGGTCTGAAAAAATATGGATCCCAACTCTACCCAAGAAAACAGACTTTAATTTGTTTTAATATTTTATAATATACTTATACTTTAAAGTATACTTTAATAAAAGTGTAAGTACCCAAGATTAGCAGATGTAAAGTATTATTAACAGAATGGATAAACAAGACCCTACTGCAGAAATAGAGGAAAACAATAGAATGAATAAGATTAGAGATCACTTCAAGAAAATTAGAGATATCAAAGGAATATTTTTTAAATTAATTTATTTTTTATTGAAAGATAATTGCTTTACAGAATTTTGCCGTTTTCTTTCAAACCTCAACATGAATCAGCCATAGGTATACATATATCCCCTCCCTTTTGAAACTCCCTCCCATATCCCTCCCCATCCCACCCCTCTGGGTTGATACAGAGCCCCTGTTTGAGTTTCCTGAGCCATACAGCAAATTCCTGTTGGCTATCTATTTTACATATGGTGATATAAGTTTCCATGTTACTCTTTCCATACATCTCACCCTCTCCTGCCCTTTCCCCATGTCCATAAGTCTATTCTCTATCTCTGTTTCTCCCTTGTTGCTCTGTAAATAAATTCTTCAGTACCATTTTTCTAGATTCCATATATATGTGTTAGAATATGGTATTTATCTTTCTCTTTCTGACTCACATCACTCTGTATAATAGGTTTTAGGTTCATCCACCTCATTAGAACTGACTCAAATGTGTTCCTTTTTATGGCTGAATAATATTCCATTGTGTATATGTACCACACCTTCTTTATCCATTCATCTGTTGATGGACATCTAGGTTGGGCATGATAAAATACAGAAATGGTAAGGATCTAACGGAAGCAGAAGAGATTAAGAAGAGGTAGCAAGAACACAAAGAAGAACTATACAAGAAAGATCTTAATGACCTGGATAATGACGATGGTGTGGTCACTCACTTAGAGCCAGACATTCTGGAGTGTGAAGTCAAGTAGGTCTTAGGAAACATTACTACAAACAGAGCTAATGGAGGTGATGGAATTCCAGCTAAGCTGTTTAAAATTCTAAAAGATGATGCTAAAAGATGATCCTAAAAGATGTTAAAGTGCTGCACTGAATATGTGAGCAAATTTGGAAAGCTCAGCAGTTGCCACAGGACTGGAAAAGGTCAGTTTTCATTCCAATCCCAAAGAATGGCAATGCCAAAGAATGTTCAAACTACCATACAATTGCACTCATTTCACATGCTGGCAGGTTATGCTTAAAATCCTTTAACCTAGGCTTCAGCAGTATGTGAACCCAGAACTTCCAGATGTACAAGCTGGATTTCAAAGAGGCAGAGGAACCGAGATCAAATTGCCAACATTTGTTGGATCATGAAGAAAGCAAAGGAGTTTCAGAAAAATGTTTACTTCTGCTTCATTGACTACTAGAAAGCCTTTGACTGTGAGGTTCACAACAAATTGGAAAAATCTTAAAGAGGTGGGAATACCAGACCACCTTACCTGCTTCCTGAGAAACCAGTGTGCAGGTCAAGAAGCAACAGTTAGAACCATACATGGAATGGCTGACTGTTTCAAAGTTGGGAAAGGAGTACAGCAAAGGCATATATTGTCACCCTGTTTGTTTAACTTCTATGCAGAGTACATTATGTGAAATGCCAGGCTGGATAAATCACAAGGTGGAATCAAGATTGCCAGGAGAAATATCAACAACCTGAGATATGCAGATGATACCATTCTAATGGCAGAAAGTGAAGAGGAACTAAAGAGCATCTTGATGAGGGTGAAAGAGGAGAGTGAAAAATCTGACTTAAAACTCAACATTTAAAAAACTAAGATCATGGCATCTGGTTCCATCACTTCATGGCAAGTATAAGGGAAAAAAATGGAAACAGTGACAGATTTTATTTTTTTGGGTTCCAGAATTACTGCAGATTGTGACTACAGCCATGTAATTAAAAGATACTTGCTTCTCGGAAGGAGAACTATGACAAACCAGACAGTATTAAAAGGCAGATATCACTTTGCTGACAAAGGTCCATCTAGTCAAAGCCATGGTTTTTCCACTAGTCATGTACAGATATGAGAGTTGGACCATAAAGAAGGCTGAGTGACAAAGAATTGGATGCTTTTGAACTGTGGTACTGGAGAAGACTCTTGAGAGTTCCTTGGACAGCCAGGAGATCAAAATAGTCATCCGAAAGGAACTCAACTCTGAATATACATTGGAAGGACTGATGCTGAAGCTGAAGCTCCAATACTCTGACCACCTGATGCGAAGAGTTGACTCATTGGAAAAGACCCTGATGCTGGGAAAGATTGAAGACAAAAGAAGAAGGGGGCAGCAGAGGATAAGATGGCCGATTCAATGGACATGAATTGGAGCAGTCTTTGGGAGGTAGTGGAGGACAGAGGAGTCTGGGGTGCTGCAGTCCATGGGATCACAAAGAGTCAGACACGACTTAGTAACTGAACAACAACAGAAACAACTATACAGCACAGAGAACTACATCCAGTATCCTATGATAAACCAGAATGGAAAAGAATATGAAAGAATGTGTCTTATGTATAACTGAATCACTTTGCTGTACAGTAAAAATTTAGCACAGCATTGCAAATTGACTACACTTCAATAAAAAAGAGAATAAGTAGCTGAATATTAGCTCACATTCCATTATGAAGTACAAATGTAGATTTACTTTACTTAGATACAGTTGAAAATTGTATGTGTACATGTGTGGAATAGGTTGAAGAAGACACTATTTTTTTTTTTAATGTACAGTAAATTTGTCTATTTTTTGCAGAAAGCAATATTCTTTCAGGGTTGCTGTTATGATCACTATTACCTTCAATTTGTAGCTATTTAACTGAGAGTTAAAGAATTAGTCTTTTGGGGAGAGTATTTTGAGGGAAAAAAATCCAGTGACCACAAAGTCCCTTAATCAAGAATGAAAATATGAGGAGAGAAATGCCAACAGTGGGCAAAATAAAGACCTTGGAATTATTTAAACTTTTCTTAATTTGAACATTTATTTACTATTCATATTTGATTTCCCCATTACAACCTCATTAAAATAGGGTAATATGTGTATCAAGAGAAGAGACATATATTTATTTAATGATTTGAGGAAGCACTGGGAAGGCTGTTTTGATGAAAATATTTCTCAGAGCTCTGCTACTTAATTCTGAAAATCCACCATTAGAGAATCCTTCTTTTGGGAGTACCAATTATCTAGGAGGGATACCTATTAAGCTGCTGTCAATCAAGAACACATATACAAGGCCACAAAAGATTATCACAAAGCACAGGCTCTGGAGTCAGAGGGAACAAGGATTGAATTTGGCTTTGGCACTTACTAACTGTGAGATTCTGGGCAAATTACTTATCTTTTCTGAGTCCCAATTTCTTCATCTGTAAAATGGGGTTAATAATGGCTACCACATGAAAGACATAATTTAAAAGAGCTGATATATTTGAAGAACTTAATATAACACTTAAAGTAGGCTCTTGCTGCTGTTAAGTCGCTTCAGTCGTGTCCGACTCTGTGCGACCCCAGAGACGGCAGCCCACCAGGCTCCCCTGTCCCTGGGATTCTCCAGGCAAGAACACTGGAGTGGGTTGCCATTTCCTTCTCCAAGTAGGCTCTTAGTACATTGCAATGAAAATCATTAGCAATAGTAGGAATGTTTCATTTGAATTGGGGTTTGCATAGCTTTGGCAGTACATGAAGAAATTCCACGAGGTATACAGATTCAGATAATTTCAAAGGAGTCCATTTCCAGATTTTATACACACACACACACACACACATAAATGACTCTTTGTGATTCCACGGACTGTAGCCTGCCAGGCTCTTCTGTCTGTGGAATTCTCCAGGCAAGAATACTGGAGTGAGTTGCCATTTCCTTCTCCAGGGGATCTTCCCAATCCAAGGACTGAACCTGGGTCTCCTGCATTGCAGGTGGATTCCTTATCATCTGAGCCACCAGGGAAGCCCTTATATGTATATATGTTTTTTTCTTTTCCTTTTCTGTATTTATCTGCTTCTTTAAAAATGCACCTATATCAGGCTGCTGCTTCTTTTCTATCTTCCACAATCACCCTTTTGCTCTACAGGAGAGGTCTCATCCAACCCAAACCATATGTTCTCTTGGATGTGGAAGCCTCTGGGACACCAAGCAGAGGCAACTAAAACTATAAGTATTTGAGAGCTCCCTTTAATTGAAATGGCACCATGAACCAAAAGTAATAGGGTATCATGACTCTCCCTGTCTTGGGCTTATCTCTGTTAAGAGCAATGCATAACTATTATGGAATGAATGTATCCCCACAAAATTCATATGTTGAAATCTTCACTCCCAATCTAATGGTATTTGGAGGCAAAGCCTTTGCAAGATAGTTAGGTCTTGAGGGTAGAGCCCTCGTGAATAGAATTTATGCCTTTATAAGAAGACACATGGGAGCCTGCTCTCTCTTTCTCTGTTATATGGGATTACAGTACGAAGATGGCCCTCATCACATACCAGCTCTTCTGGGCCCTTGTTCTTAGACTTTTTGGGCTCCAGAACTGAGAGAAATAAGTGTTTCTTGTTTAAACGGCATAGTCTATGGTAATCTGTTATAGCAGTCTGCATGGATTGAGACAATACCTTAAATAGATATGTTGATTATATATTTGGATGTTTTTTATTTCAAGTATACAGTGGAATTATGCAGTGTGGGGGGTTGATTTTTTTTTTTTTTTTGGTCTTAACTGGCAAAGAAGGTATTGTTCCTGAGAAAAGAAACTCTTGACAACAGAGTAAAAAGAACGTTTCTTGGAAATATTGAAGATGGCAGCACCTTATTTGCCCAGGTGACAAACTTATGATGGATTTCTGTTCTTAGCTAGTTAGCTATCTTGAAATATTCAAGATTTGTAAGAAGCATGCTGGGAAATGCCACTCTGCTATGAAACACCCTTTCTCTGCAATTTCACTGTCTCAGTAATAAGGATGAGCTCAGTGAATATGCTCATTTACCTGCATTTTAGTCTAGTCTCACTGGTATAATTTGCATGATTTCAAGGTGAAAAGACCCGCAATGCTCATTTTTTAAGAAGGTGGAAGTTTTCTGCTCTCTGTCACTCATCAGTCACTTTTATGCTCATTTATTAAATCCTATGATATGTTTATTACATGTCTTAGCTTGGACTACAGTAACAGAATATCAGAGACTAGGGGGCTTCAACAACAGAATGTATTTTCTTGTAGTTCTAGAGGCGAAAGTCTGAGATCAGGATGCCAGCATGGTCCAGTTCTAGTGAGGTCCCTCTTCCTGGCAAAACTTTATGACCTTCTCACAGGTGCTTTTCTCCAAATACAGTCACATTGAGGGGTGGCATTAAGGCTTCAACCTAGGAGTGTTAGGGGGATAAAACTCAGTCCAAAGCATTAGGCTTAAGTAACTCAACAGGAATATGTTGCAGATTATACTTTAAATAATGTGCTCAACAGTCCTTAATGCACAGTTTTTAAGCCTGTACTTATTCGTGACTGAGTTCTTTTTCTTGTAGTCAATTTACATAAAATATTTAAACTATATTCTTAATAGAAGAACATTTATTTAGCTTCAAAAGCAAATCAAAATTTTCCCCAAATGCAAATCTGTCTAAAAATGTATAAAATGACCTAAGCAAAATATGTTACATATTTAGAAAACCAGCTTGATTTAATTAGTATTAATCTCTCCTTTGCAAATGTTAATATACTGATTCCAGTTCTGCAAAATGTGTAATTAAATCAACATATTTGACTTTAACCAACTTTGGGAAGAAATCACTTATATATCAATAAATATCCTCTACTCTCTGTCTGTTTTTCTGTCATATTGTTGCTGTGCATTTTGAGATGTCTTTACAAATTAAATGCAATATTCATATATGTCCTTTTTTACAAAGGGAAAAGACCTAAAATACACAATTTACAATTTTGTTTTTAACCCCAGTTTCATCTATTTTAGCTCCATAAGCAAGAAGCCTCTTAGAAAAAATTGAACAGTATAATCAATAGGATATGATAAGACTTGGTTAAGATTTTTTTGTTCATATTTCCAAAAAATTGAGAAAATTATAAACTCTAATGCTTGTGTTTTTTTGTGTGTTCTTTGTGTTCTTGTGTTCTTTGCTTTCAGTAAAATAAGAAGAGGACTTATCCAAGTTGTCATTAGGTAGAAAATTAAAATATTTCTTTGATAATAGATCACTGTGCTCTTTTAGACTTATAATTAAGAAGGCACTCAAGTAACAGGGTGATATTTCCATAAGAAAATGCCTAACATTCTCATTATTTATTACGTTTTCTAAAATCACTGCAGATGGTGACTGCAGCCATGAGATTAAAAGACACTTACTCCTTGGAAGGAAAGTTATGACCAACCTAGATAGCATATTCAAAAGCAGAGACATTACTTTGCCAAAAAAGGTCTGTCTAGTCAAGGCTATGGTTTTTCCTGTGGTCATGTATGGATGTGAGAGTTGGACTGTGAAGAAGGCTGAGTGTCGAAGAATTGATGCTTTTGAACTGTGGTATTGAGAAGACTCTTGAGAATCCCTTGGACTGCAAGGAGATCCAAGCAGTCCATTCTGAAGAAGATCAGCCCTGGGATTTCTTTGGAAGGAATGATGCTAAAGCTGAAACTCCAATACTTTGGCCACCTCATATGAAGAGTTGACTCATCGGAAAAGACTCTGATGCTGGGAGGGATTGGGGGCAGGAGGAGAAGGGGACGACAGAGGATGAGATGGCCGGATGGCATCACCGACTCGATGCACATGAGTCTGAGTGAACTCCGGGAGTTGGTGATGGACAGAGAGGCCTGGCGTGCTGCGATTCATGGGGTCGCAAAGAGTCGGTCGCGACTGAACTGAACTGAACTGAAGGGCTTGTACGTATAAAAATGAAAAGCAGGAATAGAATGTTTGCTGAATCCTGGGTCATTCAAATAGTAAGTCAAAGCCAAAGCTATAAGAGGAACTTATTAAAAAGATCCATCTACTCACTTAGATTAATTTTCCAATAAGACTTTACTTGCTATGTTTTATGATTACTTCTCAAAATATGTTGTAAATTTATATTGCTTTGGCCAATTGTGTACTAAAATCATTGTAAAGACAGCTCAACCTAGAAAACTTTAAAATTACTTAGAACTTTATGGTCGTAAAAAATCACAATATTTAAACTTCAACCCATAAACAATTATTTTTGCTATTTTAGAGACATTAAAAGGGTGATCAGATAAAATCTTTCAATTATAAAAATATATCACATTAATAAGATTCTCTGGGGGAAAATATGAGATCACAGAGAAAAATTTTCCAGTTGTTAAAAAAGAGCTTGTCTGGAAAATTTTTAGTGAGCAGGAATAGATGTAAAATTGCTTTGGCACATAGAGCTTGTTGCACATAAATTATGACACAAATTTTATTTAAGTGAATATTTACAATATACTAGAAAGTATATATTTTGAAGCTATTCAAACTTACCATGAAAAATTTTAGGTATCTACTTGAAAAATGTAGGGGATATGTAGTTTTTCAAAATTCTTTTAGAGAGTATGAGAGGAAAAAGTTTGAAGATGAATAATTTAATGTGTCAAATCTTTACAGTTTTGACCATTGATGATAATGAACTTCATGGGGAAAAAGTAGACAGAAAACTTTAGAGCACAGAGAAAAGGGCAGACATAGGTATGCTATTGATATGAGCTCTTCTGATCATAAAATAGAGCTGGAGAAATAGCAACAACAACAAAAATTGTACAGTTTTCAAAATTCTCAATTTTTGGCCAGCACCTTGAGACATGGCCTCATCCATTATTTATGAACTTTGCAAACAGATTTATGTTAAAGTCAGTTCTCTCCTCTGAAGGAATTAATGACTCCATTATCATACCCTTGATTACTAGGTACCTGAAACTGGGCTGGGTGCCTGAGAAGCAAAGATGAACACACAGAAAGGTCCCTTAAGGAGTTTACAGCACAGAAGAAAGCTGCTGCTGCTGCTAAGTCACTTCAGTCGTGTCCAACTCTGTGCGACCCCATAGATGGCAGGCCACCAGGCTCCCCCGTCCCAGGGATTCTCCAGGCAAGAACACTGGAGTGGGTTGCCATTTCCTTCTCCAGTGCATGGAAGTGAAAAGTGAAAGTGAAGTCGCTCGGTCCTGTCCGACTCTTAGCGACCCCATGGACTGCAGCCTACCAGGCTCCACCGTCCATGGGATTTTCCAGGCAAGAGTACTGGAGTGGGTTGCCATTTCCTTCTTCAAGAGGAGAAAACTAGCAGTTGGTGTATATATTCTTAAGTTGTAAGTCAATGATCATGTGCTTTTGAGTATTTTTCATCTATATCCCATGATTCTCTGTGAAAAAATTAGAAGTACATGTCATTTGAATTATTTTAAAAGAAGGTGGTGATGGATTTGTGATAATTGTAACAATTCCTTAATATGTGTAGTATTTTATAGTTTATAAGATGATTTCATCAGAAAACGAAGATCATGGTATCTGGTCCCATCACTTCATGGCAAACAGATGGGGAAACAGGGGAAACAGTGACAGACTTTATTTTTTTGGGCTCCAAAATCATTGCAGATGGTGACTGCAGCCATGAAATTAAAAGATGCTTGCTCCTTGGAAGAAAAGTTATGACCAACCTAGACAGTATATTAAAAAGCAGAGACATTGCTTTGCTGACAAATGTCCATCTACTCAAAGCTATGGTTTTTCCAGTAGTCATGTATGGATGTGAGAGTTGGACTATAAAGAAAGCTGAGCACCGAAGAACTGATGTTTTTGAACTGTGGTGTTGGAGAAGACTCTTGAGAGTCCCTTGAACTGTAAGGAGATCCAAGCAGTCCATCCTAAAGGGAATCAACCCTGAATATTTATTGGAAGGACTGATGCTGAAACTGAAACTCCAATACTTTGGCCACCTGATGCGAAGAACTGACTCACTTGAAAAGGCCCTGATGCTGGGAAAGATTGAAGGCAGGAGCAGAAGGGGACGGCAGAGGATGAGATGGTTGGATGGCATCGCCAACTCAATGGACATGAGTTTTGGTAAACTCTGGGAGTTGGTGATGGAGAGGGAGGCCTGGCATGCTGCAGTCCACGGGGTCGCAAAGAGTCGGACGTGACTGAGAGACTGAACTGACTCACTGAAGATGATTTCATATGAAGTAGATTGTTTGGTCTTAGTAACAGCCATTTGTAGTAGACAAGACACATGTGATTACTCTTGACTTAGAGATGAGAACACTGTGGTCTAGAAGAACTAGGTTTGAAACACATCATATGGCCACTGAAAGGCAGAACAGGATGGAACCCTGGTCCCTCAGGCTCCTGGTTGGGAACTTTGCCCATGTTGTAGCCTGAATCACTGTTTCCTCTCCTGTATGTTGAGAAAGACAACTCTCTCTGGGCCTCTTCTGTTCCTCCACATCATGCTGAGTGTACCAAGTCTGCAAGGCCCTGACCACTTTTTTACCTGGACCACTTCTCAGGGTTGTTTATGCAGCTAGTAACTTTGAGAGGTCAGGTAAAAATTGCCCAAAGCAGAAAGTCTTGCTTACTATTTGCTGTAAAAAATATACATTCTTCAAACTCAATTGTGACACAAACCCACTGCATATTATCCATTGGGGCCCATCATGTTGCTCCTGTATATCTTGAGGACAATGGAAACCAAGGCAAATATAATCATGCTGATAATCATGCTTTCTATTGTGCTATGGGTAATAAAGACCTTTGTCTTTGGCCCAGAAGCCTCTTGTTTTCTTCTAGCATCCACAAAATAGTAACAGGTCAACTGAGCTCATAGGCAGGGTAAAATGAAATCTCAGCCATGACCTAGCAAGGGCACATGCTTGTTAGATGTTTGACGATGATGTGTAAGGATGTGTAAAGTATGACAAGCCTCAAACAGGGCTTTAAATGGGGTATAGCCCCAGAATCTAAATTCAGGAACCCAAGAGTCCAGAAATAGTTCTCAAAAGGAAACTGGTAAAAATTGCCACACCCTTGTCTGGAAATAGAACAGATTAAGTCTTAGGAATTTCTTGCTTATGTGGCAGGTTGGATATTTATCTATGTTTCAGTATCATGCTGTGTAACCCAGGTATGCAAAATCTATTTTTCTGTAATGAAATTTAACTTTGCCTATTGGCTTCCCTGAGGTTTTGGCATCATTACTTGAAAGTGGGCTTGAAATGAGCAGTCTTCAGAACAAGGAAAGCTATCAGGGATAAAGACAGGCAACCCCATGTCCAAAGAGTGGTGGCTGTGCAGGTGCAGGAGGGCTGAGAGGAGCTACTCCACGTTCAAGATCAGGAGGGGTGGTGGTGAGGAGATACCCCTCGTCCAAGGTAAGGAGCAGCAGCTGCGCTTTGCTGGAGCAGCCGTGAAGAGATACCCCATGTCCAAGCTAAAAGAAACCCAAGTAAGACGTTAGGTGTTGCAAGAGGGCATCAGAGGGCAGACACACTGAAACCATAATCACAGAAAACTAGCCAATCTGATCACATGGACCACAGCCTTGTCTAACTCAATGAAACTAAGCCATGCTGTGTGGGGCCACCCAAGACGGGTGGGTCATGGTGGAGAGGTCTGACAGAATGTGGTCCACTGGAGAAGGCAATGGCAAACCACTTCAGTACTTTTGCCTTGAAAACCCCCATGAACAGTATGAAAAGACAAAATGATAGGATACTGAAAGAGGAACTCCCCAGGTCGGTAGGTACCCAATATGCTACTGGAGATCAGTGGAAAAATAACTCCAGAAAGAATGAAGGGATGGAGCCAAAGCAAAAACAATACCCAGTTGTGGATGTGACTGGTAATAGAAGCAAGGTCCAATGCTGTAAAAAGCAATATTGCATAAGAACCTGGAATGTTAGGTCCATGAATCAAGGCAAATTGGAAGTGGTCAAACAGGAGATGGCAAGAGTGAACGTCAGCATTTTAGGAATCAGCGAACTAAAATGGACTAGAATGGGTGAATTTAACTCAGATGACCATTATATCTACTACTGTGGGCAGGAATCCGTTAGAAGAAATGGAGTATCCATCATGGTCAACAAAAGAGTCTGAAATGCAGTACTTGGATGAAATCTCAAAAGCGACAGAATGATCTCTGTTCATTTCCAAGGCAAACCATTCATTATCACAGTAATCCAAGTCTATGCCCCAACCAGTAATGCTGAAGAAGCTGAAGTTGAATGATTCTATGAAGACCTACAAGACCTTTTAGAACTAACACCCAAAAAAGATGTCCTTTTCATGATAGGGGACTGGAATGCAAAAGTAGGAAGTCAAGAAACACCTGGAGTAACAAGCAAATTTGGCCTTGGAATACGGAATGAAGCAGGGCAAAGACTAATAGAATTTTGCCAAGAGAACACACTGGTCATAGCGAACACCCTTTTCCAACAACACAAGAGAAGACTCTACACATGGACATCACCAGATGGTCAACACCGAAATCAGATTGATTATATTCTTTGCAGCCAAAGATGGAGAAGCTCTATACAGTCAGCAAAAACAAGACCGGGAGCTGACTGTGGCTTAGATCATGAACTCCTTATTGCCAAATTCAGACTTAAATTGAAGAAAGTAGGGAAAACCACTAGACCATTCAGGTATGACCTAAGTCAAATCCCTTATAATTATACAGTGGAAGTGAGAAATAGATTTAAGGGCCTAGATCTGATAGATAGAGTGCCTGATGAACTTGGATGGAGGTTTGTGACATTGTACAGGAGACAGGGATCAAGACCATCCCCGTGGAACAGAATGCAAAAAAGCAAAATGGCTGTCTGGGGAGACCTTACAAATATTGTGAAAAGAAGAGAAGTGAATAGCCAAGGAGAAAAGGAAAGATATAAGCATCTGAATGCAGAGTTCCAAAGAATAGCAAGAAGAGATAAGAAAGCCTTCCTCAGTGATCAATGCAAAGAAATAGAGGAAAACAGCAGAATGGGAAAGACTAGAGATCTTTTCAAGAAAATTAGAGATACCAAGGGAACATTTCATACAAAGATGGGCTCGATAAAGGAAAGAAATGGTATGGACGTAACAGAAGCAGAAGATATTAAGAAGAGGTGGCAAGAATACACAGAAGAACTGTACAAAAAAGATCTTCACGACCAAAATAATCACGATGGTATGATCACTCACCTAGAACCAGACATCCTGGAATGTGAAGTCAAGTGGGCCTTAGAAAGCATCACTATGAACAAAGCTAGTGGAGGTGTTGGAATTCCAGTTGAGCTATTTCAAATCCTGAAAGATGATGCTGTGAAAGTGCTGCACTCAATATGCCAGCAAATTTGGAAGACTCAGCAGTGGCCACAGGACTGGAAAAGGTCAGTTTTCATTCCAATCCCAAAGAAAGGCAATGCGAAAGAATGCTCAAACTACCGCACAGTTGCACTCATCTCACATGCTAGTAAAGTAATGCTCAAAATTCTCCAAGCCAGGCTTCAGCAATATGTGAACTGTGAAATTCAAGATGTTCAAGCTGGTTTTAGAAAAGGCAGAAGAACCAGAGATCAAATTGCCAACATCCGCTGGATCATCAAAAAAGCAAGAGAGCTCCAGAAAAACATCCATTTCTGCTTTATTGACTATGCCAAAGCCTTTGACTGTGTGGATCCCAATAAAGTGTGGAAAATTCTGAAAGACATGGAAATACCAGACCACCTGACCTGCCTCTTGAGAAACCTGTATGCAGGTCAGGAAGCAACTGTTAGAACTGGCCATGGAACAACAGACTGGTTCCAAGTAGGAAAAGAAGTACGTCAAGGCTGTATATTGTCACCCTGCTTATTTAACTTATATGCAGAGTACATCATGAGAAATGCTGGGCTGGAAGAAGCACAACCTGGAATCAAGATTGCCGGGAGAAATATCAATAACCTCAGATATGCAGATGACACCATGCTTATGGCAGAAAGTGAAGAGGAACGAAAAGCCTCTTGATGAAAGTGAAAGAGGAGTGAAAAAGTTGGCTTAAAGAGGAATGAAAAAGTTGGCTTAAAGCTCAACATTTAGAAAACGAAGATCATGGCATCTGGCCCCATCACTTCATGTGAAATAGATGGGGAAACAGTGGAAACAGTGTCAGACTTTAATTTTGGGGGTCCCAAATCACTGCAGATGGTGATTGCAGCCATGAAATTAAAAGATGTTTACTCCTTGGAAGGAAAGTTATGACCAACCTAGACAACATATTCAATAGCAGGGACATTACTTTGCCAACAAAGGTCTGTCTAGTCAAGGCTATGGTTTTTCCAGTGGTCATGTATGGATGTGAAAGTTGGACTGTGAAGAAGGCTGAGCGCCGAAGAATTGATGCTTTTGACCTGCGGTGTTGGAGAAGACTCTTGAGGGTCCCTTGGACTGCAAGGAGATCCAACTAGTCCATTCTAAAGGAGATCAGACCTGGGTGTTCTTTGGAAGGAATGATGCTAAAGCTGAAACTCCAGTACTTTGGCCACTTCATGCGAAGAGTTGACTCATTGGAAAAGACTCTGATGCTGGGAGGGATTGGGGGCAGGAGGAGAAGGGGACGACAGAGGATGAGATGGCTGGATGGCATCACCAACTCGACGGACATGAGTTTGATAGAACTCCAGGAGTTGGTGATGGACAAGGAGGCCTGGCGTGCTGCAATTCATGGGGTCTCAAAGAGTCGGACTTGACTGAGCGACTGAACTGAACTGAACTGAACTGAACTAATTGGCTTCCCTGGTGGCTCAAATTGTAAAGAATGCCTGCAGATGCAGGAGATGCAAGAGATGTGGGATTCGATCCCTGATTTGGGAAGATCCCCTGGAGAACTCACTCCAGTATTGTTGCCTAGAAAATCCCATGGACCAAAGAGTCTGGTGGGCTACAGTTCATGGGGTCTTAAAGAGTCAGACACCACTGAGCAACTTACACTTTTCTAATTCTAATGACAGTAATAGCAGGTTAATAAAGTGATTAAGTTGTTTCAAGTTTAAAACTCAGATTCCCTCCATCTTTATTCTTTATTTCTGCCAGACACATCAAAGGGATGGGGTGGGATGAGGTAAATTTGGGCTAAGGTAGTTTCTGTGCCTGCTGGCCTCTGCTAAGGTGTGGTTTGTCCCACCCCATCTTTGGCATTTTGTCTCTTCTTGCTGCATGAATGGTGATATCTCTAGCACCATCATGGCCTTCAGTTGTCAAATTCATATATTCTGTGTTC
The DNA here is from genome assembly GCF_019923935.1 of Bubalus bubalis. Taxonomy (NCBI): domain Eukaryota; kingdom Metazoa; phylum Chordata; class Mammalia; order Artiodactyla; family Bovidae; genus Bubalus; species Bubalus bubalis. Next base: position 47,504,202 of record NC_059164.1, on the reverse strand, counting down.
TCTACCAGTCAGGGACCTCTTCTGGTCTGAGTGCCCTTTATTGGATTATAGTAGTTCTTAGTTCCATCTCTTGTGTCCTGTTGGGGTATGCGGGGCTCTCTGAGGCCCATCCGCTTAACTATTTGCCTCAGCCATTGCTCATCTCTCACTTAGGTGCCATGATGGACATGGGATTTCTCTATGAAGTTTTCAGACTCTCAGGAATTGTGCATCTCACTCAGAGGCCAGGCTCTGGCCCTTCTCCTTTACAGCCCTCCACAGACTCATTTGGGGTTTCTATTTGGATTTCTAATTTGCTGTTTCCCACATCCCCTTCAGAACTTGGTGTTGGGGACGGAGAACTGGGTACTTTCTCAGGGACTTACCAGTGTCTGAATCCTAGTCATATCTGCTATGATTCTTGCCCCATTCATTATGTTTTAACCTACTTTCAGTCAGCATTTACATTCTTCTCCCATCTATGGTTTATGGTATAAGATTCTTGAATCCGTGGGCTCTGGATCTTGATATTTAGAGTTAAGCCTTTAGTGTTTAAATTGTTTTAAAAAAGAGAAAGCCTCCTTTCTTCTCTCAAACTCATGCCACTTACAATAGAAAGCCATGCCTTGCATACCACGGTCTCTGCTATAGATTAACCAAGTCTTCCTGGTAGCTCATAAGCCATGATTTTAGTTCTGCCTGGTTGATCCTACCCTGAAGGTGATATATACAGAAAGTGTTCACTGACTGCTGAATGGTGGGTGAAAGGAAAGGGTGACAGGAATTAAAAGGCACAGAGTTTAATGATAATTTAAAAATTACCCCACTACTACTGGGAAACCATGCATGTTTCCAGAATTCTCATTAAGAGATCATGGTGTTCCCAGGAAACTGCCTAGAAGGAAATTGCAACCTACTCAATTACACTGCAACTTGCCAGGAATTAAGTAATGGTGTTCTTGGAATTGGAGAGTACAGTGTGGGCAGTGTTTATCTAATGCTGTGCTGAAGAGTCTGACCTTAGCTTCTGAGGACCAGCAGGATTATCTGGTCGGTAATGTCTCTAGAATGGAGAGCAATTCATCAGCTCATTCAGGGGGCCCAGCTTTTGGTAGAATTGATGAATTCCATGTGAAAGACAGGGCCCTAGCAGTTCTCAACTTTTAAGAGTCATTTAGAAAGAACAATTTAAAATGTGGATTGCTAGAAACAACATCCAGATAATGTAAATTCATAGGTCTTGTAAGACTCAGGAATTTACGTTTTAACAGGCTTCTTCTGGACTACATTTTGATAAGATGAGATGCGTAATTGAAGTGGCTAGAATAAAAATTAAATAATCAGTGACAGTATCACCCTTAGGCCCAGATCAAAGGGCTTCTGCTTTGGGGACTTAGGTTTAGAGGAGCCTGCTCTGCCCCTGTGATGAGGAATCAGTCGACTTAAGGGGATATACCACCGAGAATCTAGGCCAAACTTTCTAGACCATGATCTGGGTACCGAGCCCCTGAAATTTTCTGCCCAGCTGGCACTGAGCTGCCTCCCAGGTTCTGCATGAAGTTCTTCCCTGGTCTGAGCTCTGGAGGGCACATGCTGCTGCAGGCAGCCTTCAGCCTCAGTGTTGGCAAGGAGCAGCTGTTTGTGGGGTTGTGGAGCATGGCTGTGTCAGCTGATGCGCCCACCAGTGGCGGGAAGAAGCACCTCATGAAAGGCTGGCTGTGGTCCACAGGAGTGTGGCTGTGGGCCTGGAGCTGGCTCTCCTTGTACTGCTGCATTCCTGTGCCTGGTGTTCTGGGTCCTTTTGAAGGTACATTTATCATGAAGACCAGAACATGCGTCATTCAGCAATTTGTTGCTGCTGCTGCTGCTGCTGCTGCTGCTAAGTCGCTTCAGTCGTGTCCGACTCCGTGCGACCCCATAGACGGCAGTCCACCAGGCTCCCCCGTCCCTGGGCAAGAAGAAGAAGGCTCCCCTGTCCCTTCTCCAGGCAAGAAGACTGGAGTGGGTTGCCATTTCCTTCTCCAATGCATGAAGGTGAAAAGTGAAAGTGAAGTCACTCAGTCCTGTCCGACTCTTCGCGACCCCATGGACTGCAGCCTACCAGGCTCCTCCGTCCATGGGATTTTCCAGGCAAGAGTACTGGAGTGGGGTGCCATCACCTTCTCCAAGCAACTTGTTAGTATGGATTTTAACTTCTAAATATGCTGAAGTTTTAGGTTTGTGGGCCTGTATTGGATTCTTGCCTTAGGTCCCACGAACACTAAGGGCAGATCTGATCAATGTTTTCAAATTATTAACATCTTAGAATTAATTTCATCTGATCAAAAAACTGTCCTTCAAGCCAAGCCCCAGGAAGGGACAAAGAGAGGGAAAGGAAAGGAAATGTTACCTCCGGGCTTGACCACCCTGCGGGTCCCAGTGAGAAAGTGGGTCAGAACTAGGTGGAAGGATGAAGCTTGGTGCAACCCTTCCAAGCCTGCCTGCTCTTCTGTCCACTAACAAGCGGGGAATGGGGTTCAGTGTAATTCTATCTGAGTTGGGGAGGGGCAAAGCCAGGTTTTCTAATCTCTATCTCTCCAGGATTTCAGCCTCTCCCGCAGCAGTGAATTTGTCCCTAACTTCTTAGAGTGAGATAGAGTGTGTAACTGTGAACACTTTCTAGAATGACTTTAAAATATTTTCAACCACAGTTGCATGTTTAAAAAAAAAAAAAAAGGCCGGTTCAGAGTTACATCAATTATTTTATAAGTGGATAAATGAAAAAAAAAAAGTCTGACTGATTTTTCATGTTTCACACACACTGTATGGTATAAGAGGCATCATTTCATGATGTTCACTCTTCTTGATACTATATACCACATATTTTAATGGGAATATCCATTAAATATCCAATTACTTTTTGTTTTTTATTTACTGCTTCAATTTGGCCTTCTATATACAGTTGTCTAGGTTGTACAGTGCATAACAGTACCTACCCTAAAAAGTGAGTGGGAGTTGAAATCTAGCCCACCTCCCCCTCATCAAGCTGAGTGCCCTAACATGAGCCTACATCCACCAGAAGGAAGAGTGCCCTTTTCTAATCACACAAAATCACTGATTACTCTTCTAATCATGACTGCAGCCATGAAATTAAAAGACACGTGCTCCTTGGAAGAAAAGCTATGACAAACCTAAATAACATATTAAAAAGCAGAGACATTACTTTACTGACAAAGGTCCATCTAGTCAAAGCTATGGTTTTTCCAGTAGTCATGTATGGATGCGAGAGTTGGACTATAAGGAAAGCTGAGCACTGAAGAATTGACGCTTTTGAACTATGGTGTTAGAGAAGACTCTTGAGAGTCCCTTGGACTGTAAGGAGATCCAAGCAGTCCATCCTAAAGGAAATCAGTCCTGAATATTCATTGGAAGGACTGATGCTGGAGCTGAAGCTCCAGTACTTTGTCCACCTGATGCGAAGAACTGACTAACTTGAAAAGACCCTAATGCTGGGAAAGATTGAAGGCAGGAGGATAAGGGGACAACAGAAGATGAGATGGTTGGGTGCCATCACCTACTCGATGGACATGAGTTTGAGCAAGCTCCGGGAGTTGGTGATGGACAGGGAGGCCTGGCGTGCTGCAGTCCATGGGGTCTCAAAGAGTCAGACATGACTAAGTGACTGAACTGAACTCTTCTAATCACATACCTCCAGCCCTAGGTCCATGCAGGAGGGTCCCTATCAGTTGTCATAGTAGTCAAATATTTAAATATGAAATAATGTGTTTCTCTAAGAGGACTTCCCTGTCAGAAAAACATACCTGAGCAAAAAGCAGAGTTATGGCTCTCTGGTCAGATATGGCTCCTATTATAGATCAAGCAATTAACACTGTGGCTTATAAAATTATCTCCTTTCGTATGATTAGCTGAAAACAGCTCCTTAGAGTCTGATCCCCCTTTGGTAGATGGATAGAGTTGGATTTCTAGTTCAACAAAGTAAAGATGCTACACTTGTGGAGAGGACTTTTTACAGTTTCAGATGTTCCAGGCAGAACAACAAGCCTGTGGCACAAAATTTTCTGAAATCACTTGAAATCTGTTGCAGTGTGATAGGGGTTTACCTTGAGATGTGAAGAAAGGAAAACTGAAACTAAAATATCACTCCCTGCATGCATTTTCTACCCTCTTACTCTGCTATATTTTTCTTCATCTTCCTTATCACTGCCGAGTCTTATATATCAGTCTTATATATCAGTTTCTTGACTCAATGCTTACTGAGTTCCTGCCACATTTAGAAGCACTCAGCAAATACTTGTTGAATGAAGAAATGAGTGACTCACAAAGATACAACCCTCAGCTTTGGAAAAGTTGCTGTGAGGTTTTGTAAATTAGGAATGAAGACTACTCTTTCATGGTCCATCCTAAGTGGTCATGAAATCAATAAACCCTGGGCTGTAGTGAGAAAGGACATATCTGCTGGGAGACCCCAAGGTCACTACAGACTAACAGTGCCATGATGATACTTATGTTAGAGAATGATAGGAGTGTCTTAGGAGATACTCATTTGGATATTTGGTTTCTTTCCCGTTTGATCCCCATCTCCACTGTAGCAAAGAGATAGATTGCTTTTCAGGGCAAGAATAGGCATCCACAGCAGCCATAATTTCTATAAGTCCCAGAAGAAAACCAAGCTTCACTACTGCTTTTAACTGTGTGATGATCAGGTACTGGAACAGAATTAGCAACAGCCAGAAAATGGAGTTGATGAGGATTCTTGAAGAGAAAGTGTCTGAGTAATTACAGTTGGAAATTAAATATTATATTGGCTTTTTATTATATATAATATATTGGCTAGTATACAGGCATTGAACAAAGGCATTAAATTAGTCCAGCTGAATCAGCATTGGTTATGAACATAGAGGAGGCCATCTCCTACTCTTCCTCAACCCTGCTCTCTTTGGGCCTGCTGGAGCTCAGAGTCTGCTCTTACAAATCCCAATATCCTCAACCTCTCATCCCTGGATGTTCCTGCCATCATCCTGCTCTGATGGAGATATGACTCTTTTTTTTTTTGTAAATTAATTTATTTATTTTAATTGGAGGCTAGTTACTTTACAATATTGTAGTGGTTTTTGCCATGCATTCACATGAATCAGCCATGGGTGTACATGTGTCCCCCATCTGAAACCCCCTCCTTCCTCCCTTCCCATCCCATCCTTCAGGATTGTCCCAGTGCACTGGCCTTGAGCGCCCTGTCTCATGCATTGAACCTGGACTGGTGATCTATTTTACATATGGTAATATACATGTTTCAATGCTATTCTCTCAAATCATCCCACCCTCACCTTCTCCCACAGAGTCCAAAAGTCTGTTCTTTACATCTGTGTCTCTTTTGCTGTCTCGCATATACGGTCATCATTATGGAGACATGACTCTTTATTGAAAACTTTCCCTTCCTGTTCTCTTGCATCCCTGGTGCGTGGTGACCATGGTTTCCTCCCCCAGTTTTATGTTATGGGGCCTGGAGGTAGGATGCATTTCCTTTTCACTCCTCATTGCTACTTCTGGATCATCATTCTCTTTCCCTAAATACATCTTGCATTACATGTCAGGTTGTCAGGTAATGTCATGCATTCCTCCCATTTTGTTGATATCCATCATCTCAAGGTCATTCCTCTGTACTCCTGCCTTATGGCCACAGTCCTATTCCAGTTTTGATTCTTGGCAATTTCAATACACACGTAGACTGTCTCTCCATCCCCGTAGCCTTTCACCTTTTGTCCCTCCCATGGTCAAACCAGACCTTGTCATTACCCATCCCTGTATGCCCTCCATAATCTCCGTATATGCACGTCTTCTCTGACCCCCACCTCTTCTTTTCCCAATACACATTCTCTAGCACCCTCTTTTCTGCATAACAAGGCACCACAGACAGGGTGGGTTAGACAACAGACAGTTCTTCTCACACAGGTCAGAGGCTGGAAGTCCAAGGTCAGGGTGTCAGCAGGTGGATTCCTTCTGAGGGCTGTTGGGGGAGAATCTGCTCCACGCTTCTCCCTTGGCTTCTGGTGGCTTGCTGGCAACCCTTGAGCTTTCTTGGCTTGCAGACACATGACACATTGGTTTCGAGTCTCAGCCTTGGTCTTCAAATGGCATTCTCCCCGTGTGTGTGTCTGTGTTGAAATCTTCATATCTGAAAAGGCACCGGTCATATCAGATTTAGGGGCTAACTTTATTCCAATATGACCTCCCCTTAATGCAATGAATGACATTGGCAGTGACTCTATTTCCAAATAAGGTCACATTCTGTGGTACTAGGACTTTACCATATAGAATCTGAAAGGATACAGATGTAACCCACAATACACCCCATTTCCAGCAATCCTTCACCTCTACTAGGACCTATAATCTTATCCTGTGTGTTCCCTGATGCCTTCTTCCCTCCAAACCCAGCTGTAACACCACAGTATCTCATTAGAATCACTCCCTTGCCCACCCATGGCAACTCTCACTTTGTTGAACTTTCTTGGTTAAGCCACACCTTGGGGAGGTCGAGCTCTGCATATTGCTTGAAGTTCCAAAAAAGTCCATACTGATAACAGGTGACATCTAAGATATGGGCACATTCATCAGAAGCAAAGAAGTATGAGGCCCTAAGACTGCAGCTGTATCACACTGTCTGATTGTGGAATCTCCCTCTGGCAGTTTGCTTGGGTTTTCTGATTAGTAGTGGATCTTTTGAAAGTTCTTTCTTTCTTCTTTTTTTTAAAAAATCTATTATTTATTGATTTATTTATTTGACTGTGCCGAATCTTCTTTGTTGCAGGAGAGATCTTTAGTTGCAGCATACGAACTCTTAGTTGTGGCATGTGGGACCTAGTTTCTTGACCAGGGATGGAACCTAGGCCCCCTGCATTGGGATTGAGCAGTCTTAGCTACTAGACCATCAGGGAAGTCCCAAGCATTTGTCTTCTAGTGCTAGTGAATATCTTCTTTGATGTTGGTGATCCTCAGCATATATTAACACAAAGCTGAACAATTGAACTTACTCCAATTTTTGGATGTGTTGAGTGATGTCATTTGCCCAAAGCTCAGGAAAAGAATGCAAAGATGAAATCATGAACAATGGAAAGATTGGAGGGACAAATATGGAGTGAACAAATTGTTGAAAAGAAAGTAATTCTTTTACAAAATTGGTTGCTTGGAAAGATGTAAATTTTAGCACTTTATATTTGTTAGTCAATTCCTTACCCACTTGGAATCCATGGGTAAATTTACATGAGCTACTCTGTCTTCCCAGGTTCTCTGTGTAAGGCTTTCCTGACACCCCTAAATTTGGAACCCCAGGAACTTATTCTGGTTACTACAGCCCTGGGGCAATCCTCTTTAGGAATGTGTGGTAGATGGAGGCAGGGTGGACAGATGTGGGGGGGAGTTGGGGGGATGGGTTGGGGGAGGAGGAGGGAGCTGTATAAGGGAGCTATATGAGGGATGCAAGGGTCCCCACTTAGTGGGACAAATTGATGAGAGAAGAGGAAAAAACCTGTTCATATTATTGAGGTAACATGTACTGGGTTAACAATATAGTTGAACTATGCCATTCCATGGAATTCTCCAGGCAAGAGTGTTGGAGTGGGTAGCCATTCCCTTCTCCAGGGTATCTTCCTGACCCAGGGATCAAAACCAGTTCTCCTGCATTGCAGGTAGATTCTTTACCATCTGAGCCACCAGGGAAGCCCTAATAAAATAATAGTAAAGTTAATAAAGTGTTTTCTGTGGCTGTTTGTTGCAACTACATTTTCAAAACATGCTTGCTTTTATTTTTTAATGAACAACTGCTGTGAAAGTGGTTGATATTATATTTTCTAATGTGTTGTGGGGAGGAAAAGGTCCATTTCAATGCATTGTAGGTACACTTTGAATTGAGAATTCTACAGTTCTTCATTGCAGAAAACAGAAACAGGTGATACAATTTAAAAAAAAGAACTTTTGGGTGGCTCTCACTTTGCTGCCCTGTGATTCACTAAGTCGCAAATGTTGGATGTGTGGCTAAGATAGAATGACTTTTGATTTTGAGGATTCATGAGCTGATTGAGTCCTGTGTGTCTATATGTTTTGACACCATTTGAGTGAAAGCTTTGTGGTGTTTTGACATCACAAAGCAGCAGAAAGGCAGAGTTCAAAGAAGGAAAAAAGTGAGCATGTGTGAGTTTGTTATCTAAAAGCATCCATTTCCTGCATAACATCAGAAAGCAAGGTTAGGTCACTGCTGATAGGGTACATGATGCAGAAAGCAAAACTACTTTTTGTTTTTAACCCCAGGGAGATCCAGCCACTTGCTTTCATATGACTATTCTTTGAACTAAAATATTTGCAGTGAATATAGAATGGCAGCAAAATCAACATTCTTAGGCTCCTCACGGAGTACAAAGTTCCTCCAAAATACGCTTGTCATTGACACTTATTAGAGCTCATCCAAAGAAACACTAATATTTTATACTATTTATTTGGAAAATTTTATATTGAATATACAAATATATTAAGCAAGTTATTTAGTAATTGGTCTCTTTGTTTTAAAGTGATAAAAATTTCTGATTACTTCATTTCCATTTATATTTATGGTAACAGATCATGATGTGCAAAAAATTGAACTTTACTAGGTCATGACATTCTGGAGATTTTCCTTAGAAGTCCTAATCTGAGCCCCCAATCTGGTAATAAATGTGAACATTCTTCTTAGTGTAGAATTAAATATAATGGGTGAGATGAAATTGCCATTTTTTTAAAGTTTGTTTTTCTTTTAAGAAATTAGAAGTTCAAGGATGTTAGCATATACTTAATTTCTTTTTATTTGTTTTTGCAAAGCAACACTTTTTTTTTGTCAACAGAACCTATCTAGAGGTGGTGTCTGGACATTGGGGGTCTGAAGAGAAAGATCAGAGTTGTGAGGACAACTCTGGCCACTCTTGGGGTCTAGGTGGTTAGGGGCAGGGTCGGGGTGGGCAGCAGGAACTTGGAGCCCCCAGGAAACCAAGGAATGGGGTATCAGCTCCCCTGGCTCACCCGTGGGAGACCAGTGAGGGCCATCAGCTCAGGCCTACTGAGCCAGGCAGTGGGGTTGCGGTGGGAAGGACTTGGGAGATGTGATAGGGAGGGGGGTTATTTTGTTTCAGCTATGCACATTATTCAGTCATTTCCTAGGAGTTAACCTCACTCAAAATGTACCCTTGTGCCTGATAGTGAGTGCAAAGGGCCTGAAGACAATGGAGATACTTGAACATCTACCAACCAAATATATAGACTAGAGGTCCATGTAGATAGTTCTCAGATGGGAACAGTGGGTGACTGCTTATGGGTGCCAAAATATGAGACTTGGTATGAATCCTCCATGAGTCTTTTTTTTTTTCATTAAAAATATTTATTGGTGTATAGTTGATTAACAATGTTGTATTAATTTCAGGTGTACAGCAATATGATTCAGTTATACATAAACATACACTCATTCTTTTTCAGATTCTTTTCTTAAATAGGTTATCACAGAATTTTGAGTAAAATTACCTGTGCTTGTTAGTTATCTATTTTACATATGTGTGTGTATGTTAATCCCAAAGCTCTTGATTTATCCATCCCCCCACATTCCGTTTTGGTTACCATAAATTTGTTTTCAATATCTGTAAGTCTGTTTCTATTTTGTAAATAAGTTCATTTATATAATTTTTTAAAAAATGAGATTCTAAATATTAGTAATATCATGATATTTGTCCTTTTTTGTCTGACTTACTTCACTTAGTATGATAATCTCCAGGTTCATTGTTGCTGCAAATAACATTATTTCATTTTTTTTAATGGCTGAGTAATATTCCTTTGTACATATGTACCACAATTTTCTTTATCCATTCCTCTCTAGATGGACATTTAGTTTCATTCCATGTCTTGCTTATTGTAAATAGTGCTGCAGTGAACAATGGATTGCATATATCTTTTCAAATTATGGTTTTCTCTGGATATATGTCCAGGAGTAGCATTGCTGGGTCATAGGGTAATTATGTTTTTAGTTTTTTAAGGAACCTCATTCTCTTCTTTATAGTGGTTGTACCTATTTACATCCCCACCAACAGTTCAGAGGAGCTCACTTTTTTCCACACCCTCTCCAGAATTTGTTTGTAGACTTCTTGATGATTGCCATTCTGATCGGTGTGAGGTGATACCACACTGTAGTTTCGAGTTGCATTTCTCTAATAATTAGTGATGTTGAGCATCTTTTCATATACTTTTTGGCCATCTGTATGTCTTCTTTGGAGAAGTGTCTATTTAGATCTTCCCATTTTTTGATTGGGTTGTTTGTTTTTTGATTTAGATTTGCATGAGCTGTTTGTACACTTTGGAGATTAATTCCTTGTCAGTTGCTTCATTTGCAAATACTTTCTCCCATTCTGTGGGCTTTTTTGTTTTGTTTTGTTTTGTTGATGACTGTGCAAAAGCTTTTAAGTTTAAATAGGTCCTATTTGTTTATTTTTATTTCCATTACTTTAAGAGGTAGATCAAAGAAGATCTTGCTGCAATTTACGTCAGAAAGTTCTCTGCCTTCATGAGTCTTTTGTGTAACAGGGTATTTTAACATTGTTGAATTCATTGGGGGGAAAAGGCATATTGCTAAATCAAAATACATGAATACAGTTAAAAAGTTACAGAATTATTTTCCTATTTTTTAATTTATTCCAACAAAAAAATTACTTGGTTAAGATTATTAGAGAAAAATACTGCTGAAATCAGGCTCAATAATCATGCAGAATTTGGGTTGATAGGACCTAGGTATGAAATATTAAAAATAAATATAAAAATATCATATGGTATCACTTATATGTGAAATCTAAAAAATTGTACAAATGAACTTATTTACAAAACAGAGAGTCACAGATGCAGAAGACAAACTTATGGTTACCAGGAGGGAAAGAGGGGGCAGGATAATTTGGAAGATTAGGATTGACATATATACACTACTATATATAAAACAGATAACTAGTAAGGGCCTACTATACAGCACAAGGAACTCAATATTCTATAATAACTTATATGGGGAAAGAATCTTAAAAAGTGTGGATATATGTATATGTATAACTGATTCACTTTGCTGTACACCTGGAACTAAATAACATTGTAAATCAACTATACTCCAATAAAAATTTTAAAAAATCAATGGGATTATAAACTAAACCATTTCCTTTGTGAAAGATGAAATGCTGTCACAAGTAAGCTAGTGTTCCTAATAGACTATGACTTAGAGATGTTACAAGTTAGAGGGAACTTTAGAGATACATGTAGTTCAAGCACTTTATAAATTTTAGAAACTAAGAAATTGAACCAAGAGTAGTTACTTGACTTGCCCAAGGTCACATGGCCCAGCATCAGGACCAAGGGCTAGGGTACAACATTGGATTTCTAGTACTAAGATTCTTTAGTATTCCGTGCCATGCCCATGCCAACACTCCAAGACTGCCTTTGCAAAATTCCATTTAAACATGGCTCTTATTTACTGGCTGTGGATGGGTTTGCACAAAACCATGTGGATGGAGGTCTGAATCACATGAGCACATGTTTGACAAAGTGGTATTAAATGACCAAAAGCCTTAAATAAATATGACTTTTGGTCTATTTGAAATTGTAATGACAAGGTTTTTTTCTTGAATGTTATCTTATAAATATCACATACATACTTTAAAGAAAGGACTCAAAATTAACTTTTATTTATTTGGTTTTTAAAAATCTTGGCAAGATCTGTTGAGATAATTATTGCTGGGGAAGCAGTGAGGTGATAGAAAGATAACCAGATGCCTACAGGAACTGCCTTTCCATCCTGCCCACCACACATGAGCTGTGGAGTCACTCCCATTTTCCGATCAAATAAAGCAGGGATGCTAATGACTGCTCTACCTCCAAGAAACACTCTAAGGATGAACGACACATTAAGTGAAGTGCTCCAACTGTTTCATGCTTCCCAAGTAGAGTTAGAACAGAAGAATTAGGCTTTAGACTACAACTTCTTTAACCTGGAATTTCTTTACTGAATCTTAGCTTCAGAAGACTCCAAGAAGTCAATCTAGTGATTTTTCCTCATGGCTCAGGCACCCCCTCTCAGAGAGTCCTGAGAAAGGCTGATAATGGATTCACTTCAGGGCAAGGTGATTGTTCTATGACTTAGCAGACCCAAAAGAGAAATAAGTTCATTTATTGAACAAAAATCTGTCTCTGTAATTTTTTAAAATAGTCCGAGTTTTTCATTTTGAGCTACATGGGTTTTACTAATTCTTAAGATATTTGAACTCAACTACCATGTTTCTCATAAATTTTCAATATTATGGAAGGAAAGACGATGATGTTATTGAGTGGCTACTATGCAGTATTAGCTGCTTTTTGTCTAGGTGTTTTCACTTAAAACTCAAAAACAAGCTATACCACATGTCTCCATTTCTGCATTGATGAGAACAAGAAAGTGGGTCACAGACTCTGGAAATTAGGCAGACCTGGATTTGAGACCTGGCTCTACCATTTACTAGCTATGCACCTTGCAAAAGTTATTTAGTCTCTCTGATCCTTGACCTCTGTGTGAATGATAATAATTATGACAAACCTAGACAGCATATTAAAAAACAGAGATATTACTTTGCTGACAAAGGTCTGTATAGTCAAAGCTAAGGTTTTTCCAGTAGTCTTGTATGGATGTGAGAGTTGGACCATAAAGAAGGTTGAGCACAGAAGAACTGAGGCTTTTGAACTGTGATGCTGTAGAAGACTCTTGTCAGTCTTTGGAGTTCCCTATCAACGTTGAAGCCAAGCCTTTGACCAACACTCTTTGGGTGAGGTTGGTTTCCTAACTATGAAGCAAGCCACCCAACCATCTTCCTAACCCCTGAGCTACATGTTTCCATTTTAACAATAAAAGTAACACACCGTGAGAATTGATAAATGCTATGTTAAAACGAGTACTTTCTGTGCACATGTGTGTTTCTCTGAAACATGGGCAACCAAATCTAAGAAAGGAAATGAGATGAGGTTGACATAACTTGGTCTTAGTGAATCCACTCTCATCGCCAGTGTTCAGTATCCTTATCATGTATTGCTTACAAATCATACATTCTAGAATTTTGCTTGGAATCTGCATGAGGCTCACTAATTTATATACAAATCTCACACCTTCACCCTTTTGGGAATAGAGAGATTTTCCAGCCACTCAATACCTCTCTTATTCTTCATTCTCAGCAGCAGTTGTCTGAATTCATCTGCAAATTTTCTCCATACTTTGAGATAGAATTTGAACTCATTTAGAATGGATGAGGGCTCTCTTACTATCTATCTCTTTTCCTATTGTACATTTTAATTATCTCTTAATAATGTTTGTTCTGTAACTGGTGTACATTTTCCATGAGAGAGATTGATACTTCATGAGTAGAAAATTGATAAAGCAGAAAATTGAATAGTTCTTTTATTGTGCTATTATTTGTTAAGCTTATACTGCCTGAGATATAGCATGCCTATCCCTTCTCTGATCTTTTCCTGACTACAGAGAGTAAAAAGAAAAACAACTTTCTTGTTGTCTTCAGTGTTTATCTCAGTCCCAACTTATTTTGGCCCTTTACTTTCTCATATTATGTACGCTAGTTTTTATTTCTTCTTCTCACACTGATGACTCTGTCCACCTCCATCCATCTTTCTGAACTCATCAGAGACCCCTCTGGGCCATAGGAATTTGAAAGCTTATGATTCCAGATCTAGTGTTTCATCCAGTTCCTTTCAGAGAGCTATCTATTCTAAGGCCACCTCTCTACTCACAATGTTGACTTTTTCATTTCAACCCCAGGACCTCAGTTATGGTCAATTATGAGAGACTATTGATCCTTATTACATTTGCTTTCCAGGCAGCATATTTTCTTCCTCCACAGTATCTATTTTTTATAATGCTGAATTAATTCTGTTTTTAAAGTCCGCATCCCTCTTGTAAATATATCCCCTTGTTATTTTATTTTTTTGAAGCCCCTTTTCTGCAGGCCTGACCATTACCTTTTTCACTGTTGTGAAATATCAAGACCACTTTCTTCCAAGGCTTCCTTGTTTTGACATTTGAAACTTCTTTCTTCTCGTTGGTCAAACTGGAATCCAGAATAAAAGTTTAAAAAGAAATTTCTTCCTTTCCCTTCAGAGGGAAAATTTTCAGCAACACAAGCCAAGAACAGGTCACTCATTTTGCTGTGTACTGACTTGAATGCTGTGCTGTGTGCTAAGTTGCTTCAGTCATGTCTGACTCTTTGCAACCCTATGGACTGCAGGCTGCCAGACTCCTCTGTCTGTGGGATTCTCCAGGGAAGAATACTGGAGTAGGTTGCCATGCCCTCCTCCAGGGGATCTTTCCAATCCAGGAATTGAATCTGTGACTCTTACGTCTCTTGTACTGGTGGGCGAGTTCTTTAGCACTAGTGCAACCTGGCTTGAATATGTCTCCTCAGATTTATGTCTACATGGAACCTGTGGATGTGACCTTACTGAAAAATAGGGTCTTTGCAGATATAATCAAGTTAAGTCCTACTGGACTGGGGTGGGGGTGGGGGAATAAATTCAGTGTGATTAGTGTTCCTATAAGAAGAGGGAAATTTGGACCCAGGGAGAACACCATGTGAAGGCCTTGGAGGCCAAGGTTGGAGTGATGTGTCTGCAAGCCAAAGAATGCCAAGAATTGCAAGCCAACGCCAGAAGCTAGAAAGAGACAAGAAGGATTCTTCCCTAGAGCCTTCAGAGGGGGGCATGACCCTGCCAACACCTTAAATTTAGACTTCTAGTTGCCAAACTGTGAGACAATACATTTCTGTTGTTTTAAGCCACCTAGTTTTTGGTAATGTACACGGCAACCTTAGGAAATTAATGATGTTGTTAATAGCATAAAACCACCACCAGGGTCCAGATGGCCAATGCTTTAGTAGTTTTGCTTTGTGTGTTAGAAGCCAGAGTGGTGAGGTGGCAAAAACATTGACTTTAGACTGAGAAGACTAGTGCTCACACCTTGGATCTACCGTTTAAGAATTGGGTGATTTGGAAATTATAATTAGCCTCACATAACTTCCATAAAATGGTGATAACACATAACTCATCTGCTAGGATTACTGTGAGGGTGTAAAAGTAAAAAAAAAAAAAATTGAGAAAGCATGTTTAAAATTATAAAGTCCCCACAAACTGTTGTTCAGCATTTTTAAACCTTTCATCTGGCTGGGTATCTCTATTATTTTCTCTTGAAGAGAGTAGTTTTATTTCAGGGTTTGTTCTCTTTTAAATGCGTCTGCCCTCAGATTTTGAACTTCCATGGGAATATGTACATTATTATTATTATTTTTAATGAAATGCATGCCTAGAAGAGAACAGTGTATCCCTATGTAGACATTCTGACACAGTTTTCCTATCTTATCCCTTCATTGAGACATTTTCCCTTTCAGTTCAGTTCAGTTCAGTTGCTCAGTCATGTCTAACTCTGTGACCCCATGAACCGCAGCACGCCAGGCCTCCATGTCCATCACCAACTCCCAGAGTTAACCCAAACCCATGTCCCACTGATCTCCAGTAACATATTGGGCACCCACCGACCTGGGGAGTTCATCTTTCAGTGTCCTATCTTTTTGTCTTTTCATACTGTTCATGGGGTTTTCCAAGCAAGAATACTGAAGTGGTTTGCCATTCCCTTCTCCAGTGGACCACATTCTGTCAGACTTCTCCACTATGACCTGGCCATTTTGGGTGGCCCTACACGGCATGGCTTAATTTCATTGAGTTAGACAAGGCTGTGGTCCATGTGATCAGATTGGCTAGTTGTCTGTGATTGTAGTTTCAGTCTGTCTTCCCTCTGATCCCCTCTCTCAGTGCCTACCATCTTACTTGGGTTTCTCTTACCTTGGACGTGAGGTCCCTTTGCACAAGGTATATTTCTATATTGTATTGTATGCATCTTATCAATCTCTTGATGTTTCTGAGACACTGTTTACCATTACTTACCTAAAAATCTTATATATATATATGATATATGTGTCTTATATATACATATACTTCTTATATATATAAGATATGTGTATCTTATATATAGAAACATAAGTTATATTCTCTCTCTCTATATATATAGAAACATAGATATTTATATGTTTGTGCATTGACATTTGAGTTCCAGAGTTTCTACCTGACCTATTTATATGATATTTTATCCTGAGAAATATGAGATTTCTCTTCCATGGGATTCTTGTAGTTATTCATTGTGTCTGTTTTTAAGTAATTTCTGTCTTTTTTTCCCCCCCTGAGGGTTGGTCTCCTCCTCAATTCTATGCTGCATTATACCCTCACTTCCCCAGAGGATTTGAACATAGCCTTCTTAAAATTCTCTTCTAGCTGATGTTTCATCATTCTGCTCCATGAAATGTCTGTTTTCAGATATTACCCTAAGTTAAAATGTCATTCTGTGATTTAAAAAAAAAATTGTTTTTTTTCCCTCACATCCCAGAAAAAAGATTTAAAGAAGACATAGTGTTCTTCCCACTTCAGATATCTGAGGGACTGTCATTTGGACAGGGATGAGACTTATTCTACATAGAACCATGGGTGGAAATTATAGAGGCAGGTGTTGCCGGGAGCCGGCATATTGCATATTGAGTGCATATTGCATATTGCATATTGAGTGCAGCACTTTCCACAGCATCATCTTTCAGGATCTGGAATAGCTCAGCTGGAATTCTATCACTGCCGGGAGCAGGAGCTCCGCCCATGGCAAAGGTCATGAGGAAGGAGGCTCGGCACACGCAAAGGCAGGATCGAGCCTCAGGAGTCCCCCTGGAAATTCTCGAGCATCTACTCCCAAACCAGAGTCTGCCTACTTTCTGCTTTGTGCTCTCACCTACACCTCTGACTTTACAGGGGGCTGTCCCCCATTACCTCTCTCTGAAAAAAGAGTTAGCTTACAGCTCCAGTTAATAATTCCTGGGTGTGACAGTGTTCAACCTACAAACTCCTTTGGAAATCCTCTAGCCTGCCTGAATAGGTTTTTCCAGCCACATGTGATTGTTCAGAGCCTCCCAACTGTGAGAGGCAGGAGATGCTCTAAACTGTCTAAACACAGATTCCTTTGAATAGTTAAAAGATTGATTAGAAATTGTATTGGTGAAGGGTTTTTCACTTATTGAGCCAATGTTTGCTGCTAAGTCTCCATACTCCTTACCTACTGTGTCCTTGGCAGTGTATTGATTGATATAATGGGTGTATAGAAATGTAAGTAGTAGCCTCAATGTTTGTAACGTTGGACCCTTGAGTTAATCCTTTTCTTGATTGAGCCCACCTCCCCTTTGCCCTATAGGAAGGCAGCTTTGTCCAGTGCTTTTTTGGAGGCTGCTGCCTGACTTTCGAATAGTCACCTTTAGAGAAAAATAAGTTTCTTAAAATGTTAACAGGCCTCCTGGCCAGAAGATGATGTAATTCACCTGAATTTTTGCATATGATAAGTTTGAAAGCCTGGCTTCAATTAGGACCAGGAACTGCTGTCCTTGCATGACTCCACCCCTTCCCCCATTATCCTCTATGCACAACTTAAGGTATAAAAACTACTTTGGAAAATAAAGTGCGGGCCTTGTTCACTGAAACTTGGTCTCCCCATGTCGCTCTCTCTCTCAAATTCTGGCTGAGCGCGGAACCCGCCACGCTTGCTAATTATGCCTGGGCTTCTAAGATCCGACCAGGGAGGCCTCAGTGTCTCCTCTCCTTCGGGAGAACGGAAGGACGCCTGCGGCCTACGTAAGTGGTGCAAACTTCTTCTCTTGAAGTTTTATTGGTCTCCAGAGTAAACCAAGCTACTCAGCCTCTTTTCTCCACTGAATTTTCCTACTGAGCTATCCTCATTCTATTACTCTTTATATCTTTAATTAATATCTAATTGAAGCTATTGTATCCTGATCCTCGCCGATGCCGTCCCCGCTTCGAATACCCTGGATCAGCCGGGGCTGGACCCCGGCAAGATGTGACCTTAGTAAAATAATAATAAAAAACATTTCTAATGATTTGAGCCATATCAAGACAGAATGGCAAGGCTCATACGGGTGTCAGCTCTATTTTTGGAAATGACGGTCTTAGGTCATGATCTTTATTTTATTTTTTTATAGATTTTTTTATTTTTTATTTTTATTTTTTTACTTTATAATATTGGATTGGTTTTGCCATACATCAACATGAATCCACCATGGGTGTACACGTGTTCCCCATCCTGAAGCCCCTCCCACCTCCCTCCCCATACCATCCCTCTGGGTCATCCTAGTGCACCAGCCCCGAACATCCTGTATCATGCATTGAACCTGGACTGGCGACTCGTTTCACATATATTATACATGTTCCAGTGCCATTCTCCAAATCATCCCACCCTCGCCCTCTCCCACAGAGTCCAAAAGACTGTTTTATACATCTGTGTCTCTTTTGCTGTCTCACATATGGGGTTATTGTTACCATCTTTCTAAATTCCATATATATGCGTTAGTATACTGTATTGGTGTTTTTCTTTCTGGCTTACTTCACTCTGTATAATAGGCTCCAGTTTCATCTACCTCATTTGAACTGATTCAAATGTATTCTTTTTAATGGCTAAGTAATACTCCATCGTGTATCACAGCTTTCTTATCCATTCGTTTGCTGATGGACATCTAGGTTGCTTCCATGTCCTGGCTATTATAAACAGTGCTGTGATGAACATTGGGGTACATGTGTCTCTTTCAATTCTGGTTTCCTCGGTGTGTATGTCCAGCTGTGGGATTGCTGGGTTGTATGGCAGTTCTATTTCCAGTTTTTTAAGGAATCTCCACACTGTTCTCCATAGTGGCTGTACTAGTTTGCATTCCCACCAACAGTGTAAGAGGGTTCCCTTTTCTCCACACCTTCTCCAGCATTTATTGCTTGTTGACTTTTGGATAGCAGTCATTATGACTGGCATGAAACGGTACTTCATTGTGGTTTTGATTTGCATTTCTCTGATAATGAGTGATGTTGAGGATCTTTTCATGTGTTTGTTAGCCATCTGTATGTTTTCTTTGGAGAAATGTCTGTTTAGGTCTTTAGCCAATTTTTTGATTGGGTCATTGATTTTTCTGGAATTGAGCTGCAGGAGTTGCTTGTATATTTTTGAGATTAATTCTTTGTCAGTTGCTTCATTTGCTATTATTTTCTCCCATTCTGAAGACTGTCTTTTCACCTTGCTTATAGAGTCCTTTGTTGTGCAGAAGCTTTTAATTTTAGTTAGATCCCGTTTGTTTATTTTTGCTTTTATTTCCAATATTCTGGGAGGTGGGTCATAGAGGATCCTGCTGTGATGTATGTCGGAGAGTGTTTTGCCTATGTTCTCCTCTAGGAGTTTTATAGTTTCTGGTCTTATGTTTAGATCTTTAATCCATTTTGAGTTTATTTTTGTGTATGGTGTTAGAAAGTGTTCTAGTTTCATTCTTTTATAAGTGGTTGACCAGTTTTTCCAGCACCACTTGGTAAAGAAATTGTCTTTTCTCCATTGTATGTTCTTGCCTCCTTTGTCAAAGATAAGGTGTCTATATGTGCGTGGATTTATCTCTGGGCTTTCTATTTTGTTCCATTGATCTGTATTTCTGTCTTTGTGCCAGTACCATACTGTCTTGATGACTGTGGCTTTGTAGTAGAGCCTGAAGTCAGGCAGGGTGATTCCTCCAGGTCCATTCTTCTTTCTCAAGATAGCTTTGGCTATTCGAGGTTTTTTGTATTTCCATACAAATTGTGAAATTATTTGTTCTAGCTCTGTGAAAAATATCATTGGTAGCTTGATAGAGATTGCATTGAATCTATAGATTGCTTTGGGTAGAATACTCATTTTCACTATTTTGATTCTTCTGATTCACGAACATGGTATATTTCTCCATCTGTTAGTGTCCTCTTTGATTTCTTTCACCAATATTTTATAGTTTTCTATATATAAGTCTTTAGTTTCTTTAGGTAGATATATTCCTAAGTATTTTATTCTTTTCATTGCAATGGTGAATGGAATTGTTTCCTTAATTTCTCTTTCTATTTTCTCATTATTAGTGTATAGGAATGCAAGGGATTTCTGTGTGTTGATTTTATATCCTGCCACTTTACTATATTCATTGATTAGCTCTAGTAATTTTCTGGTGGAGTCTTTGAATAGTAGTGGTGAAAGTGGGCACCCTTGTCTTGTTCCTGACTTTAGGGAAAATGCTTTCAATTTTTCACCATTGAGGATAATGTTTGCTGTGGGTTTGTCATATATAGCTTTTATTATGTTGAGGTATATTCCTTCTATTCCTGCTTTCTGGAGAGTTTTTTTTATCATAAATGGATGTTGAATTTTGTCAAAGGCTTTCTCTGCATCTATTGAGATAATCATATGGCTTTTATTTTTCAATTTGTTAATGTGGTGTATTACGTTGATTGATTTGTGGATATTGAAGAATGCTTGCATCCCTGGGATAAAGCCCACTTGGTCATGGTGTATGATCTTTTTGATGTGTTGTTGGATTCTGATTGCTAGAATTTTGTTAAGGAGTTTTGCATCTATGTTCATCAGTGATATTGGCCTGTAGTTTTCTTTTTTTGTGGCATCTTTGTCAGGTTTTGGTATTAGGGTGATGGTGGCCTCATAGAATAAGTTTGGAAGTTTACCTTCCTCTGCAATTTTCTGGAAGAGTTTGAGCAGGATAGGTGTTAGCTCTTCTCTAAATTTTTGGTAGAATTCAGCTGTGAAGCCATCTGGACTTGGGCTTTTGTTTGCTGGAAGATTGCTGATTACAGTTTCAATTTCCGTGCTTGTGATAAGTCTGTAAAGATTTTCTATTTCTTCTTGGCTCAGTTTTGGAAAGTTGTACTTTTCTAAGAATTTGTCCATTTCTTCCAAGGTGTCCATTTTTATTGGCATATAATTGCTGATAGTAGTCTCTTATGATCCTTTGTATTTCTGCCTTGTTTGTGGTGATCTCTCCATTTTCATTTCTAATTTTATTGATTTCTTTTTTCTCCCTTTGTTTCTTGATGAGTCTGGCTAATGGTTTGTCAATTTTATTTATCCTCTCAAAGAACCAGCTTTTGGTTTTGTTGATTTTTGCTATGGTCTCTTTTGTTTCTTTTGCATTTATTTTTGCCCTAATTTTTAAGATTTCATTCCTTCTACTAACCCTGGGATTCTTCATTTCTTCCTTTTCTAGGTGCTTTAGGTGTTGAGTTAGGTTATTTATTTGACTTTTTTCTTGTTTCTTGAGGTATGCCTGTATTGCTATGAACCTTCCTCATAGCACTGCTTTTACAGTGTCCCACAGGCTTTGGGTTGTTGTGTTTTCATTTTCATTTGTTTCTGTGGATATTTTGATTTCTTCTGTGATTTGTTGGTTATTCAGCAGTGTGTTGTTCAGCCTCCATATGTTGGCATTTTAAATAGTTTTTCTCCTATAATTGAGATCTAATCTTACTGCATTGTGGTCAGAAAAGATGCTTGGAATGATTTCAATTTTTTTGAATTTACCAAGGCTAGATTTATGGCTCAGGATGTGATCTATCCTGGAGAAGGTTCCGTGTGTGCTTGAGAAAAAGGTGAAATTCATTGTTTTGGGGTGAAATGTCCTATAGATATCAAGTAGGTCTAACTGGTCTATTGTATCATTTAAAGTTTGTGTTTCCTTGTTAATTTTCTGTTTAGTTGATCTACCCATAGGAGTGAGTGGGGTATTAAAGTCTCCCACTATTATTGTGTTCTTGTCAATTTCCCCTTTCATACTTGTTACCTTTTGTCTTACATATTGCGGTGCTCCTATGTTGGGTGCATATATATTTATAATTGTTATATCTTCTTCTTGAATTTATTCTTTGATCATTATGTAGTGTCCTTTGTCTCTTTTCACAGCCTTTGTTTTAAAGTCTATTTTATCTGATATGAGTATTGCTACTCCTGCTTTCTTTTGGTCTCTATTTGCATGGAATATCTTTTTCCAGCCCTTCACTTTCAGTCTGTGTCTGTCCCCTGTTTTGAGGTCAGTCTCTTGTAGACAATATATATAGGGGTCTTTTTTTGTATCCATTCAGCCAGTCTTTGTCTTTTGGTTGGGACATTTAACCCACTTACGTTTAAGGTAATTATTGATAAGTATGATCCCATTGCCATTTACTTTATTGTTTTGGGTTCGAGTTTATACTCCCTTTTTGTGTTTCCTGTCTAGAGAAGATCCTTTAGCATTTGTTGGAGAGCTGGTTTGGTGGTGCTAAATTCTCTCAGCTTTTGCTTGTCTGTAAAGCTTTTGATTTCTCCTTCATATTTGAATGAGATCCTTGCTGGGTACAGTAATCTGGGCTGTAGGTTATTTTCTTTCATCACTTTAATTATGCCCTGCCATTTTCTCCTGGCCTGAAGAGTTTCTATTGAAAGATCAGCTCTTATCCTTATGGGAATCCTCTTGTGGGTTATTTGTTATTTGTTGTTTTGCTGCATTCTTTGTGTTTGATCTTTGTTAATTTGATTAATATGTGTCTTGGGGTGTTTTGCCTTGGGTTTATCCTGTTTGGGACTCTCTGGGTTTCCTGGAATTGGATGATTATTTCCTTCCCCATTTTAGGGAAGTTTTCAACTATTATCTCCTCAAGTATTTTCTCATGGTCTTTCTTTTTGTCTTCTTCTTCTGAAACTCCTATGATTCAAATATTGGGGCGTTTGACATTGTCCCAGAGGTCTCTGAGATTGTCCTCATTTCTTTTAATTTGTTTTTATTTTTTCCTCTCTGATTCATTTATTTCTACCATTCTATCTTCTACTTCACTAATCCTATCTTCTGCCCCCGTTATTCTACTATTTGTTGCCTCCAGAGTGTTTTTGATCTCATTTATTGCATTATTCATTATATATTGACTCTTTTTTATTTTTTCTAGGTCCTTGTTAAACCTTTCTTGCGTCTTCTCAATCCTTGTCTCCAGGCTATTTATCTGTGATTCCATTTTGTTTTCAAGATTTTTGATCATTTTCACTATCATTATTCAGAATTCTTTATCAGGTAGATTCCCTCTCTCTTCCTCTTTTGTTTGGTTTGGTGGGCATTTCTCCTGTTCTTTTACCTACTGGGTATTCATCTGTCTTTTCACCTTATTTATATTGCTGAGTTTGGGGTAGCCTTTCTGTATTCTGGCAGGTTGTGGAGTTTTCTTTATTGTGGGTTTTCCTCACTGGGTGGGGTTGTGCGGGTGGCTTGTCAAGGTTTCCTGGTTAGGGAAGCTTGTGTCGGTGTTCTGGTGGGTGGAGCTGGATTTCTTCTCTCTGGAGTGCAATGAAGTGTCCAGTAATGAGTTATGAGATGTCATTGGGTTTGGAGTGACTTTGGGCAGCCTGTGTATTGAAGCTCAGGGCTATGTTCCTGTGTTGCTGGAGAATTTGCATGGTATGTCTTGCTCTGGAACTTGCTGGCCCTTGGGTGGTGCTTGCTTTCAGTGTAGGTATGGAGGCAATTGATGAACTCTTGTCAATTAATGTTCCCTGGAGTCAGGAGTTCTCTGGTGTTCTCAGGATTTGGACTTAAGCCTCCTGCTTAGGTTTTCAGTCTTATTTTTACAGTAGCCCAAGACTTCTCCATCTATACAGTACTGTTGATAAAACATCTAGGTTAAAGATGAAAAGTTTCTCCACAGTGAGGGACACCCAGAGAGGTTCACAGAGTTACATGGAGAAGAGAAGAGGGAGGAGGGAGATAGAGGTGACCAGGATGAGATGAGGTGGAATCAAAAGAGGAGAGAGCAAGCTAGCCACTAATCACTTCCTTATGTGGACTCCACAGTCTGGACCGCTCAGATATGATCATGGAGTTATACAAAGGAGAGAAGAGGGAGGAAGGAGACAGAGGTGGCCAGGATGATAAAAGGGGGGAATCAAAAGGAAAGAGACATATCCAGCCAGTAATCAGTTCCCTAAGTGTTCTCCACCGTCCAGAACACACAAAGAGATTCACAGAGTTGGGTAGAGAAGTGAAGAGGGAGGGAGGAGATAGAGGTGACCTGGTGGAGAAAAAGGAGAGTCCAAAGGGGGATAGAGCAGTCAAGCCAATAATATCTCTCCAAGTACAAATGGTATTGAAGATTGGATTCTTTAAGGTACAAAATTGATAACAAATACCAAAAAGCAAAGATTAAAAATCTAGAGTAGAGGTTGGATTTTCAAAAATACAATATTAAAGTAAAAAAAGTCACAAAAATTATAATATATATATATATATGAAGTTTGCTTTAAAAAAATAAGGTCTCTCTCTCTCTCTCTCTCTTTTTTTTTTTTTTTTTTTGCAAAGTAATAGTAGATTGCTCCTGCTGCAGCTAAGTCGCATCAGTCATGTCCAACTTCCACAGACGGCAGCCCACCAGGCTCCCCCATCCCTGGGATCTCCAGGCAAGAACACTGGAGTGGGTTGCCATTTCCTTCTCCAATGCATGAAAGTGAAAAGTGAAAGTGAAGTTGCTCATTCATGTCCGACTCTTAGCGACCCCATGGACTGAAGCCTACCAGGCTCCTCCATCCATGGGATTTTCCAGGCAAGAGTACTGGAATGGGGTGCCATTGCCTTCTCCAATAATAGATTATAAAAATGAAAATTAGAGGAATAATAGAGGACTTAAAAATAAAAAAAATTAAATAATTATAGTAAAAACAGTAAAAAATATATCTAGGACTTTCTCTGGTGTTGTTGTGGGCAGTGTGGGGTCAGTTCATTTTCAGATAGTTCCTTGATCTGGCTTCTATTTGTCAAGATCTATAGGCCCCTTCCTATGTAGTCGATACTAACTACAGGGTTTTAATCTGTTGCATCTGTCACTTCCAAGGCGGTTCCCTCTGTTTTAGCTTCTTCTGTTTGCTGGTCTCTTCAGTGTCTAATTTCCACCCTGACATAAGGGGGTGATGATGGACACTCTTTTAGGCTCACTTGTTCAGTCGTGCTGTGGGGAGGGAGGGACGCTGCAAATAACACTGGCGTGTGCTCGCAGTGTCTTGGCCGCACTGGGTTTGCCCCCGCTCATGGCATGTGTGGTTTCCTTGTCTACACTGCTTAGGCTCTAGGTTGCTCTGCCTGGAACTGTCTGAGGCTGGCCCTGGGTTGTAGGCACTTCCCATGTCTAAGCTGCTCAGGTTCAGGTACTCAGGTAGTCCTTAGAGGCGCAGACTCAGTTGGGCCTGCGTTTTGTGCCCTTCCCAGGTCCGAGCAGCTCAGGTGACCAGGTGTTTGGTGAGTACGGTTGCTGAGACTTATCACCTCCCCCATCCCTGCCACTCGGTTTTCTGGGTGTACAACCAGCGCACCTTCTCAGGCAGATGTTGACTGTCCAGAATCCCAAGAAGTCTTGGTTAGCAAGGAAGCCTGCCTGCAGTTTGGTAGATGATGCCTCTCTGGGGCCGCGATTGCCCCCTTCCGGCTCTGGCTGCCCTAGCCTGCCTGTCACCGGAGGGGGATGGGTGGTTTGCAGCCGGTTAGCTCTGATCAGTCCTTTGTTCTGTGAGCGGGCCTGGCGGTGTCTTAGGTTAGGGCTTTTCGCCTGATAGCTATCCCACAATCTGGTTTGCTAGCCCAAGTTAGTTCCCTCAGATTGCCCTCAGGGCATTCAGGCCAGGTCCTTACTCTAAGCAATACAGCCGGTGCCTCCCTG
Organism: Bubalus bubalis; assembly: GCF_019923935.1. NCBI lineage: Eukaryota > Metazoa > Chordata > Mammalia > Artiodactyla > Bovidae > Bubalus > Bubalus bubalis. The sequence continues at coordinate 47,478,552 of NC_059164.1, read as the reverse complement.
CCCAGTCCCCGCTTGCTAGTGGCAGATGCAGGCATCTGTGCTGGTTTTCCACTGGGAGTTACTGTTGGGCACATAATCTGTGGGTTTTCATTATTTATTTATTTTTCCTCCCGGTTATGTTGCCCTCTGTGGTTCCAAGGCTTGCCACAGACTCGGCACTGAGAGTGTTTCCTGGTGTTTGGAAATGTCTCTGTTTTTTAAGACTCCCTTCCTGGGACAGAGCTCCATCCCTACCTCTTTTGTCTCTCTTTTTATCTTTTATATTTTTTCCTACCTCCTTTTGAAGACAATGGGCTGTTTTTCTGGGTGCCTAATGTCCTCTGCCAGCATTTAGAAGTTGTTTTGTGGAATTTACTCAGCGTTCAAATGTTCTTTTGATGAATTTGTGGGGAGAAAATGGCCTCCCTGTCCTATTCCTCCACCATCTTAGGACCACACCCTAGGTCATGTTCTTTAGAAGCAAAGCCTGAAGTGGAAATTTTTGTGCAAGTGAGTCATTGAGAATGTCCTCTCAGGAGGAAACTACAGAAGAACAGGGAAGCAGGATACAGCCAGAAAAGAAGCTGAGCAGATTTGAGTTCAACTAAAGTCTAATCTGAACCTGACCCCACAGGAAGTTCTGAGGCCATTACATCAGTGAGTCATTGCCTGTAGACTGCCCATGGAGGAGACAGGAGAGGCATAGCCCTCATGGGCATTTCCAGGAAACTAAGCTCTGCTGAAGGCAATTCTTGGGTGAAGGGTATAGCTGTGAGCTGTCAGCAGCGACACTCGACAGTTTTGGAAGATGGAGGCATCAGCCAGGTAAATGGGGTCTGAATAGGGCACCCATAGAACCTACTACAAAGGAGATGATTGGCCATATTCCAGAATAGTAAGGGAACAAGGAATCCACACATGTGAGTTCTAACTTTAGTTCTGCTCATGATAATTTTTGGATACTCCATAGCTAATATCTGGTAAAATGATAGTACTGGAAATTGTATTCAGTAAAGTCCCTTTATCTCTAAAATTCTCTTGTGGTGGCAAGTTGTAGAGGAGTAGTTCTTGACATATGGGCTGAAGACCACTGAGGTGGGGTTAGTGAGAGGACAAAGACACTGGTTACTGGGTCTGTGAGATCATATACACCTCAAGCATTGTATTCATATTAGTGATGTGAATTATTATTATTTTTCAGTTATATATGATAAGTGAAATAGATTTTCAATTTAAAAACGTTATGGAATGCATCCTAGTGTGTTTTCTCAATCACTGGATTCTAAAGGGACTTTTCTGAGGGTAAGTTGGAGAATTTTCTAAAGTTATATTGACAAAAGGGAACATACATACAGCATTGAATTAGATAATACTTAAGAATTCATGTGAATTTGTTTACATTACCTGGGTTTTACCAATTTGGGTTGTAATTTTTCTTCATGGTAATTTTTCAGGCATGTATGGTCCATTTTGGCATATAAGTATTCAGAAATAATGGGAATAATAAGGAAATAAACTAAATGCCTCTCTCTGAAGGGTATATATAGCATTTGAGGGCTGGAAATTGTGTGTGTCTCCTCATTTTAATAATGAGGAAACTAAGGCTCAAAGTCATACTGAGAAGATATACAATAATGTCCAAGACTCCTGGTTTGATTATTATGACTGCTATACCATGAAGGCAACTGATAATTCAAACTGTGAAAAATTAAAGATAATTGGTCAGACAATGTGTCATTGCTTAAAAGCAGAATTAACTGATAACTTATGGCATCTTGAATTTTAGGGAACAGTTTTTATACGGATCCCCGAAGCTCATTTTTGCAGTAATGTTTACTATACTGTGGCTCTTTGTCTCTCTTTCCCTCTCTGTTTTTAGATTTCTATATTTAATTGATACCTTCTTCAACTCCATATAGTTTTTTAAAAAAATATAAATTTATTTATTTTAATTGGAGGTTAATTACTTTACAATATTGTATTGGTTTTGCCATACATCAACATGAATCCGCCACTAATGAGGTGGATGAAACTGGAGCCTATTATACAGAGTGAAGTAAGCCAGAAAGAAAAACACCAATACACTCCATATAGTTTTATCTAACCCCTTTCCCACAATTTTCTAGCAAAGACTTGTAACTTGTATTTTCATTTTTAACCTTTTTCAAATAAAGATAATTTTCCCCTCAGAGGTTACAACATTCAAGAATAAAACAAATATTGTAGTATGCTGATGTGGATTATTTCTATAATAATTGTGTGAATAGTGCCATAGAAAAAGTGCGAATATTTTTATTTTCATGCTTTCTGTGGCTCAAGTGACTGCATCTGAAAATAAATAGAAAATAATAGAAAATAGAAAATAAATAGTTAATAGAAAATAAAGGATTTGTCCAGAGAGGAGAGGGCTCCTAGATGAGTGTTGGTTCTGATGAATAAATAGAACTGGGCTTGAACTGCTACCAGATGTCCACACCAAGCACTAAGAGAAAGAACAACTGAGTGCAAGAAAAATTTGCCCAATGTTCTTCTAATATTGGCTGTTCCCTGACCATGAACCTCAGAGGAGGCAGCCTAATGAAGCCCACATTAACACAGAACCTGCAATGAGCCCTCCTTCATGAGAAGCAAGACTCCCTGGCTCTGGGGAGACCTAGATCACCCATTTGTGTGAATTCACCTCTCTTCACTGATAAACAGCAATAGACAAAGGGGAGCTCTCAAACTGGTGTTTGAAGTGTGAATGCTCACTGAAGCATTATTTTTTTTTTACAGCAAAAAGGAATAAATAGACGAAGGAAGGATGAGAGGAAGATGACAAATGTCTGCACCAATAGAGGAATACTTCTGTCACTGAGCCAAACTTGGGTCCACTCGTCTGTGCACAGTAAAGTCTATCTACTGACATAGGGTTGTGGGGAAGGAAAGTGCAGCGTTTATTGTAATGTGCTGTACAAAAATTGGGGACAGCTAGAGCTCACTCTGAGCTCCCCGATGGCTTCCAGGGAAAGATTTTTAAAGAAGAGTGAGGGAGGGAGGTTGTGGGGTGCATGATCAGCTTGTGGAAATTCTCCTGATTGGTGGTGAGAAGCATGGGAGTTAACATCATCAACCATCTAGTCGCAATCCGTCTGGTGGTCCACGTGCTTGTGGACAGTATACACTTTCTCTGCCTGGTGGTGGTTTCAGTAGCTGCAAAGCAGCTCAAAGGACATGGCTCAGAATATTATTTATAGCCCTTAAAGAGGAACCAAAGGTCCTTGAGTTTGTTTAATTACAACTATTATTATTTTGTCTTGCTTGACTATTTTCCTTTCTGCATTTTCTCATTTCTCTGATTAAATTTATTCTTTGACTAAAATTTTTCAAAAGGCAGGCAGAGGACACTGGGGAGAGTCCTGTTCTGGGCAGGTCCCATAGAGCCCTGCTCAGTTACCCTTAGATAAGATGTATTATGCTCCTGTTACAAAACTCTACAATAATTAAAAGACTCAGACAAATCTATATGTTTTGATATGGTACTATTTTATTGAGGGAAAACCAGATTGTGAGACAGTATTTATATAGGATACAGTCTTTGTTTTTTTAAAAGTTCTGATCATCCGGGAAGGGTCTAGAATATTCTGCAAACCATGAACAATGATCACACGGGGTAGTAGGAGTTTGAAGAAGGTGAGAAGAGTTGAGTGTGGGTCTTTAACTTTTTATTTCAATGATATTGCTTGAAACTTGTGTCAAGGAACAAGCATTGCTTTTGTAAATGAGTATTTACAAATAAGCAAAAACATTTTTTTTTACAGATAAGTATTATTTTGTAAAAATAATAGCTGCACTAGAAAAAAGAGGTTACATGACACAGACACACACACCTTGAAAGATCTGTATAAAAACAGCAGCACTGTTCCACTCTAAGGCAGTAAACTTACAGTACAGATTTTTACATTCTTTATACTTTTCTGTATTTTTCCAGCCATATTATCATCAAACCAGAAAAACCATTTCAATGAAAAAAAAACAAAAAAACTTTAGAGTGGAGTTTCCCTCTTGCTACTGTTTTTCAGCACTAGCCAGACATACTAAACATTCATGTTGCCAGGGGCACTGGACTTAAATTTGGTCTTCTGCTTTCATAAATAGCTATGAAGACACCTAGACATTTGAAGTACCCAGGCAAATACTTGGGTTGAGAGCAATGGTGTCCTGGTAAGTTTCACAACTGCTGCCCCAAAGAACCTGCGCCCTGATTTGTAATGTTTAGATTTCTCTGTTAACATGCCCACCCTTCCAGCTGCCTTCAGGCTGCCTGCTGGCTACCCTTGTGATCACCACCATGCTGGTGGATTTGGACGGGATGCTCCAGCCACCGGTACAAGCCGGCTCCAAAGCACAAGCAATGGAGACAGTCTGGGGTGGGAGGGGGCCGGGGAGGTTCTTGACCTGGCTTGATTTTCTTCTCTTTTCTCCTGTCCTTGGGCACATGGAGAGAGGCCCAAAGAAGAGGGGAAGTTGGAGGGGGTAGCTGCTAGATAAGTGTGGAGGAGTCTAGTTTTGTCAAGACTAGTCTTACTGTCTGGCCTGGCAGTGGGAAATGTGGGGATGGAGATGGGAGCAGGGAGGGGTGGTGGTGGTGTAAGTAGTGTGTGTGGATGTATGGTGTGGGTGTGTGGGTGGGTGATGTGGGTGTGGGTATGTGTTGTTCACGGGCCTAATGCAAATTTGAGTCTCCATCTTGTTTTTTCAACAGAATAGTTAGATTAATAGCCCCCATCCCACTCCATAGGCCTTCTAAGCTTTGGCACCTTGAGAGCCTGTTGAAGATACAGGCTGGGTAAACGTACTTAGAAAGCAGAAGTGAGGACTTGAGGACCAGACAGATGAAGCAAAAAAAAGCCAATTTGAGGACCACCTGTGTTCAATTCTAGTGAAATCTGGCTGTTCAGAATGTCTCAGTCGCCCCCTCTTTGGTCATTCCTGTAAGCATGCCAGGGCTTACGGTTTTGTTCTGGCCACATTTATCCCTTGGTGCTGCCCTTTAATTAGAAAGAAAAGGAAAAGAGGCTGGCACAAAGCTAGGTTGACTGTGCCTTCAAAACTGTAAAAGCAAGAAAGAAATTAGGTGCAATTTCCCTTTCTCCACACCCTGAATGCTTGTCTATATACTACCCCCCACCTCCAGTGGAAATCTTGATTTGCACTGACTCACCACCTCATATAACATCCTCTCCATGGAGGAAATAGGCATCATCTCTTTTTTTTTTCTGGACAAATCAGGCCTTCTTCAATCCCCACCCTCTCTCCCCACCTCTGCTCCCAGGCCATTTACCTCTATACCCTCCCTGATAAAATGCCGGGTATTTGCTTCTGTGGTCACCATTCTCATGGCTCCCATCCTTTTTGCATGTAGCCTAAAGATGGGAGATGAACCAGCCTCTGGTCACAAAGCAAGAGTGGGCGAGGGGTAGCCAGGACTCATTATATTCACAAAAAGAAACCACAGGGGAGAAAAGTATCTTTGTTTAACTTTCAGAGAATTGTTACACTAGACTTGGATGAGCACCACCCTTAAAGCTTTGCATTCTGAAACATCCAGGCTACATTTTAAAGTGCTTTATTTGTGTTAACAGTTGGTGTTAATTTTTACAGCTTTTTTTTTTTTAAAGGAAGCCTATATGCAAAGTTGCTAGGTTGATGGACATGTATATGCATTTATATAAGTAGAAACATTTTTATCTGCACATACACTGTATACCAGTATGAACATGTTTATATATAAAAGTGATTTTCCCCCTAATTTTTAATTCAGATTTGAATAAATTTATTATTACTGAATAATGGTGGTGGAATTGGGTGTGTGTGTGTTGGGCGTGGGGAGGGAAGATATTTTTGTGGTTTAAAAATAGAATTCTAGAGAATAGTTGTATTTCTTTGATGGAACAGTAGACCATTTCTGAAATGTTATGGTGAAAATAACAGAGGAAGTTCTGAACCAATAGTTCTCATCCAGTTTTCCTCCTGAGCATGAAGGAACAGTATGATACTGGCCCTCTAGTGGGTCTCTGTGACAAGGAACAAAGGTGGTCCATGAGGTGGGCACAATGGTCTAGCTTAAGGAAGCTTAATAGAATAAAGCAGAGGTGGGGGTGAGGAGAAAGGGGACTGTTAGAACTTAACTTTATTAAGGAATAAAGATTATTAATACCATATGTGTGGATCAATAGGCATGCATAAAAATAACTCATAAATAAGTGTGCATATAATAATTTAAGACATGTTTATGGAGGGCCTGCTGTGTAGCCAGTGGTGGGGATGCATTTTTACATTAACAGGCAAAAAGGCAAATGAGGTGCCATAATGTTACATTCTAGTTGGTTGGAGATGGAAGAAAAGAGAGAGAGAATGAAGTCTTCCAGGTGATGACATGCTTGTGGAGGACAACATATCAGGATAAAGAGGACCATTCTTTTCGGCAGAGTGGTCAGGGAGGGCCTCTCTGATGATAGTTGAATTTGAGCAGAGATATAAAGAAAGAGGCCAAATCATGCAGATTCCTGGAAGAACAGCATCTCAGGCAGAGGAAGTAGTGAAAGCAGAGTCTGTCTGTGGGCCTGACTCCGTGCATTCAAGGACCAGTGGGGAGGCCGGGGGTGGGGTGGGGAGGCCTTGCTGCAGGAGCTGTAGTCAGAGGGGCTGCTGGCCTCCAGATCATGTCGGGTCTTCCGGTCACCACCAGGACTTTGGATTTTGCTCTGAGTAGAGGGGCAGCAGAGGGGAAATCATTGGAGAGTTTTGTGTGAAGAAGGACCTCAGCTGATTTGCACTGGAAAAGAACTAGGACTGCTGTGTTGAGAGTAGATGGCACAGGTGATATGGCAAAAAAACCCAGCGAGTTTATAAGTCACTGGAGCAGCTGAGACCAGCAGCAGTAGAGATGGTGAGTAGTGGTTGAATGCTGTATACACTTCTGAGGTAGAACCAGGACTTGATGAGGCCAGCAAGGCATCTGGGGTGCAAAAATTAAGAAAGCCCTCACCTGAGACATGTCATGGGGTAGTTGAGAGGAGAGCAGTTGGGGTCTCAAACAGAGACAGTATCCTAATACCTGGACAGAAAGCAGAGTGTAGGCCACAGAGTAGGTGGCTCAGTAGATGTGGGGGTAGAAGAAGTGGACTTTCTGTTTTGATGACTGTTTTATCAGAGATTAAAGGGCAAGATCATTAGCTGAGCAAGCCTGGGGAGAAGTAGAGGTTTGAGAAGAGTGAAGAGGGAATGAAATAATCCATAGGAGGGTAAAAGTGAAGGAACCAAGGATCTGTAGTCAGCTTGGTTACACAAGCCCCTCCTCTCCCCAAGTTAGCAGTACTGGGGCTGCATGCACACAATTGTTGGGGCTATTTGCTCAGACTGATGGATTGATAAGGAAGTCTGAAGAACACAGCTCTAGACCATGTAAGATCTTCCAAATTAGCTTTAAAATCTATACTTGAAAATCTAATTTAAAAAAATCTAACAATAGCTACCACTCTATCTGAAAAACCTTGGCCCAGAATAATAGTTTAAAAATTATTAGCAGTAATGACATTTCTATACAAAGTTGGGCTTCTGATGAAAATGATTCACAGGATTCCTGAACATACTGCTCTGTCTGTTGCTAAACCAGCCTTCTGCTAAGCCAGCTTTTGTAAATTTCCAGCAGCTCTTACCTCCCTTTGGAACCAAGACTTGCCCAGAGAACCTCTGTCAACATATTTACCCCAAGTATTTCAAAGTGTCCAACTAATGTACTATTAATAATCATCATATTTATACTGAATGTATGAGATTCAGACTGTTATTAGTTCCTTGTGTATCAGCTCAGAACGACTATGCTCTGCTTATCTCAGGCATACAACATTCTCCCTCTTTTATTAATCTTATCTCAAGATCCCATTTCTGCTGATGGCAAAAATGTGACCTAGTTATTTCCCATCAGATTCAGTCACTTCAGTGATTTCTCATTTATTTCAGAGAACTGTCTCTCCCGTCTCCTGGAGTTCTATTTATGGGGGTGGGGTGGGGGTTGGGAAGGGAGTGGACAGGTGAGATGGGGAGAAAAGCTTAAGGCATTTGTGGGAAGGGGCATCAGATCCTGATGGTTCTGTGTCCTCTCCAGCCTCCTCTGAGATGTAATTGTCTGGTCTTTGGTCAGCATCTCTGTTGTGCTATGGAAACCAGGGGTCTTGCTGTGGACTCCAGCCTGTGTCATATAGGCTTCTCCTTCTGATGGTATCCTCTCCTTGTGGCCACAGAGCCCCTTCTCATCCATCATCCCTCTTTCTGCCTTGCTGCAACTCTCCTGGCAGCATGGGAAATCTTGAGAAGTCTTCTTGTCCCTCTGGATCTAAAGGGGACTTAGAAGACCAGCATGTGCCCTCTTGGACGACACAACTTGATGCCATTTCTGTTGCTTAGCTGTTGCTGCTGCTGCTGCATGTTGTTGACCCTGAAGGCTTCTCTGGAAAACCTACTGCCTCCCCAAGCTTCCCTGGGATGTGACTTTGGTCCTCTCCTGTGGCTACGCTGAGTGGGGGTGAAGCACAAGGTCAGAGATTAACTCTCCTCTGTCTCTTGTTGCTGGACTTAATTTAAGTCCTTAATCAAGGAATCTTCTCAGCGTTTCTGCTTATGGCATAAAGTTGATGCACGAAGTTCTTAACTTTTGGGATATGAACAGACACCCAAAGAATGTACGCTTGTTCTTGCTGTTGAATTCCCTGGCTTTGCAATATATTCTCTTTGGTATTAATTTCAAGAATCTTTTTTTTGAAATATATGAGCCCCAAATCTGTCTTTTGTCTGTCATGATCTGTCTTTCTTAGGATCACTAATCCTTAGTCCCATAGTCCAGTTTTACTGATAGAAGGGCCATGGGGTAGAAAGAACTTACTCCCAATTTAAATGAAATATTTTTATTACGTTTGCCCCTCTATAAACAAAAACTGTAACTTCAGAGGCTCCAAGAGGATGAGAGGGGCTTCCCTCCTGCAGTGCAGGAGATGTGGGTTCAATCCTTGAGTCAGGAAGATCCTCTGGAGAAAGAAATGGCAACCCACTCCAGTATTCTTGCCTGAAAAAATCCCATAAACAGAGGAGCTTGGCAGGCTACAGTCCACGGGGTCACAAAGAGTTGGATGTGACTTAGTGACTAGACAACAATAAAAAGGGGATAAGAGAGCAGAGTGATTCTGAAGGCTAATCAGCAAAGGTTGGAACATGTGTTTCCAACTCCATTCATATCATCAGAATTCTCTGGGGTCTTTTTTTTTTTTAATTTATTCTTCAATTGAAGGACAGTTGCTTTACAGAATTGTGTTGGTTTCTGCCAAACAACGTGAATCAGCCATAGATTTATATATGTCCCCTCCCCATCTCAGGGGTCCTTTTAACAAGACACAGTGCTGAGACCTGCTCCTAGAACTGCTAATTCAGAAGCCATCTATTTATTTTTTAAAATTGCGCACTGGTGATTCTAATCCATACCTATCTCTGGAAGCTATAGGCCAGGGAACAGCTATAGCTTTGAGGCCAATCACAAAGAGGGGAGGAGCTAGATGTGTCTAGAATCTTGTGTGTAATCTGGAGTGGAGATCCACCTATTGACACCACTCATGGCAGAGTGTGCAGATAACCCCAAGCAGAGGATCAGGAGACAAAGGGGGAACCGAGCAGGAAATAAACCAGAGCAAGGGAGCAGGTGCCAGCAAGCTCATGAGAACTGAGAGTGTGCAGAGAAGTTGGCAAGCAAAAGAATGGAGATGAGGAATCTGGAAGAAGGAGACCCTGATTTTCTTGAACCTTCTGCCCTCAATGAGGAAAATTCTAATATTTCTTCTGCTAATTCAAAATAAAAATGTTAGAGAGTCAACAACAATTCCCCACTTCTTGATGGGCATTGGCATAAGGCTGCTGAAACACACAAGCCCATACCTGGCTGTGCAGTCCAAGACAAAAGGGAGAAAGAGCCCTTGTGACAAGGAAGTAGACTGATGGGAAGCTAAGCTAGATTTGGGTAGGTTGACAGGTAGAAAGAGCCATTTTAGGTTGTAGGGATTCTGGAGTTGCTTGTTCTGCTAAGTGAAATAAGTCAGACAGAGAAAGACAAATACGAGATCACTTTTATGTGGAATATAAAAGATACAACAAACTAATGAATAGAACAAAAAAGAAGCAGACTCACAGATACAGAGAACAAACTAATAGTTACCAATGGGAGGAGGGAGGGGGGAGGGGCAAGATGGGATAGGGGAAAAAGTGTTATTATAAAATTATATGAAATCATGTATGCAAACCTTCTGAGAATTGTAAAGCACTATAGAATTTAAAGAATTTTTCATTTAATAAAAACAAACAAACAAAAAAACAAAACCATATGCCTGTATGAGGGAACCATGTATGACATCTCCTACTTTCCACGTATGCCCCATAAACAGAAAAAAACACTGATTTTGAGTAACTTTGTTAATATTTGCTGGACACTAGTCATATTACACGGAGAAGGCAATGGCACCTCACTCCAGTACTCTTGCCTGGAAAATCCCATGGACGGAGGAGCCTGGTGGGCTGCTGTCTATGGGGTCGCTAAGAGTCAGACATGACTGAGCGACTTCCCTTTCACTTTTCACTTTCATGCATTGGAAAAGGAAATGGCAACCCACTCCAGTGTTCTTGCCTGGAGAATCCCAGGGATGGCGGAGCCTGGTGGGCTTCCATCTATGGGGTCGCACAGGGTCGGACACGACTGAAGCGACTTAGCAGCAGCAGCAGCAGCAGTGATATTACAAATAAATTAAAAAAGAAACCTTCTTAGAAAACATTAAGTCTAGCAGATATCATGTGCTGCATACTATTCTGATTAAAAATAAACACAAAGCTACCTTGAACTTGTAGTGCATGCTGCTCTGAGGTCACTTCAGTCATGTCCAAATCTGTGACCCCACAGACTGTATCCCACCAAGTTCCTCTGTCCATGGAATTCTCTGGGCAAGAATACTGGAGTGGGCTGCCATTCCTTTTTCCAGGTGGTCTTCCCGACCCAGGGATCGAACCCCAGTCTCTTATGTCTCCTGCATTGTCAGGTGGGTTCTTTACCACTAGTAACACCTGGGAAGCAAGAGTCTGCAATTAATATCTATTTTTTTTTTAAAGTAACAGTTATGCCAGTGAACAAGGGATCAATCACCCCATTCTGCCCAATATATATGGATTTGTTAATTTTATTTTTAATTGTAGTAAAATAAACATAAAATTTGCCATCTTTACCATTTTTAAGTGTATGGGTTAGTAATGTTAGGTATGTTCACATTGTTATACAGCAAATCTCCAGAATTTTTCATCTTACAAAATTGAAACTCTATAGCCCCCTTTCCTGGAGAAGGCAATGGCACCCCACTCCAGTACTCTTGCCTGGAAAATCCCATGGATGGAGGAGCCTGGTAGGCTGCGGTCCATGGGATCTCTAAGAGTTGGATACGACTGAACGACTTCACTTTGACTTTTCACTTTCATGCATTGGAGAAGGAAATGGCAACCCACTCCAGTGTTCTTGTCTTGAGAATCCCAGGGATGGGGGAGCCTGGTGGGCTGCTGTCTATGGGGTCGCACAGAGTCGGACACGACTGAAGTGACTTCACAGCAGCAGCAGTAGCAGCCCCTTTTCCTGAATAAGCCCATTTCCTTTCTCCTAACCCCTCGCAACTACCAATTTAGTTTCTCTCTCTATGAATTTGGCGACTCCAGATACCTTAATCAAGTAGAATAAGACAGTACATTTCATTCTGTGACTGGCTTATTTTACTTAGTGTAATGTCCTCAAAGTTCACTGATGTTATAGCATGTGTCAAAATTTCACTCCTTTTCAAGGCTGAATGATATTCCATTGCATGTAGATACCACATGTTGTTTATCTATTCATCTACTGATGGAGATTTGGGTTGCTTCCACTTTTGGCTGTTGTGAATAATGCTGCTATGAACATGGTGTACAAATATTCTTTTGAGAGTTTGTTTTAAATTCTTGGCACATGGGATCTCCAGTTTTCACTGTGGCCATGCAGGATCTAGTTCCCTGACCAGCGATTGAACTCAGGCCCCCTGCTTTGATTGGGAGTATGGAGTCTTAGCCACTGGGCCACCAAGGAAGTCCCTCATTGTGGTCTTGATTTGCATTTCCCTAATGTTAGTGACATTGAGCATCTTTTCACTTGCTTGTGAGTCCTTTCCTATCTTCTTTGGAGAGATATTTATTCAAGTCCTTTGTCCACTTTTAAATTGGGTTATTTTTTAAGTTTTAGGAGTTCTTTATATATTCTGGATATTAACCTCTTCCCAGGTGTATTATTTGCATATCTTTTTCTCCTGTTCTGAAGGTTTCTTTTTCACTATGTTGCTTCTGTCCTTTGGTGTATATAACTTTTACATTTAGATGTAGTAAAATTTATCTTAATATATTCACTTTTGTTGCCTTTCTTTCATTGTGATATCCAAGAAATCATTGCCAAATCCAATGCATTGAAGGCTTATCCCTGTGTTTTCTTCTAAGAGTTTTATGGTTTCAGATCTTTGATCTGTTTTGATTTAATTTTATATATGGTGTAAGATAAGGGTCCATATTAATTGTTTTGTATATGCATATCTAGCTTCCCTGACAAAATTTATTAGAAAGATGTTCTTTTCCCTCATTGAATGGGCTTGACACTCTTGTTGCAAATTATTTGACTTTATATGCAGTGACTCATATACAGGTTTTAAAAACAGCTTTATTAAGATATAGTTCACCCATATGAAGTATACAATTCAATGTACATTTTATTTTGAATATACTTTTTAGTATATTAATTAAATACTGGGTGGAGTTGTATATCCATCATCCCAATGAGTTTTAGAATACTCTCAACAACCCAAAAAGAGACCCAGGATCCCTTAGTTGTTACCCTATACATGCAAATGACCCTCACTTTAGTCCTAGGCAACTACTAATATACAATTTTAATAGATTTATCTTTTATGAACATTTCCTATAAATGAAATCATACAGTATGTATCCCTTTGTAACTCCCTTCTATAACTTACCATAATGTTTTCAGTTTTCATCCATATTGTAATACATAATAGTATTTAATTTCTTTTTATGGCTGAAATGGCAACCCGCTCCAGTACTCTTGCCTGGAAAATCCCATGGACAGAAGAACCTGGTAGGCTACAGTCCATGGGGTCACAAAAGAGTCGGACATGACTGAGCGACTTCACTTTCCTTTCTTTGCATGGATATGCCACATCTATTGATCCATTCATCTGTTGATGAACATTTGAGTTGTTTCCACCTTTTGGCTATTGTAATTAATGTTGCTACAATTATTTGTATACATGTATTTACATGGACATATTTTCATTCATGTTGGGTATATACCTAGAAGTAGAACTGCTGGTTCATGGCAACTCTATGTTTCTTGTGTGCATTTTCTTTCTTTCTTTTTTTCTTGTTAATTTGCTAGGTATTGTTTTGTTTTGAAGTATAGTTGATTTATAATATTAGTCTCAAGTGTTCAGCATAGTGATTCAATATTTTTATAGATTTAACACCATTTAAACTTATTATTAAAATTGGCTCTATTCCCTGGGCTGTACAATATATCCTTGTAGCTTATTTATTTTATACACAGTAGTCTGTATGTCTTCCTATCTTGCCCCTCTCCCCTTACTTCTCCTCACTGGTAACCACTACTTTATTCTCTATATTTGTGAGTCTGTTTCTGATTTGTTATTTTTATTCATTTGTTTTATTTTTTAGATTCCACATATAAGTGATAACATATAGTTTGTCTTTGATTTATTTCACTAAACATAATATTCTCCAGATCCAATCATGTTGTTGTAAATGGAAATTTTTCATTCTTTCTTACAGCATATGTTTGTGTGCCTATATATATAGGCACATGTACCTGTTAGCCATCTGTATGTTTTCTGTGGAAAAATGTCTATTCAGGTCTTCTGCCCATTTTTAAATGAAGTTTTTTTTTCATATTGAGTTGTATGAATTATTTGTAAATAAATATATTTTAAATAAATATGACCCTTACTGGTCATGTGATTAGCAAACATTTTCTCCAATTCAGTAGGCTATCTTTTTGTTTTGTTGATTGTTTCCTTTGCTGTGCAAAAAGTTTTAAGTTTAATTATGTCCCTTTTGGTTCTTTTTTGTTGTTGTTATCTTTGCCTGAGGAGACAGATCCAAACAAATATTGCTATGATTTTTGGCAAAAAAATGTTCTGCCCATGTTTTCTTCTAAGTTTTTTATGGTTTCCAGCTCTTGCATGTAGGTCTTTAATCCATTTTGAGTTTATTTTTGTATGTGGTGTGAGGAAATGTTCTAATTTCATTCTTTTACGTGTAGCCGTCCAGTTTTTCTACTCCAGTTGTTTTTGTGTCAGTACCATACTGTCAGATTTTTGTAGCTTTGTAGTATAGTTTGAAGTCAGGGAACTTTGTTTTTTTCCTCAAGATTGCTTAGCTATTTGGGGCCTTTGGTGGTTTTATATAAATTTTTTAATTATTTGTTCTAGTTCTGTAAAAACTGTTATGAGTATTTTGATGAGGATTGCATTAAATCTATAGAGTTTTTTGGGCACAATGGACATTTTAACAATATTAATCTTCCAATCCAAGATGGGGTATCTTTCATTTTTTGGTATCATCTTCATTTTGCTTTATCAGTGTTTTATAGTTTTCAGAGTATAGGTCTTTCAACTCCTTGGTTAACTATATTTCTAGTTATTTTATTCCTTTTGATGTGATGTTTAAATGGGATGGTTTTCTTGCTTTCTTTCTGGTATTATTAGTGTAAAGAAATGTAACATTTCTGCTTATTAATTTTATACTTTGCTGAATTCATCTATTAGTTCTAAATGTCTTTGGGGGGAGACATTAGTGTTTTTCTCTATATAGTATCATGTCATCTGCAAATAACGGCTGTTTTACTTCTTCACATTCAATTTGGATGCTTCCCTGAGTGGGCTTCCCTGGTGGCTCAGATAGTAAAGAATATGCCTGCAATGTGGGAGACCCAGGTTCAATCCCTAGGTTGGGAAGATTCCCTGGAGAAGGGAATGGCTGCCTGCTCCAGTATTTTTGCTGGGAGAATTCCAGGGACAGACGAGCCTGGTGAACTACAGTCCATGGGGTCACAAAGAGTTGGACATGACTAAGTTGACTGTGTGGATCACAATAAACTGTGGAAAATTCTGAAAGAAATGGGAATACCAGACCACCTGACCTGCCTCTTGAGAAATCTATATGCAGGTCAGGACAAAACAGTTAGAACTGGACATGGGACAACAGACTGGTTCCAAATAGGAAAAGGAGTACATCAATTGTCACCCTGCTTATTTAACTTCTATGCAGAGTACATCATGAGAAACGCTGGGCTGGAAGAAGCACAAGCTAGAATCAAGATTGCCGGGGGAAATATCAATCACCTCAGATATGCAGATGACACCACCCTTATGGCAGAAAGTAAACAGGAACTAAAAAGCCTCTTGATGAAAGTGAAAGAGGAGAGTGAAAAAGTTGGCTTAAAGCTCAACATTCAGAAAACTAAGATCATGGCATCTGGTCCCATCACTTCATGGGAAATAGATGAGGAAACAGTGGAAAGAGTGTCAGACTTTATTTTTTTGGGCTCCAAAATCACTGCAGATGGTGACGGCAGCCATGAAATTAAAAGACACTTACTCCTTGGAAGGAAAGTTATGACCAACCTAGATAGCATATTCAAAAGCAGAGACATTACTTTGCCAACAAAGGTTCATCTAGTCAAGGCTATGGTTTTTCCAACAGTCATGTATGGATGTGAGAGTTGGACTGTGAAGAAACTGAGTGCAAAAGAATTGATGCTTTTGAACTGTGGTGTTGGAGAAGACTCTTGAGAGTCCCTTGAACTGCAAGGAGATCCAGCCAGTCCATTCTAAAGGAGATCGGTCCTGGGTGTTCTTTGGAAGGAATGATGCTAAAGCTGAAACTCCAATACTTTGGCCACCTCATGCGAAGAGTTGACTCATTGGAAAAGACTCTGATGCTGGAAGGGATGGGGGGCAGGTGGAGAAGGGGACGACAGAGGATGAGATGACTGGATGGCATCACTGACTCGATGGACAAGAGTTTGAGTGAACTCCGGGAGTTGGTGAATGACAGGGAGGCCTGGCATGCTACAGTTCATGGGGTCGCAAAGAGTCAGACACAACTGAGCAACTGAACTGAACTGAAGTGACTAACACACACACACACTTACTTTTTGTTTTTCTCTTGCTGCCTTTAGAATTCTCTCTTTAATTTTTGCCTTTTTAATTATGGTATGTCTTGGTGTCGGTTTCTTTGGGCTTATCCTGTTTAGGATTCTGTGCTCCCTGTATCTGGATATCTGTTTCATTTTTCAGGTTTAGGAAGTTTTCAGCCATAATTTCATCAATTACATTTTCTCTCTATTTTCTCCTTCTGGAACCCCTATAAGGTGAATGTGAGTATACTTGATGTTGTTTCAGAGGTCCCTTAAACTTTTTCATTTTAATTTGTTTTTCTTTTTGCTCTTCTGATTGGGTGATCTCCATTATCCTGTTTCCCAGATCACTTATGCATTCCTCTATACTATCTAGTCTGTTGTTCATTCCATCTAATGTGCTTTTCATTTCAGTTATTGTATTCTTGAGTTCTGACTGGTTCTTTTTTATGTTTTTTAGTTCCTTGTTAAACTTCTCCCTGTAGTCATCTCTTCTTTTCCC
This sequence comes from Bubalus bubalis, assembly GCF_019923935.1. NCBI lineage: Eukaryota > Metazoa > Chordata > Mammalia > Artiodactyla > Bovidae > Bubalus > Bubalus bubalis. The sequence goes on along the minus strand of NC_059164.1, from coordinate 47,461,768 downwards.
CACTTCAGCTAACATTCTTACTACTAAATGCTTTGACTTCTTTAACTTTCAATTATTTATCTGTTTTCCTTTAGTTCTTTTTAACAAGTATTTTTTTTTTTCTTGCTCTTTCATTTGAATAAAATCCTCTTCTCATTTTGCATATCTTTCTCTATCTCTATAAAATTAGGTGAAACTGTTACCTTCCTACTCTTGAGGGGTTATCTTTGTGTCGTAGTGTCCCTCTGCAGTCTGTGTGCCCAGTGGCTTTGGTGGGAAAGCTGGATCCAGAGTGAGCACAGTCCTGTCTTCCCTCAGTTTGTGCTGGCAGCTATCACTCTGGTGGGAGGTGGGGCTTGAGATGAGGGGGCTAGAGTCAGAGCTAGGTGTGAGCTGGGGTTTCTCCTATGCTCAGTGACTGACAGCACCCTGTCAGGGGCAAGGTTGGTCCAGGGTGCTGGAGCAGAAGCTCTGAGAGTTAGATCCTGATTGATGCTGTATCCTTCCAATGTTCTTCCTCAACCCTCCCAGCATCAGCACCTTTGCCCCCGAGTGGAACAGTGCTGGAGCAAATGGGACCAGAGTAGGTGCCTGGTGTGGGCTGCAGAGCATGCTGGGGTAGTCCAAACCCACCAGCCATAGTTTCAGACTGCTCCCTCTCTGTTGCCTCCATGAGTGCCAGCAACAGTTGCCCTGCCTCATTCAGGTGCAGAGCCACGTCTGAGCCAGCTCTGTCCCCCACAACCATGCACTTTCCTCAGCAACAGCAGCCTTTGCCCTAGTGGGATCCTGTGCCAAACTGGAGTGGTCTGGGCCAGGTGCTTGATGTGGTCTGGGACACAGGCTGGGACAGTCGTGGAAAACTAGCCACAGTCCCAGGCTGTTTCAATCTGCTTCTTCTGACTTGTTTCTGGGACTAAGCAGCATGTTCATACTATTCATGAGCAAAGTCTAGGTTTCCTACAGCCCTCCCGTTGGTCCCACTGGTTTTCAAACCACCTAAGGGGACTCAGAGATCAGTCCTGGGTGTTCATTGGAAGGACTGATATTGAAGCTGAAACTCCAATACTTTGGCCACCTCATGTGAAGAGTTGACTCATTGGAAAAGACCCTGATGCTGGGAAAGATTAGGGGCAGGAGGAGAAGGGGACGACAGAGGATGAGATGGCTGGATGGCATCACTGACTCGATGGACATGAGTTTGGGTGAACTCCGGGAGTTGGTGATGGACAGGGAGGCCTGGGGTGCTGCAATTCATGGGGTCGTAAAGAGTCGGACACAACTGAGTGACTGAACTGAACTGAACTGAAGGGGACTCATCTTCCTAGTGTCCAGTGCTGTTCTGCCCAATATGTGTCGAACTCCTCATAACCCAGGTAGGATCTCCGAGCCTGTGCATTCTCCCTCCTCATCTGTGTCTTCTAGCTGCCCATGTCCTGACCTGATCACTTCTTTTTCTTTCCTAATGACTCTGGTGTGGAAGTTTCCTTACAACTGTGGTTGTGTAAGAATCTTTCTGCCAGTCTCCAGTTTGTTTTCAATGAGACTTGTGTCACATATGGATGTATTTTTGATGTGTTCATGGATGGAGGTGGGCTCAGAGTCTTCCTCCTCTGCCTTCTTGATCTCCTCCTTGTGTGAACCTTTAGTATGAGAGGATCACTGGTTTCCAGGAAAATGAAAAACAATCTTCTGATAAAATCAATGATGACTGAACTTAAGTCAGGTGGCAGGAATGATTAGTTACAAACTGTTTTGAAATTCGTATCCGGTAGTACCAGTTTTTCAGGTTCACATTGTAAAGAGACTAGGCTAGAGATGATGTAATATGAAAATTTCATTGAGTGAAAGGAAATAATTATGTCAGGAATCTGATAATATAAAATGAGGGAAATAAATAAAAAGGTCTTGGTCAATAGCAATACTTTAAATCCCTTTATAGAGGGGGCTGGTGGACTCTTCAACTCTGTATTCTTCCAGCAGGCAGAAGAAAAAAGAGCATTGCTTGATTCACTAATTCAAATGGGAAGTAGGGTAAACAAGTGAGTCAGGCTGGGCTGCTGCAAGATGGGTAGGAATTAGTAGGGAATGTGGTGGTCTCAAGAGTACACACTTATCTAACGCCATTCAAATTCAGATTTTCTTAACTATGACAGCCAATCAAAACATATGAACCTGGGTCCTGGACAACTTGTTGCAACCCCTAAAATTAAAAAAAAATGGAGAGGAGAAAGGAGGGCGGAAGCAAAAGAGAAAAGGGGGACTGAAATTGAACCCTAGTGAATTCCAGTGACACCTCATTATCCTATGTTGCTATTTTTATCACAAATGGGGCTTCCTGTAAATTGACTCTGTAGAGAAACTACTTCCTTGAATCCCTCTTAGACAGTGGAGTGGATTGAAATGGGGAAGAGGAAAAGAGAGCTGCATTTTCACATTTATTAATAATTCAAGGTCCGGAGGTAGAATTCTGACTTCTGAACCAGTATTTCCTGTTAAAATGTGTATTCTGATTCAGTAGGTGTCTAAGGATGGGCCTGAGATCCTGCATTTCAGTAAGTTCCCAGGTGATGCTTGTTCTGTTGGTCCCCATAGTGCACACTTTGAATACCAGGGTAGCAAATAACTCTTGGATGAAGAAAACTACTACCTCCACATATTTAAAACATCATAAGCAGTAAGGATATGGAACAATTAGGGATGTTTCCCTTTTCTAGGTCAGGCCACTCTTTGAATTTTGTAATCCTAATAAGATATTCAAGACATCAAGGGGCAGAAACCAGTCAAAAAGAGGTCACCGTTCCTAGCAGCCAAGTTCTGGCCAATGGGATGTGAGCCTCAGTCATGTGAACAACTTTTGGGTTATGCCTTTGAATGGAAGATGTTCCATCCCCTTCCTTCTCTTCTCTCTGGCTGGAATGCAGGCACAGTGGAGAGCTATTTTTGACTGTGTGGGCAAGGGCAATAGCTGAGGAATATCAAAACAAAAAGAAAGGGCCTCAACTTTGCAGAGCTAAACAGCAATACTAGCTCAGAAATATATGTTAGAAACACAGTTGTCTTTTAAAAACCACCACTTATTTGGGTCTGTCAAGGGCAGCCAACCTGCCCTATGTATCATAAGTAGTATGGAACCACACTGCTGATTTCATTTATTATGCTAGTCACAGTTCAATTACAGATATTAAAGATCAAGTTTAGGGAGATTAGTATAGGGAATTAAATGGCTTTTAGTAATGCTAAGAGTGAGCTGAAGACCAGATGCTAGGTTGAGCTTTCAGAAATGACTCTGAAAACCACACTGCAGATGGTGTCACCAAAGCAGCTGCCGTGTCTTCCATCCTATAAAAGCTGCTGCTACCAAAGAGACTGTCTTAGGGAGGATGCCACCACAAACAGGAAATTATCGTTACTACCGCAGGCTCCAGAACCACACAGCCTCAGCTGTGGTCTGCACCAGTGAAATGATGCCCTGTGCCTGCCTTACGGCATCTCTCTAAAATTAGTGACTGGCACCGGGACCAAAGCGAATTCAGCTGCAGAGAAATTAATCACTTCCATGTATACCCAACAGTAGAGGATCTGTTTCTGTCTCTACCTCTGCCTTTCTTCGACTTTCCAAAATTTGCATGGCTGCATCTGCTTGGCCAGATCTGAGTATCTTTCAAAACCCTATCTGCTAGGGCATCTGGGAAATGCAGTTTTTAGCTTTCTGGGCTCTAATGTTCAGGAAGGCACAACAGAAGCACAATGGAATGAATATTAAGTACTGATCTACCATATACACTCTCACACAAAAAAAATTGAGCCTGGCAAAACTTAAGGGTTACATCAACACTGTACTAAAGGGAACTTCATAGACTTCAATGCTATAATTACTAACCAGGAAAAGAAAATAAATGAACTAACTATTCAACTCTAGAAGCTGTACAAAGAACAACAAAACTGACCTAAAAAATACAAATGAATGAGTCATTTTAAAAATAAAAACTTAAATTACTCACTTTTAAAGCAAAGTAATTAGTAAATTAAAAAATTTCTTTTCTGAAACAAAAGAATCTCCAGAAGACTAATTTAGAAGAAATGGAGAAAATATAAATAACATGCAGAATGATAAAAGGGATAACTAATACAGATGGAGGAAAAAATTTTAGACATTTCCAATAATACAATATTTTGCCAAGTACTATCAGTCAGCTTCAACAATTATTAATGTTTTACCACTTTTGTTATTTATTCTTCTTTTTTGTATTCTCTCCATTCCCCACTTATTTTTCTCTTGGAGTACTTTAAGAAAATCCATACACCATAGCCTTTCACCTATAAATACTTCATAATATATCACTAACAAATTAGGACTTTGAAAATGTATACTTTAGCCATAGTAGCATTACACTGAACAAATTAACAGTAGTTTTTAATATCATCTAATATCCAGTATGTGTTCAACTTTCCCTGATGGTATCAAACTCTTAACAATTGTTTTATTAAAATGAGTATCCAGGGAAAGTCCACACATTCTATTTAGTTGATGTATTGCTTAAGTATCTCTAGTTTGTAACAGCTATCCTATTCCATATGTCATTTATTTGTTTAAAAAATGAAGTTATGTGTCCCTAGAATTTTCCACATTCTTAATTTGACTGATTGCATCATCATGAAAAAGACAGTTTTTAAGTGAGAAAATATGATTGATGATTAGATGGTGATAAATTTGAATAGCCTAAGAAAATCCAGGATTGTCCAAGAAAATATTTCCAAATTTATTTTAAAACATGTAAAAAGCATGAATATATTCAGACTAGACATTGGAAAAATGTAAAGAATTACCCAAAACCTTCACACCCAGATGGTTTTATAGGTAAATTGTTACAAATATTCAAGTTTCAATTAATTTTTTTTCATTATTAAGCTATTTGAAAGCATGGAGGGAATATAGAGCTGTTTCCAATTTATTTTACAAAATTACCATTACAATGATTCCAAAATTGAAAAAAAAAAGCATAAAGACAAAAATTACACACAAGATATGTCTCTCTTTTCCTTTTTATTGGCCACGCTGTGGCATACAAGATCTTAGTTCTCCAACCAGGAATCGAACCCTTGCCTCCTGCAGTGGAAACATGGAGTCCTAACCACTGGACCACCAGGGAATTCTTCACAACTTTCTTTTCTTTTTTTAATTTAAATTTATTTATTTTAATTGGAGGCTAATTACTTGACAATATTGTACTGGTATTGCCATATATCAGCATGAATCCACCACGGGTATACACGTGTACCCCATCCTGAACCTCCCTCCCACCTCCCTCTCCGTACCATCCCTCTGGGTCATCCCAGTGCACCAGCCCCAAGCATCCTGTATCATGCATCAAACCTGGACTGGAGATTCGTTTCTTATATAATATTATACATGTTTCAATGCCATTCTCCCAAATCATCCCACCCATTCCTCTCCCACAGAGTCCAAAAGACTGTTCTATATATCTGTGTCTCTTTTGCTGTCTCGCATACAGGGTTATTGTTACCATCTTTATAAATCCCATATATATGCGTTAGTATAATGTATTGGTGTTTTTCTTTCTGGCTTACTTCACTCTGTATAATAGGCTCCAGTTTCATCCACCTCATTAAAACTGATTCAAATGTATTCTTTTTTTTTTATTAAATTTATTTATTTTAATTAGAGGCTAATTACTTTACAATATTGTATTGGTTTTGCCATACATCAACATGAATCTGCCAAGGGTGTACACGTGTTCCCCATCCTGAACCCCCCTCCCACCTCCCTCCCCATACCATCCCTCTGGGTCATCCCAGTGCACCAGCCCCAAGCATCCTGTATCCTGCATCGAACCTGGACTGGCGATTCGTTTCTTATATGATATTATACATGTTTCAATGCCATTCTCCCAAATCATTCCCCACCCCCCCACTCTCCCACAGAGTCCAAAAGACTGTTCTATACATCTGTGTCTCTTTTGCTGTCTCCCATACAGGGTTATCATTACCATCTTTCTAAATTCCCTATATATGCGTTAGTATACTGTATTGGTGTTTTTCTTTCTGGCTTACTTCACTCTGTATAATAGGCTCCAGTTTCATCCACCTCATTAGAACTGATTCAAATGTATTCATTTTAATGGCTGAGTAATATTCCATTGTGTATATGTACCACAGCTTTCTTATCCATTCAACTGCTGATGGACATCTAGGTTGTTTCCATGTCCTGGCTATTATAAACAGTGCTGCGATGAACATTGGGGTACACGTGTCTCTTTCAGTTCTGGTTTCATCGGTGTGTATGCCCAGCTGTGGGATTGCTGGGTTGTATGGCAGTTCTATTTCCAGTTTTTTAAGGAATCTCCACACTGTTCTCCATAGTGGCTGTACTAGTTTGCATTCCCACCAACAGTGTAAGAGGTTTCCCTTTTCTCCACATCCTCTCCAGCATTTATTGCTTGTAGACTTTTGGATCGCAGCCATTCTGACTGGCGTGAAATGGTACCTCATTGTGGTTTTGATTTGCATTTCTCTGATAATGAGTGATGTCGAGCATCTTTTCATGTTTGTTAGCCATCTGTATATCTTCTTTGGAGAAATGTCTGTTTAGGTCTTTGGCCCATTGTTTGATTGGGTCATTTATTTTTCTGGAATTGAGCTGCAGGAGTTGCTTGTATATTTTTGAGATTAATCCTTTGTCAGTTGCTTCATTTGCTATTGTTTTCTCCCATTCTGAAGGCTGTCTTTTCACCTTGCTTATAGTTTCTTTTGTTGTGCAGAAGCTTTTAACTTTAATTAGATCCCATTTGTTTATTTTTGCTTTTATTTCCAATATTCTGGGAGGTGGGTCATAGAGGATCCTGCTGTGATGTATGTCAGAGAGTGTTTTGCCTATGTTCTCCTCTAAGAGTTTTATAGTTTCTGGTCTTATGTTTAGATCTTTAATCCATTTTGAGTTTATTTTTGTGTATGGTGTTAGAAAGTGTTCTAGTTTCATTCTTTTGCAAGTGGTTGACCAGTTTTCCCAGCACCACTTGTTAAAGAGATTGTCTTTTCTCCATTGTATATTCTTGCCTCCTTTGTCAAAGATAAGGTGTCCATAGGTGCATGGATTTATCTCTGGGCTTTCTATTTTGTTCCATTGATCTATATTTCTGTCTTTGTGCCAATACCATACTGTCTTGATGACTGTGGCTTTGTAGTAGAGCCTGAAGTCAGGCAGAACTGATTCCTCCAGTTCTATTCTTCTTTCTCAAGATTGCTTTGGCTATTCGAGGTTTTTTGGATTTCCATACAAATTGTGAAATTATTTGTTCTAGCTCTGTGAAGAATGCTGTTGGTAGCTTGATAGGGATTGCATTGAATCTATAGATTGCTTTGGGTAGCATACTCATTTTCACTATATTGATTCTTCTGATCCATGAACACGGTATACTTCTCCATCTATTAGTGTCCTCTTTGATTTCTTTCACCAGTATTTTATAGTTTTCTCTATATAGGTCTTTGGTTTCTTTAGGTAGATATATTCCTAAGTATTTCATTCTTTTTGTTGCAATGGTGAATGGAATTGTTTCCTTAATTTCTCTTTCTATTTTCTCATCATTAGGGTATGGGAATGCAAGGGATTTCTGTGTGTTGATTTTATATCCTGCAACTGATTAGCTCTAGTAATTTTCTGGTGGAGTCTTTAGGGTTTTCTATGTAGAGGATCATGTCATCTGCAAACAGTGAGAGTTTTACATCCTCTTTTCCAATTTGGATTCCTTTTACTTCTTTTTCTGCTCCGATTGCTGTGGCCAAAACTTCCAAAATTATGTTGAATAGTAGTGGTGAAAGTGGGCACCCTTGTCTTGTCCCTGACTTTAGGGGAAATGCTTTCAATTTTTCACCATTGAGGATAATGTTTGCTGTGGGTTTGTCATATATAGCTTTTATTATGTCGAGGTATGTTCCTTCTACTCCTGATTTCTGCAGAGTTTTTATCATAAATGGATGTTGAATTTTGTCAAAGGCTTTCTCTGCATCTATTGAGATAATCATATGGCTTTTATTTTTCAATTTGTTAATGTGGAGTATTACATTGATTAATTTGCAGATATTGAAGAATGCTTGCATCCCTGGGATAAAGCCCACTTGGTCATGGTGTATGATCTTTTTAATGTGTTGTTGGGTTCTGATTGCTAGAATTTTGTTAAGGATTTTTGCACCTATGTTCATCAGTGATATTGGCCTGTAGTTTTATTATTATTATTTTTTTTGGTGGCATCTTTGTCAGGTTTTGGTATTAGGGTGATGGTGGCCTCATAGAATAAGTTTGGAAGTTTACTTTCCTCTGCAATTTTCTGGAAGAGTTTGAGTAGGATAGGTGTTAGCTCTTCTCTAAATTTTTGGTAGAATTCAGCTGTGAAGCCGTCTGGACCTGTACTTTTGTTTGCTGGAAGATTTCTGATGACAGTTTCAATTTCCATGCTTGTGATGGGTCTGTTAAGATTTTCTATTTCTTCCTGGTTCAGTTTTGGAAAGTTGTACTTTTCTAAGAATTTGTCCATTTCTTCCAAGTTATCCATTTTATTGGCATATAATTGCTGATAGTAATCTCTTATGATCCTTTGTATTTCTGCGTTGTCTGTGGTGATCTCTTCATGTTCATTTCTAATTTTATTGATTTGATTTTTCTCCCTTTGTTTCTTGATGAGTCTGGCTAATGGTTTGTCAATTTTATTTATCCTTTCAAAGAACCAGCTTTTGGCTTTGTTGATTTTTGCTATGATCTCTTTTGTTTCTTTTGCATTTATTTCTGCCATAATTTTTAAGATTTCTTTCCTTTTACTAACCCTGGAGTTCTTCATTTCTTCCTTTTGTAGGTGCTTTAGGTGTAGAGTTAGGTTATTTATTTGACTTTTTTTTCTTGTTTCTTGAGGTATGCCTGTATTGCTATGAACCTTCCTCTTAGCACTGCTTTTACAGTGTCCCATGGGTATTGGGTTGTTTTGCATTCATATTCATTCATTTCTATGCATATTTTTATTTCTTTTTTTATTTCTTCTGTGATTTGTTGGTTATTCAACAGCATGTTGTTCAGTCTCCATATGTTGGAATTTTTAATAGTTTTTCTCCTGTAATTGAGATCTAATCTTACTGCATTGTGGTCAGAAAAGATGCTTGGAATGATTTCAATTTTTTTGAATTTACCAAGGCTAGATTTATGGCCCAGGATGTGATCTATCCTGGAGAAGGCTCCGTGTGTGCTGGGGAAAAAGGTGAAATTCATTGTTTTGGGGTGAAATGTCCTATAGATATCAATTAGGTCTAACTGGTCTGTTGTATCATTTAAACTTTGTGTTTCCTTGTTAATTTTCTGTTTATTTGATCTATCCATAGGTGTGAGTGGGGTATTAAAGTCTCCCACTATTTTTGTGTTATTGTTAATTTCCTCTTTCGTACTTGTTAGCATTAGTCTTACATATTGTCGTGCTCCTATGTTGGGTGCATATATATTTATAACTGTTATATCTTCTTCTTGGATTGATCCTTTGATCATTATGTAGTGTCCTTCTTTGTCTCTTTTCACAGCCTTTGTTTTAAAGTCTATTTTATCTGATATGAGTATTGCTACTCCTGCTTTCTTTTGGTCTCTATTTGCATGGAATATCTTTTTCCAGCCCTTCACTTTCAGTCTGTGTGTGTCCCCTGTTTTGAGGTGGGTCTCTTGTATACAACATATGTAGGGGTCTTGTTTTTGTATCCATTCAGCCAGTCTTTGTCTTTTGGTTGGGGCATTCAACCCATTTACGTTTAAGGTAATTATTGATAAGTATGATCCCGTTGCTATTTAATTTATTGTTTTGGGTTCAAGTTTATACTCCCTTTTTGTGTTTCCTGTCTAGAGAAGATCCTTTAGCATTTGTTGGAGAGCTGGTTTGGTGTTGCTAAATTCTCTCAGCTTTTGCTTGTCTGTAAAGCTTTTGATTTCTCCTTCATATTTGAATGAGATCCTTGCTGGGTACAGTAATCTGGGCTGTAGGTTATTTTCTTTCATCACTTTAAGTATGTCTTGCCATTCCCTCCTGGCCTGAAGAGTTTCTATTGAAAGATCAGCTCTTATCCTTATGGGAATCCTCTTGTGGGTTATCTGTTGTTTTTCCCTTGCTGCTTTTAATATTTGTTCTTTGTGTTTGATCTTTGTTAATTTGATTAATATGTGTCTTGGGGTGTTTTGCCTTGGGTTTATCCTGTTTAGGACTCTCTGGGTTTCCTGGAATTGGGTGATTATTTCCTCCCCCATTTTAGGGAAGTTTTCAACTATTATCTCCTCAAGGATTTTCTCATGGTCTTTCTTTTTGTCTTCTTCTTCTGGGACTCCTATGATTCGAATGTTGGGGCGTTTGACATTGTCCCAGAGGTCTCTGAGATTGTCCTCATTTCTTTTAATTCATTTTTATTTTTTCCTTTCTGATTCATTTATTTCTACCATTCTATCTTCTACTTCACTAATCCTATCTTCTGCCCCCATTATTCTACTATTTGTTGCCTCCAGAGTGTTTTTGATCTCATTTATTGCATTATTCATTATATATTGACTCTTTTATTTTTTATAGGTCCTTGTTTAACTTTTCTTGAATCTTCTCAATCCTTGTCTCCAGGCTATTTATCTGTGATTCCATTTTGATTTCAAGATTTTGGATCATTTTCACTATCATTATTTGGAATTCTTTATCAGGTAGATTCCATATCTCTTCCTCTTTTGTTTGGTTTGGTGGGCATTTATCCTGTTTCTTTACCTGCTGTGTATTCCTCTGTCTCTTCACCTTATTTATATTGCTGAGTTTGGGGTAACCTTTCTGTATTCTGGCAGTTTGTGGGGTTCTCTTTATTATGGAGTTTCCTCGCTGTGGGTGGGGTTGTATGGGTGGCTTGTCAAGGTTTCTTGGTTAGGGAAGCTTGTGTCGGTGTTCTGGTGGGTAGAGCTGGATTTCTTCTCTCTGGAGTGCAATGAAGTGTCCAGTAATGAGTTATGAGATGTCAATGGGTTTGCAGTGACTTTGGGCAGCCTGTATATTGAAGCTCAGGGCTATGTTCCTGTGTTGCTGGAGAATTTGCATGGTATGTCTTGCCCTGGAACTTGTTGGCCCTTGGGTGGTGCTTCCTTTCAGGGTACGTATGGAGGCATTTGATGATCTCCTGTCAATTAATGTTCCCTGGAATCAGGAGTTCTCTGGTGTTCTCAGGATTTGGACTTAAGCCTCCTGCTTAGGTTTTCAGTCTTATTTTTACAGTAGTCTCAAGACTTCTCCTTCTATACAGCACTGTTGATAAAACATCCATGTTAAAGATGAAAACTTTCTCCACAGTGAGGGACACCCAGAGAGGTTCACAGAGTTACATGGAGAAGAGAAGAGGGAGGAGGGAGTTAGAGGTGACCCAAATGAGATGAGGTGGAATCAAAAGAGGAGAGAGCAAGCTATCCAGTAATCACTTCCTTATGTGCGCTCCACAGTCTGGACCACTCAGAGATGTTCAGGGAGTTATACAGACAAGAGAAGAGGGAGGAAGGAGACAGAGGTGGCCAGGATGATAAAAGGGGGGAATCAAAAGGAAAGAGACAGATCCAGCCAGTAATCAGTTCCCTAAGTGTTCTCCACCATCTGGAACACACAGAGATTCACAAAGTTGAGTAGAGAAGAGAAGGGGGAAGGAGGAGATAGAGGCGACCTGGTGGAGAATAAGGAGAGTCCAAAGGGGGAGAGAGTAGTCAAGCCAGTAATCTCACTCCCAAGTAAAAATGAGTACTGAAGATTGGATTCTTAAAGGTACAAAACTGATAACAAATACCAAAAAGCAAAGATTAAAAATCTAGAGTAGAGGTTGGATTTTCAAAAATACAATATTAAAGAAAAGAAGAAAAAAGAAGTCACAAAAATTATTTAAAAAATATATAAGAAGTTTGCTTTAAAAAATAGGATCTTTTTTTTTGCAAACTAATAGTAGGTTATAAAAATGAAAATTAAAGGAGTAATAGAGGACTTAAAAATTTTAAAAAATTAAAAGAAAAAAAGAATGATCATAAAAATAGTAAAAATATATCTAGGACTTTCTCTGGTATTGTTGTGGGTGTGTGGGGTCAGTTCATTTTCAGATAGTTCCTTGGTCCGGCTTATATTTCTCAAGATCTATAGGCCCCTTCCTATGTAGTCAGTACTAACTACAGGGTTTTAATCTATTGCACCTGTCACTTCCAAGGCGGTTCCCTCTGTTTTAGTTTCTTCTTTTTGCTGGTCTCTTCAGTGTCTGATTTCCACCCTGACACAAGGAGGGTGGTGGTAGACACTTTTTTAAGGCTCACTTGTTCAGTCGTGCTGTGGGGAGGGAGGGTTGCTGCAAACAAATAACACTGGCATGTGCTCGCAGTGTCTCAGCCACATTGGGCCTACCCCCGCTCACAGCCCGTGTGCCCTCCCTGCCCACAGTGCTCAAGCTCTAGGTTGCTCTGCCGGGAGCCGTCCGAGGCTGGCCCTGGGCTGAATGCACCTCCCAGGTCTAAGCCGCTCAGGTTCAGGTACTCCGGTAGTCCTCAGAGGTGCAGACTCAGTTGGGCCTGCATTTTGTGCCCTTCCCAAGTCCGAGCAGCTCAGGTGATGAGGTGTTTGGCGAGTGCAGTCGCTGAGACTTAACACCTCCTCCGTCCCTGCCACTCGGTTTTCTGGATGTACAACCGGCGCACCTTCTCAGGTGGATGTTGACTGTCCAGAACCCCAAGAAGTCTTAGTTAGCAAAGAAGTCTGCTTGTAGTTTGGTAGATAATGTCTCTCTGGGCCTGAGATTGCCCCTTCTGGCTCTGGCTGCCTGTCACTGGAGGGGCATGGTCTGCAGCTGAACAGTAGTTCTGTTCAGTCCTTTGTTTTATGTGCGGGCCTGGCGGTGTCTTAGGTTAGGGCTTTTCGCGTGGTGGCTATCCCACAGTCTGGTTTGCTAGCCCAAGTTAGTTAGCTCAGATTGCCCTCGGGGCATTCAAGCCCAGTCCTTACTCTAAGCAATGCAGCCTGTGCCTCCCTGCCCAGCCCCTGATTGCTAGTGGTGGGTGCAGGCATCTGTGCTGCTTCTCCACTGGGGGAGTTACCGTTGGGCTCATAATCTGTGGGTTTTAATTATTTATTTATTTTTCCTCCCTGTTATGTTGCCCTCTGTGCTTCCAAGGCTCACCACAGACTCGGCAGTGAGAGTGTTTCCTGGTGTTTGGAAACTTCTCTCTTTTTAAGACTCCCTTCCCGGGACGGAGCTCTGTCCCTACCTCTTTTGTCTCTTTTTTTGTCTTTTATATTTTTTCCTACCTCCTTTCGAAGACAATGGGCTGCTTTTCTGGGTGCCTGATGTCCTCTGCCGGCATTCAGAAGTTGTAGCTAAAAAGTTCATTTGGGTTTTTTCATTTGATGTAATCAGTCAGTTCAGTTCAGTTCAGTCGCTCAGTTGTGTCCGACTCTTTGAGACCCCATGAATCGCAGCACACCAGGCCTCCCTGTCCATCACCAACTCCCGGAGTTCACTCAAACTCACATCCATCGAGTTGGTGATGCCATCCAGCCATCTCATCCTCTGTCGTCCCCTTCTCCTTCTGCCCCCAATCCCTCCCAGCATCAGAGTCCTTTCCAATGAGTCAACTCTTCGCATGAGGTGGCCAAAGTACTGGAGTTTAAGCTTTAGCATCATTCCTTCCAAAGAACACCCAGGACCGATCTCCTTCAGAATGGACTGGTTGGATCTCCTTGCAGTCCAAGGGACTCTCAAAAGTCTTCTCCAACACCACAGTTAAAATAAAATAAAAAAAAAAGCATAAATTCTTTAGCGCTCAGCTTTCTTCACAGTCCAACTCTCACATCCATACATGACCACTGGAAAAACCATAGCCTTGACTAGATGGAACTTTGTTGGCAAAGTTATGTCTCTGCTTTTGAATATGCTATCTAGGTTGGTCATAACTTTCCTTCCAAGGAGTAAGTGTCTTTTAATTTCATGGCTGCAATCACCATCTGCAGTGATTTTGGAGCCCCAGAAAATAAAGTCTAACATGTTTCCACTGTTTCCCCATCTATTTGCCATGAAGTGATGGGACCAGATGCCATGATCTTCGTTTTCTGAATGTTGAGCTTTAAGCCAACTTTTTCACTCTCCTCTTTCACCTTCATCAAGAGGTTTTTTAGTTCCTTTTCACTTTCTGCCATGAGGGTGGTGTCATCTGCATATCTGAGGTTATTTATATTTCTCCCAGCAATCTTGATTCTAGCTTGTGCTTCTTCCAGCCCAGCGTTTCTCATGATGTACTCTGCATAGAAGTTAAATAAGCAGGGTGACAATATACAGTCTTGACGTACTCCTTTTCTTATTTGGAACCAGTCTGTTTTTCCATGGCCAGTTCTAACTGTTGCTTCCTGACCTGCATACAGGTTTCTCAAGAGGCAGGTCAGGTGGTCTGGTATTCCCATCTCTTTTAGAATTTTCCACAGTTTATTGTGATCCACACAGTCAAAGGCTTTGGCATAGTCAATAAAGCAGAAATAGATGTTTTTCTGGAACTCTCTTGCTTTTTCCATGATCCAGCGGATGTTGGCAATTTGATCTCTGGTTCCTCTGCCTTTTCTAAAACCAGCTTGAACATCTGGAAGTTACAGTTCACGTATTGCTGAAGTGTGGCTTGGAGAATTTTGAGCATTACTTTACTAGCGTGTGAGATGAGTGCAATTGTGCGGTAGTTTGAGCATTCTTTGGCATTGCCTTTCTTTGGGATTGGAATGAAAAGTGACCTTTTCCAGTCCTGTGGCCACTGCTGAGTTTTCCAAGTTTGCCGGCACATGAGTGCAGCTATGATGTAATAGAAAAACCCAAATGAACTTTTGGCCAACTCTGTATGTAACTTAAAAATTGGAGAAGAAAATAATAGCAAGATATAGAAAGACCATACACCCTAAGCAAATAAATCTTATTCTAATGTTTTGGAGATTGTTCTGTATAGCATAATATCCTCAAGGCTCCTCCATGATGTACTGTGTAACAGGATTTTCTTCGTTTTTAAAGAATGAATATTCTATTGCACAATACATTCTATTGTATGCTCCCATTCTATTGTACACCACATTTTTTTTTTAACTTGGTCATCTGTTGATGGAAATTTGGGTTGCTTCCACTTCTTGGATATTGTGAATAATGCTGCAATATACATAAAAGTGCAAAAATATCTTTGAGATTCTGCTTTGGATTCTTTTGGGAAAAAAATTTTTTTTATGAAAAAACAAAAAACTACCTCTCTGAAGGCCAAATAGAGCTTCTAGCCATAATCAGACTATAAGCTGCCAATTTGCAATCCCTATTATCTTTTCTTAGTATTTATTTACCTTTATAGTGGGGATAATGAAAGGGCAGTCTTAGCCTTGGTGGGGAACAGAAAGCTCTGAAAAGAAACTAGTTGAATGAGAAGGAATTTTCCAGATGAAGATGTTGCTGTTGTTTAGTCACTAAGTCATGTCCAACTCTTTTGTGACCCCATGGACTGTAGCACATCAGGCTCCTCTGTCCATGGGATTTCCCAGGAAAGAATACTGGAGTAGGTTGTCATTTCCTTCTCAGGGGATCTTCCCAATCCAGGGATCAAACCCATGTCTTCTGCAGCGGGATTCTTTACTACTGAGCCACCAGGGAAGCCCAATGAAGATGTTAAAGGTAGTTTATTCCAGGCAAAATGAGCAGTTTTAAGAAGAAAGTATGGGAGAAGACAGGTGGCTGGAGAGGTCTGAATTTGGGTTGGCAGTGAAGGATAACCATGATGAAAGGTAGGATATTGGTATTAAGTTGTTTGCCAGTAAATATCATTGGAACTAAAGGTCTCTGAACTTTGAAGATAGCATTACTTTTGCTCCCAGGTTAAAAGAGTCTTGAGGTGAGATCAAGGTACTAAACCAGGCATCAAGCTCCCAAAGAACATAGCAGAGTTAAAAATAGACACAGATGACAGTAGCAAGTGACTGAATGAAACTGTCTAGTAGAAGTGTTTCATGTGGGTATGAGACATTAATCTGGATTTGCCAATGGGGAGAAAGGTGAATGTGGTCCCTGGGAGGAAGTGCTCTGAGAAGAACATTCCTGGGCACAGCAGAGCCCTAGTTAATTGAACCTTGCCTAGTCTTATTCTCCAGAGAAGCCAAGTGACCACTCAAGACAAAGAAATAGTCATTCTTCCTTGATTATCTCTGTTGGCAGAGAACAGGGACTAACAGGAAGCAAGATGGGAGTCAGAGGTGTATGCTGTGGGAAGGTTGTAGAGTGGAGTATCTTGTGAACATTCCTCAGGGGCAAGATGGATGTTCCACTTTGTGGTTCTTACATCAAGAATGATGATGCCATGTGGGTCAAGAGGTATGAAAGATTTATCACTCCCACAATAAGGCTTTCTTGGGAGAGTAGAACATGTTCCCAAATAGGTCTGAAAATGGTTTGAGAGAACAGGGAAGGGAGGCTGGCTTGGGGTTTTATAATTGTTAGAAGGTGGGGCTGGGGTGAGGGTTCCCTCATGCTGGCCAAGATTTATCAGGTTTGAACTTCCTAACACTGCCAAAGGTGGGAGCACCTAGTCTTTTTTATCACCTTGCCCAAATGGGGGAGGTATATGGGGAAGGGGGCATGGCAGGGCTTGAAAGCTGTCAACCTCAAATAATAAAAAATTAAGTCAAGACTCTTTATTACAGAGTATCAGAGAGCCTTGGTGAGCCTGGGCCTCAAGAGGATTAAAAGCACAGAGCTGCCCCATCAGACATCTACATAATCTCTTAGAGGAAATCAGTAACCAGGAACTGTAGAGGCCAGAACTATAGCTTATGTGAAATTCACCATGTTTCTTATTATTTCTGTTTTGTTTTCTGCAAGCGTTATTGAAAAATTCATGTAACAAAAGGGGTTGTAATGTTGTTATCATGGATTGTGTGTGTGTGTGTGTTGGATATAGCTGATTGGTACTCAGTATCTATTTCCATCATGTTTAGGTGGTTTCCTGTACCGCTGAGATTAGAAAGCAGGAAACTACATTTGCTTGACTCTTCTGGATGGATTTTATTATGTACATATTGCTTTACATGTCGAAAGCAGAAGTGAAGTAGAAGCCATCTTCCTTCTACTATTTGGCAGATTTTCTGCTGGTTAACAAGATCTCGGGGTGGGATGGGGGGTGGGGGCGGGTTCTGAAGTGCTTATAGTACCCAGCCACTAGTTTCATGGGTGTGGAGAGGCAATTGTTGTGTGGCAGCCATAGCCTCCTCATCTTTCTTGTCCAATCCCTGCATCACAGCTATGGTTGTGAACCATATGATTTATGAACTCAGTAGTTCCATTCAGTGTCCGCCTACAGATTGCTCACCATCCTGATTGTTGCAAGCTATCAGTTGCCTGGCTTGTCAGTTTTGCATTGTTCTGGGGGTTATTTCTGAAGGCCCACCCTAGAGCCTGCTCCTCCAGCCATTCTAGTTAACTTGCAGATACCTAATTCCTTTATTAATTCCTTTGTGCTTAATACAACAAGATTGGTTTCCATTTCTGGCCTTGACTGCTGATTGTCATTGTGTGTTTGTGTTAGTAAGGGGATTTGGGCGGGGGGGGGGGGGGGCAAGGAAAGTGTGGAGATTATATCAACTCCAAACTTTATTTAGAGATAGGGCTGTATAGGGACCCCCACAGGCGAGACTGGTGACCTTTATTGAAAGAAAATTGTCTGATCATACGGAGATCGACTGGGACCTGAGAAGGTCTGGATCAGGGTAGGGTGAGGAGGGAATGTCTTCAGAATTCCCAGATTCTGTTGACCTTGGAGCTGCAAAGAAAAAGGGTTTTAGGGAAATTTCTTCAATTAATAGATAAAGGTGTTTAGTATTTTATTAATTGTTCTGAATATTCATTGTTTTTTTCTTCTAAATTTCTGGAAGTTCATGTTACAGAGTCCAAGCTTTTACTGCTCATTGCATGACAGGTCAGTAAATGGAGAAATGAGGTGTTGAAGCAAGGAATAGTGACTCTATTTGGAAAGTCAGCATACCAAGAAGATGGCAGAGTAGAATCCCAAAGAACCATCTTACCTGAGTTAGAATTCAGGCTTCTTTTATACCAGAAGGGGAGGAGGTGTGGCAGGTTGTTGCAGATTTCTTAGTACTAGCCAGACCCCAAAGGGAGTGTGATAATCCTTTATTCTTACAGGGGTCCAAGTGGGTCAGGTCACAGTGTTTCTGTAAACCTCCAATAAGACAAATGTTATTTCCCATTCTGCAACTTTTAATCTCTGTATGAATGAAAAGTGTTATACCTTAAAAGATCATGCCTGGGAGACAGAGTCTTGATAAAGGGCTATTAAGTATACTTCAGGCTCTAGGCAATATTCCTTTTCAAAAATGCAGAGTCAGCATGACTCAACACAGCAGCAGAGCACAAAGGTTAGAACTAAAGGAATAGATCAAATATGGAGTCAGGTTTTCTGTTATACTTACTCTTCTCAGTAGCTTTTAATGTTTTTAATACAATTACAGTGTACTTGAAAAATCTTTTTTTCTCTCTCTCTCTTCCATAGATGAAAGGTAACTTGAGTATGGTTTCCATTTGAGCTCATATAACTATCTGTGAATTGAGTAGAATAAAAATGAAAATTTCCTAGAACAAATGCTGTGATAATTTCTAAGAGTTTAAAGATTATATTGATACCTTAATGCTGACTCATAAAGTGCTATGAAGGGAAGTAATGCTGTGAATCAGTTTCATAAATAGATGTGTAGTAAGGGACTTCCTGGGTCTCCACCAGTTCTTTCCCCCACTTCACCTCAGCCACCCACTCTCATTATAGACCTTGGAAGTTGATTTCAAGGAACTGGACCACCTTGGTAGTCTTTACGTTGGATGTATTATAACTTGTAGTAGATGGATTTGCCTTCTGTTTCAATGAGAAAGCAAAGATTTTCAGTTTGTAATTTTGTCAATTTTCTTTTTTTACCCAAACCAGTGAACTTATTTAGACTCTCTCACTTATTTGACTCAGTTTTAGAAATTCACTCTTAAAAAATCCTTCAGCTCAGTTCAGTTCAGTCACTCAGTCATGTCCGACTCTTTGAGACCCCATGAATCACAGCATGCCAGGCCTCCCTGTCCATCACCAACTCCCAGAGTTCACTCAGACTCACGTCCATCGAGTCAGTGATGCTATCCAGCCATCTCATCTTCTGTCATCCCCTTCTCCTCCTGCCCCCAATCCCTCCCAGCATCAGAGTCTTTTCCAATGAGTCAACTCTTTGCATGAGGTGGCCAAAGTACTGCAGTTTCAGCTTTAGCATCATTCCTTCCAAAGAACACCCAGGTCTGATCTCCTTTAGAATGGACTGGTTGGATCTCCTTGCAGTCCAAGGGACTCTCAAGAGTCTTCTCCAACACCACAGTTCAAAAGCATCAATTCTTCAGTGCTCAGCTTTCTTCACAGTCCAAAAATTGGAAAAACCATAGCCTTGACTAGACGGACCTTTGTTGGCAAAGTAATGTCTCTGCTTTTGAATTGGTCATAACTTTCCTTCCAAGGAGTAAGCGTCTTTTAATTTCATGGCTGCAGTCACCATCTGCAGTGATTTTGGAGCCCCCCAAAAATAAAGTCTGACACTGTTTCCCCATCTATTTGCCATGAAGTGATGGGACCAGATGCCATGATCTTCGTTTTCTGAATGTTGAGTTTTAAGCCACCTTTTTCACTCTCCACTTTCACCTTCATCAAGAGGCTTTTTAATTCCTCTTCACTTTCTGCCATAAGGGTGGTGTCATCTGCATATCTGAGGTTATTGATATTTCTCTTGGCAGTCTTGATTCCAGCTTGTGCTTCTTACAGCCCAGCGTTTATCATGATGTACTCTGCATATAAGTTAAATAAGCAGGGTGACAATATACAGCCTTGACATACTCCTTTCCCTACTTGGAACCAGTCTGTTGTTCCATGTCCAGTTCTAACTGTTGCTTCCTGACCTGCATACAAATTTCTCGAGAGGCAGGTCAGGTGCTCTGGTATTCCCATCTCTTTCAGAATTTAATCTTTATTGAAATATAATTTACATGTCATTTAAAGTATAGTTTTGTGGGTTTTAGTATGTTCAGAGTTGCATAGCCATCACCACAACCAGTTTTCAAAGAATTTATATCACCACAAAAAGAACCCCCTTGGCCACCACTCCACCAGTTCTCCCAATACCAAATTTCTAGGAAACCACTAATCTACTTTCCTTTTCTATAGATTTGCCTATTTGAGGAATTTCATATAATTGGAATCATATAATATGTGACCCTTTATGACTGGTTTCTTTAACTTAATGTTTCAGGGTTCATCCATATTTTGGCATGTATCAGTACTTTATTCCTTTTTCTGATTGCATAGTATTCCAATGTATGATTATACCTCATATTTTTATCCATTCATCACTTGATGAAAGGCATTCGGATTGGACAAACCCTATTATGAATAATGCTAGTGTGAACATTCATGTATAAGATTTTCTGTAAACATATATTTTCTCTTTTCTTGAGTATATGCCTAAAAGTGAAATTGCAGAGTCATATGGTAATTCCGTTTCATCATTTGAGGACTTAGCAGAGTGTTTTCCAAAGCGGCTGTATCATTTTACATTTCTACCAGTAGTGTATGATGGTTCCAATTTCTTCACATCCTGGTCAACACTTATCTGCCCTTTTGGTTATTGCATCATCATGGGTATGAAATAGCATCTCATTATGATTTTTCTCTGATGGCTAATGATGTCTAACATTTTTTCATGTATGTATTAGCCATTTGTATATCTTCTTTTGAGAAATGTCTGATAAGATCCTGTACCCTTTAAAAATTGGGTTATTTAATTTTTTTATTTTTGAGTTGTAAGAGTTCTTTATGTATTGTAGATACAAGTCCCTTATCAGATGTATGTAAGTACAGTTCTCCCTAGCATAAACTCCGTGTCCAACTCTGTGCGACCCCAGAGATGGCAGCCCACCGGGCTCCCCCATCCCTGGGATTCTCCAGGCAAGAACACTGGAGTGGGTTGCCATTTCCTTCTCCAAAACCAGGTTTAAAGAACTCAAATGCACTCAGACTCAGAGCTTGAGCCCAAGCCCTTCTTTCCTGCACCTTCAGAAGCCAGTGGTAACCAACAGAGGAGAGCCTTGCAATAAGCATCTGGCTGCAGTCATGAGGCTTTACATATGTTAGCAAATATGGGAGGAAGCTAGGGAGGGCATAGTCTCCTAGGGAGTGAGATGGATTTTTTTTTCAGGGAGGTAAGTTGAGTTACCAAACTGAAATCATGAAAGGAATACTGAGTGTTGGGTGATGGGAAATCAAGTGAATCAGAAAGGTTGGGGTACAGGTTAACAAGCAGAGGGGAGGTGGCATCTTTATGAAGGCTGGTCTGGAAGTCTTCGTCTTTCGGCAGGTTAAAGGAAATAGCCATGTTTGCTATTAATTTAATCTTTATTTTCCCTACCTGCTGATGTGGATGGTAAGTGCCTTTTTTAAAGGCAAGGGGCCTTAAAAAAAATTGCATGATGTGGTGGTTATGGAGAAGGTGGCTGTAACAATAGTTTCTGATATGGCAGACAGTTTCCTGATTTTACAGATGTCTGATTATTTTAACGGCAGCAATATAGCTTTGGGAATTGGTATTCCCTACATCCCATCTGAGTTTGGGATGCAGAGTATTTATTAGAGATCAACATCTACGAAAGGAAAGGGGGTTAAGCAAGAGGAAGTAAAAAGTGAACTGCAGTGCAAGCTCAAGAAAGTTTCAGGGAACTTGCATGGAAGCTCTTGATGAAATATTGCACATCAGATACATCTTGCCTCTGAGCAAAATGGCCAGAATTGTATACCCCTGCTTTAGTTAGTCACTGCATGCAGGCTGTTGGCAGTGGTGTGGGGTCAGATGAGGAAGCTCTGACATTGCCACAGACTCTGAAGATAATGTCAGCTGGAGGCCATTTGCTGTTTGTACTCCTGACTGTTGGGCAGCAAATCATTTCTTAAAGGCGAATTTGAGCATCTGCATATCTGTTTATTATAACTGGTCCTATTTGAAGAACAGAAGCTACCTACTTATTGGTCTAAATGATCAGTATAGTGAAGGCTATTGGGTCATGCCAACCCTGCCCCAAACAATTCATTTACTTGTGAACTGTTATAACAAATGAAAAATAGATTAGAGGAGATTCATAGTCCACCCTGGCCATGCTCCACTTCCACCATGCATGGATAATGATGTGGATGTCATCTTGTTTGTGGGCAGTGAGAGATGCCCAAGACCCTCAGGTAGGGAGACTTCCCCTCTATCTATGGTCCTTGAGGAAGGACCCTATAGGAAACATCCATTGTTCTCTCCATCCTTTTCTTGGCTCTTCTTCATGTTTTCCTACCAGACAGGGTTTTGTCTAAATCTTTTTTTCTTCTGAAAATTCCTTTTTCTACTGGCTTTCCTTGTATTGTGCTCACCGTTGTGCTTACCATTCTGACCATGCTGTCTCTTTTTCCTTACTCATTTCTCACACTTGCATTGTTCATTTTCCCCAGTGTTCTGTTTTTATTCTCCTGGTAAGCAACATGGTTTGGCTCATTCATCATGTATTTCAGGCCAGCTTCCTTCTAATTATGGAAGCTAGAAAGTCAAATAAAACCTCCAAATCCCTACTGCCCACCAGAAAAAAAAAAAAAAAGCAAAATATTTTCTAAATATCCTAGAATTCTAGATTTAAATTCTGCCAATCAGGTAGATGCATTTGTGCAAGACTTAGATTTCAGGCTAGTTTGAGAGGAGGGACTCAGGGCAAAGAGCCTTTAAAAAAATTTGAGGGCATGATGTGGTGGTTATGGAGAAGGTGGCTGTAACAATAGCTTCTGATGTGGCAGAGAGTTTCCTGATTTTACAGATGTCTGATTATTTTAATGGCAGCAATGTAGCTTTGGGAATTGTTATTCCCAAATAATGAAAGCTTAGGAGAGTCTTTTTCATTAGTTTTCCTAAGGAAGCCACTTAATTATTCCATAATTATTCTGTAATAAATCTCTTTCCTTTAAAACTAATCACAGTAGATTCTCTTCTTTGTATATACTTTGTAAATACTAACCAGTGCAGCACTGATTGTTGGGGGATTTTTGTGTTTTTGTTTTGTTTTGATTTTATTTCTGTTTTAATAGACTGGCTGTCCATGGGCCAACCAGTACCATGGATTGAGGGCTTCTGTGGTTACTCAACAGTAAAGAATCTGCCTGCCATTGTGAGAGATGCGAGTTAGATCACTAGTTGGGGAAAATCCCCTGGAGAAGGAAATAACAACCTACTCCAGTGTTCTTGGGAAATCCTGTGGATAGCTGCAGCCTGCCAGGCTCCTCAGTTCATGGGATCACAAAAGAGTCAGACAAGACTTAGTGACTAAACAACAACAACAACAAAAATATAGATTGATGTCTCCTAATTTTATATCTGCAGACTAAGCAACTCCATTAAGCTCCAGATTTATGTGTCCAATTACCTACTGGACATTTCTATCTGAATAGCAAATGAAACCTCAAATTGATTGTATCCAAAAACTGAACTAATTTTCACCCAATACTTTCTTTGCTCCCTATCCAGCCATATAACCTAAGAGTCTTGACAGTCATTCTGTACTCCCTTTTTGCCCTCATTCTCAACTTTCTATCAATACCAAGACCTGTTGATTGTAATTTCTAAATATACCTGTGTCCATTCTTCTTCTCTACATTCTTACTGCTTGTGACTTAGTTGTCAGGATTGTTAGAATAGTCTTTCTCTTTTTCTTCATCCTCCTCTTCTTCTTCTTGAGTTTAAAGTCTGTATTGAAGATAATTTTGAGGCTTTTTTTGTTTTTATGTTTTAACATGTCTGAAATTGGGATACACATAATTAATGGGGTCTTCCACTTGCTGTCAGCAAAGAAGTCATTCTAACAGTGATTATTATCTTCTTGCACAAACTTGATTATTATTTAAGGTGACATGACTGGACAACTGCAACTCCCTGATGTTTTATTTAGTAATCATTGAAGGACCATCTGAGGAAGGAATATAAGTCCTAATTGTTTTATAATAAACCTTTATTGATACCTCCTGGTAAAATTAAGTTATGACAGTATGAAAAGCTGCAGAATGGATGTCAGCAGCTTGGAAGAAAACCCAAACACAATATTAAATTATTAAGTGGTTTACTTAGGAAGTCTAAGTAAGCACTCTTTTAATAGACACTGTGTATTGCTAATACTCTAATAGCACTGAGATCAATACTGTCTGGAAAAATATGGAGATCAACAAGTCTGAGTCCCAGAGAACTCAGTAGAGTTCTCTGCAAGGACATTTTACAAAGAATATGGCTAAATTTATTTAATTTACAGTTTCATTTTTATGAATGGGTAACAGTGAGATATGAGAAAAATATCTAAGCCAAAATAGCTCTTTCAATCAATGTAAAAACTTCTAAGTTATAGGAGAACATTACTACATTTTAGTACGTTGAAATTCAGTGAAGTATAGTAATTCTCCAAGTTTTTTTTTTTTAAATAAAACTCAGGTTTTTTTTTTTTTTTTTTTTTTTTTGTGGGCACATATCCCCATTTCTCCTTCTTGGGGGCAACTACTTTCTAGTCTTTTAAATGTTTCTTCTGGTATTTGCTTCTTTTTCTCTAAGTATCATCCTTATACTGCTTTCTTCTAATTTTATTTTCCAGTTAGACTTCTCTATTGAATTCTCATTATAGAAAACAAGTATTTAATAAGTATTTCATGCTCTTTTACCACCTCTCACCCCTCAAGACATCATACATATTCTCCCCTTTCTTTCTCTTCTCAATACAATTATAATTCTTAGATTAGTGTTCACTGTTCACATTATTGTGGTTGTGTTACCAGTATTTCCACCTGAATCATGTAGGAAACTATTTTCTTTCTTGTATAATTTTTTGATTTCCTTTAATTAATAATTTCCCTCATCTGTTGGTTTAGTTTTCCATTTTTCTGTTTCTTGTCCAAACTGTTGAGAAAACCTGTATCTTTTATAAATACATTTAAATGCTCAGATATCCTATTCATTTTATTTTTAGGGTACTATTTCTTTGAGTGTGATTTGTTTTGTTCCCATCTAGACTGGGTACTCTCTAGGCTTGTATTAACTGCCATCCTGACATTTCCATCAGCTGTCACTCTGTGGTTTTCTTCATATCCCTCTTCTGTTAGATCTCAAAATTCTTGTATTGCATGCTTTTCTTTTTCTTGCCTTACTCTTTAGTTTTGGTGGAGTGTATGTTCTAGTAGCAAACTCAAAAAGATGATGAAAAAGTAAATGTTTTGACTCCTTGTCTGCCTTAAAATGACTCTAGATCCCTCTACCACTTGATTGATTAGTTTTTCTGAGTATAGAATTCTAGGTTGAAGTAAATTTTCCTCCAGATTTTTGGAGCAGTTGAACATTCATTCATTGTCTTTTTGCTACCAGCTTTGCAATGGAAGTCTGATGCCATCTTGATTCTAGATTATTTGAATATAATCCACCCCCCACCCCTACCCCAGAAACTTTAAAGCTTCTCTTTTCTTCTGGATTCTGAAACTTTGTCATGCTGTGCTAGGCCCTCCGTGAACTCTCATAGTTTGAAAATTTTGTCTTTAAATTCTGAAAGGTTTTTCACTGATTGTTTCCTTTCTTTGTTTATTCTGTTTTCTTTTTGTAAAACTTGTGATTTGAGTGCTAGATCATCTAGAGTCTAACATCTCAAGTTTTACATTCTAGGATATTTCCTCACTTTTCTCATTTGACTCTTCTGCTGAGTTTTGTATTTCTAATATCATTAAATTTATTTTGGTCTCTGTCCTTCTTCATACCGTTCCATCCCTATTTGTGTTCCATCTTTCTTATCTTTCCTAAGAATGTCACTGTTGATATTTAGAAATTATTTCTCTTTCAATTGGATTTTCCCCCAGACTGCTTTTTTGGTTGTTTGTTTTGGATTGTGTCTTTCACACTGGAGGCTTTCCTCAAATATTTGGTGATTCTTGGCTGTGTGCCTATGTTTACGAGCAGGCACTAAATACTGATGCCAGGCTCTGTGTGGGGAGGCTGGGCTTTCTGTTTGCAGGCTTTGCTGGTGGGCCATTAGGCAGCACCCAGTTATATTGTGGAACTCTCAACTATCTCATTGTCTAGACATCTCTTCTGTTGTTCTGATCACTTTCCCCAGTGAGGAATCTTTGAATAAAATACGGCTCATGACACTTCTTGTGAAGTCTTTTCTGACCCATTGGACCCATTGGATGTTTCTGCATAGTTGGTACTCTGTCTTTTACCAATTTATGATGCAACATCTATAAAACCTAGCGGTTAATGTATAGATCATGTCATTAAACTGTTTATTTATATACTTTTGGTGTTGGTCTTTATACTCTCCAATAGAAAGTAGGTACCTTATTACCCATTCCTGTGTCCTTATCCTCTAGCAAATGCCTACCACACATTTGACCTCAAGAAATATTTCTTGAATAAATATGCATCAGATACTGTATGAAATTATGGAGTGAGTAAGATGGGTGGAAGCAGAATTTAAAAAGTGGACCAAAAACCCTTATTCTAAGAAAGATTGTCTATCCATGAAGGATAGATCTTAAAGGATTCTTAAGATCAAAAGTTTTATCTCAAGTTAGTTTTGCCTTTTTTTGTATTTTTACAATTTAAATTCTTAACTTTTTCTTTAATTCTTAAATTAATGTAATTTTATATTCTTCATATTTTTAAAAAATGGTCTCAAGTGTTCAGAAAGGCAGGTTATCTACAAACTGATGAACCTATCCTTGTGTTTGAGATTGTTTTCAATAGTGATGGTTTTGTTTCATTCACCTTCGATAGACTACACATGGCACTCAACAACTTGAGTTGTAACATTTAAAAAAATGATAATAAGATGGCAGTGTACCCTTGCACAACAAAAGCAGAGGATGTTAAATATTTGTAAACAGTGCAAAAGTATTTATCACCAATTACCAGTCATGCTTAGTAATTTCCTCTCTGTTCTTACTCTGTTCAGATATCATTAAAGAAATGTAGACAACTTCATAACCTATTATGACACTGAACACGTTCTGGCATGAAAAATAAATGCTACTTTCTTAATCATAGTAAAAGGTGTTTTTAAAATTACTTGCTTCTCTTTTTTTCATCTTCTACCCAGTTCCACACCCTTCCCCCACACATGACTACAACTAAGTCAGAGTGAGTCCTCCTGTTGCTTCCTGCTCAGCTGAATCAACACTCCTGGAGGCTGTGACTAATAAAAGCCACAACCCATGGTTACACTTGACTTTTGAAAATCCTGGTTAGCTTCAAGGGTATAATTATAAATGTCCATACTTAAAGAATGAGTAAGTTGATACAAAAAAAGCTAGACTTCATCAATGATTGTTAACTTATTTGGCTTATTAACTTATAACTTATTTGACTTATTAACTTATTTAGCTAATTATGTTTTGGTATTGACTGATTTCTTAGCTATTCTGAGATCATGAGTATGTAAACGAAAGTATTTGATTCATAGGTTCCTTACTGGCACTATGCTTTCCTATTCATGGTTCAAAATAATGAGGAATATAGAAAAGGGAAAATGTGATTTCTGAAAGGCAATCTAATAGAGTACGTGTCTCTGGAAAGCAGTCTAATGGAGAGTGTATCTCTGAATATTATTTCAACAGCTAATTGTTAGGGAGATCAATTAGTCTCCAAGAAAAAGGGTATGTTTCCTTTATCCAGGAACAGAAGAATCTCTTCCAGTCATGTACTGTGCTTCTGTCATTGAACCATGAATAAATTTTTATTTCCCCCAAGAAGAGGTTCCACCAATAATAAGTCAGTGTTGTTACTTTAGGTGTCCCACCCCGATTGACATCTGTGCCCATAAAGTTCACTTCACCTTTTCTAGTGCCCACCCTTATCCAGTAAGCAAAGCAGGGTTCCTGTACAATGGCCAGGGACCTTGGACCTGGTGGAGGTGACAGGTTTGGTGAATTGACCTATTTTCTTCCACCACAGGCCAGTGTCTTGACAGCATAACTTTAAACTTTCTGTTTCCTGTGTCCCAAATTCCCCTCAGACCTTGGCTCCTTGCACCCTTGCTTCTGCCTTCAACACTCAGTTGAACCGCTCACCAAAAAGCCATTCTTGATGTCCTAGTTGTCAAACACAGCAGACTATTTTCTCTCCTTATGGTTCACAAGTTTTTAAAAGCAGTTGGTATAGTTGACAGCCTTCCCTTCCCTTCAACCTCTTTGTTGGTTTTCCTTCTAATACCTCAGTCACTCCTTAACCTCTTCTCTTTCCCATTTTTTCAATTTCTCTATCACTGTTTTCTCCATAGGCTTTTAGTATGTTAAAACTTCTACCATATTAAAAGAAAATTCTCTCCCCCAAAGTTGTAATCCCTCTTAGAGATCACTTTATATTTTATCCACTTCATTATTTAACTCCATAAAAGAATATAAAACATTCCCTCACTTCTTCATTGCTCATTCACTTACAGCTCCCCATAATCAAGCCTCTAACTCATCAATCTAGTGAAATGGCTCTGGCAAAGTCTTTAGTGACTTTCTGACTCTTGAAAATCCTCACCTTATTTGTCTTTTCTTTCCAGCACCTGACCATATTGATGACTTCCTTCCAGAAGCTCTCTCTTCCTTGGCTTCCAGTCATTGCACTTTGCTGGTTCTCTTGCTGCTCTGGGCATTTTTTTTTTTCTCCAGACTCCTTTTGTTCCATTGTTAACCTGTGAACACTGATGTTTCCCATCATCTTGGACTTTTTCTCCTCTTACCTTACAAGCAACCCTAGAGTAAGTTCACCCTTCTCCGTGGCTTTAACCACCCTGAACATGCTGATGACCAATATGTAATCTGGAGAACTCAGCAGTTTATACTTTTGTTTTCTGCTATGCAATCTCCCTTTTGACTCTCCCAGCTACTCTAAGTGGAGAAGGCAATGGCACCCCACTCCAGTACTCTTGCCTGGAAAATCCCATGGACAAAGGAGCCTGGTAGGCTGCAGTCCATGGGGTCGCTAAAAGTCGGACACGACTGAGTGACTTCACTTTCACTTTTCACTTTCATGCATTGGAGAAGGAAATGGCAACCCACTCCAGTGTTCTTGCCTGGAGAATCCCAGGGACAGGGGAGCCTGGTGGGCTGCCGTCTATGGGGTCACACAGAGTCGAACATGACTGACGTGACTTAGTAGTATTAGTAGCTGCTCTAAGACATACGGCAATCCCCCTCCTAGCATCCCTCTTTGTTCTGAAGACTTTTTTTTTTTTTTTCCTCAGGAGGCTCTTTTCCTACTCTCAAAGGCCATGGCACTTTTTGTTTATTTCCTCTTTCAATCCTCAGGGCCCCTTTGGCCCTTTAGAAATATAGCTGTGATATTCCTATGGATTAAGGTTTGAAAACAATAGCCTCTTAATTCTTTTTTTTCCCCCTGATTCCACATTTTATTTTATTTATTTATTTTAAATTTTATTTTTACACTTTACAAAATTGTATTAGTTTTGCCAAATATCAAAATGAATCCGTCACAGGTATACATGTGTTCCCCATCCTGAACTCTCCTCCCTCCTCCCTCCCCATACCATCCCTCTGGGTCATCCCAGTGCACTAGCCCCAAGCATCCAGTATCGTGCATCGAACCTGGACTGGCAACTCGTTTCATACATGATACTTTACATGTTTCAATGCCATTCTCCCAAATCTTCCCACCCTCTCCCTCTCCCACAGAGTCCATAAGACTGTTCTATACATCAGTGTCTCTTTTGCGGTCTCGTACACAGGGTTATTGTTACCATCTTTCTAAATTCCATATATATGCGTTAGTATACTGTATTGGTGTTTTTCTTTCTGGCTTACTTCACTCTGTATAATAGGATCCAGTTTCATCCACCTCATTAGAACTGATTCAAATGTGTTCTTTTAATGGCTGAGTAATACTCCATTGTGTATATGTACCACAGCTTTCTTATCCATTCATCTGCTGATGGACATCTAGGTTGCTTCCATGTCCTGGCTATTAGAAACAGTGCTGCGATGAACATTGGGGTACACGTGTCTCTTTCCCTTCTGGTTTCCTCAGTGTGTATGCCCAGCAGTGGGATTGCTGGATCATAAGGCAGTTCTATTTCCAGGTTTTTAAGGAATCTCCACACTGTTCTCCATAGTGGCTGTACTAGTTTGCATTCCCACCAACAGTGTAAGAGGGTTCCCTTTTCTCCACACCCTCTCCAGCATTTATTACTTATAGACTTTTGGATCACAGCCATTCTGACTGGTGTGAAATGGTACCTCATAGTGGTTTTGATTTGCATTTCTCTGATAATGAGTGATGTTGCGCATCTTTTCATGTGTTTGTTAGCCATCTGTATGTCTTCTTTGGAGAAATGTCTATTTAGTTCTTTGGCCCATTTTTTGATTGGGTCATTTATTTTTCTGGAGTTGAGCTGTAGGAGTTGCTTGTATATTTTTGAGATTAGTTGTTTGTCAGTTGCTTCATTTGCTATTATCTTCTCCCATTCTGAAGGCTGTATTTTCACCTTGTTAATAGTTTCCTTTGATGTGCAGAAGCTTTTAAGTTTAATTAGGTCCCATTTGTTTATTTTTGCTTTTATTTCCAATATTCTGGGAGGTGGGTCATAGAGGATCCTGCTGTGATGTATGTCAGAGAGTGTTTTGCCTATGTTCTCCTCTAGGAGTTTTATAGTTTCTGGTCTTACGTTGAGATCTTTAATCCATTTTGAGTTTATTTTTGTATATGGTGTTAGAAAGTGTTCTAGTTTCATTCTTTTACAAGTGGTTGACCAGTTTTTCCAGCACCACTTGTTAAAGAGATTGTCTTTAATCCATTGTATATTTTTGCCTCCTTTGTCAAAGATAAGGTGTCCATATGTGTGTGGATTTATCTCTGGGCTTTCTATTTTGTTCCATTGATCTATATTTCTGTCTTTGTGCCAGTACCATACTGTCTTGATAACTGTGGCTTTGTAGTAGAGCCTGAAGTCTGGTAGGTTGATTCCTCCTGTTCTATTCTTCTTTCTCAAGATTGCTTTGGCTATTCGATGTTTTTTGTATTTCCATACAAATTGTGAATTTATTTGTTCTAGCTCTGTGAAGAATACTGTTGGTAGCTTGATAGGGATTGCATTGAATCTATAGATTGCTTTGGGTAGTATACTCATTTTCACTATATTGATTCTTCCAATCCATGAACATGGTATATTTCTCCATCTATTAGTGTCCTCTTTGATTTCTTTCACCAGTGTTTTATAGTTTTCTCTATATAGGTCTTTAGTTTCTTTAGGTAGATATATTCCTAAGTATTTTATTCTTTCCGTTGCAATGGTGAATGGAATAGTTTCCTTAATTTCTCTTTGTGTTTTCTCATTATTAGTGTATAGGAATGCAAGGGATTTCTGTGTGTTGATTTTATATCCTGCCACTTTACTATAGTCATTGATTAGTTCTAGTAGTTTTCTGGTGGAGTCTTTAGGGTTTTCTATGTAGAGGATCATGTCATCTGCAAATAGTGAGAGTTTTACTTCTTCTTTTCCAATTTGGGTTCCTTTTATTTCTTTTTCTGCTCTGATTGCTGTGGCCAAAACTTCCAAAACTATGTTCAATAGTAATGGTGAAAGTGGGCACCCTTGTCTTGTTCCTGACTTTAGAGGAAATGCTTTCAATTTTTCACCATTGAGGATAATGTTTGCTGTGGGTTTGTCATATATAGCTTTTATTATGTTGAGGTATGTTCCTTCTATTCCTGCTTTCTGGAGAGTTTTTATCATAAATGGATGTTGAATTTTGTCAAAGGCTTTCTCTGCATCTATTGAGATAATCATATGGTTTTTATTTTTCAATTTGTTAATGTGGTGTATCACATTGATTGATTTGCAGATATTGAAGAATGCTTGCATCCCTGGGATAAAGCCCACTTGGTCATGGTGCATGATCTTTTTAATGTGTTGTTGGGTTCTGATTGCTAGAATTTTGTTAAGGAGTTTTGCATCTATGTTCATCAGTGATATTGGCCTGTAGTTTTCTTTTTTGTGGGATCTTTGTCAGGTTTTGGTATTAGGGTGATGGTGGCCTCATAGAATGAGTTTGGAAGTTTACCTTCCTCTGCAATTTTCTGGAAGAGTTTGAGTAGGATAGGTGTTAGCTCTTCTCTAAATTTTTGGTAGAATTCAGCTGTGAAGCCGTCTGGACCTGGGCTTTTGTTTGCTGGAAGATTTTTGATTACAGTTTCAATTTCCGTGCTTGTGATGGGTCTGTTAAGATTTTCTATTTCTTCCTGGTCCAGTTTTAGAAAGTTGTACTTTTCTAAGAATTTGTCCATTTCTTCCACGTTGTCCATTTTATTGGCATATAATTGTTGATAGTAGTCTCTTACGATCTTTTGTATTTCTGTGTTGTCTGTTGTGATCTCTCCATTTTCATTTCTAATGTTATTGATTTGATTTTTCTCCCTTTGTTTCTTGATGAGTCTGGCTAATGGTTTGTCAATTTTATTTATCCTTCAAAGAACCAGTTTTTGGCTTTGTTGATTTTTGCTATGGTCTCTTTTGTTTCTTTTGCATTTATTTCTGCTCTAATTTTTAAGATTTCTTTCCTTCTACTAACCCTGGGGTTCTTCATTTCTTCCTTTTCTAGGTGCTTTAGGTGTAGAGTTAGGTTATTTATTTGACTTTTTTCTTGTTTCTTGAGGTATGCCTGTATTGCTATGAACTTTCCCCTTAGGACTGCTTTTACAGTGTCCCACAGGTTTTGGGTTGTTGTGTTTTCATTTTCATTCGTTTCTATGCAAATTTTGATTTATTTTTTGATTTCTTCTGTGATTTGTTGGTTATTCAGCAGTGTGTTGTTCAGCCTCCATATTTTGGAATTTTTAATAGTTTTTCTCTTGTAATTGAGATCTAATCTTACTGCATTGTGGTCAGAAAAGATGCTTGGAATGATTTCAATTTTTTTGAATTTACCAAGGCTAGCTTTATGGCCCAGGATGTGATCTATCCTGGAGAAAGTTTCATGTGCGCTTGAGAAAAAGGTGAAATTCATTGTTTTGGGATGAAATGTCCTATAGATATCAATTAGGTCTAACTGGTCTATTGTATCATTTAAAGTTTGTGTTTCCTTGTTAATTTTCTGTTTATTTGATCTATCCATAGGTGTGAGTGGGGTATTAAAGTCTCCCACTATTATTGTGTTATTGTTAATTTCTCCTTTCATACTTGTTAGCATTTGTCTTACATACTGCAGTGCTCCCGTGTTGGGTGCATATATGTTTATAATTGTTATGTCTTCTTCTTGGATTGATCCTTTGATCATTATGTAGTGACCTTCTTTGTCTCTTTTCACAGCCTTTGTTTTTAAGTCTATTTTATCTGATATGAGTATCGCTACTCCTGCTTTCTTTTGGTCCCTATTTGCATAGAAGATCTTTTTCCAGCCCTTCACTTTCAGTCTGTATGTGTCCCCTGTTTTGAGGTGGGTCTCTTGTATACAACATATGTAGGGGTCTTGTTTTTGTATCCATTCAGCCAGTCTTTGTCTTTTGGTTGGGGCATTCAACCCATTTACGTTTAAGGTAATTACTGATAAGTATGATCCCGTTACCATTTACTTTATTGTTTTGGGTTCGAATTTATACACCGTTTTTGTGTTTCCTGTCTAGAGAATATCCTTTAGTATTTGTTGGAGAGCTGGTTTGGTGGTGCAGAATTCTCTCAGCTTTTGCTTGTCTGAAAAGCTTTTGATTTCTCCTTCATACTTGAATGAGATCCTTGCTGGGTACAATAATCTGGGCTGTAGGTTATTTTCTTTCATCATTTTAAGTATGACTTGCCATTCCCTCCTGGCTTGAAGAGTTTCTATTGAAAGATCAGCTGTCATCCTTATGGGAGTTCCCTTGTGTGTTATTTGTTGTTTTTCCCTTGCTGCTTTTAATATTTGTTCTTTGTGTTTGATCTTTGTTAATTTGATTACTATGTGTCTTGGGGTGTTTCGCCTTGGGTTTATCCTGTTTGGGACTCTCTGGGTTTCTTGGACTTGGGTGATTATTTCCTTCCCCATTTTAGGGAAGTTTTCAACTATTATCTCCTCAAGTATTTTCTCATGGTCTTTCTTTTTGTCTTCTTCTTCTGGGACCCCTATGATTCGAATGTTGTAGCGTTTAATATTGTCCTGGAGGTCTCTGAGATTGTCCTCATTTCTTTTAATTCGTTTTTCTAATTCTTTTCTAAGGCAATGAAATATCAGACCCAAGGATACTCTGCTTGGCTACTGGGATAGGGTTTTTCTTTTCTTTTAATTTTTATTGTGGTGTAGTTGCTTACAATGTGTTAGCCCAATGTGTGTCTGCTGTATAACAAAGTGAATCAACTATATGTATATATATCCCTTTCCTCTTTGACCTCCCTCCAACTACCCCCACCCCACCCCTCAAATCCACCTCTCTAGGTCACCATGGAGCACTGAGTAGGGCTCCCTGTGCTATACAGCAGGTTCCCACTAGCTATTTGTCTTATACATGGTAGTATATATATGTCAATCGTAATCTCTCAATTCATTTCACCCCACTTTTGCCTCCTGTGTCTGTTTTCTGTATGAATCTCTGTTCCTGCCACACAAATTGGTTCATCTATATCATTTTTCTAGATTACACATATATGCATTAAGATATTATATTTGTTTTTCTCTTTCTGACTTACTTCACTCTGTATGACAAACTCTAGGTCCATCCATATCTCTACAAATGACCCAATTTTGTTCCTTTTTATGGCTGAGTAATATTCCATTGTATATATATCACATCTTCTTTATTCATTCATCTGTTGATGGGCATTTAAGTTGCTTCCATGTCCTGGCTATTGCAAATAGTGCTGCAATGAACATTGAGGGTACATGTGTGTTTTTGAATTATAGGTTTTTTTTTTTTTCCCCCAGGGTATATGCCCAGTAGTAGGATTGCTGGGTTGTATTGGGAAAATGTCTACCTAACTGGTTGTTCTGCCATCACTTACTTCAACTATGTTCTCTGCTTAGTCACTCAGTCATGTCCAACTCTTTGTGACCCCATGGACTGCTGCCCATGGGCTCCTCTGTCCATGGGGATTTTCCAGGCAAAAATACTATTTTTTTGCCTGGTGGGTTGCCTTATCCTCCACCAGGGGATCTTCCCAACCCAGGGATAGATCCCAGGTGTCTCACATTGCAGAAAGATTCTTTACTGTCTGAGCCACCAGATAAGCCCAAGAATACTGGAGTGGGTTGCCTATCCCTTCTCAGGGGGATCTTCCTGACCCAGGAATTGAACTGGGGTCTTCTGCCTTGCAGGTGGATTCTTTATCAGCTGAGCTACCAGGGAAGCCCCACTTTAAATATAACATGACTAAAATGAACTTTGATTCTCTTTTCCATCATATCTGCTTCTTTTTCTTTATCCACCAGACTGGTAAATACTATCAGCATCTATTTAGCTACCAGGCCAGAATCCTATGTGTCATCTTGGGCTCCACACTCCTCCTCCCTGCCTTGTCCAGCCAATCTGCTAATTCTGTTGGCTAAATGTCTCTGAAAACCACCTTCTTAGTACAGTTTTTGGTGTCATCACCTGTATCCAGGCCCAATTTGTCTCCATCCCTGCCTGTTTACTCTGGTAATGCTTCTTCCAATCTGTCCTCCACAATGTTGTCAGAGGGATCATTTCACTACAGATTGGGTTATATTTGTCTCCTACTTAAATATCTTAATGGTTTATCCTTCCAGTGATTTTATGGGAGGTTTAGTGTGCTATCCAAAACCTTTCACACTCCTCCTTGTCTTCTCTATTGTCTCATCTCTTGCCATCCTCTGCACTTCCCATATCCATCATTATCTCCAGTCTTCAAGTCCTCCTCTTTGTGTTTCACTGTCTGTAATGCACTTTCCTCCTCTCACCCTTCCCTACCTGTTGTCTCCACCAACATCTACTCATAAGAAAATGCAAATTAAAAACAGAATGGATATTACAACATATGACATATCTACCAGAATGGCTAAAGGGAGGACACTTGCAATAGCAAGAGTGGGTGAGGATTTGGAATCCACTGAAAGACAAATACATGGCTAGTAAAGAATAAGTTGGCCCAGCCACTTTGGGAAGCTGATATCTATGGAAGCTAAACATATTCAAAAGCATTCAAGGATCAGTTCCTGTTAGAAAGAGTTGGCTTCAGCTCCATGATCCCATAGCATTTTACTATGGCGTTTATCACACTATTGTACTTGTTTATTTTTTCTTAATTTTTTTCCCCACTGGGCTGCCAGATGTTTCAAGAACAAATTCTGCCTCATCGTGTCTGTATTCTGAGAGATGGGGACAGGTCTGGCAGTAAATGCTTGCTTAATGGATTACAAGTATACTTAAGAGAAATAGAAGTTAATGCTTGCCGGCAGTTCTAAGGAGAATTCCTTACTTTATGAACCTGTATGATTGCTTCTGATAAGAAGTGAAAACTGTAGCTCCAAACATCTTTCCTTTTGCATTAATTTTCAGAAAACTCTACAATTTTAAAAATCAGACTCTAAAATATCAATACCAACTCACTTTTCTGTTAAAGGAGTAAATAAAATGAACTGAAATCAGCATGTCACATTATTTACCCAATCAAAATTTCCAGAGGGAGAGTAGAGTGGCATCAAGAGCCATGTAGAGAAAGGTTAGCCTGAATTAGAGACATCAATAGAAGCATCAATACATAAAAAGTATTTTTGATTCATACCTGATGACTTTATTTGGTTTAAAATAGACTGAAATATAACATGAGGCATTGGTGATCAAACACAGTAAAGATCATCTAAGGAAACAAAGGGAGCTCTGCCAGCTCCTTGAAATAAGTCATCTGGTACAACAGAGTGATGGTTTAGCTCTAAATTTTCTGGAAACTAAGGCGAAAAAAGGAAGAAATGAAGTTGAATAACTTTCAGTTTCTGTTGAAAGGATGTGTAAATTCACACTCAAAGAAAATCAACCAGCTCATAATGGGCAGAGCCAGAGTTACCATATCTGCTCCCAGAGTGGTGTCCTGGCCAGCACTCCAGGCTGCCTCCTCCTCCCACAGTGGGAGGTGTGTCTGCACTGGTCACAGTGCATCTAATGTGGGGAGCAAGGCTGCTCCCAGGACAGTGAGGCTGGTTATGTCAGTTTCAGACTTCGTCATTAACAAGGATGTATGATGAAAAACTTAAAGGACTCTCATAAATGAAGACCAAAGTATATCAAGTTTACTTAAATTATTTCATTAGTTTTGATAAAAAGAGTGGAATCATAAAATTCATAGCCCCTTGGTGCTCTGTGCTGATCCTGAGTGTGAATGAAAGATCTTGGGTGGGAGACCTTGTTTCATGACTGCACTGAGGAAGAACTTTTTTATCCCTAGTCAGTGCACCTGTATCTAAAAAAAGGAAAGAAAAGAGAAGGAATTATTTGAAAGAGATGTGTCTCATCTCATTCATCTTGTCACTGGTGTTTTCCCTTGATCTTTCCTCTGCCCCCAAAAGGTTGCAACTAGTAAGATAGTGCAGGCATTGAGTCAAGAAAACCTCTTTTCCATCCTGCGTCCTCATTTTCTCACACTGCATCCTGCACCTCATGGCAGCTAATCTGAGTACAGTGATGAAAGGAAGCCAGTAAAGCAATCACAAGTTCACTCCTTATATAAGAAGGACATAGAGATTAACTGCAAGGCAGGCACTGGTCGCCCAATGCATTAGATCACTTGTTTTCTACTCTGCTGTCATCTGTGTTCTCTTTCAGATCCCAAATTATGCCTGGGAACAATATGTTCATGTGATGTAAAGATATTTGGGAAACAATGCCATGGGGAGGAAGCAGGGAGGAAAGGAGGAATATACCCTTTGATGCAATCCTGCTTTGTCACTGTGGAGAATCAAGCAGAATTTAACTGAATTAAAACCAGTTCTCTAATGCATCAGATTAAAATGCTCTATTGATAATTCAGTACCAAACTGCATTTAAAAATACCACCTGTATAAAACATCATACCAATTTAAGCTGCTACCCACCCTAAATTTATTGCATACTATTGGAATGCAGGATTGAAAATTCATTTGTGAAAATCATACATAAAATGTGACATTAAATATAGTCTTTTAAAAGCTTAAAAAACATGGCATCTATTAACATCTGGTAACTCCACCAAAGTAAAAATTTAAAGGCACATATCCCCCAAAGACAAGAAAAATGGAAAAGAAAGTGATGGCAACAACACTGTGGGAGGGAAAATGCAAATAGTGAGGCCACAGAAAGCTAGAGGCTAATTTAACAGTGAAGAGTGCTTGCTGCTGCTGCTAAGTCCCTTCAGTCGGGTCCTACTCTGTGCGACCCCACAGACGGCAGCCCACCAGGCTCTTCCGTCCCTGGGTTTCTCCAGGCAAGAATACTAGAGTGGGTTGCCATTTCCTTCTCCAATACATGCATGCATGCAAAGTTGCTTCAGTTGTGTCCGATTCTGTGCGACCCTATGGACAGCAGCCCATCAGGCTCCTCCGTCCACAGGATTCTCTAGGCTAGAATACTGGAGTGGGTTGCCATTTCCTTCTCCAGAAGAGTGCTTAGGAGTAGGTAAACCTTTGCTTGTGAACCTCTGAAACACCCAGAAATTGAATCTGAATGTGAATTGGATGGAAACTCCAAATAAGAATTAGTCAGGCCCTCCTATCATACTCAGTGTGTGTGTGTTCAGTTGCTCAGTTGCATCCAGCTCTTTGCAACTCCATGGACTGTAGCCCAACAGGCTCCTCTACCCATGGGATTTTTCAGGTTTCCATTTGATCTTCTCAACCAATACTCCATACCAAGCAGCAACTACTCTCCCAGAGATGGAAGTGAAGTCTTTGAATCAGATGGACTCTGGCATCAGGGACAGCAGACTCACCTGTGGGTAGAGGGCTGCCCTGAAAACAGGGTAAATCTATGTATTAGATGGATAAAATGATTCCTTCCTATAGCCTACACAGCTCTAAACAATGTTGATAGAGAGGCTTACACATCCTAGGCAGGAGTTTGAAGAATCCCTCTCTGGGGGACAGTCAACCCAAGAGAAAAACCAACAGATCCTGATAGTTTAGAATTCCCCAAAAATGGCTGCATCCCTGAACAATCAGTGAAGATAAAATCCTTACCACCCGTTACCCAGGTTTCAGTGCTCCATCTGTAAATATGATCAAAGACCAAGGGTCACCAGGAAATTGAGGGTAAAACCCATTTAACATGAGATAGAGTATGAACATTGCCAAATGGGCACTACTGAAATCAGATTGATTATACTCTTTGCAGCCGAAGATGGAGAAGCTCTATAGAGTCAACAAAAACAAGACCTAAAGCTGACTGTGGCTCAGATCATGAGTTCCTTATTTCAAAATTCTGGCTTAAATTGAAAAAAGTAGGCAAAACCACTAGACCATTCTGGTATGACCTTAAACAAATCACTTATGATTATATAGTGGAAGTGACTAATAGATTCAAAGGATTAGATCAGGTAGACAAAATGCCTGAAGAACTATTGACAGAGATTTGTAACATTGTATAGGAGACAGTGACCAAAACCATCCCAAAGAAAAAGAAGTGCAAGAAGGCTAAGTGGTTGTCTGAGAAGGTTTTACACATAGCTGAGGAAAAAGAAAGTGAAAAGCAAGGGAGAAAGGGAAAGATATATCTAACTAATACAGAGTTCCAGAGAAGAGCAAAGAGAGATAAGAAGACCTTCTTAAATGAACAATGTAAAGAAGTAGAGGAAAACAATAGAATGGGAAAGATTAGAGATCTCTTCAAGAAAATTGGAGATCTCAAGGGAACATTTCATGCAAGGATGGGCACGATAAATGACAAAAATGGTAAGAACCTAACAGAAGCAGAAAAAATTAAGAAGAGGTGGCAAGAATATGTGCTGCTGCTGCTAAGTTGCTTCAGTCGTGTCTGACTCTGTGCAACCCCATAGATGGCAGCCCACCAGGCTCCCCTGTCCCTGGGATTCTCCAGGCAAGAAGACTGGAGTGGGTTGCCATTTCCTTCTCCAATGCATGAAAGTGAAAAGTGAAAGTGAAGTCGCTCAGTCGCGTCGGACTCTTAGCAACCCCATGGACTGCAACCTACCAGGCTCCTCCGTTCATGGGATTTTCCAGGCAAGAGTACTAGAGTGGGGTGCCATTGCCTTCTCCAGGCAAGAATACATAGAATGATCCAAAAAAAGCTCTTAATGATCCAAAGAACCATGATGGTGTGGTCACTCACCTGGAGCCAGGCATCCTGGAGTGTGAAGTCAACTGGGCCTTAAGAAACAAAGCTAATGGAGGTGATAGAATTCCAGCTAAGCTATTTCGGATCCTAAAAGATGATACTATTAAAGTGCTGCACTCAATATGCCAGCAAATTTGGAAAATTTAGCAGTGGCCACAGGACTGGAAAAGGTCAGTTTTCATTCCAATCCCAAAGAAGGGCAATGCCAAAGAATGTTCTGACTACTATACAATTGTGTTCATTTTGCATGCTAGGAAGATTATGCTCAAAATCCTTCAAGCTAGTCTTCAGCAGCACTTGAACCAAAGAACTTCTAGATGTACAAGCTGGGTTTTGAAGAAGCAGTGGAACCAGAGATCAAATTGCCAACATTTGTTGGATTACAGAGAAAGCAAGGGAATTCCAGAAAAACATCTGCTTTTGGTTCATTGACTATGTTAAAGCCTTTGATTGCATGGATCACAACAAATTGTAGAAAATTCTTAAAGAACTTAAAGAGATGGGAATACCAGACCATCTTACCTGTCTCCTGAGAAACCAGACATGGAACAGCAGTTCGAAATTGGGAAAGAAGTTCGTCAAGACTATATATTGCCACCCTGCTTATTTAACTTATGTGCAGAGTACATCATATGAAATTCTGGGCTGATTGACTCACAAGCTGGAATCAAGATTGCCCGGAGAAATATCTACAGTCTCAGATATGCAGATGACACCACCCTAATGGCAGAAAGTGAAGAGGGACTAAAGAGTCTCTTGATGAGGATGAAAGAGGAGAATAAAAAAGCTGGCTCAAAAATCAACATTCAGAAAACTAAGATCATGGCATCCAGACCCATGATTTCATGGCAAATAGATGGGGAAAAAGTGGAAATGGTGGCATATTTTATTTTCTTGGGCTCCAAAATCACTGCGGATGGTAATTGCAGCCATGAAATTAATAATCATGTTTGGATGTGAGAGTTGGACCATAAAGAAAACTGAGCACCAAAGAATTGATGCTTTCGAATTGTGGTGCTGGAGAAGTCTCTTGAAAGTC
Organism: Bubalus bubalis; assembly: GCF_019923935.1. Taxonomy (NCBI): domain Eukaryota; kingdom Metazoa; phylum Chordata; class Mammalia; order Artiodactyla; family Bovidae; genus Bubalus; species Bubalus bubalis. Next base: position 47,420,338 of record NC_059164.1, on the reverse strand, counting down.
CCTTGGACATCAGGGAGATCAAACCAGTCAATCCTAAAGGAAATCACTGGAAGGACTGATGCTGAAGCTCTAATACTTTGGCCACCTTATGAGAAGAGCCAACTCATTGGAAAAGATGCTGATGCTGGGAAGATTGAAGGCAAAAGGAGAAGCATGTGGCAGAGGATGAGATGGTTATATAGCATCAGTGACTCAATGGACATGAATTTGAGCAAACTCCAGGAGATAGTGAAGGACAGGAAAGCCTGGCATTCTGCAATCCATGGGGTCGAAAGAGTGTGACACGACCTAGCGACTACACTGCAATAAGAAAAACAGTATACAGAACTGAAGGGAAACTTTTTTTAAAAAAAGGAATTTGGAGGCTACATAGACAAGGCAGGAAGCAGAAAACACTAGAAAATTACAATGAAAATTTGAAAGGTAAGAGAAGATAATACATACATGAAAAGAAACATTCAGAAAATGACAGTGTCTTAACATTAAGTATATGATAGCAAAAATGAAAAATGTAATAGAAGGATAGAAGATAAAGGTAGGAAATATTTCAGTAGGCAGGAAAGAAACAGAGTTAGGAAGAAAGAAGAAAATCGTAAGAAAAATAGCCAAAGGAATAAGTTCTAGAAATAGAAAGATAGGAAAATAGAAGGGAGAAAATTAAGAAATAATATGAAAAATTCCCAGAATGGAAAGGTTTGAGTTTCCACATTAAGTACCCATCATGATGCATGGGGAAAAAACTGCAAACTATTGTAATCATTAATTTTCATGTCTCTCGAGAACAAAATGAAGATGCTAACAGTTATAGAAATAAACAACAAGTCATATACAAAGGTTCAGGAATCAGAATGGCATTAGATTTCTTAACAGAAAAATTGGAAACTAGAAGAAAATAGAACAGTCTTCTTAAAATGCTGAGGGAAAGTGATAGCCAATACAGAATTCCATTTCCAGTCAAACTTTTAATCAGTTGTGAGAGTTAGGTACAAAGCTCTCCAAAGATTTAACTCACATGCACCTTCTTTTTAAAGAAACTACTGGAGAAGGTATTCCACTAAACAAAGGAGTAAACCAAGAAAGAAGATGAATGACATAAGATCTGGATATCTAGAAGATCCACCCTAGGAAAAAGATAAAGGGAATTCCCAATGGTGGAAGAGAACCCAGGATGATAGCAGAGAATCGGGTCAAGAGAAACACTAATTCAGTTTGGCACAAGAAGGCTGAGGAGGTCAAGAGGGAGGTGTCTAAGAAGTAATGAAACTGATGTTTTGCCAGATGTGTTTAACAGTCTTGAGAGAGTATTTATAGCTCTGATGAAAGTCTATATATGAATAAGAGGTATATGTGGAAGCTAAAGAAATGAAAAAGAAGCTATATATAACTCCAGAAAAACAGAAAAGAAGCAAAAATATGTAATCATATTATCCTACTTGTTCAGCTGGAAATAAGTCATCAGATCAGATCAGATGAGATCAGTCGCTCAGTCGTGTCCAACTCTTTGTGACCCCATGAATCGCAGCACGCCAGGCCTCCCTGTCCATCACCAACTCCCGGAGTTCACCCAGACTCACGTCCATCGAGTTAGTGATGCCATCCAGCCATCTCATCCTCTGTCGTCCCCTTCTCCTCCTGCCCCCAATCCCTCCCAGCATCAGAGTCTTTCCAATGAGTCAACTCTTTGCATGAAGTGACCAAAGTACTGGAGTTTCAGCTTTAGCATCATTCCTCCCAAAGAAATCCCAGGGCTGATCTCCTTCAGAATGGACTGGTTGGATCTCCTTGCAGTCCAAGGGACTCTCAAGAGTCTTCTCCAACACCACAGTTCAAAAGCATCAATTCTTCAGCACTCAGCCTTCTTCACAGTCCAACTCTCACATCCATACATGACCACAGGAAAAACCATAGCCTTGACTAGACGATCCTTTGTTGGCAAAGTAATGTCTCTGCTTTTGAATATGCTATCTAGGTTGGTCATAACTTTCCTTCCAAGGAGTAAGCGTCTTTTAATTTCATGGCTGCAGTCACCATCTGCAGTGATTTTGGAGCCCAGAAAAATAAAGTCTGACACTGTTTCCACTGTTTCCCCATCTATTTCCCATGAAGTCATAGAAATAAGTCATAGAGTCATTTAATCATAGTGATAATTGATTTAGATAATTTTAATAGAAATGGGATTTGCTATTGGAGTAGGGTGTGTGTGTGTGTGTGTGTGTGTGTGTGATGTAAGAGAGCTCAGTATTCATCTTTCATAGAAAAAAATAGATAATTTCTAAGATTCAACAAGTCAAGTCAAGAAGTAGTATAAGCATACTATCCATATTTTGAAATATGGAGCTAACTATGAATAACAGCTATAAACAAAATTTACAGTGTCACCTCTAAATTAATGTAAGCTTTTACTACTTTCCTTAGGGCATGGAAATTGGGGAGGGAAGAGGTAACATTTAGAACTTTGTTTTTTAAATTGTAGATTATTTGAGTTTTAAAACTGTTTCACAAGTATAACTGATACAAATAAAAATCATGTAGAAGTTAGAAAATTTGGGAACTGTGGAATCTTGGTGTTGGAAAAGATTTTAGTGAATCATTTGTTCAATGGCTTTCAAATTTTCTGGACCTCTACTCACCATCTGAATGTATTCATATAATAACCTAGGAGACACACACAGAGACACACATACACACATACACGCACGCGCACAGACTAAATCATATTTCACAATCCCACACAACTAAGTCATATTTCATTGAGCAGTGCTTAGCTTTACTATTTGTAATATGTGGACACTTTCTCCTTTTCTCTGTTCCATTCTGTTTTTTTTAAATGTGTTGGGTTGTGGCATAAACTGATTTATAACCAGCAATTTAAAAAACACCACCATTTGATGTTTTGGACTCCTCACAGAAAATTCCCACTTAATATGATCCCTTGGCCAGTTGTTTCAATCACACTCTCATGGTGTGGGGTTGGGGAGGGTCCAATAGGACCATCTCACATTGAACCAGACAATTCTCCATCAGGTTCTCTGGAGACAAGCCTGGAGTTTCGGTTGTGCCTCAGTGAACGGAAAAGGTTTCTGGGTCCTGCAGTAATATGAACATTTTCACTGATACTCTTGCACATAGAAGGTGCTCAATAAATATTTGCTGAGCTAGCTTGACTTGTTCTGAAAGATACACTAAAACCTCATCGTAAGCATGCATTCATTCTTCTCCATTCTCCTCTGCCTATGTAAATAGAGCTGATGGTTTACGTTTGTGTGGCCATTTGACTTGGCAGAGACAGCGCCATTGCATCTTGAAGGGTTCAGTACTCAGAATGGAGCTGAAGCTCCATCACCAGTGCCTTTCTTCTTAAGGGTATTCATACATCATTGCTCATTCAAGTGCCTTCAGCTTCATTCACAGGGGATGGACTCTGGCAGACCAACCATGCCGGGCTTTTTGTTAAGCACACCCAAAGGATGAACATTTCAGACATCTTAATGGACCAAATCCTCACAAAAGAATGAAAAGTATTTGAAAACAGGAAGCATAGGAGTGTAGAAGAATTTGGTTTAATCAAAATGTAGGTCTTGGAAACTCTACTCTGCCTTTAATTCTTATGCTTCAAATATTATAGATGAAGGCTGAACCCCTGATGCTATAAAGATTAGAGCCTGTCTTTGATTGGAGAGCTTACAGCTGCAAAGCAATCAGAGACTTATGGGAAGTCTGTCTGTTGTGCAGTGAACCTAGGATATATTCTTATCTGACTTAACTCTTTTTGTCAACTGTGAACTTTCCTGGAAGTTTTGTAGAGGGAAACACAAGTTTTTAAGTATTTATTTGAAATTAAGCAAACATTCATAAATATGTATCATATTATGAAGTTGTCAACCATTCTATTGGTTGTTTTTCCTTTTCTGTTTTAGGTTTAGAAATTGTACATATTTTGTGCATCTCAAATAAACAAATACATCAAAGGAAAACATTTCTTTACATATGAAAAATTTTAAATCCCTTAGAAGGTCTTCATACAATCCTGAATATCCGTGGAGCATAGCACAAAAACTGCTGGTCTAGAGGAAAGCATATGGGAGACTTATTTAAAAACAGAAGGGTAATAGCTCTATGTCTGTGCCTAGATTATAGAGAAAACTAAGTTACAACCAAAGAAGTTTTCTAAAGAACTTGTGGAGATCAGGGAAAAGGGAGTGAAAGATTGCTAGTGGATAGCTGCCATAGAAAAGGTAAACAATAAAGCATAATTTTGTCTCTAATGAAGAGTTTCTCAAAGCATTATCTGTGGGCTACTTTGATCAGAATCACTTGAGGTGCTTGCTAAAATTGAAGGATGAATGGCACCATCCTGGACTAATTAAGTTAGAATATCTAGGGGAAAGCATCCAAGAATGTATGTTTAGCAAGCTCCTCTGGTGATGCACACTGAATGAACAAACCACTCTGATGATGGGGGTGTGCCCACAGAGGGCCCACAGTCAGGTCAGTGTTACAAATGCAGCTAGCATATTTCACACCCAGTCACTATTATGTAACAGGTAGATGATGTAGCAGGAAGGTCCTGGTGGCACAGTAGGTAATAGTATCAGCCATCTCAATGGGAGATCCAGGGAACCTAGCTTGTGAGAAGCAGCTTTTTATTTCCACAGGCCAGTTAAGGAAATTATGCTGGAGTTTAGGAGGGACCTGGTTGGAGGGCACTACAGGTTTGATTAGGTTCAAGTGTTTCCTGCCCCTGGTAGGACCTTACCTTGGACAAGCAGATTCTTACTGCCATCAACTGAAGTCTCCCTCTTTAAGACTCAAGAAACCACACTGAAATGTTCTTGGCTGAGAATCATCCCTTCATACTTACTGCAGTGAACTGTAACTACTGTAAGCTTCATGGTCCAGGCTGGGCATTTTGTCAAGTCTTCTGTGGGTTGACGTCAGCTGCATAAACATCTTTAGAGGATGCCAAGTGAAAGAAGATGGTAGGGAAAACATGTGCCTGCACATGTGCACACATACAGAGATACACACAAGCATGCACGAGCGTGGGCTTGAAACTAAGGAAGAGACCAATTATTTAGATTGTTTTAGGACACAAGTTTTAAAATGTGAACATTTGAGTAGTAATAGTTAATTACTTCAAAAGTTGCCTGTTGTATGATTAATGAATTGATATATTCATTCAACAAATATTTACTGAACACCTAAATACCAAGTACTCTGTTAAAAGCTGAGGATTTAAAGGAAATTGGACTTGATTCATGTCTTCAAGATTTTCAGGAAAGAAACATGGAAGCAAACTACAAAATACTGTGATAAGTGCTAAAATGCATATATGGATAAAATATTACATAAGGAGTAATGCTAATAGTTGTAACAAAACAAGTTCCCAGGTATCATCCACATGATTCTGCATTGGAGTTTCTGGTTTTCTCATTGAGGGATATTTTTAGTGATTTACAAAGATCCTTACAGAATTAAGGGGAATGCTGTACTATGTAATAGTTTTTCTAACATTAATTAATCATTCACTTAATGTAATCCTCATTGGTATCCTGTTAAAAGAATATGTTTTCCATTGAGTTTCTGCCCTACCTTTTCAATAGTATTGATGCCTATCAGGGCTTTTGCCTCATAAATACTGTCCAAACATTTTGCAAATAAGCAAATAAAGACAGAAGACTAGTTTCAAGAAGACAGAGTCAAAAAAAGTGAATTGCTAGACATCACCACGACAAAGCTGTGTCTATCACATTTGTTAAAAGTTTTCTCTATTAGTATTATTCCCAATATAAGCCTTGTTTTTCAAATCACCGGAATGTGACTTCAGTTCCCTGAAGCTAGCCAAAACTTGGTCAGTACTGAAGTGGGGACAAGCAGTACCACCAGTACTAAGACCATAAACTTTGATCTGACAATCTTGATTTTTCATACAGTCCAACGATTGTAGACTCACACATTATTGAAGGCACATAGGTTACAAAACCTCAGCTCCAGCCCTTGTGACCATATTGAATGAGCACCCAGTAGTGACAGGAGTAACATTTTTAAAGAACAGCCAGAGAACTGTAATTCTTTTAAACTTTCATGGTTATTGTAATTCTGTGCAGGTTCAAATGAAGCATTTTTGTAGATTTGCAACCCTTGGCCAAGGCTATAGTCCTATATCAAAATTGGAATTCATCTTATAGAAGATCTTGGGAGAGTCTATGTCCTGTCACTGAAAACCAATGTTATAACCAATGCTCAAAGTTAAGAAAATTTCAGATTGGTTTCTTCTTGGTTTTCATGGTATATTACTTAAATACGTGTGGTAAAGCATCTAACTCAGAGGCTGGCACTGTTGAATAAAAAATAACACCCTCTTCTCCTCCCCTATTTTATACTGAGAGACAAATTGATAGGTTTAATAAATGTAAATTCGAGTGAATGAAGTGCTCATCGTTACTACAAAGTAAAGCTAGATAATGATCATAAAATCCCAGTAATAATACTTATAAAAAAGATGATCATGCTATAGGTCAAGATAGTACCTTGAAAGTTACATAAAAGGCCCTGGCTTGATTCTGGTATGGCTCTTAGTTACATAAAATTTTCTCTGATTCTACACAGAATCCCATTTCTTGCTCTGCTCCAAGTTCTGTTTGAACATTAGTAGAAATCCAGTCATTCTGATAGATTTAGATGTCATCCCAATAGACAGAAATGGAAATGTCCCGAATTTAAATTAGACATCCTCTCTCTCTCTTTTTTGATACATATCTGTTTATTGCTTAAAGATACTTCAGACAGAAGTTAAGCTGAGTGTGGTGTTAAAGTACATGACCTATTCTGCACATGCCATTTAAGTATCATTTTGCAAATACAAACATGTAAATATGATTTGTGTTAGTATATCATCAGTAAATCCCCCATACTTAAAAGGTTTCTTTTTTCTTTTTTCAAATCTTGAAATTGTTTATCTTTTTAAAAAATCTGTGTACTGTATTTTCAGGGCAAAATTCAGGAAACATGTTTCCAGTCTAATTAGAGGAGTTAATCTCCTCAGAGATTAAGATATTGGGCTTTCCAGGTAGCCTAGTGGTCAAGAATCAGCCTGACAATGCAGGAGACACAAGAGACGTGGGTTCAATCCCTGGGTGGGGAAGATCCTCTGCAGGAGGAAATGGCAACCCACTCCAGTATTCTTACCTGGAGAATCCCATGGACAGAGGAGCCAGACAGGCTACCGTCCACAGGGTCACAAAGGGGTCGAACATGACTGAGCACTGAGCACACACAATCTCCTCAAAGCAACTAGCTAGCATTTTTTTTTTCTTTTGCCACTTAAATTTTTTAATTGAAGGATAATTGCCTTACAAAATTTGGTGGTTTTCTGTCGTACATCAACAAGAATCAGCCATAGGTACACCCATGTCCTCTCCCTCCCTAAATTTTTACTCCCTCCCATCTCCCTCCCCATCCCACCCTTCCAGCCTGTCACAGAGCCCCTGTTTGAGTTCCCCGAGTCATACAGTAAATTCCTATTGGCTATCTATTTTACATATGAGATTATAAGTTTCCATGTTACTCTCTCCATACATCTCACCCTCTCTCTCTCCCCCTCCCACCGTGTCCTTAGGTCTGTTTTCTGTGTCTGTTTTTCCATTGTTCCCCTGAAAATAAATTCATCAGTACCCTCTTTCTAGATTCCATATATATGTATTAGTATATGATATTTATATTTCTCTTTCTGACTTACTTCACTCTGTATAATAGGCTCTAGATTCATCCACCTTATTAGAACTGACTCAAATGCGTTTCTTTTTATGGCTGAGTATATATATATATATGTGTGTGTGTGTGTGTGTGTGTGTGTGTATACACACACACCACAGCTTCTTTATCCATTCCTCTGTCGATGGACATCTAGGTTGCTTCCATGTTCTAGCTATTGTAAATAGTGCTGCAATGAACATTGTGGTACACACATCTATTTCAGGTTTGATTTCCTCGGGGTATATGTCTAGTAGTGAGATTGAGGGGTAATGTACTGCAGTCCATGGGGTCGCAAAGAGTCGGGCACGACTGAGTGACTTCACTTTCACTTTTCACTTTCATGCATTGGAGAAGGAAATGGCAACCCACTCCAGTGTTCTTGCCTGGAGAATCCCAGGGACAGAGGAGCCTGGTGGGCTGCCATCTATGGGGTCACACAGAGTCGGACACAACTGAAGCAAGTTAGCAGCAGCAGCATACTGGTTTTATTCCTAGTTTTTAAAGGAATCTCCATTCCTAGACTTCCTCTCTTTACTTGTATCCAAGCCACCATACCCATACGCTGTGGTATGTGGGTGCCATATCCATCCATTTTCACAACCTCCAGATGCCGTTGGAAACCTGAGCCCTAGAGAGTTTGTATCACTCTTCCTGTTATCTACCATTCTCTATGATCTCAAATCACAACTAAGAGTCAGGAAATCTAACAGACTTCTGATTTTATTTCCCCCATGAGGCTACTTAGATGCTTTCTTGGGAAATAGGAAATGCTAGACTCTTTCACAATAAACATTCCCATTTAAAGATTACCTCACATAAACTGCAGCTGTAGCAGGTACTGGGGATATAAAGAGAAATAAGAAAATATCTGCCTTCCAGACATTTATAGGAACTTGCTAACCTTGCAAAATATTTTCCATTTTTGGGAGGCTTCAATGGTTAGAAAGTTTGCTTTATTTACATAGTCATGGCAGTGTAAATGCCAGATATAGGTTTAGCAAAAATATGTGATAGAAATATGTTAAGAGGTAGAGTGGAGAATCCCCATCTTGCATAGTAAGAACTACATGAATAATATTTAAAACCAAAGAAACAAGGGCTATCAGAATAAGCATGTTATTTCAAAACATGGAGAGAAAATGCTAGTATTGAAAATGGTTGCTTCTGCAAGCAACTCCTACAGCTCAATTCCAGAAAAATAAATGACCCAATCAAAAAATGGGCCAAAGAACTAAATAGACATTTCTCCAAAGAAGACATACAGATGGCTAACAAACACATGAAAAGATGCGCAACATCACTCATTATCAGAGAAATGCAAATCAAAACCACTATGAAGGTACCATTTCACACCAGTCAGAAAGGCTGCGATCCAAAAGTCTACAAGTAATAAATGCTGGAGAGGGTGTGGAGAAAAGGGAACCCTCTTACACTGTTGATGGGAATGCAAACTAGTACAGCCACTATGGAGAACAGTGTGGAGATTCCTTAAAAAACTGGAAATAGAACTGCCTTATGATCCAGCAAGCCCACTGCTGGGCATACACACTGAGGAAACCAGAAGGGAAAGAGACACGTGTACCCCAATGTTCATCGCAGCACTGTTTCTAATAGCCAGGACATGGAAGCAACCTAGATGTCCATCAGCAGATGAATGGATAAGAAAGCTGTGGTACATATACACAATGGAGTATTACTCAGCCATTAAAAAGAACACATTTGAATCAGTTCTAATGAGGTGGATGAAACTGGAGCCTATTATACAGAGTGAAGTAAGCCAGAAAGAAAAACATCAATACAGTATACTAACGCATATATATGGAATTTAGAAAGATGGTAACAATAACCCTGTGTACGAGACAGCAAAAGAGACACTGATGTATAAAACAGTCTTATGGACTCTGTGGGAGAGGGAGAGGGTGGGAAGATTTGGGAGAATGGCATTGAAACATGTATAATATCATGTATGAAACGAGTTGCCAGTCCAGGTTTGATGCACGATACTGGATGCTTGGGGCTAGTGCACTGGGATGACCCAGAGGGATGGTATGGGGAGGGAGGAGAGAGGAGGGATCAGGATGGGGAACACATGTATACCTGTGGCGGATTCATTTTGATATTTGGCAAAACTAATACAATTTTGCAAAGTGTAAAAATAAAATAAAATTTTAAAAAAAATCAAAAAAAAAGAAAGAAAATGGTTGCTTCTGGGAAAATCAAGGAGTGAAAATTTTCTCCAAAATCTGTTTCTTAAAAATGAACACATACCTTTAAATCCCTAATTGCCCCCCTCTCCAAATCCTTGTATTTGTGAGCAGAAGAAAATTAACTAGAGTTACTGTGGTGATTATTTCAAAATGTATAAAAATATTGAATCACTATATTTTACATCTGAAACTAACATAATAGTATATGTCAAGTATAACTTAATAATTTTTTAAAAAGCATTATATTGCAGGAGTTGGTAAACTTTTTCTGTAAAAAGCCAAAGAGTAAATACTTGAGGCTTTGCAGGCCATACAGCCCTATTTGCACTGCTCATCTCTGCCATTGTAGTGGGAAAGCAGACACAGACAATATAGATGAGTGTGGCTCTCATCCACAACATTTTATTTACAAAAATACCCATAGGCTTGATTTGGTCCATGACCATAGATTACTGACCCTACCATAGAGCTAGGGCCACTGCATAAAGTTGACTGATCTTTGCACAAAAATGAGTGACAAAGGGGACAAGAGGGGACTGAAATGTACCCATATTCTGTACCAAAGTATGACATTCTATTTGCACAGAGGCGGGGGCACTTTTCTCTAATTCATTTGCCTAGAGGTGGGGGCTTTTTCCAATCATACAAGAGCTCCATGATTAGTTGCTTCCTGTTTAGAGAGAACATGCAAATATTAAAATATTTGAGAGTCATTAATAATATCCTATTGAGACTTCTGTTCTCCAAGCAAAATATTCCAAACTATCTGTCCATTCTTTCCATGACCTAGTGTTGAGTCACTTTATCTTCCACCTCATTCTTCTAGAGAGTAGGCTCCTGTGTGCCCACGTCCCAGGACTAGATACAGTACTCCAGGAATGGTCTGAAGGGTGCAGAGCCATAGTGATTATGATTAATAAAGTTGTAGGATCACATAAGGTCTTGGGCAAAATGTCTACCACATTAAGCTTGCTGCCAACTGAACCTTCTTGATATTTTATTATTATTATTAATTTTTACAATAGGTCCTTGCTGGTTATCTGTTTTAAACATTGCAGTGTGTACATGTCAATCTCAAATCCCCAATCTATCCCTCTCCCTGACCCCTTTCCCCTCAGAAACCATAAATTCATTCTCTAAGACTATGAATCTGTTTTGTAAATAAATTCATTTGTATCATTTTTTTTAGATTCTGCATATAAACCATAACATATGATACTTCTCTTTCTGTGTCTAACTTAATTTACTCAGTATAATCATCTCCAGGTCCATCCATGTTGCTGCAAATGACATTGTTTCATTCTTTTAAATGGGTGAGTAACAAATGTGTATTGCTATTAAGCATAGTTCTTTTCTGTTATATCAATACTTCTACAGTTGAATTGTTAGACTCCAGGTTTAGACTTTATACTTGTTTCTATGAAATTACATTTTTAAAAGAATTAGTTCATTGTTTTAGAAGGCTTAGAGGGAGGTATTAGCTATCTTAAATGGCTTCGTGGACTCTCTAAGTTCAGTAAGTTCACCACCCATCCTCTTATCTTACCACTGATTAAAGTGTTGAAAATGGTAAAAGACAGAGCATAGGAAATTGCTCTTTCATATCCTAAACAGAAACTAGTAATTTAAGGCAAGGTATATACCTACATATGGAGAAGGCAATGGCACACCACTCCAGTACTCTTCTTGCCTGGAAAATCCCATGGACAGAGGAGCTTGGTAGGCTGCAGTCCATGGGGTCACTAAGAGTTGGACACAACTGAGCGACTTCCCTTTCACTTTTCACTTTCATGCATTGGAGAAGGAAATGGCAACCCACTCCAGTGTTCTTGCCTGGAGAATCCCAGGGATGGGGAGCCTGGTGGGCTGCCGTCTATGGGGTCACACAGAGTTGGACACGACTGAAGTGACTTAGCATATACCTACATAAGTGCAATTATAAAGAAGCTACACTTTGAAGAGAATACCACCTCTATAGATCTTAATTCCAAATTTAAGTGTATATATACATAGATATGTCATAAAAGAGTTAATATTTTAATAACATACTAGGTCAATATATTTTCTTTTAAGTGTTTACCACCAAGAGATCACAATAAATAATTGTGAGAGATCATGAAGGGATAATTCAAATAACAGTAAGTACAATTAAGAAATATAAGAGAAAATGTTCACTCTCACTAGTAATAGAAGAAATACAAGTTAAAATAATAATAATTATGGCAGGCAAAAGTCTTAAAATATGTAAAACACCTAGTTCTGGAAAGATAACATACATAGTCATATACTGCTGGAAGTGTTATAACTTGGTTGTGATCTTGTTAGAAATCAATATAACAATAAGTATTAAGAAGTCTCAAAATTTTTTACTTCTTGACCCAGGAAATTTATACTAGGGAAGTAAAGAAAAGAAGAAAAAATACTGTAAGAGGTGCTTTAGAACATTGTTTATAATCCTAAAAAAAATGAAAACAATGTCCTATGGCCTAAATATTCTACGAATATTATATATGAACATTCTGGTAAGAGAAATATTTATATGTTAAGTGAAAAATCATATGACACATAAAATTACACTAATGAAACATGAAAATAGACATTTGAATGTGGATAGAATGAAGTGAGTTTTTAATTTACATCTTAAAAACCAATGTTAATGTAATATTGTTTCCATTATGACCAACCTAGAGAGCATATTCAAAAGCAGAGACATTACTTTGCCAAAAAAGGTCCATCTGGTCAAGGCTATGGTTTTTCCTGTGGTCATGTATGGATGCGAGAGTTGGACTGTGAAGAAAGCTGGACACTGAAGAATTGATGCTTTTGAACTGTGGTGCTAGAGAAGACTCTTGAGAGTCCCTTGGACTGCAAGGAGATCCAACCAGTCCATTCTGAAGGAGATCAGCCTTGGGATTTGTTTGGAAGGAATGATGCTAAAGCTGAAACTCCAGTACTTTGGCCACCTCATGCGAAGAGTTGACTCATTGGAAAAGACTCTGATGCTTGGAGGGATTGGGGGCAGGAGGAGAAGGGGATGACAGAGGATGAGATGGCTGGATGGCATCACTGACTCGATGGACGTGAGTCTGGGTGAACTCCGGGAGTTGGTGATGGACAGGGAGGCCTGGCATGCTGCGATTCATGAGGTCGCAAAGAGTCAGACACGACTGAGCGACTGAACTGAACTGAATAAATGTATCTTATATTAAAGCTTACTATTAATACCATATAAAAATATATACTACAGCCTGATTAGTTTGAAAAATCCTCAGTGAGGACAGTGCAAGAGTGCAATAGAAGCTGGAGAAACCATCTGGGAAAGGATCCTTAATCCTCTGTCTGTATGGAAGGGAAGAGTCATTGAGATATAATCTAGGTTCTAGACAGAGGGTGGGGGCAGATGACAAGACAGTAGAAATGTCTTGCTTGCCACAATTTGGAGAAAGCAGTTCCAGCAAATCTAGCTGCAGATCTTTAAAACTCAGAGTTCAATAATTTAAGTGGAAATATTTTACAAATGACATAACACTGTGGTCTTTGGTCTTTTCTTCTCCAACATATTTTTGTAAATTAATTGTGTTTAGCTTGAGACAGTGATTATTTATTATGAATTTCTACTTGAATGTGTGGGGAATGTCTCAGCAGGGTAATTTCCATATATTTTGAAATCTAAAACAGCTTTGGCACAGTCCCTAACTTTGGTAGTCGGTGGGGGCAGGGGGATTAGGGAGCATCTGTGAAAGGGGTGTGTGGTGCATTTCACAATTACCTGATATCTGTATCATTTAGGATGTGTTTGGCTTCAAGTAATAGTAGTTTAAGTTATACAGACATTTACTGATTCCTTAACTAGATGTCTGGAAGAGAGCAATCTCAGGGTTGATTTGACGGTTCAACAATGTGGTTGAGAATCTAGGCTCTTTTTCCCAGTCTACATCCCCCACCCCCATTCTCAGCTTAAATTTCATCCCTTAAATTTTGCCTCACAGTTGCAAGAGGGCTACGAAAAGTTCAAGCATCATGGCTTCCCACTCTAGAGCACAAAGCAGAAAGGACAAGTAATGTGTCATATTCCTCAGATATTGGTTAGATTGGATAAAGTGTTTATTATGATGGTAAAGTAGTAAAAACAAGTCTCTTAGTGAAGGCTTCTGTGGACCTCCCTCTTTGTGAATGGCCAATAAAAAGTTCCTCTGTCAGAGGAAGTGAATTTGGCTAAGAAGCACAGGTTCTTGTATGGTGAAGAGACTGAGAGAAGGGTCAGTGCTTTTTCTTTTTTGGTAGCAGGAATTCACCATTGAGTGGCAGGCAAGTACAGTATCTAAGGCAGCTTATACCTTAAGGTTCTTGGTAGCTCTTACAAAGGGTCACAAACTGGGATCTAAGCTAACTTCTCCCTTTCTTTTTCATAATCATAACAAATTTTATCCCCTGAGAATTCTCCACCAATTGTGTGCCCAGGCTGGGATGTGGTGGAAACTACTGGAAGGAGATCATTGCTGTGGGAGCCCTTGCCTTGGGATTATCCAGTGTTCACTTGGGCTGGGGCTCTTCCTACACAGGATTCACTTAACATAGGACCCGGGTCACTGCCTCAGCTGCCTGGGCTTGGCTTCCTAACTGACTGAGAACCACTTGTTTAACTTTCTATGTCTAATCATTTTTCAAAAGGGCTTTGTTTTCTATCCCTTTTGTTCAATGAATTTTAGAACTTAATGTCATCTTAATGGATTATCTAGTTTGTTCATGTCACCAAATGATAAAATTAGAACAAAATGAGAACGTGAAGGGTGAAGTTGTAAAGATAGCCATAAATCATTCTATAATATTTAAAAAGATTTGTTTAGAAATAATCATTGTGTGTTTTTCTTTTTAAACCATGAGTAAGGAGAAACAGTATTGAAAAGAATGCTGGTCTATGAATCAGAAACCTTTGTTTCAGGATCCAGCATTATCATTTTCACCTTGAGCACATCAGTGACCCTTACTGGGCTTCAGTTTCCTCCTCCATAAAATGAGTATAATAACATTCTTTTCTTGTTTCACTGACTTGGCTCTTTGAGGATCCAATCAGATAAAGTATTTTTTTAAACTATAAAGTACTATGTGCACAGCAAAATATTAAGATATTATTGCTATATATGTGACAAATATGACAAATAGAAAGATGAGTAAGACACATCTTCAATATTTTTCCCTTTCCATATGTCTTGCTGTGAAAGAGTTTATAATCTAGATGGTCTGCAACTTTTCTTCTGTCCCATCACAACTGAGAGACACAATACATTCCGCAATGTATTCTCCTGGAGGCAAGTTTAAAATGGAATATAGATATGTATGGGAAAGTGTGGAAGATGAAAGCAAAATGACACAGTTCAGAGAAGGAAGAGAGAACATAGGGGATAATATGGCTTTTGCTAGGAACCTCAAAGGATGGATAAGATTTGCAAGAGGAAGATGGGAGAAATGAGTGGAAACATAGATGGGAAAGAGTAGTCCCAGTTTGCTCATTTGTAAAGTGGGGCAGATAGAACAGTATTTACCTCATAGGACTGTTATAAAGATTAAATGAAGTGATTCCTGTGACATGGTTAACATGGGGTCTGGCATAGGATATGAATATTCTGTTTATGTTAAAATTGTGCTATTACTAGTTAAACCTATAATTCTGTAGGCAAAATAATGGTTCCCCAAAGATGTTCACATTTAATCTTTGGAATGTGAAGGTGTGTTAGATTACATGAAAAGGGGAATTAAAATTGCAGATGGAATTGTTGTTCAGTCACTAGGTTGTATCTGACTCTTTTCAACCCCATGGACTGCAGCCTGCCAGGCTCCCCTGTACTTCATTATCTCCCAAGTTTGCTCAAATTCATGTCCATTGAGTAAGTGATGCTATCTATGCAGCTCATCCTCTGTTACCCTCTTCTCCTTTTGCCTTCAGTCTTTCCCAGCATCAGGGTATTTTCCAGTGAGTCAGCTTTTCCCATCAGGGAGCCAAAGAATTGGAACTTCAGCTTCAGCATCAGTCCTTCCAGTGAATGTTCAGGGTTGATTTCCTTTTGGATTGACTGATTTGATCTCCTTGCAGTCCAAGGGACTCTGAAGAGCCTTACACAGCACCACAATTCAAAAGCATCAATTCTTTGGTGCTCAGTCTTCATTATGGTCCAATTCTCACATCCATTCATGTTGAGTTCAGTTCAGCTCAGTTGCTCAGTCGTGTCCGACTCTTTGCGACCCCACGAATCACAGCACACCAGGCCTCCCTGTCCATCACCAACTCCCGGAGTTCACTCAAACTCATGTCCATGGAGTCGGTGATGCATCCAGCCCTCTCATCCTCTGTCGTTCCCTACTCCTTCTGCCCCCAATCCCTCCCAGCATCAGAGTCTTTTCCAATGAGTCAACTCTTCGCATGAGGTGGCCAAAGTACTGGAGTTTCACCTTTAGCATCATTCCTTCCAGAAAACATCCAGGACTGATCTCCTTTAGAATGGACTTGTTGGATCTCCTTGCAGTCCAAGGGACTCTCAAGAGTCTTCTCCAACACCACAGTTCAAAAACATCAATTCTTCGGCACTCAGCTTTCTTCACAGTCCAACTCCCACATCCATACATGACCACTGGGAAAACCATAGCCTTGAATAGATGGACCTTTTTTTGGCAAAGTAATGTCTCTGCTTTTGAATATGCTATCTAGATTGGTCATAATTTTCCTTCCAAGGAGTAAGCGTCTTTTAATTTCATGGCTGCAGTCACCATCTGCAGTGATTTTGGAGCCCCCCAAAATAAAGTCTGACACTGTTTCCACTATTTCCCCATCTATTTGCCATGAGTGATAGGACCAGATGCCATGATCTTCGTTTTCTGAATGTTGAGCTTTAAGCCAACTTTTTCACTCTCCACTTTCACTTTCATCAAGAGACTTTTTGAGTTCCTCTTCACTTTCTGCCATAAGGGTGGTGTCATCTGCATATCTGAGGTTATTGATATTTCTCCTAGCAATCTTGATTCCAGCTTGTGCTTCTTCAAGCACAGCGTTTCTCATGATGTACTCTGAATATAAGTTATATAAGCATGGTGACATATACAGCCTTGACGTACTCCTTTTCCTATTTGGAACCAGTCTGTTGTTCCATGGCCAGTTCTAACTGTTGCTTCCTGACGTGCATACAGGTTTCTCAAGAGGCAGGTCAGGTGGTCTGGTATTCCATCTCTTTCAGAATTTTCCACACTCTATTGTTATCCACACAGTCAAAGGCTTTGGCATAGTCAATAAAGAAGAAAGAGATGTGTTTCTGGAACTCTCTTGCTTTTTCCATGATCCAGCAGATGTTGGCATTTGATCTCTGGTTCCTCTGCCTTTTCTAAAACCAGCTTGAACATCTGGAAGTTCATGGTTCACATTTTGCTGAAGCCTGGCTTGGAGAATTTTGAGCATTACCTTACTAGCATGTGAGATGAGTGCAATTGTGCGGTAGTTTGAGCATTCCTTGGCATTGCCTTTCTTTGGGATTGGAATGAAAAGTGACCTTTTCCAGTCCTGTGGCTACTGCTGAGTTTTCCAAATTTGCTGGCATATTGAGTGCAGCACTTTCACAGCATCATCTTTCAGGATTTGAAATAGCTCAACTGGAACTCCATCACCTCCACTAGCTTTGTTCGAAGTGATGCTTTCTAAGGCGCACTTGACTTCACATTCCAGGATGTCTGCCTCTGGGTGAGTGATTACACTATCCTGATTATCTTGGTCATGAAGCTCTTTTTTGTACAGTTCTTCTGTGTATTCTTGCCACCTCTTCTTAATATCTTCTGCTTCTGTTAGGTCCATACCATTTCTGTCCTTTATCAAGCCCATCTTTGCACGAAATGTTCCCTTGGTCTCTCTAATTTTCTTAAAGAGGTCTCTAGTCTCCCATTCTGTTGTTTTCCTCTATTTCTTTGCATTGATCACTGAGGAGGGCTTTCTTATCTCTTCTTGCTATTCTTTGGAACTCTGCATTCAGATGCTTATATCTTTCCTTTTCTTCTTTGCTTTTCGCTTTTCTTCTTTTCACAGCTATTTGTAAGGCCTCCTCAGACAGCCATTTTGCTTTTTTGCATTTCTGTTCCATTGGGATGGTCTTGATTCCTGTCTCCCGTACAATGTCACGAACCTCATTCCATAGTTCATCAGGCACTCTACCTATCAGATATAGGCCCTTAAATCTATTTCTCACTTCCACTGTATAATCATAACGGATTTGATTTAGGTCATACCTGAATGGCCTAGTGGTTTCCCCTACTTTCTTCAATTTCAGTCTGAATTTGGCAATAAGGAGTTCATGGTCTGAGCCACAGTCAGCTCCTGGTCTTGTTTTTGTTGACTGTATAGAGCTTCTCCATCTTTGGCTGCAAAGAATATAATCAATCTGATTTCGGTGTTGACCATCTAGTGATGTCCATGTGGAGTCTTCTCTTGTGTTGTTGGAAGAGAGTGTTTGCTATGACCAGTGTGTTCTAGGCAAAACTCTATTAGCTTTTGCCCTGCTTCATTCCGTATTCCAAGGCCAAATTTGCCTGTTACTCCAGGTGTTTCTTGACTTCCTACTTTTGCATTCCAGTCCCCTATAATGAAAAGGACATCTTTTTTGTGTGTGAGTTCTAAAAGGTCTTGTAGGTCTTCATAGAACCGTTCAACTTCAGCTTCTTCAGCATTACTGGTTGGGGCGTAGACTTGGATTACCATGATATTGAATGGTTTGCCTTGGAAACGAACAGAAATCGTTCTGTTGTCTTTGAGATTGTATCCAAGTACTGCATTTTGGACTCTTTTGTTGACTATGATAGCTACTCCATTTCTTCTAAGGGATTCCTGCCCAGAGTAGTAGATATAATGGTCATCTGAGTTAAATTCACCCATTCAAGTACAGTTTAGTTTGCTAATAGAGTTTTGCCAAGAAAATGCACTGGTCATAATAAACACCCTCTTCCAACAACAAGAGAAGACTCTACACATGGACATCACCAGATGGTCAACACCGAAATCAGATTGATTATATTCTTTGCAGCCAAAGACAGAGAAGCTCTATACAGTCAACAAAAACAAGACCAGAAGCTGACTGTGGCTCAGATCATGAACTCATTATTACAAAATTCAGACTGAAATTGAAGAAAGTAGGGAAAACCACTAGGCCATTCAGGTATGACCTAAATCAAATCCGTTATGATTATACAGTGGAAGTGAGAAATAGATTTAAGGGCTTATATCTGATAGATAGAGTGCCTGATGAACTATGGAATGACGTTTGTGACATTGTATGGGAGACAGGGATCAAGACCATCCCAGTGACACAGAAATGCAAAAAAGCAAAATGGCTGTCTGAGGAGGACTTACAAATAGCTGTGAAAAGAAGAGAAGCAAAAAGCAAAGGAGAAAAGGAAAGATATAAGCATCTGAATGCAGTGTTTCAAAGAATAGCAAGAAGAGATAAGAAAGCCTTCTTCAGCAATCAATGCAAAGAAATAGAGGAAAACAACAGAATGGGAAAGTCTAGAGATCTCTTCAAGAAAATTAGAGAGACCAAGGGAACATTTTGTGCAAAGATGGGCTCAATAAAGGACAGAAATGGTATGGACCTAACAGAAGCAGAAGATATTAAGAAGAAGTGGCAAGAATACACAGAAGAACTGTACAAAAAAGATCTTTACGACCCAGATAATCACGATGGTGTGATCACTCACCTAGAGCCAGACATCCTGGAATGTGAAGTCAAGTGCGCCTTAGAAAGCATCACTTCGAACAAAGCTAGTGGAGGTGATGGAGTTCCAGTTGAGCTATTTCAAATCCTGAAAGATGATGCTGTGAAAGTGCTGCACTCAATATGCCAGCAAATTTGGAAAACTCAGCAGTAGCCACAGGACTGGAAAAGGTCAGTTTTCTTTTCACTCCCAAAGAAAGGCAATGCCAAAGAATGCTCAAACTACTGCACAACTGCACTCATCTCACATGCTAGTAAGGTAATGCTCAAAATTCTCCAAGCCAGTGAACTTCCAGATGTTCAAGCTGGTTTTAGAAAAGGCAGAGGAACTAGAGATCAAATTGTCAACATCTGCTGGATCGTGGAAAAAGCAAGAGAGTTCCAGAAACACATCTCTTTCTGCTTTATTGACTAAGCCAAAGCCTTTGACTGTGTGGATCACAATAAAGTGTGGAAAATTCTGAAAGAGATGGGAATACCAGACCACCTGACCTGTCTCTTGAGAAATCTGTATGCAGGTCAGGAAGCAATAGTTAGAACTGGACATGGAGCAACAGACTGGTTCCAAATAGGAAAAGGAGTACGTCAAGGCTGTATATTGTCACCCTGCTTATTTAACTTCTATGCAGAGTACATCATGAGAAACGCTGGACTGGAAGAAACACAGGCTGGAATCAAGATTGCCAGGAGAAATATCAATAACCTCAGATATGCAGATGACACCACCCTTATGGCAAAAAGTGAAGAGGAACTCAAAAGCCTTTTGATGAAAGTGAAAGTGGAGAGTGAAAAAGTTGGCTTAAAGCTCAACATTTAGAAAACTAAGATCATGGCAACTGGTCCCGTCACTTCATGGCAAATAGATGGGGAAATAGTGGAAACAGTGTCAGACTTTATTTTTGGGGGCTCCAAAATCACTGCAGATGGTGACTGCAGCCATGAAATTAAAAGACGCTTACTCCTTGGAAGGAAAGTTTTGACCAACCTAGATAGCGTATTCAAAAGCAGAGACATTACTTTGCCAACAAAGGTCCATCTAGTCAATGCTCTGGTGTTTTCCAGCGATCATGTATGGATGTGAGAGTTGGACTGTGAAGAAGACTGAGTGCCGAAGAATTGATGCTTTTGAACTGTGGTGTTGGAGAAGACTATTGGGAGTCCCTTGGACTGCAAGGAGATCCAACCAGTCCATTCTGAAGGAGATCAGCCCTGGGATTTCTTTGGAAGGAATGATGCTAAGCCTGAAACTCCAGTACTTTGGCCACCTCATGCGAAGAGTTGACTCATTGGAAAAGACTCTGATGCTGGGAGGGATTGGGGACAGGAGGAGAAGGGGATGACAGAGGATGAGATGGCTGGATGGCATCACTGACACGATGGACGTGAGTCTGAGTGAACTCCGGGAGTTGGTGATGGACAGGGAGGCCTGGCATGCTGCCATTCATGGTGTCACAGAGTTGGACACGACTGAGCAACTGAACTTAGTTCGCTGATTCCTAGAATGTCGACGTTCATTCTTGCCATCTCCGGTTTGACCACTTCCAATTTGCCTTGATTCATGGACCTAACATTCCAGGTTCCTATGCAGTATATCACTTCAAGGGAAATAGATGGGGAAACAGTGGAAACAGTGTCAGACTTTAGTTTTTTGGGCTCCAAAATCACTGCAGATGGTGATGGCAGCCATGAAATTAAAAGACGCTTACTCCTTAGAAGGAAAGTTATGACCAACCTAGACAGCATATTCAAAAGCAGAGACATTACTTTGCCAACAAAGGTCTGTCTAGTCAAGGCTATGGTTTTCCAATAGTCATGTATGGATGTGAGAGTTGGACTGTGAAGAAAGCTGAGTGCCGAAGAATTGATGCTTTTGAACTGTGGTGTTGGAGAAGACTCTTGAGAGTCCCTTGGACTGCAAGGAGATCCAACAAGTCCATTCTAAAGGAGATCAGTCCTGGGTGTTCATTGGAAGGAATGATGCTGAAGCTGAAACTCCAGTACTTTGGCCACCTCATGCGAAGAGTTGACTCATTGGAAAAGACTCTGATGCTGGGAGGGATTGGGGACAGAAGGAGCAGGGGACGACAGAGGATGAGAGGGCTGGATGGCACCACTGACTCGGACGTGAGTTTGAGTGAACTCCGGGAGTTGGTGATGGACAGGGAGGCCTTGCTTGCTGCAATTCATGGGGTCGCAAATAGTCTGACACGAATGAGCAACTTAACTGAACTGAAACCCTGGGAGTTGGTGATGGACAGGGAGGCTTGGCATGCTGCAGTCCAAGGGGTTGCAAAGAGTCAGACAGGACTGAACGACTGAACTGAACTGAACTGAGCTAATTTCAAGTCTGATCTAATTCTTGGTTTGTTTCCTATCTGGGCAATTGCTGATTTGATTAGTCATTTATAAATAACTACTATTATATTAATTTTATGTTGTAGACTTAGCCTTTCATTTATTTCATTTTCTGTTTTCTATTTTTCATTTATTTTATTTTCTTGCCTTCCTGTGGGTTTCTTAATCATTTTTAAAGAGTTCTATTTTTATTTACCTGTATTATTTTAAGTATGTATCTTTTTATATTTTTTAGTGAATTCTCTAGGTATTATCCTATATAAACATAACTTATCCCAGTCAACTCATGTCATTTTATGAGTTACAGTGAAGTACAAGTTCCATTTTACCTCCCTTATGTCCCTTTATTCTTCATTTCTAATATATTTGTCTTAAATATTTCCTTTACATATATACTTAATGCATGCATTAGTGTTGTAATATTTACTTTAACCATTGTATTAGTCTGCTTGGGCTGCCACAGCAAACTACCGCAAACAGGATGACTTCAACAACATAAATTTACTTTCTCACAGTTCTGGAGGCTTAGAAGTCCCAGATCAAGGTGCCAGCTGGTTTAGTCCTGGTGAGAGCCCACTTACTGGCTTGCAGATAGTCTCCTTCTCTCTATGTTCTCACATGTTAGAGAGAGAGACAGCACACTGGAGTCTCTTTCTCTTCTTATAAGGATACCAGCCCTATCAAAATAGGACTTCACCTTTATGACCTTTATTTAATCTTCAGCACCTCCACAATGAGGCTTAGGGCTTCAAAAAATGCATCTGGCAGGAGGACACAAACATTCAGTTCATATTAATCATCAAACATAATTTTGAAAAGGGAAGTTATATTTACTCATATTTTTGCTTACTGTGTTCTTTCTTCCTTCCCAATGTCCCAGGTTTCCTCATTTTATTGTTTTCTTTTTGTTCAGAGAACTTCCTTTAGCCATTCTTTTAGGTAGATCTGCTGGCAACAGATTCTCTTAGTTTTCCTTCATTTGTGAATGTCTTGATTTCTTCTTCATTATTGAAGGATATTTTCACTGGATATAGAAATCTGGGCTGACAGCTCTTTTCTTTTAGGGCTTGAAATATGTTGAGCTACTTCCTTCTGATACCTATGGTTTCTAGTGAGACTATCTATTGCTATTCAAATGGTTTTTCTCTTGTCAGTAAGGTGTACTTTTTTATCTTGCTACTTTCAAGACTTTTTTCTTTGTTTTTAGTTTTCAGATGTTTAACAATGATTTGTTTTGATGTGGATTTTTTTGGGTGTATCTTGCTTAGGCGTGTTCAGCTTCTTAAATCTATAGATTTATGTCTGTTGCCTAGTTTGGAACATTTTTCAGCCATTATTTCAAGTACTTTTTTTAGCTCTGCCTTCTTTCTCCTCTCCTTCCAGTCCTCTGATTACACTAATAATAGATCTTATAGTCCCATACGTCCCTGTGGCTCTGTTCTGATTTCTTAGTATATTTCCTCTCTTTTCTTCAGATGGGATTAAATCTATTGTTTTATCTTTAAGTTTACTGATTTTTTTCCTCCTTTCTGCTGTTGATACCATCCACTAAATTTCTTATTTCAATTATTGTATTTTTTAGTTCTAAAATTTCCATGTTGGTTCTTCTTTATATCTCCTGTTTCTTTTCTGAGATGTTTTATTTCTTCACTGCAACTCTTTACTTTTTCATTTGTTTCAAGTGTGTTCATAACTGCTTGTTAAAATGTCTTTATAATGGCCATTTTAAAATATTTGCTACAAAATACTGACTTCTTTCTCATCTTAGTGTTGACATTTATTGATGATCCCTTTTTATTCAAGTTGAGATCTTCTTGGTTCTCAGCATTAGATAACTTTCAGTTCCAACCTAGACATTTGGCTATTATGTTATGAGACTCTGGATATTATTTAAACCATCTGTTTTTAGCAGGTTTCCTTTGACATTTTTACAGAAAGGAAAGGAAGGGATGCTGTCTCACTATTGCCAAGTACAAGTCCAAGTTTCCCACTCTGCCTCACTGTTACTTGGTGGGGGTGGGAATGCTAGCTGGTTACTAGACCTCTACTGGGAGGAATACGAGTGTCTTATTGGTCCCCACATGGTCTCCACTGATGTTTTAGAAGAGAATAGCTTCTCTATTGCCCAGAAGGGAAGACATTGATGATTCTCTACTTGACCTTCTCTGACACTACTCCAGAAAGAGTGGTAGAGAGCCTGCTTATAGCCTGGAAAGGGTAGAAGCCATAGTTGTTTTTGTTTTTTGGTGCTATTTTGCTGCAGTAGACTGATAATTTTGTAAAAGTTTCTGTCTTGGTAGGCTATGCCTTTCTTGGGCATAAAGTTAGAGAGAACATGATCTGGTCGGCACTTTTATATCTGTTAGTGTTTCTTGGTTGTGGACTTCTCCAGCACCCAGTCTGAGGTGTGTGCAGAAAGGAGAAAATGTTCTTTGGGTTCTGAAACCCTTAGCCTGGCTTTCTCCTCTCCATTCTTCAGTCTTCTTATCTTCCTTTTATATATAATGTCCAGGGTTTTAAACTGAAAGTAGCAGGAGGAATAGGGAAAGTACATGCATTTTATTTTCTTGGAAGTGGAAGTCCTGGCTTCTCAGTTTATATGTGTATTTTGTGTATTTTAAATTAAACAGTTTGACTTCCCTGTAGCAAATTGTAAAGAATCTGCCTGCAATGCAGACCAGGGTTTGATCCCTGGGTTAGGAAGATCCTCTGGAGAAAGGAATGGCAACCCACTCCAGTATTCTTGCCTTTAATCTGTCCATGGGAGAATCCCATGGACAGAGGAGCCTGGCAGGCTACATACAGTCCATGGGGTCACAGCAAGTTGGACACGACTGAGCGACTAACACACACACACACACACACACACACACACAGGAGCATATCAGAGGTTTGCGGTAACTTTTATAGAAAAATCTACATTACTTCATAATTATTTTAATGAAAAGACTGAAATTGATGAATCATGTTCTATGCAATTTCATTTGGACTACAAATTAATGCTATCTCCTTGGATTAAATACCAGAGTTGTTAGAAACAACTTTGGATTAACAGTTAGAGACCTAGGTTCTAGTTCCAAGTATTCCACCATTCAGCTATGTAAACTTTGGCAGCTCTCTTGGCATCTCAATATTCTCATCTGAATTAAGAGTGTTGGACCCATTAGATGATCCCTAAATTTCCTTCTTGCTGTAACATTTTTCTTTTCCCCTCATCTGTCTATTACTTAAAAAAATCTACAGACTCCCTCTGTAATGTAGGATTTGAAATATGTAGGCTAAACCAAACAAAATCCTCATAATTAGATAAGACAAATAATGATAACTATTATTTATCAGATGCCTACTGTGATCCAGACACTCTTGTACAAGTTTTACTCATGTTTGCTCCTTCAATCCTCAAAATAATCTATTGAAGCAGAGATTACACCCATTTTATAAATGAAGAAATAGGCTCAGAAAGATTTTTTAAAATATCTAAGGATATTATGTTATAAAGATCTGTTTGATTCCAAGTCTATTTGATTCCAGAGTGGATGCTCCCAACCATTTACAGATACTTTTTAATTTTTTGGCCACTTTGTAAGAAGCAAATTATTTTATAGAAGTGGAATCTTATAGCACAAGTTCTGGATAGCAAAGAGATATATGTTATTTTTAATTTCTCTAATCACTTCATTCTTTTTGGTTTCATTTTTGAACTACATAAATTATAAACTACATTTTAAACTGCATAAATTCAGAAAATATACACATATAGCTAATTTTTTGTTCTGTGTGTTCTTGTTATTCACCAATATCAGATATAGGATGGATGCATCATTCTCCTTGAGAGGTAAAGGAATAAACTCAGCATTTTGAACAGTGTTTCTTCAAGAACAAGATTTTAATTTGCAATAAAATTAAATAAATTTAATTGTAACTTTCCAAAAGCTTGTAGTGTCTTAGGAGAGTCTCGGGAACTAAAAGAAAAAATTATGTGTAAATTTTACTCACTTCTGGAGAATGGATAAGTACCATTTGTAGGACTATTTAAGTTAATCAAAAGGTGGAGGCAGGAAGAAATGTAAAAATGAGAAACAGAGAAATCAAACAATGCCAAATTTAAAATTATACAATAATTTAAGCATTTGACATGTTAATTCCAAAAAATATTTCATAAAGATATTGTTTGGTTTAAGTAAATTAAATGAGTATGTATTATAAAATGAACTTTGAATGCTCTGCAATTTGTTGAGACCTATGTTTCCTTAGTATGAGAATAGTCTTATAAGATTTATCCTTTCAATCAAAATCAATTCTCTAAGTTTGTATAGATGTCTGGTATATTTATGTAGCAAACGACCCTAAGCCTTTCCACACTTGAGAACCCTAAGTACTTAAAACAGGATTAACATGAAAGGGAAGGAATATCAAGACAAAAAGCTAGGAGTACATAAATCCTTATTTTTCTTTCACTATGAAGTCCCTTTACCATTCTGCTGGCTTACTCTATGAGATTTTCTATGTCTGTCTTGCAGGGGCATTCCATTGGAAGTTACACAAATTTCACATTAGTATGTATTCCCAAAATTACCAACAGAACTAACTGTGATGTAAAGAGTTGTAATATCATTTCTTTATAAGGACTTAGGAAGCTGATAATTGGCTCCATAATCTTGTTCTGAGATCAGGATATGCTTTTCTAGGAAACTGATTTTCTCTTCAGAAAGTTACCATGATTTAGGTAGGTTGAGAACTGGTCCTCTGGTAGGAAGCTTGATTTTTGCATAAACCCAGTGCATGGACAGGATGCTGTGGTACAGAGAAGCAACTTTCAAATTATTTTTATTTTTTATTGAAGTTAAAATCTGGTTCTAAGAAAATATAATCTGTAAGTCCAGTATACTGGACAGGTTAAAAACTGC
The DNA here is from genome assembly GCF_019923935.1 of Bubalus bubalis. NCBI lineage: Eukaryota > Metazoa > Chordata > Mammalia > Artiodactyla > Bovidae > Bubalus > Bubalus bubalis. The sequence goes on along the minus strand of NC_059164.1, from coordinate 47,393,371 downwards.
TCAATTCTGGGAGGAGCCAGAAGTGGAATCAGGTGAACAGCTCTGTTCCTTGGTTACTCCACTCATAAAGCATTTTCTATTGAATCTCTTTGAGTCTGAGCAGTACAATTTGTAAAATCTCTAGTGAAATATAAAGATCACTAAGATTAGGAATCCAAAGACCTAAACTATAGTCCTAGTCCTACAATCAAGAAGCCTCACTACCTAACCTTTGTGGATCCAAATTTCCTCATCCATGAAATAAGGAGATTGGACTAGGCGTCTTTTAGCTCAAATATTCGAAGGAACCAATAGCAGCTATGTGTGAATCACAAAACTCTGCTCTATCAGTTTTCTACTGCAAAATAAAGTGCTCTCTCAGGGGCAAAATTTGCACGTCTACCTCACAGTTCTATGTTTTAGGAGTGCTTTTTTTTTTTTTACCTTAAAACTTTAATGGAGTTAAGAGAAACCTGAAATGTAAAATGTGAAATTGTCCTGTTAGCAATTTGAATATATGTTTCTCACATCATTATGTTTCTCATTGGTTCACTCAATAGAAATAGAGTGCCCACTGTCTGACAGGTGCTGAGCTAAGTATTGAGGATAGAAAAGATGACAGAAGACTGTGCATTACTCTATAAACATTCAATCCCCTCCTCTCAAATACAAAAGGTGATGGGGTCTTAACAACCTGTTCTTTTCAATAGAAACCTTTTGATTGTGAAACTGCATCCTTTCTCTGCGCTAGAGATGGTACTGCAAAGGGACATACTAAAACTAAATGAAAGGTGAAGTGCACTCATTTAAAACCAACTGTATATTTAAAAATTGTATTTTCTGTAAGGAGAATGGCTTTGTTGTAATTGATCTTTGATCAACTTGAGCAAAGTTCTATGGGTATAACAGGCTTTACTCTCCTGATAAGCAGAGCATCTCTTAAATGTGAAGATGGTTCCATTGTCTAGAAGGAGACTATGCCACTGACAGCGTCCGTATTATCTGAATGATTCTGGATTACTAGCGTTGCTTGACATGGATTGGGGTCAAAGTGGGTAAGAGTTGGATGAAGATGCAAGAGAGGCCTCTGAAGGTTCAGAAGAGAATTGTGGAAGGCCCATTCCCTCTAGACTTACACCCAATTTCCCCTTTTGTGACACAAACTACAGCCTTTGGGTAGGTCTCCCTTTGTTATTCAGACTGGTAGACCTCCCAGCTCAATCCATAAATGCACATCCACTCATTCCGAGAGTAGAGTGACTCCCCCCCAAATGGAGCTGATGTCCACTCTAGACAAGGGACCCTCCTCATATACCTACCCAACTGTTGACTCGTGTCCAAGAGCCACCATCACCCACCCCAGCACCATCTTCCAGGAACTGGCCTCTCCCCCATTAGTCCCCGCCCTCTTCTGAGAGCACCCAATGGGTGGAGTCGGGGCTGCAGTAGGAGGGGCCAAAGGCGGGCACATTTAAAGAAAGGCAGAGGGCGAAAGGAGGCAAGAGAGGAGAAGAAAGAGAAACCAGGGGGGCGAGGCGCCGTCCAATGACAAAGCCCAGGGGTGGGCGCCGGCCGCCATCTTGTACCGGGCGGCAGGATCTTCACCCGCGTCCTCCGCCCTCGGAGGGGGAGGGGCAGCGGCGGCGGAGGCGAGAAAAGTAGCAAGAGACGCGCCGGGCGGGAGGTGCCAGCAGCGGCCGCCGCCGCGGAGCCAAACACGGGCGGGGACGGCGGCGGCGGGACCCGGCGAGCGCGGGCGGCCCCGAGCGGCCTCCGATGCGGCGCAGCGTGAAGAGGCGGCGGCGCCGGCCCCCGGCGGCCCCGGCCGCGGCCGCCCGGGGCGGCGGCTTTAGGCTGGGAGGAGGGGCCGGTCTGGAGGCGCGGGAGGAGAAGGTGGTGTACTCGCGGTCGCAACTGTCGCTGGCCGACAGCACCAAGGCACTGGGCGACGCCTTCAAGCTGTTCATGCCCCGCAGCACGGAGTTCATGAGCTCGGACGCGGAGCTCTGGAGCTTCCTCTGCAGCCTCAAGCACCAGTTCTCCCCGCACATCCTGCGCAGCAAGGACGTCTACGGCTACTCCTCTTGCCGGGCACTCGTCCCCGAGCCCCCAGGGGGCCCCGCCGCCCGCGGCCCGACGCGCAGGCCGGCCCCGAGCGCGGCGGCCAGGAGGAGGCGCCGCGGAGCCCGGGCGCCAGCCGCCCGCCGGAGGAAGCTGCCGCCGCCCCCGCCGCCGGTCCCTGAGGAGAGCTGCCCCGTCAAGCCTGCGGCCCCGGAACCCTGCTTCGGGGGCCGCACCCTGGAGGAGATCTGGAGGGCGGCCACCCCGACGCTGACCACCTTCCCCACCATCCGCGTCGGCAGCGACGTGTGGGGAGAGCGCAGCCTGGCGGCGGCACGGCGTAAAGCGCGCCAAATCCTGCGAGTGAACCTGGAACCCGTGGTGAGGCTCCGCCGCTTCCCGGTGCCCCGGGCATGACGCGCGGACCGCGTCACTCTCCCAGCCGGGGACGGAGCTCCCGCCCGGGGGGATGGACAAGTGTCAGTCGAGTGTTTACAGATCCGGCCAGGACCCTGTCCCCTTACGCACTTTATGGGCGAAGAAGCCACCGGATGGTGTTCCCGGGCCCACGCACCGCCGTCTGGAACTCCGGGGCAGGTGCGCCCTCCACCCCCTCCCAGTGCCGGGCAGCAGAGGAGACCGCGGGACCCGCGGGGGAGGGCCGTTTGCTTCCCTACCCCGGACTGAGACGTCTCTAGAACTGAAGGGGCAGATCCGTTTTCTCCCTTTGGACTCTACCTCACTGGTCTGGAAGTCCTCCGAAGAAGTCGTTATTTTTTCCAAAGGAATTTGGTTTCGTGTAATAAAGCCAGAATCTACTTGCTTTTCACCCCGCTCTTCTATCCCGGCCTCCTTCCCACCCCCTACCCCCATTTTTTTCTTTTCAACTGCCACCCCTCTTTCTGGACGAAAGATCGAACCTGTCTGGACGATAGATCGAACCTGTTTTGTGCTGTTGTTGCACCCGTTTGTGCTCAGGGTATTCTGAATCCCACTCGTTTCCGAATTTTAACCGGATTCCAAAGCTTTGACCAAGGATATTTTTCAAACTTATGACTTAATGTTAAGAGTGCAAGGATTTGTATGATTTGAATGCCATGGGCTCAGTGATTACAAACAAAGAGATGCAAAGTACAACTATTTCAACATTTTTGAGGTGTTTCTAAAGATTTTATATTGAGATTTAATGTTTATATTTACTGAGCTCCTAAAGAAAATGGTAGAAACTCATATAAAGTTCTGTTTAGGAAAAGTTGATTTGTTAAATTCTTTTTGATTAAATAAAAATTAAAGTACGTTGAAACCACATGGCTTGTGATAAAGAAAAAAATGAGTTACAAAGAACTGGTGTTGGTTAAAGAGATGGATGGAATCCTATTGGAAATGGTTTGGCCTCTTTGTACTGGTCTAACATACAAAGAAGTTCAAAGGTAACCTATTTTAAATTGGGAGCCACGTAGGAGAAATGAATGTGTGTAAACCTGGTGATTAAAATGGTAAACAGAATACCCATTAGAGTTCTCAGAACTATTAGCTCTTTAGAGGGTGGGGGCATTTCTTGGTATCAAATAACTTGTTGAAATTACTCTGGGCAAAATAGATCTTTCTCTACTTTGTGTTGAATAGCAGAAAGTGCCCCGACTAATACCCATCACCTTTATAGACATCGTGACATTTGTCTTTTTTCCTCCACGAGTATCCTTTTTTACCTTAATTCCATTCATAATTATGTTTGCAGTTACCTGTCTTTGTTGACAGCTGAAGACCACAGGAATCCAACGGGCGATTCACACTGAGTACTGACCCTTCTTATACACTTCTCTAATAGCGTTTATACCATATGGCCCAGAGTGGAATTCTTGATTATCCAAGTGCCTTTGGTCATTGGTGGCAGCAAGACTTAATGGTGTTTAGTCAGTGGTGCCACAGCCAGATTTTATTGCAATATCTAAAGGGTCAAGTGGTTTTTGTACCACAGTTTTTCAAATTTAAGTAGTCTGCCATGAAACTACTTACACTGGCTGGAACTTAACATAGGAAGTCCTCAATATTAAGATTTCTCTCTGCTTGGCAGCTTCTTAGGAGAATAGTAAGAGTTGCAATTTCGACTCTTGTGTTCTTAGATTTCAAATGGCATAGCTTTCTGAATTGAATTTTTCAAGTTTAATAGTACATAAGTAGGAGTTTTGTGACTTTAATTTCAGTGTTCTTGTTTTGTAAAAAAGAAAATTATATATATATATATTATATATACATGACTTGATGCCAGTTTCCCAGTATGCCTCATATTCTTTTATTCACTACTCAATAATAATGCTTTGTAACAAACACTGTCACATGAGTAAATAAAAATGAATCATTACTTAGATGATGGAGAATGTTACATTTGATCTCTGTGATAGGAAACTTATATATATTCTTTTGGTTATTAGCTTCCATTGGCAGTTGTATTGCAGATACATAAGGTTTTCTCCCTTCTCTCACTCCCAAATTGTTCATTTTTTTTTTAGTTAACTAGCCCCTAAAAAAAAAAAAAAAACAACAAAAAAAAAAAAAACAACTATGTATTGGTACCACTTACTTTTGTATATAGTTTTATAATAATTAAAAAATAAATTCAATGGCCATATTAGAATGTAATTTCAGCATACAGCTTATCCAGATAGTTTCCCAGAGGTTTTGAAATTAAACTTAGCTGGGAGGATAACTGCTCAGCACAAAATGGAAACAACCATTGACATCATGCATTTTATTTTAACTGAGATTCTTAACATTTTTCCCTCATGCCTTGTTACTTTAGTGCACTTGAACTAGCATAAATGCTTCTTTGAATTATCTGGGCTGTCTGATTTCAGTTTGGATCTGATTGCCCATCTTGAATTCAATATGTTATTTATCTGGTCTGCTTAAAAATCATACCATTTCTAGTTTGTGAAATAGGTGTCAAAAAGTCTTTATTTTTGCCAAGTGTTCTTTAGCAAAGCCTATGTTACAACTCCTAAAATGTGAAGAAGCAACTAATATAGTTGGCTAGTATATTAATAGGAAAGTGAAAGTATTTTGTGGTTACATTGGGCAGAATGTGAAAAGAAACTTGGCAAGGTGGCCTTTATGGTGAGGCATCCATTTTCTGTCCTCTAAGTCTGTAGTTTAGCTTGTATATAGTTTTTTAAAAGAAATCTCATGACTTGATTCATTCTCTTATAAGATTATCTTATATGGCACAAGTAGAGGGAGAAGCTAGGAGGAAGTTGATCACCTCGCTATGCTTTTATTTCATTTTTAACTCTTGAGTGCCTAAATGTGGTGACTGTCACCTCAGCTAACCTTTGAATCTTCCTGATGTCATTTTTATCCTCCCTGTCAACCAACAACTTAATTTTCCTTCCTGAAACCAGTAATGTCATGATTGTTAAGGGCAAGCTCTGTTGTTGATAGTGCAAAGTGTCGTTGTTGTGGTGTGTATTTATTTTGTCAAAGTTTGAGTACCCTGTTGGACTTGTATAACTAAGCTGGTGGCTGACACCTATTGATTTGCTCCATGCAAATGATAGTACTATAAAATTCTTCAATAAAGAAACATTAAAATTATTTGAAAAAAAAAAACCTGAGCAATTCTGAACTCAAAGCCTTTTGTTGTTTTAAGGGTTGCCACAGCATTCTTTAAATTGGTGGTTTTTAGTGGACTTATATACATAATATTTACTTTATTGGTGTGTTTCAAATATTTTTTGATAGCCTGTTATGTCTTAAGTACTTTAGAAGACAATTGTTTGTTAATGGAACTAAATTGTTTCCTTGGACAGTTTGATGTGCATATGATTAAGATTTACAATCTGGTTGTACTCTGCTTTTTAACTTATTAATTGTAAATAAATTTTAGAGAATATACAGTGACTGATTTTCTAATGATGTTGAAAGTTTTTGAAATGGGATTTTATGTTTTTATGTGAGTTGGAAAGCATCTTGGGATCAACTTTGACTTTTTTTGATGAACTTGAGACTCCTACCAGTCTTGAGATCTGTGTTTTGTACTGTCTTGAGGCTCTTTTTGATATCACCGCTTAGATGATCTAGTGAATCTCCAGAATGGTATTTCATGGCCACTCTTGTCATTACCAAAATTTGCCAGCAAAAAAAAAAAAGACTTTAAAGATGCATCAAAATTCAGTTTTGAACCCTGGCCCCAAATCCTCCTGTGGTGGTGATAAAAAGTCTAAATAAAGCTCACTTTGTTCATGGTAGGAAAGAATGTCCAAGTGTCTCCTTGTGAGTAGCAGCAGTAAATGCTGTTCCACAGAATGAGTAAAGCCAGAATTTTCATTAGTCTAGAAGGTAGGAGTAGAGTATTTCCAAGGGCAGGATTCATAGTACTACTGTGTGGCCTGAAGTTCCTGTTAATAATTAGAAGCAGCACAGTGTAGTAAACTGAATCCCAGTGCCTGGAGTGGAATTATGGTTTCACTACTCATAATTAGAACTTGAGATAAGTTGTGTAAACTATCCATGCTTTAGCTTCCTCAAGTATATGTGGTTAGTTTAAAAAAAGGGGGATATTAGTGGTGGACACATAGGAAATTCTTAATAAATACTATTAATTGGAGATACCTGCGCTGAGAATATAAATGCTGAGAGTGATTGATCCCCTGGGAATTTAGCACCCCAAGAATAGAGTGTGGTCTGGGAAAGCTAAAAGATGGATTGAGATGGTGATTTGTGGGTGAATTAAATTGAAGACAGAAGAATCTTGAAATATCTTTAGCCTGCTGACAAACTATAAAGCAAGAGTTTGGATTAAGTTGACTTATTGGCTTGACCAAAAAATTGGTTCAGGATTTTTTCTGTAAGATGTGGAAAACCCTGAACGAGCTTTTTGGCCAACCCAATACAAAAGAGATTTTACTGTTGGAGTTTTCTTAGGCTCTCTTAAAATTTGGGGGGTCTTCTTTAATCATCATGATATCTTTGAAAGATAATTCAGATGCACTGTAACATGTTTTAAACTATCTGAGAATTTATAAAAGTAATAGATTAACGTTGTTGATCTTAGAACTTGCCAGATTTCCGCTCTAAGTTTTCCCTTGGCATAAGTTCAGGAAGTGTTGCTTAAGAACCATGTTACTTTGCATGTACAGAATTAAATTACAATAAACTCCTGTGAAGTTTATAGTTTGGTTGTTCAAGGAAACAAATGAGTATGATATATTTGAACAGCAAAAAATTATTACTGAAAGTAAAAAAAAATCTTCATGTTTGAAACATTGACTCACTCATTTGCAGACTTGGGGTCTACAGCCTGTAGTTTAGTTATAATTTTTTTTCTTGTTGTTGTTTAGTCACTAAGTCCAGTCTGCGACCCCATGGACTGTAGCCCACCAGGCTCCTATGTTCAAGGGGTTTCCCAGGCAAGAATACTGGACTGGGTTGCCATTTCCTTGTCCCAGGAATCGTCCCAACCCAGGGATCAAACCCAGGTCTCTTGCACTGTGGGCGGATTCTTTACTGACTGAGCCACAAGGGTAGACATAATTCCTCATAGCACAAAGAATAACAGAGCATATTTTAACTTGGTGAGAAAGCTAAGGCTTCAGTATCTCAAGCTGACGCAAAGAACTGTGTTAGGTGGAAGTTACCTAGTAGTAAGAAGCTCAAAACAGAGCCTGATTGCTGATTTGATATAAGAGCAATGACTTCTCACCGTCCATACTCACTTATCTTGGTAAATGTCATGCTAAACCATGATCTGAAACATGATAAACATATCCATAAACCAACTGTAAGGTAATGATAATAACAACAGCAAACACTATGGCTGACCCAGCAAATTTGAATAAATATTTTGTTGGACTCAAAAGTGGACTTCTGCTTCTGAAAGTATTCATAGAAATGTTACACTGAGATTCTTACAAAAAGTAACACACATACATACATCTGGCAGGATTTTTAAAATACATATTATTTGCTTAAATGTTTAGTGGCAAGAATTAGAAAAAAAGAGTGTGGCTTAGGGTTCAAAACTCTCAAAATAAATTATTGAAGCATAATACACATACTAAAAAGTGGATGTATGAAAAGTATGAGCTCAGCTTGATACAGTTTCGTAAATTCAGTATACTCAGGGAACCAGCACTCAGATTGAAAAAACAAAATCTAGCCAGTACCCTCAAAGGATTCTCCTATGCCCCTTTTAATCACTCACCATCTCCCCTCCAAGAGAATCTTTATTTTGACTTCTTACAGCATAGACAACCTGTTTTGGGACTTTATATACATGGAATTATGTGTCCTATGCCTAGCTTCTTTCACTGAAAATTATTTGTGAGATTCCTTCATATTATTGCATGTAGTTCTTAATTATTTATTCTCATTGGTGTGTAGAATTACACTGTGAATATTCTACAAAGTTTTTACAACTCTTGATGGGCATTTAGGTGGATTTCAATTTAGGGCAATTATGAATAAAGCTTCAGTGCATGTAAGAGAACATGTCCTTTGGTGAATTTTTTTTTTTTTTTCAATATTTGTCTTGGAGTGATGCTTCCCAGATGACTCAGTGGAAAAGAATATGCCTGCCAATACAGGAGATGCAGGAGACGCAGTTTCGATCCCTGGGTTGGGAAGATCCCCTGGAGGAGAAAATAGCAACCCACTCCAGTATTCTTGCCTGAGAAATCCCATGAACAGAAAGAAGAGCCTGGTGGGCTATAGTCCTTAGGGTTGCGAAGAGTTGGATACAACTTAGCGACTGAGTATACATGGGTGCCCTAGGAGTGAATTTGCTGGGTCACGTGCTGTGCAAATAATCAACTTTGGTAGAGGCCTCCAATTGTCTAAAGTTGTTGTTCATCACTCAGTCATATCCAACTCTTTGGGACCCCATGGACTGCAGCACACCAGGCCTCCCTGTCCTTCACCATCTCCTGGAGCCTGCTCAAACTCATGTCCATTGAGTCGGTGATGCCATCCAAGCATCTCATTCTCTGTCATCCCCTTCTCCTCCTGCCTTCGATCTTTCCCAGCATCAGGGTCTTTTCAAATGAGTCAGCTCTTCACATCAGGTGGCCGAAGTATTCTGAAGTGGTTATACCAATTTATACAAACTTTCATAGTAGTATGTGAGTATCCTAGATACCTCACATCCTTGCCAACACTTGGTATCTTTAGTCTTTTTCATTGTAGCCATCCTGGTGGGTAAACACATGTTTTAAAAAATGAAAAACATTTTAATCCAAGTGATGTGTACATAGTTAAAAAAAAAAAAACCTTAAAAAGTACATGAGGACTAACAATTATAAAGCCCCACCTTACCCACAAACACTCCTTTCCTAGACTTTTTTTTTTAAGTCAAGGTTTTGTAGAATTGGCTATTTTTTTTAGGGCAGTTTTAGGTTTACAGGCAAATTCCATAGGAAGTACAGAATTTTGTGCCACTCTCAGTTTCTATAGTTATTAATATCTTGCATTAATAGGAATATATTTATTATAATTGATGGAGGACCCATTTTTTTAATTAAAATTTTTCTTCTAGTTTTATTGAGATGTAATTGACCTACAGCACTGTATAAGTTTAGGGGGTTTCTCTGATAGCTCAATTGATAAAGAATCCACCTGCAAGGCAGGAGACCCCAGTTCAATTCCTGGGTTGGGAAGATCTGCTGGAGAAAGGATAGGCTACCCACTCCAGTATTCTTGGGCTTCCCTTGTGGCTCAGCTGGTAAAGAATCTGCCTGCAATGCAGGAGACCTGGTTTTGATCCCTGGGTTGGGAAGATCCCCTGGAGAAGGGAAAGGCTACCCATTCCAGTGTTCTGGCCTGGAGAATTCCAAGAACTGAGTCTATGGGGTCGCAAAGAGTCGGAAATGACTGGGTGACTTTCACACTGTACAAGTTTAAGGTGTACAGCAGAATTATTTGACTTACATACATCATGAAATGATTATCACAGTAATCTTAGTGAACTTCATAAGTTTATGCATCATCTTATAGAGAAACAAAATTAAAAGAATAGAAAAAACTATTTTTCCTTGTGATGATAACTCTTAGAATTTATTCTCTCAATAACTTTGATATCTAATATACAGCAGTGTTAATTATACTTATCACAGTGTACATTACATCCCGAGTAACTTATAATTAGAAGTTTGTGGCTTTTGACTGCCTTTATCCAATTCTGGCTTCCCCTAGCCTACCTCCTGTAACCATAAACCTGATCTTTTTTTTCTATCAGTTTGTTTATTTTTACAATATAGTTGACCCATACAATGTTAGTTCCTATTACACAACAGTGATTTATATTTCTATATAAATATTTATATATTTATATAATATAAAATATATAAATTTATATATTTATATAAATAAAATATATAAATACTTCTATACATTTCAAAATGATTACCATGATAAATCTAATAACCATCTTTCACCATATAAACAGACTCTATTTGCCACACTGTACACTTCATACCTGTGACTTACTTGTTTTACAACTGGAAACTTGTATATCTTAATCTTCCTTACCTTTTTCTCTCCTTCTCTCACCTCCCACCCTCTGGCAGCCACTTGATCTCTGTGTCTGTAAATCTCTTTCTGCTTTGTTATGTTGATTTATTTGTTTTACTTTTTAGATTTCAAAGATAAGAAAAATTGTTTTTGTCTTCCTTTTTAACTCACTTCACTTAACATAATATCCTCTAGGGTATGTTGTCACAAAAGGAAAGATTATTTTTTATAGCTGACTAATATTCGATCATATATACACCATAACCTACTTTATGTGATCATCTATTGATGGACACTTAGGCTACTGCCATATCTTGACTATTGTAAATAATGCAACAATGAACATAGGGATGCATATACCTTTTCTAGATAGTGTTTTTGCTTTCTTTGGATTAATACTCAAGAGTAGAATTGCTGGATCATGTAGTAATTCTGGTTTTAATTTTTTGAGGAGTATCTATATTGTTTTCCATAGCAGCTGCACCATTGTATTGCCAGTAACAGTACACCAGTATTCCTTTTTCTCCTTATCATCACCATCACTTGTTCTTTTTTATCTTTTTTGATAATAGTCATTCTGACAATTGTAAGGTGATAGCTCATTGTGGTTTTGGTTTACTTTTCTTTGATGATGTGTCATATTGAGCATCATTTCATGTGCCTGTTGGTCATCTGTGTGTTTTTGGAAAAATTTGTTGTTTCTCTGCCTATTTTTAATTATTTTTTAATGTTGAGTTGCCTGAACTCTTTATATATTTGGTATGTTGATTCCTCATTATATATAGTTTGCAAATATCTTCTCCCATTCAGTAAGAAGCCTTCTCCTTTTGTTGATAGAGCATGGCATCTGGTCCCATCACTTCATGGTAAATAGATGGGGAAACAGTGGAAACAGTGGTTGACAATTTTTCTGGGCTCCAAAATCACTGTAAATGGTGATTGCAGCCATGAAATTGAAAGACACTTACTCCTTGGAAAGAAAGTTATGACCAACCTAGACAGCATATTGAAAAGCAGAGATGTTACTTTGTCAACAAAGGTCCATCTAGTCAAGGCTATGGTTTTTCCAGTGGTCATGTATGGATGTGAGAGTTGGATATAAGGAAAGCTGAGCACTGAAGAATTGATGCTTTTGAACTGTGGTGTTGGAGAAGACTCTTGAGAGTCCCTTGGACTGCAAGGAGATCCAACCAGTCCATCCTAAAGGAAATCAGTCCTGAATATTCATTGGAAGAACTGATGTTGAAGTTGAAACTCCAATACTTTGGCCACCTGATGTGAAGAACTGACTCATTTGAAAAGACGCTGATGCTGGGAAAGATTGGGGGCAGGAGAAGGGGATGACATAGGATGAGATGGTTGGATGGCATCACCGACTCAATGGACATGGGTTTGGGTGAACTCCAGGAGTTGGTGGTGGACAGGGAGGCCTGGTGTGCTGTGGTTCATGGGGTCATGAACAGTCAGACATGACTGAGCGACTGAACTGAACTGACTGATTCACTGTGCAAAATCTTTTTAGTTTGATGTAGTCCCATTTGTTATTTTGCTTTTGTTGCCCTTGCCTTAGGAGACATATTCAAAAAATATTACTAAGACTGATGTCAAAGAGCATACTACCTGTGTTTTCTTCCATAAATTTTATGGATTCAGGACTTGCATTTAAGTCTTTAAACCATTTGAATTAATTTTTGTATGTGGTGTGAGAAATGGCCTAGTTTGACTCGTTTTCATGTAAAGGTCTAGTTTTTCCAACAGCATTTGTTAAAGAAACTGCCTTTACCTCATTGTATTTTTTTGCCTTTGTCATAGATTAATTGCCCATTTAAGTGTGGGTTCATTTCAGCACTCTTTATTTTGTTCCATAGAGCTGTGTGTCTGCTTTTTTGTTGTTGTTGTTTTTGCCAGTACCATGTTGTTTGATTACTGTAGCTTTGTAATATAGTTCACAATCAGGGAGCATGATACCTCCAGCTTTGTTCTTCTTTCTCGAGATTGTTTTGATCATTCAGAGTCTTTTGTGTTTCCATACAAACTCTGTGAAATATGCCATTGGTATTAATATTTTGATATGGATTTTATTGAATCTTTAGATTGCTTTGGGTAGTATGGTCATTTTAACAATATTATTTTTCCAATTCCTGACTACAGTAGATCCTTCTATCTGTACATCTTCATGTCTTATAGTTTTCTGAATACAGCTGTTTTGCCTCCATAATTAGATTTATTCCTAGGTATTTTATTCTTTTTGATGTGATTATAAATGGAATTACTTTCTTAATTTATTTTTCTGATAGTTTGTTGTTAGTATATAGAAATGCAACACATTTATGTATATTAATTTTGTATCCTGAAACTTTGTCAAATCCATTGATGAGCTCTATTAGTTTCTGGTGGTGTCTTTAGGATTTTCTATGTTAAATATTTTGTCATCTGCAACAGTGACAGTTTCACTTCTTTCCAATTTGGATGCCTTCTATTTCTTTTTCTTGTCTGATTGCTGGGGCTAGGACAGGATGGCCCATTACTGACACATTATTATTAACTAACACTAGGGTTAACCTTTTCTGTTGTACAATTTCATAAGTTTTGACAAATACATAATGTCAGGTATCCACCATTTTAGTATCATATAGGATAGTTTCACTGCCCTTAAAAGCCTCTGTGCTCTAGCTCTGCATCACTTCCTCTCTCCCCCTGAACCTTGGCAACCACTGCTTTTTTTCTGTTTATATAGTTTTGCCTTTTTCAAAATGTCATGTAATTAGAATCATAAAGTATATAGTTTTGTCAGATTGCCTTCTTTCACTTATAAATATGTATTAACGTTTAAATTTCCTTCATGTCTTTTAGGTAGCTTCCTCCTCTCATCCTATCTCCCCTCCCTTCTTTTTTTTCACTGATGGAGTTTATTTTAAAAAACAGATTTAGGTTCGGAAAAATTGACTGAAAAGGACAAAGAGTTTCCATGTACCTCTCTATCCCTGCCACCCCCCAACCACACACACTTACACAGTTTCCCCTATTATTAACATCTTGCATTCGTGTAGTGCATCCCCCTATGTTCCATTTATTCATCTCTCTCCCCCGAGTCCTTGGCAATACGGGCCTTTTACTGACTCCATAGTTTGAGGCTACACTTAGAACCATTTCAGATTTTTATTCTTTTTGTTGTCTTCATGATTCTAGATAATGTACTGTAGTGCTGTTTATTGATTTATCAAATTGTGCACCATCTACTGACTTCCTATATGAAGATGAGATGTAGTTCACTTATACCACCTTTCTTCTCTCTCCTCTCCTCTTCTCCAGGTATACTTATATTACTGAATTCCTATCTGTATTACTGATTTAGTCAGAGGCCAACCAGAAAATGATTCATTATAGGTATTTAAACAGTTACTAGGTGATGGGAGATCCCAGAGCAAAAAATGATGGTGACCAGGAATCACCAGAGTATCACCAGAAAATCACCAAGTATCACCAGAAAGTGTGTCTACCCAAGGGCTAGAGAAATAAAGAATTGTGCCTGGTAGGAACTGGGATCACAGGAGAAGGGGCTGCCCAGAAAGGAGCTAGATTCTGGGCTTATTCCTCCCTTCCTTTCTGCAGTCAAACCACTGTTCGACAAACTACACTGGAAGCCAGTTGGCAAAGAACCTAGGAAATATAGTTTGTAGGAGAAATGCAGAAACTGGATCTGAGGGCAAAAAGGCATAATGAATGAAGTTCAAATGTATATTAGTCAGGGTTCTACAAAGAAACAGTATAAATATGAATTAGCTCACACAATTATGGAGGCTGAGAAGTCCAGACCCAGGAAGCCAATGGTATAGTTTGAGTCTAAATCTGAAGGCCCCAAAAGCAGGAGACTGATAGTGTAATTTCCATTTCAAGTCTAAGTCTGAAGGTATGAGAAGACCAATATTTTGAAGAAAGTCAGGCAGAGACAGTGAATTCTTTCTTACTCAGTCTTTACTCTACTGAACTCTTTAACAGATTAGATGAGGCCCACTGAGCTATTTTAAATCCTAAAAGATGATGCTCTTAAAGTGCTGCACTCAATATAAAAGCAAATTTGGAATACTCAGCAGTGGCCAGAGGATTAGAAAAGGTCAGTTTTCATTCTAATCCCAAAGGAGGGAAATGCCAAAGAATGTTCGAACTATCTCACAATTGCACTCATTTCACATGCTAGCAAGATAATGCTTAAAATCTTTCAAGCTAGGCTCCAACAGTCCAAGGACTGAGAACTTCCAGATGTACAAGCTGGATTTAGAAAAGGCAGAGGAACCGGAGATCAATTTGCCAACATCTGTTGGATCATAGAAAAAGCAAGGGAATTCCAGAAAACAATCTATTTCTGTTTCATCAGCTATGCTAAAGCCTTTCACTATGTGGATCACAACAAACTGGAAAATTCTGAAAGAGATGGGAATACCAGACCACCTTACCTGCTTCCTGAGAAACCTGTATGCAGGTCAAGAAGCAACAGTTAGGACCAGACATGGAACAATTTGAATGATTCAAAACTGGGAAAGTAGTACATCAAGGCTGTATATTGTCACCCTGCTTATTTAACTTATATGCAGAGTACATTATGTGAAATGCCAGGCTGGATGAATCCCAAGCTGGAATCAAGATTGCCAGGAGAAATATCAATAACCTCAGATATGCAGACGACACAACCCTTATGGCAGAAAGCAAAGAGGAACTAAAGAGCCTCTTGAAGGTGAAAGAGAAGAGTGAAAAATCTGGCTTAAAATTCAGCATTTAAAAAACGAAGATCATGGCATCCAGTCCCATCACCTCATGGCGAATAGATTGGGGAAAAATGGAAACAGTGACAAACTTTATTTTCGTGGGCTCCAAAATCACTGTGGACAGTGACTGTAGCCATGAAATTAAAAGACGCTTGCTGCTTGGAAGAAAAGCTGTAACAAACCTAGACAGCGATATTAAAAAGCGGAGACATCACTTTGCCAACAAAAGTCGGTTTAGTCAAAGCTATGGTTTTTCCAGTAGTCATGTATGGTTGTGAGCACTGGACCACAAAGAAGGCTGGAGGCCAAAGAATTGATGCTTTCAAAATGCGGTGTTGCAGAGTCTCTTAAATGGCAAGGAGATCAAACCAGTCAATCCTAAAGGAAATCAGTCCTGAATATTCATAGGAAGGACTGATGCTGACGTTAAAACTCCAATACATTGGCCACCTGATGCAAAGAGCCAACTCATTGGAAAAGACCCTGATTCTGGGAAGGATTGAGGGCAGGAGGAGAAGGGGGCAGCAGAGGATAAGATGGTTGGATGGCATCATTGACTCAATGGACATGAGTTTGAGCAAACTCCAGGAGATAATGAAGGCGGTGGAGGCTTGGCTTGCTGTAGTCCATGGGGTCACAAGGAGTCAGATACGACTGAACAACTGAACAGCAACACTGACATTTCAGAGGGCAGTCTGCTTTACTCTGTCTACTTATTCAGTGTTACTCTTATCCAGAAACATCACCACAGATGCACCAGGAATAATGTTTAAACAAATATCTGGGCCCTCTGTGGCCTAGCCAAGTTGAAACATAAAATTAACCATCACATTATGTAATTTTAAGCTAGGTACTTAAATCTCTTACTTGTTTTATCATTTTTTACTTCCTACATTGTAAGGTGTCTCCTTTATCCTTTGTGCATTTTTTATTTCTCCTCCACCTAGTATCAGCTTTGTACTTCTTTCATTGTTGTTAGCATTTTATTCTTCCCTGCAATCAAGTCCTTTTTTTTAATTGTGCAGAGTTTAATTTTAAAAATTGAAAACCTATAAATGGTTTCTGTTCTTATGACTGTGTAAATAGCATTCAAATCTTAGAATTACTAATCCATGTTTGCAACACTTGTACCTCTTGAATGAGGACATCCTTAGTGTCAAGGTGAAATGGATTCTTTTTCACTATATACCATCAACGCTTTAAAACATGCCATATTTTGGTTGGTTCATTCAGACTAAGACCATCTTGTGGATATTTTTCTTTTTTTGGCCTCCAAGCTTTTTTAATAAGAGATTTTTCTATTATCTTGGTCTGTTTCAGTGTCTAAGGTCTGGATTGTGCCAGTGAATGTATAATCTGGAGATGTCCCCACCCACTATTTTCGTGGAAGAATAGTACATTACACTCCAAGTAGCCCCCAGCCTCACTACTATCATCAATAGGGCTTCAAAAGGGGATCTCTTTATGGTGTTTATTTCATGTCAGTGGTATAAACACCTTGCTTTCAGGTTGAATTTAGCAGATTTTGTTAGTAACCTTTAAGAAAAGTTACTGTTGGGCTTTTGCTTCATGTAAACCAGGACTAAAAACACTTCATGGGGCCACTACAAGTAAGCGAACTAAAAGAGAACTGTACATGTTTTATTGACTATGCCAAAGCCTTTGACTCTGTGGATCACAATGAACTGTGGAAAATTCTTCAAGAGATGCGAATACCAGACCACCTGACCTGCCTCTTGAGAAACCTATATGCAGGTCAGGAAGGAATAGTTAGAACTGGACATGGAACAAGAGACTGGTTCCAAATAGGAAAAGGCTGTATATTGTCACCCTGCTTATTTAACTTCTATAGAGTACATCATGAAAAACGCTGGGCTGGAAGAAGCACAAGCTGGAATCAAGATTGCCAGGAGAAATATCAATAACCTCAGATATGCAGATGACACCACCCTTATGGCAGAAAGTGAAGAGGAACTCAAAAGCCTCTTGATGAAAGTGAAAGAGGAGAGTGAAAAAGTTGGCTTAAAGCTCAACATTCAGAAAACTAAGATCATGGCATCTGGTCCCATCACTTCATGGCAAATAGATGGGGAAACAGTGGAAACAGTGTCAGACTTTATTTTGGGGGCTCCAAAATCACTGCAGATGGTGATTGCAGCCATGAAATTAAAAGACGCTTACTCTTTGGAAGGAAAGTTATGACCAACCTAGACAGCATATTCAAAAGCAGAGTCATTACTTTGCCAACAAAGGTCCGTCTAGTCAAGGCTATGGTCTTTCCAGTGGTCATGTATGGATGTGGGAGTTGGACTGTGAAGAAAGCTGAGTGCCAAAGAATTGATGCTTTTGAACTGTGGTGTTGGAGAAGACTCTTGAGAGTCCCTTGGACTGCAAGGAGATCCAACCAGTCCATTCTAAAGGAGATCAGCCCTGGGATTTCTTTGGAAGAAATGATGCTAAAGCTGAAACTCTAGTACTTTGGCCACCTCATGCGAAGAGTTGACTCATTGGAAAAGACCCTGATGCTGGCAGGGATTGGGGGCAGGAGGAGAAGGGGACGCCACAGGATGAGATGGCTGGATAGCATCACTGACTCGATGGACATGAGTCTGAATGAACTCCAGGAATTGGTGATGGACAGGAAGGCCTGGCATGCTGTGATTCATGGGGTCGCAAAGAGTCGGACACGACTGAGTGACTGAACTGAACATGTTTAATTAAATCTAAGACTATGAAATATATCATTTTAGTTTGTTAAAATGTGAAAAATAGCAGTTAACTTCTACATGCCAGTTTCTGGAAAACTGTTTATCTTAAAATCAACAAGACATGCATGTAAAAGCGTTAAGATAATACCCTCCAGTGTCCCAACTATAGTTGGGATAGTCATTCTCAAGCCAGGTTGCACTTCAAAAACACCTTAGAACACCTGCCTAGTTCCTGTCCAAATATTCAGAAACTCCAGTAACTGGGGAGAAGAGGTCCAAGCACAGTACTTAGGAAACTCTCCAGATGATCCTGTAACTGGAAACTGCTTAAAGATATGCAAGCCTTTATGTTGGAACTTGAAAAGGAAAATAAAGATGTGAAGGCAGTTCTATAACTTTATTCAACAATCACAGTTAATTCTTTTCCACATTAACTGTCTGTGGATTTTTAAAAGTGGTGACAGACAGGTATGTAGGTAACCAGCATATAGTAACCCACATATAAAGCTT
Organism: Bubalus bubalis; assembly: GCF_019923935.1. Taxonomy (NCBI): domain Eukaryota; kingdom Metazoa; phylum Chordata; class Mammalia; order Artiodactyla; family Bovidae; genus Bubalus; species Bubalus bubalis. The sequence goes on along the minus strand of NC_059164.1, from coordinate 47,374,848 downwards.
GTTTGGTCAGTCTTCATCCTCATTACTTTTTCTGGATGACCACATATGGTTACAGTATGGGACATTCCTTATTCCTTTGGCCCAGTAGAGCCTGGTACTTGGTATCAATGTGCACATCTGGAATTCCTATCTCCTTCATGGCAAATTTCTGGATTTCTTTATGTGCCCAAGGGGCCTGCTTCTTGAAGCCCACTCCATGGATGCACTTGTGAATTTTGGTTGTATATTCTCTAGTCACCACCTTGTTGATGGAGGATCAGCTTCTTCTTTTCACCACCCTCCTTTGCAGGAGCCATCTTGCTGGGCCGTGGTTGGGCCCAGCGATTTTCCATCTTATGGATATATTTTTTTTATTTTCCTTGATTTTCTAACTGCTCTTTGTTTCCTTGCACTCTTTTAATGTTCTTAGATCATGCTATCTATGAAGTCATCTTCTTTTCCTCCTAGAGTTGACTCATTTCTTCTCTTCTCCTGCCCCAGTTTATTACACTGATGATGATAGTCCTGCTTCTTAGCTTTCTTCTTGAAGATTTCCTTCGCTGCTGTCCTGATTTGATCCCATGTTTCATGGTAACATGACTTCCTGGAAAGATAGGGAGTGTTTAAGATCATGGACTCTAGAGTCAGACAGACTGCCCAGGCTTAGATCTTAGTTCTACAACTTACCAATAACACAGGTAACTTATTTGGCTCCTTTATAACTCAATCTCCTGTTCTATAAGGAAGTAATAGTATATTCTTCATAGGATTGTCATGTGGTTAAACGGAATAATACATGAACAAGACTCAGCACGGTGCCTGGCATAAAATAAGCACTTAGTAAATGTTAGCTATTATTAATTATCTGCTTTATTTATTTCTCTTCTCCATCTTTTGCTAGAGTACATCCTCAGTTGACTTCCTAATCATGAGTGAATACAAATATTCTGAGGTTTTGTGAATCTGAAATATCTTTATTCTGCTCTAACACTTAATCGACAGTTTTGACAAGTTTAGAATTCTAGGTTGTGATGACTCATTGCCTACATAACCCCAGACTTTACAACTGTTGAAACTATCATATCTACTTTCTCTAGTGTTTCTGACTCATATTGTCACTTTTACCTTATTTTATTTTTTTGAAATGATTCACTAAGTTCAACTCACACTCAAAGCAAGGGGAACTAGGCCCCACTCTTGGAGAACCTAAGAGAACATGTGAACATATTTTAAGCCAACATGGTCTGCCCTCTGGTACCAAATTATTTACATTCATCTGACATGCAAAATATCCTCAGCTCATAATGAGCATCCTCAAAGTCCCAGAACTTTATAACATCAGCTCAGTGTCCAGGATGCTTCATCTAAATTAGGTCCAGGTATGAATGAGGCTCCTCAGGTGCAATTTTTTTTTAACCTAAAAAAAATTTTTTTGACCCTGCTGCAGTGCATGTGGGATCTTAGTTCCCAGACCAGGGATCAAACCCACACTCCCTGCACTGGAAGGGCCATGTCTTAACCACTGGACCACCAGGGAAGTTCCCTCAGGGGCATTTTCTTAAGCATAGGTCCTTGAGTACACCTCCTCTCAATCCAAATACCGCAACTTAAAGGTACAACCAACACAGGCATAGACTAATCAGAATAGACACTGCTTTTCAAAAAGAAGGAAGTGAAGAGGTACTCAAAGGTCACTGATCCATAGCAAATCTGAAATTCAGCTGGACACAGGTTGACTCTTCCTTCATTGGGATGCAAAGCCTGAGAATCATTTCCCATAGCTCCAGCTCTACCCTCTGGGCTGTTGAGTTCATCCTTGGAGTCATTTTTCCTTTTTTGTGGAGGATAGCCTATATCTGCAGCTGCATAGTTGTCTCAGTCTACTAACTAACTGTAGTAATTTGTGGCTGCAAAGCACTCTTTCACTGTACTGTCTCCATGCTTTTAAGCAAGCTCTTCTCTATGCTGGGCTTCTGCTAAGACTCATGAGTAACAACATTCTTCTCGACTACCAGTTATAGAGTAACATACAGTTTACTTTGCTTTATGAAAGTATGCTTATATTGCAGAATATTTGGATTGACTGTGTGGATCACAATAAACTGTGGAAAATTCTGAAAGAGATGGGAATACCAAGCCACCTGATCTGCCTCTTGAGAAACCTGTATTCAGGTCAGGAAGCAACAGTTAGAACTGGCCATGGAACAACAGACTGGTTCCAAATAGGAAAAGGAGTACATCAAGGCTGTATACTGTCACCCTGCTTATTTAACTTCTATAAAGAGTACATCATGAGAAATGCTGGACTGGAATCAAGATTTCCAGGAGAAATATCAATAACCTCAGATATGCAGATGATACCACCCTTATGGCAGAAAGTGAAGAGGAACTAAAAACCCTCCTGATGAGAGTGAAAGTGGAGAGTGAAAAAGTTGGCTTAAAGCGCAACATTCAGAAAACGAAGATCATGGCATCCAGTCCCTTCACTTCATGGGAAATAGATGGGGAAACAGTGGAAACTGTCAGACTTTGTTTTTTTGGGCTCCAAAATCACTGCAGATGGTGACTGCAGCCATGAAATTATAAGACACTTACTCCTTGGAAGGAAAGTTATGACCAACCTAGATAGCATATTCAAAAGCAGAGACATTCCCTTGCCAACAAAGGTCCATCTAGTCAAGGCTATGGTTTTTCCTGTGGTCATGTATGGATGTGAGAGTTGGACTGTGAAGAAGGCTGAGCGCCAAAGAATTGATGCTTTTGAGCTGTGGTGTTGGAGAAGACTCTTGAGAGTCCCTTGGACTGCAAGGAGATCCAACCAGTCCATTCTGAAGGAGATCAGCCCTGGGATTTCTTTGGAAGGAATGATGCTAAAGCTGAAACTCCAGTACTTTGGCCACCTCATGTGAAGAGTTGACTCATTGGAAAGGACTCTGATGCTGGGAGGGGTTGGGGGCAGGAGAAGAAGGGGACGACAGAGGATGAGATGCCTGGATGGCATCATTGACTCGATGGACGTGAGTCTGAGTGAACTCTGGCAGTTGGTGATGGACAGGGAGGCCTGGCGTGCTGTGATTCATGGGGTCGCAAAGAGTTAGACACGACTGAGTGACTGAACTGAACTGAACTGAACTGAATACTCTAATTCCTTTAGGAGACTTTCCTGGCATCTTTTCTCAAATGTCATCTGTTCAATTCTGTTCTTAATAATTTGTCTTTGATAAGGGCTGTATCATTAGTGTTATCTGTACTAATAAAATATGAAACTATATTTCAGTGGTATTCACTAAAATGCAAGTAGTATCAGTCAGAAGTGCATTCAGCTACAAAGAAACAGAAAGCCTGCCACCAGTGACTTAAACAAAGAGAGAGATGTTCTTGGCACACTTGGGTTTGTCTTCTTTTCTCTATTTTTCTCATCTCCCAGCCCCATCAGCAGTGAGAATCTGATTAGTCTGTAAGTCTCTAGCAGGTATGAACATAGACTATCTCATGGGATAACCTTTGTGCTGTGCTGTGACTAGGAAAAGAGGGTTAGTTCTGACAGAAGCATCTGGTTTGTGGGGCCTTGGAAAAGTGTCTGTGCACCTCTTTTGAAAGGGGCAGGATAAATTTCAAGCACTCAGGGGCTTTACTGCTCCTTGAAGGCAGATGTATTTTTGGTCATCTTCATCCATTTACCAAACTAACATAAACTTTATGGTAAAGAAAGTGGGGTTTGTGTGTCCTTTGTAAATTGGAATTCTTGTCCTAGTTTTGAGTATTTTACCAATAATTTGTGGGTTTCCTAAAAATATAGGAGTTGGACCTTAGAATCTCAGCACTTTGTGGTTCTGATGGGCGTGGGAGTGGGAGGGTTAGATCATACTCTGAGAAACTCTGCCTTAGAAAGTTTTATCCCTCTAGATTTTCAAAGCACTGTATGCAACCTGGTTAGCAAAGCTCTGGAAAGTAAGTTTATAAGTATAAATTTAGTGCTTTTTTTGAGATCTGAATCTTAGTCTCCACCTTTTCTTTACCTTTCAATGTTTTTCACTTCAGATCTTTACTTCCTTTGCATTATTCCATTAGACATTTGACCAAACTTACCAAATAAACTTTTCCTTAAATTGAATATGAACATTTGGAAGAGCACTGACACGTTCAGTATTCAAATATTTTATGATCTCTGGTAGGAGTTGATTCTCTCTGTGGAAGATAAATAAATAAACTAATGTCTTTTTTGGTCCCAAGTGAAAATATCTTCTTTATTGATCAGCAAATAAATGTGCAATGAAACATGCTAGACACTACAGGGAGGAACAAGATAAGGTATATAAATTATATTCCATTTGTACTATCAAAAAAAAAAGAGATAAACTATTTTTACTTGATTAGTGAGGACAAGATGTGCTTTAAGAATAAAAGGGAAGACAGACATAAGATCAGATAAAAGGTAAACAATAAGATATTTTCCCCCCTAGGGCAGCAAGGAGTTATTAGATATACCATAGTCTGTAAGTTTTGTACTAAAAACATTGCTGCTAATAAGATTATATGAGTTATCTTTAAAATTTTTGCTTTGTGTAGTGCTGTTATTCCTTTGTTCTTCAAAGCTGAAGACATATCTTCTTTCTGCTTTTAACATGAAATTAAGAGATATTTCTCCTCTATATTTCCTTCTTGCCATGTTGAAGCTGAGCTTTAAAAAATGTCTTTTGTGTATTAATTCTTTTCTTTCCATCCTTTGTACAAAACCAAAGAGATTGGGAATAATGTTTACTGTTGTTAACCCAAGCCCAGTGAACTTAAATCATCATAGAAGGATGAGACGTTGAGTTCATCTCTTAGAGTTCCATTTGTAGCCCTTGGGCAAAATTCCGTTGAAATCATCCATACATAATGGAGACCCTGTCTCTGTAAGGAACTGTCTGATTTGACCTCAAATATTGCTTTTTCTAGAAACCTAGGAGTTTAGAGGATGGGAGGATTGGTGGATGGAGATTGAGTCTTTGCAGAATACTCTCTCCTGGTTTACTTGAAGCCAGCTGAGCTGAGGGAAGTTCTATTAATATCTTGGAAGGGCTTGGATCAGCAGGACTTGGCCCTCAGTGGTTCTGGAATTAATGAAAAATATACCCATGAGAACCCATGTGAAGGGTGCCTCCAGAAGTCTAAAAGGGACTTGTTCTTTTACTATTATTATCATTAAGTAAACAGTCTTGGGGGATATTTACTTCACCCTTGTGTGTCAAGTACTTGTTTACACAAATAATGTTGTGATGACCTCCTTGCTAGGTCTCTCTCTCCCCTTCTGGACCATGAATTCCTCATTGACAGGGCTCATCTTTTTATCATTACAGTCAGTCAGTCATTCAGTCAGTCAGTTCAGTCGCTCAGTAGTGTCTGACTCTTTGCAACCCCATGAGTCTCACCATGCCAGGCCTCTCTGTCCATCACCAACTCCCGGAGTCGACCCAAACCCATGTCCATTGATGCGGTAATGCCATCCAACCATCTCATCCTCTGTCGTCCCCTTCTCCTCCTGCCCTCAATCTTTCCCAGCATCAGTGTCTTTTCAAATGAGTCAGTTCTTTGCATCAGGTGGCCAAAGTATTGGAGTTTCAGCTTCAACATCAGTTCTTGAAAAAACACCCAGGACTGATCTCCTTTAGGATGGACTGGTTGGATCTCTGTGCAGTCCAAGGGACTCTCAAGAGTCTTCTGCAACAGCACAGTTCAAAAGCATCAATTCTTTAGCACTCAGCTTTATTTATAGTCCAACTCTCACATCCATACGTGACCACAGGAAAAACCATAGCCTTGACTAGACAGACATTTGTTGGCAAAGGAATGTCTCTGCTTTTTAATATGCTGTCTATGTTGGTCATAACTCTCCTTCCAAGGAGTAAGCGTTTTTTAATTTCATGGCTGCAATCACCATCTGCAGTGATTTGAAGCCCAGAAAAATAAAGTCAGCCACCGTTTCCACTGTTTCCCCATCTATTTGCCATTAAGTGATGGGACCGGATGCCTTGATCTTAGTTTTCTGAATGTTGAGCTTTAACCCAACTCTTTCACTCTCCTCTTTCACTTTCATCAAGAGGCTCTTTAGTTCTTCTTCACTTTCTGCCATAAGTGTGGTGTCATCTGCATATCTGAGGTTATTGATATTTCTCCTGGAAATCTTGATTCCAGCTTGTGCTTCTTCGAGCCCAGCATTTCTCATGATGTACTCTGAATATAAGTTAAATAAGCAGGGTGACAATATATAGCCTTGATGTACTCCTTTTCCTATTTGGAACCAGTCTGTTGTTCCATGGCCAGTTCTAACTGTTGCTTCCTGACCTGCATACAGGTTTCTCAGGAGGCAGGTCAAATGGTCTGCTATTCTCATCTCTTTCAGAATTTTCCACAGTTTTTGAGACCCACACAGTCAAAGGCTTTGGCATAGTCAATAAACCAGAAAAAGATGTTTTTCTGGAACTCTCTTGCTTTTTGATGATCCAGTGGATGTTGGCAATTTGATCTCTGGTTCCTCTGCCTTTTCTAAAACCAGCTTGAATATCTGGAAGTTCACGGTTCACATATTGCTGAAGCCTGGCTTGGAGAATTTTGAGCATTACTTTACTAGCATGTGAGTTGCGTGCAATTGTGTGGTAGTTTGAGCATTCTTTGGCATTGCCTTTCTTTGTGATTCACTGACCTTTTCCAGTCCTGTGGCCACTGCTGAGATTTAGAAATTTGTTGACATATTGTGGTCAGCACTTTCACAGCATCATCTTTCAGGATTTGAAATAGCTCAACTGGAATTCCATCACCTCCACTAGCTTTGTTTGTAGTGATGCTTCCTAAGGCCCACTTGACTTCACATTCCAGGATGTCTGGCTCTAGGTGAGTGATCACTCCATCGTGATTATCTGGGTTGTGAAGATCTTTTTTGTACAGTTCTTCTGTGTATTCTTGCCACCTCTTCTTAATAGCTTCTACTTCTCTTAGGTCCATAGCATTCCTGTCCTTTATTGAGCCCATCTTTGCACGAAATGTTCCCTTGGTACCTCTAATCTTTCCCATTGTATTGTTTTCCTCTATTTCTTTGCATTGATCACTGAGGAAGGTTTTCTTATCTCTCCTTGCTATTCTCTGGAACTCTGCATTCAGATGTTTATATCTTTCCCTTTCTCCTTTGCTTTTTGCTTCTCTTCTTTTCACAGCTATTTGTAAGTCCTCCTCAGACAGCCATTTTGCTTTTTTGCATTTCTTTTTCTTGGGGATGGTCTTGATTCCTGTCTACTGTACAATGTCACGAACCTCCATCCATAGTTCATCAGGAACTCTATCAGATCTAGTCCCTTAAATCTATTTCTCACTTCCACTGTATAATCATAAGGGATTTGATTTAGGTCATACCTGAATGTTCTAGAAGTTTTCTCCACTTTGTTCAATTTCAGTCTGTATTTGGCAATAAGGCGTTCATGATCCAAAGCACAGTCAGCTCCCGTTCTTGTTTTTACTGACTGTATAGAGCTTCTCCATCTTTGGCTGCAAAGAATATAATCAATCTGATTTTGGTGTCAACCTGACAGAATGTGGTCCACTGGAGAAGGGAATGGCAAACCACTTCAGTATTCTTGTCTTGAGAACCCCATGAACAGTATGAAAAGGCAAAAAAGATAGGACACTGAAAGATGAACTCCCCAGGTCTGTAGGTGCCCAATATGCTACTGGAGATCAGTGGAGAAATAACTCCAGAAAGAATGAAGGGATGGGGCCAAAGCAAAAACAACACCCAGTTGTGAATGGGACTGGTGATGGAAGCAGGGTTCAATTCTGTAAAGAGCAATATTGCATAGGAACCTGGAATGTTAGGTCCATGAATCAAGCCAAATTGGAAGTGGTCAAACAGGAGATGACAAGAGTGAACATTGACATTCTAGGAATCAGTGAACTAAGATGGACTGGAATGGGTAAATTTAACTCAGATGACCATTATATCTACTACTGTGGGCAGGAATCCCTTAGAAGAAATGGAGTAGCCATCATGGCTAACAAAAGAGCCTGAAATGCAGTACTTGCATGCAATCTCAAAAATGACAGAATGATCTCTGTTCGTTTCCAAGGCAAACCATTCAATATCATGGTAACCCAAGTCTATACCCCAACCAGTAACACTGAAGAAGCTGAAGTTAAACGGTTCTATGAAGACCTACAAGACCTTTTAAAACTAACACCCAAAAAAGATGTCCTTTTCATTATGGGGGACTGGAATGCAAAAGTAGGAAGTCAAGAAACACCTGGAATAACAGGCAAATTTGGCCTTGGAATACAGAATGAAGCAGGGCAAAGGCTAATAGTGTTCTGCCAAGAGAACACACTGGTCATAGAAAATACCCTCTTCCAATAACACAAGAGAAGACTCTACACATGGACATCATTACAGCAGCTCCAGTTATGTATTCAGTAGATACTGAACGAATGCATTGTGATTCTGGAGTTCTGATGAACTGAGAACACTGGCTACCAAATTTTACAGAAGAACTACTGCACTGATTCAGTTCATGTTTAACAGAAGCCATCTGTGATGGAAATATATGTGTACATGTTTATACCATATACAGAGAGAGTTGATATATGTAGACATACAAAATGCATAAGTATATATATGTGTGTGTATGTATTTTCTTTACAGAAATCTATGTAATAAACTTTGGATGAATTCCTAGAATTTTGTGATCAAATGAATTGGCTGAAAACTTTGATCTCTTATGATGTTACTTGCAGCCCAATACTACCTAGTAATCACCATAAAGGCAGCATAGTGTAGTGGTTAAGAGGGTGGCCTCTGGAACCAGGCTGCCAGAGTTCCAGAATCCTACCTTCCCTTCTGACCAGGAGCATACCTTTGGGCAAACTCCTTAATCTCTCTGTTCTTCAGCTGTAAAAGCAGATGCAATATAGTACCTACTTCATAGAGCTCTTAAAAGAATCAAGTGAGGTGACACAGGTAAAATGCTGAGTTGTGCCTACAACTTGGCTAGGTTTGAGTTAATAAATGTTAGCTTTTATTGGTACTAATGTAAAAAACAAAGTCAGAGTTAGCTCATTTGAAAGTTTCATATTGGCGTGTGTTGAAAGCAAAGAACAGCTGCAGTACATAAAACAGCATATGAGAGTCAAACTTATTTGGGAGAAGGAGGTCAGATTCACTAACAGTACTAAAAGTACAAATCTAGGAGAAATGGTCAGAGGAAGAGAGGATATTAGAAGGAATAAATTAACTTTGATTGAATTCCTCCCAGGAATTATTTACAAATTGAATGACTAATTTGCAATATTTACTGTTGCAAAAACTGTTGCAAAGACTGTTCTATGCATTTTTTTTTCAAGCAAACATAACAGTCCTGTGAAATAGGCATCATCATTATAGACGAATAAACTAAAGCTTAGAAAGGTTAAGAAATTTGCCAAATATCACACATCACTGTGACAGAGCCAAGATTTGAACCTACACCTGTTGGGTTTAGCTTTCTCCACTCATCTTTATAAACATATTTGGAGGAAGTGAAATAAATTAGTCACCCCTAGAGGAATCAACTATAGGACTGTGAAATCTCAAGGTGGAAAAAACCTGATTTCAAAACCCTGTTTTGTTCACCTTTGTATTTCTCCTGGTGTACAGCAGAGATGTTCAGTGTTTGCAAAATGGATAAGTTATGAACGAATGAACAAAGCATGAATTCCTTACTCCCATGGTTAGATTGTCTTGTTTGGCTGAGGATCTCAGGGCAATCTGGCTGACATGAAAGGCATTTTGTATGTGCCTCCTTTTCTAAATGTCATAAGCAAGTGAAAGAGGTTATTTAATCTAACAGTTGTCTTAAATGACTTGTAAGCCAGTAAAAAAAAAAAAAAAAACCCACAGACTTCATGAATGTAACCACAAGGAGTCATATAGAGTTTAAACCCTTCCTCCTCCACCCATCCCCAAGTTGTTGTGATCCTAGCGCCTCTCTGTGTTGGAATCCTGCAGGCCCACTGCAGACACCTCTTCCAATTCATGGTGGAAGCAGCTCTGTTGGACTACTACCACATGACAATGTGGGTGGGGTTGCACGTATATTCAAATTCCCTTTTATCTCCTAAACACCTTTATAAGGTTTAAATCTGAGGTTTTACTTACACTGCAGAGCTGACAAAACAAGACAAAATGGAATAATGGACACAGAATTGGATACACAGAAATAAGGACAAGGTATATGGGAGTAAGTAGAGGAGAGAAGAAAGGGCGAGCAGGCACCCAGAGAGTCTTCAAACTTCAAATGGAAGTTCAAATTCTAGCAAAGATGGAGAGTTGGTCCTTGCTTCTTTTTTATACCAGAACTCCTGGTAGTCATGCACTATCTACTTCCCAGCTGAAGGATGGATCAGCTGCTCCTGCATCACGTGGGAAAACACCACCAAGCAAACATGCTCATTCTCTTGCCCTGTAATGCTTACCCTCTGGCTGTTATTGCTAAAAGGACCTGTTTTTCTCATACTAAAACAGGTGGGTGGACCTCTGCTGAACTGTGCTTCCTTGCTTCTTCTCTGTTCATTGACCCGCCCATGGGTTTATTCAGACATTCAACAAAAATTTATCGAGGACCTCTTAGTGCCAGGATCTGTCCTAGAGGTAAACCCTGCCCCCCAGGCACTGATAGGCTGGTGGGCAATTCTCCTGATCTGTGCTTGCAGCTACTACATAGGTGAGGTCCATCTGTAGCTTTCTTTTTCATTGTTATCTGGCAGGGATCTGCCTGCTGCTTTTCTTTGATTATGTACAGGGTGGAATTCAGCACTTTGGGGATATGACTATTATAGTGAAGGGACTCCTGGATGTGTCTATTAATTTGGTGAATTGCAAGCATTTTTTTCAGAAACTATTTTACTTTTGAGCAAGTTTTTTTTTTTTTTAATCCTATAAACTCATTCTGACTCGGGCCAATGTCTGGGGGAGGGCTGGAGCCAGAGCGGGGCCTACTTAACTCTGCCCCCGTACTCCCTGGTGTTGGGCTAGATATTTTAAACAAGGCAAAACAAACCAGAAGGAGCTCATCAAAAGTCCTAAGGGAATGAAAAACATTCTGTGGCTTTTCTGTGGAAGCATTTGGTCAAGGGACACAGTTGTTGGATGAGTCCTCGTGCTGGAGGGCTCTTTATTCTGCTTAAAGGGCAGGCACCCTGGACCTTGAAAGTTGTGACTCAGAGCAAGCTCTGAAAACAGCCTTGCCCAGCCCATCCATTTTCCTGTTTCAGCCCAGAGAGCCATAGTGCCTGCCCAGCCTTGCTCAGCTAATGAGTAGAGTACAGCTGGGATGAGAATCATCATAGTCTGTTCTCAGTCCAGCGTCTTTTTCTGCCAGTCCATTTGCCTGACTTAGCCCATCTTGGACTTTTATTGTGTTTTGCAGTAGAAATCAAATACTAGGTAGGTTTCTTAGGTAGCTGGAGCTGGAGGAAGGAGCTGTGTCAGCAGGTTGGGTGAGAGGCAGGGAGACCTGGAAGAAGAAGATGCTAAAAGAACAGGAGCGTGGATGGGGGCCTGTACTCTGCCTCTTTCCATTTTGCTCCAGGCTGATCTCAATGAGGATGTCTGGGCAGCCTGCTCCTGAGTGCAGGTGGAGTTTCATGCATTGGTGATGGCCTAGGGTAGGTTCCTGGCAGTCTGTGGGAAATAAGGGTGTGTGTGTGTGTGTGTGTGTGTGTGTGTGTGTGTGTGTGTGTGTGTGTGTATCTGAGAGAAGAGAAGAGGATCACAGTGCAAGGATGTAATATTTATTCTGGTTGCCTGTTCAAGTCATTTTCAAATGTTTCAAAATTTTTTTTTAATTTTATTTTATTTTTTAACTTTACAATATTGTATTGGTTTTGCCATATATCGAAATGAATCCGCCACAGGTATACATGTGTTCCCCATCCTGAACCCTCCTCCCTCCTCCCTCCCCATATCATCCCTCTGGGTCATCCCATTGCACCAGCCCCAAACATCCAGTATCGTGCATTGAACCTGGACTGGCGACTCGTTTCATATATGATATTATACATATTTCAATGCCATTCTCCCAAATCATCCCACCCTCTCCCTCTCCCACAGAGTCCAAAAGACTGTTCTATACATCTGTGTCTCTTTTGCTGTCTCGTATACAGGGTTATTGTTACCATCTTTCTAAATTCCATATATATGCGTTGGTATACTGTATTGGTGTTTTTCTTTCTGGTTTACTTCACTCTGTATAATAGGCTCCAGTTTCATCCACCTCATTAGAACTGATTCAAATGTGTTCTTTTTAATGGCTGAGTAATACTCCATCATGTATATGTACCACAGCTTTCTTATCCATTCATCTGCTGATGGACATCTAGGTTGCTTCCATGTCCTGGCTATTATAAACAGTGCTGCAATGAACATTGGAATACATGTGTCTCTTTCTCTTCTGGTTTCCTCAGTGTGTATGCCCAGCAGTGGGATTACTGGATCATCAGATCAGATCAGATCAGATCAGTCGCTTAGTTGTGTCTGACTCTTTGCGACCCCATGAATCGCAGCACGCCAGGCCTTCCTGTCCCTCACCAACTCCCGGAGTTCACTCAGACTCACTCATCAAGTCAGTGATGCCATCCAGCCATCTCATCCTCTGTCGTCCCCTTCTTCTTCTGCCCCCAATCCCTCCCAGCATCAGAGTCTTTTCCAATGAGTCAACTCTTCGCATGAGGTGGCCAAAATACTAGAGTTTCAGCTTTAGCATCATTCCTTCCAAAGAAATCCCAGGTCTGATCTCCTTCAGAATGGACTGGTTGGATCTCCTTGCAGTCCAAGGGACTCTCAAGAGTCTTCTCCAACACCACAGTTCAAAAGCATCAATTCTTCGGTGCTCAGCCTTCTTCACAGTCCAACTCTCACATCCATACATGACCACAGGAAAAACCATAGCCTTGACTAGATGGACCTTTGTTTGCAAAGTAATGTCTCTGCTTCTGAATATGCTATCTAGGTTGGTCATAACTTTCCTTCCAAGGAGTAAGCGTCTTTTAAGGCAGTTCTATTTCACATTTTAAGCATTTTTCTTTAAATAAGTTCTAAATACTAACAATAGTAAATAACAGTAGAAATTGATGTTCATTTCTACTAAAAATTTCTTCTAAATATATATATTTTTTAATTTTAGAAGTTGAATTTGGTGTCCTCTGAATCCTAGATGATATAATGAAATATTAAAGATGGTTTGGAATGGGAGATTGGGAATGACATATATACACTACTATGTATAAAATAGATAACTAACAAGAACCTACTGTATAGCACAGAGCACTCTACTCAGTGCTCTATGGTGACCTAAATGGGAGGGAAATTCAAAAAGAAGGGATATATTTATTCATATATTTATGATTCACTTTGCTGGATAGCAGAAACTAACACAACATTGTGAAGTAACTCTACTCCAATAAAAACTAAAAAAAAAAAAAAGACGAAAAACTAATCCACCAGAAATAGTGAAAGTTTTAATTTATTCAGTTCACCCGGAAAAAAAAATTATCTAACTATCTTTGAAAATATAGAAAATCTGTGGTTATGTTGAATAATAAATATTATATAATCTGCATTTAATTATTGCTGCTGAGTCACTTCAGTCGTGTCCGACTCTGTGTGACCCCATAGACGGCAGCCCACCAGGATGCCCTGTCCCTGGGATTCTCCAGGCAAGAACACTGGAGTGGGTTGCCATTTCCTTCTCCAATGCATGAAAGTGAAAAGTGAAAGTGAAGTCGCTCAGTCATGTCTGACCCTCAGTGATACCATGGACTGCAGCCTTCTGGGCTCCTCCATCCATGGAATTTTCCAGGCAAGAGTACTGGAGTGGGGTGCCATTGCCTTCTCCGATTTAATTATTAGGTTAATAAATAAACTTCACCTGTAAGTTTTAAAAAATGGTTTGGAATGAAACCTTTATTGATGTGATTTTGGATTCATTTCACAGGTCGAACATTCTGGCAGGAGGCATTTGCAATGTACAGTCAAGTGAATTATCCCAGCCAGTGTGGAACAGAGAGCAAGGCAGGAAGGATGTGGTGAGTACAGAGAGTGTAAGGTTTAGAAGCTGAATTCACTGTCAGCACAACTACCAACCCACTGTGAGGATTTGGGTAAATCAGGGTTCTTTCTATTCTCAAGTTTTATGATACAAGTTCTACATGAATTCCGTACAATCAAAATTCATGCCTGCATGAATAATTCAGAAAAGAGAGTTTCAGATGGAGCTATTCAGACAGACATTGTTCATCTTTCAAGTCAGTGATGGAAAATGATTAGAACTCCAGAATCATATGTCTGAGGTTCAGAAATTTTAATCATTCTTCATGAGGACATTTTGATACTGGATTTAATGTAGTCCAAGTTTAAATTCCTTGGACAGGTTTAGGTCCTTGGACAGCTAGGAGATCCAACCAGTCCATCCTAAAGAAAATCAGTCCTGAATATTCTTTGGAAAGACTGATGCTGAAGCTGAAACTCCAATACTTTGGCCACCTGATGTAAAGAACTGACTCATTGAAAAAGACCCTGATGCTGGGAAAGATTGTAGGCAGGAGGAGAAGAGGATTATAGATGATGAGATGGTTGGATGGCATCACCAATTCAATGGACATGAATTTGAGTGAACTCTGGGAGCTGGTGATAGACAGGGAGGCCCGGTGTGCTGCAGTCCATGGGGTCACAAAACGTCCGACATGACTGAGTGACTGAACTGAACTGAGCTTTAGTTCTTTTATTTTTGTCCTTTTTTAGCTAAAATTTTAGTTATCTTAGTTATGTTTATCTTAGTTATAGTAGAGCTAATGTCTGAATAGAGAGACATCACTGGAAAATTAATAAGGTTTTTCCATTTCCACTGTAAAGTATAGTCATTGATTCATATAAAATATGCCTTGATTATAGTGACCAATACATGAAAGAATATCAATCCTAGGATTCTATTTTGGAATACAGGGTTTGTTACATTGAAAGATTATTATGAAAATTCCAACATTTTCACTCCTGATGGTTAAAAGGAGACGTAACTTAATTGAAATAAATTATTGCTCTTGAAAATTTAAGTGCAAATCAGATTCTAACAAATTATTCTGCTAGTTGTCCTTCATTATGCAAAGTATTATAGATGGAAAAATGAATCCTCTTTCTTGAGAAAAAAATTTATTCAAGAGCTCTTTGATTATAAAGAGCCCCTGGAAATTTCACCAAAAATCCTTTGTTCTGTAGATTTGTTCATTTTCTCACTACCTCGTAGACATTTTTCTCATGTTTTAGTTTGATGTTCTAGAACTGAGAGTTAGGTTGTTCCCTCCTCAAAATACTTTGAGAAATTCTTTTCTTGTATGATTGTTCCATGTTCAAAAAACAGATATTTTTAAGATTTCTATTATAAACCCACTATTATGATGATTGATATGTTAAGCTGTGCTTACCTGTTCTGGAGAGTAATTTGGCAATAAATATCCAGAACCTTAAGCTGCTGCTTATGCTCTTTGGCTCAGTAATTTCATGCCTAGAGTTTTGTCCTAATGCCATAATTAAAAATGAAAGGTGAAATTGGTATACAGAGATGCTTTTATAAAACTGTATGTAAGAAAATTGGAAATAAGCAATGCTCAATAATGGGATGGTAATTGAGCTATGATATACACACACAATGCTGGGAGAAATATCAATAACCTCAGATATGCAGATGACACCACCCTTATGGCAGAAAGTGAAGAGGAACTCAAAAGCCTCTTAATGAAAGTGAAAGTGGAGAGTGAAAAAGTTGGCTTAAAGCTCAACATTGAGAAAACTAAGATCATGGCATCCGGTCCCATCACTTCATGGGAAATAGATGGGGAAACAGTGTCAGACTTTATTTTGGGGGGGCTCCAAAATCACTGCAGATGGTGATTGCAGCCATGAAATTAAAAGACGCTTACTCCTTGGAAGGAAAGTTGAGACCAACCTAGATAGCATATTCAAAAGCAGAGACATTACTTTGCAAACAAAGATCTGTCTAGTCAAGGCTATGGTTTTTCCTGTGGTCATGTATGGATGTGAGAGTTGGACTGTGAAGAGGGCTGAGTGCCGAAGAATTGATGCTTTTGAACTGTGGTGTTGGAGAAGACTCTTGAGAGTCCCTTGGACTGCAAGGAGATCCAACCAGTCCATTCTGAAGGAGATCAGCTCTGGGATTTCTTTGGAGGGAATGATGCTAAAGCTGAAACTCCAGTACTTCAGCCACCTCATGTGAAGAGCTGACTCATTGGAAAGGACTCTGATGCTGGGAGGGGTTGGGGGCAGGAGAAGAAGGGGACGACAGAGGATGAGATGCCTGGATGGCATCACTGACTCGATGGATGTGAGTCTGAGTAAACTCCAGGAGTTGGTGATGGACAGGGAGGCCTGGCGTGCTGCGATTCATGGGGTTGCAAAGAGTCGGACAAGACTGAGCGACTGAACTGAACTGAACTGAAGTCATATTGCCATAGCATTTTTAGTGCTCTGATGTTAACCAAAAAAGAGCAGCAGTATGTGAAGTTACATGGAAGACATATTCCGAAATTTTATTTTTTCAATCAAATACTTCAAAGTATTTTGAAGTATAATTTACATACAGAGGGTTTTCCCTTTACAGGTACATATCTTGATTCATTTTGACAAATATACATGTCATGTGATAACTACCACAATCAAGATATATACTACCACCCCCAAAAGCTTCTCTTGCCACTTTGCAGTCAAGCCTTTCCCTCTACTCCCCATCCCTGCAAACTATAGTTTTGCATTTTCTAGAAACATCTAAATGGAATCACACAGGATGTTGCCTTTTGCATCTGCTTCTTTCACCTCTGAGATTCATTCATATTGTGTGCTGTGCATCAGTGTTTTCACTTTTTATTGTGGAGCATCATTACAATGTGCGGACATAATCACAGTTGGTTCGTTTACCAGTCTGTAGACATTGGGATTGTTTCCAGTTTCCATTATGCATCATTTGTTTACAGGACATAATGTTTTTTCTTCTCTTGGGTAAACACTTTCAGAGAAGGATTACTGAGGTATATGATGAGTGTATGCTTAAGAAATTGCCGATCTCTTTTTCAAAGTGTACCATCTTACATTCCTACCAGCAATGAGAATTCTGATTGCTTTGCATCTTCAAAGCCTACTAAAAAAATCCAGCCATTATTATAGGTGTGCAGTGGTCACTCATTTTCCTGGTGACTGATGCCAAACTTCTTTTCATGTGCATATAAAGCCATCCATATACTTTCTCTGCTACTGCTGCTGCTGCTAAGTCGCTTCAGTTGTGTCCGACTCTGTGCGACCCCATAGACGGCAGCCCACCAGGCTCCCCCGTCCCTGGGATTCTCCAGGCAAGAACTGGAGTGGGTTGCCATTTCCTTCTCCAATGCATGAAAATGAAAAGTGAAAGTGAAGTCGCTCAGCCGTGTCTGACTCTTAGCGACCCCATGGACTGCAGCCTACCAGGCTCCTCCATCCATGGGATCCTCCAGGCAAGAGTACTGGAGTGGGGTGCTATTGCCTTCTCCGATACCTTCTCTAGTGAAATTTAAATCTTTTAAAATTAGCATTTGCTTATTATTGAGTTTTGAGAATTCTTTATATAAGTTGTATAAATTCCTTTGTCACATATGTGATTTGAAAATATTTTCACCAGTTTATAGCTTATCTTTTCATTTTCATAATTGTGTCTTTTAAAGAACCAAAGTTTAAAATGTATCAACTTGGCTATTTTAAACTTTATGTTCCATCTTTTGTTAGAGTAAAATTTTAGTTGAGAATAGCTTTAGATTTACATAAAAAATTGCAAAAATAGCACAGAGAGCTCCCATAAACCCCACACCCAACTTTCCCTCTTATCAATATTTACATGACTTATTTGTCACAACCAATGAATATGCCTTATGTTTTTTTGTGACCCATTGGGAAGTCTTTGCCTGTCTCAAAGTCACAATGATTTTCTATGGTTTTTATTTAGAAATTTTATAGTTTTAGTGTTTTGGTTTAGGTCTATGATACGTTTTGAGTTAATTTTTGTGTATGACCTGAAGGAATATTGAGGTTCATTTTTTTTTCTGTTAGGAATTCAGTTGTTAAAGCATTTTTTGCTTAATATAACTTTTATCTTAAAAATAAACATATAGCATGTATATAAAAATATATGTACACATATGTATGTACATAGTAATATATATCATTGAAGGATATGCTTTAATAGTGGTTTCATTTCATTTTTTACTTCAGTTATTTTCTATATGTCTCTACAATTAGCATGGGTAAGCAGAAGTTTTGAGTGAGCAGACACAGTATGGGGAAGGGTGATAGTTAAGATAAAAGCAGTAGAAGCAGAGACTGAGAGAAGCTGGCCTCTGAAGGAGGGAAGCAGGCCAAGTCATCGAGAAGGTGATGAATACTCAGTCACCTGTTTGTTGATTTCTTGACTACCCTGCAGAGCCTGCAAGGCCTGCCTCTGCCACGGTTCCTCTTTTGCTCTGTGGTCTAGTCAGTCCAGTGGCTGAAAATCCTGTGACTTCCACTTCGACCATTATTAAAATATTATTCTTTATAATAATAGTAAAGAATAATATTTATTATCATTATTATGAATACCCACTAGTTAACTTGAGTGGCTCTCTGTTCTTGGCAATCTAAAGGAAACTTACCAGCCAACACAGGCACATAGAAAACCAGCTGCTCTTTCTGGGGTGAGGATGAATGACTAAGGAAAAACACGTGTTCCCCCCAAAGAAAGAAACAAACAAACTGAAGGAGTGTGACCTCCAATGTGAAATTAGAGCTTTGTCTTTTATTATCACATTATATATCTTTTTCAATACGTTCCTGAGATCAAGGGATAACATGTTAATATATTAACCACTTATTTTTTAAAATTTATTTTTCATATTGTTCTAGCCCCAAAACCAGAATTCTGGAAACAAGTGAATTCTGCTTGGAGATGGAGACAGAGGGTTGCAAATGTTAATAGAACATTTCTGAACATTGGCCAAGACTTGTGCTTGTGACATTGGTTATAAGAGACAGCAAAAGGGTCTGCATACCTGAGACATAGCATGTCACGGTTAAGATCATGGGCTGGTCCGAGGGCCATCTCTGCGGCTTTCTTAGCTGTGTGACCTTGAGAGCAGGTTCCAAAGCTTCCTAAAGCCTCAGCTCCTCCTTGGGCACACAGGGGCGATCGGGAGGCATCTATCAGGTAGTGTGCCTGGCACAGAGGAAGTGTCACTCAGTTCCTTGCTCTCTAATCGTCCTCAGCACTCATGCCAGGTGCCCAGAGGCCTTATGCGCATGACTGAATTTTCAGACTAATTGTTCGCTTTGCAATGAAAGCTTCCCATTTCACTGAGCTCCTTAACCACCCCATCTGTTTAACCATCTCTGTCTCCCTGTGTGGGTTCCCTCCTCATTTTTAAGATGTTTAATTATTAGGTATGGGTAATACAATGATCAGCACCACCTGAGCATCAGTTATTAGCAATAAATGTGCCTCCTTTTAGTAGCTATGGCATATAAATTATTTCCACATAAAGGTAGTTTCCTGCAGTTCTGATTATACCTAAAATAATGCTGAATTTTACCCAGTGCATATTTACAATTGTGCGGTTTTTTGTTTTGAGATCATTCTTCTCAAGTTTATCTAGTTGATCCAGGAACAACTGCAGTGACATTGGGGATAAAATTCTTTTGTTCTGTTTTTTATTTTTCTTTCAATTTTTAACTCCACTGCATTTTTTTTAGCATCCCATTGGGAAGTTCTATTTCTTCTATTTTCTGGCTCATGTTTCCTAAATGGCCAGTTAATTGTCTAATAGACGCTATCTCTGGGAGGTTGTTGCTCTTTGGCAGGCGTTATTGTTGTCATGCCAGGCCTCGCATGTTAATTCTTTCGCTGACTTTCCCTCTAGGTTCACAGGACGGAGGCAGCAGGCCAAAGAAGCTACTGAGTTGCAACAGCTAGAAATTCAGTTCAACTCAGATTAGATTAGCACCTGGTAGAGGAAGTGTGCATAGTGGTTAGAGCAGGAGACCTGAAAATGAACCACAAACAAGAAAATGAACTGCATATGAGAAAAAAAAATCTGTTTCCAGCCCTATGATCAAACTTTCCTTATTTTTGCTATACCATGGTGTAAGTGTGTAAGATGCTACAGACATATTCTTTCGGAGGCTTATTTTAATTTTCACATTGGATCACAGTGTTGGGAATACCATAGGGGATGGTATACACACCCAGTGTAAAGAGAGGAGAGCTATTTAGATCTGATTTTTTTCTTTTTACTGTTTTGCATCATAGAAATATCTCATAATTAATTAATCTGAAAATATGTTTAAAGATTGCAATTGGGAGGAAATCTAGTCAAGACTCATTAGAGTGGTCCAAGAGAGGAGAAAGTACAGAGATTAGAGTGGAGGCAGGAAATGGAGAGATGAGGACAGACTTGGAGTTTTTTTTAAAAAATGCTCTTTGTTGTTTAATTCATAGACTATAAACATAACCACTTTCGGTGTATACTGCTATGAGTTCTGGGCTTCCCAGGTGGCTCAGTGGTAAAGAATTCACCTGCAATGCAGGAGACGTGGGTTTGATCCCTGGATCAGGAAGATTCCCCTGGAAAAGGAAATGGCAACCCACTCAAGTATTTTTGCCTGGCAAATCCCTTGGACAGAAGAGCTTGGTGATTACAGTCCAGGCGGTCACAACTGAGTCAGACACAATAGTGACTAAACAACCTGAGTTTTAACAAACATATAGAGTCAAGTAAACACCTCCCCATCATAATGTAAAATAGTTCTATCACCCCTTCCCCCACAGAAATCCCTCATATTGTAGTCACTCTTCATCCACCGCTAAGTCCTAACAACCATTCATCTTCATGCTCGCTGGCTTTGCCTTTTCTACAGTATCAGATAAGTGGAACCTTAGTGTAACTTTTTGAGGCTGGTTTCTTTCATTCAGCATAACACCTGTGAGAGATAGCCATGTTATTCATATATCAGTAGTTCTTTCTGTATTTTCCAAGTAGAATTGCATTGTGTAGATACATCAGAGTTTGTTGAATCATTCATCTTCTGAAGAATATTTGTGTTATTACAAATTTTTGTCAATAATGAATAGAATTACTAGAGACAGTTATGTACAGGTTTTTATGTTAATATAAGTTTTTGTGTCTCTAGAATAAACATCTCAGTGTAGGATTAATGAGTCATACGACAAATGTATGTCTAGCTTTGTGAGAAACTGCCAAACTGTTCTCCAAAGTAGATGTATCTTTGCATTTCCACTAGCAATCCATGAGCATTGTGGTTGCTCTGCATCCTTTCAAGTATTTGGCACTGTCTTTAAAAAAATCATTTTAGTAGGTGTGCAGTACTTCATTGTGCGTTTAATCTGCATTTCTCTAAAGCCTAATGATGTTGAGCATCTCTTTATATACTTAAATATATGATATTCAGGATATGAGACCTTTGTTACATATATGATTTACAAATATTTTCTCCTAGTCTGTAGCTTTTCTTTTTGTTCTGTGTCCTTGATACAACTAAAGTATTAATTTTGGTGAAGTCCAATTTATTAAAGTCCAGTATTATTATTCAAATAAATCCAATTTTGATAAAGCTTATAATTTCAGACCTAAAATCAGTGCTCTTTTTTGGCATGCATTTGCTATTATATACTAGCTTCAGAATGGTTTCAGGCTTGTTTATTGTTGCACAGGTTGTGTACTGCACAACTCTAGAGGGTATGATTTTTATGGATCACAATGCATAGCAACCCCAAGAGCTGTGAAGTGAGCAGATTCCACAGCCATACATTTATCTCTCTGGCTTCTTGTCTACTGCACAGATTGTAGTCATTGCTGTGGTTCCATCATTTATTTGTTGTTATGTGGAATGCTTATTGGAGCTGAATTTAAGAAGCTCCTCTATATGAACCATCTAAAGCTAACTTGTTCACACCAACTCTTCCTGTTCTTGGGGTTTCAGCAACATCATCCTTTCAGGATGGTTTCCTCAGCTGACTCCATCAATTCACATGGAAATTGGAAACTTCTTGCACTTAACCAATTTTCATAGTCTAGACAGCCATGATTTTGAAACTCACATCTAAACAAATGACTAAAACCCTAAACCTAAGATTGGTAGCAACATCTATGACACAGCTCTGGATCTGCCTTTTTTTTTTTAAATAAAGCAATAGACTATAAAGACAAATATAATTTGCAGGTAGCATTTTGGCTATGAGTAATACATTATTAACTCCAAGTGGCTCTGACTAAACGGCGAGGTGGCACGTGACTTTCCTCTGATCATGGGAGCTACCATTCAGTGGTTGAGATTTTTATATTCTGAATACTTGACTGGTTATACTTTCTTGCTCCCAGTTAAAGGTGGGATTACAAGCTATAAACTGGTCAACAGTGAATGTCAGAGCAGAACCAGGAAAATTTCAACAGAACAGAATTGTTCTCAGTGTGTTTTGTCATCAGTTTCATCAGTTAATACAGGCTTTAAAATGCTGCACTGTGAGCCAGGGATAGGGAAGGAGAAACAGACATCCTATTTATGAGTTCTTTTTATTCAAAATCAGGCTGATTATGTTTTCCTCTAGGTAAAGTGCAGAATCTGATTGTATCTTGGGAATAAATGTAAGTTAAATGGGGAAATTGTTAAGAAGGATATCTTGGAAGGTGTGGACTTTGAAGGCTGAACGTTTGGGGGGAGTGGTGTGTGTATGGTTAGGTCACTCAGGATGGCTGTCTCTTGCTCTCTGTACAGCCTCTGCTCAACCAGTCCCTGCTTCAGTTACACTGTACTCACATGACTATCCAATCGTCTTAATCATAGGGCTTAGTCGATAACTACCTACAAGCCTGCTTCCTTTCCCAGCCTCTGGTTTCCCTGGTAACTGATGAGCCAACTGGACACCAATTCCCCCTATAAATGGTAGCCTCCATCTCCCCTGAATAGCAAAGATGGCTGCTGAGTCTTGCCCACTGGCTGCTGTACACGGTGGCATGTTGCTCCAGTGCTTTGCTTCAGACTTATACGATTCCCTGTCCATTAAACCACTGGTGTCTCTCTCTGTTGCTGTCTCCAGGCTCTTTCTTCCCTCTGTGTCTGGGCAGTGTCAAGGCTTGCAGGACTGCAGGGTGTAGCCCAACAGTGTGTAATGCTGCAGATAGGTAAAAAGATCATGTAAGAAGGTATCACTGTTTGGAGGGTCCAAAGAAATGACTAGAAGAATAAGGGAAGGAAATAATTTATTTGAGGGACACTTGATCCTCCTCTGAGAAGTGATGGAATTTAAAAAAAAATTTTTTTAAGGTAGAGCCAACAGATGTTCTTTTGTAAGTAAGCCCTTGGAGAAGGGAATGGCTACTCACTCTGGTATTCTTGCCTGGGAAATCCCATGGACAGAGGAATCTGGTGGGCTACAGTTCATGGGGTCGCAACGAGTCAGACACGACTGAGTGACTAACCCTTTCACTTTCCATGAAAATATTAATATTATAGGGAAGATGATCTTCCTCGTATGTTTTCCACCTGCCTGGCTTCTTCATAGTTATCTACAAAATGATTTAAAAAAAATCCAGTTTTCCACCATTACATACAATGCTAGCTATAGAGGCTTTGGTTTGTTTTATAGATTTTTTTTTTAAGTTGATTAAGTCTGCCTCTATTTCTAGCTGGCTGGTAGTTTTTTATTTCTTTATAAATAGGTGTTGGATTTTGCCAAATGCTTTTTTTTACACCTATTGTTAAGATCATATGATTTTTCTTCTTTAGCCCTTAAATGTGATGGATTACATTAATTGATTTTCAAATTTCAAAGCAGTCTTATATACCTATAATAAACTGCACTTTGTCATGGTGTATAATCTTTTTATATGCTGTTGTTTTGAATTACTAACATTTTATTAATAATTTTTGTTTCTATGTAAATGAAAGATACTAGTCTGTAGCTTTCTTATAATTCTGTGGCTTTCCTTTCTTATAATGTCTGCATCTTATTTTATTATTAGCTGGTTTTATTAATGCTAACTTCATAGAATGAGTTAGGAACCCCTTTAAATGTTTCATAAAATTCACCAGTGAAATCATCTAGGCCTGTTACTTTCTTTTTTGGAAGGTTATTGATTCTTTATTAAATATATGTAATAAGAACAGGTATATCCAGGTAATCTATTTTCCCTTGTGTAAGTTTTAGTAGGAAATGTCTTTTAAGGATTAGTCCATTTCATGTATCTATCAAAGTTTTGGATGTAGAGTTGTTCATAACCTTCTTCTATTATCATGTTGATGTTCATGGACTCAGTTGCAATCCTTTCATTTGTGATATTAGCAATTTGTGCCTTCCCCCTGCCCCCCAACCCTGGGTAGCCTGGCTAGAAGTTTATCAATTTTATTTTATTTATTTTTATTTTTAAACTTTAAAAAATTGTATTAGTTTTGCCAAATATCAAAATGAATCCACCACAGGTATACATGTGTTCCCCATCCTGAATCCTCCTCCCTCCTCCCTCCCCATATCATCCCTCTGGGTCGTCCCAGTGCACTAGCCCCAAGCATCCAGTATTGTGCATTGAACCTGGACTGGCAACTCGTTTCATACATGATATTTTACATGTTTCAATGCCATTCTCCCAAATCTTCCCATCCTCTCCCTCTCCCACAGAGTCCAAAAGACTGTTCTATACATCAGTGTCTCTTTTGCTGTCTCGTAGACAGGGTTATTGTTACCATCTTTCTAAATTCCATATATATGCATTAGTATACTGTATTGGTGTTTTTCTTTCTGGCTTACTTCACTCTGTATAATAGGCTCCAGTTTCATCCACCTCATTAGAACTGATTCAAATGTATTCTTTTTAAGGGCTGAGTAATACTCCATTGTGTATATGTACCACAGCTTTCTTATCCATTCATCTGCTGATGGACATCTAGGTTGCTTCCATGTCCTGGCTATTATAAACAGTGCTGCGATGAACATTGGGGTACACGTGTCTCTTTCCCTTCTGGTTTCCTCAGTGTGTATGCCCAGCAGTGGGATTGCTGGATCATAAGGCAGTTCTATTTCCAGTTTTTTAAGGAATCTCCACACTGTTCTCCATAGTGGCTGTACTAGTTTGCATTCCCACCAACAGTGTAAGAGGGTTCCCTTTTCTCCACACCCTCTCCAGCATTTATTACTTGTAGACTTTTGGATCGCAGCCATTCTGACTGGCGTGAAATGGTACCTCATAGTGGTTTTGATGTACATTTCTCTGATAATGAGTGATGTTGAGCATCTTTTCATGTGTTTGTTAGCCATCTGTATGTCCTCTTTGGAGAAATGTCTGTTTAGTTCTTTGGCCCATTTTTTGATTGGGTCATTTATTTTTCTGGAGTTGAGCTGTAGGAGTTGCTTGTATATTTTTGAGATTAGTTGTTTTTCAGTTGCTTCATTTGCTATTATTTTCTCCCATTCTGAAGGCTGTCTTTTCACCTTGCTCATAGTTTCCTTTGATGTGCAGAAGCTTTTAAGCTTAATTAGGTCCCATTTGTTTATTTTTGCTTTGATTTCCAATATTCTGGGAGGTGGGTCATAGAGGATCTTGCTGTGATGTGTGTCAGAGAGTGTTTTGCCTATGTTCTCCTCTAGGAGTTTTATAATTTCTGGTCTTATGTTTAGATCTTTAATCCATTTTGAGTTTATTTTTGTATATGGTGTTAGAAAGTGTTTTAGTTTCATTCTTTTACAAGTGGTTGACCAGTTTTCCCAGCACCACTTGTTAAAGAGATTGTCTTTAATCCATTGTATATTCTTGCCTCCTTTGTCAAAGATAAGGTGTCCATATGTGCGTGGATTTATCTCTGGGCTTTCTATTTTGTTCCATTGATCTATATTTCTGTCTTTGTGCCTTGTGCCACTGTCTTGATAACTGTGGCTTTGTAGTAGAGCCTGAAGTCAGGTAGGTTGATTCCTCCAGTTCCATTCTTCTTTCTCAAGATTGCTTTGGCTATTCGAGGTTTTTTGTATTTCCATACAAATTGTGAAATTATTTGTTCTAGCTCTGTGAAGAATACCGTTGGTAGCTTGATAGGGATTGCATTGAATCTATAAATTGCTTTGGGTAGTATACTCATTTTCACTATATTGATTCTTCCAATCCATGAACATGGTATATTTCTCTATCTATTAGTGTCCTCTTTGATTTCTTTCACCAGTGTTTTTATAGTTTTCTATATATAGGTCTTTAGTTTCTTTAGGTAGATATATTCCTAAGTATTTTATTCTTTCCGTTGCAATGGTGAATGGAATAGTTTCCTTAATTTCTCTTTGTGTTTTCTCATTATTAGTGTATAGGAATGCAAGGGATTTCTGTGTGTTGATTTTATATCCTGCAACTTTACTATAATCATTGATTAGTTCTAGTAATTTTCTGGTGGAGTCTTTAGGGTTTTCTATGTAGAGGATCATGTCATCTGCAAATAGTGAGAGTTTTACTTCTTCTTTTCCAATTTGGATTCCTTTTATTTCTTTTTCTGCTCTGATTGCTGTGGCCAAAACTTCCAAATCTATGTTGAATAGTAATGGTGAAAGTGAGCACCCTTGTCTTGTTCCTGACTTTAGAGGAAATGCTTTCAGTTTTTCACCATTGAGGATAATGTTTGCTGTGGGTTTGTCATATATAGCTTTTATTATGTTGAGGTATCTTCCTTCTATTCCTGCTTTCTGGAGAGTTTTTATCATAAATGGATGTTGAATTTTGTCAAAGGCTTTCTCTGCATCTATTGAGATAATCATATGGCTTTTATTTTGCAATTTGTTAATGTGGTGTATTATATTGATTGATTTGTGGATATTGAAGAATCCTTGCATCCCTGGGATAAAGCCCGTTTGGTCATGGTGTATGATCTTTTTAATGTGTTGTTGGATTCTGATTGCTAGAATTTTGTTAAGGATTTTTGCATCTATGTTCATCAGTGATATTGGCCTGTAGTTTTCTTTTTTTGTGGCATCTTTGTCAGGTTTTGGTATTAGGGTGATGGTGGCCTCATAGAATGAGTTTGGAAGTTTCCCTTCCTCTGCAATTTTCTGGAAGAGTTTGAGCAGGATAGGTGTTAGCTCTTCTCTAAATTTTTGGTAGAATTCAGCTGTGAAGCCATCTGGACCTGGGCTTTTGTTTGCTGGAAGATTTCTGATTACAGTTTCAATTTCCGTGCTTGTGATGGGTCTGTTAAGATTTTCTATTTCTTCCTGGTCGAGTTTTGGAAAGTTGTACTTTTCTAAGAATTTGTCCATTTCTTCCACGTTGTCCATTTTATTGGCATATAATTGTTGATAGTAGTCTCTTACGATCTTTTGTATTTCTGTGTTGTCTGTTGTGATCTCTCCATTTTCATTTCTAATTTTATTGATTTGATTTTTCTCCCTTTGTTTCTTTTTTTTTTTAATTTTATTTTATTTTTAAACTTTACATAACTGTATTAGTTTTGCCAAATATCAAAATGAATCCGCCACAGGTATACATGTGTTCCCCATCCTGAACCCTCCTCCCTCCTCCCTCCCCATTCCATCCCTCCTCCCTCCCCATTCCATCCCTTTGTTTCTTAATGAGTCTGGCTAATGGTTTGTCAATTTTATTTATTCTTTCAAAGAACCAGCTTTTGGCTTTGTTGATTTTCGCTATGGTCTCTTTTGTTTCTTTTGCGTTTATTTCTGCTCTAAGTTTTAAGATTTCTTTCCTTCTACTAACCCTGGGGTTCGTCATTTCTTCCTTTTCTAGGTGCTTTAGGTGTAGAGTTAGGTTATTTATTTGACTTTTTTTCTTGTTTCTTGAGGTATGCCTGTATTGCTATGAACTTTCCCCTTAGGACTGCTTTTACAGTGTCCCACAGGTTTTGGGTTGTTGTGTTTTCATTTTCATTCGTTTCTATGCAAATTTTGATTTCTTTTTTGATTTCTTCTGTGATTTGTTGGTTATTCAGCAGCGTGTTGTTCAGCCTCCATATGTTGGAATTTTTAATAGTTTTTCTCCTGTAATTGAGATCTAATCTTACTGCATTGTGGTCAGAAAAGATGCTTGGAATGATTTCTATTTTTTTGAATTTACCAAGGCTAGCTTTATGGCCCAGGATGTGATCTATCCTGGAGAAGGTTCCATGTGTGCTTGAGAAAAAGGTGAAATTCATTGTTTTGTGATGAAATGTCCTATAGATATCAATTAGGTCTTACTGGTCTGTTGTATCATTTAAAGTTTGTGTTTCCTTGTTAATTTTCTGTTTAGTTGATCTATCCATAGGTGTGAGTGGGGTATTAAAGTCTCCCACTATTATTGTGTTATTGTTAATTTCTCCTTTCATACTTGTTAGCATTTGTCTTACATACTGCGGTGCTCCCGTGTTGGGTGCATATATATTTATAATTGTTGTATCTTCTTCTTGGATTGATCCTTTGATCATTATGTAGTGACCTTCTTTGTCTCTTTTTACAGCCTTTGTTTTAAAGTCTATTTTATCTGATATGAGTATTGCTACTCCTGCTTTCTTTTGGTCCCTATTTGCATGCAAAATCTTTTTCCAGCCCTTCACTTTCAGTCTGTATGTGTCCCCTGTTTTGAGGTGGGTCTCTTGTAGACAACATATGTAGGGGTCTTATTTTTGTATCCATTCAGCCAGTCTTTGTCTTTTGGTTGGGGCATTCAACCCATTTATGTTTAAGGTAATTACTGATAAGTATTATCCCGTTGCCATTTACTTTATTGTTTTGGGATTGAATTTATACACTGTTTTTGTGTTTCCTGTCCAGAGAATATCTTTTAGTATTTGTTGGAGAGCTGGTTTGGTGGTGCAGAATTCTCTCAGCTTTTGCTTGTCTGAAAAGCTTTTGATTTCTCCTTCGTACTTGAATGAGATCCTTGCTGGGTACAATAATCTGGGCTGTAGGTTATTTTCTTTCATCATTTTAAGTATGACTTGCCATTCCCTCCTGGCTTGAAGAGTTTCTATTGAAAGATCAGCTGTTATCCTTATGGGAATTCCCTTGTGTGTTATTTGTTGTTTTTCCCTTGCTGCTTTTAATATTTGTTCTTTGTGTTTGATCTTTGTTAATTTGATTAATATGTGTCTTGGGGTGTTTCACCTTGGGTTTATCCTGTTTGGGACTCTCTGGGTTTCTTGGACTTGGGTGATTATTTCCTTCCCCATTTTAGGGAACTTTTCAACTATTATCTCCTCAAGTATTTTCTCATGGTCTTTCTTTTTGTCTTCTTCTTCTGGGACCCCTATGATTCGAATGTTGTAGCGTTTAATATTGTCCCGGAGGTCTCTGAGATTGTCCTCATTTCTTTTAATTCGTTTTTCTTTTATCCTCTCTGATTCATTTATTTCTACCATTCTATCTTCTAATTCACTACTCCTATCTTCTGCCTCTGTTATTCTACTATTTGTTGCCTCCAGAGTGTTTTAATTTCACTTATTGCATTATTCATTATATATTGACTCTTTTTTATTTCTTCTAGGTCCTAGTTAAACCTTTCTTGCATCTTCTCAATCCTTGTCTCCAGGCTATTTATCTGTGATTCCATTTTAATTTCAAGATTTTGGATCAATTTCACTATCATTATTCGGAATTCTTTATCAGGTAAATTCCCTATGTCTTCCTCTTTGGTTTGGTTTGTTGGGGATTTATCCTGTTCCTTTATCTGCTGGGTATTCCTCTGTCTCTTCATCTTGTTTAAATTGCTGAGTTTGGGGTGTCCTTTCTGTATTCTGGCAGTTTGTGGAGTTCTCTTTATTGTGGCGTTTCCTCGCTGTGTGTGGGTTTGTACAGGTGGCTTGTCAAGGTTTCCTGGTTAGGGAAGCTTGTGTCGGTGTTCTTGTGGGTGGAGCTGGATTTCTTCTCTCTGGAGTGCAATGAAATGTCCAGTAATGAGTTATGAGATGTCTATGGTTTTGGGGTGGCTTTGGGCAGCTTGTATCTTGAAGCTCAGGGCTGTGTTCCTTTGTTGCTGGAGAATTTGCTTGGTATGTCTTGCCCTGGAACTTGTTGGCCCCTGTGTGGTGCTTGGTTTCAGTGTCGGTATGGAGGTGTTTGATAAGCTCCTGTCAATTAATGTTCCTTGGAGTCAGGAGCTCCGTGGAGTCAGGGTTTGGACTTAAGCCTCCTGCTTCCAGTTATTGGCCTTATTTTTACAGTAGTTTCAAAACTTCTCCTTCTATACTGCACCACTGATAAAACATCTACGTTAAAGATGAAAAGTTTCTCTACTGTGAGGGTCACTCAGAGAGGTTCACAGCATTACATGGAGAAGAGAAGAGGGAGGAGGGATTTAGAGGTGACCAAATGAGATGAGGTGGAATCAATAGTGGAGAGAGTGGGCTAGCCAGTAATCACCCCTTATGTGCACACCACAACTGGACCGCTCAGAGATGTTCACGGAGTTATACAGAGAAGAGAAGAAGGAGGAAGGAGACAGAGGTGGCCAGAAGGATAGAAGGGGGGAATGAAAAGGAGGGAGACAGATCCAGCCAGTAATCAGTTCCCTAAGTGTTCTCCACTGTCTGGAACACACAGAAATTCACAGAGTTGGGTAGAGGAGAGAGGGGTTAGGGAGGAGACACAGGCGACCTGGTGGAGAAAAAGGAGAGTCCAAAGGGAGAGAGAGCAGTTAAGCCAGTAATCTCACTCCCTAGTGAAAAATGGGTCCTGAAGATTGGGTTCTTAAAGGCACAAAATTGGTAACAAATACATAAAAACAAAAATTAAAAATCTAAAGTAGAGTTTGGAATTTCAAAAATACGATGTTAAAGAAAAGAAGAAGGAAAAGAAAGAGAGAAAAAATGAACAAACACAAACAAGCTCACGAAAATTATAAAGAAAATATAGGTACAAAATTGATAACTAATACCAAAAAGCAAAAGTTAAAAATCTAGAGTAGAGTTTGGAATTTCAAAAATACAATGTTAAAAAGAAGAAGAAAAATAAAGAGAGAAAACAAACAAACAAAAACAAACAATGTTGCAATAATTATAAAGAAAATACAGGTACAAAATTGATATCAAATACCAAAAAGCATAAATTAAAAATCTAGAGTAGAGTTTGGAATTTCAGATATACAATGTTATATAAAAGAAGAAGAGAAAGAAACAGAGGGAAAAAAAGTCACAGAAATTATAAAGAAAACTATAGGTACAAAATTGATAACATATACCAAAAAGCTAAAATTAAAAATCTAGAGTAGAGTTTGGAATTTCAAAATACAATGTTAAAGAAAAGAAGGAAAAAAAAAATATATATATATATATATATGAAGTTTGCTGAAGAAGAAAAAAATAGGGTCTTTTTTTTTTTTTGCAAAGTAATAGGTTATAAAAGTGAAAATTAGAGGAACAATAGAGGGCTTAAAATTTTTTTAAAAAATTAATAAAAAAAAGAAAGAAAGAATGATCGTAAAAATAGTAAAAATATATCTAGGGCTTTCTCTGGTTTTGTTGTGAGTATTGTGGGTTCAGTTCATTTTTGGCTAGTTCCTTGGTCCAACTTATATTTCTCAAGATCTATAGGCCCCTTCCTATGTAGTCCGTAGTAACCACAGGGTTTTAATCTATTGCCTGTAGCTTCCAAGGCGGTTCCCTCTGTTATAGCTTCTTCTGTTTGCTGGTCTCTTCAGTGTCTGGTTTCCGCCCTGACACAAAGGGGACGGTGGAGGACACTTTTTTTTTTTTTTCGGCTAACTTGTTCAGTCGCCCTGTGGGGAGGGAGGGAGGGATGCTGCAAACAAATAACACTGGTGTGCGCTCGCAGTGCCTCAGCCACACTGGGTCTGCCCCCGCTCACGGTGCGTGTAGCCTCCCTGCCCACACTGCTCGGGCTCTAGGTTGTTCCGCCGGGAACCATCCGAGGCCGGCCCTGGGCTGCATGCACCTCCCAGGTCCAAGCCTCTCAGGTTCAGGCACTCGGGTAGTCCTCAGAAGCGCAGACTCGGTTGGGCCTGCGTTTTGTGCTCTTCCCAGGTCTGAGCAGCTCAGGTGATGAGGTGTTTGGCGAGCACCATTGCTGCAACTTATCACCTCCCTGGCACTAGGTTATCTGGATGTACAACCGGCGCACCTTCTCAGGCAGATGTTCACCGTCCAGACCCCCAAGAAGTTTTAGTTAGCAAAGAAGCCTGCTTACAGTTTTATAGATAATGTCTCTCTGGGGCTGCGATGTCCCCCTTCCGGCTCTGGCTGCCTGTCACCGAATGGGGAAGGTCTGCAGCCGGCTATCTCTTCTCAGTCCTTTGTTCTGTGCGCGGGCCTGGCAGTGTCTTAGGTTAGGGCTGGCTTTTCGCGTTGTAGATATCCCACAGTCTGGTTTGCTAGCCCAAATTATTTCGCTCAGATAGCGCTCAGGGTATTCAGGCCAGGTTCTTACTTTAAGCGATGCAGCCCACGCCGCGCCTCCCTGCCCAGCCCCCGCTTGCTAATGGCGTGTGCAGGCGTCTGTGCTGCTTCTCCGCTGGGGGAGTTACCGTAGGGCTCTGCAATCTGCGAGTTTTAATTGTTTATTTATTTTTTCTCCCTGTTATGTTGCCCTCTGTGCTTCCAAAGCTCGGCACAGATTTGGCAGTGAGAAGGTTTCCTGGTGTTTGGAAACTTCTCTCTTTTTAAGACTCCCTTCTTGGGACGGAACTCTGTCCCTCCCTCTTTTGTCTCTTTTTTTTGTCTGTTATATTTTTCCCTACCTCCTTTCGAAGACTTGGGTTGCTTTTCTGGGTGCCTGATGTCCTCTGCCGGCATTCAGAAGTTGTTTTGTGGAATTTACTTGACGTTTAAATGCTCTTTTGATGAATTTGTGGGGGAGAAAGTGTTCTCCCTGTCCTACTCCTCTGCCATCTTTGCTCCTCCCCCTATCAATTTTATTGATCTTTTCAAAGAACCAGTTTCTCCATTGATTTTTCTCTATTAGTTTCCTCGTTTTTAAAAAATTTCAATGATTTATACTCTAATTTTTATTTCTTTTTTTCTGCTTGATTGGCCTTCATTTGTACATTTTCCTCTAGTTTCCTAAGGTGGAAATTTAGGCTACTAATTTTAGATGTTATTTTCCAGTATATGTATTCAATACTATAAATTTTACTCCAAGTAAAGGTTTCACTGCATCCCACACATTTTGATAGGTTGTATTTTTATTTAGTTAAATACTTTTAAAATTTCTCTCAAGACGTCTTCTTTGACTCATGTGTTATTTAGAAGTATGTTGTTTAATCTTCAAATATTTTGAGATTTTTCTAGCTATCTTTCTGATTTCTAGTTTAATTCTCATGTGGCCTAAGAGCATAGTATGATTTCTATTCTTTTAAATGTGTAAAGATGTGTTTTATGGCTCAGAATGTTGTCTGTCTTGGTGAATATTCTGTGTGAATTGAAGCATGGCTTATTAAACTGTTTTTGGCTAAATTATTCTATAAATATCAGTTGGATCCAGTTGACTGGTGCTGCTGTTTAACTGTATCCTTACTGACTTTTCTGCCTTTTGTCAGTTACCAAAAGAGGGGTGTTGAAGTCTCCAACTATAATAGTGAATTTTCCCTTCTCCTTGCATTTCTGTTTTTTCCTCAATCATTTTGATCCTCCTTTTTGGGGCATATATAAGTTATGGATTGTTATGTCTTCTTGGAGAATTTACCCCTTTATCATTATATAATACCCCTCTTTATCCTTCAGAGTTTTCCTTGTTCTTAGTAATATTTTTTTGGATATGTCTCCTCAAGCAAGGGAAACAAAAGCAAAAATAAACAAATGGAATTATATCAAGCTAAAAAAAGCTTTTGCACAGCAAAGTAAATTATCAGTAAAACAAAAAGGCTGCCTACTGAATGGGAGAAGATATTTGTCAACAGTATATCCAATAAAGGGTGAATATCCCAAATATGCATACAATTCAACATAAAAAAAATGACCTGATTTAAAAAAAAAAAAAATGGGCAGAGAACTTAAATAAACACTTTCCCAAGGAAGACATCTGAATGGCCAACCAACACATGAAAAGATGCTCAGCATGACTGGTCCTTAGGGAAATGCAAAGCAAAACCACAATGAGATTTCACCTCACACCTGTCAGAATGGTTATTATCAAAAAAACACCAAGCAACAAGTGCTGGTAATGTGGATAAAAGGGAGCCCTTGTGCACTGTTGGTGGGAATGTAAATTAGAGCAGCCACTATGTTTCGAAAATATTACTGCTGCTGCTGCTGCTGCTGCTACGTCGCTTCAGTTGTGTCCGACTCTGTGTGACCCCATAGACGGCAGCCCACCAGGCTCCCCCATCCCTGGGATTCTCCAGGCAAGAACACTGGAGTGGGTTGCCATTTCCTTCTCCAATACATGAAAGTGAAAAGTGAAAGGGAAGTCGCTCAGCCGTGTCCGACTCTTCGTGACCCCATGGACTGCAGCCCACCAGGCTCCATTCCTCAAAAAACTAAAAATAGATTTACCAACTCCACTCCTGCGTGTTTCTCAAAGAAAATAAAAATACTAGAAACAATAAATGCACCTTTGTGTTCCATATTATGTTTTTTACAATAGCTAATATATAGAAGCAACCTAAACACCCATTAGAAGATGAATGTATAAAAAAGATGTGGCATGTGTATATTTGTATATATATTTATTTGTGGCTTCCCTGGTGACTCAGATGGTAAAGCAATGTGGGAGACCTGGGTTTGATCCCTGGGTCAGGAAGATACCCTGGAGAAGGAAATGGCAACCTGCTCCAGTACTCTCGCCTGGAAAATTCCATGGACGGAGGAGCCTGGTAGGCTACAGTCCACGGGATCGCAAAGAGTCAGACATGACTGAGCAACTTCATACACACACACAAAATTATATAAAATGGAATATTACTTGGCCACAAAAAGAATGAAACCTTGCCCTTTGTTCCAACATGGATGGACCTAGAGACTATTATGCCAAGTGAAATAAGTCAGAGCAAGACAAATACTGTATGGTTTCACTTACACATGTAATCTAAAAATAAAAAACAAATGGACAAACATAAAACAGAGTTCTAGATACAGAGGACAAATAGATGGTTAGCAGAGGACAGAGGGTCAGGGAGGAAAGAAATAGGTGAAGGAGAATAAGAGGTACAAACTTCCATTTGCAAAATAAATGACATGAGTATGAAATTTACAGTGTGGGGAGTATAGTCCGTAACTATGTAATATCTTTGTATGATGACATATTGTAGCTAGACTTATCATAGTAACCAGTTTTGAAATGTATAGAAATATTGAATCACTATGTTGTATAACAGAAACTAACATAGTGTTGTAGGTCAATTATACTTCAAAAACAAACTAACCAATCAAAAAGTCAATCTTCGATAAAAGAAGATCAGATTTAAGGTTATCAGAGGTTGGGGTGGGGAAAGGGGGTATTGGATGAAGACAATCAAAAGGCACACATTTCCAGTTATAAATAAATACTAGGGGTGTAATGTACAGCATGATAAATATAAATAGCACTACTTTATGTTATACTGAAAGGTTGAGTAAATCCTAAGAATTGTCATTGCAAGCAAAGTATTTTTCTAATTCTTTACTTTGTATCTCTATAAGATGATAGATATTCACTAAACTTTTGGTAATCATTTCATGATTTGTAAGTCAGTCATTATGTTGTACACCTTAAACTTGTACAATGCTGCATGTCATAGTGTCTCAGTGAAACTGGAAGAATTTTCCTTGTTCTGAAACCTGCTTTGTCTGAAATTAACATGATCATTCCAGCTTTCTTTAGATTAGTCTTTCCATGGGATTTCTTTCTTCACCCCTTTACTTTTAATCTAGCTGTATATTTTATTTAAAGTGAGTTTCTTGTAGACAACATATAGTTGGGTCTTTTTTCTTTTAATGCACTCTGACAATCTCTCACTTTCAATTGTTATATATAGGTCATTCACATTTGGTGTGATTATTGATATGGTTGGAATAATATTTACCATGTTTATAACTATTTTCTATTCATTGCCCTTCTATTTTGCTTCCTTTTAAATTTTTCCTTTTTTTCTTCCTTCTCTGATTTTAATTGAGTAGTTTATATTATTCCATTTTCTTTCCTCTCAGCATATCAACTATACTTCTTTGTAAAAAAGGTTTAGTGGTTTACCCAGTGGTTGCATTATACATTTAAAACTAATCTAAGTCCACTTTCAAATATCACTGTAACACTTCACGGGTAGTGCAGGTACTTTATAATAGAGTGTTCCCAATTCCTCCTTTCTCTCCTAAGGGATGTTATAACACTGTTGTCATCTATTCCACTTTTCCACATGTTATAATCATCCAATATGTTTCTGCTATCATTACTTTGAACAAATGATTATCTATTAGATCTATTAAAGCTAAAAAAAAACTCTCTAATGCTCTTCCTTTCTTTATGTAGATCTGAATTTCTCTCCAGTTTTGGTGACCATTTGCCATGTGATCTCAATTTTCTACTGTATCTTAAGAAGTCATTGATTTTTTAGTTTGTTCAGTTTTTATCTTGCTGTGAGGATAGGAGTGATGACTTCTAAGTTCTTTACATGTTGGATCTGAAACTAAAAGGCCATATTGTATTTTTATGACTCATTTAAAAATTTACAAGCAGTAAAATTCACTCTTTTGATAAAAGGTTCTGTGTTTTGACAAATTCACAGCATCATGGAGCCATCACTTTGATCAAGATACTGAGTTGTTCCCATATGTCCCAAATTCGCTTACATTGCCTCATTGTGGTCAGTTCTCTCCCACTCCAAAACCCTGACAACTAGTAATGTCTTAGAATTGTCTTTTTTCTAATTTAATTTATTATTTATTTATTTACCATACTGGTCAGCATGCAAGATAGAGCCCTGACCAGGGATTGAACCCATGCCGCCTTCAGTGGACGCATGGAGTCTTAACCACTGGACCATCAGGGAAGTCCCTTAGAAACTATTTCTAAGTCCCTTCAGAAACTATTTTTCTGAAGTCACCTGTGGGATTTGGAAACCTCTGGGGTGGTCATAAGATATATAGGCCTAAAAAGAAACTGCCTTTGTGTAGATTTCAGGGAAAAAGTAAACAATTAGCAAACAAAGAAAAAGAGTAATTTAGTAAAGTTAAAAGAAAAAAAGATGAAGTGGTTTTAAAAAGTTCAGTATTAAAAATTCATAACCTTTTATTTGAAATATTTGAACAGTGATATACAGGAAGTGACTACGATGACTATACTCTCACAGCATCTTATGATACTGAGTTGGGTGAACCATTAGAGATGGCCTAATGACTAAGGAGGATTCAACAAGCTACAGCTCACCAGCCACATCTGGCACACCACCTATTTCTGTATAGTCCACAAGCTGAGAATGATTTTAATTTTTATAAATGATTCAAAAAAACTAAAAGAATATTTCATGACACATGAAACATATGAAACTGAAATTTTACTCTCTATAAATCTACAAATATAACAATAACATTTTATTTGAATCCTGCCTTACTTGTTTTCATCTTGTCTATGTATGTGCTTTTTAAAAAAAAATTATTAAGAAGTATAGTTGATTTACCAGAGAAGGCAATGGCACCCCACTCCAGTACTCTTGCCTGGAAAATCCCATGGACGGAGGAGCTTGGTAGGCTGCAGTCCATGGGGTCGCTAAGAGTCAAACACGACTGAGCGACTTCCCTTTGACTTATCGCTTTCGTGCACTGGAGAAGGAAATGGCAACCCACTCCAGTATTCTTGCCTAGAGAATCCCAGGGATGGGGGAGCCTCGTGGGCTGCCATCTATGGAGTCGCACAGGGTCGGACACGACTGAAGCGACTTAGCAGCAGCAGCAGCAGCATAGCTGATTTACAATGTTGTGTTAGTTTCAGGTGTACAACCAAGTGATCTGATGTACATATGCATATATCCACTCTTTTTTTAATATAAATTATTTTCCCATATAGGCCATTACAGAAAATTGAATAAAGTTCCCTGTGCTATACAGTAGGTTTTCATTATCTATTTTATTTATGATAGTGTGTATATATCAATCCCAATTTCCCAATTTATTCATTTTCTACATCCATGACTCTTACTTCTGTTTTGTAAATAAGTTCATTTGTACCTTTTTTTAGATTCCACACATAAATGATACCATATTTGTCTTTCTCTATCTGACTTAATTCACTCAGTATGGCAATCTCTAGGTCCATCCATGTTGCTGCAAATGGCATTATTTAATTCATTTTATGACTGAGTAATATTCCATTGTATTTGTGTCCTACATCTTCTTTATTCATTCCTCTGTTGATGGACATTTAGGTTGCTTCCATGTCTTGGCTGTTGTAAATAGTGCTGCAACGAATGTTGGGATGCATGTGTCTTTTCCAATTATAGTTTTCTGCAGATAATATGCTTAAGAGCAGGATTGCCAGATTAAGTGGTACCTCTGTCTTTAAGAGTCTAAGGAACCTCCATACTGTTCTCCACTATACCAATTTACATTCCCATCAATAGTGTAGAAGGGTCCCTTTGCTCCACACCCTCCCCAGCATTTATTGTTTGTACACTTTGTAATGAAGGTCAGTGTAACCATTCCAATGGTTACACTTCATTGTACTCCTACATTGTAGTATGATTTGTATTTCTTGAATAATCGGTGATGTTGAGCATCTTTTCATGTACTTTTCAGCCATCTATGTGTCTTCTTTGAAGAAATGTCTATTTAGGTCTTTCACCCATTTTTTGATTGGGTTGTTTGCTTTCTTTTTAATATTAAGCTGCAGGAACTGTTTGCTAATTTTGGAGATTAATCCCTTCTTGGTTGCTTCATTTGCAAATATTTTCTCCCATTCTGAGGGCTGTCTTTTTGTTTTGTTTGCTTATGGTTTCCTTTGCTTTTGCAAAAGCTTTTAAGTTTAATTAGAGCTCAGTTGTTGATTTTTGTTCTTATTTTCATTACTCTACCAGGTGGATAAAAAAAGATTTTGCTGTGGTTTATGTCAAAAAGCATGCTGCCCATGTTTTCCTCTAAAAGTTTTATAGTGTTTGTGTTACATTTAGATCTTTAATTCATTTTGCATTTATTTTTGTGTATGGTGTTTGGGAGTATTCTAATTTCATTCTTTTACATGTAGCTGTCCAGTTTTCCCTGCGCCACTTACTGAGGAGACTGTCTTTTCTCCATTGTATATTCTTGCCTCGTTTTTCATAGATTAGGTGACCGTAGGTGTGGGGGTTTATCTCTGGACTTTCTTATTTGTATACTTTTAAGCTATAGTGGCAAAATTGAGTAGTTGCAATGGAGACTATATATGGCATTCTCATCACTTTGAACTGATACTTTGTATATTGCAATTGAAGTTAGAATTCAACAGCATTTAAAATGTCATATGATTTCATTCATCCCTCTTTCTCCCTCCCTCTCTCCTTTCCTTCCTCCCCTTCCTTCCCTCCTACCTTCCCTTCCTTTCTCTCCCTTCCTTTCCCTTCCTTTCTCCTTCATTCCCTTCCTTTCTCTCCCCACTCCCCAGTTATTTATTTCAATTTAAAGTAGAGATCTGTCAAGTCAAACAAGAAATAAAAAGTGAACTTTGAATATCATGTTTTTAGGCACAGTGGAGTGCAATTATTTTGTTACAGAATTAGCTGGCAAAGCATTTCGCCTACTATGCAATGACATTATCATTGTATTAAAAGAATACAATATATGTCAATAAACCAAACAAAACAACCATCATAATATTCCCAGCTCGCAGAGAAG
Source organism: Bubalus bubalis (assembly GCF_019923935.1). NCBI lineage: Eukaryota > Metazoa > Chordata > Mammalia > Artiodactyla > Bovidae > Bubalus > Bubalus bubalis. The sequence goes on along the minus strand of NC_059164.1, from coordinate 47,335,043 downwards.
CCATGGTTAGAAAAATTTAAAACAGTTTCTCATCACAGCAGAATTTCTTCATAAAAATAAAAGTGAGCCTTCAACCAGAGAAAGTGTCTTGAGTGGCTCATTTGTTAGCTTACCAAGGAAAACTATTTACCAGGGTGAATTAACTGAATTAACTAAATTGTGATTGACTGAAGCAGCCATTGAAATGGGACCAAGGAAACTAAACTTCTTTGAGATGTTTAGCCTTTCAATGAGTAAAGCTGCTCAGAGTGGAGGACATTGGGAGCAACATCATTAGTCTATTAAAACCCAAGACAAATAATTTGGAGTGGTTTCCTTGATTCTTGTTGAACCCACAGATATCATTGATACTGCTAAGTTGTTATTTATTTAAGGAGTCAGTGCACAGTTTGAAGTAACTAAAAAATTACCTCCTATAAATAGATTGCTTGGAACAACTACAGATGAGAACATATTCAAAGAATTTGAGAACACTAATTCTGTACAACCTGAGCTGGAATTTGCTAAAATATGTTGCAGTTGATAGCATAAAAATATGTTTAGAGCAGTAAAGGCTTAGCTGGACAAATTTACAAGCTTGAGAAAATGTATTGAGTTATTCTTCAGCAGGTACTTTTCAGAAATATTTGAGTCTTAGCCCATCCAGCCAGTAGTTCCACTGAAAAACTTATTTGCTCTCATTGATGTAACCATGGTGGTTTCTGTGAATTTTTGTCGAAAGAGAAGCTGAATATCCTCACTTGTGCCAACACAGCAGTTCAAAGGCAGTGCTAAAATTCTATTGCTGTTTTTGAGCTCAGGATTGAGATTGAAAACTTTTAAGTGAGAAGAACTGCCTTCAACCACTGCTATTAACACTGAATGGCTTTGAAAATTAGTTTTTGTTGCAGACTTGGTGTTTCTTAATGAATTCAACTTAAAATCTCAAGGCCAAACAGCACCCATATGAGAAACTAACACTGCAATAAAGTCATTTCAACAACTAACATTATTTAAATGTCAAGCTGCGTTATACACCTCCAGGGGTGTTAAAAGATACAAAGAAAAGTGAGGTCTCCCATGAATATTTGCAGTGGATATATTCTCTGAGTTCAAACTTCAGTTCTAGCAGCAGTTTTTGGACCTCAGTGCAAGTGAAAGAAAATTTCCATATTTCAAAACCCATTTAACTGAGCCTTGGAGGAGCTTCCACGAAACTTTCAATTGGAAGTGATTAATCTGCAATGTAATGATGTGCTAAAAGATAAGTATTGATAGAAAAATTTAATAGAACTCTATAAATGTCTTGCAAGCAATCAGTACGCTCAATTAAAATGCTCATAAATGGATAGCAGTTTTTGTAGTACTTTTCTGTGTGAAGAGACATTTTCAAAAATGCAGTTTTCATCCTTGAATTAAAATACTTATTGAGATAAAATTATCACTACAGATCAGCATTAACAGATGAGCATTAGCATTCTATGTTGGTGGTAGGCTAATTACATTTGTACCCCAATAAGTGAAATGCTATTATTCCCTAAAGAATTTTATTCTTCTTGTTATTAGACCTGTAATATAAAATAGTGGTACTAACTTATACTTTGAATTTTGTCAATTAAAAAATGTGTGAAAATTGGTTTTGTTTCTTGTTTTATGAGGGACTATATAATACTCTTGGGCTTCCCTGGTGGCTCAGTGGTAAAGAATCTGCCTGCCAGTGCAGGAGATGCAGGTTTGATCCTTATGACAGAAAGATCCCCTGGAGAAGGAAATGGCAACCTACCTGAGTATTCTTGCCTGGACAATTCCACGGACATAAGAGCCTGGTGGGCTACAGTCCATGGGCTACAAAGAGTCAGACCTGACTTAATGACTGCTGCTGCTGCTAAGTCACTTCAGTCATGTCCGACTCTGTGTGACCCCTTAGACAGCAGCTCACCAGGCTCCCCCGTCCCTGGGATTCTCCAGGCAAGAACACTGGAGTGGGTTGCCATTTCCTTCTCCAATGAATGAAAGGAAAAGTGAAAGTGAAGTCGCTCAGTTGTCTCCAACTCTTAGCGACCCCATAGACTGCAGCCTACCAGGCTCCTCCGTCCATGGGATTTTCCAGGCAAGAGTACTGGAGTGGGGTGCCATTGCCTTCTCCGGACTTAATGACTAAACAACAGCAAATATAATATCCTTAATTCCCCCCTGGTCCACAAAGCCTAAAAAAATGTACTATCTATCCCTTTATAGAAATCGTATGCTGACCCCTGACCTAGATGGCTCTTACTTCCCTTGTGATGGAAGACAGTCTGAGGTCCTCAAATGGGGAAGCCCCAGGCACAGAGCCAATAATCCATAAAGACCTTTGTATGTTGCAGATGGAACAAAGAAAGCTTTTAGTTGATCATCTGACATGTCAATCAAACTGCCCCTTAGAATAACCTGACACATGAACAAAACATATGCTTCTTTTCCAATATATCTGTATTAGTTTCCTAGTCCTGCTGTGATAAAGTATGACAAACTGGGTGCTTTAAAAAACAGAAATTATTTCTCCCATAGTTCTGGAGGCCACGAGTCAGAAGTATTTGCAGGGCCATGTTTCCTCTGAAGCTTCTAGAAAAGAATCCTGTTTTGTTTCTTTCTAGCTTCTGGTGGTTGCCAGAAATCCTCAGCATTCCTTGGCTTGTAGGTTTATCTATGTTCATTGTCATATGGTCTGCTTCCTATGGCTCTCTATATTCAAATCTCCTCTTTTTATAAGGATACCAGTCATATTGGACTTAGGACTCACTCTAATCCAATATGTTCAGTTCAGTTCAGTCGCTCAGTCATGTCTGAGTCTTTGTGACCCCATGGACTGCAGCATGCAGTCCTCCCTGTCCATCACCAACTCCTGGAGTTTACTCAAACTCATGTCCGTTGAGTCAGTGATGCCATCCAACCATCTCATCCTCTGTTGTCCCCTTCTCCTCCTGCCTTCTTTCTTTCCCAGCATCAGGGTCTTTTCCAGTGAGTCAGTTCTTCACAGGTGGCCATAATATTGGAGCGTCAGCTGAAGCATCAGTCCTTCCAATGAATATTCTGGACTGATTTCCTTTAGGATTGCCTGGTTCAATCAGCATACTGTCCAAGGGACTCTCAAGAGTTTTCTCCAACATCACAGTTCAAAAACATCAATTCTTCGGCACTCAGCTTTCTTTATGGTCCAACTTTCACATCCATACATGACTACTGGAAAAACCATAGCTTTGACTAAGGTCAAAGATCTTGATTATACAGATCTTGGTTGGTAAAGTAATGTCTCTGCTTTTTTATTAATATGCTGTCTAGGTTGGTCATAGCTTTTCTTCCTGTATGACCTCATCTTAATTTAACTGTGTCTGTGAAGACCCTATTTCCAAAAATGATCACCTTGTGAGGTTCCTAGGACATGAATTTGGTGTTGGTAGTGAATTCAACTCAGTACATTTAAGCAGTGAAAGGGGGAAGTGATCAAAATGAGCCAAGGAATGCCTGCAGCCTCTGGAAGCTGAAAGAGAAAAGGGAATCAATTCTTCCTGGAGTTTCCAGAAAGAACGCAACCCTCCTGAGACCTTGAGCTTAACTTCATAAGAGTCATTTCAGACTTCTAACCCCTGGGACTGTGAGAGACCAAATGTGTATTGTATATTGTTTTAATCCATGAAGTTTTGTGGTCATTTGTTATAGCAGCAATAGAAAGAGAACTCATTAAACTGGTTCCTATAGATGGATGGAATGAGTACTGGCTGTGGAGGAAGAAAAAGTAACTGGAGAAATGGAGGAAGGATTGAAGAAAAATCATGCAGGAATGAGTGTGTATCTGGGGCAGATGATAAGTCAGAGTAAGCTTTTGTGCTTTTGCCCTGTTACACAGGCATGGGTTCTAATTTAGGAGATGATTACAAAAATTTTTCATTGAAGTATAGTTGTTTTACAATGTTGTGTTAATTTCCACTGTATGTGTATATATGGTGTATATATATATGCACACACATATATATCTTTTTAAAAATATTCTTTTCCATTATGGCTCATCATAAGATATTGAATATAGTTCTATGTACAGTAGACCTTGTTGTTTATCCATCCTATGTATAAAAGCTTTCACCTGCTAATCCCATCCCCCACTCAAGCCGTCCCCCAACCTCTCCTTCTTGACAACCATAAGTCTGTTCTCTATGTCCATGAATCTGTTGTTCTGTCATAGATAGGTTCTTTTGTGTCATATTTTAGATTTCTTTAGGAGATGATTTTAAAAGATTCTGTTTGGTCCTGAAATTTTAAATAAAAATGACTTAAGTTTGTAGAAAAGAGATGGCATTATTTTAAATTAATGACAGAACTTAGGATGGACACACAGCTTTTCACATTCAAAACACTCCCAAGTGATCTTCATAATCATGTTCCTTCCAGATGGCCTCCCCCAGATGCCCTTGTTCACATTACGAAACACAAGCATGTTGAAAGAGCCTCTCAGCGTTTTGAATTAAAGGGTATTAAAGGCTCCACTTTGGCCTGGAGAGCTCTGACATGTATGTAGCCAGGCAGACATTTCATAGGTGGGATGATCCCTGAAAAGGACATTTGCCCATGAGCATAGAAAAGTGTTAAGACAGGAAAAAAGAAGTTGGGTGTCACTATTCATTATCAAGTTTGGATCAGCTTCTTGATTAAAAATAAACTCTCTGCTAGCCAGCTCATTCTGTCATGACCCCAGACTTCTTAGGAAAGTATAATGTTGGAACTGTTTTTTCAAAGACATAGCAGATTGAGAGAGCGTCATGCCAAACAGGGGATAAAAGATCAGATGCTCAGAAAAGGACTTCAAACCATTTAAAAATTATTAAAACAGTCTTTAATTTGAAAAATAAATTACAGATAGTTACAAGTTTAACACTTGATTTTATTTATTTTAAGAAGAACACTGTTTTAGAAGGCAAGAGATTCTAGAATTGTGTCTCCAGAGATTCTTGAAAAGATAAAAATAAATAAGACATTTGTCATCCTGGGATGGATTCAGAAGTCACTGCCCACTCAGGTAAATAGGTGAGATCAGAGCTTTTAAAACATGGCTGGTATTGGTCTTGAAGTCCTTTTCTCCAGTTAGAAACCTTTAAAATAAATATAGTGATGTCCAAGCCCGAACCCCTGATGTTATGCTGTAATTGAGAAGCAGGACTCAATGGACTAGATGGGTCAGGAGTTCCTTGAAAATGTGAAAATTCCTTAGTTGACAGAAATTTTATAGTTATGGTCACTTAATTTTAATAAAATCATCATATTTATGATCACTTTAATTTTAATAAGATTGCAATCACATTTTATGATTATATGATTATTGTCAAAGTCTTATCAGTATGACCACCTTAGTGAGCAGAATTCTTTAGCAATTTCATTTATCCAGCATTTATCATATACTAAGTATGCAGTCTTACCCTTAAGAAACTCCAGTTCAGTAGGGAAGTGAGGCATGGAGTTCTCACACCTTGTGAACTGTACCAGCATAGAATTATGTTTAAATTAAAGGGGTTGTAGAGAGGGAGGAGAGATTAGATTTATTCAGAGTCGGGTGGAGCATGTTGCCATAAGAGAGGCTTTGGCCTTTGCTGAGTTTGGAAAGCTAACCAGAGTTTGTGAGGTTGACAAGCAAAGAGAGCATATCCAGACCTAGGCAAAGCAGGTGAAAAATCACAGACATGAGACAGCATGTTTAAAAAATGATCATTCATTTTTCTGGAGGTTGACATTTGAGAGACACAGCAGGAATCAGGTGTTGGCAGGAGGTAGGAGGTGAGGCTGGAGAGTCAAGCTGGACCCAAGGATGAGGCTCCCTTTCAAGCCAAGGGAGTCACATCCCAGAGCCAATGGCCAACAGTTGGAGGGTTCTAAAGACATGGGACATGAATAGACTTGCTTTTCTGAAGGATCCCTCTGGCAGTCCTGGGGAGGATGAGTCTAGGAGGAGTGAGACAGGAGGCAGAGACATGAGTAATGAGGGTGTTGCCAAATGCAGACAGAAGACTTGAAGTAAGGTGACTAAAGAGGAAGATACAGACCTAGACTGCATCAGAGAAGCAGGGTGAACCAGACCTGGCCACTTGGTGATGGATACAAAGGAGACAGGGACTCAGGTTAACTTTCAGATTTTTTATTTGACTAGTCAGCTAACTTATGATACTCACTACACATTAAACACAGCTGGTTTTACAGAATCCATCTTACAGGAACAGGCATCTTCCACTTAGCTCAGCAGCATGGAAAGTGAACTGTGTTTCTGCAGGTCACCCCAGCCTCCAATGTGTGGATGTGGGTATAGGGATGTGGAGTATGTCTGTTCATGTGTTCAGGGTAGAATAGTGGAATGAACTAATGCCTTTTAATTGTGGTAAAACAACATAAAATTTACCATTTTAACCATTTTAAAAAGTATAGTTCAATGGTATATACTAGTTCAGTGGAATATAAAACTGTTATATAATGTATATAACACGGTAGTGTGTGTGTGTGTGTGTATGTGTGTGTGTGTATCAGTTTCTTTCCCAGCATCAGGGTCTTTTCCACTGAGTCAGTTCTTCACATCAGGTGGCGAAGTATTGGAGTTTCAGCTTCAGCATCAGGCCTTCAAATGAATATTCAGGACTGATTTCCCTTAGGATTGACTGACTGGATCTCCTTTCAGTCCAAAGGACTCTGAAGAGTCTTCTCTAACACCACAGTTCAAAAGCATCAATTCTTCAGTGTTCAGCTTTCTTTATAGTCCAACTCTTACATCCACACATGACTACTGGGAAAATCTTAGCTTTGACTATATGGACCTTTGTTGGCAAAGTAATGTCTTTGTTTTTTAATATGCTGTTTATGTTGGTCATAACTTTTCTTTCATGGAGCAAGCATCTTTTAATTTCATGGCTGCAGTCACCATCTGCAGTGATTTTGGAGCCCAAAAAAATAAAGTCTGTCACTGTTTCCATTGCTTCCCCATCTATTTGCCATGAAATGATGGGACCAGATGCCATGATCTCAGTTCTTTGAATGTTGAGCTTTAAGACAACTTTTTCACTTTCCTCTTTCACTTTCATCAAGAGGCTCTTTAGTTCTTCTTCACTTTCTGCCACAAGAGTGGTATCATCTGCATATCTGAGGTTATTGATATTTTCCACAGAAATCTTGATTCAGGTTGTACTTCATCTAGCCCAGTGTTTCTTATGATGTACTCTGCATATAAGTTAAATAATAAGCAGGGTGACAATATACAGCCTTGACGTGCTCCTTTCCTGATTTGGAACCAGTCTGTTGTTTCATGTCCAGTTCTAACTATTGTTTGCTGACCTGCATACAGATTTCTCAGGAGACAGGTCAGGTGGTCTGGTATTCTCATCTTGTACAGAAATTTCCACAGTTTTTTGTGATCCACACAGTCAAAGGCTTTGGCATAGTCAGTAAAGCAGTAGTTTTCTGGAACTACTACATAGTCAGTAGTTTTCTGGAACTCTCTTGCTTTTTTGATGATCCAATGGATGTTGGCAATTTGATCTCTGGTTCCTCTGCCTTTTCCTAATCCAGCTGGAACATCTGGAAGTTCACAGTCCACCTACTGTTGAAGCCCGGCTTGGAGAATTTTGAGCATTACTTTGCTAGCATGTGAGATGAGTGCAATTGTGTGGTAGTTTGAGCATTCTTTGGCATTGCCTTTCCTTGGGATTGGAATAAAAACTGACCTTGCCAGTCCTGTGGCCACTGCTGAGTTTTCCAAATTCCCATATTGAGCGCAGCACTTTCACAGCATCATCTTTTAGGACTTGAAATAGCTCAACTGGAATTCCATCACCTCCACTAGCTTTGTGTAGTGATGCTTCCTAAAGCCACTTGACTTCACATTCCAAGATGTCTGGCTCTAGGTGAGTGATCACACCATCATGCTTATCTGGGTCGTGAAGATCTTTTTTTGTATAGTTCTTCTGTGTATTCTTGCCACTGCTTCTTGATATCTTCTGCTTCTGTTAGGTCCATACCATTTCTTTCCTTATAGAGCCTATCTTTGCATGAAATGTTCCCTTGGTATCTCTAATATTCTTAAAGCGATCTCTAGTCTTTCCCATTCTGTTGTTTTCCTCTATTTCTTTGCATTGATCGCTGAAGAAGGCTTTCTTATCTCTTCTTGCTGTTCTTTGGAACTCTGCATTCAGATGCTTATATCTTTCCTTTTCTCCTTTGCTTTTCGCTTCTCTTCTTTTCACAGCTATTTGTAAGGCCTCCCCAGACAGCCATTTTGCTTTTTTGCATTTCTTTTCCATGGGGATGGTCTTGATCCCTGTCTCCTGTACAATGTCACGAACCTCCGACCATAGTTCATCAGGCACTCTATCTATCAGATCTAGTCCCTTAAATCTATTTCTCACTTCCACTGTATAATCATAAGGGATTTGATTTAGGTCATACCTGAATGGTCTAGTGGTTTTCCCTACTTTCTTCAAATTCAGTCTGAATTTGGCAATAAGGAGTTCATGATCTGAGCCACAGTCAGCTCCTGGTCTTGTTTTTGTTGACTGTATGGAGCTTCTCCATCTTTGGCTGCAAAGAATATAATCAATCTGATTTCAGTGTTGACCATCTGGTGATGTCCATGTGTAGTCTTCTCTTGTGTTGTTGGATGTGAGAGTTGGAGTATGAAGAAAGCTGAGTGCTGAAGAATTGATGCTTTTGAACTGTGGTGTTGAAGAAGACGCTTGAGAGTCCCTTGGACTGCAAGGAAATCCAACCAGTCCTTCCTAAAGGAGATCAGTCCTGGGTGTTCATTGGAAGGACTGATGCTGAGGCTGAAATTCCAATACTTTGGCCACCTGATGCGAAGAACTGACTTATTGGAAAAGACCCTGATGCTGGGAAAGATTGAGCGCAGGAGGAGAAGGGGACAAAAGAGGATGAGATGGTTGGATGGCATCACCGAGTCAATGGACATGGGTTTGGGTGGACTCCCAGAGTTGGTGATGGACAGGGAGGGCTGGCATGCTGTGATTTATGGAGTCGCAAAGAGTTGGACATGACTGAATGACTGAACTGATGTATGGATGTGCGAGTTGGACTATGAAGAAAGCTGAGTGCCGAAGAATTGATGCTTTTGAACTGTGGTGTTGGAGAAGACTTTTGAGAGTCCCTTGGACAGCAAGAAGATCCACCCAGTCCATCCTAAATAAGATCAGTCCTGAGTGTTCGTGGAAGGACTGACATTGAAGCTGAAATTCCAATACTTTGTCCACCTTATATGAAGAACTGACTCACTTGAAAAGACCCTGATTTTGGGAAAATTTGAAGGGGAGAGGAGAAGGGGACAACAGAGGATAACATGATTGGATGGCATCACCGACTCAATGACATGTTTTTGGGTAGACTCCGGGAGTTGGTGATGGACAGGGAGGCCTGGTGTGCTGCAGTCCATGAGGTCGCAAAGAGTCAGACATGACTGAGCGACTGAACTGAACTGAACTGAATCTGTGGTGGAGGTAATGAAGATAATGGCACCTCCTTCAAAAGGTCCTATGCATAGACTGCTACACTCAGTGCCCCCAACCCTGCAGCAGGCCACCGCTGACCCACGCCTCCACTAGAGACTCCTGCACAATCATGGGCAAGTGTGTGTCAGTCTCTTGTAGGGTCACTACTCCCTTCTCCTGGGTCCTGGTGTTCAAAAGGTTCTGTTTGCCCTAAGAGTCTCTTTCCCCTGTCCTGTGTAAGTTCTGGCAGCTCTATGGTGGAGTTAATGGCAACCTCCTTCTAGAGGGCTTATGCCATACCCAGGTCTGCTGCACCCAGAGCCCCTGCCCCTGTGGCAGTCCACTGCTGACCCGTACCTCCGCAGGAGACACTCAAACACAGTTCTGTCTCAGTCTCTGAGGGGTTTCTGGGTCTTGGTGCGCACAAGGTTTGTTTGAGCCCTCTGAGCTGGGGGTCTCCTGCATTGCTGGCAGATTCTTTACCAACTGAGCTATGAGGGAAGCCCATATATGTATTTATATATATACACACAAAATATATACACTGCATATGCAGTGGTATATACACTGCTAGTATATGAAGTATATTTATATTGTCTAAATATTACCACCATCCATTTCCAGAACTCTTTTCATCTTGTAAAACTGAAACTCTCTCCCCATTAAATAAATATTTCTCATTTCCCCCACTTTACCCCCACTTTAGATCCTGGAAAACTTCATTTTACTTTCTGTCTCTATGAATTTGATGCTGTAGCAATCTCATATAAGTGGAAACATAGCATTTGTCTTTTTGTGATAATCTTATTTCATTTGGGCTTCTCTTGTGGCTCAGCTGGCAAAGAATCTGTGTGCAATGCAGGAGACCTGGGTTCGATTCCTTGGTTGGGAAGAACTCCTGGAGAAGGGAAAGGCTACCCACTCCAGTGTTCTGGCCTGGAGAATTCCATGGACTATATAGTCTATGGGATCACAAAGAGTCAGACAAGACTGAGCACCTTTCACTTTATTTCATTTAGTATACTGTCCTCAAGGGTCATCCATGTTATAGCATGTATCAAAATGTCCTTCCTTTTATGGCTGAATAATATTCCATTGTATTGTTATTGTTCAGTGGCTAAGTTGTATCCAACTCTTTGTAACCCCATGGACTGTAGCATGCCAGGCTTCCCTGTCCTTCACTATCTCCCTGAGTTTGCTCAAACTCATGTCCATTGTGTTGATGATGCCATCCAATCATCTCATCCTCTGTCATCCCCTTTTCCTCCTGCCCTCAGTCTTTCCCAGCATCAGGATCTTTTCCAAAGAGTCAATTCTTCACACCAAGTGGCCAAAGTATTGGAGTTTCAGTTTCAGCATCAGTCCTTCCAATGAATATTCAGGACTGATTTCCCTTAGGAATGACTGATTGGATCTCCTTGCCATCCAAGGGACTCTCAAGGGTCTTCTCCAACACCACAGTTCAAAAGCATCAATTCTTTGGCTCTCAGCTTTCTTACAGTCAAGCTTTCACAGTCATACATGACTACTGGTAAAACCATAGCTTTGGCCATATGGGCCTTTGTCAGCAAAGTGATGTCTCTGCTTTTTAATATACTGTCTAGATTTGTCATAGTTTTTTTTTTCCAAGGAGCAAGTGTCTTAATTTTGTGGCTGCAGTCACCATCTTCAGTGATTTTGAAGCCCAAGAAAAATAAAATCTGTCACTATTTCCACTTTCCCCCATCTATTTGCCATATATTTAAATCTTCCATTGTATTTTATATCACATTTCGTTTACCCTTTCATCTGTTGATAGACCCTTGATAAGCAATACTGGCTGTTATGAATAATGCTGCTATGAAGTGGGTGTACCAATATCTCTTCAATACCTTGCTTTCAGTTCTTTTGAATATATATCCAGAAGAATTATTGAGGATCATATGACGCTGGACTGGAAGAAACACAAGCTGGAATCAAGATTGCCGGGAGAAATATCAATAACCTCAGATATGAAGATGACACCACCCTTATGGTAGAAAGTGAAGAGGAACTCAAAAGCCTCTTGATGAAAGTGAAAGTGGAGAGTGAAAAAGTTGGCTTAAAGCTCAACATTCAGAAAACGAAGATCATGGCATCCAGTCCCACCACTTCATGGGAAATAGATGGGGAAACAGTGGAAACAATGTCAGACTTTATTTTTCTGGGCTCCAAAATCACTGCAGATGGTGACTGCAGCCATGAAATTAAAAGACGCTTACTCCTTGGAAGGAAAGTTATGACCAACCTAGATAGCATATTCAAAAGCAGAGACATTACTTTGCTAACAAAGGTTCATCTAGTCAAGGCTATGGTTTTTCCTGTGGTCATGTATGGATGTGAGAGTTGGACTGTGAAGAAAGCTGAGCACCGAAGAATTGATGCTTTTGAACTGTGGTGCTGGAGAAGACTCTTGAGAGTCCCTTGGACTGTAAGGAGATCCAACCAGTCCTTTCTGAAGGAGATCAGCCCCGGGATTTCTTTGGAAGGAATGATGCTAAAGCTGAAACTCCAGTACTTTGGCCACCCATGCGAAGAGTTGACTCATTGGAAAAGACTCTGATGCTGGGAGGGATTGGGGGCAGGAGAAGGGGACGACAGAGGATGAGATGGCTGGATGGCATCACTGACTCGATGGATGTGAGTCTGAGTGAACTCCGGGAGTTGGTGATGGACAGGGAGGCCTGGCGTGCTGCGATTCATGGGGTCGCAAAAAGTCGGACATGACTTGAGCGACTGATCTGATCTGATGGTAATTTAATTATACTTTTAATTTTTTGTAGAACCACCATACTTTTTTCCACACTGGCTGTACCATTTCATTGCATCTCACCAACGATAAGCAGAGGTTTCAGTTCCTCAGCATCATCACCAGTACTCGTTATTTTCTGTTTTGTTTTTGTTTGCTTTTTTAAATAGTAATAATCATCCAGTGGCTCTGAGGTGGGATCTAATTGTAGTTTAACAATGGCCTTTTCCTCTGCTTCTATTAGCTAAAGCAGCTGCAACCTCAACCCTCAAATTATCCCTATAGTTGAGGGGTTCTTGAGATGTTCTGATGTCTCTTATACTATTGTTCTTGACCTTGCTTTTTCCAACAGCCATCAGGCCCAGGGGCAACCACCTCCTTCCCATGGCCTCTCAGTCCCAACAGAGCCTTGAACTCAAAGCCTCTTTTCCACAAGTTCCGTGAACCAATCATCTGCCCTGGTGTTTCTGTCCATTGCTGCTCCCTCTCTAACTACCTGACACAGAGGAAAAGGCCAAAAAATGAGGTGGAAGGTACATAGCTGGGCTTCACTTCAGCATCATCCCTATTTGCAGGCTAGGCCTGTTTCCATCTCTCCTCCCACCTGCCCAGGTGCTCACCTCTTTCCCAGCCTGGATGTCATGCTGGAGCGGAAAGAGCCACTGGTCTCTACCCCTGTAGAGCCTTAGCCCTACAGGAAGGCCACCAGCACCCTAGGATCCAAACACTGTCCACATAAGGCTTACAGACTTACAGGATTTTATTTTCTTCAAGGGCCTACCCAGGCATCTTGAATTCAACCAAGGCTACACATGTAATCTGGCCTCTCTCTTTAATGTCATAGAGATTTCAGCAAATTACTGGAATGTTAACCTAGTCTTTTGTCTATATAGAAATTAGTCAATTGTATGTGTTGTATAAATCCTGGCAAACAAGTTCCTGCAGGAGCTCTGCGTAATACTTCCTGTAAGTCATTTCTGTTTACTTCTACACTCAGACATGAGCCTTGGGGCCCATATTTATTTCCAAGGGCTGCTACTACAAAGACCACGAGCCTGATGGCTTAAAGCAACAGACGTTGATTCTCTTAAAATCCTAGAGACTTTAAGTCTGAAATCACAATGTCAGCAGGGTTAGTTCTTTCTGGAGGCTCTGAGCGAGTATCTGTTCCATGCTCCTAGGTTCTGGTGGCTGCCAGCAAGCCTTGGCATCCATTGGCTTGTGACAGTGTGACTCTGGTATCTGCCTCTGTCTCCATGTGTTCTTCTTGGTGACCCTGAGGGAAGTCTCCCTTTCCTTTCTCTTACAAGAACATCAGTCATTGGTTTGGGGGCCACCCAAAATCCAGGATGATCTCATTTTAAGATCCTTAACTGAATTATATCTGTAAGACTCTGCTTCCGGGTAACGTCATAGTCATAGGTATTGTCACCGAGTCCAAGTCTGATGAAGTCTCAAAGCTCTCAAGCAGTCTCCTCTTCATACTAGGTCAACTTGGAATATCACTCCCTAACAGTGCTCCGTTTCTTGGAATATTTATGGTCTCACGGCATGCTAGAGCAGTGAAGATTTCCTCAGGAGCAGTTATTGCTCTTACATGTGCTTAAATATTTGCTCAACCAGCCTATGGATTCACCAGCACATATTAGGGAGTCATACGGGTTTACAAGGCATGGGGGTCAAGGGCCACTTTTTATCATGTGAATCACACACATTTATAATTTAATTTGAGTTTAGTTTCTTTTTAATCCTAAAGTCTCTCCAGCTGAAACTTTAGAATGAGACAGTGTTGATTCTAAATAATATTCTTTATTATTCAAAATGCATCTATGGTTCTCCTGTCGACCAATATAGGATATATCAATAGATGTGGGAATTCTGTAATATGTTGCTAATTGCAAAGAGATTACATTGTGCAAATTGTAGATCTTTTAAAGCCTGGCTTTATCAATCCCTCCTGCTCTGAGATTAATGGAAAATAATCCTTTACTTTTATCATTTGTAAATGGAGGCTATAATACCTAGTTTCAAAATAGTTGTAAGGTTACAGATTATGCCTATAAAAAGTGTAACAGAACACACGTGCACTTGTGACTTCAGAGCCAGTGCCTCTTCCTGTTGGTGGCACTGGGCGGGACAGGGCTGGCTGGGGACGTGGAAAGTTTGTCCAGTTCTCCGTTGTTTTGTTTCCACGATCCCATCAGCTCCTGATCTCATGCCGCTTGCCCAGCTCAGTTCAGCGCCCTAACCTTATAGGTCTCTGTTTTTCCCTTTTGGTTCCCTTTCTGTTTTTCAAGAACAACATTGTGTGTATAAATAAAATGCCGAAGGAAATGAAAGTAAAAAAAAAAAAAAAAAAAGTGTAACAGAAAGCCTGGAACATCACATGCAATAAAGACTGTACTATTATTATGATTTTCTTTTCATACTTCCCACTATTTCTAAATACACCACATCTCAAGAGTGGGTCCTTTTATTGTTCAGAATGGCATCCATATGAAGCTTAAGTGTGCTGCAGTCCATGGGGTCGCAAAGAGTCATATACGACTTAAGTGACTGAACAACAACAAAGCTTTCAAAAATGCAATATTTTTCTTCTGTGCTTGAGAATTTAACCCTTTCCTTTTTTGTTTGAATAAAAACTGCTTATAAGTAATCAATCAAATGAATTATTAATTTGGTGGTAGAGATTATTACTTTGCCAACAAAGGTCCGTCTAGTCAAGGCTAAGATTTTTCCTGTGGTCATGTATGGATGTGAGAGTTGGACTGTGAAGAAGGCTGAGCGCCTAAGAATTGATGCTTTTGAACTGTGGTGTTGGAGAAGACTCTTGAGAGTCCCTTGGACTGCAAGGAGATCCAACCAGTCCATTCTGAAGGAGATCAGCCCTGGGATTTCTTTGGAAGGAATGATGCTAAAGCTGAAACTCCAGTACTTTGGCCACCTCATGCAAAGAGTTGACTCATTGGAAAAGACTCTGATGCTGGGAGGGATTGGGGGCAGGAGGCGAAGGGGATGACAAAGGATGAGATGGCTGGATGGCATCACTGACTCGATGGATGTGAGTCTGGGTGAACTCTGGGAGTTGGTGATGGACAGGGAGGCCTGGCGTGCTGCGATTCATGGGGTAGCAAAGAGTTGGACACGACTGAGCAACTGAACTGAACTGAACTGAACTGAGAGATTATTGAGGACTTGAATTTAGGACAGAGAGGTGTCAGAATTCTCTGTTTCATGCACTATAGATTTTATTTGTTGTAAACCTTAAGTGTCAAGCTGCTAGGCCCAGTGATGATTTTCATGATGCTTTAAACACAAAAGTTACCTGTATATCTACAAACTGTGCTAAGTGCCATGAAATAAAAGACTAAACGCTGTGAGAATGAGTGTCATGGCTAGATTGAAGACCCAGAAATGAGCAGGTTCCAATAACCTAATGACGGGGAGCAGGAGGAAAGATGGCTTTAGAGAAGGGACAGGGTGGGTCCCTCCAGGGTCGTGTGGGCATGTTATAGATTCTTTATGTCATCCTGAGTACAGTGGAGACCATAGGTGTGTTTTTAAAGGGGGGAATAAATATTTGCTCCAATTCAGAATTTTTAGATGACATTCTAGCCGCTGTGTAAAGCATAGATTGAAACTGGGGTGGGAAGAATGAGGTGGTCACAAAGGTTAACAAATAAAGCAGGGAGACCAGTTAGAAGGTAGTGGGAGATGAGCTGGCTTGCATTGTGGAGGAGGCAGAGCTGTGAGCTCTGTTGCTGGACAGATCATAGGGAAGAGGTTGATGAGAGGAGGATGGAAGACAAGGTTTCCTGCTTGAACAGCTAGAAGAATGCCCTAAACAGAACATCATAAGAGTGGTCTTAAGTTGTTCATGGATTTCAATTACTGCTATTTGGGGAATTAATTCATATATGAAAAGGTTTTGCTTTGGATTTTCATTCTTGATTGTTTTGTTTCTATCAATTTGCTGCATTGTCACCATCTTGATTTCTACTCAATCATCCCAGATTTTTTGGCATCTTCTAACACAGGGATATGGAATCGGTAGATTGTGAATATGCATAATCTTCTTCTCTGCCTCAGTCCCAATCTCAAAACTTTAATAACCACTGCTTTAGAAGAGTCTCAAATTCCAACAGGATTGTCCTCATTATTCTCAGAACATCTGCCCCTTTCCTTTGCTGCACCTTTGCTCTAGTCTGTGCCCTCCTCCTTCCTGCCTGTTCATGAGAAGCCTGACCATCCTTTAAGATCCAGTTCATACCTACTGCTTCAAAGAAGCCTGTCCTGATCACTCAGCTTAGGGGTCTTCTTATGACACATCATACTTGGCCTTGAAGTTTTATTTTTCTTTGTGTGAGTATAGTCCTTCCCCACCCATAAAAAATTGTAAGTTCTTTGAAGGCAAGGATGAAGTATTTATATGTCTGCACTACCTTTGGCATATAAAGGTCAAAGTTCAAATAATGTTTCTTGGCCAAGAGATTGACTTCATGCCAAGTCAGGCAGTAGGGGAGGCTGGTGAAGGAGTTATTCTGGGTCCAGTGGAATCTTAAAACAACTCTCACACTACAAATTGAGGGCATTGAACTACACATAAATACTATAAAGTTTCTAATATATTCTGCACATATCACAAAAGAACTGAGTGTATGGCATCTGTTCTCTCCTATCTTCCAATGCACATTGGAGACTCATCCCAAAGAGGAACATATTCTTAGCATTTTGTGGTATTTCAGTACTTTCTATTGCTGTATTTTCTAGAGCTACATTGTTCATTTTTGTTTTTTCCCTTCTCTGAAATACATTCATCAAGACAGTTCCTGGGCATGAATCCAAAAAAACAGTTTCAAGAAACCAGGGAATTAAACAGTGCCAACCAAATTCTCGGTTGCAACAATGATTATTAAGCAGATTTCATTTCATTCCAGGTTGATCTGGACCACAGAAAGTTAACTCTTGCCATTTTTGAAATCTCCCCACTTAAGGAGCTGGGACAGTTCACTACTGTCTATCTGAATTTTTGAAATCCTAATCCCCTACCCCAAGTATGCCATATCATGACACATGTAACTTTAAAACATGTCTAAAACAACCTTGCTTTAAGAATCTGGGGAATTTTCAAAATAATCTGGAGGCCGCTGAAAGTATCATAAACTCAGTCCATGTAATCTTTTGCTTTTGGAACTTGAAGGAAAAAAAGGAAATACAAAATAAAAATGAACACAGCTTATTTTTTATATTGCATTTTATGGTCCTCTTTTGGAAACAATTCATCCAAAATCCCCTGAACTGGATTCCTCTCCTCCTTTTGTCTCAGAGTTTCAACATCTATCTCAGTGGTTCTTAATCCCAGTTCAGGTTAGAATTCCCTGTGGAACTGGTACCCAGTGAGAGAGCAATGTTGCCCAGTAAGAGACACCAGGGAGATGCCAATGGACAGGTAGGGATTAGAACCAAATGGGTTAACATTAACACACTGAAGTGGAGATGCTTTTATCCAAGCACATGAACAGACATGTCTACAGCAGCCTTCATTATAACAATTCCAGCCTGAATGAAACCATATATAAACCCTTGTCCCTGGCCTTTGAAGTAAAAGGCTTTTGCTTTAGTCTCCCAGATCTCCCCTGAGTCTCAGAAGGCTGGCTCAAGAGTTAATGATTAGGAAAGGTGAAGATGAAGAAACAAAGAATAGTGCTTGACCAGGAAACTGGTAACACTTTAGTCTGTGAACCAGCCACAAGCAGAGTCTCCAAATTCCCAGTTCCCTGAAATACAGATAAAGGTCTGACACGTGTTCCTAAGTCGTATTTATAGGAAGCATTCCCCCACCAGATGAAAACTGCTGGCCACAAGCATGTAGACCCCAGAAGGGTTGAAACCAGAAGATGGGTGATGCTCAAAACTTCGCCTTGATGCCAACCAATAGGAGAATTGAGCACAAACTGATCACCTGCCCTGCAGCCCAGCCCTTCACACTGCCTTTAAAAGCCTAAGGTGTTCAGATGTTTTTTAAGGACAGTAGTCCATCATCTTCTCAGTTACCTAGCTTTCCTTACCTCAACACATTATCACTTGACTTACTGGCCTGTCATGTGGCCAGTAGTGGAACCCAAGTTCCATAACACAGAAATAGCTCAAGTGTCTATATTGAAGGTAAAATGGATCACTAAATGGTAGAATACTCATCGAAATGAAGACGATACAGCAGTGAACATAACTGAGTTACAGCTACAAAAAACAGCACAGGGGAACCTCATGATGTTGAATGAAAGAAGTCAGGCACACAAAAATGCATATTGTTTCATTCTTATTTATATAAACTTCAAACACAGGCAAATCTCACCTATGATGTTGAAAACCAGGATATTGGTGAAATCTAGAGTGGGAGATGGAGCATTGTCTGGGGGGTGATCACAGGGAGAGACTCCATGGTGCTGGTAATACTTTTTTTTTAATATATATATTTTTATTTATTTATTTACCTGGCTGTGTCGAATCTTAGTTGCAGCTCACGGGATCTTCAGCCTCATTGTGGCACACAGAATCTTTAGTTGCAGCATTCTAACTCTTAGTCGAAGCATGTGGGGTCTAGTTCCCTGACCATGGATTGCATCTGAGCCCCCTGCATTGAGTGCTCTGAGTCTTAGCTACGGGACCACCAGGGAAGTCTCATAATGTTTTGTTTTCTGAGCATTGTGGAATTTAGAGGTCTAAGGTTATACAACATAAAATATGCTTTTGCTTTATCATTTCAGTATGTTCTAACCTCTACACACTGAAATAATTAAAGAGGTTCACCTGTCATATCAAGCATTATCATCTTTTGGAAAACACATTTGTTTAAGAAAATAATGAGATTTTACAGTGACCATTTATCATTGTGACTCTTACTTTTCCAGCAGTCCTTGGTCTTTTAAATATAACACTTTGAGATGGACCTATTTGATAGTATTCTGGAAGTTAGTGTATTAATCACAGTAAATGGGGGTCCAATATGAAACTGTGCCACTGAATTCTTCTCTAGAGTAAATAGATAAAACCAATTACATGATCTTCAAATAAATGTATTATAGACTCATATTGTAACACAGACCTTAACATTGTTAACACTGAATTATTTTAAACCCCTCCTTAACATCTTGAGAGCGTTTAATTACTTTATGAGATGAAATATTTTATTGATTCAAACAGTACTGGACCGAACGATTTAATTCACTTCTAAGTGTTATTATTTTCTGATTATGACAGTAATATAGGTTTATTGTAGAAAAGTTAGAAAATAATAAAAGGAAATAAAAAATCTCATAATTCAGCCACCTGGAGGTAAACATTTTTAACACTGTGGTGTAATTCTCTGGGGAGAAGGAAGAATGTATATATACATGGATTTAATCAAAATGAATCACATAGCTTTGAGATCCACTTTTTTATCTACTCATATAACATAAGCATTTTCTTAAGTCCTAGATGTACTGCAGAACTATGAATTTTTTTAAGATTATTTTTTTGATGTGGACCTTTTTTTTTTAAAGTCTTGAAGTTGTTATAATATTGCTTCTGTTTTATGTTTTGGTTTTTGGGGCACCAGGCATGTGGGATCTTAGTTCCCTGATCAGGGACTGAAACCATACACCCTGAGCTGAAAGGCGAAGTCTCAACCACTGGACCACCAGGGAAGTCCTTTGAACTATGGATTTTAAAAATCACATAGCATGCCATAATTTATTTAAACACAATTGTTGGACAATTGTTGGACATTTGAGAGTCCCTTGGACTGCAAGGAGATCAAACCAGTCCATCCTAAAGGAAATTAGTCCTGAATATTCTTTGGAAGGACTGATGCTGAAGCTGAAGTTCCAATACTTTGGCCACCTGTTGTGAAGAACTGACTCATTGGAAAAGACCCTGATGCTGACAAAGATTGAAGGCAGGAGGAAAAGGGGATGACAGAGGATAAGATGGTTGGATGGCATCATTCACTGACTCAATGGACATGAGTTTGAGTAAGCTCTGGGAGTTGGTGATGGACAGGGAAGCCTGGTGCGCTGCAGTCCATGGGATTGCAAAGAGTCAGACATGGCTGAGCAACTGAACTGAATTGAACTGTTGGACATTTATATTATTTCCATTTTCTTGCTTCCATTAAGTGCTAAAAATAGAATGAACCTTGAATGGTGTAGAAAATAGGTTAAAAGATGTCACTTGTAGCTCAATAAAAAATAAAAAAAAGAGAGAATTACAGCAGGTGACGTGAGGGAGAGGAGCTGGTATGGCCAGATTTTTCTGTGTCTTCCTTATCTATTGCTGGCAGCATTTGTATCTACTGTCCTTCTTCATATTTTCCCCCACATTTCCTCCTCTCCCTCCCCTTTCTCTCTTCCCCTATCCCTCTCCTCCTCACTTTCCTCCTTCTCTTCCTCCTCTTCCTCCTTCTTCTCCTCTTCTTACTCTTTCTCCAGCCACACTGGCCTCCATGCTGTCCATCAGCACAGCAGTTACTCTTCTGCCTTTGGGAATTTGTGACTCCTGCCTGGATTCTTCTTTTTTCTCCTGTCACTACATGGCTCACTCATCTCCTTGAGGTCTTTATTCAGACTTGACCTTTTTAATGCAACCTTCTCTGGTCACCTTGTCTAGCATTCAGACTCATAACTCCAGTTCTTCTGTCATCTCCCAAGATTTATTGGCTTCTTTCCCTCTAGCATTACCATCATTTCTATTTTTATTTATTTTTCCTTCTCAGTCTTCCCCACTAGACTGGAAGCACCAAGTGAGAAGGAATCTTTGCCTGTTTTATTCAGTGCTGAGTCCTCAGTGTCTGGCTTGTGCCTCTCTCATACAGAATGCTCCAAAAATATTTGTTGGGTGAACCATCAGGTCAACATTACTGCAATCACATCAACAGTCTATATTACTTTTTAGAATATCCAAGCTGTCTGGACATATGTAATCGAGTCAGAACAAGGAGTATATAATTTAACAGGCTCCATTATTTAAAGTGACCCAGGAATGAGTTTATCCTCAGAGACAGAGAAAACTGTGAAGTTGAAGAGATGGACTTTGTTTATGTCATTAAACATAAGAGATTGACGTTCAGAAGCTGAAAAAACTACTGTAAGTACAGAATTAACTGGATTAAAATGATCCAAATGGGATCTGTGAGGGAGAATGAAGTTCAGGATTAAGAAATCCCTTAAACTTCCCAATTCTTACAGAATGTACGGGGTAATTTATTAAGTTTATCCTCTTTGTCCAGAAGAACAGGACAGCTTGACCATGTCCAGTTACTGCAACTCTGCCAAGTCCCATTATTGGATCAGCTCAACAATGCATTTTCTTTGTTCCTTCTCCTGCTCTAAAACCAAGAGATGCTATTGAAGGAAACTGAGTAATCAGTTCCATTGCAAAATGCAGTACTCATTCTCAGGCAGGCCCACAGCTCCGCCTAGCAATCCTGAAATGGAGAGGTTCTCAATTTTTTTTTGTCTCAGGACTTGTTTTTTGCTAAATTTTGAGGACCCCAAACAGCTTTTGTGTGTATGTCATAAGTATTGATGTATATTATATCAGAATTTAAAGCCAAGGAATTTCAAAAATATTTAAATCATTTAAAATAGCAATAATAAAACTAATACATATGACCACAAATGACATTTTATGAAAAATGACTGTTTTCTCAAAGAAATCGGTGAAAAGGGAAAACATGGCTTTACATTTTGGTAAGCTCATTAATTATTGGTTTAGTAAAACCTGAATTTTCATATCTGCTTCTGCATTCAGTTGTTGAGACATAGCATACCATGTTTCTAGAAAACTCTACTATCTGCTCACACGAGAGTAAAAAAGTAAACAATGTCTTACTTTTATTATATAGTTTACCCTTCATTCTGCTTCAATTTTGCATGTACATTGAATCTGTCTTCCCAAAAGTCCCTGATAGTTTTTGTTTGTATTACCTGTAACCTGCTAATTATTGTCAAATCCAGTGGAAAGTTTCATTGGCCAGAGAGCTTGAGGGTAGTTTTTCTGGATATTAATGTAGGTATTGAAGACTGACTGACTTTTCCAAGTCAAGGTGAAAGAAATGACAGAGGGGTAGGCATGCAGAGTAAGGAGTGCTTGTGAAAAGGGTGAGGAGAGTGAGACTGAAAATGTCCTGATAAGGTGTTTGCGTTCTACCTGGGGGCATTAGGAAACCACGGGAGGGTGACAGGGAGGGTGACAGCTTGGAAGGAGCAACACTTCTTCAGGACAAGAGGAAAGGGAGCAAAGGATGCAGATAATTGATATTGGTAGGAGTAAAGTCTAGGAGAATGGAGAATGCTCCTTTCTTATTTTTCAGTACATACTTATTGAGCACCTACTAAGTACCAGATACTTAATTTCTACTTATATCATATTATATAATGAATTCCACTTGTTAAGAATGAAAGGGAAGGGGTGTGGTTTTAGCTTAGATGAGCAGGCAGGATTTGGGATGACTTCTGGAAATGGGCATTGTTGAGCGCCTCACAAAGATTGGCAGTCATGGAACTGTGACTAATCCATGGTTGGCAATCATCAGAGCCAGTGGAGCAGAAGCCCAAAAGGGTAGGTGAACCATGGGGTGCTTGTGAGAGCATAGTTAAAATGACTGGTCCTGGATTCCTGGCTTTTATACAAAATTAATTGAGATAAAATTCACATAAAATAAAATTAACCATTAACCATTTTAAAGTGTCTGATTCAGCACATTTAGTGCATTCACAGTATTGCCACCCATCACTTCTACCTTATTCTAACACATTTTACCTCCTAAAAAAGGAATCCTGCACCCATTAAACTGACATTCCCCAAGTACCCCTCCTTCCAGTCTCAGGCAACCATCAGTCTACTATCTGTCTCTATGGATTTTCCTGTTTTGGATAATTCATATTAATAGGATCATGCAATATGTGGCTGGCTTCTTTCATTTAGCCTAAGAATTTAAAGTTTCTTTTGTGTTGTAACATATATCAGTACTCGATTCCTTTTTGCTGCCCAGTAATACTCCATTTATGGATATACAACATTTTGTTTATTCATCATCAGCAGATACTTGTTTCACTTTTGGGCTATTATGAATCATTCATATACAAGTTTTTGTATGTACATATATTTCCATTTCTTTGGGGTATACACATAGCTGTAGAATTGCTGGGTCATAGGGTAACTCTATGTCTAACTTTTTGAAGAACTGCCAACTGTTTTCCAGAATGTTTATACCATTCTCCATTTCCACCAGCAGTATATGAGGCTTCTAAATTCTCCACATCTTTGCCAATTACTGGCAATTATCTGTCTTCTTTTAAAAAATTATATCCATCCCCAAGAGTGTAAAGTTGTGGTTTGATTTACAGTTCCTAATGACTAAGACTGTTAAGCAACATTTCATGTGCTTATTCACCATGTATACAATTTCTCCGAAGTGTCTTTTCAAGTCTTGCCCATTTTCTCTTTGGAGTGTTTGTTATTTTACTGTTGAGAGAGTTCTTAATATATTCTGAACGCAAACCTTTTGTCAGATATGTGATCTGAAAATATTTTGCCCCAGTTTGTGTGTTTTTTCATTCTCTCAATGGTGTCTTTTTAAAAGGAGAAGCTTTTTATTTTGTTGAAGCCCAATTTACTATTTTTTAAAAGTATATGTATCATGCTTTTTAAATTTTGCACCTGAAAACTCTTTACCTTAACTCTAGTTTCTAAAGATTTTCTCCTATGATTTCTTCTAAGAATTTTATATTTTACATTTACATCTATGATCCATCTCAGTTAATTTTTATGTGAAGTGTGAATTTAAGTCAAGATTTATTACTTGTAAATATTTAATTGCTCCAGTAACATTTGTTAAAAGACTGTTTTCCTTTAAAATGACTCTGTACATTTGTCAAAAATTGACTATACTTATGTGTAGGATCAGTTTCTGGACCCTCTATTATGTCTCCTTGATCTGTGTATCTGTCGTTTCCTCAATACCATACAATCTTGATTATGGTAGCTTTATAGTAAGTCTTAAAGTTGGGTAGAGTGAGTTGTCCACCTTTGTTCTTTTTCAAAACTGTTTTGTCTACTCTTGTTTCTTTGTCTTTCCATACATATTTTAGAATCAGCTTGTTGATATCTGCAAAAAAAAAATCCTGGACTTTTGATTGGGATTATGTTGACTCTCTAGATCAGCTGGAGGAGAATTGATGTCTTAACAATATTGAGGCTTCCATCTATGAACATGACGGATATCTCCATTTATTTGTATCTTCCATGGTAACTCATCAGTCTTCTGTATCTTTCAGTGGATAGACCCTGTACATGGTTTGTTAACACTTAGATTTAAATCTAAATGTTACATTATTTTGGTGTGATTTTAAATGGTACTTAAAATTGTTTTTCATATTTTAGTTATTCATTGCTGGTATATAAAAATAAAACTGATTTTTGTATACAGACCTTATAGTCTAGGGTGTTATGAAACTATTTATGAGTTCTAGAAACCTTTTGTCTGTATTCCTTAGGATTTTTTCATGTAGACCATCATGTTACTTGGTAGTTGAGATAATTTTATGTTTTGTTTCCAATTTGTAAGATGTTTCTGTGTTGCTCTGGGTCCATCTCATGCATGTGCTCAGGGAAAGTGCTGGTATTGAAGTTAGGTCATGCATAGAGCTGGGGATTCCCTTCTTCAGTTCTCCCCTTTGTTGGATTTCCCCACACTCTTCACATTCAAAGAGCCCCTCTTCTTGGACCTTTGCCCAGAAAGCTAGGATTTCTTTTGGAATTTTAGCCAGCCTGTCTCTTGTACATTTCTGCTACATTCAACTGCCCTTGGGGCAATTGGAAAGAAAATAGAGAACAAGAGAATTAATGGAGATCCCCCCTCATACTCTTTAACCACTTTTCTTAGTTCTTCTGGCCAGAAAGGCAGCTTTTCTCTTGGGGTTTTAGGTGTCATTTCACTACAGTGTGTCTCTGCAACTGAGACTATTCTTGGGACAGGCCAAAGAGAGGAACAAGGAGAAAAAGAAAAACACCCAGGTGATTTCCTCCACGTTCTTTTGATAATAGGAACCCCTTTTCCCAGTCCTCTGACCAGGAAAACAGGGTTTCTCTTTATTTTGTAGCCCATACCCACTTCAAACTAGGGCCACTCTCAGGTCAACCACAGGAGACAAAAGAGGAAAAAATACTATATAAGAGTCTGTATTAGTCTTGTTCTCCAGATAAACAGAAACAAGAGGAGAGACTGGTTGATTGACTGATGATTGATTATGAGGAATTAGCTCATGCAGTTATGGAAGTTGTGAAGTCTCTTGAGCTGCTGTCTGTCATCAAAAGACCCAGGAATGCAATGGTATAATTCAGTCAGAATCTGAAGGCATGAAAACCAGAGGAGCCAAAGATTTAAATCCAAGAGGACAGGAGAAGACTGGTGTCCTGCCTCAACAGTGAGGCAAGAAAAAATGGTCAAATTCCTCTTCTTATGCCTTTTTAATTCAGATCCTCAACAGATTAGATCATAGCCACCCACTTTGTGTAGGGCAATCTGCTTTACTGTCCACTGAATCAGATGCTAATCTCATCCAAGAACACTCTCACAGACACACCCAGAAATAAGTTTTAATCTGGGCACAACATGGCCCATGTAAGTTGACATATAATAAGAACTATCACAAGGTCATTTTTCAAATTTTTGTTTCCTTCCTCCACTTGCCTGTTATTGTTAATTTTTGAGTTTCTCAAGTTGTTGCTCTTCATATTTTGACCAGTGTACAAATGCCATTAGTGGTACAGTAGGCAGCAGTGGGCTTCCTCCTTGGCCCACCAGGAGTCTGAGATAGGCTTCTGATGTGGGCAGAAGTGGAAGGAAGTCTAGGAGACTAGAGTGTTGGATGAGTTGTCAGTGAAGATGTTGACAGGAATCTGAATGGACAGTGCCTGGGAGTCAATGCCAAAGTTTTTAAGGAGTAGAGCTGAGTGGCTTGTGTAGAAGGAGATGACAGAGACAAGGATGGGCAGAGGGATGCATGAAGACTGACAACTGATGAATGAGGTTTCAGGAGAAATTGTTCAAAGCCATTCAAAGTAGTGGAACAGAATCCTATGTGAAGGTCCGCCTCACCTTTATGTGATGGGAGATAGGCAGATTATGTGAGAATGATCAGTTTGCTTTAAGAAACATTTCATGTTGCATAATGAGTGAGGTTTCAGGTAACTTGAGCATGTTCTGAGTGAGGAAAGGGAAGAACTCACTGAGGGAATAAATATGCTGTAAGTGACCTTGCTGCTGCTGCTAAGTCGCTTCAATCGTGTCCGACTCTGTGCGACCCCAGAGATGGCAGCCCACCGGGCTCTGCCGTCCCTGAGGTTCTCCAGGCAAGAACACTGGAGTGGGTTGCCATTTCCTTAGCACAGCCCTTATTCAGTGTATTCTTAGCATGCAGGTGACAAGGAAGGATAACATTGTAGTTGAGAGCATGCATGTTGGCATAGAAGCAGAGTTGAAACCCATCCCACAGAAGAATTAGAACCCATCCCAGCCATACCCCTTGTGCTCTGTGTGATCTTCTGACAAGTTACTTAACATCTCTAAGTCTCAGTTGCCTCTTCTAAGATGGAACTAACAACAAAAGATTGTAAAGATTAAATGGGTGCTTGCATGGTCAGTCACTCAGTCGTGTCTGACTCTATGCGACCCCATGGACTGTAGCCCTCCAGTCTTCTCTTTCCATGGGATTTCCCAGCCAAGAATACCAGAATGGGTTGCCATTTCTTTTTCCAGGGGATCTTCCTAATCCAGGGATCAAACTCGTGTCTCCTGCAGCTCTTGCATTGGCAGGCAGATTTCTTACCACTTAGCTACTTGGGAACCACAGAAGATTAAATGACAATATGTCAAATGTATACCTGACAATACAGAGCAAGTGTTCAATAAATGATAGCTATTATGATCCTCACTTTAACATCTAAGACAGGCTAAATAATCTGTCCAAGGTCAGATACCTAAGGGGTGAGCCTCACATCTTCTGACTTTAATTCTTTGATTTGAAAGGAGCCCAAGTCAGGGATGGCCTCTAGCCAGCTCTTATTTGACAGTCCATAAAGCAGATTCACCTCTTTGTTTAGGAGGTGAATGTCCTTCTTTAAAAAAAAAAAAATTGCATGTCTCCCTACAAGAGATAATGCAGGGAAACTAACACGTAGTATTAAGTGTCAGATACTATGTAAAACTTGACGTGCATCATCTCATTTAACCCTCACAGGGACCCCTCACATTGGAGTTCTTATTAAGGTTTGTAGTTGAGGAAACTGAGACCTGGAGAATTGAGGTCAAGATCACATAGCTCATTAGTGACTGTGTTGAACTACAACCTTAGACTCCCACCCTAAGTCCAGCGTGTTTTCTTCTGTGCCACAGCTACTGTCTCCCAAGGTGAATGATGCTAGATAGCCATCTGAACAAAGTTAAAAATATATATATATATATATATATATATATATATATACACACACACACACACACACACTTAAGAGTTCTAGTTCTCACCGAGGCACACTGTTCTCTGAATGACTTCTTCATTTACTTAATAGGCTTGGAGTTTTTCTCACTGGGAAACAGAGATGACAAACTCCTAAGCTTTACCTTTGTTGCTGTGCTTTGAAGACAAGTAAAATTAATAAATCTAAATGACTGATTAAAGTTGAAGAAAGTAGTGTGAATTACTCTGCAGTCATATATTAGATCTGTTAAAGGTGAGAGTTATGATTTCAAACAGCTTTGATAAACTCTGTCAATTCCTTTCTCTAGGTTTTGATTGCTTATTCCCATTCCATTTCTAATTCTTTCCCTTTTTCCTTTTTAAACTCTACTTCCATCTGTCAGCTCATTCCCTCTAATTTCTCCCCATGTCTAGCAATTGTCATTCCCCATATGTCTATATGAAATCTACCATCTAAGAAGAAAAAAAATAGAAAACAAAATGAAGGAAATAAGGCTCAGTGTTAAAATGTAATTTGGAGTTAACACTTCCACTTCTAGTCAAAATATAATAACATGGACCAGATTTATACACCTGCTGGAACAACTAAGAAGTGGACAGAGTGTATAAAACCACTCTTCTCAAGACATCAGGTATCAGTCAGTGCAGGACAGTGATCTCTGAAACTGGGAAATAAATGAAATGATCCCTACTGTGCATTAGCTTCCTGAAAGGATGGGGTTGTGAGGCTGTGGTGTAGAGAGGAGGAAACCAGCGAGCCCAGCAGTTTTCCAGAATTGTGGAGATGGAGTCAGTAGTTTGGGA
Organism: Bubalus bubalis; assembly: GCF_019923935.1. Taxonomy (NCBI): domain Eukaryota; kingdom Metazoa; phylum Chordata; class Mammalia; order Artiodactyla; family Bovidae; genus Bubalus; species Bubalus bubalis. Next base: position 47,306,469 of record NC_059164.1, on the reverse strand, counting down.
ATGCTGCTGGATTTCACAGGGCAGAGTATCAGAGAAGAAAAAGCTATGCAGAGAGAAGTCCTGAGATCAACAGAGTGTCTGTCTGCCTTGTGTTTTCAATTGAGTGTTGATCAGCTCATGTATATAAGGAAATTGTTAAAGGCCAGGGGAAGAAATAATCAAAAGAATTGGAACAATACCGAGGGTCACATAAGGCCAGGAATAATCCATGCTCCCTACAGTCAGTGTGGAACACCCCATAATTTACATGTCATTTGATGGAATTCTAAAGAGACTCTTGCAGCAGTGGTGGCAAAAAATTATTCCTCAACTAAATGCTGCTCTTGTCATGTCTAAAAAAGCTCAAAAGCAAGATCCAAAGAGGTAAGACTGTTTCTTAGTAACTTAATGGTACCCCAGAACAAAGACCAAGCATATTTATAGGGATACAAAAATATCTAGAACCCAACATGGTAAAATTCACAACTTTGGCATCCAATTAAAAATTACTAGACACACAAAGAAGCAGGAAAATACAACCATAATGAGAGGGGAAGTCAATCAATCAAAACTAACTCAGAAATTACACAGATGATAGAATTAATAGATAAGAGCATTAAAATGGTTATTATGACTATATTCCATATGTTCAAGACATTAGAGGATGGATTGAGTATGTTAAATAGTTACAGGCAAATAATAAATAAGACCCAAGCCAAACTCCTAGAGATGAAGATGATAATGACTAAAATGAAAACCCCAGTCTAAGATTGCTAGATGGGATTAGTGGCATATAGACTCTGCAGAAGAAAAGATTAGTAAACTTGAAGACATAGCGGTGTAAACCATCTAAAACTAAACACAGACGGTCCTAAGATGGCGGAGGAATAGGACAGGGAGACCATTTCCTCCCCCACGAATTCATCAAAAGAACATTTGAATGCTGAGTGAATTCCACAAAACAACTTCTGAATGCTGGCAGAGGACATCAGGCACCCAGAAAAGCAGCCCATTGTCTTTGAAAGGAGGTAGGAAAAAATATAAAAGGTAAAAAGAGAGACAAAAGAGGAAGGGACAGAGCTCCATCCCAGGAATGGAGTCTTAAAAAAGAGAGATGTTTCCAAACACCAGGAAACACTCTCACTGCCCAGTCTGTGGCAAGCCTTGGAACTACAGAGGGCAACATAACCGGGAGGAAAAATAAATAAATAATTAAAATCCACAGATTACATGCCCAACGGGAACTCTTCCAGTGGAGAAGCAATGCAGACGCCTGCATCTGCCACTAGCAAGCGGGGACTGGGCAGGGAGGCATGGGCTGCATTGCTTAAAGTAAGGACCGGGCTTGAATGCCCTGAGGGCAATCTGAGGGAACTAACTTGGGCTAGCAAACCAGACTGTGGGATAGCTACCAAGTGAAAAGCCCTAACCTGAGACACCGCCAGGCCCGCTCACAGAACAAAGGACTGACTAGAGCTATGTGAAAAGCCCTAACATAAGACACTGCCAGGCCTGCTCACAGAACAAAGGACTGAGCAGAGCTAGCTGGCTGCAGACTGGCCCATCCCCCTCCTCTGGTGACAGGCAGGTGAGGGCAGCCAAAGCCGGAAGGGGGCAGTCGTGGCCCCACAGGGGCATCATCTACCAAACTGCAAGCAGGCTTTGTTGCTAACCAAGACTTCCTGGGATTCTGGACAGTCAACATCCTGAGAAGGTGTGCCAGTTGTACACCCAGAAAACTGAGCACAAGGACAGTGGAGGCGATAAGTTGCAGCGACCGCACTCGCCAAACACCTGGTCACCTGAGCTGCTCGCACCTGGGAAGGGCACAAAACGTAGGCCCAACCGAGTCTGTGCCTCTGAGGACTACCTGAGTACCTGAACCTGAGTGGCTTAGACCTGCGAAGTGCATACAACCCAGGGCCGGCCACAGACAGTTCCTGGTAGAGCAACCTATAGCCTAAGCAGTGTAGACAGGGAAAGCACACACGGTGAGCAGGGGCAAACCCAGTGTGGCCGAGACACTGCGAGCACACGCCAGTGTTATTTGTTTGCAGTGTCCCTCCCTCCCCACAGAAGGACTGAATAAGTGAGCCTAAAAGAGTGTCCACCACTGCCCCCTTATGTCAGGGCAGAAATTAGACACTGAAGAGACCAGCAAACAGACGAAGCTAAAACAGAAGGAGCCTCCTTGGAAGTGACAGGTGCAATAGATTAAAACCCTGTAGTTAGTACCAACTACATAGGAAAGGGTCTACAGAGCTTGAGAAATAGAAGCCTGATCAAGGAACTATCCGAAAATGAACTGACACCACACTGGCCACAATAACACCAGAGAAAGTCCTAGACATAATTTTACTATTTTTACTATCATTCTTTAATTTTCTTTAATTTTTTAAAAATTTTAAGTCCTCTATTACTCCTTTAATTTTCATTTTTATAATCTACAATTACTTTGCAAAAAAAAAAAAGACAGAGAGAGACTCTATTTTTAAAAGCAAGTTTCATATAAATATATTTTATAATTTTTGTGACTTTTTTCTTTAATATTGAATTTTTCAATATTATTTTTTATTTTTTTAATTATTATTATTATTTTACTTTACAATATTGTATTGGCTTTGCCATACATCAACATGCATCTGCCATGGGTATGCACGTGTTCCCCATCCTGAAGCCCTCTACCTCCTCCCTCCCCATATCATCCCTCTGAATTTTTGAAAATCCAAACTCTAGATTTTTAATCTTTGCTTTTTGGTATTTGTCATCAATTTTGTACCTTTAAGAACCCAATCTTCAGTACCCATTTTTACTTGGGAGTGAGATTACTGGCTTGACCACTTTCTCCCCCTTTGGACTCTACTTTTTCTCCACCAGGTCACCTCTATCTCCTCCCTCCCCCTTCTCTTCTCTGCCCAACTCTGTGAATCTTTTGGTCTGTTCCAGATGGTGGAGAACACTTAGGGAACTGATTACTGACTACATCTGTCTCTCTCCTTTTGATTCCCCCCTTTATCCTCCTGGCCACCTCTGTCTCCTTCCTCCCTCTTCTCTTCTCTATATAATCCCATGAACATCTCTGAGCAGTCCAGACTATGGAGCGCACATAAGGAAGTGATTACTGGCTAGCGTGCTCTCTCCTCTTCTGATTCCACCTCATCTCATCCTGGTCACCTCTGTCTCCCTCCTTCCTCTTCTCATCTCCAAGTAACACTGTGAACTTCTCTAGGTGTCCATCACTGTGGAGAAGCCTTTAATCTTTAACCTATATGTTTTATCAACAGTGCTGTATAGATGGAGAGATCTTGAGGCTACTGTAAAAATAAGACTGAAAATCAGAAGCAGGAGGCTTAAGTCCAAATCCTGAGAACACCAGAGAACTCCTGACTCCAGGGAACATTAATTGACAGGAGCTCATCAAATGTCGCCATACCTACACTGAAAGCAAGCACCACCCAAGGGCCAACAAGTTCCAGAGCAAGACATACTACAAAAATTCTCCAGCAACACAGAACATAGCCATGAGCTTCAATATACAGGCTGCCCAAAGTCACTCCAAACCCAATGACATCTCATAACTCATTACTGGACACTTCATTGCACTCCAGAGAGAAGAAATACAGCTCCACCCACCAGAACAGGGACACAAGCTTCCCTAACCAGGAAACCTTGACAAGCCACCCATACAACCCTGCCCACAGTGAGGAAACTCCAAAATAAAGAGAACTCCACAAACTGCCAGAATACAGAAAGGCCACGCCAAACACAGCAATTTAAACAAGATAAAGAGACAGAGGAATACCCACCAGGTAAAGGAACAGGATAAATGCCCACCAAACCAAACAAAAGAGGAAGAGATAGGGAATCTACCTGATAAAGAATTATAAATAATGATAGTGAAATGATCCAAAATTTTGAAAACAAAATGGAATCACAGATAAAGAGCATGGAGACAAAGATTGAGAAGATGCAGGAAAGGATTATCAAAGACCTGGAAGAAATAAAAAAGAGTCCATACATATATAATGAATAATGCAATAAATGAGATAAAAAAACACTCTGGAGGGAACAAATAGTAGAATAAGGGAGGCAGAAGATAGGACTAGTGAAGTAGAAGATAGAATGGTAGAAATAAAAGAATCAGAGAGGAAAAAAGAAAAGAGAATTAAAAGAAATGAGGACAATCTCAGAGACCTCTGGGACAATGTTAAGCCACCCAACATTCAAATCATAGGAGTCCCAGAAGAAGAAGACAAAAAGAAAGACCATGAGAAAATACTTGAAGAGATAATCGTTGAAGACATCCCTAAAATGGGGAAGGAAATAATCACCCAAGTCCAAGAAACCCAGAGAGTCCCAAACAGGGCAAACCCAAGGTGAAACACCCCAAGACACGTATTAATCAAATTAACAAAGATCAAACACAAAGAACAAATATTAAAAGCAGCAAGGGAAAAACAACAAATACCACATAAGGGGATTCCCATAAGGATAACAGCTGCTCTTTCAATAGAATCTCTTCAGACCAGGAGGGAATGGCAGGACATTATTAAAGTGATGAAAGAAAATAATCTACAGCCCAGATTACTGTACCCAGCAAGGATCTCATTCAAATATGAAGAGGAAATCAAAAGCTTTACAGACAAGCAGAAGCTGAGAGTATTCAGCACCACCAAACCAGCTCTCCAACAAATGCTAAAGGATCTTCTCTAGACAGGAAACACAAAAAGGGTGTATAAACTCAAACGCAAGACAATAAAGTAAATGGTAACGGGATCATACTTATCAGTAATTACCTTAAACGTAAATGAGTTGAATGCCCCAACCAAAAGACAAAGACTGGCTGAATGGATACAAAAACAAGACCTCTATATATGTTGTCTACAAGAGACCCACCTCAAAACAAGGGACACATTCAGACTGAAAGTGAAGGGCTGGAAAAAGATATTCCATGCAAATAGAGACCAAAGAAAGCAGGAGTAGCAATACTCATATCAGATAAAATAGACTTTAAAACAAAGGCTGTGAAAGGAGACAAAGAAGGACACTACATAATGATCAAAGGATCAATCCAAGAAGAAGATATAACAATTATAAATATATATGCACCCAACATAGGAGCACCACAATATGTAAGACAAATGCTAACAAGTATGAAAGGAGAAATTAACAATAACACAATAATAGTGGGAGACTTTAATACCCCACTCACACCTACGGATAGATCAACTAAACAGAAAATTAACAAGGGAACACAAACTTTAAATGATACAATAGACCAGTTAGACCTAATTGATATCTATAGGACATTTCACCCCAAAACAATGAATTTCACCTTTTTCTCAAGCGCACACGGAACATTCTCCAGGATAGATCACATCTTGGGCCATAAATCTTGCCTTGGTAAATTCAAAAACATAGAAATCATTCCAAGCATCTTTTCTGACCACAATGCAGTAAGATTAGATCTCAATTACAGGAGAAAAACTATGGAAAATTCCAACATATGGACGCTGAACAACAGGGTGCTGAATAATCAACAAATCACAGAAGAAATCAAAAAAGAAATCAAAATCTGCATAGAAACGAATGAAAATGAACACACAACCCAAAACCTGTGGGACACTGTAAAAGCAGTGCTAAGGGGAAAGTTCTTAGCAATACAGGCATACCTCAAGAAACAAGAAAAAAGTCAAATAAATAACCTAACTCTACACCTAAAGCACCTGGAAAAGGAAGAAATGACGAACCCCAGGGTTAGTACAAGGAAAGAAATCTTAAAAATTAGGGCAGAAATAAATGTAAAAGAAACAAAAGAGACCATAGCAAAAATCAACAAAGCCAAAAGCTGGTTCTTTGAAAGGATAAATAAAATTGACAAACCATTAGCCAGACTCATCAAGAAACAAAGGGAGAAAAATCAAATCAATAAAATTAGAAATGAACATGAAGAGATCACCACAGACAACGCAGAAATACAAAGTATCATAAGAGACTACTATCAGCAATTATATGCCAATAAAATGGACACCTTGGAAGAAATGAACAAATTCTTAGAAAAGTACAACTTTCCAAAACTGAGCCAAGAAGAAACAGAAAATCTTAACAGACCCATCACAAGCATGGAAATTGAAACTGTCATCAGAAATCTTCCAGCAAACAAAAGCCCAGGTCCAGACGGCTTCACAGCTGAATTCTACCAAAAATTTAGAGAAGAGCTAACACCTATCCTACTCAAACTCTTCCAGAAAATTGCAGAGGAAGGGAAACTTTCAAACTCATTCTATGAGACCACCATCACCCTAATACCAAAACCTGACAAAGATGCCACAAAAAAGGAAAACTACAGGCCAATATCACTGATGAACATAGATGCAAAAATCCTTAACAAAATTCTAGCCATCAGAATTCAACAACACATTAAAAAGATCATACATCATGACCAAGTGGGCTTTATCCCAGGGATGCAAGGATTCTTCAATATCTGCAAATCAATCAATGTGATACACCACATTAACAAATTGAAAAATAAAAGCCATATGATTATCTCAATAGATGCAGAGAAAGCCTATGACAAAATTCAACATCCATTTATGATAAAAAAAAAAAAAACAAAACCCTCCAGAAAGCAGGAATAGAAGGAACATCCCTCAACATAATAAAAGCTATATATGACAAACCCACAGCAAACATTATCCTCAATGGTGAAAAATTGAAAGCATTTCCCCTAAAGTCAGGAACAAGACAAGGGTGCCCACTTTCACCACTACTATTCAACATAGTTTTGGAAGTTTTGGCCACAGTAATCAGAATAGAAAAAGAAATAAAAGGAATCCAGATTGGAAAAGAAGAAGCAAAACTCTCACTGTTTGCAGATGACATGATCCCCTACATAGAAAACCCTAAAGACTCCACCAGAAAATTACTAGAGCTAATCAGTGACTATAGTAAAGTGGCAGGATATAAAATCAACACACAGAAATCCCTTGCATTCCTATACACTAATAATGAGAAAATAGAAAGAGAAACAAGGAAACAATTCCATTCACCATTGAAACGAAAAGAATAAAATACTGAGGAATATATCTACCTAAGGAAACTAAAGACCTATATATAGAAAACTATAAAACACTGGTGAAAGAAATCAAAGAGGACACTAATAGATGGAGAAATATACTGTTTTCATGGATCGAAAGAATCAATATAGTGAAAATGAGTATAATACCCAAAGCAATCTATAGATTCAATGCAATCCCTATCAAGCTACCAACGGTATTTTTCACAGAGCTAGAACAAATAATTTCACAATTGTATGGAAATACAAAAACCTCGAATAGCCAAAGCAATCTTGAGAAAGAAGAATGGAACTGGAGGAATCAACCTGCCTGTCTTCAGGCTCTACTACAAAGCCACAGTCATCAAGACAATATGGTACTGGCACAAAGACAGAGATACAGATCATTGGAACAAAATAGAAAGCCCAGAGATAAATCCACGCACATATGGACACCTTATCTTTGACAAAGGAGGCAAGAATATACAGTGGAGACAAGACAATCTCTTTACCAAGTGGTGCTGGGAAAACTGGTCAACCACTTGTAAAAGAATGAAACTAGAACACTTTCTAACACCATACACAAAAATAAACTCAAAATTGATTAAAGATCTAAACCTAAGACCAGAAACTATAAAACTCCTAGAGGAGAACATAGGCAAAACACTCTCCGACATATATCACAGAAGGATCCTCTATGACCCACCTCCCAGAATATTGGAAATAAAAGCAAAAATAAACAAATGGGACCTAATTAAACTTAAAAGCTTCTGCACAACAAAGGAAACTCTAAGCAAGGTGAAAAGACAGCCTTCAGAATGGGAGAAAATAATAGCAAATGAAGCAACTGAGAAAGAACTGATCTCAAAAATATACAAGCAACTCCTGCAGCTCAATTCCAGAAAAATCAATGACCCAATCAAAAAATGGGCCAAAGAGCTAAACAGACATTTCTCCAAAGAAGACATACTGATGGATAACAAACACATGAAAAGATGCTCAACATCACTTATTATCAGAGAAATGCACATCAAAACCACAGTGAGGTACCATTTCACACCAGTCAGAATGGCTGCGATCCAAAAGTCTACAAGCAATACGTGCTGGAGAGGGTTTGGGAAAGGGAACCCTCTTACACTGTTGATGGGAATGCAAACTAGTACAGCCACTATGGAGAACAGTGTGGAGATTCCTTATAAAACTGGAAATAGAACTGCCATACAACCCAGCAATCCCACTGCTGGGCATACACACCAAGGAAACCAGAATTGAAAGAGACACATGTACCCCAATGTTCATCACAGCACTGTTTATAATAGCCAGGACATGGAAGCAACCTAGATGTCCATCAGCAGATGAAAGAAAGCTGTGGTACATATACACAATGGAGTATTACTCAGCCATTAAAAAGAATACATTTGAATCAGTTCTAATGAGGTGGATGAAACTGGAGCCTATTATACAGAGTGAAGTAAGCCAGAATGAAAAACACCAATACAGTATACTAACACATATATATGGAATTTAGAAATATTTTAACAATAACCCTGTGTACGAGACAGCAAAAGAGACACAGATGTATAGAACAGTCTTTTGGACTCTGTGGAAGAGGGTGAGGGGGGCGGATGATTTGGGAGAATGGCATTGAAACATGTATAATATCATATATGAAACGAATTGCCAGTCCAGGTTTGATGCAGGATACAGGATGCTTGGGGCTGGTGCACTGGGATGACCCAGAGAGATGGTATGGGGAGGGAGGGGGAGGGGGGTTTAGGATGGGGAACATGTGTACACCCGTGGCGGATTCATGTTGATGTATGGCAAAACCAACACAATATTTTAAAGTAATTAGCCTCCAATTAAGATAAATAAATTTATATTTAAAAAATAAAATGAAACACAAAGAGAAGATTTCAAAGGGCCGCATATACATGTAATTGGATTCCCAAAGAGGAGGGCAGGCATCAAAATAAATTGAATAAATAATGGATAAGAATTTTCAAATTTGATGAGAGCTATAAATACAATTGCCAACATCTGCTGGATCATGGAAAAAGCAAGGGAATTAAAAAAACAAAACATCTACTTCTGCTTCACAGAGCATGCTAAAGCCTTTGACTGTTTGGGTCACACAGACCGTGCAAAATTCTTAAAAAGATGGGAATACCAGACCACCTTACCATCTTCTGAGAAACCTGTATGCAGTTCAAGAAGCAACAGTTAGAACCGGACATAGAACAGACTAGTTCAAAAATGGGGAAGGAGTTCATCAAGGCTGTATATTGCCACGCTGCTTATTTAACTTACATGCAGAGTACATCATGAGAAATGCTGGGCTGGATGAATCCCAAGCTGGAATCAAGATTGCCGGGAGAAATAGCAATAACCTCAGATATAGCAGATGATACCACTCTAATGGCAGAAAACAAACAGAAGCTGAAGAGCCTCTTGATGAGGTGAAAGAGGAGAGTGAAAAAGCTGGCTTAAAATTCAACATTCAAAAAATGAAGATCATGGCATCCAGCCCCATTACTTCAGGGCAAATAAATGGGGAAAAGGTGGAGACACTGACAGATTTTATTTTCTTGGGCTCCAAAATCACTGCAGATGGTGACTGCAGCCAGGAAATTAAAAGACACTTGCTCCTTGGAAGAAAAGCTATGATAAACCTAGACAACATATTAAAAAGCAGAGAGATCACTTTGCCAACAATGGCTCATATAGTCAAAGCTATGGTTTTTCCAGTAGTCATGTATGGATGTGAGAGTTGGACCACAAAGAAAGCTGAGTGCCAAAGAATTGATGTTTTTGAACTATGGTGCTGGAGAAGACTTTTGAGTGTCCCTCGGTCAGCAAGAAGATCAAATCAGTCAATCCTAAAGGAAATCAGCCCTGAATATTCATTGGAAGGACTGAGGCTGAAGTTAAAGGTCCAATACATTGGCCACCTGATGCGAAGAGGTGACTCATTGGACAAGACCCTGATGCTGGGAAAGACTGAGGGAAAGAGGAAAAGGAGGGAACTGAGGATGAGATGGTTGAATGGCATCACTGACTCAATGGACATGAATTTGAGCAAACTCCAGGAAATAGTAAAGGACAAGGAAGCCTGGTGTGCTGCCGTTTACGGGGGCGGAAAGAGTTGGACACGACTTAGGAACTGAACAACAACAAACATAAATACAATAAGCTCAATGAACCACAAACACTGGAAAGATGAGGAAATCTATATCAAGGCATGCCATCATGAAATTGTTTCAATCCACAGATGAAGAGGAAATCTTAAAAGAAGCCGGAAAATGAAAGCAAATTTCTCATCAAAACCAATGCAATCTAGAATACAATGGAGCAACATTTTAAAAGTATCCAAAGAAAAAATCACTCTGATTTTGGATTGTGCAAAGATTTCTTAGCTATAAGGCCAAAATCATGATTCATTAAAGGAAAAAAATAATTAGACTTCATCTAACTATGTACTTATGCTTTTTAAAACACTGTTAAGAGTTTGGAGTAAGACAGAGACTGGGAGAAAATATTTACAAATCATATATGTGATACAGAATTCATAATTGGAACATATGAAGAACTCTCTAGACTCAGTATCATGAAGATAATAAATAACACAATTAAAAGTGGACAAAAAGATCTTAAAAGACATATTACTGACAATAATATATGAATGTCACATAAAAAGCTGTTAAATATCATAAGGGGAAATGCAAATAAAAACTATAACATAACTCTACACACCAATTAGAATGTCAAAAATTATAAGATTGCCCTACCAAGTGTTAACTAGAATATGAAACAATTGGAACTCATACACTGCTGATGGAATTATTTTTAAAAGGCATGATCTCTTTGGACAACAGCTAGCAATTTCTTAAAAAGTTAAACATACACCTGGTATATGACCTAGCCAATCTACTTTCATGTATTTTCCCAAAAGAGATCAAAGTCTATCTCCGTGCAAAGAATTTTACATAAACGTTCATAAAAGCTTTGTTTATAATAGGCCAAATGTTCAAACAGCCGAAATGTTCTTTGACATGTTAATGGATAAACAATAAAGTAAAGGACTACTGTTACAGCTACAAGTATGAATTTAAAAATAATTATTCTGATTGAAAGAAGCCGGATGCTCCTTCCTCTCTCAGAAAAAGAGTATGTCTTTATGGCTTTTTATATGATATTCTGGAAAATGCAAGATATCTATGATAACAGAAAGCAGACTAGTGATTCCCTAAAAATAGAGGATGGAAAGGTGTGGGATAGAGGGATAACTGAGAACCAGGAAATGTTTGGAGGTGACAAATGTGTTCCTTGCCTTGAAGTGGTGATGTGTACATGGGTGTATCCATATGTCAAAACCTATCAACTTGTAAACTATAAGTATGTGCAGTTCTGTGTATGTCAGTTATACCCCTTAAAGCTGTTTATAAGTAACTCATGTTTAAATATTCTGCTTCTTGACCTCCAGAGCTATTGATACTATTTCAAACCTGGTCCTCCAGAATTTGCTGATTCTCTGAATCCTCAGTATCGTTTCAGTGAATGAATCACACCATATCTTAAGAATAAACATAGTTAGGAGAAAGGGAAAACACTCTGGAAGTTATAATGTGTAGCAATTAGAGATGTATCATAGGTTTTGTAAGTGTGGTTCATAGATGGGATAAGCAACATATTATGCTTGCTTTAAGCAACTCAGCACTGATTCAGTTCAGTTCAGTTGCTCAGTCGTGTCCGACTCTGTGACCCCATGAACTGCAACACACCAGGCCTCCCTGTCCATCACCAACTCCCGGAGTTCACTCAGACTCATGTCCATCGAGTCAGTGATGCCATCCAGCCATCTCATCCTCTGTCGTCCCCTTCTCCTCCTGCTCCCAATCCCTCCCAGCATCAGAGTCTTTTCCAATGAGTCAACTCTTCACATGAGGTGGCCAAAATACTGGAGTTTCAGCTTTAGCATCATTCCTTCCAAAGAACACCCAGGACTGATCTCCTTCAGAATAGACTGGTTGGATCTCCTTGCAGTCCAAGGGACTCTCAAGAGTCTTCTCCAACACCACAGTTCAAAAGCATCAATTCTTCGGCACTCAGCTTTCTTCACAGTCCAACTCTCACGTCTATACATGACTACTGGAAAAACCACAGCCTTGACTAGATGGACCTTTGTTGGCAAAGTAATGTCTCTGCTTTTGAATATGCCATCTAGGTTGGTCATAACTTTCCTTCCAAGGAGTAAGTGTCTTTTAATTTCATGGTTGCAATAACCATCTGCAGTGATTTTGGAGCCCCCAAAAATAAATTCTGACACTGTTTCCACTGTTTCCGCATCTATTTCCCTTGAAGTGATGGGACCAGATGCCATGATCTTTGTTTTCTGAACGTTGAGCTTTAAGCCAACTTTTTGTCTCTCCTCTTGCACTTTCATCAAGAGTCTTTTTAGTTCCTCTTCACTTTCTGCCATAAGGGTGGTGTCATCTGCATATCTGAGGTTATTGATATTTCTCCCAGCAATCTTGATTCCAGCTTGTGCTTCTTCCAGCCCAGCGTTTCTCTTGATGTACTCTGCATATAAGTTAAATAAGCAGGGTGACAATATACAGCCTTGACATACTCCTTTTCCTATTTGGAACCAGTCTATTGTTCCATGTCCAGTTCTAACTGTTACTTCCTGACCTGCATATAGGTTTCTCAAGAGGCAGTTCAGGTGGTCTGGTATTCCCATCTCTTTCAGAATTTTCCACAGTTTATTGTGATCCACACAGTCAAAGGTTTTGGCATAGTCAATAAAGCAGAAATAGATATTTTTCTGGAACTCTCTTGCGTTTTCCATGATCCAGCGGATGTTGGCAATTTGATCTCTGATTCCTCTGCCTTTTCCAAAACCATCTTGAACATCTGGAAGTTCACGGTTCACATATTGCTGAAGCCTGCTTTACTAGCGTGTGAGATGAGTGCAATTGTGCGGTAGTTTGAGCATTCTTTGGCATTGCCTTTCTTTGGGATTGGAATGAAAACTGACCTTTTCCAGTCCTGTGGCCACTGCTGAGATGGAAGGTCTCAAATACTGATTCCCAGTAAACCCTTTACTTTGCCATTCATTAGTTACTTGTTTACCGGTTAGTTATTCTCTACCTCTTCCTACTTGGTCTGTTTTGATCATTTCTGCAGTTATAGTAGAACTATAAACACCACAGAAGGTCCTCATTAAATATTTTTTTTAAAAATTTATTGGAGTATAGTTGATATTTAACTTCTATACAGAGTACATCATGAGAAACGTTGGGCTGGAAGAAGCACAAGCTGGAATCAAGATTGCCGGGAGAAATATCAATAACCTCAGATATGCAGATGACACCACCCTTATGGCAGAAAGTGAAGAGGAACTCAAAAGCCTCTTGATGAAAGTGCAAGAGGAGAGTGAAAAAGTTGGCTTAAAGCTCAACATTCAGAAAACAAAGATCATGACATCTGGTCCCATCACTTCATGGGAAATAGATGGGAAAACAGTGGAAACAGTGTCAGACTTTGTTTTTGGGGGCTCCAAAATCACTGCAGATGGTGATTGCAGCCATGAAGTTAAAAGACGCTTACTCCTTGAAAGGAAAGTTATGACCAACCTAGATAATATATTGAAAAGCAGAGATATTACCTAGTCATCTGTTTTATAATGTTAGTGCATATATGTCAATCCCAATCTTCCAAATTATCCTCCCTCTGCCTTAGCCCCTAGTATCCATAATTTGTTTTCTATTAAATCTTTATTAAGAGAATGATTGCATTTTACTGCTTCTGTATAGAATGTATATCTAGATATTCAACAATCCTAATGGTAAAGATCCTCAAGTCATCACAATTTCACTGGTTTCAAGGTTTTCTAGTCTTTAAGAAAATTTTAGGTTGTGTAACAATCACTACAAGGTAGCTCTAAAGCTTCCCTTCCTAGATCACACAGTACCCCTCTTTCTCTGCCATGTTCACATCTGCTGTACCTGAATGAGGAAGACTGCAATACGATCGGTGTTTAAAAAGCCCAGATTCTTAATTTTTTCCTAAGTCAGACAGAATTAAATCTGCCTGAAGCTCCATCTGAAGGATCTTGCTGCCGGCTATGATGTTGTGAGAGATCCTGTAAGAAAGCCCAGAAAGGAGCTGTGAATAGCCTCTAGGAGTTGAAGTGGAATAAAAGTGGGTATTTCCTGATGCTGACCAATAATCATAAAACAAAGACCTCAGTCCTACAACTGTAAGGAACTGAATTCTACCAAACCCAAATGAGCTCAGAAGGAGATCACTCCTTCCTCTGAGCCTCCAGATAAGGACCTAGCCTGCTGACACCCTGACTTCTGCCTGGTGAGACTCAGGGAAAGAACCCTGCCTGGACTTTGGACCTGGATTGGGATAACAGAGTTTGTGATAGATTGTTTTACAGGAGTAGAAATGTGTGGTCACAGAGATGTGTTTTCCTGTGGCAATATTAGCAGGGATTTAGGGGCAGTCATTGGAATCCAGAGGCAAGGTGTAGGCCATCTGTTTTGACTGGTGCAGACCTAGCAGGTGCAGTGGCTTTGGAGCCAACAGTTCTGCTGATGGCCCTCTTGTTTTCAGCTTTACCATCATGGGAGGGGTTGGAATCATCTGGCAGAACAACAGCTCTGCCGTGTTGTCCTGGAGTCTAAACCCGACTTATCCAGCCCCTCTAATGTTCCTCCTATTAAATAACTGCTTAAACATAAGATAATTTCTGCTCTATGCTACTAACCTTGACTGTTATATCTCCAAATCTCTCCTACTTCTTAAATACAATGACATCTGTCAGCTTATTTAAATCTCTCAAGTACTGACCACTCCTTCTTAAAAATCCTTCCTTTGGTTTTGAAGACATCTCACTGCCCTGGTTTCTCTTATATGTTTCCTCTACTAATTTTCCTTCCATATTGCTGGCTCCTTTTCATTTGACAAACATGCATTAAGCACGCTTGAAGACACTGTGTGTGCAAAGTACAGGAGTCCCACCAAGAACTGATCATGGTGGGGACTTCCTTGGTGGTCCAGTGGTTAAGAATCCATCTCCAATGCAGGGGATGTGGGTTCAATCCCTGATCGGGGAACTAAGATCGTGCATGTCCTGGGGCAACTAGGCCCATGTGCCACAACTAGAGAAAGTCCATACTCCACAATAAGGAGCCTGTGCACAGCAGTGAAGACCCAGTGTAGCCAAAATTTAAAAAAAAAAAACACAAAACTGAGCGTGGACCCTGTCCTCCAGGGACTTACCAATATGTAAATGATAACTATACAAGGTGATAAAATCTATAATGGAGATGGGTAAAATACACTCTGGAAGCCCAAAGAAGAAACCATATCACTCTTGAGGTGGTCAGGGAGTACTTCATAAGGATGATGGCACTGAGCAGAGTCCAGGATGAGCTGACCTGTTTCAGACAAAGGAAGGAAAGGCATTCCTGACAGAAGGAACAGAGAAGGTGAAGGCATGGAACTTTGAAAATGTGACATATTATAGGAGCAGCCAGGAGTTTGCTGAGGCTGGTTTTCTGGGTGCAAATGTGAGGTTAGTAGAGAAGTAAAGTCAGGATTTGTATAAAAGGTGATATGTGGACTGGATCCTAAAATAAAGAATTTATGGGTGATAGTTATCATACTAAAGTTCTTCAACTTTGATGATTACTCATTATATTCAAATAAAGTCTGAACTCTTTGGCTTGTTTAAAAAGGTCATTGATCACCTGACTCACTCTCCAGTGTCAAACCAGTTTCCTCTCCCTTAACATCCAATCATTCATTTCTTTGCTCATTCATTTGTGCTGTGCTTAGTCGCTCAGTCGTGTCTGACTCTTTTTGATCCCATGGATTGTAGCCCGCCAGGCTCCTCTGTGCATGGGGATTCTCCAGGCAAGAATACTGGAGTGGATTTCCATGTCCTCCTCCAGGGGAATCTTCCCAACCTAGGGATCAAACCCAGGTCTCCCATATTGCAGGCAGATTCTTTACCATCTGAGCTACCAGGGAAGCACAAGAATACTGGCGTGAGTAGACTATTCCTTCTCCAGGGGATCTTCCACCCATGAATTGAATCAGGGTCTCTTGCATTGCAGGTGGATTCTTAACCAGCTGAGCTACCACGGAAGCCCATCCATTTATTTTTTAGTCATGCCAAGCAACTTTCAGCATCTTAATTCCCAGACCAGGGATCAAACCTGGGACCTGGAAGTGAAAACACCAGGCCTTAATCACTGGACCACCAGTGAATTCCCTACTTATTCATTTATTTAGTTGAGGGGACATCGGGCAGTTGAGGGGAGTGGATGGAGGAAGCAGATGATGTGAGAGGCTCAGGTCATTGAAAGGACTTTGGCTTTTATTCTAGATGAGACAGAAAGTTGGTTGAGGGGCCTGATCTATTTTACATTTTAAAAGAATCAGCCTGACTACTCTCTGGAGCGTTGAATAGGGTGGGAGGCAGAGGGTAAGCAAGAAATAAATAAGGAAGTTATTTCCATAATGCAAAAATGACTAGAGCTTAGACCAGAATGAAAGTGGTAGAGATCTTGAGAAGGGTTATGATTCTGTATATATTTTAAAGTGGAGATAATAGGATTTGCTGGTGGATTGAATGCAGGGTATAAGGGAAAAAAATAGGAACCAAGAGTGTTACCAAGGTTTTTGGCCTGAGCCACAAGATGGAGATAGTTTCAATTTGCATTAGAGATCATGGGAAAAGTAAGTTTTAGAGGAAATAGCAGGAGTTGTTTTTTTAGCATGCTGATTTTGAGATGTCCATCAGAGATCTAAGCTATGTTTTGAGTAAGCAGTGGGATATAGGTGTCTGGAGTTAGAGGAAAGGTTCAGGTGGGACTTGTGGGTGGTTTACTTGGTATTTAAAGCTTTGAGAAAAAATAAAGCTATGAGATTGGATGAGATCACCTAGCAAGTACGAGTACATGGGGAAGAAAAGTACAAGGACTGAGCCCTGGGGGCTCTAGCTCTTACAGTTCTGGAGGATGTGGAGAAACCAGCAAAGGAAACAGGAGGGTGTGGCCACTGAAGGAGGAGGGGTGATCTCAGGGGGTTGTCAAGCCCTGGAAACCAAGTGAAGAATGTGTTTCAAGGAGATAGGGATCAAATGGGTCAAGTACTGATGGCAGGTCAAGTAGGATGCAAGGTCAAAGAAATGATCTTTTGGAATTTGCAAAGTGGAGATCATTGGCACAGGGCAAGGACAGTTTCAGTAGCACTGGGGAGAAGGCTAATTGGAGTGGGTCAAACAGAGAGCTGGAGGAGAAGGACTAGAGACAAGTGGATAAGGCTGTTCTTTCAAGGAGTTTTGTTACAAAATGAAGGAGAAATAGGCAGTGGTGGGGAAGGAAGGAAGCAGGGTCAAGAGAGGGCTTTTTTTCTTTCTAAAGTTGGAGAAATAACAGCCATTTTGTATTGTCCATTCTGCGGATGGCAGTGATGATGTGGGAGAGTGGGGGAGAATTGCTGGCAGCAGTGTCCTTGAGAAGGCAGAATTGCCTCAAGTTAAGCACCCAGAGAAGAACTGACTCAGAGAGGGATGACAGGTCATCCAAGAACATGGGAAGAAGTGAGATGGTAGATGTGGTAGCGGGTGATTTTGCAAGTTCTCTATTCACTGGTTGCATTTTCCCAGTGCAATAGTAAGCAGAGGTATAAGATGAGAGAGAATAGTTGGAGGTCTGCAGAGAAAGGAGTTGGGAAGTAGTCATCTAGAGGTATAATTGAGTAGCCCTGTGACCTTATCTGTGGTCAGTGGGCCTGAGGTAACCGTTGTGTGTTTTTCTCCAGTCACATTGGGTGTTGATATGAATAAGAGGTGAGTTCAACTGAACCTCTTGCAGTTCCCTACCTCTTTATCATTTCACAGACTGTTCCATCTGGAATGGAATGTCCTCTTTACCCTGTTTATTCATTTTTCAACTTGTAGCTCAACTGCCACTTATTTAAGCCTACTTGGCAGAGTTAATTAATGACTCCCTTCTTGGAGCTATTGTGGTACCTATGCATCTATTGTGATAGCTGTCATTTTATACTCATTTGTTTCTCTGTCTCCCTAGTTAGTTTGGCTTCTCCTTGAGGGTGTCAGCTCAGTAATCTGAATTCCCAGTATTATATTTGGCTCATAGTTGGCATTCATAAATTGCCTATTGAATTGAATTCCATAGAGAATTCATAGGGAAATTGAATTCCATAGGGAAATTAGCAGAAAAGAGTCAATAGGTAAGAGAGGGAGGGTCTAGAGATAGAAAGAAGGTGATATTTGGAACCAGGCTCAGCTGCTCTACAGGAGGGTAACTCCTCCTGAGGATGAATAAGATAACTGCTGACTCAACTTTAGTGATGGTGTGAACTTGAAATGAAACCTATGTAAATTGGGTCAATAATGTTCATTTCCATGGAGTTTGCTTTGAGGATCAAATGACTTCATAAGTGTGGAAGAATTTTGTAAATGAACATGTACTACACAATGTACACAATTTCTTACAACACTCTATGTCATGGTAGTAGAAATGTATTAAATTTGTGTATCTTATTAGCATATAGGCTGTATAACGAAGTGGAGAATGAGTTAAAGATAGAAAGTATGATGATAGAATCTTCTTTTAGTCTTTCTACTCTGAAAAGTCTCTACAAAAGATAATCATCATGGTCTCTTTCAGTTACAGCTTGTTCCCATGTCACTCACTGTCTCTGAGCCAGAAACCCTGGCATGACCTACTTTGTAAGGCCAAGAGGTGTGTAGACAGCCAGACGTGCCAGTACATCTCTCAAGGAGCAGGAGGTGAGCCTGCTGATCTGACTGGTTGATGCCACAATGCACAAGTTCAGGACATGTCTGTGCTCAGGAAAGGCCAACCTTCTACAACATTCCAACACTCAAGGGAACTTCCTAACACATTGGCAATATTAACAATTCTAAAACAGTACAGTGTTTAATCCTTGATGCTGACAGGAATTACTTTAACACAGGTTCTGACTTTTATTGCTAATTATCTATGTGTATTTGTTTTAGGCTTCCCTCAACTTTCACGTTTTTTAAAGCAGGGACCATATTTTATATGGTCCTTTATATCCTTGGTCCACACATGCCCACTACTGTATTTTACGGGCACTCAATTTCCATCTGTTGTAGATGGGGTTGTTTTAGTAAGTGGCCAGCAGCATTCACGTGACCAGATATAGACAGAACATGAAGAGGAAAGTGAGGTTGGAGCTTTTCTTCTATTAAAGCACATGTTGTTTACCCTGAAATCCTAGGAACATATGATGTCCTGAATAAATGACTGTGGGTGTAGGACATTATAATTCAACCCCTTCTTCCCGTCAACTTAAAATGTCTTTCTTGCAGTTTATCTTTCTTTCACTCCCTAACTTAAAATAATTTACAGCTTTGCCTTTGGGCTACCTATTCATGTGGGATTTAAACTCATAAAAGAAGAAGATCTAGAATATGTAGAGCTTTGTGTTTTGAGGCACATCAGGAAGGCCGCCTCTTTGCTGACTTTGTAGCATGGGTTGGGTCATGCTTTTACATTTCTGGGAGGATCTTCCAAGGTGCAAATATTACTGGAAAGAGTAGCATGTGTGTCCTTGATCAACTGTCAGTGTAGTTGCAGTAGAATTGATCCTATCAGTCACAGTAAGGAATGAAAAACAAGACATTCGTTTTGATGAGAAAAGGCATCATAACTTTCTAGGAACATGGAGTTATGCTCATAGAAAAGCAAAATAAGAGCATGAGACTGGGAACTCAAATGAAAAGTTATCTCTGAAAGCAGAATCAAGATGCCAGAACAAAGTGCAAAAGTAAGAGCTGTCTAATCTCTCAAGGTTGGAGAGTTTGCTCCAGGAGGAAGAAAACTCCTTCAGAGTTAGGAGAGAGATTGGTCAGGATTCTACAGGCTCCCCATGACCACACTTGGCTGTTACCTTTCAACTCTCTTGCAGAAATCCTTTCTACTCTCTCGTGAACTTCTTGCCTCACTCCTTCTTATTCCATCTGTTTATTCCCTGAGTACCACCCATTTTTCACTGAACTTTCTAGAATCCTGTTCTTAGTCTTCTTTTTCACCCAGTTCTAGGATGGACAGTTTCAGAGTTCTAGAACAGTCGGTCCAAAAACGTAGTTTCAAAATTCCCTAATTCCCTAAGGCTGTGACTCGCACAGCCTTACTTACAAGGTCCCTTTAGCAGCTAACTTCTGTGGCCACACCTTGGGCTCTGTCACCATTCAGACATTCAACTCTGGAATCACCAACCTAACATCCTAAATTCTCAGGAGAGCCACCCCTGACCAGCTGTCCCAGGTTCTTTCCCACAACTTCTCTTCTTCAGCCTGAGAGGGCCTTGTGGTCCTCACTCTCATTTCTTTCTATCTGTGTCCCTCACAGCTCCACTTTCCTTCTTTATTCGGTCTACACCCCATGGTGTGTCACTTTGCATCAGAGCCTCTCTCGTCCTCTGCCAAATCTGCCTTGCTGGACTTGAATCTGGGATGAATTCCACTCACAGTCTCCTCCTGTCACACTCAACCCACTGAGCTGCTGGAGAGAATCACATAGTCTTTGAGGTCACTGCTACTGTCACTTTATTGTTCCAAGGTCAACTAGACCCTTAAGGCTCCTTGACCGTCTTAAATAAATAAGTCTAGTCACCTTCCTTTCCCACTCCTTACCGAAGTTATTCCAAATCTCTGTCATTTTCCTCAAAGTATCTTTCTCACTTTTCTTTTGGGAAATGACTCTTATTTTGTGGATAGCACTTAGATTATTGACACTTTCAAGTTCTCACTGAGCCCCCTACACCCACAACCTTCAACACCTTCCATTCTTTACTCCAGTCTATAAGGAAGAAATGTTTCTTCTCCCAGTTAAGATATTCATTCATTCAATAGCCACTGAGAGTCCATCATAATTAATATACTTCTACTGTGCTATATATTGGAGATATTAGAGATGAAGATGTAGACCCTACCAACAAGGAGGTTAAAATCATGTGTAAGGGAGCTGCTGCTGCTGCTAAGTCACTTCAGTCATGTCTGACTCTGTGCGACCCCATAGATGGCAGCCTACCAGGCTCCCCCATCCTTGGGATTCTCCAGGCAAGAACACTGGAGGGGGTTGCCATTGCCTTCTCCAATGCAGGAAAATGAAAAGTGAAAGTGAAATCACTCAGTCGTGTCCTACTCTTAGCGACCCAATGGACCGCAGCCTACCAGACTCCTCCATCCATGGGATTTTCCAGGCAAGAGTACTGGAGTGGGTTACCATTGCCTTCTCCAGTGCAAGGAAGACAGACCTGTAAATGAATTACAATTCAGTGTACATTTCGGTGTAATGATAAAAAACAAGCAAAGGGACTTCCCTGGCAATCCAGTGATTAAGACTCTACGCTTGCACTATAGGTTCAATCCCTGGTCAGGGAGCTAAGATCGCATATGCCATGTGGTGTTGCCAAAAAGGAGAGAAAAAGAAAAGAAAGAAAAGAAACAATCATTGATCATTTGAAAAGCATGAGGGGAAAACCACTTTTGTCAGGAGGTGATGTGTCACGAGGGAGTTTTTGGATGGGGTGTTGCTTGAGCTAATCCTTAAAGAGTGAGTAAGTGTTAACTAAGCAAACTGGGGTGGGAAGGAGACAGCAGGGTCAAGGATTAGGGAGCAGTGACAAGAAAGACTGAGTAGACAAAGAGGATATGAGCAAAAGCTTAAAATTAAGTTTTTCTCATTCTTGACTGTGTCCTAGATGTTGTTATGTGACTGTCCCACAAATTATCTCAAACTCAACATATTTTCCCCAGATTTCCTCCTCCTTTGTTGTTTATCATGGCATATGACACCTCTCCTTGTTCAGGCACTAGAAAACTAGGAGATTTCTTCAATCCTTCCCATTCCCTCACCCCTATCATTTAGCTAGTAACTAACTTCTGTTGATTCTACTGCATCAGCATTCCTTGGGTGCCTCTCCCTTCTCCAACTGTGCTCAGTACCAGTACAACAGTATCACTGTTGACCCCACTTCCATACTTCCCCTAGATTGATCCTTCTAACATACATAATTGATTGCATCACTGTCTGACCAATCCCTGGTTCCCCACTCTTCTAGCATGATATGAAAAGCCTTTCCCACACAGGCCCTTCCCACTACTCTTTTTCAAATTGCATTCATGCACATTTTAAATTAAGCTCTGCCGATACCCCTTTAGGTGAGTCAGATGTTTCCGAGACATGACATTACCATGAAGACATCTAGAAGCCAGGGGTAGAAGTGAGGTGGAACTCTCCTTACTATGGTGCCCCCACTCTGCTTATTTAACTTATATGTGGAGTGCATGCATGCTCAGTCGCTTTAGTTGTGTCCTACTTCCAACTCTTTGTAACTCTTATGGACTGTAGTCTGCCAGGCTCCTCGGTCCATGGGGATTCTCCAGGCAAGAATACTGGAGTGGGTTGCTATCTCCTCTTCCAGGGAATCTTCTCTACCCAGGGATTGAAACCACATCTCTTATGTCTCCTGCATTGGCACACAAGTTCTTTACCACTAGCGCCACCTGGAAAGCCCTATATACAGAGTACATCATGTGAAATGCCAAGCTGGATGAAGCTCGGGCTGGAATCAAGATTGCTGGGAGAAATATCAATAACATCAGATATGCAGATAACACCACCCTAATGGCAGAAAGCGAAGAGGAACTAAAGAGCTCCTTGATGAAGGTGAAAGAGGAGAGTGAAAAAGCTGGCTTAAAACTCACCATTCTAAAAACTAAGATCATGGCACCCGGTCCCATCACTCCAATGCAAATAGATGGGGAAACAATGGATACAGTGATTGATTTTATTGTCTTGAACTCCAAAATCACTGCAGATGGTGACTGCAGCCATGAAATTAAAAGATGCTTTATCCTTGGAAGAAAAGCAATGACAAACCTAGGTAGCATATTAAAAAGCAGAGACATCACCTTGCTGATAAAGGTCTGTATAGTCAAAGCTGTGGTTTTTCCAGTAGTCCTGTACAGATGTGAATTGGACTGTAAATAAAGCTGAGCACTGAAAAATTAATGACTTTGAACTGTGGTGCTGGAGAAGACTCTTGGGAGTCACTTGGACAGTAAGGAGATCAAACCAGTCAATCCTAAAGGAAATTAACCCTGGAAGATGGTGACTGCAGCCATGAAATTAAAAGACACTTACTCCTTGGAAGGAAAGTTATGACCAACCTAGATAGCACATTTAAAAGCAGAGACATTACTTTGCCAACAAAGGTCCGTCTAGTCAAGGCTATGGTTTTTCCTGTGGTCATGTATGGATGTGAGAGTTGGACTGTGAAGAAGGCTGAGTGCCGAAGAATTGATGCTTTTGAACTGTGGTGTTGGAGAAGACTCTTGAGAGTCCCTTGGACTGCAAGGAGATCCAACCAGTCCATTCTGAAGGAGATCAGCCCTGGGATTTCTTTGGAAGGAATGATGCTAAAGCTGAAACTCCAGTACTTTGGCCACCTCATGCAAAAAGTTGACTCATTGGAAAAGACTCTGATGCTGGGAGGGATTGAGGGCAGGAGGAGAAGGGGATGACAGAGGATGAGATGGCTGGATGGCATCACTGACTCGATGGACGTGAGTCTGAGTGAACTCCGGGAGTTGGTGATGGACAGGGAGGCCTGGTGTGCTGCGATTCATGGGGTCGCAAAGAGTCAGACACGACTGAGCGACTGATCTGATCTGATTCATTGGAAGGACTGATGCTGAAGCTGAAGCTCCAATACTTTGGCCACCTGATGGGAAGAGCTGACTCATTGGAAAAGACCATGATATTGGGAAAGATTGAGGGCAGGAGGAGAAGGGGGCAACAGAGGATGAGATGGTTGGGTGGCATCCCTGACTCAGTGGACATGAGTTTGAACAAACTCTGAGAGATAGCGAAGGACAGTGAAACCTGGTATGCTGCCATCCATGGGGGTCACAAAGAGTCAGACATGACTGAGCAACTGAACAACAACCCCAATTCAATGACTGCTTCCTCATCATTCCCTGGCCATTTATCTATGCCTCTAGGGTTTAGCGCTATCCACAATCAGCAGTTTTTTAATATGCCTTATTATTTCATGCCTAGATGTCTTTCCCCTGCCACAGGTACAAGAACATTAAAGCAATATCTTAATATGAATGCATTTTAAAGCAGTCTAAAACAGCAGCCAAGTATTTAACTATTCTTTTTTTTCTTTCCTAAATCATGACTGTGATAGGTGCTCTTAACTTATTCTTCCATCTTTCCCTTTTGATTCTCTGTAGGATAAGGATGACTCTTAATGACTTTCAACATATTGACTTCCTGTTTTAATCTTTCATCAACAGTTTTAAGTTACAGTTAAGTGTCTTGCTTGAAGTTGCATTGCTTCTGCTGTTTTAATTACTCTTCCCTTTCACTTGTCCTCCCAGGGCACCCTTTCCATCTTTTGTTACCACCACTCCATCACCCCATCTCACACTCTTAGGAAGTCCTTCTAGTCACCCATCCTGGTCTCTGATTACCATCAGCCACTGTCTCTGAACCCTGATTCTCATCTCTATTTTCACTTTTCTTGGCACCTCTTACACTTTTGTCCCCTCCATAAGACTTAATCTCTCTAGGACAGGATTCATTCATTTTCTTAACTGACGACACTTCCTAGAGTTTTGGAACAGAGAAGGTATAAGCAGATAGGGTAGGAAGGTCCCTGAAGGACCTGAAGGAAAAGAACCAGATATAGCTTTTTGACATTAGAGAAGCCATTTTGGCCTATACCATTTTGTGATATAAGCTTGGCTACAATGCTTACCCTTTGAAAGGTCCCAGAAATAATGATCTTAAAGGAATAAAAGAACAAACCACTGTAATCAGGCAAAAGAAGGAACAATAGCAAAGATAACAAATCAGTTGTAAAGACTCCTAGTTCTATTTCAATGGTAAATATCAGCCTGAAGCACTTTCTTGAGCTGTTTTGCAGAATTTAAATCCCCCTTGAAAGGTCAACTTCCAGATCAACTGGAACCTAAGGGATGATGATGTTGACCTTCTCTGACCCTCATGGCTTCAGTCATCAAAAGCTTGGACTCTGTTGACCTTTGCCCCAACTCTATGCAGAATTTTCCTCTGCTCAAGTCCCTTCATGAATATGCATACACTGCTCTAACCCCCTTCATGAATAAGCATGTGACCTTGTAACTTTCCCCAATTTTGCTATTCATATAGACATTGCTTTGTGAAAGCTCTCTGGTGTCCTCCTTACTTGCTCAAGTAATAAATCCTTCCTTTTCCTGATTTTTGGCTTGGTTATGTCTTTTGTCTTGACACTCACCAAGAGGTGAACCCAGTTTTTTGGGTAACACAGGTGCTTGTTATATTGATGTTAAGTCAATAAATAAGGGAAGGAATGGGATCCAAAGACAAAAGCCACACCAAAACCCCAGGGCTTTTGAATTCAGCCCTGAATAAAATCAGATTTTCAAGATCCTTTTGATCAATCCTAGCAGAATTCACCACATTCCAAGAGCTGTAAATCTAGAATAAGATTTCTTTTTCTTTCAGAAACCTGAAAGGCAGTTTAATTCTTAACAGACCAGTCCTTGAAAGGTTAAAGAACAGTAAGCAAGTAAGGAGATTCTGGATAACAGAAAATCTTGACTGAGGTCAGAGCAGTGGCCACTTGGGAGAGTCACCATAAGAACATCTCCAGCCCTAAGAGGATGAGGTGCTGCCTTTTCTTAGAAAGAGGGTCTGAAGAAGAAAAGTTAAAATTTTACATAACCTCCTGCTCCTTTTGCCTTTGTAACTCAGCTTGCTCCTTGCAAAGTCTGGATCATGTAGGTCTCAGAAAGTGGGGACTCAAAATGCTAGGAACTGGAGCTTATCTCACTCACCCTTGTCCTGCTCTTTGCAATTGCAGCCCCTGCAAACCCACTTAATCATGCCTGTCTGTGTATAAAAACTCTGTAACATATTTGTTCAGGGCTCAGAGCTTGGAGTGTTAACTCCTCTGGGCTCAGCATAATAAACCTGAGTTCTCCAATTCTCCCAATGTGGTGTTTGGTTTCTCAAGTACTGGTTTCTGCAACAGGTCTTCAGTGTGGCCCTATATGGGGAGAGGGGATAAAAGGGAGGACAGAGAGTGGAGAGGAGAGAAAGTTGGAGTTCTAGTTAAATAATGGAATATCAAAGGAGTATTACCATCCTAGTCCTTCACTTCCCTATATGTGCCCTAAAGAAAGCAATGATTTTTTCCCTAACTAGTTTCTTTTAAGGGTAATAGATACATGGTAAAAATTCATAGAATATCAAAAAAATATTTAGTAAATCTCTCTAGCCCTCCAGAAGTCACCACTATTATCCACATGTCTACCTAAATATATATTTATATCTATATTTTAAAAGTACTTGGTAGCATCTTACCATCAAGAGCTTTCCATATTAGTTCCTGGAAACCTACTTTTTATTTGTGATAAAAATATATAACATGATATTGACCCTCTTAGAATTTTCAGTATATACAATGAAACATTATTTTTTAAACTGCTATATAATATTTCTACTCTGGTTGTACTATATGTGTTTACTCATACTCCTATTGATGAATATTTAATTTGTTTCTAGTCTATTGCAATTTGAAGCAATGTGGCAATGAAAATCCTTGTACATATTGTATCAGGGTCCAGGAGGAAGCAGATGGTACATCCAAAGCTTACCTGAAGAGAATTTGATGGAGGGACTGTTGACACAGGTGCTGGCAGGATTAACGGACCAAACAATACATGGTTAAGTTGCCAGGAACAGGCAACAGTGAGAAGCCTTTACCTCCCCTAGGCATGAAAGGACATGAGGAGGGAGCAGTGTTGGTAGAAGCCAGTGGGCCCTTAGCCCTACAAGAGAGGCCACCAAACTGGAGCTGTGGCCATAGATTAAGAAGTGTAGCCACTGCCAGAACTGCAGCCATCAGAGTAAATATCCTGACTGTGCTCTCCTTCTGCTTTCTGGTTTCCTACTGATGTACCTGCTGAATATAAGTGGAATCTAGTAGACAAGGAAGCCCAAATGATGCTGATTCGTGGGGGTGACACAGGCAGGCAGAGCAGAGTCAAAAATGTATCTGGAAGGATAGGTAGAGAATAATCAGTCTAGTAAGTTTTTGAACAAATATGCCTTTCATCTGTTGGAAATTTTCTAGAACTAGAATTGTGGCATCAGTAGGAAGGAAAGAGACCCCTCAATATCCAGTCCTCTAATCTTCTGGGCTTATTACTGATACTTAGCTGTGCCTGTGGCTGCTCAGAATTAAGACCTTTCTCAGCCTCCCTTGCAGCCAAAGCAATGTAAGAGGAAGTGATGGTGCCTTTGTTCTTTATTTTTTATTCCTTCCTGTAATTCACCTCCTGCCTTGGACTATGAGCTCTAGGGGCACTCCCTCTGAGGGGTGAGAGGTGAGCTGGGAAAAAAAAATACAGATTCCTAAACACTTCATATAATTGAGCTGTCCTACCAGTTTGGGACTGGACTTTATTTACGTGGGAGAGAAATACACTTTTACCTTGATAGTTATATTCTTTTATGTGCTGTGTTACTAATTTTCACAAATAGGTATAGATAATAGGTTTAAACATTTTAAATTTTCATGGACATTGTCAAGCTTGGCAATTTTGTACAAACTGGATTTTTCAGACTTTTTCAGTTTGAACCCAGCTTCTCCATTTACTAGACATGTGATCTTGAACATGTCTTAATATTTTTTCCCCTTCCAATATGATTCATTTATCTTCTTTGTTTTTAAAAAAAAAAATCTTTGAAGCATAGTTAATTTACAATGTTGTGCTAACTTCTTCTGTATAGCAAAGTGACTCATTTACACATATATATATTCTTTATCATATTCTTTTCCATTATGATTTGTCACAGGATATTGAATATAGTTCCCTGTGCTATACAGTAGGAACCTGTTGTTTTTCAAGTTTCTCAGTCTTTAACTGCCTCAATGTTCTCAGAGGGATAACAATGGAAGCCACTTCATTTGGTTGGTATGAGGAGTATATGAATGAAAATATCTAAGCACACAGACCACAGTCTATCCATTATAGCAAATTCTCAATAAGTGTAAGCTGTGGACTCATTTGAAAAGACCCCGATGCTGGGAAAGATTGAGGGCAGGAGGAGAAGGGGACGACAGAGGATGAGATGGTTGGATGGCATCACTGACTCAATTGACATGGGTGTGGGTGAACTCTGGGAGTTGGTGATGGACAGGGAGGCCTGGCGTGCTGCGGTTCATGGGATCTCAAAGAGTTGGACACGACTGAGCGAATGAACTGACTGTAAGCTGTGGGGGAAAAAAAAAAAAAAGGTGTCACTCATCACCCAGTTCTGCTAGGGTTGAGTCATAACATGCTGCATTCATCCAGGACATTTCACCTGCCCCTGAGAGCAATTCAGGATGGAAAACAGGATAGGGCACTCTATGCTTTAGACAAACACCCTAGAGAGTTAAGATGCATATCTTAGGAAGGATTTCAATGACCCCAGGTTCTTGCATCTTCCTGTATAGAGAAAAGCACTAATTATTCACTTGAGATATGTTCTTTGTGATTAGCAGTAAGCATTTACCAAGATGTATGCAATGGCAACCCACTCCAGTATTCTTGCTGGGGAAATCCCGAGGCAGGCTACAGAAGAGTCAGGCACAACTTAGTGACTAAACAGCCACAGCATGCTTGTATTTTAATATGACTGCATGTATTTTCTAGCCAAAAACATACACATCTACTGGCTCCTCTCCTATTTCTCCTCCCCTACTCCTCTCCTACTTGGAGCAGTTTACTCTGAGCTACTGAGTAGCTATCTCCATGAGTTTGAGTAAGCTCTAGAAGTTGGTAATGGACAGGAAAGCCTGGCGTGCTGCAGTTTGTGGGGTTGCAAAGAGTCGGACATGACTGAGCAACTGAACTGAACTGATAGTCTTCAGAAAGAACCTGAATAACACTTCAGCTCACAACTCTCCTGTTGTGTGTTTTCCTTTAAGTCAACAAAGCTAGTGCTATTATTATTATTACTGTCACCATATTTAATTGCCCTCCAAAGAAGAGGTACCAGTTAATCTACTCAATGTTTTAAAGTGTCTCCTTCCTCTTCCCTCAACAATATTGTGCATTAGCAAAGATTTTTGTCCAATAAATGAATAGTGGTGTTTCATTTTTATTTTAAATAGCTTTCTAAATTATGACGTTGACCATCTTCTCATATTTGTTAAGCCATTTATATTTCTTTTCTAGTGCGCTTCTTGTCTGTCCTCTGTTCATTCCACTGGTGTTTGTTTTGTTTTGTAATGTGTTTGTTTTTTTGTTTTTAAGCTTTTTAAAGCTTTTAATGTATTATGGAAATTAGTCTGTTGTCTGTTGCCAGTGGTACAGATATTTTCCCTAATTTTCATTTAGATTTTGACTTTATTTTTTTCTATACAAAAATTTTGATATAGTAAAAATGATCCTTTTTCATCATAACATCTGAGCATAATGTTTGGGTTTTGGAAAGAACTATCTCACTCTGGATATTAATAATAATTTTACCATGTTTTCTCCCAAACCTTTACAGATTGATTTATATCAGAAATCTTTCTCCATCTGGAATTTAATTTGGGGTAAGCAGTGAGATAAGAATTGAAATGATTCTGTGGAGAATTGGGCTGGAGGGTTGAAAAAAATAAGCCCCCTGATACATAAACCCTACAGAACTTGTAATTTACTATTTGTAGTAAAATTGTGTTTTAATAAAAAGCACAATTCAGCCAAGTAAACTTGAAGCTCTAATTGGCTTATTAGGGGACTCATGAATCAGTTAGCATCCTACCTACTGAACAATAGGTCACCTAGGAAGGATACAAAATGAAAGACTTTTATAGAAAGGAGAGTTGGGCAAGGAAGTCATTAGCAAAAGAAAAAGAAGGGTAATTTGGGGCCAAGTCTTCTTCTTTTTGCGGGGGATGGACCAGGATTATATCCTGCAGATTATCTCTTCTTTTTCTGGAAGGAGGTGGACAGAGCCAGCTTATATGACAAATTACCTCATTGGTGCTGACTGGAAAATTCCAAACTGGTTGATTAAGAATACATTTCTAGGGAAGGCTGAAGCTACAATCAGTTTAGGTATTAAATCTAAGTTTTGGTTTCATGGACTTGAACACCAATCCCTGCGATTTTCTTCTTTAACACTGACCTACACAATAGACAGATTTTGAACAAAGCATGCCATGCGCCATTAGGCATGCAGATGTTAGGTGCGCTTACTCCTCTTCTTCTTTGTGGAAGACACATGGGTGGTTTGTGGTGGTGTTTGTATTTGCAGGGTGAAGTCCTGCCACGTCCAGCATGCTTACCTCACCAGGTTGTTAAACTGCCTTTCACAATTCTTATCCCCTGATTCTTACTTCTTGGACACAATTTCTCTGCTACCAGAGTCATCCTGCTACCCTCTTATCACAGGTTAGACATTTTATACCTGCTAGCAGTGAACTGTGGTCTGTGAACACATGCAGTCAGATACTGCCCATCTTTCACGACTAAGAATGAATTAAGCCCAGCAAGCTGGGCCATCACTGGGTTCCATCTTTATTGCTTTTCCAGGTGGTTGGTCAGTTGCTTAGACAACTAGCTTATGGTGGTTGAGCATACAAGCTCTAGAGTGAAACTATCTGGCTGTGTACTTCCACTCTGCCACTCTTGAGCCATAGGGTCAAGAGTCAACTTTCCTTCATCTTCTTGTGCTTTGCTTTCTCCTTTGTCGGTGGGGATGATAACATAGTGTGAGGATCAAATAAATTAATATATGTAAAGTGTTTAAAAAGACTTTGGTGATAAGTAAACATTATAAATGTACAGCAGCAGAGGCATGTGAGTGCTCAATTAGTCATGTAGGATGCTTTGCAACCCTGCCAGGTACCTCTGTCCATGGGATTTTTCAGGCAAGGATACTGGAGTGGGTGGCAATTTCCTCCTCCAGGGGATCTTCCTGACCCAGGGATCAAACCTGAGTCTCCTACATCTCCTGCATTGGCAGGTAGATTCTTCGCCACTGTGCTACCTGGGAAGCCCAAATATTAAAAAGACCTTTCCTAATTCACAATATAAAAATAATTTTCATTTCTCCTAGGAATTTACAGGTTCTTTTATATAAAAATGTGTAACATAACAAATGTTATGACATATAAGTATAAAACATTATAATAAGAATTACAACATTTATAAGAAGAAAGTGTTATAATTCTATGATTAGTTTCATTATTACTGTTCTTTGAATAATGCATTTGCTTTGAAATGTCACCTTTGTCATACACTAAATTTGCGTCTGCATTTGGTTCTAGTTCTGGATTCTCTCTCCTGACTCATTCATGTAGTTTAATCACATTTGCTTTGTAATACTTCATTATCTGGTAGAACTTGGCCTCTAATTCCTTATGCTTCCTTTTCAGAAATTTTTTTATGGCTGAATTTGAATTTGATATTTACAAAAAAGCTTAGAACCAGCTGGTCTAATTTTAAAAATCAATTAATATTTTCTTGGGGTTGCAACAAATTTACATATTAATTTAGAGAAAATTGATGTTCTTACAATATTAGCTTTTCCTATTCCAATACAAGGAATAGCTTTCCATTTATGTTCAAGCTGTTTTTCTTGTTAATGTCGCTCAGATTTTTAGTTTTGTGAAAGTCTTCTTTATATAGTTTCTGCATGTTTCTTAAGTTTATTTCTTCCTGCCTGCT
Source organism: Bubalus bubalis (assembly GCF_019923935.1). Taxonomy (NCBI): domain Eukaryota; kingdom Metazoa; phylum Chordata; class Mammalia; order Artiodactyla; family Bovidae; genus Bubalus; species Bubalus bubalis. Next base: position 47,274,610 of record NC_059164.1, on the reverse strand, counting down.
TACCTGCCTGCCTTCCTTCCCACCCTCCTCCTCTTTTTCTTTTTCGTTTTCCTTTTTCTTCTGTTAGGTTTAATGGCACCAGCTCTTTCATTATGTTTTCTAATTACTTCTTGTTTGTATGGGAAAACTATCAATGGTCCCTTTGTGAGCCTGGATCATGTAACTGGTTCAGAAAAATGAATGAAAAGTCTAATCTCCCCTCCATCATTGCAATTATATATAATCACCGTATGTTGGAAGGAGATAAATTGAGTCAAGAGAATACATGTTTTAGAAGAGAGTCCCTAGAGGAGACGGTAGCCTGAGGGGGCAGATAGAGAGGAAATAAATCTGACTGAAAAAGGGGCTGACAAGGGTGAACAAAATGATTGAGGTAACACCTCAAAAGAGGTTGATTAGAAATAGCACAACTAAAAAAATTATTGATGTGATCAAAGCCACACAGAGAAAGAGTAATGGTGTTGGATTAAAACGAGATAAATGAAACCTTTTACTCAAGAAGATAGGTATTAAAAAAAAACAGAAATCAATTATTTATAAAACAGAAAATTGATAGCACTATAGATCAATTCAAAGACTATTTTTTACAACAACCAAAATAAAATCACTGTAATCAAAACTAGTCTTTTTATCAACAGAAAATTCAAATAAACAAAATGAGAGTAAAAACTGATTACAGTATAGAATTTTTTATTATTGAAAAAAATCTATGTGCCTAATGCTAATAAAATAGAAAATGAATGATGTGGGAGAAAATGTAAATGACTAAAACTGATTTAAGAAAAACTAGCAAGAGAGTTCAAAGGTGCTCCAGGCATTTTTAAGCTGGCATAATCCTGAGTCCAAAGAGGTAATGGATAAGACCCGCAACCAGTTAGCCTGGCTAGGATCTATTTAACAGACGCTTATGTGGTCCTTACTCAGTGTTAGGCATAGTTCTGGGCACCTCATGAACATTAATTCAGGAAATTCTTCTGACAACCCCGCAAAAGAGGGGTAAGTATTAACTTCATTTTATCCATAAGCAAACTGAAGAAATCAGAGGTTAAGGAACTTGTCTGCTACTCGAGCTCACACAGGAGGCACATGAAAGGCCTGAGAGTGCTCCCAACATTCTACCAGAATTTTTTTTTTTAAGCCCTTTCCTGTCCCTGAACCTTTGCTCTTTCCATCTCCTCTGTCTAGAATACTGTTCCTTCAGATTCTTTTTTTTTTTTTTTTTTTTTAATTGGAGGCTAATTACTTTACAATATTGTATTGGCTTTGCCATACATTGACATGAATCAGTCATGGGTGTACATGTGTTCCCCATCCTGAACCCCCCTCCCACCTCCCTCCCCATCCCAGTGCACCAGCCCTGAGCACCCTGTTTCATGCATCGAATCTGGACTGGCAATCTGTTTCATATATGATAATATACATGTTTCAATGCTATTCTCTCAGATCATCCCACCCTCACCTTCTCCCACAGAGTCCAAAAGACTGTTCTATACATCTGTGTCTCTTTTGCTGTCTCGCGTATAGGGTTATTGTTACCATCATTCTAAATTCCATATATATGCGTTAGTATACTGTATTGGTGTTTTTCTTTCTGACTTACTTCACTCTGTATAATAGGCTCCAGTTTCATCCACCTCATTAGAACTGATTCACATGTATTCTTTTTAATGTCCGAGTAATACTCCATTGTGTATATGTTCCACAGCTTTCTTATCCATTCAATCCTGGCTCTCCCATGCCACGAGCTCTGTGAGTAGGAGCAGAAAGTCCAAGCCTTTTATGCTTCAGTTTTCTTATATGTAATGCTGAAAAATAAATGAAATAATCATAGAAGGGATTTCAAACAGTTTCTGGAAGATAAATACTTCTTAAACAGGCTATTTTTGCTGTTATCATTACTAAAGTAGGACAGAGAATACATAGAAATACATCATTGTAAATATAAATGCAAACTGAATTCAATAAAATGATAAGGGGATTACCCACCATGGTCAAGTTTAATGTAGAAATAAATGCAAGGATGTTTTATTCATCACTTTGATATAAATACACAAAGATACATATATACAATAAGAATATACATGTGTGTGTATATATATATATATATGTATATATAATGCAGTCATCTCAACAAATAATTGCAACACTGTTTCTAAACAAATGAAAAAGCCCCAGATAAACAAACAACAAAAAAGTCTCAGATGTGTAGGCTAGCAAATCCTTCCTAAGCACGATAAGGAATATCTACATTAAATAAGCAGCCAACATACTTCCTGGTAAAATACCTGGAGCTCAGGTGTTTCAATTCTCAGAATGTAAAAGTAACCAGAGCTTTTATAACCTACTGAAGCTTGTAATCTATCCCAGACAAATTAAATCAGAATCTCAAAGGGTTGGGACTCCAGCAACAAAATAGAGAATAACTGGTCCAAAAGAAAGCTAATTAAAATCAAGATCTAAACAAGGATGTATATCAGGACCATTTTAAAATAACATTATTTTCAGGTCTAGTGCATACACTGAAACATGAAACAAATAAGAGATTAAGATATTGGCTAGGACAAGCTAAAAATCATCTTTTGTAACCAATGTGATTATGTACTAAGAAAACTCCAAGACAGTAAACTGATACATTTGAAGAATTTTTAAGAGAATTTATTTATCTAGAAAGGCAGCTTTCCTAGGTTATCAACAACAAAACAAGTCAGAAGATATAATGACAGAGATTTCATTTATGTTACTAACAAACAAAATAGCACTAACAAAAATACATGGAACGTAGATAAAGGATATAACAAAATTCAGTTTTGAGAATATAGACTAGCTTTGTGGTTTCAAACTGCACTTTTTGGAGTCTCAGGGCAAAGGTGATCTGGTATTTGATGAAGGAGACAAATGCATCTGAGTAGAGGGACGCAGACCCTCAGCCCTACTCTAACTGAAGAACTCCATTTTTCTTATTTTCAGTGTTAACTTTCAGATGCATTTGTCCCCTTCATAAAATCATATGCAAAAGAGTTAACACTAGACTGTAGATCTAGACTATATTCTCAAAACTAAATTTTGTTGTATCCTTTATGTAGGTTCCACATAATTTTGTTAGTTCTTTTGCATATGATTTTACTTGAAAAAGGGCTTCCCTGGGGGCTCAGATGGTAAAGAGTCTGCTTGCAATGCAGAAGACCCCAGATTTGATCCCTGGGTCGAGAAGATACTCTGGAGAAGGACATGGCACCCCGCTCTAGTATTCTTGCCTGGAGAATCCCATGGACAGAGGAGTCTGGTGGGCTACAGTCCATGGGGTCACACAGAGTCAGACACGACTGAGCAACTAACACTTTCACGTTCACTTTACTTGAAGAAAGGGTTTTGCCACTAACAAAAAAACAAACAATAACAATTAAATGTTTGAAAGCCTCCCGTCTAAATAAAATATTCCTTGAAAACATCTGGTTCCTTTTTCTCTCCAAGGAAAGTTTGTTCCTTCAATTATTCATTGTGACATGTTCTGTGTTTATTGAGTACCACAGTATACCAAAAATACCAACATGTGTTGGGCACCTACTACAAGCCACTACTATACTAGATGCTGTACATACTTGACCTTGTTTCGTCTTTGTAAATACCATGTGAAGAAGGTATGATCCCCATTATTTACAGATGAGGAAAAACATTCAAAATGAGGAACTTGCCCAAGCTCCCATAAATGGTGAGAGCTAGAACTGTGATTTGAAAGTATTTCACCCTGATCTTGGAGCTCTTTTTCTTTTTCCAACATAACCATGCAACTTCCTAAAATAATGATGGAATTTGAGGTAACCATTGTATTGATGTCTGTGACCCATTGAAATATTGATGCAAAGGTTAGTGTTGGTGGGTATGGAAAAAGCAATGAAGGTGATATTGATATTGGGGAGGGTGATGTGTATGGCCTGAGTTTGCCTCTGGCAGTAGAGGTGGAGCTGTTTTCTAAGATGACTTGTCCTTCTGTCAGTTGAGATGGAATGATGGCTCAGACACCTTCTGTCAAGAACACAAGTTCTGACTTCTGGGTCTGGAGAGTCAAGTACATATTTGAGGCAACTGAGGGAGAAAAGGATGGGAGACGTGGGATGAGGGGACTTAGGTCGAAATTTAGTCGTTAGCAAAGAGTGCTTGGGCAGTGCAGACAGAATGCTTAGAAGCACTTTCTCCACTCTCGGCAGTTTGCTCTTACATCTATCATATATGTGCCAATAAACTCTGCTTCTGTGCTTAAGTATTGATGCAAGGAATGGTCATTCTGCCTTTCTCCAAAGAAGACATATAGATGATCAATAGGCAGATGAAAATATGCTCAGTATCACTAATTAGAGAAATTCAAATCAAAACTACAATGAGGTATCACTTCATACCAATCAGAGTGGCCATCATCAAAAAGTCTATAAGCAAAAAAATGCTAGAGAGGGTGTAGATAAGGCAGAATCCTCCTACACTGTTGCAGGAATGTTAATTGGTACAGCCACTATAGAGAACATTATGGAGGATCCTTAAAAAAGGCAAAAAATAGAATTACCATATGATCCAGCAATTCCACTCCTGGGCACATATCCAGAAGACTCTAATTTGAAAAGATATGTGCACCCAAATATTCATAGTAATATTTACAGTAGCCAAGACATATGTGAGTGTGCACACACATACACATACACACAATATAGAATAAAACTCTGCCATAAAAAAGAATGAAATAATGGCATTTACAGCAACATAGATGGATCTTGAGATGACCATATTAAGGGTAGTAAGTCAGAAAGACAAATATTATATGATATCACTTATATGTGGAATCTTAAAAAAGATACAGATGAACTTACAAAAAAAAATCATAGATATAGAAAACAGACTTATTGTTAGCAAAGGCGGGGGATAAATTAGGAGTTTGAAATTAGCAGATACACACTACTATATATAAAAGAAACAAGGACCCACTGTACAGCACAGGAAACTATATTCAATGTCTCATAATAACCTATAATGGAAAAGATCTGAAAAAAGAATATATATATATATATATGTATCTGAATTACTTTGCCGTATTCCAGAAACTAACATATTATGTCAACTATACTTTAACTTTTAGAAAGGTTATTCTGATCATTAATTACATTGGTCTAAAATCTTGAAATTAGACATGCTTAGCATGATAGACATAAAAGCTCTTATCACTTAAATGGGATGTTTTGTTGTAAATAATTACTGGTGTACAGCTTGTACCAGGAACTGATCATTTTTAAATGAAGTATCCATTTAAATTCTAGAGTCACAGAACGGAGCAAATAAATTCCAGTTTGTAGTAGTTCTACCAATGCAGAGCTCCCAAGGACCCCCCGACCCCAGGATCCCAACATTCTGGCTAAAGCAATAAAACAATAAGTCTTTATTACAGTATGATCCAGAGAAATTTATGGAACATATTTTCTGATGAAACAACAATATGGAATAGAAAGCATGATGTCATAGGCTTCATGAAATAAAAGTTCTTATTTTAATGATGTCTATCATAATTTCAGACCTGCATAAAGTTGAAATAAACACTCTGAACACTGGTATATAAGAATTAATAACTCAAAATATGAGAAAGCAGAGATGACCAGATGATTTAGTTGTGTCCCAACCAAGATGTCCTAATTTCAAAACTATTTAAACTATTTAAATTCAAAACTATTTGTGTGTTCAAACAATGGAATACTCATTCTATTTAAGAAGAGTGGTTCTTTTCTAAAAGAAAAGTAAAAACACAGCACATACACCCAAATTGTAGACTGAAAATAGAAGATTATTAGTATTATAATTTATGTAAATGGTGCTCTATTCATGTGAAAGTAATTGGTATCTTTCAGTCATATGTTAATTATTACATAAACAGGTTATAAATAATCATGTGAGAAGATTTCATTTTTAAAGCTGAAACCCTACTTGTTTAAAGGGTCTACTGTTTTATATAAAATGTGAAAAGAATGACTCATATATGTTTCACTGCTTTAAACATAAAATTTTTTCCCAGGTTTCAGAACCAAAAAAATAAATAAAATCTCTGTTTGGTAATCTGAAAATTATGTTTAAGGTTTGGTAGGCATAAGGATATACTTAGGATCTAGAGTGATAATTTCCAGTCTTATTGTAATTTATTGAATATGCCTGTCTTGGTGGCAGTCCTTGGGAATGTAGGGATTCAGAATGGGCCTCCTCAATGTGTGATATTTTGACATGTGGATTATTGTTAGCTAAAGGTAAGTGACCTTGTGGACTCTAGAGAAAACAACTGCCTCTCCTTAACTACCTAAAAGAATTTAAACTGGAGATTTTTCCCCAAAAAGGGTTATTGTTGTTCAGTCACTAAGTCGTGTGTGACCCCACAGATGCCAGGCTCCCCTGTCCTCCACTCTCTCCTAGAGTTTGCTCAAATTCATGTCCATTGAGTCAGTGATGCTATCTAACCACTTGATTCTCTGCTGCTCTCTTCTTTTGCCTTCAGTCTTTCCCAGAGTCAGGGAAACTGGAGACTTTTCCTACAAAAAGAGTTACTACTAGAGATCAGTTTTATCAAAGTGGTTCCATGTCTGCAGCCAGGCACACATCTAATTACCAGAGATCTGCTCTTTTTCTTATCATCCTGTGAATGACTCTCTCTGGCCTTGGAAGACCCAGGACTCCATCCTGTTCCTTAGCTCAGGATGACATATAGACTTCACTTTATCTTTCTGGAACCTTTTGTGAAAATTTGATTTTCTCCTGTTAATCTGTCTTACATTACTTTAATTATTAGGCCAGTCAGAAAAACCTAGAAGGGTAGAAGAAGGTTTTCTTCTTCCCCAGCAGGAGGAAGAATGGGTATAAAGTTCTCAAACTGAGTGTATCAGAATCACCTGGAAGGCTTGTTAAACAGGGTGCTGGGATCCACCCCAGAGCGCCTGGTTCAGGGAGGGTTGAGCTGAGCCCCAGGGATTTGCATTTCTAATGAGTTCCAGGTGATGCTGATGCAGGTGATTATTCCAGCATCACACTTTGAGAGTCCACACTTATAAAGGATAGATGTGGCCTTGGCCACCGAGGACGGCAGGCGTGAGTGGAGCTGACAGTCTTCGGGGCCCCTTCTCCTGATGGTGAGTGGGGGGAAGCTAGTGTGGATGGTATGCTTTGCATCAGAGGCCTTGCCTTTGCATCTGCCAGGTGCTCTGGGGTCTTGCCAACCAGGGAAGACCCTGGTTTATGCTTATTTATTTGCTTGCCTGCTCCAGTCTGAGCTGGGGAGGCCCATGTTTATGAATTCCCAGAGCCTTTGGTCCTTAATTCAAGACGAAGACAAGACAGGCAAGTTTCTCTGTGGTCTCCCTTTGTGGACAGAATTTTTTTCAAGTCCCCTCTCTCCACTGTAGTTGTACATCTTCAAGTGCTCTAGCTTCAGCTGGCTTGCATGTGTTTAATTTTTGCTCTTTGTTACTCTCTTAGGATTTAATTCATGGTTAATTTCTCAACATGGATGCTTAGATCAGTTTTTTTCTGCCCACCCCCCCACCCCTCTGCTCTTTTCCCCTAATACAGGCATTTAAGTTCCAGCTTTTTATCTGGAGTTAGTTCAAGCCTTGGCCTTCCTTTCCTAAATGACTATTAAAATCCAAACTCCTTGGTTGGGAAAAACAGCCTACATCCCAGGGCAACTAAAACCAATGGGCTTACTTAACACCCTGGCCTTCAGCTTCTTCTATGTTGTTTTCAGTCCTAGGGGATTCTCTCTTTCTGAGTCATTTCTGGGTGTCTTACATAAGAAGCTTTTCAGGACCCCTGTTCTGTCATAGTGCAGGAAATAATTGTCTATAGATAAAAACACCTACAGACCATGAGGATAAAATGAGATAATAAAGCCCTTCGTGCTTGCCAGAGAAGAAGTTCTTGGCAAATATTAGCTGCTTTTATTATCATTAGTGTACCTAGATCTCAGTGGGTAACTAGTGACAGAGGTAAAAAAAAAAAAAAAAAAATCCTGATATAGAAGGCAGATCTTTCCAGGAATGGTGATGGAGAGAGGAGGGATCATGGCACCATCAAATTTTAAAAAAGATTGTGTGTGTATGTGTATGTGGGGTGTGTGTGTGTGTGTGTGTATGTGTATAAACTTCTAAATAGGCCCAGAAAACTGATCCAATAAAAATTTTTTCTTAAGAATTCTTTTATTGAAATACGGTTGATATACACCTGTAACATATACAATGTGTGTCTTCCGTCATGTCTAACTCTTTGCGACCCCTTGAACTGGAGCCCAACAAGCTCCTCTGTCCATGGGATTTTCCAACAGTGATTCACAGTTTAAAAGGTTACACTCCATTTATAGTCAGTATAAAATGTTTGCTATATTCCCTGTGTTGTACTATATATCCTTCTAGCTTATTTTATACCGAATAGTTTGTACTTCTTATTCCCCATCCCCCTATCTTGTCCCTCCCTGCTACTCTCCTCCTACTGGTAACCACTAGCTTGTCTATTTATCTATGAATCTGCCTCTTGTTTTGTTATATTCACTGGATTGTTATATCTGTTAGATTCCACATATAGGTGAGGTCATACAGTATTTGTCTTTCTCTGTCTGACTTATTTCACTTAGCATAATATCCTACGAGTCTTACACAGAGGGAGAAATTTGGAACTCAGTTCAGGGTCCCGTCCATAGCTACTAGGGCTCAGCAGGCACAGGTCATGGGGCACCATTTGTAGACTGAGATGTCATAGTGGCTGTGACCAGACAAAAGACACACTCCCCTGAGGATCGCACTTCGTCAAAGATAAAAAGGAAGCAAGGAAATTTTTTAAAAGCTGGGCTATTTTAAGGCAGTAATTAGGAATGTCCTTGCTGCTTTGCAGGTGCACACCCTTTGTTAAATTAACTGCTGAGAATGAATGATTAGTGTAGCTTTCTGTGTTTTCTCCTGACCTTGCTCCAAAAGCTCTGGGAGTCCCCTGATGAATCGGGTGGGTAAAACCAAGTTGTATTCAGTCCCTCAAAACTATTTGAGGCAGGAGAGCTGAGTACTAGATTCCTAACAGCTGTGCTATTTGGCATCTCTCCAGCGTTTTCTTCCTGAATGCTCTTTCCACTCTGTCTTTGCTGTGCCTTTATCTCTTCTCTTGTCTCCTCTCTTCTGCCCATCTTCTCCCTATCTCCAGTAGGACATGTCAGCTGTCCCCACCCCACACCACATATCATATATCAAGTTCCAGCTGGGTTGTAAGATAGAGGCCATGGGTTCTCGGGAGGACTGGGGACACTAGGCAGTCCATCACCTCCAGAACTAAAGTATTAGGCAAATGATCAAGAGGCAGTGTGGGTGGACCTGGGAACAGATGGGGCCTGTTCACTGTAATCATGCAAAGGTTAGTTATCAGAATGAGAAGCCAACAAGGTCAGAGCAGCAACAACAAGGAAGCTGGTCATTTGAGCCAGGGCATAGTCTCCTTGGTTTACTCTCCAGGTACAGGACTGGCCCATAATGAACAGCAGTGATGACTGGGGAAGGGGATGCAGAGCTGGGGCCGAGTGGCCACTCCCAGGGGCCTCTGGCTGGGGCCTGGGTTAAGCAAGAAGCAGAGGCCTTCCTGTCACCCCACCCCCACTCTACCCCATCAGCTCCTCTAAACCCCATTGGGAAGAAGGCCAGGAGTGGTGGGTGTGGTGAAGCTCAGCATAGCTGGCATAATGGTTCCACTCACTTGGGCTTTGGATCACCTCTGGGAATGTGTGTCTTTATTTCTGAAGAACTTCAACATAAAGCCTTCTAGAAAGATAACTTCTCCCTGAAGTCAGAAGACCTAGATCTCACCAGGTCATTTCTGATAAGAGGAGAACTATGTGGACATTGGTCAAAAAGCCAGCAAAGCGGGAACAGTAGAAAGTGGTGAGGTGAGTGCCTTAGGACGCTGGCGGGTGAAGCTGCCCGGGGTGAGCACCTTTCTCTGGACTGAGGGGGCCAGAGGTTGAGGTAGTTCATAGACTCAGGCTTGGGGCTCCCTGTGAAAATGAGGCCGAGCTAGGAGTCATCCCACCAAGAAGCATGGTCACCTATGACTTATTCTTGCAAACAGGGATGGTTTTATTGCGATCTTGCTGTTAAATAGCCTCATAATGCACCTGTCCAAGCATCGCTTCTTGACTACTTCTTTGGCTTTCTCATGAGTTAATGGGAGTATAAGAAAGGGAATGGGGCAGGTGCTTGGGTCCCAAGTAATTCTATTTCAACCCTTGAAACTCATGATGGTGGCATGTGGGCCACGTGGACGGGAAGAGGAGAGAAGAAAGCATGTGGACACATCCACCCGGAATCCTAATCAACACTGAGGGAAACCAGAGGCTTTTAAATAGTGAGGAAGGTACTCAGAATCCAAAGATAGTGTTCATCCTCCAAGTAATCAGATTGTAAATTAATTATACTGTTAAGCTATTCAAAGAGCAATTAAAATTAAAGTATTTACAAAGTGGGCTCCACATACCATCATATTTGCTCACAATAACTACCACTTAGAGAATGGTGAACTCAACCCTTGCTGCAAATCATCTCATTCAGTTTTCACAACTTCTTTATGAAGAAGGCCTTGAATTTTTTCCAGTTTTATAGATGAGGAAACTGAGGCCCCCAAAGTTTAAATAACTTTTCCACAGTCTACACAGCTGGTAGTCAAAGCTGGAATTCTCACCCAGTTCTGACCTCCAAGCTTTGAACCACTATAGACCTGACAGATAGGGATTAATTAGCTGCATTTCACAGAGCAGTTTACAGATTAAACTATATGAAATAAGATTTTTTTCATTTTAACTTATATAAGACAATGCTGTATACTGCAACCTGAAAGAGACTAAGTAAATTCATGAAAGTTATCCAGAGAAGTAAGTGTCCTCCTAAGACATACTTTCTTCTACTGCCCTCAATCTGGGAGTAAATATCTAGTTTATTCCCAAATGATTGAATAAGGATCTCGACACTTTGTGGGGACAGGTGTTGTGACAAAGATACAGGATTTGTAAAAGAATCGCTCAGTAGACATCTTTAGGTGAGGCTCTGAGATCATAGAGAGCAAAGTCCTAGAGAGGGCAGGGATGGCTTACAGCCTGCATTCCAGATGGAGGGAGAAGTCCTGCACTCTGGGACATGAGGAAGAAGAGTGACTTCAGGAACTTGAAGTAGTTGGGCTTGGTTAGAACATTGGCCTTAGATTGGAGAATGAGGGATTATTGCAGGGGTACCTCACAAAGTGCCTGAAAATATTACAGAGGTTTACACAAAGTGAAGTGAAAGGCATTCAGCTGTGTCCAACTCTTTCCAACCCATGGACTATACAGTCCATGGAATTCTGTAGGCCAGAATACTGGAGTGGGTACGCTTTCCTTTCTCAGGGATCTTCCCAATGCAGGGATTGAACCAGGTCTCCCTCATTGCAGACAGATTCTTAACCAGCTGAGTCACAAGGGAAGCCCAAGGTTTACACAAAGCAGCCTTTAATTATTTTAAGCACTGAAATGACTCAGTCAAGTTTGTGCTTAGAATATTCTCCCTGTATGTGTTTGCGGGCTGGGTTACAGTGCATACCTGGGGGACTAGTTATAAGAAATCCAGACAAGACATAATGTGTGCCTGACCTAAGTCTCAGAGGGGACCAAAGGCCAGAATGATTTGGGACTACTTAGAAGATAGAGTTGACAGATCTTTGTGAGTGATTTAGAAGCTTTAGGGGCATTCTACAAATGATAAACATGTTTGGAATCTACAAATAAATTCTCAGCCTTAACCAAATCTTAAAGAGACTGTCCCTCAAACTTCCAGAGGGGGAAGGGTGAATTCTCTTTAAAAAAAAAAAAAAAAAAAGCCCCAGGCCACAAAGAGCTATGCCCTCTCTTTAAGAAAGATAGTAACAAGGGAGGAATGTCCTAGTCTGGATACTAGTCACCATGGGATGTCTCCCCACTCGTGATGGGGATGACATTCTGCAGTATGTACTTACCTGACATACTGGCCAACATTCATTTGGACGTGCCTTTGTGTTGGCAAATACTCTAATCATCACCCCAGCTGTTTCACTGAGGGGATAGCCAAACCAACCTACTTTCTTGGTGAGAGAAGTGTTACATGAGGATATTATGTTCTGAATCCTCACTCAATAGAAAACATTTTCAAATATCCCAACATTCTTGGGAGGAAGAGAAGGTTAGTTGCTAGAATCTGAGGACAGGATTTGCTGGCTGGTATTAAATGCCCAGGAAAAACTGTTCAGAAAGATCTCTTGTGTAGGGGTTTAGGGCTTATCTGGTCACTGGAAGAGAAGGGAGCTCTCTCAGCTCTGCCGGAAGCTGCTTGGATCTCACACTGGGAATCTCAGTACTCTGAGCCCCATGTGTGTTAGTTCTCAATCTGTGCATATAGTTCCTATTCTTGGAACCTTGTGATAGTGTCTGCACTATTCCAGCTTCCTCACAGGAAGTGGCAGAAGGGCTTTATAGGGCTTTGATTCTCCCTCTGACCTCAAATTCAGTGAAAATAGAAAAAGTAATTTTGTATGTACCCATAGGAAAGTTCTCAGACTTTCCTTTTGATTGAAGTCAAGTCAAAACTCAACCTCTTAAAAAAACTTAGTCCACTTGAGAAAAAAATGCCACTCAACCTCTTCCTGCTGTAAAACAAGTAAAAAGAAAGCTGTGTTATCATTAAGCAAGTCCTTTGGCCATTTACCAAAGCAAATTTCTGAAGGCTAGCCCACAAAAGAAGTTAAGCCCATTTAAAACTTGCCCCTGGAAACCTTTATCTCTCTACTCCATACGGTCTACAAGAATTTTAGAAGGCTTGAAAATATGAAGAAGACTTCTTAAAACTCCCCTAAGCAGCCCAGTGAAAAGGTTTCTAAGGTAGATGCATTAATCAATAGCTTTCAAAGGAGCAAGGCTCCCCGTGATTATCAGGAAAGACATCTGTCAGAGATGGAGAACTGCTTGGTGGGAGCAGAAAACACACTGCCCAATTAAGTCATTCTAGATAATCTGTGTGTTGGCAGTGCCTCATGGTCCATGTCCCCTACAATTTAGGTGTCTAGAAAATGACAGATCAGCTGACATGAATCCTCACATTTTACTCTCTTTCTCTTGCCCTGTTCTCTATTGCTTGGACCCTGTGTTTCTGGGGCTGTGGATGTGTTTATCACACACACAGTGTCTCCTCTGATGAAGCCAATAATGCGCGTGGTCAAAGGCTGGTCATTAAGGGGCTGGCCGTACTTGCAGCTGCCCTTGCTGAAACCTGGAGCTGGGGCAGAGTGGAAGCAGAAGACTGCCTCAAACTGAGGATAGCTCAGGACTGCCCTCATCTTCATGTATTTTGTGAATATAACTGGGGCCACATAGTCTCCAGGAGCACAACTCCCCCATCAAATAAAAGATGACTAAGCTAAAATGGGATGGAGTGTGGTCATAACCCTCTGGAGTGCCCTGTTCTCGAAGTCTGAATTTTATAGTATGACTAATGTCTTAGGAAGACTTTTTTCTGATGCAAATGTAGGGCATCCATGTGGCTCAAGAGGGGCACCCTTTCTCTTCAACCTTTGCTGTTTCAGGAGGTTCCATTATGTTCCTGAGATAGAAACAGTCTGCAGTCATTAGGACTATATTTTTCTCTTGAAATAATGAATTAACTATAGATGAAAAAACATATTTCAAAGACACTGTAGGCTAAAATAGGTTTTGTTTATTGGTCTGGGAACATAATCCTCAAACAATACTATTTCAGTGAGTAGTTACTTTCCAGGGTTACAAAACAACTGATGTGTAAATACAATTGAGAACACAGCTCATTTGAAAGTTAAAGATTCCCTTATTGACACTGAGTAAAAGGTGTAATAAGATAGTAAACATTCTGTGACATGGTCTGTTGTGTTCCAAATTCCATAGTAATCCAGTTTTTAGCTAAACACTAGGTCTTTCAAAGATTCCCTTTCTGAGTCTTCTTGCAGCCAGCTGTGGCTGGGATGAGACTAATAAAATGATGACATTATATAATTTCAGCTATACAACATAGTGATTCAATAGTTTTATAGATGATACTCCATTTCAAGTTACTACAAAATAATAGCTATATTTCTCTTACTGTATAGTAGATACTTATTGCTTATTGATTTAATACACACAAATTTGTCTCTTAATCCCATACCCATCTTATCTTGCCCCTCCAACCTTTCTTCTCCCCACTGGTGACTACTTGTTTGTTCTATCTGTGAGTCTGTGTCTCTTTTGTTGTATTCATTCATTTGTATTACTTTTTAGGTTCTGGATATAAGTGATACCACACAGTATTTGTCTTTCTCTGACTTACTTTACTAACCTAATGCTCTCCAGGTCCATCCACTTTATTGCAAATAGGACAATCTTGTATTTTTAATAGATAATGTATGTGTTTTTGTGTAAGTGTTTATATATATATATATATATCTTTATCCAATCATCTGTTGAAGGACACTAAGGTTGGTCTCATATCTTGGTTATTGTATACATGCTTGGGTGCATCTATCTTTCAGTTTTTTCATTTTCTTTGGATATTTCTATTCCTGGGTCAGGAAGATCCTCTGGAGAAGGGATAGGCTACCCTTTCCAGTATTCTTGGGTTTCCCTTGTGGGGAAAGAATCTGCCTGCAATGTGGGATACCTAGGTTTGATCCCTGGGCTGTGAAGATCCCCTGGAGAAGGAAAAGGCTACTCACTTTAGTATTTTGGCCTGGAGAATTCCATGGGGTCGCAAAGAGTTGGACACAACTGAGCAACTTTCACTTTCATTTTAGATGTATACCCAGGAGTAGAATTCTAGATTATGCTGCTGCTAAGTCGTTTCAGTCGTGTCCGACTCTGTGCGACCCCATGGACTGCAGCCTACCCGGCTCCTCTGTCCATGAGATTCTCCAGGCAAGAGTACTGGAGTGGGGTGCCATTGCCTTCTCCGTCCTAGATTATATGTAGCTCTATTTTTAATCTTTTGAGAAACCTCCGTATTATTTTCCATAGTGGCTGCACTAGTTTATTTATTTTTTTTTTTTTTTTAATTTTATTTTATTTTTAAACTTTACATAACTGTATTAGATTTGCCAAATATCAAAATGAATCCGCCACAGGTTTACATGTGTTCCCCATCCTGAACCCTCCTCCCTCCTCCCTCCCCATTCCATCCCTCTGGGTCGTCCCAGTGCACCAGCCCCAAGCATCCAGTATCGTGCATCGAACCTGGACTGGCAACTCATTTCATACATGATATTTTACATGTTTCAATGCCATTCTCCCAACATTTGCACCAACCATGGGAATGTAAATTGTAAATCCCTTTTCTCTGCATCCTCGCCAACTTTTGTTATTTGTATTCTTTTTGATGATAACCATTCTGACTAGTGTGAGGTGATATCTCACCGAGGTTTTGATTTGTATTTCTTTGATTGGTGGTGTTGAGCATCTTTTCACACAACTGTTGGCCATCTGTATGTATGGGAAAGTGTCTATTCAGGTCTTCTGCTCATTTTGAAAACGGGTTTTGTGAGATTAAGTTGTAAAAGTTGTATAGGTATTTTGGATATTAACCTCTTACCATAAAGTTGCAAATATTTTCTCACACTAAGTTTTTTTTTCCTTTTTTTTTTCTTTTTTGGTCAGTAGTTTCCTTTGCTATGCAAAGCTTTTAAGTTTAAGCCCCATTTTCTTATATTTGCTTCTGTTTCTTTTGCCTGAGGAGACATACAAAAATTTTTACTGCAATTTATGTCAAAGAGTGTTCTATGTTCTCTTCTAAGGATTTTATGGTTTCAGGCCTTACATTTAGGTCTTTTAATCCTTTTTTTTTTTTTTTTCCTTCATGATTGATGGTTTTTGTTTTTTTTTTTTTTTTATTTTTATTTTTAAACCTCAAACACTGTATTAGTTTTGCCAAACATCAAAACGAATCCACCACAGGTATACATGTGCTCCCCATCCTGAACCCTCCTCCCTCCTCCCTCCCCACACCATCCCTCTAGGTCATCTCAGTGCACCAGCCCCAAGCATCCAGTATCGTGCATTGAACCTGGACTGGCAACTCGTTTCATACATGATATTACACATGTTTCAATGCCATTCTCCCAAATCTTCCTACCCTCTCCCTCTCCAACAGAGTCCATAAGACTGTTATATACATCAGTATCTCTTTTGCTGTCTCGTACACAGGGTTATTGTTACCATCTTTCTAAATTCCATATATATATGTTAGTGTTCTGTATTGGTGTTTTTCTTTCTGGCTTACTTCACTCTGTATAATAGGCTCCAGTTTCATCCACCTCATTAGAATTAATCCTTTTTTAAATTTGAGATTTTTTTTTTGGTTTGTTTGTATATAGTATGAGGCCATGTACTAATCTCACTCTCTGACATGCAGCTGTCCAGTTTTCCCAGCACCACTTATTGAAGAAATTATCTTTTCTCTAGTGTATATTTTTGCCTCCTTTGTTAAAGATTGATCATAAGTGCATGGCTTTATTTCTGGGCTCTCAATTCTGTTCCACTCATCTACATGTCTGCTTTTGTGCCAGTGCCATGCTGTTTGGATCACTGTACTTTTATAGTTTAATTTGATATCAGGGAACATCACACAAACAGGATTGTTCTTTTTTCTCAAGATTGTTTTAGCAATTTGGGGTTTTTTTTGTGTTTCCATATGAATTTTAACATTGTTCTAGTTCTGTGAAAAATGTCATGGGTATTTTAATAGGGATTGCATTAAACATGTAGATTGCCTTAGATAGTGTGACCATTTTAACAATATTCTTCAATCCAAGGATGCAATATAACCTCTCAGTTCTTTGGGTCATTTTTACATTCCTTCTTCAGTGTTGTATAGTTTTGAGAGTATAGGGCAATCACCTCCATTGATTTAGTTTACTCTTAGGTATTCTTTTTCGATGCAATTTTAAGTGGAGATTGTTTTCATTCTTTCTGATAATTCATTATTAGTGCATAGGAAAGCAATGGATTTTTGTTTATTAGTCTTGTATCCTACATCATTACTGAATTTTTTGTTCTAAAATTTTGTAGATGGAGACTTCAGAGTTTTCTGTATGTAGTATCATGTCAGCTGCAAACAATGACAGTTTTACTTTCTCCCTTCCAATTTGAACGCCTTTTATTTTTCTTGTCTGATTGCTATGGCTAGGAATTTTAATACCGTATTAAACAGAAGTGATGAGAATGGATATCCTTGTCTTATTCTGGAATTTAGAAGAAAGGACTTCAGCTTTTTACCACTGAGTATGATGCTAGTTGTGGATCTATCATAAATGGTCTTTATTATATTGAAATGTTCCCTCAATACCAACTTTGAGAGTTTTTATCATGAATGAATGTTGAATTTTGTGAAATGCTTTTTCTGTGTCTGTTGAGATGATCATATGATTTTTATCCTTGGTTTTGTTAATGTGTTGTATCATACTGATGGATTTGTATATACTGAACCTTCCTTGCATCCATGTAATAAATCCCACTTGACTGTGGTGTATGATCTTTTTCTATATATTAGTGAAGTCAGCTTGCTAATATTTTTGCATCTATATTCATTGAAGTTACTGGCCTATAATTTTCTTCTTTAGTAGTGTCTTTGTCTACTTTGGTACCAGAGTAATGGTGGCCTCGTAGAATGAATTTGGGAGTGTTTCCGATTCCATTTTTTTGGAATAGTTTGTGAATGTTAGGTATTAACTCTTTTTATGTTTGGTAGAATTCTCCTGTGAAGCTGCCTGGCCATGGACTTCTCTTGGGAGTTTTTTATTATAAATTCGGTTTCACTTCTAATTATTGGTTTGTTCAGACTCTATTTATTTCTGATTCAGTCTTGGCAGGTTGTAGGTTTTTACTAATAGAAGCTTGTCCATTTCTTCTGTGTTGTCCATGTTGTTGGCATATAACTATTAGGCCATGGTATTAAGACTTTTTGTCTCTGTAGTATGGGTTGTTATTTCTCCTCATTCATTTGAATACTCGCTCATGCCTTTTTGATGAGCCTGTCTAAAAGCTTGTCCTTTCTTTTTTCAGTCTTTAAAAACAAAACAAACAACTCAGCTCAAGGTTTCGTTGATATTTACTTTTTTGTTGTTGTCTCTTTTATTTACTCTCTGATCTTCATCTCTGTACTTCAACTGACTTTGACCTTTATTCTTCTAATTCCTTTAGATAATAATTTAAGTTGTTTGAAACTTTTTTTTTCCTGAGGTAGACTTGTATTGCTATAAACTACCTTGTTTGAACTAGTTTTGGTGCATCCTGTAGTTTTCAGAAAGTTGTGTTTCTACTTTCATTTGTCTTGAGATATTTTTTGATTTCCTCTTTGAGTCTTCATTGACCCATTGGGATTTTTTTTTTTTTTAGTGATGTTAAGTGTGCATATGTGTTTTTCCCATTTTCCTCTGTATAATTTCTAGTTTCATATATTACAGTCAGAAAAAATACATTTCTATCCTCTTAAATTCGTTTGAGCTGGCTCTGTTCCCTTTGAGTGTATACACTCCCCTCTTCTAGCACTGGTACCCTTGTTCCAGAGGGAGGTAGTGCTAGAGCAAAAGGGCCTGGTGAGGGCATTTGGCATGGATCAGGATGTGAGCTGTGGTGGTTCAGCTAGGGTCAGAGCCCCGGACTACTTTTGATGAGCTGCCTGTATTAGCATCCATAATGATTGCCCCACTCTGTCCAGACAGGTCTGAGCCTCCTTTATCTCTCACTTCTGAGCTCTCCCCTTGGCTTCCACTGCCCTCACCCTGGTGTGGAGCTGTGCTGCAAGGGCCTGTGCCATCTTGGCATGGGTTGGGGTATGGGCAATGGTGGTCTAGCCTCAGACAGAGATTGGAGCTGCTGCTTGTGCACTGCCTGTGTAAGTGCCAGTAGGGACTGCCTCTGCCTGACTCTAGCTGCTTTCATTTTGAGCTGCCTCTGTGTGCCACAGCTGAGCTCTATCCTCAGCCCTGGCAACTCATGCCCCACTGTGTACTGTGTCCTCAGGCAGGCAGAGTTGGCACCTTTGCTCTACTTGGGCTGAAGCACATATCAGGGTGGCTGTGCAGTTTTCAGCACACCCTCTTTTTAGGGAGCAGGTAAGCATCTGCACGCCCCTCATGAGTGCAGTCCAGGCTTCACACAGTCCTCCTGTTCATCTCACTGCCCTCCAACTAGCCAAGGGGGCTCATCTTCCCTGTGTTGGACCCCAAAGCTAGGATACCCAATATGTAGCTCAAACTAGCTCCTGTCCCTGGGAGGATCTCCTCGTCCCTCTGAGTCCCTTCCAGGGGCACAGGTCCCAAGCTGACGACTTCTCCTCCCTCTTACCTGATTCTCTGCAGCTCTTTCTTACAGCCTTGGTTGAACAGTTTTTCTGCCATTCTCTAGTGAGTTTTCAGGATTGTCCTGCACATAGATATATTTTTCATATGTTTGTGGAGGTAGGTGAGTTCTCCATCTTCCTACTCTGCTTTTGCCTGTTCTTTTTCCTCCTCTTATTGTCTTTCTTGGAATGCACATGCTGCTATCTCAGCTCATGGAGTCAAGGCCATCCATGGCAGTGCAACCAGATATAAGAAGTCCTGATCTTCTTTCCCAGGTGTTTATGAGAGGGAAACTGCTATTCAGTTTAAACTGTTGTCATTTGGGCCTTACGTCGCTCAGAGCTGAACTTAATTCTAGCAAACATGTACTTGTAACTCTTTAATAGAGACCCCTTCAACTCTGCCATTTTGGCAATCAATCAGCAGCTACATTAAAGTTGTCTTTGTAAATGAACCTTGCAAGCATGCAAACACTCTTCAGTATAAAGCAGCTCAGGTTAGTACAGGTTTTGATTCGCATGCAACTATTATCAATTGCTTCCAGTTGCCAGTAAACCTGGAAAATGTTCTATTAAATTTGCAAGTGGATTTATGCTTTTGGACTCATCCTGGAGGTCTGTGTCAAGGAAAAATATGAGGACTTGGTTATTTTCCCCTTTAACCCTTTTAAAATAAGCGAGATTCTGGTCCAATTGAAGGTAGAATGTAACTAGCAGTGTTACTGACCAGAGTGAAACCATTTTTTTACATTCTACATGTATCAGTTAGTTATTTCTGGAGCTGCTGTTCTAGGATGGCCTCACACATCTGGCAGTTGGCTGGCTGTCAGCTGAGTCAATGTGTGACCAGGCCACGTGTCTTTCATTATCTAACAGGCGTGCCTGGGTTTGTTTACATAGTGGTGGCCAGATTCCGAGAGAGACTGTGGAAATGTACAAAGTCTCTAGAGGCCTGAGCTCGGAACCAGCACACCATTGCTTGCATTCACATTCTGTGCCAGAGCAAGTCCCGAGGCCAGTCCAGAGTCAAGGGATCAGGGAAATAGACTGCACTCCTTGACAGTAGGGGCCTTAGAGTTACATTTCAACAGCTCTAGATACAGGAAGGGGTGAAGAATTGTAGCCATTTTTGTAATTTAATGTAAGACATTAACTTTTTGCATAAAACCTCCTCAGCTGTACTGATCAAACAGAACAGGGCACTCCCAAGAAAGCATATTACTTTCCTCATGGATTGTCTTAGTCCATTCAGGCTGCTATAAGAGAATCCCATAGATTGGATGGCTTATATACAAATTGATCACAGTTCTGGAGGCTAGAAGTCCAAGATCAAGGCCCTGCAAATTCAAGCGTCAGGTGAGAGCCCATTTCCTGGCTCATAGATGAAGTCATTTCACTGTGTGACCTCATTTGAGTGGAAGAAGGCAAGGGGGTTCTCGGGAGTTTTTTTTTTTTTTAATAAGGACACTACCTCAGCCATGAAGGCAGAGCCCTTCTAATCCTAATTAACTTCTAAAAGCCCCACTTCCTAATACCATTACATTGAGGGCTTAGGATCTCAACATAGGAATTTGGGAGGAATGTAAACATTCAGACCACATTAGTATTGTGGTTAGGATTTCTTCCTTGAGAATCAAGGGATTATAGCTTTAGTTCTTAGGTTTTCAACCAAATCACTGTAATCATTTAGTAATAGTTTCTAATCTCTTACTTCAAACCACACCAGCCAGGTCATAACAAAAGGTCTGTGAATTAGTGGAAATAGTAATTAAAGTTACCTTTGCGCCTAAACCTCACTGTTCATTTAAATAAAATTTATTAAGTTCTGGTTCTTTGCTAGAGGGTAGGGATGCCAAAGGAGTAAGACTCATACTCAATCCAACCCTTGATGGAGCCATAGTCTAGTCAGAGAAACATGGAAACAGCATAGACTAATTTGGTGTGTGGGGGATGCAGGTCACGTAGGCACAGTCTAGACAAAAATGATGTGGGAGGTTTCTCTCTGGAGGCAGATCAAGGACCACAGTCTCTGTGCTCCCACCCACATGCTTTCCTGACAATCCTCATGGTCCCCAGTTATCTTCTCAGGCTAGACCACATTCTGTCCCTGAGATGCCATTGAGGTGAAACAGACACCTCTGTGTGGGCCACTCTTGGAGCTCCTGTGGCTGTTCACCCTCGGATTGTGGAAGGACCTCTCTGATCTGAGTTACAAGGCTTCTGCCCAGGGTAGACCTATCTTTGGAGTGTTTTCCAGGAGCCCTCATGTTTCAAGTCTTTAAGGCCCTCAATACTTCGGTACTCCCTTTCTCTTTTAAGAAATGCAGAGGTGATGGAGGGAAGCTCCTCTGAGGAGGGAAACTATTTGACCTTGCTGCTCCCCGAAGAAGCTCTTCTTAGCAAGCATCTGGTGATCCAGGATGAAGACAGACATCAGCCTCAGGCTGAGATCTCTCCATGGCTGGGGTGTCCTTCGTCATTCTGTGTTGTAAGAGTTCCTATTGGCCCAAGAGTATTCTCCCACATCCTCTGCCCTCCTCTCTTCCAGCAAGCTCCCAGAAGCATGTGCTGTTGTAACATGTCCAGGCCATACCTCCCAGGTGGGAATGCTGGGTAGGCTGCCCCTTGGGGACTTCATCACACTGACTGTGTAGTTACATTTCTGGTTGTTTATGTAATTGAATTTCTTAAAATTCAGGCTCTTTGAACCAGAAGCTCTCCCCTTTCTAATACATGGCCACAGCTGAATACTTTCTGTCCAAGGTGGAATCTGCTTGGAGCTGCCATCCTCAGATTCTATAGACAGAGGTTAAAGGCCGGTATGATGGAGATTCTAAGAACTAGTAATGTCTCTTATGTACAAAGCTGTTGTTACAGAGCAGAGTTAGATACTTTTCTTGATCGATTTGAAAGCACTTATCATGTGGACCACAGTCTCCCACCAGTGCTATTTGTTTGCTTGATAATGAACCCTCATTGTAGTTTCTTTTCTGTTAACATAAATACAGAGAACTGGGTCTGATGACTTACTGATAAGCAGGGGAGCCCTAAACCACATGAAAATCAGATATATCCCACTTCATCGTTTCCTAAGAGGGTTTAAAGAATAGCAGTTAGTAATCGGTACTGAAGCTTGTCTCTGATAGAGC
The DNA here is from genome assembly GCF_019923935.1 of Bubalus bubalis. Lineage (NCBI taxonomy): Eukaryota > Metazoa > Chordata > Mammalia > Artiodactyla > Bovidae > Bubalus > Bubalus bubalis. The sequence continues at coordinate 47,252,079 of NC_059164.1, read as the reverse complement.
ACGTATTCCCTCCTCTTGTCTGCTGGAGAAAATGACTGGGAGGAAGCATGAAGATCTGAGAAGTAGGGTGAAGAAGGCTGGCAGGTTATCTAGGTAGAGTTACTTAGGAACTCTAGAGATGTTGTATGGGCTGGAAAGGTAGGTGCTGGATAGGGCAATTTGATAGAACAGTGGTCAGACATGAATGTGTAGACAAATCACTTGATTCTGATTCAGTTGGTCTGGGGTAAGGTTTGAAGTTCTGCATGTCTATAAAACTCCAGGTGGTGATGCTGCTGGTTTGGGTACTACATCTTGCTAGCAAGATTCTGGACTGATCTGTCTCCCCTTCTGCCATTATTTCCCCAGAGAAGAGTTTGAACGGCTGACCAGTGGGTTGGTATTAGAAAGACCACTTATTTGTGAAATGTCTACTCTGTCAGAAACTGTGCCAAGGGTTTTCTGTGTACTGTCTTGTTCTGGTTGTTGTTGTTTAGTCACTAAGTTGTGTCTGGCTCTTTAGCAACCCCATGGACTGTAATCTACCAGGCTCCTCTGTCCATTGGATTTCCCAGGCAAGATACTGGAATCGGTTGCTGCTTCCTTCTCCAGGGATCTTCCCGACATAGGGATGGAACCTGTGTCTCCTGCATTGTAGGCAGATTCTTTACCACTGAGCCATTTGAGAAATCCTCTTGTTTTGGTTGCAACCCTGTAAAATAGACAACATTATCTCTGTTTGAGAGATGAAGAAATTGTAGTACAGGTACTTTTGGTTGCACATACACTATGTTTTTAGTAAATAAAGAATGACAGCATTTACAATACTGGGCATGGTACCGTGAATATAACAAACTGATATGTTGACTTGACAAATGGCTGGTCAGGTTATTTTTTTTTTTTTCCCCAGTGAAATAAATTCTCTGAAATCTAATCAAGCCTGTTTCTGTCTAGATACCTAAGCTTATATGATAGTTCAGTCAAGACACCACTCCTGCTAGAACAAGAAATCAAAGAAGGCCACCTTCTAGATTGTCCAACCATCCCAAGGACTTAAAGATTACCTCTCTCTAAGAGACATTTGAAGTCTGGAATCATATAATCATATAATGTACAACCTATGCAAACATACGTGTTCTGGTGATAAGCAACAACAAACTTCAAATCCACAAATGCTAAACTCAAGTTACAGAGAAGAAATTCAATCCATTTTTGGTGCTCTTTATTCTTTGTGTAGATCCAATTATCTATTTTTCATGGATTGTGACTTTGGTGTTGTATCTAAAAAGTCACTGCTGTACCCACGATCATGTAGGTTTTGTTCTCTATTCTCAGAGTTTTATAGTTTGGCATTTTACATTTAGTTCTATGACCTGTTTGGGGTTTTTTTTTTTTTTTTTTTTTTTGGTTTGTTTGTTTTTTGATTGCCTGTGCAGTGTGTGGGATCTTGGTACCCTGATCATGGATGAAACCTGGGCCCCCCAAAGTGGAAGCACAGAGTCCTAACCACTGGACCACTAGGTACATCCCATGTGATCCATTTTCTAGTTGTTTTTTGTAAAGTGTGTAAAGTCTATGTCTAGATTCATTACTTGTGGATGTCTAGTTGTTACAGTGTAATTTGCTGAAGAAGACTATCTTGGTTGCTCTATGTTGCCTCTTTTATCAAAAATCAATTGACTAAATTTACATGGATCCATTTCTGGGCTTTCCACTATGTTCCATTGATCTATATGTAAATTCTTTCACCAATACCATACTGTTCTGATTACTATAACTTTTTAGTAAATCTTGAAGTTGAGTAGTATCAGTATTTGAAAATTGTTCTTCTCCTTCAATATCATGTTGGCTATCCTGCTTCCTTTACCTCGCCATATAAAATTTAGAATCAGCATATTTGATATTCACAAAATTTGCTGAGATTTTGATTGAGATTTCATTGAATGTATAGATGAAATTGTGAAGAATAGACATCTTGATGAGATTGAGTCTTCCTAGCCATGGACATGGAATATCTCTCCATTTACTTATTTAAAAAAATAAATCAAGAAAGAACTCAGAGTCTGGTAGTTTACCTCATATAGATGATATACATGTGTTTTAAAAAAAACATATTCCAAGTACTGCATTGGACGGGAGACTAATGTAGATGATAATTGTTTCCTAATTTCAAATTCTACTTGTTTTTCACTGCTGGAATATAGAAAAGTAGTTAACTTTTGTCAATTATTAGCCATATATCCAGCAACCTTACTATAATCACTTACTAGTTCCAGGAGTTTGAGTTTATCCATTTTTTGGATCGTGTCATCTGCAGAGAAAGTTTTTGTTTTATGCCATTCCAACCTATAAACCTTTTATTTCCTATTCTTATCTTACTGCATTAATAGAACAAGTATGCTGAATAGGAGTAGTGAGATGGAACATTTTAGTCTTGTACCTTATCTTGGTGGGAAGACTTCAAGTTTCTTACTGTTAAGTATGTTAACTGTAGGTTTTTTTGGTAGATATCCTTTATCAAGTTGAAGAAGGGAACTTCTGTTTCTCATTTGTTGAGACTTTTTATTAATGGGTTTTTTTATTTTGTTAAATGCTTTTTCTGCATCTATTGATGTGATCATATGATTTTCTTTTGTAACCTGTTGACATGATTGATAGCATTAACTGATTTTTCAAATATTGAACTAGGTTTGAATATCTGTGATAAAACCCACTAACGCTGTTTCTCTCCCCGTGTTTCATTTTGGATAATTTTTATTGCTAGATCTGCAGAATCATTATTCTTTCTTCAATTTCTAAGTTGCCATTAATCCCATTAAGTATTGGGTTTTTTTTTCTTAAATCTTACATATTGTAGTTTGCTTCTACAGAAGTTCAATTTGAGTTTTTTAAAAATGCCATCTGTATCTCTACTTAACATACTCCACCTTCCCTATAGCTTTTTGATCATATGGAACACAGTATAACCATTTTAATGTACTTTATTAATTCCAACACCTATGGTGATTCTTGGTTTTTGATTAATGTCTTCTCACTATGGGTCATATTTTCCTGTTTATTTCATGCCTCGTAACTGTTTTTATTGGATAGCACACATTATGAAATGGACATTGTTGAACACTAGATATACTTTTGTGTTTCTATGAATACTCTTGATGTTCTGGGCTCAGTTATTGGAGATAAGTTTAACCTTTCATATCTCATGCCTAAGCATTCTTTCTTTTTTCAGCTTTGTTGAGGTATAATTGACAATTGAAATTATATTTAAACATAAAATATGTTTATCAAATCACCACAATTGATTTTTTTAATCAAATCACCACATATTTGATTTTTTGAAATCAAAATCAAATCACCACATATACATTGTGGAAAAATTCCAGTCGTCTAGTTAACACATTTATTACCTTATAGTCAGCCAAATAGTCACCTTGCTTTACTTTGGATTCTTAGAACTTATTTAACTTACGGATGAAAATTTGTACCCTTTTTACAATCCCTATTTCCTTTACCCCTCTCCTAGCCCACTCCCTAGCAACCACTTTTCTAGTGTTTCTATAAGTTTGATTTATATGTAGGATTTTTTTTAAGTGATGCTATGCATTATTTGTCTGGCTTATTTCATTTATCATAATGCCATCAAGGTCCATTCATGGCTCTTAAACTTTTTTAGGCAAGATCATAGCAGGGTTTTGTCTAGAATTAATTAGTGCTCATTATTGAGGCAAACTTTCTGAGTACTCTAACTCTGAGTGCCCTGTGGATTTTTCCAGTCTGGCTTGTAGGAATATTCCTCTAATTCTTTCAGGTGGTTCTGTCCTCAGCCTCTAAGTTTCCTCCCCTGCATTAGAGTAGTGTGCTAAATACTCAAGGAGGACCCTCTGCAGAACTATCTATTGGAATATGTGCTGCCTTGGTCTCCCTAGACTCAGCTCTGTTTTCTCAACCCAGGGAGTCTACTGGATCCCTCTGGGTTTCCTCTCCCTGTCCCACTGTCCCATGGCTTATAAACTCAAAGTAGTGAAGAGGGGCAATTGTAGGGCTCTCCTTATTCTCCCTGCCCCTCCCCTCCCCCTCAACCACTTTAGGTCGCTGTCTTACCAGCCTGACGTCCAAGTCTTGGGAACCATTGTTGTAAATACATCTTTACTTTTTTGGTGTTTCAGGTAGGAAGGTAAATCTGGTTCATGTTGCTTATGTTGTTCAGAGGTCAAGTTCCTGTAAGGGCATTTCCCCCACCAAGTAACTGGCAATGCAATATAATGGGAAAAAATTAGCAAGTGAAATCGCTCATTGTCCAAAAAAAAAAAAAAAGCCCTGGCAACAGTGATCTTGGGAACTGCTCAGAGAATACATAAGCTTGTTGATAAAATTTTTTAGATTAGATAAAAATATTCTGTATGTATTTCCTGATTGAAGGAACATGTCATATCATAGAATGCCAATGGCTCTGAAAAAATAAAAGTGGTTATTACCTTGGGCAAGTACTTAGTATTACTTCTAGTACACTCCAACCTACCAGGAGTTTTATTTCCATGAATCAATTTTCCCAGGACATGATAGTCTCTGTGTTAATCATACTCCAAATTATTTTTCTTCTTTTTACCTTTAGACTCCCTTCACTTATTAACCCCCACCCAACTTCTGGCAGCCACAAGTCTGTTTTCTGTATCTGTGAGTTTGTGATTGGGTTTTTGTTTTGTGATTATTTTGTCGATTGCACATAAGAGAGATTTTAAGAGTATTTGTCTTATCTGACTTATTTCACTTAGCATAATGCCCTCAAAGTTCATCTCTGTTGTTGAAAATGGCAAGAGTTCCTTCTTTTTATGGCTGAATAATGCTCCATTGTGCATATATGCCAGATTTCTTTATTCAGCCGTTGGTGAACAGGTAGGTGGTTTCCACATCTTGGCTGTTGTAAATAATCCTGCAGTGAATGTGGGGGTGCATATCTTTTTGAGTTAGAATTTTCGTTTCTTTGGATAAATACTCAGAAGCAGATTGCTAGATCATATGGTAGTTCTATTTATTTTTTTGAGGAATACCCATACAGTTTTCCATAATAGCTGTACTATCTAACATTCCCACCAACAGTGCACAAACGTTCCCGTTTCCCCCCACATCCTTGCCAACATTTACTTTCCTTTCCTTTTCTTTTTTTTTTTTTTTTTGATAATAGCCATTCTGACAGGTGTGAGATGATTGCTCATTGTGGTTTTAATTTGCATTTCTCTGATGCTAAATAGCATTTTGAAGCGTGCAAAGATACAAATTTTATTTCCTCATTATGGCTACCTGGTTTGCACACCTGGTTTAGTCTCTTTGGGTGTTGGTTTCAGGTTTAGACTATGTATTGGGGTTCTCTAGAGAAACAGAACCAGTAGATTATATATCTATAAAACTTAGAAAGTTATATAAGTTATTGGCTCATGTGACTAAGGATGCTGAGAGGTCCCTTGGTCTGCCATCTGCAAGCTGGAGACTCAGGAAAGCTAGTGGTATAGCTCAGAAGCTTGAGAATGAGAGAGCCAATGGTGTAGATTGCAATCTGAGCCTTCAGGTCAGAGTGCTGAGGGCAGGAAAGATTGATGTCTCAGCTTATGCAGTGAAGCGGAGAACAAGTTCAACCTTCCTCTGCCTTTTTGTTCTATTTAGACCGTCAACAGATTGGATGATGCCCAATCTGCTTAGCAATATTTTTAGCTGGTCTAACAAAATTTCCAATATTGGGAAGGAAAATTTACATTATTCAGCCCACTTGACTCAGGCAAATGCCAGTCTCTCCAGAAACACCTTCTGCAGATAAACTCAGAAATAAGGTTTAATGAGATATCTAGGCATCCCATGACTTGGTCAAATGGACACATAAATTTAACCATCATAGAGCAGAAGTAAGGTGCATTCTAGTCCTTAAATGTTTTTGGATTCTTGAAATCATTATGCTCTCTACTCCCTACAATATAGCCTAGTGATCCCTCTAATCTGAAATGCCTCCAAGTCAGTATGGAGAACTTTATAACCCTGCATCCCTTTCCTGTAATGACTTCTCTTCCCTTCATCTTTTCAGTCATCTAACAAGCATTGAGTACCTACTGTGAGCCAGACACTACGGTAGGCATGGTGAGAACAGCAACAGATTGATTGATAAGGGGATTATATTCTAGAGGATGCTTACTGAGCACCTGTTTGAGGCCTGCTGGGTCCTATGCAGAGCACTTATGGTAACTTACATAATTTTCACAACAATCCTATAAAGTGGGAGCAATCCTTATATACACAAAGAAGCTGAGGTCACAGAACCATGAAGTGATGAAGTAGGGATGTGAAACTAACTAGTTTGGCTCAAGACATCCTGCTTTTAGTATCTTTGCTGAAAGGTGGCCAGCAGACAAAACTCAGTTCATGTTTGGATTTGCTTTGACTGTTAGTGATATTTTGAAGAAAAAAAAAAAAAGTTAAATATCCTGGACTCTACCGTTTGCCTTTATTTCCTATTCTTTCATACCCAGCCAACTCCCTTCACTCAGTGCCTGGTCCTAAAGACATTTGGATTTTGATTTCTGCACACGTCTATCCTGCCTCTTCCTTGGGGTAATTTTGCACTTTCTCCTCATTTCTCAGTTCTATTAAGGACACCTCAGGTAACCCCTTTATCACAAGCACGCCTCTCACTTTTACTCCTTGGCTCTTTCCCATTTCTCTGAATTTTCTGTCAAATTACCTGTTTCTCTAAAACTTCTTTCTTCTCTTTTGAGCCGCATTCCGTTGGCGGTGATTGTGTCTGATATCCCCTCAGATTGTTGGCAATAGCACTACAGGACTAAGAACACAGAAGAAAATAAAAGTGGACGTAATGAAAGAAGCTAATTCCCTAACCATCTCAAACCTTTGAAAGTCCATTTTCCTTCAGATCAAAAAACATGAATGAAGCTGACCACTTTCTTAGCTTTCCTTCTCTATTAAAATGGCATTAAGAGAAATGAGAAATTTTGAGGTTTTTCTTTGTTTTAACCATAGAATCTCCGGGCTCACCTGAGAAGCAAACTATAGTTGATAATGTTTTTATGAAATATATTTCAAATTCCAACCAACTGCCCATAGTTCTGAAAGAATCCATTTGTAAGTCTTTCTGTGCAAAATACTTCAAAATTTTAACATTTTCTCCAAACTCTGAATTCCCTGACACCTACTACTTTATGCTCTGAAATCTCAATGTAAAGTACAAATGGAGATATTTTGGTTAAAAAGTCTTAGTTTTACTTCCTGTACCTCCATCTTACTATTTCTGTAACAGGTACCTTGCTGATGTGCCCATGTCAAGTAGTTTATTAATTCTATTTCTGAGCCACTGTGGTCAAATTCAGAGCACTGTACTTAGTACATTAGGTTAAGCAGGATAACCCGGACTAATTTCTCAGGTTGCCAGTTATTAAAAAAAAAAAAAAAAAAAAATGAAGTAGCCACTAACTACAAATGGCTAGTCCAGATGGAGATGTGTCAGAATGCACACCAGATTACAAAGACCTAACACCAAAAAAGGTAAAATCTCTTTATTTTATATTGGTTACATATTAAAATAATACCTTTTAATATATTGGGTTAAATAAGAACCATTATTAAAATGGAAATAATAATGGAAGAAATTTTCCGTTATTAAAATGGAAAAAAACTGAACATGATGAGCAGATATTTTTAGCTCAAGGCAAAGGAGATGAATTCTTAAGGTAAGTGTATAGAACCTCGATAAGAGGTGAGGGGTGCTTTTGCTACACAGTAAAACAGTAAGATAAGGAGAGGAGAAACTTAGCTTTTTGAACAGAAAGCTTTTGAATTCAGCCTTTTGTGTTGTAATGCCAGTAAGAAAGAAGAAAGAACACCGAGTCCCTCTTTTGTGTTCTTGATGCTGGGAAAGCATTGAAGTGGTAGAAAGGTGTATTCACAGCATACTTGCCTTTCAGGAGGGGAGAGTTGGCAACCTTTCCTGGGTTGCCATTTAGAAGAGTGCCTGTTGTGGCTAAATATTGTTTTATGGTATTTGGGTCTTTTCTCCATGTATTTTTCACCTTCCTTCATTCAAACTGAGAGTCTATTCCATGTACATTATCTCAAGAGGTATAAGGCAGGCTGGAAAGTGGAAGTGACTTAGCAGTCTTTCCAGCTTTTGTTTTCCAGAAGTCTGATTCCTGGGGGACTGGGGAGAGTTAAGAGGGAGAAGCGGATTTGCTGATATAAGAAGCTATCTTGAAGGTTAGCTATCTAGGTTACCTATAGCTTCATTCTCACGTTGGAGAAAGGTCACTGTCTCCAGGGCAAGAGGGAGAGGAGAGAGGATGGGGGTCCAGGCACAGTAGGAAGGAGGCCGTGGGCAGTACTTGGGGGCAGCAGGATTCCAGGGAGTGGTGCATGGTGTATTGAGGCAAAAGGGCCATAAACAGACTGGTCAGAACATTCTGTGCCCCAAGGGTGGGACACAAGTGGCAGAGATCACCAGCCCATGGCCCCCGGTGGACTTGGACAGGTGATGCCTCACTCCCACTCGAGACGTGTTGACTCTTTGCTGGAATCCAGAACTAAAGCACATCACAGGTGGGAGAAGGAAGGATGACATTTCCTACTGGTGTAGTAGAATATGGGCTTCAGTCAGAAATGAATTCAAATTGGAGACCATGTACGTCTCCGATGTCTATTTTACAATCTTCTCACAGCCAGGAGATTTGCCCTCTACTACATGGTGATGGAAAAATATTTGGGGCTGTGAACTCCTCTTCTCTCTTGCAGATCTGTAGATGCCCATCTCAGTATATAAGCAAATAGGGTCACAGGATAAGATAAGATTGTCCATTCCATGGATGCTGTGAGTTGTACCTCTAGAACTTCACAAGCTCCCCTTGGCAGGAAATCTGGTAGTCCTTCAGAACAGCTTGGGAACAAGAACCTGAAGGGATAGGGGCCATTGACCTAGAACCTGACTATTTTACTGCCTGTAAATGACAGTAAGGGACATTATTCCTTTTTTTAAGATAAGAGTTTTACCAGTCAAAAAATCAAGGCCATTAAAAAAATTTACTGAGAAAGACTCTGATTTAGCAAGATAGTCAAGCCCCACCACTAGCTGATCAAGACACCTAAGGTAGAAATTCCCTCAGAGTGGGAAAATGTCAAGCAGGTTGCTTTGAATTGAGTTTGGTGAGGGGAGTGAGCTCCGCCCATGGCAAAGGTCATGAGGAAGGAGGCTTGGCATACGCAAAGGCGAGATCAAGCCTCAGGAGTCCCCCTGGAAATTCTAGAGCATCTACCCCCAAAACCAGAGTCTGCCTACTTTCTGCTTTGTGCTCTCACCTACACCTCTGACTTTACAGGGGGCTGTCCCCCACTACCTCTCTCTGAAAAAAGAGTTAGCTTACAGCTCCAATTAACAATTCCTGGGTGTGACAGTGTTTCAACCTATAAACTCCTTTGGAAATCCTCTAGCCTGCCTGAATAGGTTTTTCCGGCCACATGTGATTGTTCAGAGCCTCCCAACTGTGAGAGGCAGGAGATGTTCTAAACTGTCTAAACACAGATTCCTTTGAGTAGTTAAAAGATTGATTAGAAATTGTATTGGTGAAGGGTTTTTCACTTATTGGGCCAATGTTTGCTGCTAAGTCTCCATACTCCTTACCTACTGTGTCCTTGGCAGTGTATTGATTGATATAATGGGTGTATAGAAATGTAAGTAGTAGCCTCAATGTTTGTAACATTGGACCCTTGAGTTAATTCTTTTCTTGATTGAGCCCACCTCACCTTTACCCTATAGGAATGCAGCTTTGTCCAATGCTTTTTTGGAGGCTGGTGCCTGACTTTGGAATAATCACATTTAGAGAAAAATAAGTTTCTTAAAATGTTAACAGGCCTCCTGGCCAGAAGATGATGTAAATCACCTGAACTTTTGCATATGATAAGTTTGAAAGCCTGGCTTCGATTAGGACCAGGAACTGCTGTCCTTGCATGACTCCACCCCTTCCCCCATTATCCTCTATGCATAACTTAAGGTATAAAAACTACTTTGGAAAATAAAGTGCAGGCCTTGTTCACCGAAACTTGGTCTCCCCATGTCGCGCTCTCTCTCAAATTCTGGTTGAGTCTCCATCTGGAGCACGGAACCCACCATGCTTGCTAATTATGCCTGGGCTTCTAAGATCCGACCAGGGAGGCCTCAGTGTCTCCTCTCCTTCGGGAGAACGGAAGGACGCCTGCGGCCTACGTAAGTGGTGCAAACTTCTTGTCTTGAAGTTTTATTGGTCTCCCGTGTAAACCAAGCTACTCAGCCTCTTTTCTCCACTGAATTTTCCTACTGAGCTATCCTCATTCTATTACTCTTTATATCTTTGATAAAATATTTAAATAAATAGGTCACCTATGCCGTCTCTCCTTTGAATACCCTGGATCAGCCGGGGCTGGACCCCAGCAGTTTGGGAACACTCTTACCACCTTTTCTACTTCCTAGAATATTCTATGTTCTGCTTTTGTATTTCAACCTTCCTACTCTGGTCTAAGTCCAGTGTAGAGAAAAAAAAATTGCTCATCTTTAATACATACCATTACTTCTATTAGGAAGAAAGAAAAGCAATAATGAACAGTTACAGGATTGGTAAAGAATCTGCCTACAGTGCAAGAGGGTTAGATCCCTGGGGGAGGAAGAGTCCCCTGGGGTAGGAAATGGCAACCCATTCTAGTATTCTTACCTGGAAAATTTCATGGACAGAGGAACCTGGCAGGCTGCAGTTCATGGAGTCGCAAAGAGACACAACTGAGCATGTGCATGCACACAGGATCAATATCCATACCTTGGAATGTTAGGGAAGAGGGGAGATAGGAAAGAGCCTGAGGTGCAGACAATGGAAGAACTTTCATTCCTTAACTGTATAGAACAACAGAGTTTGTTCATGATGCATTGCTCAATTATTTAATTTCTTTTAACAAATATAAATGCTTCTGGTGCTACACAGAATTTAGGTCCGGTCATTGTGGCCTCTTCTATCACTGCATCTATATAGCAAGCTCAAGGATGAGCGCCCAAGTCCTTGTTCTTCCCATGCTGTGCAGGTCCTTCTTGGGTGGGCACTTGGTCAATGTTTGCTGACTGCCGCCACCCAGAGAGACCAAAGAAGGTACTGGGAGCTACTTATATCCCAGTCACTAGGACAGCAAGAGTCACTGCAGCATTGAAACCCAAATTCTATGCTGGTGATAGGGTAGTGAAGCATCACTAAATTAGTAGAACCATGACCCTCTAGAGTAGGAGTCCTTGAAGACTGTCTCATATCACTTCTTAATTCTATTGACAAGGAAAGGGGGGCCAAATGAGGTCAACCAATCCTTTCACCAGTTTTTGGAAGAATTAAGGGCCATAATCTTCTCCTGATACCTAGCCTTGTGTTCTTGGTATCCAATTAGTAACTTGAAGGATGACAGTGGCTCAAGCACAGGTCACAAATGTAGCATAAATGAGCAAATCAGCCCTGGTGGTGAACAATCAGAAGTAATAGACCTGACTGGCATGGGGAGGGCCTGTCCTGCCTCAGGCTTTCAGATTTTTCTCCTGTGTTATTTCCGTAACAAATCATGACAGGCCTAGTGGCTGGAAACAATATAAGTTTATTATGATTGTTATTATTTTTAAATTTATTATTTGAAAGTCAGAAATCTGAAGTGGGTCTTGCTGGGCTAAAATTAGGGTGCTAGCAAGGCTGTGTTCCTGTGGAGGCTCTAGGAGAGAATTTGTTTTCAGTTTCTAGGGGCCACCTGTATTCCTTGGCTCATAGCCCCCTTCTCCATCTTCAAAGCCAGTGATGGGCAGTCGAGTCTTTCTCATGAGGCAATCTCTCTGGTTCTGACCCTGTCTTTCCCTTCCATTTTCTAGGTCCTGTGACTACATTGGATGTTCACGTGCCCTCGTCATGTCCAATTCTTTGCAAGCCCACAGACTGTAACCCACTAGGCTCCTCTGTTCATGGGATTTCCCAGGCAAGAATACTGGAGTGGGTTGCCATTTCCTTCAGGGAATCTCCCCAATCCAGGGATCGAATCTGTGTCTCTTGTGTCTCCTGGCAGATGCATGTGGCAGATACATGGCACCACTGGGGCCACCTGGGAAGCGCCATTGGGGTCAACCAAATAATCCTGGATAATCTCGCTATTTAAAAAAAAAAATTAATCACATCTGCAAAATCCCCTTTGCCATGGAAGGTGTTAGATGACAGATTCTGGGGATTAGGATGTGAAGGTCTTTCAGATATCATTCTACTGCCTACAACATCCCTTAGCCAAAATATTAATAAAGATTAATACTTCTGCTGGGCTTCCAGTTTGTAATTCTCAATTTATTGATATGCTAAGCACCATATAGGTACATAAAAAGTATGATAAAGCCTTTAACTTGGAGAATAGTCAGACTGGAGGATAAAGATGAACGCAAAGCAGTGGGACATCATGTGCTAGAAAGTGTGTTGGGAAGCACCACCTGGCACACCGGCTCGATGCTGCCAGTGGTGCTCTGTGTCCTACTAGATGCCTGCAAGCCTTATATCTCAATTCTAGATGGGAGAGGAACCCACATTCTGATTGACTCACTTTATCTGAGAAGAAACTGGAGCCTTTGAGAGGGGAAGGGATAGAGTTAATGGTGGAACTGGTGTTAGGGTTCTGGGATCTCAATGGTGCAGCTCATTTCTCCTGCTGCCATACAGGCTAATCCCAACCAGGGTTCCTGCCTGGCATTCATGGCTCTTCATTGTCTGACTCCACAGTATCATCTACTGCCACCTTCTCTTATGATGCAAGGTACCCTTGCTCTCATCACATTACCCTCCTTATTGCCCCAAGAATGCACACACTCTTCATTCATTGGTTTGCTCATCTTTCATTCTTTGATTCATAGATTGAGCTCCTAGTTTGCAAGGCTCTGAACCAGGTTCTGCAATATATGATCAAGTCCTGTGCTCTGAGGATCTTCTCATCCAACACAGCAGTCCCTATGCTTGTCCTGTTGTAGCACTAATGGAGGATTGTTCATTCATTGGTCAGTGCCCTGACATGTCCTCTCCTTTCTTCCCATCTTCAGAGCAGAAGGCCTGAAGTGGGCAAGAGCACTATTGTTCAGGAGAACACTTGCAAAATAGTTTTATGTAACTTAGAAAAGATCAACGTATGTCATTTGTAAGCTTATGTATAAGCAGTAAATGACCCAGGTAAAGCTGATGTGACTTACAGGAAAGAACCACCAGTAGTGGCTCATGTGGCCCTCTGTGGTCAGAATACCCTTTTTGAAGTGAATACCTAGGAGCTTCAGGGCTTCCCTGGTGACTCAGATGGTAAAGAATCTGTCTGCTGATGCAGGAGAGGCAGATTCGATCCCTGGGTTGGGAAGATCCCCTGGAGGAGGGCATGACGATCCATTCTAGTCTCCTTGCCTGGAGAATCCCCATGGACAGAGGAGACTAGAGGGCTACAGTCCATGGGGTCACAAAGAGTTGGACATGATTGAGCTGAGTGACTAAGCACAGCACTAGGAGCTTCAACTAGTCTTTATTTTTCCAAAAGGAAGGAAAACAACTTATATAAGGAGCTCTACACCCTTCTGAGGAGGAAACTTGACATCTGATCTTTCACCTTTGTATTCTTTGAGTAAAGATCATAAAAGCATAAAGGAACTGGGAGAGTTGGTCTGGAGAAGAGGCTAGAGAGAGAAACTGACAAGAGTAAACTGTCTGAGGGGAGAGATTTGTTCTGCGGATTCCAAGGGAACAGTGTCATTGAGAGAAAACTTCAAGAGATATTTTTCAGTCATGTGACTTAGTCCCCAAAGCGACATGGTCAAAATAGCAGATTAGGAAACTCTTGGTTGCAAGAAGCAAAATCCTAGCCCAGGTGAGCTGCTGCTGCTAAGTCATGTCAGTCGTGTCTGACTCTGTGTGACCCCATAGACGACAGCCCACCAGGCTCCCCCATCCCTGGGATTCTCCAGGCAAGAACACTGGAGTGGGTTGCCATTTCCTTCTCCAATGCATGAAAATAAAAAGTGAAAGTGAAGTCGTTCAGTCATGTCCGACTCTTCGCGACCCCATGGACTGTAGACTACCAGGCTCCTCTCCGTGGGATTTCCCAGGCAAGAGGACTAGAGTGGGTTGCCATTGCCTTCTCTGCCAGATGAGCTAGTCAAAGATAATAAAGAACTTAATAATGACTGAAGCCAGCCAGCCCTAGATTCCCAGCACGTGGTTAGAATTCTGTCTCTCTTCCTGGTCTCCCAGCACAGGCTCTGAGGGCCACATGATTGGCATCTCAGGTCACACCCCATGGTTTAGCCGTTTGCTTGGCTGAAACCAGCCTCCCTCTCCAGCACACTCCAGGGATTGGCTTTCTCTGACCCTGGAGAACAGTGTGGGAGAAGTGGGGGAGGAGAGAATAGGAGTTCCCCACCCAAACCTCAAAGTCAAGGTTCATGTGATCACCCACACCCCTAAGAAAGTCAAGCTGCTTAATTGGTGAAGGGAGAATGGGTGAAAAGTAGGTGGTAAGAGGAGGTGCTGTCTGTCTCCAAGATGGGTCAGAACAATTGAAGCCCTTGGCTTGTTTCTTTTGTTCCACACAAAGGCTGTGCAGGCTTCTTGAGCAGCACTTCCTCAGATGCCCTATTACTCTATCCAGTTCCACCCTCTCATATCCTCTGCTGCTCTCAACACCAGGTTGCCCACTTCAAGGCTCCACATCCTCCACTCAGCCCTTCCAGCAAAGCCAGAGAACCAGTATGATGGGTAGGGCTGTGTGGGGACAGGGTGAGCCTGTGTGGGGCAGGGGTAGGGGAATGGAAAACACTGGCTGCTGCATCGCTTTATCCCATCATGTCAGGAAAACCCAAATTCTCCCAAGTGGAAAGGTCAACTTTGCAAGACACTGAGTTCCCAACCCTAGAGACCAAGACTCGCTCATAGGAACTAAGGACGCTGGGATTTATAAACGCTCTTGGTGCTCTGAGGCCTGGAACTTTAGACAAGTCCACTCTGTGTCTCTTAAAGAGGCAATTTCTGTTCTCACCTGCTGTCAAGTGTGTGGCAATGATTTAAAGCTGAATTTGTATCTGAATTAGGATCTGGCACACCTGGGTCTGTTCAACAATTCACTACATGCATCATATGTTGGATATAAGTTCCAGTCAGTAAAAGAACACTGTGCCCACTTTTTTTTCATACAGCTTATAACAAACACCTCAGTTCAGTTGAGTTCACTCAGTCGTGTCTGACTCTTTGCAACCCCATGGACTGTAGCACGCCAGGCTTCCCTGTCCATTGCCAACTCCTAGCACCTACTCAAACTCATGTCCATCAATTTGGTAATGCCATCCAACCATTTCATCCTCTGTCGTCCCCTTCTCCTCCCGCCTTCAATCTTTCCCAGCATCAGGGTCTTTTCCAATGACTAGGATCCTCGCATCAGGTGGCGAAAGTACTGGAGTTTCAGCTTTAGCATCAGTCCTTCCAATGAATATTCAGGGCTGATTTCCTTTAGGATAGACTGGTTGGATCTCTTTGCTGTCCAAAGGACTCTCAAGAGTCTTCTCCAACACCACAGTTCAAAAGCATCAATTCTTTGGTGCTCAACTTTCTTTATAGTCCAACTCTCACATCCATACATGACTACTGGAAAAACCATGGCTTTGACTAGATGGACCTTTGTTGGTAAAATAATGTATCTGCTTTTTAATATGCTGTCTAAGTTGGTCATAGCTTTTCTTCCAAGGGACAAGTATCTTTTAATTTCATGGCTGCAGTCGCCATCTGCAGTGATTTTGGAGCCCAAAAACCTAAAGTCTGTCACTGTTTCCATTGTTTTCCCATCTATTTGCCAGGAAGTGATAGAACCAGATGTCATGATCTTAGTTTTTGGGATCTTGAATTTTTTTTTTAAATTTTATTTTATTTTTAAACTTTACAATATTGTATTAGTTTTGCCAAATATCGAAATGAATCTGCCACAGGTATACCTGTGTTCCCCATCCTCAAGCCTCCTCCCTCCTCCCTCCCTATACCCTCCCTCTGGGTCGTCCCAGTGCACCAGCCCCAAGCGTCCAGTATCGTGCATCGAACCTGGACTGGCGACTCGTTTCATACATGATATTATACATGTTTCAATATAGTTCTCCCAAATCTCCCCACCCTCTCCCTCTCCTACAGAGTCCATAAGACTGATCTATACATCAGTGTCTCTTTTGCTGTCTCGTACACAGGGTTATTGTTATCATCTTTCTAAATTCCATATATATGCATTAGTATACTGTATTGGTGTTTTTCTTTCTGGCTTACTTCACTCTGTATAATAGGTTCCAGTTTCATCCACCTCATTAGAACTGATTCAAATGTATTCTTTTTAATGGCTGAGTAATACTCCATTGTGTATATGTACCACAGCTGTCTTATCCATTCATCTGCTGATGGACATCTAGGTTGCTTCCATGTCCTGGCTATTATAAACAGTGCTGCGATGAACATGGGGGTACACGTGTCTCTTTCCCTTCTGGTTTCCTCAGTGTGTATGCCCAGGAGTGGGATTGCTGGATCATAAGGCAGTTCTATTTCCAGTTTTTTAAGGAATCTCCACACTGTTCTCCATAGTGGCTGTACTAGTTTGCATTCCCACCAACAGTGTAAGAGGGTTCCCTTTTCTCCACACCCTCTCCAGCATTTATTGCTTGTAGACTTTTGGATCACAGCCATTCTTACTGGCGTGAAATGGTACCTCATAGTGGTTTTGATGTGCATTTCTCTGATAATGAGTGATGTTGAGCATCTTTTCATGTGCTTGTTAGCCATCTGTATGTCTTCATTTTAAGCCAAGTTTTTCATTCTCCTCTTTCACTTTTATCAAGAAGCCCTTAGTTCTTCTTCATTTTCCACCATAAGGATGGTGTCATCTGCATATCTGAGGTTACTGATATTTCTACCAGCAATCTTCATTCCAGCTTGTGCTTCATCCAGCCCGGCAATTCACATGATTTGCATATAAGTTAAATAAGCAGGGTGACAATATGCAGCTTTGACAAACTCCTTTCCCGATTTGGAACCAATATGTTGTTCCATGTCCAGTTCTAACTATTGCTTCTTGACCTGCATACAGATTTCTCAGGAGGCAGGTCAGGTGGTCTGGTATTCCCATCTCTTAAAAATTTTCCAGTTTGTTGTGATCCATGCAGTCAAAGGCTTTGGCATAATGAATAAAGCAATAGTAGATGTTTTTCTGGAACTCTCTTGCCTTTTCGATGATCCAGTGGATGTTGGCAATTTGATCTCTGGTTCCTCTGCCTTTTCTAAATCCAGCTTGAACATCTGGAAGTTCACGTATTGTTGAAGCCAGTCTTGGAGAATTTTGAGCATTACTTTACTAGCGTGTGAGATGAGTGCGACTGTGCGGTAGTTTGTACATTCCTTGGCATTGCCTTTCTTTGGGATTGGAATGAAAACTGACTTTTTCCAGTCCTGTGACCACTGCTGAGTTTTCCAAATTTGCTGGCATATAGAGTGCAGCACTTTCACAGCATCATCTTCCAGGATTTGAAATAGCTCAACTGGAATTCCATCACCTCCACTAGCTTTGTGTAATGATGCTTCCTAAGGCCACTTGACTTCACATTCCAGGATGTCTGGCTCTAGGTGAGTGATCACACCATCGTAGTTATCTGGGTCATAAAAATCTTTTTTGTATAGTTCTTCTGTTTATTTTTGCCACCTCTTCTTAATCTCTTCTACTTCTGTTAGTTCCATACCATTTCTGTCCTCTACTGTGCCCATCTTTGCATTAAATGTCCCCTTGGTATCTCTAATTTTCTTGAAGATATCTCTAGTTTCTCTCATTCGATTGTTTCCCTCTATTTCTTTGCATTGAGGAAGGCTTTCAATATTTGGCCTCAGGTCAAGCAAACAGGGAGAACACAGCCCTGCCTATCAACAGAAATTTGGGTTAAAGCTTTACTGAACATCACCCCACCCATCAAAACAAGACCCAGTTTCCCCCTCAGTCTCTCCCTCAGGAAGCTTCCATAGGCCTCTTATCTTTACCCATCAGAGGGCAGTCAGAATCAAAACCACAGTCACAGAAAACTAACCAAACTGATCACATGGACCACAGCCTTGTGTAGCTCAATGAAACTATGAGCCATGCTGTGTAGGGCCACCCAAGACAGATGGGTAATGGCAGAGAGTTTTGACAAAATGTGGTCCACTGGAAAAGGGATGGCAAAACACTTCCGTTTTCTTGCCTTGAAAACCCCATGAACAGTATGAAAAGGCAGAAAGATATGGCACTAAAAGATGAACTCTGCAGGTCGGTAGGTGTCCAATGTGCTACTGGAGAAGAGTGGAGAAATAACTCCAAAAAGAATGAAGAGACAGAACCAAAGCAACACCACCCAGTTGTGGATGTGACCGGTGAGAGAAGTAAAATCCAATGCTATAAAGAGCAATATTGAATAGGTACCTGGAATGTTAGGTTCAGAATCAAGGCAAATTGGAAGTCGTCAAGCAGGATATGGCAAGAGTGAACATCGACATTTTAGGAATCAGCGAACTAAAATGGACTGGAATGGCTGAATTTAACCATCCATTAATTAGATATAATGGCTATCTACTTCTGTGGGCAAGAATCCCTTAGAAGAAATGGAGTAGCAATCATAGTCAACAAGAGTCCAAAATGCAGTACTTGGATGCAATCTCAAAAGCAACAGAATGATCTCTTCGTTTCCAAACCAAACCATTCAATATCACAGTAATCCAAGTCTCTGCCCCGGCCAGTAATGCTGAAGAAGCTGAAGTTGAACAGTTCTATGAAGATCTACAAGACCTTCTAGAACTAACACCCTAAAAAGATATCCTTTTCATTATCGGGGACTGGAATGCAAATGTAGGAAGTCAAGAGCTACCTCAAGTAACGGGAAAATTTGGCCTTGGGGTCCAAAACAAAGCAGATCAAAGGTTAATAGTTTTGCCAAAAGAATGCACTGGTCATAGCAAACACCCTCTTCCAACAACACAAGAGACAACTCTACACACGGACATCACCAGATGGTCAATACTGAAATCAGATTGATTACATTCTTTGCAGCCAAAGATGGAGAACCTATATACAGTCAGCAAAAACAAGACTGGGAGCTGACTGTGGCTCGGATCATGAACTCCTTATTGCCAAATTCAGACTTAAATTGAAAAAAGTAGGGAAAACCACTAGACTATTCAGATATGAAAAAAATCAAATCCCTTACAATTATACAGTGGAAGTGATAAATAGATTCAAAGGATTAGATCTGATAAACAGAGTGCTTTAAGAGCAATGGACAGAGGTTCATGACATTGTACAGGAGGCAGTGATCAAGATCATCCCCAAGAAAAAGAAATGCAAAAAGGCAAAATGGTTGTCTGAGGAGGCCTTACAAATAGCTGAGAAAAGAAGAGAAGCTAAAGGCAAAGGAGAAAAGGAAAGATAACAAACATCTGAAAATATCTAATATTTGGCCAAGTTTTCCCATGCAGATGGATAGGCCTTCAGATCCATTGAATGTTAGAATACTGGGCTTAGTGCAGCTTAAGTTAGTCTATAGAAACACTAGTGTTTAAAAGACTTCTTACAGGTCTACTTTGTGTGCATTAAGGAAGTTTCTCACCGGATTCAAAGCTAGTTTAATCTGAATTATGGTCTGGTACGTCTGGGACTCAAACTTCATGTGCCATATTTGATAAAGACTATCCTGTAACAAACAACCCTGCAGAAGGGGAAAAATAGTAAAAAGCAAAAAGCAAACAAAATCCAGTAACAAGTGAAAACACTGCCTTAATTGATGGGAAGTAAAAATAATAGCAGTAATCTAGAAAAGAAACTGAATGGCACCCCACTCCAGTACTCCTGCCTGGAAAACCCCATGGACGGAGGAGCCTGGTAGGCTGCAGTCCATGGGGTCGCTGAGGGTCGGACATGACTGAGCGACTTCACTTTCACTTTTCACTTTCATGTATTGGAGAAGGAAATGGCAACCTACTCCAGTGTTCTTGCCTGGAGAATCCCAGGGACGGGGGAGCCTGGTGGGCTGTCATCTATGGGGTTGCACAGAGTCAGACACGACTGAAGTGACTTAGCAGCAGCAGCAGAAAAGAAACTGAAGTCCTTTTGATCTTACCTATTTTTGAGATAAATAATGGATTCAATACAGAGGATTCCAAAATCAAAGATAAAAATTTTGGAAGATACCTCCAAATATTTAATGAGGCACTTATCTCCTGGCCAGTTTGCCTTGGAAGGCACACCAGGAATGTCTGTTTTATTTCTCTAAGTTAAAAGAGTGTTGGGAGCTTAATTGCAACTTTTATTGTTTAATGCTCAAGGTGGCTATGTGAGAACACCTGCTTTGAAATGTTCACGACTGAAATGATTATGATGACGATAAAGTGAAACACTAGAGCCTCAAGATCTGTGGGGTAATGGGGAAGACCAGAGTTGCTCTATCACCACACCCCCTTCCCACAAGAAGGCCTCCATCCAGATCACATGAGGCCCTTCAGCTGCCACAAGAGGATGTAATCCCTTCCCCCAGCTCGGCTGACTGCCAATGCATATAGTTTTGTATTTCACCATCATTATAGAAAGCTCTATTCCAAAGAATCATCAAGCAGGTCACTAATTATCAGGGACTCAGTTGTGAGGAATACTATTCCAAGGAAGGTTCCTTGAAGGTGATGAACTCCTAATACTAAACTTTAGCCATATGTTAGCATGTCTTCGGAGAATAGCTTCCTTGGACCACAAAGTTCTGACTTCCCATCCGGTTAGTTTTACTGAGCCCAGCTTTGGCATCTTGCTGTGTGCGTTCTCTGAGGAGCATCTTCCAGGCGGTGCCAAGAAATGTGATGCTGTGCTTGTTATAAGTGGATTTGGAGAAACTTCCTGGTTGTTGTACATTTCCTCCTGCCTGAACTGGAATTCTGGTATGCACTTTGATTTGCAGATAGCCCTCTTAACACCCCGAGTCCCAGGCCTTGCAGGGAAGTGTTGAAGGTTTTGGCCCAGCTCTCACCTTTTGACCTTCACTAGGATGACCAGCAGGTAGAGAAGTCAGGGGTCTGGCTGGGTTGCTTTGGGCTGTGCTGCTGGTGAGCACTTTGCCCTGGGAGCCAACAACCCTGACTCTGCAAATGTACTGCAGGGCTTTTATTCTTGCTGAGGGAGTTTTATGGAGACTTGAGGGCTTTAACTGACCTTATCACTTAGGGACAGATGCTGGGCCCTGGGGTTACCAGAATCTGGTCACTTCCACATAATTTGAATGTGCCCTTTAATCTCCAATTCAAGGTATTGTTTAAAGCATACAAATTGCTGCCAGTGATTGAGCTGCTGTCCAACACAGGCAATAATTGCATCATTTCACACATTCTAACAGAACACTCAGCCCAGTAGTTATTGCATCAGCTCAAAGCAACCTGCTCTTCCAATCAATTAAGCTGATGATGCCTGTTAATCGCATTTTAAATCCTCACCTTACAACCTATTTCACAATGAGCTCATTGGATGAAGGAAATAACTTCCCAAAACTTAATCAGCCCTCACTTAGGGGCCAGTTGACCTTTAAAGAGATTTTCTAGGATCTCCTGGGAACCACCCCTATCACATTTCGCTTCTCTCCTCCCCTCAGGGAGGAACCCTTCTTGATTCCCCATTCCAGGAATAGTAGTGCTGCTCCCTAGTTACAGTTTGTTTTTGTCCTAGGACACTATAGATGATGAAACTAGTTGTGTTTACTGTGTTTTTTCCTCCTTTATTTATTTACTTTTGTTAAACCAGTACTGCCTCGTCATTATAGGAAAAATCAAAATACACAGCTAAGTCAAAGGAAGAATAATAAGCTACCTAAATTCCCACCACCCTAAAACTCCCATGGTTATAATATTGGCTTCCTTTTTAGACTTGTGTGTTTCTTCTTTGAATTAGCTATTAGAGCTAGATGCAAATTTCAATTTGAATGAAAATTTAATATTAGTATATAACAATGAAGAAAAGATGTAGTATATATAATAGATAATGCTGACTCTTCATTTGGAAGAAAATAAACAGAGTGGTCTCTTACATTAAATGTTATATATGGAAAAATCTACTTCAAATAGATTAAACATTTAAATGTAAAAAAAACAATGAAGGAATTGTTTGAAAACCTGGTAGGCTACATATATATTCCAGGGGTGGATGAAACCTTTTAAAACCAGGACTAAAAACTATAAAGAAAAATATAATTGTGTGTGATTTTAAAATTACTGAGTCAATAAAGAAATAGCAGTACATCTGTAATGCAAGTGACAAAGCTTATATATAAAAATCCAAACTCTTAAATTGGAGAAAAAATTCAAAATGGGAGAAAGATGCTCAAAAGATACAAATGAACAATTTACTGGATAAATTCAAATGGCCAACAAACCGACAAACATTTCAGAAGATGCTCAAATTCACTAGTAGTCAGAGAAAGGCAAATTAAACAATAAAATACTATTTTGTGCTTAGACTGGCAGAAAGAGCCATAATACCATATGCTGATGGAATTAAAGGGGGAGCATACTCTTATATTTTGCTGGTGAAATGTGATGTGCTAAAAATCTTATGGCATCTACTGTAATTAAAAGTACATGTACCCATTGACCCGACAGTTGTATTCCTGGGAAGGTAGCTCCTAGAAATAAAACCAGCAGCTTGAGGGTATAGGTTCAAGGAGGTTTATAGCAGCATCATTCAGAGGGAAGAAACAAGAAAAAAGAGAATGCCCACCAACAGAATAATAACTTAATCATTTATGATACATACACACAAAGGAATCTTTTTCTTGTTTCAATAAAAAAATTAATTATAGCTAAAACAGATAATTTGGAGAGAATTCCCACAAGGTACTTTTGAGTAAGCAAAGATGGAGAAAAGTGCATGTAATATCCTATTCTCAAGGGGAAAATAAAAATCTGTATGTGTGTGGGTAGGATTATATAGTACAGAGAAGTATGGAAAGTTGTATTAAGTTGTAAAAAGTAATTGCCTCAATGGAGGAAGGAGGCAGGGCTGAAGAAGAGAAGAAGGAAAGAGAAGGGAGAGAGAGAGCCAAGTTAATGAAAATAAAAGAGAAAAACTTGACTGGAAATAAAAATCTATGCATATGATCATATCTATGCCTTTATATACCATTATATGTATTTTGAGGGGTTAATTTTATTGGCATACAGTTGATTTACAATGTTGTGATAGCTTCAGGTGTATAGCAAAGTGATTCAGTTATATTTATTCTTTTTCAGTTTCTTTTCTCATGTAGGTTATAAGAGAATATTGAGTAGAGTTCTCAGTGCTGTATACAGTAGGTCCTTGTTGGTTATCTATCTTGAATACCGTAGTGTGTATATTTTAATCCCAAACTCCTGGTTTATCCTTCCCTTCCCCTCACATTTCCCCTCTAGTAACCATACATTTGTTTTTGATATCTGTAAGCTGGTTTCTGTTTTATAAATAAGCTTATTTATAAGTATCATTTTTCAAAATTCCACATAATGATATCACATGATTTGTCTTTCTCTCGCTTCACTTAGTATTGATATGATAATCTCAAGGCCCATCCATGTTGCTGCAAATGGCATTATTTCATTCTTTTTAATGGCTGAGTAATATTCATATATATATATATGGTATGTATATATATGTGGTAATATTCATATATATATGTGTGATATATGTATCTACTTGATCCATCCATCTGTAGATGGACATCTAGGTTGCTTCCATGTCTTGGCTATTGTAAATAATATGGCAGTGAACATTGGGATGCATGTACCTTTCTGAATTATGGTTTTCTCTAGATGTATGCCCAGGTGTGGGATTGCTGGATCATATGGTAGTTCTGCTTTTAGTTTTTAAAGGAACTTCCATACCCTTCTCCATAGTGGTTGTACCAATTTACATTCCCACCAGCAACATTGGAGGATTCCCTTTTATGCACACCCTCTCTGGCATTTTTTGTTTGTAGATATTTTGATGATGGCCATTCTGACCTGTTGAGGTGATACCTCATTGTAGTTTTAATTTGCATTTGTCTAATGATTAGTGATGTTAAACATCTTTTCATGTGCTTTTTGTCCATCTGTATGTCATCTTTGGAGAAATGTCTATTTAGAGCTTCTGTCTATTTTTTGATTGGGTTGTTTTGTTTTCTTTGATATAGAACTGCATGAGCTGTTTGTATATCTTGGAGATTAACTCCTTGTCTGTCATTTTGTTTGCAAATATTTTGCTACAATTTATGTCAAAGATTATTCTGCCTACATTTTTTCTGCAAGATATTTATAGTGTCAGGTCTTACATTTAGATCTTTGACCCATTTTGAGTTTATTTGTGTATAGTCTTGGGGATATTCTAATCTCATTCTTTTACATGTAGCTGTACAGTTTTCCCAACACCACTTGTTGAAGAAACTTTCTTTTCTCCATTGTGTATTTGCATTTCCTTTGTCATAGATTAATTAACCATAGGTGTGTGGGTTTATTTCTGGGCTTTCTGCCCTATTTCATTGATCTATATTTCTTTTTTCCACCAGTATCATACTGTTTTGATGGCTGAAGCTTTGTCGTATAGTTTGAAGTAAAGAAGCCTGATTCCTCAAGCTCCATTTTCCTTTCTCAGGATTGCTCTATTGAGGATCTTTTGTGTTTCCATACAAAGTTAAAATTTTTTTTGCTCTAGTGCTGTGAAAAATGCCATTCATAGTTTGATAGGGATTGCATTGAGTTTGTAGATTGCCTTGGGTGATATAGTCATTTTGAAAGCATTGATTCTTCCAATCCAAGAACATATATATACATGTATGTGTATCTTTCCATCTGTTTCTGTCATCAGTTTCTTTTATCAGTATCTTATATTTTTCAGAGTACAAGTCTTTTGTCTCCTTAGGTTTATTCCTAGATATTTTATTCTTTTTGATGCAATGTCAAATGGGATTGTTTCCTTAATTTCTCTTTCTGATATTTTGCTGTTAGTTATACGATTGTAGATATGTTTTATGGATTGAATTATTTCCCCACAAAGAAGATATGTTGAAGTTCTAGTCCCCAGTACCGCAGAATGTGACCTTATTTGGAAATCTGGCCTTTACAGAAGTAATCAAATCAAGTGAGGTCATTAGGATGCGCCTAATCCAGTATGACTAGTGTCCTTATAGAAAAGGGACATTTGAATACAGTCAAACACACATAGAGGTGAGATGATGTGAAGACACACAGGGAGAACACCATGTGAAGACACAGGATTAGAGTGATGCATCTATAGACCAAGGATGGCTGAAGTTTGCTGACAAACCACCAAAACCTAGGAATAGTCGAGGCACAGAGGGGTTTCAGAGGAAGCAAGGCCCTGCCAACACCTGGATTTCAGACTTCTGGTCTCCGGAACTGTAAGGGAAAAAAAGTTCTGCTAAGTCAGTCACTTTTTGTGGCACTATGTTATGGCAGCTGTAGGAAATGAATACAATGTGTATATGTATAAAAAAATCAAGTAGGTTTTAAAAGCCCTAATTGAAGCCAAAAATATCATGTAAGTTCAGAGTCATATTTATCCCTCAATCCTATTGAGTAGCTTTATCATATTTACATTAATCTGATTTTGACTTTCGTGCATACAAATATCTTGAAATCCATCTTCAATTGTTTTTGGAACATGAGGCTGTTGGGTTATCTAATTGACTTGGGGCTGATGGCTTAGTTGGGCCATATACAATAAAGGAAGCTGACCAAGGTAAAAGGAGATGTAGATGCAGGATTGAATGGTCACACAGCCCTTGATCATCAGAAAGACTATCAAACCACTCAGGAATCTCAGGACCCATTTCCAAGTCGTAGTTCCCCTTCAGTTTTGGCCCGCTCATTAGTTTCTATCAGAAGTATCCTCTGAGAAGTGCTACCCTTGTTTTCACTTAAGCTTATTTGTGTGGATGTCTGGTGACTGTAAAGGAAAGACTCATAGGAACTTCATGGCAGCTAAAGGAAAAAGTGATGGTTCGTGAATTTTGGATGAAGGTGTTGTATAGTCAAAGGGTTGAGTCCCTCTTGTTTTCAATTAACTAGTACAACACTACTACTGATAGTGATGCAAAAATAATTAAAAGAGCAAAGCATTAAATACGAAGTTGAATGTATCCTCTGGACTGAAACTAGGAAGAACCTGTATATAAGAAGTGAAATCAGTGATCAGTAGAAGTAACCCCTCCAAATAACTGGTGACTAAAAAGATGTAGGAATTAAGGGAGCTGAGACCAGATCGTATGAGCCAGAATCCCCATAGATGGTTAGTGTCCCATGGATTGTGTATGGCAAAGAGGATCAGAGGATACAATGTGCTGGTATATCTTCAACACTGAGAGTAGGGAGTAACCATGACTCTCCAGGCCAGCCATGAAATTATTGGAATTGTACCCACAGTGGAAGGTGAGGCAGCAATCTGTCTGACAAAACTTGAAGGTACCCATCATTAATATCATAAATGATGTTCTTGCTCAGACTGGATGCTCATTCAATGACCATCTGATTATAAATCTTTTCTCCAAATAGATTTCTTTGCGGGGAGAATACTGAACTCTCATAGGCATCCTGCCCACTGGACACTTGTATTTTTTCTAAAAAAAAAAAAAAAAGATAAATAGCATGTCAATCAATGTCTACTTTCAGTGAATCAGTCCACTTACATGTAGGTAAACTGATAATATAGTTTCTGGTAAACTGATAACATAGTTTCTGGTCAACTGTCTCCATAAGTAACAGCTCGAGGTGGGGCATTGCGGAGGGGGCATTCTCATTTTATCTGTCTTACCAGCTGTTGAGTGATTGGGATTGTAAGTACCAGAAGGAAAACTTGGTTAACTCTGTCGAGTTTTCTTGATGTACAGATAGTGGTGGTGGTATGTGTGTGTGTGTCTTTATGTAGGTATGTATGTGTTTAGGGACACATGTTCTGATGGTAGGTTGACTAACTGTGGGAAGAATATTGGGGGAAACAGAAAGAAAATATACCTACTTTCTGCCCATCAGTCTCAGGATTGCTTTCACACAGACAGAGTAACACAGCAAATGACAACTACAATGTTTGGTCTAAAATTGTATTCGTAGACAATGGGAAACTATGACATAGGTCACCAAACAAAACTCTTCATTTGATTGTTGGCTTTAACTAAAATGGGATGGGTCGAGAAGGTCCACAAAATAAAATGTATCTTTCCCCCAGACTAACACCCTCCCTACTGACTAAGAATCAGATTTATACATTGGTTTTAAAGAGTTCTTCTAAACAGATAAAACCTACATCTCTTGAGCCATACACACTGCTGGAAAATCAAAAGCCTAGATTATAGCTTAATTAAACTTAGTTTATCAAGCTTAATTATTTCATACATGTACCCAAAACAATGATCACTTGCTGGATGTGACATGCTTACCACACACATGCAACTCCTTTCACCCTAGAGCTCTTGATCCCATTTGACATGTAAAGTCCACCACTTCTTGGATGCCACTGACCCTGTCTCTTTGTGCCTGGGTCTCCCCAGTCTGCTCTGAGTTCAAGGTTATGCCATCTCAATGTGAGGTCTTATTCTTTCTATACCAGATTTCTCCTTTTTATTCTAGAGTCTTGCTTCTGGGAACTTCACTGGGTACATCCCTGAGCTAGACTCTGCTCTTTTTAGAAATTTCTTTGAGCCTGAAGTAAGCTGCTTTCAAACTCTTGGCTCTCTGTTCACTTAGTGGGGATGTCCTGCTTCTCCCTAGGGAATGCAGGGCACTAACTCTTTGAGTCCAATTGTGGTGAATCCCATTACAAGCCTCAAAGGACCTGGGGGGAGGTGGGTTTAAGAGCTCTGGTGGAAATGGTCTGGCAAGTATTCAAATTAGATCCAAACTATAATCTTACTAAACAGTGAAAAGAGGGTATTAGTTGGACCCAACATCTGGAAGGCCTTTCGAATTGAGTTGTCTCTGTAGACTGAGTGTTTGTGAGTCTCAGGAGATGCTGCACTCACCGTTTGGACATTTAAGAAAGAGAGTGATGCAATTTACTTGCAATAAGTTCCAGGCTCCACTAGCATATAAGCACTTTCCAGTTCTGGTCTGAAGCCAGGATTTTTATATAATCTAAGAAGATTAAAGACAGAAAGTACCTTAATGCTTCTCATATAATGGATTTTCAACTTAAATGGCTTGTTCCTAACTTTATGAGATCTGTCTATAGAAGTTGTGTGATCGCTGACCTCACATCTTTTTTTTTCTTTTCTTTAATTCAGTCAATCTATGGTGAACCTTTAAAAGAGGATATTTTAAGTAGACACAGCAAGTACTACTATAGGGACTACTGCTGGCTTATACTTATTTACAGAAAAAAAAAAAAAAGAAATTCATTGTAAAAATGAAGAACCATCATAAAACCTATATTTTCCTTCCCCCCCCTCCCCCACAAATGCTGGCCCCATCTGAGAGGAAAAATAAAGGCGCTGCTGCCCTAATAGAGAGCCACACTGGGTTCTCTGCACTGCCTTAGACCAGGTATGACCCAGGATGCTGTAGTAGGGTAGAGAACTCTCTCAGGACACTTGGTAATAGGATAGAACCCAACAGGCTGACAGGGACTAGTTAGCACTTCCCCAGCCTGCACACTGCCTCCTCTTGGTAGAGGTGCTGCCTGTGGACGATGAGCTTTTCTCAGATGTTCTTTCCTAGTTTCAGTTGGAGTGACCTAGACCATTGATGTGTGATGACTTGTAGAAGTGTGATGCAGTTAAGGGAAGAAGCCCTGAACTTCTGATCTTCCAATTCATTCTCTCTCCCTCCCCCCAGTCCTTAATATAATCACACACAGAAGCATTGGCATGTATTTCTGATTTTAAATATTTTGTCCAACCATTAAGTTCTGTGTTTGATGATGTGTTACTCTTTCAACTTAGATAATTTGTTGTCCCTCCTTCCCTACATATACATCCTCCCTAAAAATGAAAAGTTAAACATTTTATGATTATGTGAATAATATATTCTTAACACTGGGAAATTCTGAAAGGAGGTAAAGGATAAAGGAGGAAGAAAATAAGTTTAAAAATTCCAACATCCAGAAACAACTACTGTTAATGTTCTTATATTTTAAGTCTTAACTCGATGAGTTTTTTCCCACATAAAAAGATCATACTACATGTACAATTTCATTTCCTAAACATTATATAATGAACATTTTCCAGTGGTCATCAAACACTTCTTAAAAATGTAAGTTAAAAGACATGATACTGGGCCAATTGTACTAAATTTTTACTGACAAATCTAGCTGTGTTTTGTCTTACTGGTTTTTTTTCCCCTTAAAATGAGAAGATACTTGCATCAAAATAGAATTTTTATAATAGTTTTGATTACATAAAACTTGGCAATAGAGAGAAAACAATTCAATCTTTAAGTCCATAGAGGTTTATTGGTCTTGCTTCCTTATGACAGTGTAAGAAGCTGAAGATAATCAACGGTGAGCAAGGCATAGCTCCTAAACTCCAGGGGCTTACACTCTTGTGTTGTAATATCACAAAAACCATTAAAAAGCAAGTAAAAAGAAACTTTGACTCCTACCACCCAGAGATAACCACAACTTACAATTAGGTGTCTGGCCTTTCAAACGTACATTATGTATAAATAGTTTTAAACAAAAATGGAAGTACCTTGTATACAATTCTATATTCTGCTCTTTACCCAGCAGTATCATTTTCTGTCCTTAAATGTTAAAACTTTTTACTGTTAATGGTTGCATAATTTTTTATTTTCTGTATAAAATATAATTTAATCATACTTCTGTTGTTAAATGTTTAGATTGTTTGCAGTGTTTTGAATTACAAACTGCTTCAATAAGTATACTTAAAATCTTTTCCTCCACATGTCCCCTGTAAAATAATCTCTGAAGGTTGAATATTCAGTTCATAGAGTATGAACATGTTTAACACACTTAATATTAAGGAGTTATACTTCAGAAAGTCGGAATATTTTTTCACTGCCATCAAGAATACATGAGGATATGCCTCACTGTGTCTTTACCAACACACTGCATTATAAAACTCAACATTTGTCAAGACTTCATTTAATTGTCACTTAAATTTGCATATATTTGAATACTGGTAAGAGGAAAATATTTTATTCACAAGATTTTTGCATATTTGTATTTTTTTTTTTTTTTGGTATTAGGGGTTTTTTTCTCCAAAGTGATTTGAAATTTTAAAAAACACATTAAAAATAATTAGACTTTTGAGAAAGCTCCATACTGTCTTCCACGGTTGTGGCACAAACTTATATTCTTTGCCAACAGTGTATAAGGTTTCCCTTTTCTCTTACTTCCTCACTATTATTTGCTGTTTTTGTTCTCTTTGATGATAGCCATTCTGAATGGTGTGAGGTAGTATCTTACTGTGGTTTTGATTTTAATTTTGCTGATTAGTGATGTTGAGCATCTTTTTATGTGCCTGTTAGCCATCTGCATTTTCCTTTTGGAAAACTGTCTATTCAGGGTCTTCTGTCCAGTTTTTAATCTGATTTTTTTTTTGATGTTGTGTGAGCAGTTTATACATTTTGGATATTAACCTCTTATCAGTTGTATCATTTGCAAATATCTTATCCCACTCAGTAGATTGTCTCTTTGTTTAGTCAATGGTTTACTTTGCTGTGCAAAAATTTTTAAGCTTCACTAGGTATCATTTTGACAGAATGTGGTCCACTGGAGAATGGAAAGGCAAACCACCTCAGTATTCTTGCCTTGAGTACCCCATGAAAAGTATGAAAAGGAAAAAAGATAGGACACTGAAAGATGAACTCCCCAGGTAGGTAGGTGCCCAATATGCTACTGGAGATCAGTGGAGAAATAACTCCAGACAGAATGAAGGGATGGAGCCAAAGCAAAAACAATACCCAGTTGTGGATGTGACTGGTGACAGAGGCAAGGTCCTATGCTGTAAAGAGCAATATTGCATAGGAACCTGGAATGTCAGGTCCATGAATCAAGGCAGATTGGAAGTCGTCAAACAGGAGATGGCAAGAGTGAACATCGACATTCTAGGAATCAGTGAACTAAGGTGGACTGGAATGGCTGAATTTAACTCAGATGACCATTATATCTACTACTGTGGGCAGGAATCCCTTAGTAGAAATGGAGTAGCCATCATAGTCAACAAAAGAGTCCAAAATGCAGTACTTGGATGCAATCTCAAAAGAGACAGAATAATCTCTGTTCATTTCCAAGGCAAACCATTCAATATCACAGTAATCCAAGTCTGTGCCCCGACCAGTAATGCTGAAGAAGCTGAAGTTGAATGGTTCTATGAAGATCTACAAGAGATTCTAGAACTAACACCCAAAAAAGATGTCCTTTTCATTATAGGGGACTGGAATGCAAAAGTAGGAAGTCAAGAGATACCTGGAGTAACAGGCAAATTTGGCCTTGGAATACAGAATGAAGCAGGGCAAAGGCTAATAGAGTTTTGCCAAGAGAACGCATTGGTCATAGTAAACACCCTCTTCCAACAACACAAGAGAAGACTCTACATATGATATCACAAGATGGCCAACACCAAAATCAGATTGATTATATTCTTGGTTGCCAAAGATGGAGAAGCTGTATACAGTCAGCAGAAACAAGACCAGGAGCTGACTGTGGCTCAGATCATGAACTCCTTATTGCCAAAGTCAGACTTAAATTGAAGAAAGTAGGGAAAACCACTAGACCATTCAGGTATGACCTAAATCAAATCCGTTATGATTATACAGTGGAAGTGAGAAATATATTTAAGGGACTAGCTCTGATAGAGTGCCTGATGAACTATGGACGGAGGTTTGTGGCATTGTACAGGAGACAGGGATCAAGACCATCCCCAAGAAAAAGAAATGCAAAAAAGCAAAATGGCTGTCTAAGGAGGCCTTACAAATAGCTGTGAAAGAAGAGAAGCTAAAAGCAAAGGAGAAAAGGAAAGATATATCCATTTGAATGCAGAGTTCCAAAGAATAGCAAGGAGAGATAAAAAAGCCTTCCTCAGTGATCAATGCAAAGAAATAGAGGAAAACAATAGAATGAGAAAGACTAGAGATCTCTTCAAGAAAATTAG
The DNA here is from genome assembly GCF_019923935.1 of Bubalus bubalis. Lineage (NCBI taxonomy): Eukaryota > Metazoa > Chordata > Mammalia > Artiodactyla > Bovidae > Bubalus > Bubalus bubalis. The sequence goes on along the minus strand of NC_059164.1, from coordinate 47,219,912 downwards.
AGATACCAAGGGAACATTTCATGCAAAGAGGGGCTCAATAAAGGACAGAAATGGTATGGACCTAACAGAAGCGGAAGATATTAAGAGATGGCAAGAATACACAGAAGAACTGTACAAAAAAAATCTTCATGACCCAGATAATCATGATGGTGTGATCACTGACCTAGAGCCAGACATCCTGGAATGTGAAGTCAAGTGGCCCTTAGAAAGCATCACTACGAACAAAGCTAGTGGAGGTGATGGAATTCCAGTTGAGCTATTTCAAATCCTGGAAGATGATGCTGTGAAAGTGCTGCACTCAAAATGCCAGCAAATTTGAAAAACTCAGCAGTGGCCACAGGATTCGAAAACGTCAGTTTTCATTCCAATCCCAAATAAAGGTAATGCCAAAGAATGCTCAAACTACTGCACAATTGCACTCATCTCACACACTAGTAAAGTAATGCTCAAAATTCTCCAAGCCAGGCTTCAGCAATATGTGATCCATGAACTTCCAGATGTTCAAGCTGGTTTTAGAAAAGGCAGAGGAACCAGAGATCAAATTGCCAACATCCATTGGATCATTAAAAAAGCAAAGGAGTTCCAGAAAAGCATCTATTTCTGCTTTATCGACTATGCCAAAGCCTTTGACTGTGTGGATCACAATAAACTGTGGAAAATTCTGAAAGAGATGGGAAGACCAGACCACCTGACCTGCCTCTTGAGAAATCGGTATGCAGATCAGGAAGCAACAGTTAGAAATGGACATGGAACAACAGACTGGTCCTAAATAGGAAAAGGAGTACATCAAGCCTGTCTATTGTCACCCTGCTTATTTAACTTATATGCAGAGTACATCATGAGAAATGCTGGACTGGAAGAAGCACAAGCTGGAATCAAGATTGCCAGGAGAAATATCAATAACCTCAGCTATGCAGATGACACCACCCTTATGACAGAAAGTGAAGAAGAACTAAAGAGCCTCTTGATGAAAGTGAAAGAGGAGAGTGAAAAAGTTGGCTTAAAGCTCAACATTCAGAAAACTAAAATCATGGCATCCAGTCCCATCACTTTATGGCAAGTAGATGGGGAAACAGTGGCTGACTTTATTTTTGGGAGCTCCAAAATCACTGCAGATGGTGATTGCAGCCATGAAATTAAAGAATGCTTACTCCTTGGAAGGAAAGTTATGACCAACCTAGATAGCATATTAAAAAGCAGAGACATTACTTTGCCAATAAAGGTCCATTTCGTCAAGGCTATGGTTTTTCCAGTAGTCATGTATGGATGTGAGAGTTGGACTATAAAGAAAGCTGAATGCAGAAGAATTGATTATTTTGAACTGTGGTGTTGGAGAAGACTCTTGAGAGTCCCTTGGACTGCAAGGAGATCCAACCAGTCCATCCTAAAGGAGATCAGTCCTGGGTGTTCATTGGAAGGACTGATGTTGAAGCTGAGACTCCAGTACTTTGGGCACCTGATGCGAAGAGCTGACTCATTTGAAAAGACCCTAATGCTGGGAAAGATTGAGGGCAGGAGGAGTAGGGGATGACAGACGATGTGATGGTTGGATGGCATCACTGACTCAATGGACATGGGTTTGGGTGAACTCTGGGAGTTGGTGATGGACAGGGAGGCATGGCCTGCTGTGGTTCATGGGGTCGCAAAGAGTCAGAAACGACTGATTGACTGGACTGAACTGAACTGAACTGAAATGAGCTCTAGTAGAAGCAGCTTAAATGTCTATCAACAGAGGAACGGATAAAGATACATATACAATGAAATACTGCTGCTGCTACTGCTGCTAAGTTGCTTCATTCGTGTCCGACTCTGTGCAACCCCAGAGATGGCAGCCCACCAGGCTCCCCCATCCCTGGGATTCTCCAGGCAAGAACACTGGAGTGGGTCAATGAAATACTACCCAGCCATAAAAAACAAATGAGAATTTGCCATTTACAACAACATAGATGGACTTAGAGGATACCATGCTGAATGAAATAAGTCACAGAGAAAAACAGTGTATTATGTTACTTACATATGGAATCTAAAAAACACAAGCTAGTGAATATAACAAATGAGAGTCATAGATACAGAGAACAAACGATTACCAAGGGGAAGGGGAGGGGCAATATACGGACAGGGAATTAAGAGATATAAACTGTTATATATAAAATAAACTATAAGGATATATTGTACAACACAGGAAATACAGGAAATATTTTATAAGAACTCTAAATGGAGAATAACCTTTAAAAATTGTGAATCACCATATTGTACATCTGTAACTTATTATTTATAATGTACATCAACTATACTTCAGTTTAGCAAAAAGAATATTAGACATTTGTTTTAAAAAATTAAAAATTGTTTCCTTGGTTTGTTAGTTTCCGTTTAATTGTATCTTTTATATTTGAAAGTTTAAAGTCAGCCTGCATTCCTTGGCTCATGCCCTCCTTCCTCCAGCTTCAAAGCCAGGAACTGGCATCCCTCCAACCCTTCTTCCATAATTACATCTGCCTCTGACTCTTCTCTTCTGCCTCTCTCTTCCACTTGTACTAACCTTGTGATTATATATGGCTAACCTGCATTCCAGGAGTGTCTCATTATAACAAGATCAGATGATCAGCCATCTACCTGAAGCTTTATTATTCACAGATGTTGTAATTAGGATGTGTGCATGTCTGGTAGGCCATTATTCTGCTCTCCTTAATATTTTATCATACTTTCTTTACCAGATACTACTTCTGTATACATTTCTATCTGTCCATCAAGCCATCTTATTTTTTTGTATGCATTTCAAAGTAAGTTGCAGACATTAGTATACTTCTCCCGAAATACTTCAGTATGAGCATCATAAAGTAGGATTTATTGTTTGTTAACAATTTAAATTTTAAGGTAAAATTTACAAACAAGAAAACGCACAAATTTAAAATGTACATTTGCTGAATTTTAGCAAATGCGTATAGATGTATAACCCTAAAGCCAATCAAAATATAGAATGTTTGCATATGTTAAACCATCCTTGTGAACCTGGGATGAATACAACTTGATTATGATATATGATCTTTTTGTGTTAATTGGATTCAGTTTGTTAATATTTTGTTCAGAATTTTACATTGGTATTCATTCAAAATAGCCAAGCCATGGAAACAAATGTCCATCAACAGATGACTGGATAAAGAAAATGTGGTGTTGTGTGTGTGAGTATATATATTTGAGTCAGCCCTTGTAGTAACATGGATGGGTTAGAGATTATCATGCTCAGTGAAGTGAATCAGAAAGACAGGTATCATATGATATCACTAATACATAATATATCATATGATATCACTTATATGTGATAAAACTTATATGCTATATTTAAAAGAAATGATATAAATGAACTTCATTACAAAACAGAAGCAGACCCACAGACATAGGAAACAAACTTATGGTTACCACAGGGGAAAGTGAGGGGAGGGATAAATTAGGGGTTTGGGATTACTAGATATAAATAAATAACCAACAAGGTCTTACTATATAGCACAGGAAACTATATGCAATATTTTATAATAAACTATAATGGAAAACAAATTTGAAAGAATATAACTGAATCGCTTTGATGTACACCTGATAGTAACACAACAATTTAAACCAACTCGACTTCAAAAAAATTTTTTATGAATCTTATGAAAAAATAAATGAAATATTAACATCACCTCTCATGGCCCCTTCCCAACCAATGTTCTGATTTTTCTTTTCTGTACCATATGTTAGTTTTACCTGTTCTAAATCTTCATATAAATAGTTACTTACCAAGATCATTTTAACATAAGACTTCATACACTCAGATTTTTTTGTTTTGTTTTTGATTGAGTGTAGTATTAATAGTTCATTCCTTTTTACTGTTTTGTCATAGCTTTTCTATGAGAAAACTAGACTGTATATTCAAAAGCAGAGACATCACTTTGCTGACAAAGGTTTGTGTAGTCAAAGCTATGGTTTTTCCAGGAGTCATGTAAGAATTCAAGAGTTGGACCATAAAGAAAGCTGAGCACTGAAGAATTAATGCTTCCAAACTATGATGCTGGAGAAGACTCTTGAGAGTCTCTTGGACAACAAGGAGATCAAACCAGTTAATTCTAAAGGAAATCAGCCATGAATATTCCTTGGAAGGACTGATGTTGAAACTGAAGCTCCAATAATTTGACCACCTGATGCGAAAAGCCAACTCATTGGAAAAGACCCTGATGCTGGGAAAGAATGAGGGCAGTAGGAGAAGAGGGCATCACAGATTCAATGGACATGAGTTTAAGCAAACTCTGGGAGATAGTGAAGTACAGAGAAGTCTGGCATGCTGAAGTTCATGGGGTCTCAAAGAGTCAGACACAACTTAGTAACTAAACAATCTTTTTATTGTGGATATTCCATTGTATTGACTGTTACTATTGCACAGTTGATGAACAAAAGATTTCCTTTAAAGGCTCTTAAAACTAAATCTGCTATGAAAATTCTTACAAAAGTCTTTTTATTTTATTTTTTTAATGTTTATTTATTTTTAATTTAAATTTATTTATTTAAATTGGAGGCTAATTACTTTACAATATTGTATTGGTTTTGCCATACATCAAAATGAATCTGTCACGGGTATACACATGTTCCCAATCCTGAACCCCCCTCCCACCTCCCTCCCCCTACCATCCCTCTGGGTCATCCCACTGCACCAGCCCCGAGCATCCTATATCATGCATCGAACCTGAACTGGCAATTCGTTTCACATATGTTATTATACATGTTTCAATGCCATTCTCCCAGATCATCCCACCCTCGCCCTCTTCCACAGAGTCCAAAAGACTGTTATATACATCTGTGTCTCTTTTGCTGTCTCGCATACAGGATTATCGTTACCATCTTTCTAAATTCCATATATATGTGTTAGTATACTGTATTGGTGTTTTTCTTTCTGGCTTACTTCACTCTGTATAATCGGCTCCAGTTTAATCTACCTCATTAGAACTGATTCAAATGTAGTCTTTTTAATGTCTGAGTAATACTCCATTGTGTATATGTACCACAGCTTTCTTATCCATTCATGTGCTGGTGGTCACATGTTTTTTTTCCTCTTGGGTAAATACTCAGAATTGAACAATGGAGGAAGTGTATGTTTAGTTGTATGAGGAATTTTGTTCTTGTTGTTCAGTCACTCAGTTATGTTTGACTCTTTGCCACCCCATGAACTGCAGCACTCCAGGCCTCCCTGTCCTTCCCCATCTCCTGGACCCTGCTCAAACTCATGTCCATTGAGTCAATAATGCCATCCAACCATCTCATCCTCTGTTGTCCCCTTCTCCTCCTGCCTTCCATCTTTCCCAGCATCAGGATCTTTTCTAATAAGTCAGCTCTTTATATCAGGTGGCCAAAGTATTGGAGCTTCAGCTTCAGCATCAGTCCATCCACTGAATATTCAGGACTGATTTACTTTAGGATTGACTGGTCTGATCATGCAGTCCAAGATACTCTCAAGAGTCTACTTCAACACCACAGTTTAAAAGCATCAATTCTTTGGCATTCAGCCTTCTTTATGATCCATCTCTCACACCAATACATGACTACTAGAAAAACCATAGCTTTGACTACATGGACCTTTGTTGGCAAAGTAATGTCTCTAATTTTTAATATGCTATCTAGGTTTGTCATAGCTTTTCTTCCAATGAGAAACTTACAGCACTTAAATAATTGTATTATTTTACACTCCTACCAACAGTGTATGAGTATAGTTACTCTAAGTTCTTGTCAGTATTTGATGTTGTCAGTGTTGTTCATTTTAGCCATTTTGGCTAATTTGTTCCCCTCCCCCAACCCCGGTTCCTTGTGTTGTAACAGGTTCTTTATTTGATATCTCTCTTGTTTATTAAGATAGGCATTTGTTGCTATGAACTCCCCTCTTAGACCTGCTTTTGCTGGATCCCAAATGTTTTTGTATGTTGTATTTTCACTTGGCTTTTAATGTTTTCTGATTTTTTTTTTTTCACCCATTGGTTGTTAAGGAGCATGTTGTTTAATCCCTATGTATTTATGAATTTTCCAGTTTTCTTACAATTTCTTTATAGTTTCATACCATAATGGTCAGAAATGATGCTTGACTTGTTTTAAAAGTCTCTTAAAATATTTGAGACTTGTCCTGTGGCCTAATATATGCTCTCTCCTGGAGAATGTTCCATGTGTACTTCAGAAGAGTAAGTATTGTAAATGCTTTTGGATGAAATGTTCTGTAAATATCTCTCAAGTCTATTTGGTCTAATCTGCTTTAAGTCCAGTGTTTGCTTATTGGTTTGCTGTATGGATGATCTATCCATTACTGAAAATGGGGTATTATAGTCCCTTACTATTACAATTACTGTCTGCTGTCTGTTTCTTCCTTTAGGGCTATTAATATTTACTGTATAGATTTAGGTGCTTATGTTGGGTACATTAATATTTACAAATGTTATATCTTGTTAGATTGACCCCTTTATCATTATATAATTACCTTTCTTAGCTCTTACTGCAGTCTTAAAGGCTAAGAATAGCTACTCCTGCTGTCTTTTGGTTTCTACTAATATTTGCATGCAATGTCTTTTCCTGTCTCTTCACTTGCAGCCTATGTATATCCTTAAAGTTGAAGTGAGTGCTCTTGTTAGCAATATATAGTTGGGCTTTAGGTTTTTTCCCCCCATTTTCCACACTTTATGCCTTTTAACTGGAGCATTTATTCCATTACATTTAAAATAATTATTGAAAGGTATGGATTTACTGCTACGGTTTTAAAAATGGTTTTCTGGCTGTTTTGTAGTCCTCTCTTCCCCATTTTTTCCTTCTCTTGCTCTCTTCCCTTGTGATTTGATGACATTCTGTAGTGGTATGCTTAAATTCCTTTCTTTTTATGTCTATTAGAGGTTTTTGCTTTGTGTTTACCATGAGGCTTAATTAAAATGTAGATGTAATAGTATATTTTAAGTTGTAGACAACTTAAGTTCAAATGAATACAAAAGCCCTGCATTATTACTCTCCTCCCCCCTTTTTATTTTTATTTTTTGACATCACAATTTATTTCTTTTTATCTTGTGTATTCTTGGCAAATTACGTAGTTATAGTAAGTAATACTTTTTAAACTTCACACCAGTTTCATAATTCATTTGCCTACTACCATTACAACATTAGAGTATTCTAAATTTAACTGCATTTTATCTTTACTGATGATGTTTATGCTTTCATGTGTTTTCCTGTTACTTCTCTTCACCCTTCTATTTCAGCTTGAGGAAATCCTTTAACATTTCCTGTAAGGCCAGTATTGTGGTAATAAACTTCTGCTTTTCTTTGTCTGGAAAACACGATCTCTCCTTTAGTTCTGGAGGACAATTTTGGTGGGTAGAGTATTCTTGTTTGGCAGGATTTTCCTTTCAGCACTTTGAATATATCATGCCCCTTCTGGCCTGCAAATCTTCTGAAAAATCTACTGATAGTCTTCTGGGGGTTCCCTTATGTATATCAAGTTGTTTTGCTCTTGCTGCTTTTAATATTCTCTCCATGTGTTTAACTTTTCACATTTTAATTAGAATGTGTCTTGCTGTGGGTCTCTTTGGGTTCATCTTATTTGAAACTCCCTGGGCTTCCTGGATATGAATGTCTATTCCTTCCCTCAGGTTAGGGACGTTTCCAACTGCTATTTCTTTGAGCAAGCTTTCTGCCTCTTTCTCGCTCTCAATTCTCCTTCTGGGACCCCTGTAATGTGAGTATTTGTCTGCTTTATGGTGAGTCTCTTAAACTGTCTTCACCCTTTTTCATTTTTTAAAAAATTACACTCCTCTGCTTAAATTCCATTGCCTTGCTTTCCAGTTCATTGACATTTTCATTTGCTTCATCCATTCTGTTGCTAAACGCTTTCTTTATGAATTTTTTAGTCCAATTATTATATTCTTAAGCTCTGTGATTTCTGTTTGGTAGTTTCTTATATTTTCTTTTTTTGTTTTTATTATTACTTTGTTCACCCATCATTCTCATGACTTTGGCAAGCATTTTTATGACCATTATTTTGAACTCTTTATCAGTTAAGTCACTTATCTCCATTTCATTAAGGTCTGTTTCTGAAATTTGATTTTGTTTTGTTTAGAACACAATCTCTCTGTTTCTTCATTTTTCTTAACTCTCTTGTTGTTCTCTGTGCTTTAGATAAAACATTCATCTCTCGTAGTCTTGAAGGAATCATCTCTCATGGGAAATGAACCTTATTCACCCTGGCTTTAGATCTCAAACTTCATGATTATTCAAGCAGTTCTGTGTTCTAAGTGGTTCCCAGGAATTGAGGATGTGCCAAGATCATCAATTACTGTCCTGAAGGGAAGGAGTTTCAGTCAGTCAGTTCAGTTGCTCAGTCATGTCCGACTCTTTGTGACCCCATGGACTGCAGCATGCCAGGCCTCCCTGTCCATCACCAACTCCCAGAGTTTACTCAAACTCATGTCCATTGAGTCAGTGATGCCATCCAACCACCTCATCGTATGTTGTCCCTTTCTCCTCCTGCCTTCAATCTTTCCCAGCGTCAGGGTCTTTTCCAATGAGTTAGTTCTTTGGATCAGGTGGCCAAAGTATTGCAGTTTCAGCATCAGCATTAGTCCTTCTAATGAATATTCAGGACTGATTTCCTTTAGGATAGACTGGTTTGATCTCCTTGCAGTCCAAGGGACTCTCAAGAGTCTTTTCCAACACCACAATTCAAAAACATCATTTCTTTAGCACTCAGCTTTCTTTATAGTCCAACTCTCACATCCTTACATGACTACTGGAAAAACCATAGCTTTGACTAGATGGACCTTTGTTGGCAAAGTAATGTCTCTGCTTTTTAATATGCTGTCTAGGTTTGTCATAACTTTTCTTCCAAGGAGCAAGTGTCTTTTAATTTCATGGCTGCAGTCACCACCTGCAGTGATTTGGGAGCCCAAGAAAATAAAGTCGGTCACTGTTTCCACTGTTTCCCCATCTATTTGCTATGAAGTGATGGGATAAGATGCCATGATCTTAGTTTTCTGAATGTTGAGCTTTAAGCCAACTTTTTCACTCTCCTCTTTCACTTTCATCAAGAGGCTCTTTAGTTTTTCTTCGCTTTCTGCCATATGGGTGGTGTCATCTGTATATCTGAGGTTATTGATATTTCTCCCGGCAATCTTGATTCCAGCTTGTGTATCCTCCAGCCCAGAGTTTCTCATGATGTACTCTGCGTATAAATTAAATAAGCAGGGTGACAATAGACAGCCTTGATGTACTCCTTTTCCTATTTGGAACCAGTCTGTTGGTCCATGTCCATTTCTAACTGTTGCTTCCTGACCTGCATACAGGTTTCTCAAGAGGCAGGTGAGGTGGTCTGGTATTCCCATCTCTTTCAGAATTTTCTACAGTCTGTTGTGATCCACACAGTCAAAGGCTTTGGCATAGTCAATAAAGCAGAAATAGATGTTTTTCTGGAACTCTCTTGCTTTTTCAATAATCCAACAGATGTTGGCGATTTGATCTGGTTCCTCTGCCTTTCCTAAATCCAGCTTGAACATCTGGAAGTTCACAGTTCATGTACTGTTGAAGCCTAGCTTTGAGAATTTTGAGCATTACTTTACTAGCATATGAGATGTTGGCTGTTTGGAAGCCAAATCCACAGGCAGCATCTTTTAAAGTATACAGATCAACTTTCATAGGGAAATACTAGGAAATGGACATATCTCTGCACCCTGTGTGCAAAGCCCTAGGGAAATAACAAGATAAGAGCTGTTCCTAGTAATAGTGAACATAAGGTCTGCTGGCTGCCAGAACCAGGCAGTCAAGGGCTTTGTACCCTGGGTGACAGCTGCAGAGGCCATGGCACCAGATATTTACACAAGATTTTTTAGGGAAATACTGGTGACTTGTTGGGGGGTGGCATGAAGGTGTTGCTTTCCAACCTCAGGAGAGATGTAGTCAGCCCCCAGATTTGTGTTAAATTAGAAGCCTGATCCTCAAACTGCAGATTTTAAAAATAAGCATATAGATCTCTTTCAGGGAAATGGGTTTCTAGTTCAGTCTGCTGCCTCTGTGCTGAGTTCACAGAGGAAGAGGAGGGGGGATAACACTGTAAATCCTCAGGAACCCAGTTTTCTATAGCCTTGTGGGTCTTTTGGATGCAATCCCCACTGAATATCAGAGTTAGGTGTTTTGGAGCCCGTCCCTTGGGTGCAAGCCTTAAAATTTGAGTTGCTAGATGTTGAATAGGTCCAAACCCTTTACTCCTCAAGGTGAAGTTGGAAGTTGTGAGTTCTCTTCCAATTGTATGTCACTGTTCTGAGCATTGGGTTTATGACAAGATTGCATGTCAGTCTCTCCTAGCCATTTAAGTATGGGTGTTTTCTCATTTGCCTGATGTATATGAGTTACTCAGCTAGTTTCTGGATTTCTTTCCGAAGGAATTATTCCCTATGTAACTGTAGATTCTGTGCATCCATGGCAGGATGTTAGTTCAAGAGCATCTTATGTTGCTTTCTTGAACTAGAACTTCAGAACAGCTATATTTTTAAAAGCCTCCCTCAGTTCAGTTCAGTTCAGTTGCTCAGTCATGTCCGACTCTTTGCGACCCCATGAATTGCTGCACTCCAGGCCTCCCTGTCCATCACCAACTCCCGGAGTTCACTCAGACTCACGTCCATCGAGTCAGTGATGCCATCCAGTCATCTCATCCTCTGTCATCCCCTTCTCCTCCTGCCCCCAATCCCTCCCAGCATCAGAGTCTTTTCCAATGAGTCAGCTCTTCGCATGAGGTGGCCGAAGTACTGGAGTTTCAGCTTTAGCATCATTCCCTCCAAAGAAATCCCAGGGCTGATCTCCTTCAGAATGTACTGGTTGGATCTCCTTGCAGTCCGAGGGACTCTCACGAGTCTTCTCCAACACCACAGTTCAAAAGCATCAATTCTTTGGCGCTCAGCCTTCTTCACAGTCCAACTCTCACATCCATACATGACCACAGGAAAAACCATAGCCTTGACTAGATGGACCTTTGTTGGCAAAGTAATGTCTCTGCTTTTGAATATGCTATCTAGGTTGGTCATAACTTTCCTTCCAAGGAGTAAGCGTCTTTTAATTTCATGGCTGCAGTCACCATCTGCAGTGATGTTGGAGCCCCCAAAAATAAAGTCTGACACTGTTTCCACTGTTTCCCCATCTATTTCCCATGAAGTGATGGGACCAGATGCCATGATCTTCATTTTCTGAATGTTGAGCTTTAAGCCAACTTTTTCACTCTCCACTTTCACTTTCATCAAGAGGCTTTTTAGTTCCTCTTCACTTTCTGCCATAAGGGTGGTGTCATCTGCATATCTGACAATCATAATTTGTTGCCTAGGTTAAGATTCTTCATTCTAAATTCTGATCTGAAGAGCTGGGGTAGGTTTCCTAAGGTATTCATTATTGTCTCTTGTTCCACAGGAGTCTTTTCAATGAACTAGAGAAAGGAAAGCACATCTTCCCATTCAGAAGTCCATGTTCCCACGGGCGGAATATTTTACAGGTAGGTCTACTGATTTGGAATTAAGATAAATGGGCCTGGAGAAGGCAGGCATGAGACAAATAGCTGAGAAATGTCTCTCAACCTAGAAAGAATTAAGGACCAACCTGAGTTGCTGGATGTTTTAATTGGAACTGTTATTGGATCAGGTCCTGTTATTGGCCACTTATAAAGTTGAACTCACAAATGATAGAAAAAGAAGTTGCTTTTATCAGAATACTAGCAATCTGGGGAGATGGTGGACTCATTATCTGCCCAAAACCATCTCTAAATATTCTGCTTGGCCATGAAAACTTTTAAAGGGAAACAAGGAAGTAATCGTAGTTAATCATTGAGATAGTCAGAGTCATCACCATCCCCTACTGTGTGCAGGCTTGTGTTCTCTTCATGGTCTTTCTTTAGATGCTATCTTGCTCACTCAGTTTCTTCATGAACTTACTGAAGGGGAATCTAGGGAAGAGATCTGGTCATCTGTTTATTATGTCGTCTTCACTTCTATTTCTTTTATTTATGGAATGAATCATCAGATTAGAAAAACTATTGTGTGATGAAAAGATTTTAAAGGTGTGCTGGGGCTGGAGATGAGTAGAGAATGGAGGTGCCTGCTTTAAGGTTAGTGACAAGGCAAAGGGTACCTCTTGCAGAGAGCTCTTTCCTGAAAAGAGCTTTATTCTACCAAAAGCTACTTATGGAACTGATGGAATAATAGAAGTTGGGGACTGTTTATTTTTGGCTAATGAAAACTAACCATTGGTTGTTGAGAGACAGGTAGGTTAATAAGAGCAGCAAATCCATCACAAAGTTGTTGAATTTAAGAAAGGATGGGGTGCTGAAGTTTGATGGCCATACTACATATGAATAAATTTGGGCAGGTCAGTGCCTCTAGAGCTTGGAGTCTGAGGGCAGGTGAGTGCTCCATAGAGAATTGCCCAATCTGACACCGACACTTTTGATGCTCAGATGGCCTTGATTTCTTAACCTTAATCAGTCATGGGACAGAGTGCCATATCTGTGGATTGCAGTGGGCTTTTTGACTTGGAAGGTGGTTGACCACACATGAACTGGGATACCCTGATTTATGTCAGTTGTTCAAGTCATTGTTTACACCTGTTGACTAAAAAAAGGTGTACAACTTGAGAGTTGCAATTTAAGCTTTATTTGGGGCAAAAGGAGGACTGCAGCCTGGGAAGCAGCATCTCAGATAGCTCTGAGAGACTGCTCCAAAGCAACTGGGGGGGAAAGTCAATATATAAGGTTTTGGTGAAGGGGGACATCAGTACCATAAAGCACTCAATTTATAAAAGGATTTTTGTTAGTCATGAGGATCTGATGTCACCATGAAGGAATTTAGTGCTTCTCTAGATATGAGGAGATGCAAGGATGGAGATCATAAAATCTGTTCCTAAAAACATCCAACTATCTAAAGACCTGTCCCACCAGATTCCCTGGAGCACAGAGTGCCTCACTCCACCCTGACCTCCCTCAGGGGTTGTTGAAGGGCCACAGCTATAGCAGGATGGGGTTCAATTTCCATAGAGGCAGATGGCAAATGCCTTTGTTGTTCAGTCATTGGCAATGCATTTGGTAAGTGCCAATTTGTAGTTGACATGGCCCCCTTGTAGTCATAAATCCAACCATACTTGGAGTGGGGGAGCATTTCATGACCATTTTGTCCTGCATTGCTGGGAAGGCTCATTCCCAGTTCTGAAGAAGGTTTTTGTTGATAAGACACTCAGTGTGCTATTACTGGACTAGGTCCTAATAGTCAAAGTCTCTGGACACCTGTCTTCTAGTTATGGTCCAGGAAACTATTCCCTCTCATTGCATCTTTTCATACCTAGAGTTACACTATTACAATCATTGATCATATATTGAGCTATACATTTGATCAACTGCTTCAAGTCTAGTTATCATTTTCGTCAGAGGCTCAGTCATATACTTGGTAATACAAAGAATAATAATCTTGTGAAACAAGCAAAATGCAAATGGCATAGTTAATAACATTAGTGGAATTAAAAGTAAATATTTTAGCCATGAGCCTCCCACACCAAACCAGTTTTTTGTTTTTTTTTTTTTTTGAAAGATCGTCAAGACTAGGGAATGAGTCACTTAAAGCAGAAATCTGATTTTTCGTATGGTTCATCAAATGTGTTACATTAAAGGATTTATCAGGTATGAAAATGTAGCATTCACTTTGAATTATAGCACAGATATCTCCCTAAGATGCTGTAAGTTGTCAAGGGCCTGGACTAGGTAGCACTGCCTTTCTCATCATAGAGATCTCAGAATTCAATAGGCTAATAGCCCAGTTACTATCATTTAAAGCTTATGAAAGTTGTTAAGGCTTTGATATGGTCAATTACATCCTCTAACCCCATTGAAGGCACACACAAACATACACAAAAGCTGTTAAATGGTCCTACCAGTAGAATACACATCTTTGACCCATTGGGATCATACCAATAGTAGATTGTTTGGGGTTACCTCTAATTTGTTAACATGTATGACCTTAAATTCATGGGAATCCCAGGCTACACCTTCATATCTATCCCTGTAGATGTGAAGGCCACAAATTAGTGCCACAAATCCATTGATTTCCATACCAATCACTCTCTCTAAGGATAATAATGGACATAGTTCATAAAGCACCCAGCATTATCTCATAATTACCAAGTTGATCATTTTTAGTATGATTTAACCATTCCCAACATAGAGGAGCTTTTAAACTTCAATGACCATAGCCTGGTGTTAACCATGTAGATCCTCCTCATAATTGTGGGAGCTTTCCTTTTAACAGATGAGAGGCTAATTTTTTATTTAGGCTTAGCTCGTCACTCTGATTAAGTTTGAATGACCCTAAGAGAAAACTTAAATCTATGGCCAGCATTAGAACAGGTATTATTATTAATTGGCCAGGTGAGAGGTTCCCATCTAGTAATATCATGAATAGATAAAAGCTCATATCTCATTTACATTTTTTAGAAGTTTCTTCACTCAAGGTAATTTCCTTGCTGACAAAATGTAACAGATATAATAATAATATTTAACTTATATTAAACCTAGGTACAATGAAAATATTCTGCTTAATGTTAATTACTCTTAGACATGTCTATATTAATTAGATGAAATAAACATTAATATCAGGTATTTAGTACTGAATATTTCCCAGTTCACATGAACCTGAAATTCATTTAGGTTAATTTCTCTTGTATTTAGAACTATTTGATTTGTAAGTGCTTAATTTTTTTAAGGCCAATTAAATTAGAGCTTAGTTACAAACTAAGTTACAAACTGATCTCAGCAATCAGCAATATTATCCAAAATTCAAAGACACACATTGAGATATACATATATCCAAACAGACACAAGAGATCCTATAGCTTTGTTTTCCAAACTTAGTTGTGAATACTAGTTGTCAAAAATGGTTGGAATAAGATTTTAAAAGGCTTTGTTCCCCTTTTTCTTTTTCTTTTGGTTTTAGGAATTAGAGATTGGCACTATGTTTCTCATACCAACCCTATGAGGGATGTAATAACAAAAACAGTAACAAAATTTAGTTCTAAGACCATGTCTCCCAAACTCTCCCTACAAAGAAAGCCTTCATAGCAAAGTAATAAGGAGACTGACTCTGAAGATCCTGATTTTATATACTGGTCCACCATTCACTTATTTATATGACCTGGTTCCTTAACTTCTGCATGCCTTACTTATCTTATATAGGAAGTGGGTCATAATAGTATCTGCCTCACTGGATTAATGGAGAATTAAATAAATATATTGCTAGGCACTTAGAACAGGGCCAGTACATAGAAAATATTGTCTAAATGTCTGTGATTAATAACATAATTTCAGGGAGAATTGGATAAGGGAAGATTCATAGTTGACTATTATCTATCGTTTCTATAGGGAGAATGGAAGACATGTCTGTTGATAATAATAGGAATCTGTAACATCATATTGCCATACAAATGGTAGTAGCATGGAGGAATTAGGAGCCCAGAGGGTGAGCCAGAAAACCTGAGCTCAAATTTGACTGCCAATTACAAACTGTATGACTTCAGACAGTTTACTTACCTTCTTTGTACTTCAACTGCCATGTTAGTAAAATACTAATAGTAACACTAGCCACTGCATAAGGTTGTTATAAGGCTTAAATGAGTTATTCCATGTAAGTAAAGGAGTCATATCAGGCCTTAGGCTCTAGCAAGTGCTACATACTAGCTACTAGGGCTTCCCGGGTAGCACTAGTAGTGACGAATCCTCCTTTCGATGCAGGAGACATGGGTTCAATCCCTGGGTCAGGAAGATACCCTGGAGTAGGAAATGGCAACCTGCTCCAGTATTCTTGCCCAGAAAATTCCTTCGAGAGAGGAGCCTGGCACTATGGCCCTGCAAAAAGTCAAACACAAAAGAGCAAGTGAGCATGCACACATACACTAGCTACTATAATAAGAAGGGTATCTTAGATATTAATTTTTTTCTTTTATGTACTTTATTGTTCTTTGTATCAGCTAGTCTTCACACAATTGTAACTCTTTCCTCAATGAGATTTAAAGAAAGTGAAAGTGAAAGTCATTTAGTCGTGTCTGACTCTTTGCGACTCCATAGACTCAGTCCATGGAATTCTCCAGGCCAGAATACTGGAATGGGTAGCCTTTCCCTTCTCCGGGGATCTTCCCAACCCAGGGATTGAACCGAGGTCTCCCACATTGCAGGCAGATTCTTTACCAGCTGAGCCACAAGGGAAGCCCAAGAATACTGGAGTGGATAGCCTATCCCTTACCCAGCAGATCTTCCTGACCAAGGAATTGAACTGAGGCCTCCTGGATCACAGGCAGATTCTTTACCAACTGAGCTATGAGGGAAGCCCAAATCCCTGAATGAGATTTAAAGAAGTCTCTCCAATTCAACATTTTTCATATATAGCTCCAACACATGGCATATTATGACATGAGGAATAGGATTCAGATATGTGTTCTGCCCCTAAATAGCTCCCAAGATCTTAGGAAAGATGGTGATGTCTTTTGATAAGACATCACACTGTGATAAACATTATAAGAGAGGTGGTATTACAGTGAGATCAGGCCCGAGAGCTGAGCCAGAGACTCTGACTAGAAGGTAAAAAGGCCTTATAGAGGGGATAACATTTGGGTTGGGCCAGGACGTGTAAGATTTTCTCAGAAGAAGACTAGAAATTGTTTAAGACACAGGTTCCTCACCTCCAGCAATGATCTGAAAGCATGTAAAAACATGAACTTTGAGGTTTTTACTGAAAATCTGTGGATCTAACACTTTCCCAAGTGATACTGATGGTGCTGGCCCAGGCCCCATACTTTGAGAAGCACTAAGTTAAGATAAGGCTTCCCTGGTGGTTCAGTTGGTAAAGAGACTGCCTGTAATGCAGAAGACCTGGGTTCGATCCCTGGGTCGGGAAGATCCCCTGCAGAAGGGAATGGCAACCCATACCAGAATTCTTCTCCAGAGAATCCCAAGGATAGAGGAGCCTGGCTAGCTACAGTCCATGGGGTCACAAAGAGTCAGACACGACTGAGCGAATAAAGCTTAAATTAAGATCAATAGTTCACCCTGGTTTCACTTCACTTTAGAATTCCTTGGGCAACTGAAACGAACCAACAAACAAACAAAACTGTCAGAATGACATCAGGTATTGGTATTTAAAAAAAACAGACTGTTCAGCTTACTTCTTGGCAACTGCGATTGAGTGCCTCTGGGTTCAGGCTGAATTTTACAGGGCACTTTCATGAGCTTCATTGATCCTCTCTTGGTTTGAGGTATTATTATTGCTATCCCACTTCATGGTGGCTTTGACTTTATCTTGGAGACACAGATAAGTGAGGATTTGTTGAGGGTCACTAAGTCCTTGGTGAATCTGGACTTGAACCCAGGACACTGGCTAATCAATTGCCTGTTTTGAAGCTGGAGATAAGTAATGCATCCAGGGAGAATGGTGTGAATATGTACAGGAGTGAACACAGAGTGTGTCAAAGTGTGAGTGGTCAGTTGGGGTGGCTGGGCCAGGGATGCCTCAGGAAGATGAGGCTGGGGCAGTTTGGGGCCATGGCAAAGGGGCTACAAAGTCATGTTTAGAAACAAGAACTTTATCGGGCAAGCATTAGGAAGCCATTAAAAGGTGCATATTAAGAACAAAAATTTAATATTTTCTAAGAACCAAAGTCTGGGATGGCCCCTGTGCTCCATGATTACTATACAGTATCCCCAGTTCTCAAAACAATGCTATAAAGTGGGGCTTATTTGATGAATGAGGAAACAGGTGCAGAAGGGTCAAGTGGCTCACTGGTCACAGGGGCAACAAGTGGCTGAACCTGAATTCAAAGGCAAGTTTGTCAACTCTAAAATCTATACAGTTTTCATAATGTTGCACCAACATGATTTGGAGGTGTTTATCTTTTATTTTGGGGGGGGGGCTCCAAAATCACTGCAGATGGTGATTGCAGCCATGAAATTAAAAGACGCTTACTCCTTGGAAGGAAAGTTCTGAGCAACCTAGACAGCATATTAAAAAGCAGAGACATTACTTTGCCAACAAAGGTCCGTCTAGTCAAGGCTATGGTTTTTCCAGTAGTCATGTATGGATGTGAGAGTTGGACTGTGAAGAAAGCTGAGCGCTGAAGAATTGATGCTTTTTTTTTTTCTTTTTTTTAATTTTATTTTATTTTTAAACTTTACAATATTGTATTAGTTTTGCCAAATATCGAAATGAATCTGCCACAGGTATACCTGTGTTCCCCATCCTCAACCCTTCTCCCTCCTCCCTCCCCATACCCTCCCTCTGGGTCGTCCCAGTGCACCAGCCCCAAGCATCCAGTATCGTGCATCGAACCTGGACTGGTGACTCGTTTCATACATGATATTACACATGTTTCAATGCCATTCTCCCAAATCTCCCGACCCTCTCCCTCTCCCACAGAGTCCATAAGACTGATCTATACATCAGTGTCTCTTTTGCTGTCCCATACACAGGGTTATTGTTACCATCTTTCTAAATTCCATATATATGCGTTAGTATACTTTATTGGTGTTTTTCTTTCTGGCTTACTTCACTCTGTATAATAGGTTCCAGTTTCATCCACCTCATTAGAACTGATTCAAATGTGTTGTTTTTAATGGCTGAGTAATACTCCATTGTGTATATGTACCACAGCTGTCTTATCCATTCATCTGCTGATGGGCATCTAGGTTGCTTCCATGTCCTGGCTACTATAAACAGTGCTGCGATGAACATTGGGGTACACGTGTCTCTTTCCCTTCTGGTTTCCTCAGTGTGTATGCCCAGCAGTGGGATTGCTGGATCATAAGGTAGTTCTATTTCCAGTTTTTTAAGGAATCTCCACACTGTTCTCCATAGTGGCTGTACTAGTTTGCATTCCCACCAACAGTGTAAGAGGGTTCCCTTTTCTCCACACCCTCTCCAGCATTTATTGCTTGTAGACTTTTGGATCGCAGCCATTCTGACTGGCGTGATATGGTACCTCATAGTGGTTTTGATGTGCATTTCTCTGATCATGAGTGATGTTGAGCATCTTTTCATGTGTTTGTTAGCCATCCGTATGTCTTCTTTGGAGAAATGTCTATTTAGTTCTTTGGCCCATTTTTTGATTGGGTCATTTATTTTTCTGGAGTTGAGCTGTAGGAGTTGCTTGTATATTTTTGAGATTAGTTGTTTGTCAGTTGCTTCATTCGCTATTATTTTCTCCCATTCTGAAGGCAGACTTTTCACCTTGCTAATAGTTTCCTTTGTTGTTCAGAAGCTTTTAAGTTTAATTAGGTCCCATTTGTTTATTTTTGCTTTTATTTCCAATATTCTGGGAGGTGGGTCATAGAGGATCCTGCTGTGATGTATGTCAGAGAGTGTTTTGCCTATGTTCTCCTCTAGGAGTTTTATAGTTTCTGGTCTTACATTGAGATCTTTAATCCGTTTTGAGTTTATTTTTGTGTATGGTGTTAGAAAGTGTTCTAGTTTCATTCTTTTACAAGTGGTTGACCAGATTTCCCAGCACCACTTGTTAAAGAGATTGTCTTTAATCCATTGTATATTCTTGCCTGCTTTGTCAAAGATAAGGTGTCCATATGTGCGTGGATTTATCTCTGGGCTTTCTATTTTGTTCCATTGATCAATATTTCTGTCTTTGTGCCAGTACCATACTGTCTTGATGACTGTGGCTTTGTAATAGAGCCTGAAGTCAGGTAGGTTGATTCCTCCAGTTCCATTCTTCTTTCTCAAGATAGCTTTGGCTATTCGAGGTTTTTTGTATTTCCATACAAATTGTGAAATTATTTGTTCTAGCTCTGTGAAGAACACCGTTGGTAGCTTGAT
The DNA here is from genome assembly GCF_019923935.1 of Bubalus bubalis. Lineage (NCBI taxonomy): Eukaryota > Metazoa > Chordata > Mammalia > Artiodactyla > Bovidae > Bubalus > Bubalus bubalis. Next base: position 47,200,041 of record NC_059164.1, on the reverse strand, counting down.
AGGGATTGCATTGAATCTATAAATTGCTTTGGGTAGTATACTCATTTTCACTATATTGATTCTTCCAATCCATGAACATGGTATATTTCTCCATCTATTACTGTCCTCTTTGATTCCTTTCACCAGTGTTTTATAGTTTTCTATACATAGGTCTTTAGTTTCTTTAGGTAGATATATTCCTAAGTATTTTATTCTTTCCGTTGCAATGGTGAATGGAATTGTTTCCTTAATTTCCCTTTCTGTTTTCTCATTATTAGTGTATAGGAATGCAAGGGATTTCTCTGTGTTGATTTTATATGCTGCAACTTTAGTATAATCATTGATTAGTTCTAGTAATTTTCTGGTGGAGTCTTTAGGGTTTTCTATGTAGAGGATCATGTCATCTGCAGATAGTGAGAGCTTTACTTCTTCTTTTCCAATTTGGATTCCTTTTATTTCTTTTTCTGCTCTGATTGCTGTGGCCAAAACTTCCAAAACTATGTTGAATAGTAATGGTGAAAGTGGGCACCCTTGTCTTGTTCCTGACTTTAGGGAAAATGCTTTCAATTTTTCACCATTGAGGATAATGTTTGCTGTGGGTTTGTCATATATAGCTTTTATTATGTTGAGGGATGTTCCTTCTATTCCTGCTTTCTGGAGAGTTTTGATCATAAATGGATGTTGAATTTTGTCAAAGGCTTTCTCTGCATCTATTGAGATAATCATATGGTTTTTATTTTTCAATTTGTTAATGTGGTGTATTACATTGATTGATTTGCGGATATTGAAGAATCCTTACATCCCTGGGATAAAGCCCACTTGGTCATGGTGTATGATCTTTTTAATGTGTTGTTGGATTCTGATTGCTAGAATTTTGTTAAGGATTTTTGCATCTAAGTTCATCAGTGATATTGGCCTGTAGTTTTCTTTTTTTGTGGGATCTTTGTCAGGTTTTTTTATTAGGGTGATGGTGGCCTCATAGAATGAGTTTGGAAGTTTACCTTCCTCTGCAATTTTCTGGAAGAGTTTGAGCAGGATAGGTGTTCGCTCTTCTCTAAATTTTTGGTAGACTTCAGCTGTGAAGCCGTCTGGACCTGGGCTTTTGTTTGCTGGAAGATTTCTGATTACAGTTTCAATTTCCATGCTTGTGATGGGTCTGTTAAGATTTTCTATTTCTTCCTGGTCAAGTTTTGGAAAGTTGTACTTTTCTAAGAATTTGTCCATTTCTTCCAAGTTGTCCATTTTATTGGCATATAATTGTTGATAGTAGTCTCTTATCCTTTGTATTTGTGTGTTGTCTGTTTTGATCTCTCCATTTTCATTTCTAATTTTATTGATTTGATTTTTCTCCCTTTGTTTCTTGATGAGTTTGGCTAATGGTTTGTCAATTTTATTTATCCTTTCAAAGAACCAGCTTTTGGCTTTGTTGATTTTTGCTATGGTCTCTTTTGTTTCTTTTGCATTTATTTCTGCTCTAATTTTTAAGATTTCTTTCCTTCTACTAACCCTGGGGGTCTTCATTTCTTCCTTTTCTAGTTGCTTTAGGTGTAGGGTTATTTATTTGACTTTTTTCTTGTTTCTTGAGGTGTGCCTGTATTGCTATGAACTTTCCCCTTAGGACTGCTTTTACAGTGTCCCACAGGTTTTGGGTTGTTGTGTTTTTATTTTCATTCGTTTCTATGCAAATTTTGATTTCTTTTTTGATTTCTTCTGTGATTTGTTGGTTATTCAGCAGCGTGTTGTTCAGCCTCCATATGTTGGAATTTTTAATAGATTTTCTCCTGTAATTGAGATCTAATCTTACTGCATTGTGGTCAGAAAAGATGCTTGGAATGATTTCAATTTTTTTGAATTTACCAAGGCTAGATTTATGGCCCAGGATGTGATCTATCCTGGAGAAGGTTCCATGTGTGCTTGAGAAAAAGGTGAAATTCATTGTTTTGGGATGAAATGTCCTATAGATATCAATTAGGTCCAACTGGTCTATTGTATCATTTAAAGTTTGTGTTTCCTTGTTAATTTTCTGTTTAGTTGATCTATCCATAGGTGTGAGTGGGGTGTTAAAGTCTCCCACTATTATTGTGTTATTTTTAATTTCTCCTTTCATACTTGTTAGCATTTGTCTTACATACTGCGGTGCTCCCGTGTTGGGTGCATATATATTTATAATTGTTATGTCTTCTTCTTGGATTGATCCTTTGATCATTATGTAGTGACCATCTTTGTCTCTTTTCACAGCCTTTGTTTTAAAGTCTATTTTATCTGATATGAGTATTGCTACTCCTGCTTTCCTTTGGTCCCTATTTGCATGGAAGATCTTTTTCCAGCCCTTCACTTTCAGTCTGTATGTGTCCCCTGTTTTGAGGTGGGTCTCTTGTAGACAACATATGTAGGGGTCTTGTTTTTGTATCCATTCAGCCAGTCTTTGTCTTTTGGTTGGGGCATTCAACCCATTTACGTTTAAGGTAATTACTGATAAGTATGATCCCGTTGCCATTTACTTTATTGTTTTGGGTTTGAATTTATACACCGTTTTTGTGTTTCCTGTCTAGAGAATATCCTTTAGTATTTGTTGGAGAGCTGGTTTGGTGGTGCTGAATTCTCTCAGCTTTTGCTTGTCTGAAAAGCTTTCGATTTCTCTTTCATATTTGAATGAGATCCTTGCTGGGTACAATAATCTGGGCTGTAGGTTATTTTCTTTCATCACTTTAAGTATGTCTTGCCATTCCCTCCTGGCTTGAAGAGTTTCTTTTGAAAGATCAGCTGTTATCCTTATGGGAATTCCCTTGTGTGTTATTTGTTGTTTTTCCCTTGCTGCTTTTAATATTTGTTCTTTGTGTTTGATCTTTGTTAATTTGATTAATATGTGTCTTGGGGTGTTTCGCCTTGGGTTTATCCTGTTTGGGACTCTCTGGGTTTCTTGGACTTGGGTGATTATTTCCTTCCCCATTTTAGGGAAGTTTTCAACTATTATCTCTTCAAGTATTTTCTCATGGTCTTTCTTTTTGTCTTCTTCTTCTGGGATCCCTATGATTCGAATGTTGTAGCGTTTAATATTGTCCTGGAGGTCTCTGAGATTGTCCTCATTTCTTTTAATTCGTTTTTCTTTTATCCTCTCTGATTCTTTTATTTCTACCATTCTATCTTCTAATTCACTAATCCTATCTTCTGCCTCTGTTATTCTACTATTTGTTGCCTCCAGAGTGTTTTTAATTTCATTTATTGCATTATTCATTATATATTGACTCTCTCTTATTTCTTCTAGGTCCTTGTTAAACCTTTCTTGCATCTTCTAAATCTTTGTCTCCAGGCTATTTATCTGTGATTCTATTTTGATTTCAAGATTTTGGATCAATTTCACTATGATTATTCGGAATTCTTTATCAGGTAAATTCCCTATCTCTTCCTCTTTGTTTGGTTTGGTGGGGCATTTATCCTGTTCCTTTATCTGCTGGGTATTCCTCTGTCTCTTCATCTTGTTTAAATTGCTGAGTTTGGGGTGTCCTTTCTGTATTCTGGCAGTTTGTGGAGCTCTCTTTATTGTGGCGTTTCCTCATTCTGTGTGGGTTTTTACAGGTGGCTTGTCAAGGTTTCTTGGTTAGGGAAGCTTGTGTCGGTGTTCTGGTGGGTGGAGCTGTATTTCTTCTCTCTGGAGTGCAATGAAATGTCCAGTAATGAGTTATGGGATGTCTATGGTTTTGGGGTGACTTTGGGCTGCCTGTATCTTGGAGCTCAGGGCTGTGTTCCTTGTTGCCGGAGAATTTGCTTGGTATGTCTTGCCCTGAAACTTGGCCCTTGTGTGGTGCTTGGTTTCAGTGCAGGTATGGAGGCATTTGATGAGCTCCTGTCAATTAATGTTCCTTGGAGTCAGGAGCTCTGTGGAGTCAGGGTTTGGACTTAAGCCTCCTGCTTCCTGTTATTGGTCTTATTTTTACAGTAGTTTCAAAGCTTCTTCTATACAGCACCATTGATAAAACATCTACGTTAAAGATGAAAAGTTTGTCTACCGTGAGGGTCACCCAGAGGGGTTCACAGTGTTACATGGACAAGAGAAGAGGGAGGAGGGAGTTAGAGGTGACCCGAATGAGATGAGGTGGAATCAATAGAGGAGAGAGTAGGCTAGCCAGTAATCTCTTCCTTATGTGCACTCCACAATTGGACTGCTCAGAGTTGTTCACGGAGTTATACAGAGAAGAGAAGAAGGAGGAAGGTGACAGAGGTGGCCAGGAGGATAGAAGGGGGGAATGAAAAGGAGGGAGACAGATCCAGCCAGTAGTCAGTTCCCTAAGTGTTCTCCACCATCTGGAACACTCAGAAATTTACAGAGTTGGGTAGAGTAGAGAGGGGTTAGGGAGGAGACACAGGCGACCTGGTGGAGAAAAAGGAGACTCCAAAGGGAGAGAGAGCAGTCAAGCCAGTAATCTCGCTCCCTAGTGAAAAATGGGTACTGAAGATTGGGTTCTTAAAGGTACAAAATTGGTAACAAATACATAAAAGCAAAAATTAAAAATCTAGAGTAGAGTTTGGAATTTCAAAAATACGATGTTAAAGAAAAGAAGAAGGAAAAGAAAGAGAAAAAACGAACAAACAAAAACAAACAAGGTCGTGAAAATTATAAAGAAAATATAGGCACAGAATTGATAACTAATACCAAAAAGCAAAAGTTAAAAATCTAGAGTAGAGTTTGGAATTTCAAAAATACAATGTTAAAAAAAGAAGAAGAAAAAGAAAGAGAAAAAAAAAAAAACATGAACAAACAAAGTCGCTTAAATTATAAAGAAAATACAGGTACAAAATTGATAACAAATACCAAAAAAAGCATAAATTAAAAATCTAGAGTAGAGTTTGGAATTTCAGATATACAGTGTTATTTAAAAGAAGAAGAGAAAGAAACAGAGAAAAAGAAATAGAAAAAATAATAAAGGGTCACAGAAATTATAAAAAACAAAAACAACAACTATAGGTACAAAATTGATAACATATACCAAAAAGCTAAAATTAAAAATCTAGAGTAGAGTTTGGAATTTCAAAACTACAATGTTAAAGATAAGAAGAAAAAAAAAAAAAACAAGGTCAAAAAAATTATAAAAAAAATATATGAAATTTGCTTTAAAAAAAAATAGGGTCTTCTTTTTTTTTTTTTTTTTGCAAAGTAATCGGTTATAAAAGTGAAAATTAAAGGAATAATAGAGGACTTAAAAAAATTTTTTTTAATTAAAAAAAATAAAAAGAAAGAAAGAATGATAGTAAAAATATATCTAGGACTTTCTCCAGTTTTGTTGTGAGTATTGTGGGTTCAGTTCATTTTTGGCTAGTTCCTTGGTCTGACTTATATTTCTCAAGATCTATAGGCCCCTTCCTATGTAGTTGGTATTAACCACAGGGTTTTAATCTATTGCCTGTAGCTTCCAAGGCGGTTCCCTCTGTTATAGCTTCTTCTCTTTGCTTCTTCTGTTGGTCTCTTCAGTGTCTGGTTTCCGCCCTGACACAAAGGGGACGGTGGAGGACACTTTTTTTTCTTTTTTTTTAGGCTCACTTGTTCAGTCGCACTGAGGGGAGGTAGGGAGGAATGCTGCAAACAAATAACACTGGCGTGTGCTCGCAGTGCCTCAGCCACACTGGGTCTGCCCCCGCTTATGGCGCATGTAGCCTCCCTGCCCACACTGCTCAGGCTCTAGGTTGCTCCACCGGGAACCATCCGTGGCCTGCGTTTTGTGCTCTTCCCAGATCCAAGCAGCTCAGGTGATGAGGTGTTTGGCGCGCATGATTGCTGCGACTTATCGCCTCCCCGCCACTCGGTTATCTAGGAGTGCAACCAGCGCACCTTCTCAGGCAGATGTTGACTGTCCAGACCCCCAAGAAGTTATAGTTAGCAAAGAAGCCTGCTTACAGTTTTATAGATAGTGTCTCTCTGGGGCTGCGATCGTCCCCTTCCGGCACTGGCTGCCTATCACTGGAGGGGGATGGTCTGCCGCCGGCTATTTCTGTTCAGTCCTTTGTTCTGTGCGCGGGCCTGGCGATGTCTTAGGTTAGGGCTGGCTTTTCGCGTGGTAGATATCCCACAGTCTGGTTTGCTAGCCCAAATTATTTCGCTCAGATAGCGCTCGGGGTATTCAGGCCAGATCCTTGCGATGCAGCCCACGCTGCGCCTCCCTGCCCAGCCCTCGCTTGCTAATGGCGGATGCAGGCGTCTGCGCTGCTTCTCCGCTGGGGGAGTTACCTTAGGGCTCACAATGTGTGGGTTTTAACTGTTTGTTTATTTTTCCTCCCTGTTATGTTGCCCTCTGTGCTTCCAAGGCTCGGCACAGATTTGGCAGTAAGAAGGTTTCCTGGTGTTTGGAAACTTCTCTCTTTTTAAGACTCCCTTCCCGGGACGGAACTCCATTCCTCCCTCTTTTGTCTCTTTTTTTGTCTTTTATATTTTTTTCCTACCTCCTTTCAAAGACTTGGGTTGCTTTTCTGGGTGCCTGATGTCCTCTGCCGGCATTCAGAAGTTGTTTTGTGGAAGTTACTCGGCGTTTAAATGTTCTTTTGATGAATTTGTGGGGGAGAAAGTGTTCTCCCTGTCCTACTCCTCCGCCATCTTAGCTCCTCCTCCAGAATTGATGCTTTTGAACTGTGGTGTTGGAGAAGACTCTGGACAGTCCCTTGGACCACAAGGAGATCCAACCAGTCCATTCTAAAGGAGATCAGCCCTAGGTGTTCTTTGGAAGGAATGATGCTAAAGCTGAAACTCCAGTACTTTGGCCACCTCATGTGAAGAGTTGACTCATTGGAAATGACTCTGATGCTGGGAGGGATTGGGGGCAGGAGGAGAAGGGGATGACAGAGGATGAGATGGCTGGATGGCATCACCAACATGATAGACATGAGTTTGAGTGAACTCCGGGAGTTGGTGATAGACAGGGAGGCCTGGCGTGCTGCAATTTATGGGGTCGCAAAGAGTCAGACATGACTGAGTGACTGAACTGAAGAAACATCTTTTTTGTTCAGCCTTTAATTTTGGAATAATTTATTATATAAAAGAGCCATAAGAAAATAATTCAGCATTTCTATACATCTTTCACCCAGCTTCCCCTAATATTCATTGTATATAACCGTGGTACAAACATCACTGGCTTAAGTTTGGATTTTTGCAGACTACATACTGAGCAGGGCCTCATAGAGGTACAGGCATAGGCAAAATTTACTTTGGTTCTAAGGTTTACTTTTTCTTCTCTCTCCCTTTTGCTCCAGGCATCTTATGTCTAACACCCAAATGCTCTGGCTGTTACTAAGCCTCTTCTCCAAAATGCCTTATCCCCGTCTGTGTGTTCTCTGCCATCTCCTTCTTATAAAACGTCCTGCCCGCCTCCTCCATCCTTCAGGGTCCTACTCTCTGAAACAACTGATTGAATTATTGTGGTAGTGAATGAATGAGTAGGCTGTGGTTTTAGGTACAATGTTTCTGAACTGGGGGGACCAGCAAGGTAGGACAAGAGGCTCCTTTCCATTAAAGATATGGTTTTGATGAATGTCACGTATGTCAGCATTCATGTCAGATGATGCCACTGGCTGAAGGGTAGATTCTCACCAAAGCACCAGGTGAAAGATCTGAGAATGAGACTGCCTTAGTGGTAAGAAGAGGAAGCTACCTGAAAATTTTTAGAGTGCGTAAAAGCTCTGCTGCTCCCTAAATGCTACCTCTCCCCATACAGCAAATTCTCTTCTCAGAGCAAGTTTGAAGGGGAAGGGTTCTTGAGAGAAGGCATTTAAAGAGCTGGGGGCATGACCCCCACTAGGTATTCTCCCTCCAGACAGGAAGGCAGCTGGGTGCCTGGAAGGCAGGCTTCTTGAGGATGTACCCTCCCTCACCTCATGAAGGCAGGGCACCAAGGGTGCTCAGTGTGTATTGAGCCATTGACTGCCTGGCTGATAGAGTAAGCGAGGTGAAGAAGGGAGTGGCTGACCTTAGTCTGTAGATAACTGCCCAGCACTCAACCATCATCTTCAGGGACTCACAGGCCTTGGAAACTGGTGTAACGTGGCCTTCATGCAATTCAGGGTGAGTTGTCTGAGTTCAGGGGCTCATACTCAAGGGAGGGGTCAGGTATGAAGAATGGGGTAGGACCTTTATAAGGAGTTCTGTGCCTGCGAAACTGTACAAAGCACCAACTGAAGCAAGCAAAACACCCCATCCCTGGGTGTTCCCTAAGATTTTTCATAAAAGAAAAGATTTATTTCTTAGAATCTTTTTTCAAAATGTCATCTTATTGGGGATTTCCTGGTGGCTCAGTGGTAAAGAACCTGCCAGCCAACTAAGAGGATGTGGGTTTGATCCCTGGTCCAGGAAGATCCCATGTGCCGAGGAGCAACTGAGCCCACGCACCACAACTGCAGGGCCTGTGCTCTAGAGCCCAGGAGCTGCAACTATCGAGCCCATGTGCTACAACTACTGAAGCCTAAGCACCATAGAGCCCGTGTGTCCACAGCAAGAGAAGCCACCTCAATGAGAAGAAGCCTGTGCACTGCAATTAGAGAGGAGCCCCCACTTGCTGAAGCTAGAGAAAAGCCCTTGCACAGCCAAAAAATAAATAAAATTGTTAAGAAATGGTATCCTACCTAATTTCCTTCTTTTCTCCTACTCTTTCTCTCCTTTTATCTCTTTTCTAGTTCATAAGTGACCTTTTTGGAGATTTATGTCTCTTCCTCGCATCACAGAAGCTAGATGAATTGCATTTTCCAAATCTCTGTGGTCATATTACTACCCACTTTTTCTCTCACCAAATTTACTTGTTCTCCAAGTTGTTGTTGTTTAGTTGCTCTGTTTTGTATCTTTGTAACTCCATGGACTGTAGTCCGCCAGTCTTCTCTCTCCATGGGATTCTCTAGGCAAGAATACTGGAGTGGGTTACCATTTCCTTCTCCAGGGGATCCTCCTGACCCAGGGATTGGACCTGCATCTCCTGCTTGGCAGGTGGATTCTTCACTACTGAGCCACCTGGGAAGCCCCTTTCTCTCACTTGATTTCAGATGTAATGGAAGGATCTAGACTTTGAACCATGAAACCATTTTGTTTACATTCTTTCTTCTCTTTTATACCAGCTGTTTTGTTTACCCCTTCACTCTGAATGATTATATTAACTTATCTTCCTCCATGACTCCTCCTTTAGATTATTTGGTTTGTTCCTGAATGGGCTTGAGAAAATGATCATTTTATGTCCACCTCTTTTAACACTGCCTTCCTCCCTGGAACTTGGCTAAAGAGAAACGGCAGGGCTCTCTGTGAGTGAGCAGGGACCAAACCAGAGGTGGTCTAACAATATTGAGGGTTCCTGGTGTCCAAGGTCAGCAGAGAAACTAGCCTTCCAACAGAATCTTTCAGGTAAAGAAAAACTGCTGGGTGTCTCTCATATATGTTTAAATCAGAGTTTGGAACTTGGTATACCTTGGTCCAAATCTCATGGTTTACCCACTACAATGAATGATGTTGAAGTACCAGGTGAGTGTTTCAGCTGTCATGATGTGAGAGGAACTTCTGCTTTCTCTGCTTGTCTTTATCATGCATCTTCAGAAAGTTTAGTCAATGATGATGACAGTGATATATTCTGCTCTACCATATGTAATGAACTTCTAATGAACTCAACATGAGCATGCTATGTTGAACAATCTCATCACTAATCTTTTGGGACTTAGATAGGGATCTTCTTCACTAGGGAGAACGGTGGGAACTTTGGACTGAAGTATCCTGCAAAGATCAATGTTTGTGGTTAAAACAGATTGATGCTCAGATATTAGATAGATCAGCGTCTAGAATGATTCTTTTGGTTTGCCTTGTAAGTCCTCAGTTAATCTATGAGAATAGAAAAGGCAAAAGTCACAATATGTGCACACTTTATTTAGCAAAGCTGATTCTTATTGATGATTGTAGAGTAACTGGCTGAGTGGTTAAAAAAAAAAAAAAACCTACTTAAGTATTAATCACCCCAACAATCTACCTAAGCACTTATGTTGTCTTTTTCATTGATCTTTTATCCACAGGGTTGAGGGTCCATTCCTCGACTTCTTCCTAGCCATCAGTGTCTTGAACAAGACAAATAGATATGCAGTCCCATTGGGAGAAACAGTGGTATCTAATAGTCATATATGGGCAATAATTAATATTTTGACGATTTTCTGAGTGTGCCTGATAGTATGCTAGGTGTTAGTGATGCAGTGGGGACTGAAGTAAAGATAGTCCTTGTCTTGATGAAACATGTATCTTAATGGAAAATACAGAAAAGTCAAAAGAGATTACATTAGAAAAATATCAACTCATGATTGGTACTCTTTGTATTTAATTCTGTTTTTATATATGTAAATCACTGGTCCATATGAAACTTCTTTGGCCCAGGAGTGGCTATAGAAATACAAATGTTTTCCTCTGAAACACTTGTCAGTTATCACAATACCATTTATTAAGTGAACCATGTTTTCTCCATAGATTTGAGATGGCACCTTTATCACATACTAAATTCTCATACATCCATGTCACTATCTTGGTACTCCATTCTGATCCATTGATTTGTCTCCCTATTTTTGGCTCAGTATTGGTTTTTAATTTCTATAACTCTGTGATATATTTTAGTAATTGGAAGGCAAGTCTTTTTTTTTCCTTTTTCCTTTCTTACCCCTCTACCTTTCCAGGTCATTCCCATATATATTTTTTTCCAGATGGGATTTAGAATAGTTTAAGTTTCCCATGCCCCTCAAATTCCTCTCAAAACAAACCTGGGGATTGCATATGCTATTGACAAAGTATCTACTGCAGATGTTTATCTGCTAAAATAATTTTAGAAATTCAATATATATGTTAAACTTAGATTCCTGGCTATTCCTCATGGAAAAAATTCCTTTGGATTATGTTGACTAGTAAAATCTATAAGAGCTATTCCTTTAGAGTATTTTAAAATATAAAAATTGATTCCAGATGCAGCTTCTAGCCCATGCCTTCATGCAAACAATTCCCCAGTGTGCTTTCTGTAATACAGTTAAGGTAAATTACCAGCCACCTGCTGAAAGTTAAAGGTAAAAAAATCCCCTTATAACATGTATCTTTTATAGGAAGATAATCCAAGGTAATAGTTGGAGAACAATTTGACTTCTTTGAGCATTTTCCTGCTGATCATCTCTTTTACACAGAGTCAATCAATATAGATCTGTTATAGAATCTTGAGTACTCCTTGATCAACTCAGAGAAGAGAACCAATAAAATAATACCAAAATTTCTCATGAAAACAATACAACATATTGCTGGTATCTGTAGTAGCAGCTGGTTCAAGCATCATATTAGGTTTTTGTCTTCCAAGCTTGTAGTCAAATATGTGTTGGCAAGCCTGAAGCAGAATCCACCAGGGCAGGATCCATGGTGATACAATTAAGGGCACAGGCTTCTTTTTAAGTAGAGACTCAAAGAAAGCTTAAGATCATTAAAGGCACAGAGGACCATGGAACTTCTTAAGGCACACAGTAAGAGGAAAATAACAAGGATCTATTACTATGAAATAGGAAGAATAATAATGGAAGTGACAAATAGATTCAAGGGATTAGATCTGATAGAGCGCCTGAAGAACCATGGACAGAGGTTTGTGACATGGTACAGGAGGCAGGGATCAAGACCACCTCCAATAAAAAGAAATGCAAAATGGCAAAATGGTAGTCTGAGGAGTCCTTACAAAGAGGTGTGAATAGAAGAGAGGGGAAAGGCAAGGGGGGAAAGGAAAGATATACCCATTTGAATGCAGAGTTTCAAAGAATAGCAAGGAGAGATAAGAAAGCATTCCTCAGCACTCAGTGCAAAGAAATAGAGGAAAACAATAGAATCAGAAAGACTAGAGATCTCCTCAAAAAATTAGAGATACCAAGGGAACATTTCACACAAAGATGGGCTCAATAAAGGACAGAGATCGTAGGGACCTAACAGAAGCAGAAGATATTAAGAAGAGGTGGCAAGAATACAGAGAAGAACTATACAAAAAAGATCTTCACGACCCAGGTAATCACGATGGTTTGATCACTCACCTAGAACCAGACATCCTGGAATGCAAAGTCAAGTGGGCCTTAGGAAGCATCACTACGAACAAAGCTAGTGGAGGTGATGGAATTCCAGTTGAGCTATTTCAAATCCTAAAAGGTGACGCTGTGAAAATACTGCACTCAATATGCCAGCATTTTGGAAAACTCAGCAGTGGCCACAGGACTGGAAAAGGTCAGTTTTCATTCCAATCCCAAAGAAAGGCAATGCCAAAGAATGTTCAAACTACCACACAGTTGTAGTCATCTCACACGCTAGCAAAGTAATGCTTAAAATTCTCCAAGACTGGCTTCAACAGTACTTGAACTATGAACTTCCAGATGTTCAAGCTGGATTTAGAAAAGGCAGAGGAATCAGAGATGAAATTGCCAACATCCACTGGATCATCAAAAAAGTAGGAGAGTTCCAGAAACATATCTACTTCTGCTTTGTTGACTACGCCAAAGCCTTTGATTGTGTAGACCACAACAAAGTGCAGAAAATTCTGAAAGAAATGGGCATACCAGACCACCTGACCTGCCTCTTGAGAAACCTGTATACAGGTCAGGAAACAACAGTTACAAATGGACATGGAACAACAGACTGGTTCCAAATAGGGAAAGGAGTATGTCAAGGCTGTATACTGTCACCCTCCTTATTTAACTTATATGCAGAGTACATCATGAGAAATGCTGGGCTGGATGAAGCACAAGCTGGAATCAAGATTTCTGGGAGAAATATCAATAACCTCAGATATGCAGATGACACCACCCATATGGCAGAAAGCAAAAAACTAAAGAGCCTCTTGATGAAAGTGAAAGAGGAGAGTGAAAAGGTTGGCTTAAAGCTCAACACTCATAAAACTAAGATCATGGCATCTGGTCCCAACACTTCATGGCAAATAGATGGGGAAATAGTGCAAACAGTGACAGACTTTATTTTCTTGGGCTCCAAAATCACTGCAGGTGGTGACTGCAGCCATGAAATTAAAAGATGCTTGCTCCTTGGAAGGAAAGTTACGACCAACCTAGACAGCATATTAAAAAGCAGGGACATTACTTTGACAACAAAGGTCCATCTAGTCAAAGCTATGGTTTTTCCAGTATTCATGTATGGATGTGAGAGTTGGACTGTGAAGAAAGCTGAGCGCCAAAGATTGATGCTTTTGAACTGTGGTGTTGGAGAAGCCTCTTGAGAGTCCCTTGGACTGCAAGGAGATCCAACCAGTCCATCCTAAAGGAGATCAGTCCTGGGTGTTCATTGGAAGGGCTCATGCTGATGCTAAAACTCCAATACTTTGGCCACCTGATGCAAAGAACTGACTCACTGGAAAAGACCCTGATGCTGGGAAGAAGATTGAAGGCAGGAGGAGAAGGGGACAACAGAGGATGAGATGGTTGGATGGCATCACCGACTCAATGGACATGAGTTTGAGGAACTGGCGTTCCTCAAACTCCTGGAATTGGCGATGGACAGGGAGGCCTGGCATGCTGCAGTCCATGGGGTCACAAAGAGTCTCACACACTGAGTGACTAAACTGAGGAAGAACAATGAGTATATTAAATATCTGAATCTTTGGTTTGAACTCAACATACTTCACTTAATATGACCATGTGCTCAGGAAATTTACTTAACCTTTCAGAACGTGAATGTAATAACTCTTGCCTAAATCCTAGGGTTCTTTATGATGTATAAATAGAACTACAAGTCAACATCTTTTTTGATTCTCTGGGGAGCACTTCCGTACTGAAATTATGAAATCAGTCAAAAAAGATGATGAAAAAACCTTACTGACTACAACCTTTGAGGGAAGAAAAATACCAAGAAATGAAACAACCTAAGAAAATACTTTATATATCTTTTATATCTATTTTAATTTAATCAAAGTAAAATCTTAAAACACCTTTGAAAAGTAGTTTCAGTGTAGATTGCAATGCTCTGTCTTGAGTGGAGTAATACCACCTTTAAGGCACATGATATTAAAGTTTTCCCCAATTGTTTGCAAAGTATATACTTTGCTACCCCACTGATGTAAAATCATTCCCTTCCTCACATCAGGCCATCTGATTTGCTTTGGCCAATGTAAGTGAAACAGATGCATGGAATTTTTGAGTAAAATAGTAAGAGCCTTCCTGAAGTTCTGCCACTTTCTCATTTCTTTTTCTCCTCTGCCACCTGAGCTTCATGTGCCAAGATGCACAGATCTGCTGTTCCAACTTGGTTTGGGGTTGAAAATGTGAACAGTCATAGCTACACTAAAGCTAACATGAATTGTGATCAGAAAAAAATAACTTGAGATATGGGGGCTGTTTATGATCAATCTAGACTAAGCTGACTAACACACAACCTTATTCTAGCATGATAGGAATAAAAGATCTAGCATCCCATTTCCCCTTATTCACTTAGATATCTATACAAGCAGTATAGAACCCTTATTTCCACAGAGTAATCCTTTATTGATTCCATAATTAGAAATTGAAATATGATGCCTTGGAATGCTAGACAACTGTTTATTAGAAAATCCCACAGGCAACACAAATTCATGTTCAGTTCAGTCGCTCAGTTGTGTCGGACTCTTTATGACCCTATGAACCGCAGCACTCCAGGCCTCCCTGTCCACCACCAACTCCTGGAGTCCACCCAAACCCATGTCCATCAACTCGCTGATGCCATCCAACCATCTCATCCTCTGTTATCCCCTTCTCCTCCTGCCTTCAATCTTTCCCAGCATCAGGGTCTTTTCAAATGAGTCAGCTCTTCGCATCAGGTGACCAAAGTATTGGAGTTTCAGCTTTTCAACATCAGTCCTTCCAATGAACACCCAGGACTGATCTCCTTTAGGATGGACTGGTTTGATCTCCCTGCAGTTCAAGGGACTCTCAAGACTCTTCTCCAACACCACAGTTCAAAAGCATCAATTCTTCGGTGCTCAGCTTTCTTCACAGTCCAACTCTCACATCCATACATGACCACTGGAAAAACCATAGCCTTGACTAGACAGACCTTTGTTGGCAAAGTAATGTCTGGTTTTTAATATGTTGTCTAGGTTGGTCAGAACTTTCCTTCCAAGGAGTAAGTGTCTTTTAACTTCATGGCTGCTGTTACCATCTGCAGTGATTTTGGAGCCCATAAAAATAAAGTCAGCCACTGCTTCCCCATCTATTTACCATGAAGTGATGGGACCAGATGCCATGATCTTCGTTTTCTGAATGTTGAGCTTTAAGCCAACTTTTTCACTCTCCTCTTCCACTCTCATCAGGAGGCTCTTTAGTTCTTCTTCACTTTCTGCACAAGGGTGGTGTCATCTGCATATCTGAGGTTATTGATATTTCTCCCAGAAATCTTGATTCCAGCTTGTGTTTCATCCAGCCCAGCAATTCTCATGATGTACTCTGCATACAAGTTAAATAAGGAGGGTGACAGTATACAGCCTTGACATACTCCTTTCCCTATTTGGAACCAGTCTGTTGTTCCATGTCCAGTTCTAACTGTTGCTTCCTGACCTGCATATAGGTTTCTCAAGAGGCAGGTCAGGTGGTCTGGTCTTCCCATCTTTTTCAGAATTTTCCACAGTTTATTGTGGTCCACACAATCAAAGGCTTTGGCATAGTCAACAAATCAGAAGTAGATATGTTTCTGGAACTCTCTTGCTTTTTTGATGATCTAGTGGATGTTGGCAATTTGATCTCTGGTTCCTCTGCCTTTTCTAAATCCAGCTTGAACATCTGGAAGTTCATAGTTCAAGTACTGTTGAAGCCAGTCTTGGAGAATTTTAAGCATTACTTTGCTAGCTTGTGAGATGAGTGCAATTGTGCGGTAGTTTGAGCATTCTTTGGCATTGCCTTTCTTTGGGATTGGAATGAAAACTGACCTTTTCCAGTCCTGTGGCCACTGTTGAGTTTTCCAAATTTGCTGGCATATTGAGTGCAGCACTTTCACAGCATCACCTTTTAGGATTTGAAATAGCTCAACTGGAATTCCATCACCTCCACTAGCTTTGTTCGTAGTGATGCTTCCTAAGGCCCACTTGACTTTGCATTCCAGGATGTCTGGCTCTAGGTGAGTGATCACACCATCGTGATTATCTGGTTCTTCAAGATCTTTTTTGTACAGTTCTATTCTTGCCACCTCTTCTTAATATCTTCTGCTTCTGTTAGGTCCCTACCATTTCTGCCCTTTATCGAGCCCGTCTTTGCATGAAATGTTCCCTTGGTATCTCTAATTTTCTTGAAGAGATCTCTAGTCTTTCCCATTCTATTGTTTTCCTCTATTTCTTTGCATTGATCACTAGTAAGGCTTTCTTATCTCTCCTTGCTATTCTTTGGAACTCTGCATTCAAATGGGTATATCTTTCCTTTTCTATTTTGCTTTTCGCTTCCCTAATTTTTAGAGCTATTTGTAAGGCCTCGCCAGACAGCCATTTTGCTTTTTTGCATTTCTTTTTCTTGGGGATGGTCTCCTGTACAATAACAAATGTTACAAATTCATGTGGCAAAGGATTTAACTTTGATAATTAATGATAGTTGACCATTTACAATAAACTGTTGGTAAGACTTTGCAAAAAAAAAAACTTGACAAAAGCCTCTTCCGCTATAAATATTCAATCAGTTTCTCTCTTGGCCAAAGTATCAGGGAACCAAGGATGGACACGGAAATGGCACATTTGACTATTACTGCTAATTATTGACCAACGAGGAGAAGGCAATGGCACCCCACTCCTGTACTCTTGCCTGGAAAATCCCATGGACAGAGGTGCCTGGTAGGCTGCAGTCCATGGGGTTGCTAAGAGTCAGACATGACTGAGCGACTTCACTTTCACTTTTCACTTGCATGCATTGGAGAAGGAAATAGCAACCCACTCCAGTGTTCTTGCCTGGAGAATCCCAGGGACAGAGGAGCCTGGTGGGCTGCCGTCTATGGGGTTGCACAGGGTCGGACACGACTGAAGTGACTTAGCAGCAGCAGCAGTGACCAACGAAATATCTGCTTCCTTGCCCTATGACGTGGGCCTGTGCTGGTGTTGAGACCAAGTAGGGGAAACCTCTATTAGGACATCCAACAGTGGTTCCACTCGATAGGAGCTGAGCCAGCTGCGCAGATGTTTGGGGGAAGCTAGCAAATGCCATTGGATACACAGGGAAATTAAATAAATAAATAAAAGGAGCTTGGCTGATGATTGCTCTTGATTACTAAGGAAAAAGTATACTTGATACACACTGGGGGCAAGGACTATTGTTTTGACTTTCCTGTGGTGCCCTTTAGGGCAGTATCAGTTCAGTTCAGTTCAGTTGCACAGTTGTGTCCCACTCTTTGCGACCCCATTAATCGCAGCACGCCAGGCTTCCCTGTCCATCACCAACTCCCGGAGTTCACTCAAACTCACGTGCGTTGAGTTGGTGATGCCATCCAGCCATCTCATCCTCTGTTGCCCCCTTCTCCTCCTGCCCCCAATCCCTCGCAGCATCAGGGTCTTTTCCAAGGAGTCAACTCTTCGCATGAGGTGGCCAAAGTATTGGAGTTTCAGCTTTAGCATCAGTCCGTCCAATGAACACCCAGGACTGGTCTCCTTTAGGATGGACTGGTTGGATCTCCCTGCAGTCCAAGGGATTCTCAAGAGTCTTCTCAAGCACCACAGTTCTAACTCTGTGTGAAAGTTATTGAAAGTGTGCAGCAGGCTTCACAGGCAGGAGTATCCAGGGTTCATTGGTTTAGGAAGCATAGCAGGTAGCCTACTGAGGCAAGAACCCCAACTTCCTGAGGTGTTGACAAAGAGAACATAGAATGAATAGTGGAGGTTGGGAGTCTAATTATCAGCCATAGCCTTGTGAACCCAGGTAGAATTGAGGATTATGCTGTTTACCTATATTTCCTTTCTTACTGTGTCTTTTAAATACATATGCATTTAAAAATTTCTATTTTTTTCCTCCTGTTCTTTTCATATAGAGTGTATTAATTTATGGTTTAGTTCATTGGATTCAGAACCCAGATATACTTGACAGAATTAGAGGGAAAAGGTGTAAGACCTGTAGATCCTGACTTTAAACTGGATGTAGTAATTGACAAGACTTAGTATTCTCTGCTTTTGAGGAGAGGATGAGCATGCTTTTCTTTGTAGAATAGGGAATCGCGTTATGTTGATGTCATTATTTGGGTGTTAATGGTGACAGCATAATTATAATTTGCAGGAGTGAGTGTGGAAGAAAGAATGAACCATAGTGGACATGTATCATGTTTTTGTCAACCCAGCTTAAAGACCATCATGCCTATTTTAGGTAATTTCCCACAGTCTGAATCTAGCTCTCCAAGGAAGGAGTTTCTGATTCCTTTACCTGTTATTTGCAGGTGCCCTAGAATCTGATATTACGTTAGCCCAAATGAGACCAAGAATTCATTTGAGAACAAAGTGATGTGAAGTAGTAGTCACCATCTAGAATCCATGCTTTGGAAGCAGTGGTTACCACTGGATTCTGCTTTGGGGAGACAGCAACAGCTCGAGCCTAAGGCATCTAGTGTGCAGTGTCATCTGTGCAGAGTGCCTTTGTGTTGTGTGTGTGCATGTGTGTGTGTGGCCACAAGGAACATGGCATCTTAGGGAGCTGTCCTGTGGTGTGTTACGTGTGTTGTTTCCAGTTGGGTAACCTCTAAGTCTGATTTTTCAGCTCTTGTGGAGATTCTACAGTCTACCTACTGTCAACTAGGAAATTTGTTTTTAAAAACTGAGTAGAGTGGATTATGCTTTTTGCAACAAATAATAAGACAAGCAGATTAAATAGATGGTGTTGATGTGTTTCACTCACAAAGCTCTGTTGAGCAGACCTTAGTAAAGAAGCTATATTTTGGATAAAACGTGAGGTATTGCTAACTTGGTAAATTGCTAAATGCCTTGTATACTTTTCAGGCCCCCTATCCCTTTCTATGCTCCTCTGTTAAATAATCCTTTCATTCAATAAATATTTACTGAGATCCAACCACGTGCCCATCACTGTAATAGGTGCTATACCTACAAAAAGTGTTACTTGCTCAGTCGTGTCTGACTCTTTGCAACCCCGTGGACTATAGCTTGCCAGGCTTCTCTATCCATGGAATTCTCCCAGCAAGAATACTGGAGTGGGTTGCCATTCCCTTCTCCAGGGGATCTTGCCACCCCAGGGATTGAACCCAGGTCTCTCTATTGTGGACATATTCTTTAGCATCTGACTACAGCAGTGCCCAGTACAAGGTCTCTGTCTTCATATAGTTTACAGTCAAACGGAGGAGGAAGGCAATTAATAAGTAAGTCATGAAATAATGAAGCTAACATAAAATGTGGTAAGTGCTTTAAAGAAAATTGAGTGATGTAATAGAATTTCAGCTGGAAGGGACATCTACTATAGAAGGATGGTCAGAGAAAGCAGCTAGTTGACATTTAAAATTAAACTTGCTTTCTACATTAATAAATAAATCTCTTGTTACCATTCACACCAAGTGAGTTATTACCATGAGAATGCTAATTCATAATCAAATCCTGGCCCAATTTGCTTTAAAAATGAAGTATCATTGATAGAGTGTGTAAGCCCCCCAAAGGCAGTCTTGGGTGGCAATAAGCATAACCAGCAGGCATTTAGAACTAAGTAGAGAGCCCTGTTTCAAAACGACAGTTTTTGCAGCTATTGCTTTCAAGTAAATTGACATAAATGCTTGATCCAGTTGAAATGACTATGGCTTTTGTTGTAAGTCCCCAGATATATGCAGATCACCAAATATATAGGATAAAACTCTATTCCAGGAGTATGACTGCCTGGGACACTGACTACTATATACTAAGCACTGTGCTGAAAGTTGGGAAAATAAAGACAAGTCCTGACTTTATGTAATAACCACTGTCAGAGTTTTTAAGGTCTAAGTATTCCCACCAGAGTAAATGTCAAGCTTCCAACATGACCTTACAGTGCCCTGTTATGTAGCATATCCATCATATAGAGAGAAAAAATGTAAGTACCCTCTGGAGCAGAGATAATGGTGAAATCTCATAAAACAATCAGAGAGGGATGAGTTTTTGTTATTTATGATTGTTACTTTAACAAAATCTAATTGTGAGATATATACATACACATATATATGTATATAATTTGATTTTTGATTAATGATTATGTTTAACAAGTGATTCACAAAATTCCTAAAAATTTTATAGCCAGCTCTTGTGCCACTACTTCTCATCTCAGCACCTGTGCTCAGTAATTCTCACACAACATCTGGAGAGATCTTTGAAAAGTGTAAATCAGAAAACTTGCTCCCTCCCACCATGCTTACACTAATATTCAAACTCCTATCATAACCTTCAAGGCCCTTCAGGTCTAGTTCTTCCCATCTCTCAAATCACAGCCTCCTACATTCCTCTTCTTGTTCAGTCCTCTCTAGCCACATTGACCTTCCCGCCATGTCCTCAAACCCACTGAGGATGTTTCTTTCTCAGGAACTTGACACCTGGTATTCCCCATGCCTGGAAGCCTTTTCCTTCAGAGATCCTCACTTCCTTCAGGCAAGTCTCTTCCCTGGCGACTTTGTCAGAGTCCACCTTCTCCTCCCTTGGCTCACTCTATCCCATCTCCTGCTTTGTTTTCCTCACTGGGCAGTCACTGTCTGGAATTTCTTACCTCTTTGTTTGCTTGCTTGGTATTGTCCTGTTACCTGAAAACTGGGTTTGCCTCTTGTTAACTGTCTAGCCAGAAAACACCACCAAGCCAATGATTGGCAGAAAGGAGGATTTACTACTTGTGACAAGAGAGGAGAACATTAGGGATCTTTCCCAAAACAGCGTCTCCTTCAGCAGCAAAATTGGGGGAAGTTTTAAGCTGAGGGTTCATGCCCATAAAGCCCAAGCTTTAGTTGATTGAAGTCACCAGGTTCAGAAAAGGTCAACATCATCATCCCTTAGGCTCCAGCTGATCTGGTGGTTGAGGCTTCAGGCTAATCTTTACCAATGAAACAGAATTGAGAGTCTTTACAACTGCTAAGTTATTTTTGCTATTGTTACTTCTCCTGCCTGATAGGTCATTTGTCTCTGCCTTCTTTGGTTCCCTTAAGATCATTTATTATTGAGACCTGTTCAAGGACAAGCATTGTGGCCAGGAGTAGATCACAAAATGGCTTGGACCAGAAATGGCTTTTCTCCTATGTCAAGAAAATCATGCCTGGTTTTCTCTCTCTGAAGATTCCTACCCTATCTGCTCACAGCCCCACTGGAATATAAGTCATATGAGGGTGGGACTTTTTCTGTCTGTTTTGGTGGTGGTTCCCCCAGGGGGCCCAGAATAGCACTTGGTCCCCAGACAGCAGCACACCTCCAAATTCATGACTCCAGCGTGTCCCATTCTCAAGGTATTCTCTATGGAAGGGGTCCCTCTGTGGAACGCATTCATTCTAGAGTAAATCAGTGTTAAGTGCACCTTCCATGAATGTGTGTTCTCTGCCACGCTATGCACTTGACTTGTATTTTGAGCTCTAACATTTCAAAAAGTCTCTCAGAGCCTTCATGCCTCCCTAGGTTGGAAAGGATGGGAAATCTTCAAGATCAGAAATCATAGATTGAGAATAATTGTCTATCTTAAAAGAGTCTTCTTACTCCTAGGCATATTTTCATGACAATTGCCTTATAAAACTTTGAACCCTGGCAGTTCTGACTCTTCCTGACTCCTAAAATTTGATTTGACACTGTCTGAAGCTCTCCCCAATTCTAGCCATGGACTTTTTGACTTTTGGATTAGAGCACTTTGCTTACTCTTTTTTCTCATCCCTATCGTATACCACACCCCAACACCCCAACTCCAGTTCACAGGTTTTTCTTTTGTGTGCCTTTGGTGGCTACTTTTGGTGTCTGGTTTTAGCTTGATGTTTTTTGGGCTTTGTTTCTCACTCTATTCATAGTGGTCACTGGTTGACTTCAGCGTTCCTTCTAGAAACTGCACCCCACTTTGCTCCAATCACCTCCTGCTCTTACTTTCTAGATCTCTGGGTAGGGATTTCCTTATACCCTGCTCACTTCTGCCCTCTCCTGGGGTAGCAGTGATGTCATTTGAGTGAACTTGACCATAGATTTTGATCAGTTGTACCACTGATATAAATACTGACTCAAGGCTTCCATGAAGGCATCATGCTATCTGTAATGGGCAGCATTTATGCTATTTCTGGCTTTGGGCAGCTTGATGGAGAATGCGGAGGACACACAGGAGAGCACAGAAGTCAATGCTCTCCAAGGGCTACAGAAGATGATTCACTGGAATCCTGGAAGGAAATGTTAGAACGTCTTCTTAAAATTCTATTTCAGGTTTTTAATTTCTATATTTGTGCGTGATTCAAGCATCTTTACTGACAAGGACGAATTTAGAGATCACAGTTCTAGTTAACAATCCTACTTGCATTTCAGGACTATTAGTGACTGTCACACATTTGTTATGTAAAATAAATCCATTCACTCTATTCCCCTTAACTGAATCATTTTTATTGCTGCTGCCTGAGCAGTCATCACAGTCTTCTTTCCTCTCCAGTTGTGGAATTCTAACTAGACACAGGTCGATAAAAGTAGAACCCAGCCTGTGTGTATGCTCAGACTTTTTGCTATCCCTGGACTGTAGCCCACCAGGCATCTATCCATGGGATTCTCCAAGCAAGAATACTAGAGTGGGTTGCCATTTCCCAACCCAGAGATCAAACCCAAGTCTTTTGTGTCTCCTACATTGGCAGGCAGATTCTTTACCACTGTGCCACCTGGGAAGCCCATACCCAGGCCTGTGTAGTGAGGGTTACTCTAGATCACATTGCAGAGATACTCTTTCCAGAGATATATTCTTTATGAAATGATTCCCCTATTTTAAAAGTGAGCTTCTGCAAATGTTAAAATCTTTCTAATCATTCCAAGTGAAATGATATGCCATATTATGGAATCAGCTAAAATGAACTTTGAATCATACTTAAAATAATTTTGTTACTATGTGTTTTTAACTTATTGAAAATCACTTAACATGTATTAGGCTCTTGCTATTTTTCTTTTGTGCTGAATTGTTGGTCAACTTGATATCATTTCTATCTCTTGGTGAGTTGGGGGCAGTGGAGAGGGGTTGAGTTAGATTTTCCAAGGAGAAGCTAGGAGAAATAATAGGAAAAACCCTACTTCATTGGTAATAGCTGTGGATAGAAGGGAGTCAGTTGGCAGGCTTCAGGTTGTGGCAGATTCTGTATGCTGTAGTTGGCTTCCTGCTATTCCTGAGATTCTTGCAATTCCTAACATTTCTGCCCTCCTGGATTTCCTGAACACCAGCTGAACTTTTTTGCTTGATCTTGACTCTTCCTGTTGTTGTTATTCATTCACTCAGTAATTCATGTCCGACTCTTTGTGACCCCATGGACTGTAGCCTGCCAGGCTCCTCTGTCCATGGGATTTTCCAGGCAAGAATACTGGAGTAGGTTGCCATTTTCCTCCTCTAGGGAATCCTTGCAACCCAGGGATCAAACCTGCATCTTCTACATTGCCAGATTCTTTACTGCTGAGCCGTCTCTCTACCCTTCCAAATATTGTAGGCTTCTGATTCCCTAGATGAAATCCCTTCCTACCCAAAATGTCTCTAGTAGTTTCTGCTTTCTTAACTGAACTCTGATCCATGGACTATTTGGTTCTAGAAATGCCTCCAAGAGGATAAGGGGAGATCTTCGTAAGTGAAGCTTCCCTGGTGGCTCAGATGGTAGAGTCTGCCTGCAATGTGGGAGACTTAGTTTCGATCCCTCAGTCAGGAAGATTCCCTGGAGGAGGAAATGGCAACCCACTCCAGTATTCTTGCCTAGAAAATCCCATGGACAGAGGAGTCTGGCAGGCTACTACAGTCCATGGGTCGCAAAGAGTCAGACACGACTGAGCGACTAACACTAGTAAGTGGAGAGACTCACCATGTTTCACGGATGAAACCACTGAACATTTGAAGACATCAATTAACTCCCTAATTAGTCTATAATTTCTTTTGAAATTCTAGTCAAAATTCTAGTAGAGGTTTTGTTTTTGTAACAAAAGTGTGCGTGTGTGTAGATAGATTGATATACAGATGTGTTTCTCAGATCTCTATTGTTATTACTTCAGTCTACTTGTAAATACCACTTTTTTTTTTTTTTTACTATGACTTTGTAAAAGATTTTAAAATCTGGCAACATCAATTCTCATTCTTAAGTTTTTCTTTATGGCATTGTTTCTGCCAATTGTGGACCTTTATTCTTTCTTATATATTTTGGGTGATTTATTAGGTCCCCTTCGTTCTCCTCCATTCCCTCGCAAACACTCTCATTATATAAATTTGGCAAAGGATAGTAGAGGCTTTCCAAAATAGTGGGGGCAGGATGGGGTTTCACATCACATAGAAGCAATCTTCAGTGGATTAAAGACCTAAATATGACAGAGGAAAATGATAAAGCTGTAGTGGAAGGAAGGATAGGAGGATATTTGCGACTTTCGATTAGGGAGGTTTTCTTTTAAAACACCAGAAAGCACAGAGTTTTACTACATCAGATTTAAATTTGAGGAAGGTCATCAAAGAGAGAGGTAGCAGGGAAGTGACAAGTGATAAGCTTGGAGATGGGATTTGTGTGAGCAGTATCTCAAACTGCCAAAGGATTTCCAGCCAAGGAATGCCTAAAAGAGCAAGGAAAGCATCAGAAAAATGGACAAAGCTTATAAATAAGCTGATCTCAGACAGGGAAACTCAAATGCCCAACAAGAATACAAAGAATTGCTCCATTTCCATCAGCCATCAGAAAAGCAGATTAGAGCAGGAAATCACCACTCTGCACTCATGAAAGGGGTAGATATTAGAAATGGATAGAAGCATTGCTGAGTTTGGGGGGAATGGCACCCCTTAAGCATTTCTGGTGTTTACCTAATGCACGGTCACGTGCCCTACACAGTGAAACCAAATACACCAAAACGTTGGAGTTTGGAGCAGAGGAGGGTTTATTTCGGGCCTGAGCAAGAAGAATGGATGGCTCATGCTCAAAAACAAAATCCCCAAACTCCCTGAAGGATTTCAGCAAAGCACATTTTTTTCCTACTGCGGCTAATTTATACTAAGCCCAGGTTCCTTTTTTTTTAAATTGTATTCAGTTTACTTTTTAATTGGAGGAAGATTGCTTTATAATGTTGTGTTGGTTTCTGCCATACAGCAGAACTCAAATCAGCCATAATTTTACATATATCTCCTCCCTCTTGAGCCTCCCTCTCTTCCCCGCCATCACACCCCTCTAGGTCATGAAAGCATTTTTGAAAAGCAAGGTTAAGGGAAGGGCATTTAAGGTATGTGATCAGCTTGTGCACAATTCTCTGATTGGTTAATAATGACCACTCCTTGGGCACTGGTAGGTCTGGGGCCTACATGTTCATGATCATCAAGTAGTTAATTTCTAAC
The DNA here is from genome assembly GCF_019923935.1 of Bubalus bubalis. Lineage (NCBI taxonomy): Eukaryota > Metazoa > Chordata > Mammalia > Artiodactyla > Bovidae > Bubalus > Bubalus bubalis. Next base: position 47,174,613 of record NC_059164.1, on the reverse strand, counting down.
ATTTGATAGTGATTTTTGCATCTGAAAAATTAAGGAAATATGCATGAGACACTATTATCTGGGTATTTCAGAGAGGATGTGGGGGAAGGGTCTGTCCTGGGAGAGCCTCATAGGGCCCTGCTAGGTTACACAGGTAAGGCATCAGTCGTGGGGAGCATTCTGATTGAACCTCTCCCAGATCCCCAAGGAGACTGTGAGAATGTTCATTACAGTGTGTTGGTGTTTTCTGGGGGTTAGAAGCAACTCAAGGCCTCACTATAAAACTAGAGAATAAATAAATGGTGCCAGATATGTCCTGTGGAATATTAAACTGTAGGTAAAAGCAGTGAGATAAATGCATATACAGAACATGAGTAAAACTTAAAAATCATTCTAGCAAGTGGAAAATATGGGAAACAGAATAAGACCTAACATGACACCATGCTAGAATTAGGCTGATACTTTTTTAGATGTGGACATTTTAAATACAGAATTTGAGTGATCTCTCATGGCCTGCTTTTCTCAAAGGATTGAGAGTATATTTTATTGCTGGGTCTTAAACTTGAAGTGTGCCACTAGCTCTTGGCCTGATGATAGAAGAGATTAGGACATTAGTAATAAACAACTGTGACCTGACGCTTCCCCCTCCCCCTGATTGTAACATTTAGGCCTGAAAAAGTGATGTCCCCAGTTCTGTAAAGACACAGAATTGCAAACTATCATGTTGCTTTCACACTGGTGTAATTGGCTGAGTTCCTGAAAGTTACCAGAAATGATGTGAGGTTAAGGATAGTTGAAGGAGATTTTTCATTTTTGTTGAGTTGTTAATCCTCCAGTTCAGGGGCTGATAAACCATGGTCTACAGGCCAACTCTGGCCCGCTGCCTGGGTTTATATGAGGGGGAACCGGGAATTTATTTTTAACAGTTGTTAAATAACATCCTCGATTTTGCCTCTTGGTCTGCAGAACCTAAACTATTGATCTGACCCTTTACAGGAAGTGTTTACCAAGCCTTGCTGTAGTTCACTGATTTCACTGGGTAAGTATTTAATGAGAACTATTGTGTACCACGGAGAAGGCAATGGCACCCCACTCCAGTACTCTTGCCTGGAAAATCCCATGGATGGAGGAGCCTGGTAGGCTGCAGTCCATGGGGTCGCTAAGAGTCGGACACGACTGAGCAACTTCACTTTCACTTTTCACTTTCATGCATTGGAGAAGGAAATGGCAACCCACTCCAGTGTTCTTTCCTGGAGAATCCCAGGGACGGGGAAGCCTGGTGGGCTGCCGTCTATGGGGTCACACGGAGTCGGACATGACTGAAGCGACTTAGCAGCAGCAGCATTGTGTACCAGCCATCATTCTAGGCAAGAATAAAGCAGCAAAAAAGAAAGGCAAAACTTCTTTTTTCATGTGCTTAAATTCTAGTAGAGAGAGAGATAATACAGGTGAAAAATACTGCTTGTCAGACGAGAAAGAAAGCGGAGGCAGGGGAACAAGGAAGGCTGGAATGAAATGATTTCAAAAAAGCATGGCTATTATTTAGAAAAAATTGCCTTATGTAATTCTGACTAAATATTTTATATTACCTGTGGATACAACATAAGTAGTTTGTTTTCAGAGTTTCTGGTTGATATTTTCCCTTTTTTATCTCTGAGATGCCACTAAAATTTATGAGTTTAGTCACCCTCTGGCCTGGCCTTTGCAGCATCTTCTTCTCATTACAAAACCTCTGTATCAGCTATTTCCTATTTTTTTATTTACCTACAGATAAACATCAATGCTTGTCAATTTCTTTTTTTTAATTTAAATTTATTTATTTTAATTGAAGGCTAATTACTTTACAATATTAATCATGAAACTGCTTTTTTTTAAAAATTATTTTTCATTGAAGGATAATTGATTTACAATATTGTATTGGTTTCTGCCATACATCTACATGAATCAGCCATAGGTATATATACATCCCTTCCTTCTTGAACTTCCCTCCTACCTCTCACCCCTTCCCACCCCACTAGGTTTGGGAGCCCCTGTTTGAGTTCCCCGAGTCATACAGCAAATTCCCACTGGCTGTTTTACATCTGGCAGTGTATATGTTTCCATGCTACTGTCTCCATTCATCCGCCCCTCTTCTTCCTCTCCCACCCCCATCTGTGACATAAGTCTGTTCTCTATGTCTATGTAGCCATTGCTGCCCTGCAGATGGGTTCATCAGTACCATCTTTCTAGATTCTGTATTATGCATTATGTATTATGCATTATGATAATAACAAAAGTTGCTCAGTCATGTCCAACTCTTTGCAACCCCATAGAATATACAGTTCATGGAATTCTCCAGGCCAGAATACTGGAGTGGGTAGCCATTTCCTTCTCCAGGGGCTCTTCCCAACCCAGGGATCGAACCCAGGTCTTCTGCATTGTAGACCGATTCTTTACCAGCTGAGCCACCAGGAAAGCCCAGTTGTTTTTCTTTTTCTGACTTACTTCACTCTGTAGAATAGGCTCTAGGTTTATCCACCTCATTAGAACTGACTCAAATGCATTTTTAATGGCCGAGTAATATTCCATTGTATATATGTACCACAGCTTCTTTATCCATTCATATGTCAATGGACATCTATATTGCTTCCATGTCCTAGCTATTGTAAATAGTGCTGCAGTGAACACTGGGGTTCATGTGTCTTTTTCAGTTTTGGTTTCCTCATTGTATATGCCTAGTAGTGGGATTGCACAGTCATATGGTAGTATTATTCCTAGTTTTTTAAGGAATCTCCACACTGTCTCCCATAGTGGCTGTATCAATTTACAGTCCCACCAACAGTGCAAGAAGGTTCACTCTTCTCCACATCCTCTCCAGCATTTATTATATGTGGATTTTTTGATGGTGGCCAATTCTGACCAGTGTAAGAAGATATCTCATTGTAGTTTTGATTTGCATTTCTCTAATAATGAGCAATGTTGAGCATCTCTTCATGTGTTTGTTAGCCATCTGTATGTTTTCTTTGGAGAAATGTCTGTTTGGGTCTTTTGCCCACTTTTTGATTGCATTGTTTGTTTTTCTGGTATTGTGCTGTACAAGCTGCTTGTGTATTTTGGAAATTAATCCTTTGTCAGTTGTTTCATTTGCTATTGTTTACCATTCTGAGGATTGTCTTTTCACCTTGTTTATAGTTTCTTTTGCTGTGTAAAAGCTTTTAAGTTTAATCAGGTCCCACTTGTTTAGTTTTGGTTTTATTTCCATTACTCTGGGAGGTGGGTCATAGAGGATCTTGCTGTGATTTATGTTATAAAGTGTTCTGCCTAAGTTTTCCTCTAAGAGTTTTATAGTTTCTAGTCTTACATTTAGGTCTTTAATCCATTTTGAGTTTAACTTTGTGTATGGTGTTATGAAATGTTATAATTTCATTCTGTTACACATAGCTGTCCAGTTCTCCCAGCACCACTTATTGAAAAGACCGTCTTTTCCCCATTGTATATTCTTGCCTCCTTTGTCAAAAATAAGGTACCCATAGGTGTATAGGTTTATCTCTGGGCTTTCTATCTTGGTGGAACTGCTTTTGATGAACTTTTCCTACTCTTATCTACTTCCCTTCAAATATCTTAAATATTTTATTGCACAGATAAAATATAGCAGGGAAGCTGAATAGCACACACAAAAATATAACAAAAACAATAAATATTTTTGAAGATGCTTAGTAAAATAGGCATTAAAATATATCCATTGAATAGACAAATTAGTGGAGCTTGAAAGCATGTTCAAGAGTCTGTGATCCACATAATTCTCCATATTTGGGGAAATCACAGTCATTTTTCAGTGAGAAGGGATGGTTTGGGATCCAAATGGGGGGCAGGTCAGAGTGGGGACACCAGGCTTAGGTTGGGATGGCATGGTTGGCAAGGACCCAGGTATAAGGCGTAAGAATGACAGTGTTTCTAGCCAAACTGTCAGACTGTACTTATCTTGAATCACTCTGAGCTCTTGGTAGCATAATTCCCATAAGAATCAGGAAGAGACACCTTTATCTCTAAAGCAAATCACCACTGAAGGGCAGAGTACAAAGAACTTCAGGTGAATTGTCAGTCACCCTGGGCAGGAGAACACACATTGTGGCAATCAAGTCAACATTCTTATTAAAGAAAAATAAATTTATTAACACTTATAATTACTTTGGAAGGATTTTTCCTTCTTTTTCAAATGAAAAAACAAGGAATCAAAGTGTATACTTGCACCCGTGACCTTCAGCTAAATGTATCTTTCAGCTTTTCTCTGTGACTTCCTCCACAAACTCTTCCAAGGCTCCATGGGAATTTATAAATTCTGATGTGGCTGATTAAAAGTAGTTTTACAAAAGCCTTGTTGATAAAAATGTGAAGGCTATGGAGTAAATAGTTGTTCTGAATTGTCAAAATATGTCAGCATAATTTGCTGTAATAATATGTTTTAAACTGTAAAGCTGGTGGGTCAACTCTCACCACATTAATGGATTCTTTCTTCTTCCCGTGGATTTTTTTTTTTTTTTTACATTAAATTGTCATGGTGACAGAGCTCCAGCAATTCCAAATGTAGTCTTCATGGCTGGAAAAAATATAAACTACATGCTACAAAACAAACCAAAGAAACCTTTTAACTCCGCCTACCCAGAATTGACATTCAGATAGAATGGATCAGTCGACTTGCAGAATATATCCTTGTAGAGTTGGCTACAATAAATGTAGACCTATTAACACCTTTTTTTTTTTCCTATAAGATCAAGAGCAAGGAGATAGAGTTAAACAAAAAGGTCTTTGTGGTTTATAATTCTATAAAGGAAATAAGAACTAGCATGAAGATGAACTTAAATATAAATGATGATAAAGGTCTCCTTTCTGACCTGCTCTCCAGACTCAAGAGTCATCTGGTAAGCATGCTTTTCCTAGTTCTTATGCATCCCTCTTTCCAACTGCTTGTAGAACTATTCCTGGCTACTTACAGTTGCTTCATCAGAGAAAAATGATCAAAGTAGGTTGGAACTGAAAGGACTTGTAAGATCTGAAAACAGAACTTCATTTTACCCATGAGAAAGAAATTATGCTCATCAGGTCTGAGTGGTTATCCTTGCCCTCACAGGAAGCTAGTGGCATTCACATGAGTAATAGATATCACTTGTTACGAGTCAAATTTTAAGTACTTTAAATACATTAGGTAACTTAATCCTCCCAACAATCTGATGAAACATTAAAATCTTGATCATTTCATAGATAAGAGTTTGTGTAACTTGTTTCAGGTAAAAGCCAGGAAGTAGCCAAGCAATGACTCACACACAGGCATCTGTGATAGAGAAACTCATGGGTTTTTTGAAGTGGATAAATTCATGTTGCATTTCTTGCATCAGCACTTAACTGCTATAAGATTTGGGGCAGTTTACTAAATCTCTCTAAGCCTCAGTCCCCTCATTTGTAAAAGATGGTTGAGATTATATGTGTCTTAGCATAGTATCTGGCACTTAGCATGTATTTGGTAAACAGCAATGATGATTAGTTATCATTTTTATGTTTCAGTCCTCTGTAGTCAAAGATTTCCCACTAAACTGTAAATCAGATTTCTTCCAAACACTTTTATTTTTTAATAATTTTTATTGAGGTATAGCTGCTTTGCAGTATTGTGTTAGTTTCTTGTTGTTGTTCAGTTATTAAATTGTGTCCAACTCTGTGATCCTATGGACTGCAGCACACCAGGCTTCCCTGTGCTTCGCTATCTCCTGGAGTTTGCTCAAACTCATGCCATTGAGTCGGTAATTCTATCTTACCATCTCATTTTCTGCTGCCCTCTTCTCCTTTGCCTTCAGTCCTTCCCAGCATCACGGCCTTTTCCAATGAGTCGACTCTTTGCACCAGGTGGCCAAAATATTGGAGCTGCAGCTTCAGCATCAGTCCTGCCAATGAATATTCAGGACTGATTTCCTTTAGGATTGACTGGTTTGATCTCCTTGCAGTCCAAGGGACTCTCAAGAGTCTTCTTTCTCCAGCACCACAGTTTAAAAACATCAGTTCTTCAGTGTTCAGCCTTCTTTATGTTCGAACTCTCACATCAATACATGACTACTGGAAAAACTGCTGCTGCTGCTGCTTCTGCTAAGTCGCTTCAGTCGTGTCCGACTCTGTGTGACCCCATAGACGGCAGCCCACCAGGCTCCCCCGTCCCTGGGATTCTCCAGGCAAGAACACTGAAGTGAGTTGCCATTTCCTTCTCCAATGCATGAAAGTGAAAAGTGAAACTGAAGTCGCTCAGTTGTGTCTGACTCTTAGCGACCCCATGGACTGCAGCCTACCAGCCTCCTCCATCAATGGGATTTTCCAGGCAAGAGTATTGGAGTGGGTTGCCACTGGAAAAACTATAGCTTTGATTATACGGTCCTTTGTCAGCAAAGTGCTTTCTTTGCTTTTCAATACACTGTCTAGGTTTGTCATAGCTTTCCTTCCAAGGAGCATCTTTTAATTTCATGGCTGCAGTCACCGTCCACAGTGATTTTGATCCCAAGAAAAGAAAATCTGTCACTACTTCTACTTTTCCCCCTTCTATTTGCCATGAAGTGATGGGACCAGATGCCATGATCTTAGTTTTTTGAATGTTGAATTTTAAGCCAGCTTCATCAAGAGGCTCTAGATTATTTATTTATTCAGTTCAGTTGCTCAGTCGTGTCCAGCTCTGTGCAACCCCATGAACTGCAGCACGCCAGGCCTCCCTGTCCATCACCAACTCCAGGAGTCCACCCAAACCCATGTCCTTTGAGTCGATGATGCCATCCAACCATCTCATCCTCTGTCGTCTCCTTCTCCTCCTGCCCTCAATCTTTCCCAGCATCAGGGTCTTTTCCAATGAGTCAGCTCTTCGCATCAGGTGGCCGAAGTATTGGAATTTCAGCTTCAACATCAGTCCTTCCAATGAACACCCAGGACTGATCTCCTTTAGGATGAACTGGTTGGATCTCCTTGCAGTCCAAGGGACTCTCAAGAGTCTTCTCCAACACCACAGTTCAAAAGCGTCAAATCTTCAGCACTCAGCTTTCTTTATTGTCCAATTCTCACATCCATACATGACCACTGGAATAACCATAGCTTTGACTAGACAGACATTTGTTGGCAAAGTAATGTCTCTGTTTTTGAATATGCTGTCTAGGTTGGTCATAACTTTCCTTCCAAGGAGTAAGTGTCTTTTAATTTCATGGCTGCAGTCACCATCTGCAGTGATTTTGTTATGCTCCCTAAATAGCCAGTAATTCTGTCTCTGCTACTTCCATCAAGAAATATTAGTCCAGTCACTGATATTTGGTGAATAACAACAAGAGTGTTGGTGCACCTGGATATGGGGTTCTGTATTATAAAACATTTTCAGGGAAAGTAAGGTGGCTTAAAGGCAGCAATGTTTTTCTGGGATAAGTTTTCTTAAAATTAAGTACCTCAATATTCCTATAGATTCTGAATCTCATTAAGGTTACAACCGTATACAAAGTTATTCCAAAATATATGTCTCTATTATGGGGGCTCTTTGCTGAAGGTATGATTGAAGCTTGGTTTAAGAGCTTGGAAATAGAATGTGAGGAGAAGAATGATGTTGAAAACAACTGGAAAGTGACTTTAGATTTTAAATTTAATAAGGAATAACATCATGCAGACTTACTCTAATATTCCTTTCAACTCTATAACTAGATGATATTGATAATTGATTCCTTTATGCCACTTCTTATATGCAAAATATTTACTTAGTGCAGCCAACCACTCTTTATCTATGACTTAAAGAAAACCACAATAATATGGAATCAGCAGTAGATCATAGCTTCATCTTTCAAGATATTGAAACTCAAATTCATTCACTTATATCTTTATTCATTCATTCATCCAGTTATTCAACAAATATTAGTTGAACACACACTCTGATCCATGAACACTTGACAGATTCTGTAGAACTGACCTAAACCAACCCAAGAAAGAGAATGATCTTTTATTCTTAAACAGGAATAGTCTTTTCTTATAATGCTTAATTAAGCATGGTTGCCCTGAGACACTCCAAATTTATCAGAAGGTTGCTTGGAGAATGTGGAATCTGAACAGTGACTATTGTCTGGTTTTTTGTTGATTTCTTCAGACTGTAAAATCATCTGAAATTCATGCCTCTACTACAGCAGCAGGTGCATAATCTGTGATTATAGTCCATCAATATGTATTCTGTACAGTTTATCAGTTATAAGCCTGATACTATATGAAGTGCTGGGAAAACTACCATTTACTGAGCACTTAGTGTACCACTCACTTTTACAGATCCAGCAATTTATGTGTAGTAGAGTTTTGTAACTCATCCAAGGTTATGTGCCTTTTCTCACCAGTCTCTTCCACTACATGGTGATGTTAGGTAGCCTTCTCCCTCCTTCTGCACTGGCTTCGACCCTGAGATATCAGTGAGTTGCCAGTCAGTCATCAGTACCTAACATCACAGTCCTTTTATGCTCTCTGTATCCCCAAGATTAAAGATTGGAAACTAAGCATGCATAAGACTGTCGTGGTCTACAATAAGGCTGATATTATAGCTAGAGCACCAGCAGGCCATGGTCTTTATATTCTGTCTCACAATGGCAACAGACAGACTTGCAGTGAACAAGGCAGCTATTCTGTCTCCTCCTTCCTCCCCTTTTCTCTTGTCTCTTTCTCCAGAAGCATGTATTTGAGACATCACTGGGAGAGGCTAGACTTGGATGTATGGTCTGGGAAAGAGTTTCCTGTGCGTTGGGTCTTGGGTGAATGGGACACATTGATTTTCCTTAGCAAGCAACCCTTCTTAAATAGCTCAGTGATTGGACGTGAACTCATGTGGACAGACACTGGGAGGGTGCGGGGAAGGGAATACCACAGGGTAGATCAACATGATCTCGACTGCTAAAGAGGAGAAACACTGGCCCTGTATGAAACGTACAGATCCTATTGACCTGGTAAATAAAAGCACAAGGTTGAGATGGAGGATATAAGAGAATGAGATTATAGGAAATCAAATGTAAAGTAGAAAAAGTATAAATGAATAAAATCAGGTTAAAATAATCACTTTTAACCTTCATGTGGGAGGATATTACATAATTAATAATAATATAAATTCATCTTCATTGTCTTGTCAATGTAGACCCAAGTATTGGTAAGAAGAAAGAAATTGCAAAATAGTATAGCATGTACAATTACAAAATATAAGGAAAAATGTATATTTCTATAGATGGATGGTCCAAACATATTATTAGTGGTTTCCATTGTGTGATGAGATTATGGATGACTTTTAATTTCTTCTTTATGCATATTTGTATTATCCAAAATACATTTATATTTGTATTTTTTGATGTTTTTAAGCAGTAGAACCTGAAAAATAAAGAAATTTGTCTAGTGATTCTATACTGGAAGCAGTTTATAGCCGTTAAATTTGGCCACCAAATGCATGAGTTATTTTGGTCTCATGGCAGACGTTTATAGAACAAGGCGTCCCAGCCTCTCCAAAGTTAGACCTGCTGACTTTGTGCTTTGCACACTGCAGTCTGCTGCAGACATGAGGAAAGTCAAAGCAGCAAAGGAATTTAATTCCCCCAGTTCTGTCAGGGCTAGGAAAGAGGCCGAGCCAGCAAGAGACCAGTTTGGTTGTCAACAAATTCTCAGCCTTTTCTCCAACTCTCACGCTGTCTGGAGCTGAGAATCTCTTGTAACAGCCATTCCCAGCTCTGTTGTATTGCCATCATGCTGTGCTAAGTACCGTCAACAGTGAGAGAGTTAACAGTAAGGAGAAGGCAGGTGTATTTTTTTTTAAAAAGACCCAAGCCCTCTAGCAGCACAGCAGTCCAAGGCCATTTAGTCTGACCAGTGTTAACTGAGCACTTGTGAGTGCCAGGATTCTCCACACTTTACCACATAGCATCATTATGGGACAGAAACATCCATCTTCATAGTCACAAGCTAAGCCATCCCCCCAAAAAATTAAAATGCTGATAATATTATAGCCAATTTATTGAAAACATTCCATTGTCCAGATGAGTATTAAGTCTTTATAATCATGTAGTGTATATATAATGTGTAGTTATATTACACACACACACACACACACACACACACGATCCTTAAACTTAGCACAGGTGTTAGGGTCACCAACCCTCTGCTTAGTGGAAAATCCACATATAATTAATAGTCTTCCCTCCATATCCATGGATTCAGTCAACCTTGGATCATGTGGTACTGTAATATTTACTGACCAAAAAAAATGTATGTATAAGTGGACCTGTACAGTTCAAATCTGGGTTGTGCAAAAGTCAATTGTATTTTTATATAAAAATATATGTACCCACAGGGTTTCTCTGGTGGCTGGTAAAGAATCCACATGCAATGTTGGAGACCCAGGTTCAATCCTTGGGTCAGGAATATCCCCTGAAAAAGGAAATGGAAACCCACTCCAGTATTCTTGCCTGGAGAATTCCATGGATAGAGCACATGGAAATGGGGTCTGGGGTCACAAAGAGTCAGACACAACTGAGTGACTTTCACTTCATATATACCTACAACATACATACATGTATATACATATAGGTATATACACATACGTATGTGTATATATCAATACATATTTTTTAGTTAATGGATATATGGCCTATTTACAAAGGTAGGCAACTATGTAACATGTTTTCAAGTAATTTCCAGTCACAATTTTTTTAAACTTTTCCACTTCAAAGGAAACCACGTCAGCTACTTGCAGCAACAATAAAAATGAAACTCTCTTCCTTGTGTTCTCCTTTCCTCATACTTGTTTTGTAATAACAAAACAGTAAGTTTCCATTGGATGGGTAAGCTGAAATAGGACACTAGCCAACTAATTCTGCTGAGGGGAGAGAATTTGCCAACTGTTCTGGGTCCAAAAGCATCAGACATTTCTGATTTTATCCACCCATTCCTTTTCCTTTCTGACTCCGCCACCCTTGACACACTGTGGTCCTGGGGCGGCTGGCAGTGTGACGGGCTGCTGGGGGCGTCCTTCAAGGCCTCTTGGAGATACTGGCCTGTATTCAGTTTTGAGCAGGTGGTCCATTCTCACTCTTTCCTCACCCAACTCTCTTATTTCCTCGTTCCCCTGGCTTAATCCTGCCACTGGCCTTTCACTGCTCCCCATTCACCTGTCCCAGCAGCCAAAGCAGGACATTTAGATTAGGATTCTCTTGTGGTGTTCAATATAAACATGCATTTCAACTCCTCTCCTTCCAGTGGCCGTCATTGAGCCTTACCCATCCCAGCAAGGCTCAGTAACTTCCGTCGACGTTACCTTGGGGTTCCATTTCCTCTGTTTCCTCCCTGCACCAGTTCAAACCACTGCAACCATCATTGCTTCTCCCTTTATCCTTTGTTTTCTTGGCTCCAACCCACATCCCCTCCATTCTCCATTCTTAGACCAAAGCTTTCTCTTAAAATCAACTGCTCAGGCTGCTCATCCCATTATCTCATGCTTGGTGGAACTCTGCAGGAAAACCCCAATTCCAAGTTCTATTCCCAGCCTCTTCATTCCTGCTACCCTTTTCCCTGTGTCCTCTAGGTTCAGCCCGAATAGATGCACCTGATCCAGAAGGAACATGCTCTGCTCTTCTGTGCCTTTGCTCATGCGAGTCCTTCTGTCTGGAATAATCCTTTGTCCTTTATATCCTTTAAAACCCTTTTGATCTATCCAGGCTTGACTCAGTTGTTACTTCCTCCTCCTTGAAATCATAAACTTAGCCATCAAACTTATAATTAGTCAAGTGCTTATCTTTGCTCTCAGAGCATTTTGTCCATACCTCTGGTGTAGCTTTTCTCCTTACATTGACTAATCTTTCAGTGGTTTTCATCTGTAAAATGAAAATAATGATAGTATTTACCTCCTAGGGCTGTTGTGAAAATTAAATCAGTTGATATACATACACCTATAAGAGTGGCGACCAGTCCAGAGCAGTTATATCATGTGTTGGTAATTGCTGTTAGCATCATGGTTGTCCTCACTCAGACTGTGTGAGCCATGAGAAACCCAGCCCAGCAGCTGTGTATGGAATCGAATTGAACAATTTATGTTTTTCTCATTTATTATTTGTGCCAGATCTTAGTTGTTGCATGAAGGCTATTAGATCTTCCTTGCACCATGAGGGACCTTTAGCTGTGGCATGCAGACTCTTAGTTGTGGCATGTGGGATCTAGTTCCCTGCCCAGGGATCAAACCCAGGCACCCTGCATTGGAAGCATGGAGTCTTAGCCACTGGACCACCAGGGAAGTCCCTAAACGGAACTATTTAGTGTCCTCCATACGCCACCTCATGCACAGAGATGTCTAAGGGAACAGAAACAGGTTGAAATTCAGGAGACTTTTTTTCTTGTTAGAGCAAAGCATTTTAATAGGTATTTGGGTAGGAATAAAATGAAGAGATTTAGAGAAGCCCCTGGATGCTATAACACCCTCAAGTGTTAGCTCAGACCATTGAAGTCTGTTGCCAGATGGGACATTAGCTAGGAGGCCCTGGAATCCTTTGGTCCCTGTACTTAGAAGTCTCCCACTGTCAAGGGTTTGTCCTACTTCAGTGTTTGGAGAGAAGCAGCAGCCAGATTGAGCCTTTGTTTCCCCTGTCCCCTGACTGGTGGGCAACTTGTATTCTTGCACTGATGGGGAAGCCTGGAGAAGCAGGGATAGATGAACCTTCTCAGACTGGTGAGCTTACATTGTAGGGTTTTGTCAGACTGTTTTGTAGAGACTTTCCCCAGGGGCAATTAAATATGAATCAAGATAACTTTCTCAGTTATGGTCCTTATTCATCCCACCATTCAAATACCATATAGAATAAAGGTTCCATAGCTGTGTATTTAAGGTCCTCCTTCATTCATATATCCTTGACTCCAGCCACCCCTGTACCCCTGTGTCTCCATACCACAACCCACCCATGAAATGTCCTTCCTCTATCTGCATGTGTCTGTACTTTCCTGATATTTCAAAGTTATCTAAAATGGGAATTCCATTTACCACGTGGACCAGTCTTAGGATTCCCACCACATCCACTGTCCCTTCTGTGGGGATTCCTAGTGACAACTCCACTTTAAAAATTTTTTTCATTTTGGCCATGCCATGCCATGTGACGTGTAGGATCTTAGCTCCCCAACCAGGGATCAAACCCATGCCCTCCACAGTAGAAGCAGGAAATCTTAACCACTGGGAAACTAAGGAAGTCCTGATGACTCCACTTCTGAGGGAAGTAGCCCGAATGGTTCCTTAATCATAACTTTCCGGCTATATAGCTTGTGACTCCTCTCTCCACCACCAGTAAGGTGGCAGGGAGCCCTGGTCAGTAGATTATTAAATGAATAGATGAGAGCTTTGCCCAACAGGGATCTGAGTACACTGGGCCAATCATATTCTGTCTTAGGCAGGCTTAATGTAAAGAAAGAGTTGCACAGTGGTAGAAAGCAGGCCATGGGGCAGAAGATCCTGGAGAAGTTACCAGCAAACAGAAGCCATCATTAAGCAAAATCCAGAAGATAAGTGCAGTAAGGCATGAGGTAACCAGTAGATAGTAGCAGGAATCATAGGGAGACATGGAAGAATCCAGGACACTAAGAACAATTACCTTGTCACCTGAGCTCTGGTAGATCCAGGTCCCCATCCTGTTTCCAGTCTACTTTCCTGACCCCATAGGGTCCCACTGAGGACTGGCTCCATAATTTACAGGGCCCAGTGAAAAGTGAGACTGCATTGTTCCTTGTTCAAAAATATTTGAGAAGAGCAAGACAGCAGCTTTAATTATAGTAATCTGAATAGGCCTCTATTCCTCACAGCCATAGGTGTTCAGCTGAGAGAGTCCTCCATTAAATCTAGATCCCCTCCAGTTGTAATTAATCTGGCTTTGAAGTGAGTTTCTTTACAACTGTGGTTTCTTTATAACTCCAGTGGTATTGTTATATTCGTAACCTTGAGGCACTTAGCACTTTGCTTCTTGCCGTGGTGGTTACTGGGATGTCTAATCTCCCCTCCTAGAGAGTGAGTTGTTTTAAAAAGCAGGTCTATGTCTGGTTAGCCTTTGTTGCCTCACAGCTTGTTTATATTCATCTCACTTTATACCAGTTAAGCTAGCAAAGGGATTAACTCCTCTCCTGTTTGAAGCAAGTTACCAAGAGTAGTTACATGACTGTTATAAGGCTATTATAGTTATAAGACTAAACTGCCCAGTTCTTGGGATCATTCCTTGTGAAAGTATACTCTTGGTGTTAGAATTGTCACAGGTGGGTGTGGCCCCCTGAGAAGGGAGGAATAACATTTCAATGATCACAGAATCCTTGCTCATAGTTATTGGTTTCATAGTTACTACCAAAAGAATCTTTGGGTGCTCTTGAGTTGGTAAAGAAAGCTTACAGATTATATCACATATATTAAGCTCTTTGTGTCATCAACTGTACTAACTAATGTACCTGCATCAGCTTCCTTAACTTGATTCTCATCATGAACACAATAAAGAAGGTGCTTTTGTGCCCATGGGACAATAATAGAACTCAGTTTGATTTCATGGACCAGGGTGACTTACAAAAAAAAAAAAAAGGTAAGAAAAAATAGAGAAGGCACAACCAAGAGCATTTGTCCACATTCTTAGCCTCTACCTCTGTGGCTTCATCAATGTGAAATTTCACTCAGCTTACAAGAGTGGCCCTGGGCAAATTAATGTCTGTTGCTACCTTCTCATCCTCACCAGAGACATTTGTCCAGCTCTTTGGGAATTGGGACCTCTCTCACTGGTATCCATTGTCAGTATGCTTCCCCATCATGCCTGTTAGAAAAGAAAAATCATTCTCTAAACTACAGATTCCTAGTATTTGCATTAAAAAAAGAGAGACGCCAGAATATTTTTTTAATCTGAAGCACAGTGTTTCTAAACCTTTCCTATAGTAGTGATCTGAAAGGCAGAGGAAGATGATCAGTGAGCCACTCCAAATGGAAGTTTTCTTCAAGTCTTATATATTATTTGTAAAATCTGTGAAAATTTTGTGTCCTTCTTCATAATAGGTTTATGTTGGTATTAAAATAAAATAATAATTCCTTTCATTAGACCTGACTGAAGTTGTTGTTCAGTTGCTCAGTCGTTTTCGACTCTTTGCAACCCCATGGACTGCAGTACGCCAGGCTTCCCTGTCCTTCACTATCTCCCAGGGTTTGCTCAAACTCAAGTCCATTGAATTGGTGATGCCATCCAACCATCTCATCCTCTGTCATCCCTTTCTCCTCCTGCCCTCAATCTTTCCCAGCATCACTGTTTTTTCCAATGAGTCAGCTATTCGCATCTGGTGGCCAAAGTGTTGCAACTTCAGCTTTAGCATCAGTCCTTCCAATGAATATTCAGGGTTGATTTCCTTTAGGATTGACTGGTTTGATCTCCTTGCTGTCCAACGGACTCTCAAGAGTCTTCTCCAATACCACAGTTTGAGAGTATCTGTTCTTAGGCACTCAGCCTTCTTTATAATCCAACTCTCACATCCATACATGACTGCTGGAAAAACTATAGCTTTGACTATATGGATATTTTTGGCAAAGTGATATGTCTGCTTTTTAATACACTGTCTAGGTTGGTCATAGCTTTTCTTCCAATGAGCAAGTGTCTTTAATTTCATGGCCGCAGTCACCATCTGCAGTGATTTTGAAATCCCCCAAAAATAAAGTCTGTCACTGTTTTCATTTTTAAAGTATGCTGCCAAGTCGCTTCAGTTGTGTCCAACTCTGTGCGACCCCATAGATGGCAGCCCACCAGGCTCCGCCCTGGAATTCTCCAGGCAAGAATACTGGAGTGGGTTGCCATTTCCTTCTCCAATGCATGAAAGTGAAAAGTGAAAATGAAGTCTCTCAGTCATGTCCAACTCTTACTAAATTCTTTAACTCTCTATCCCCACCCACCCCAAATCTCTTAATCAAAATGGAGCTTTTAAAACATGTGTCATATCTGTTCTATGGTTCTTAAATCCATTGGCTCACCTCTGAATCCTGCAGTTTTATTAGGTGAAAAGTAATAAATTAATGAACTATGAAGGCAGAATTGAGGCACCAGAGATTCAGTGAGTGATCCAGGTAAAGGATGCCTTCCTGTGGACAGTCCACACTCTGCTGGCCCATTTTTCTGGCGATGCCTTTCCGGTATCAGTCGTATGCTGAGAAATAAGAGCCTTCTGTTTGGGCTGTTCAGCACTCGCCTGACATATGGGCTGGGGTAGAGCTATCATGCTTATTAGGACCACTTACAACTGAAACATGTCTAAAAAAAGAAACTTTAAACCTTGGCAGAATAACAATAGTCAACAGTATTAGAGCACTAAAAAATAAGCTACACATTTGGTAAGTGACTTTTTTCAACATATATCACTTTATTCAATACACCCAGCAACCTTTTGAAGTATAGTTATCATCTAAATTTTACAGATGATAAAATTATGGCTCAAAGAGATTGAATAACTTGTCTAATTTCCCACCCATAGTCTAACTGGTAGATGACTTGGCAACATTGTTGATTGTCTGCTCAGTCTCCAATCCTTCTTTCTTTGCTGACAGAATAGTGATCAGAATCATCCTCTTTTAAGACGTCATGTTTTTCTAAAGAGGCTGTGTCCCTCTCTGGGCCTATTGGAAGTAAGGGGGTTGTCGATCTTTAACAGTTTAAGCTGATCACAGCCATCACATCACCCTTGTCAAATGCCAACAGATGCTTTATCCTTTTCTCCAGTCAGCACAGCTGCTGCTGCTGCTAAGTCGCTTCAGTCGTGTCTGACTCTGTTGCGACCCCATAGATGGCAGCCCACCAGGCTCCCCCGTTCCTGGGATTCTCTAGGCAAGAACACTGGAATGGGTTGCCATTTCCTTCTCCAATGCATGAAAGTGAAAAGTGAAAGTGAAGTTGCTCAGTCGTGTCTGACTCTTAGTGACCCCATGGACTGCAGCCCACCAGGCTCCTCTGTCCATAGCATTTTCCAGGCAAGAGTACTGGAGTGGGCTGCCATTGCTTCCTCTGCCAGTCAGCACAAAGTGATTGCCAATCACCCTAAACCAACCAGGGACTAGACAGAGTTGAGGCTGGTTGCAGTTTTCGAAAGTTTCTGTCTACATCTGATTCTGTTCTCTTCCTAAAGGATATTTCTCTAAATCTTTTGACCAAGAGCCTAGCATGTTCACCGGGGTACTTTCACCTGGTGGCCTTGAACTTGAATCCTCGTCCACATCAGAGTGAGACTATAGGAAACTCCATTCAGTTTGGGTATGATTTTCTTCTTAGCCATTTAGCCTAATACCCTACACAGCTCCAGATTTTGACAAAAATCTTGAAGAGCAATAGCTTGTGTGTTAGGCTCAGTTTTCTTTTTCCACCTGGACATCAGTCTTTTGGGTCTTTCATTTTTTCTTTCTGGCATCATGAGACCATCTAAAGTCTCTGTTTTCTCTGTTCCTCAGCGGTAATCTGGTGTTCAGACTAAGTCCAAGTGCTCAGCCTCTTGCCCTGAGCCCAGATTTGGCAGATAAGCCCAAGAACAAAAAAGGCTGCAAAAAATCAACATGTCTCTCCATGGTTCTCCTTGCTCTACAATCCCATGCCCTCCAGCCCCTGTTGCATCAACACCTTTCTAATGCCTTTAAACATTAGAGAATTTGTTTTTGTCTTAGTTATTACTTATTGTGGATCCCTTCATTTTTAAAATTAATTTATTTTAATATAAATTTATTTATTTTAATTGGAGGCTAGTTATTTTACAATATTGTATTGGTTTTGCCATACTTCAACATGAATTCACCATGGGTGTACATGTGTTCCCCATCCTGAACCACCCTCCCACCTCCCTCCCCATACCATCCCTCTAGGTCATCCCAGTGCACCGACCCTGAGCATCCTGTATCATGCATCGAACCTGGACTGGTGATTTGTTTCACAAATGATATTATACATATTTGAATGTCATTCTCCCAGATCATCCCACCCTCCCCCTCTCCCACAGAGTCCAAAAGACTGTTCTATACATCTGTGTCATTTTTGCTGTCTCGCATACAGGGTTATCATTAACATCTCTCTAAATTCCATTTATATGCGTTAGTATACTGTATTGGTGTTTTTCTTTCTGGCTTACTTCACTCTGTATAATACGCTACATTTTCATCCACCTCATTAGAACTAATCAAAATGTATTCTTTTTAATGGCTGAGTAATACTCCATTGTGTATATGTACCACAGCTTTCTTATCCATTCATCTAGTGATGGACACCTAGGTTGCTTCCATGCCCTGGCTATTATAAACAGTGCTGCGATGAACGTTGGTGTACACGTCTCTTTCAATTCTTGTTTCCTCGGTGTGTATGCCCAGCAGTGGGATTGCTGGGTCAAAAGGCAGTTCTATTTCCAGTTTTTTAAGGAATCTCCACACTGTTCTCCATAGTGGCTGTACTAGTTTGCATTCCCACCAACAGTGTAAGAGGGTTCCCTTTTCTCCACACCCTCTCCAACATTTATTGCTTGTCGACTTTTGGATAGCAGCCATTCTGATTGGCGTGAAATGGTACCTCATAGTGGTTTTGATTTGCATTTCTCTGATAATGAGTGATGTTGAGCATCTTTTCATGTGTTTGTTAGCCATCTGTATATCTTCTTTGGAGAAATGTCTGTTTAGTTCTTTGGCCCATTTTCTGATTGGGTCATTTATTTATCTGGAATTGAGCTGCAGGAGTTGCTTGTATATTTTTGAGATCAGTTCTTTTTCAGTTGCTTCATTTGCTATTATTTTCTCCCATTCTGAAGGCTGACTTTTCACCTTGCTTAGAGTTTCCTTTGTTGTGCAGAAGCTTTTAATTTTAATTAAGTCCCATTTGTTTATTTTTGCTTTTATTTCCAATATTCTGGGAGGTGGGTCATAGAGGATCCTGCTGTGATGTATGTCGGAGAGTGTTTTGCCTATGTTCTCCTCTAGGGGTTTTATAGTTTCTGGTCTTACATTTAGATCTTTAATCCATTTTGAGTTTATTTTTGTGTATGGTGTTAGAAAGTGTTCTAGTTTCATTCTTTTACAAGTGGTTGACCAGTTTTCCCAGCACCACTTGGTAAAGAGATTGTCTTGTCTCCACTGTATATTCTTGACTCCTTTGTCAAAGATAAGGTGTCCATAGGTGTGTGGATTTATCTCTGGACTTCTATTTTGTTCCATTGATCTATATTTCTGTCTTTGTGCCAGTACCATACTGTCTTGATGACTGTGGCTTTGTAGTAGAGCCTGAAGTCAGTCAGGCTGATTCCTCCAGTTCCATTCTTCTTTCTCAAGATTGCTTTGGCTATTTGAGGGTTTTTGTATTTCCATACAAATTGTGAAATTATTTGTTCTAGCTCTGTGAAAAATACCATTGGTAGCTTCATAGGGATTGCATTGAATCTATAGATTGCTTTACTCATTTTCACTATATTGATTCTTTCAATCCATGAACATGGTATATTTCTCCATCTATTAGTGCCGTCTTTGATTTCTTTCACCAGTGTTTTATAGTTTTCTATATATAGTTTTTTGTTTCTTTAGGTAGATATATTCCTAAGTATTTTATTCTTTTCATTGCAATGGTGAATGGAATTGTTTCCTTAATTTCTCTATTTTCTCATTATTAGTGTATAGGAATGCAAGGGATTTCTGTGTGTTGATTTTATACCCTGCAACTTTACTATATTCATTGATTAGCTCTAGTAATTTTCTGGTGGAGTCTTTAGGCTTTTCTATGTAGAGGATCATGTCATCTGCAAACAGTGAGAGTTTTGCTTCTTCTTTTCCAATCTGGATTCCTTTTATTTTATTTTATTTTTTTCTGCTCTGATTGCTGTGGCCAAAACTTCCAAAACTATGTTGAATAGTAGTGGTGAAAGTGGGCACCCTTGTCTTGTTCCTGACTTTAAAGGAAATGCTTTCAATTTTTCACCATTGAGGATAATGTTTGCTGTGGGTTTGTCATATATAGCTTTTATTATGTTGAGGGATGTTCCTTCTATTCCTACTTTCTGGAGAGTTTTGATCATAAATGGATGTTGAATTTTGTCAAAGGCTTTCTCTGCATCTATTGAGATAATCATATGGCTTTTATTTTTCAATTTGTTAACGTGGTGTATTACATTGATTGATTTGCAGATATTGAAGAATCCTTGCATCCCTGGGATAAAGCCCACTTGGTCATGATGTATGAACTTTTTAATGTCTTGTTGGATTCTGATTGCTAGAATTTTGTTAAGGATTTTTCCATCTATGTTCATCAGTGATATTGGCCTATAGATTTCTTTTTTCATGGCATCTTTGTCAGGTTTTGGTATTAGGGTGATGGTGGCCTCGTAGAATGAGTTTGGAAGTTTACCTTCCTCTGCAATTTTCTGGAAGAGATTGAGTAGGATAGGTGTTAGCTCTTCTCTAAATTTTTGGTAGAATTCAGCTGTGAAGCTGTCTGGACCTGGGCTTTTGTTTGCTGGAAGATTTCTGATGACAGTTTCAATTTCCGTGCTTGTGATGGGTCTGTTAAGATTTTCTATTTCTTCCTGGCTCAGTTTTGGAAAGTTGTACTTTTCTAAGAATTTGTCCATTTCTTCCAAGTTGTCCATTTTATTGGCATATAATTGCTGATAGTAGTCTCTTATGATCCTTTGTATTTCTGTGTTGTCTGTTGTGATCTCTCCATTTTCATTTCTAATTTTATTGATTTGATTTTTCTCCCTTTGTTTCTTGATGAGTCTGGCTAATGGCTTGTCAATTTTATTTATCTTCTCAAAGAACCAGCTTTTGGCTTTGTTGATTTTTGCTATGGTCTCTTTTGTTTCTTTTGCATTTATTTCTGCCCTAATTTTTAAGATTTCTTTGCTTCTACTAACCCTGGGGTTCTTCATTTCTTCCTTTTCTAGGTGCTTTAGGTATAGAGTTAGGTTATTTATTTGACTTTTTTCTTGTTTCTTGAGGTATGCCTGTATTGCTATGAACCTTCCCCTTAGGACTGCTTTTACAGTGTCCCACAGATTTGGGGTTGCTGTGTTTTTATTTTCATTCATTTCTGTGCATATTTTGATTTCTTTTTTGATTTCTTCTGTGATTTGTTGGTTATTCAGCAGCATGTTGTTCAGCCTCCATATGTTGGAATTTTTAATAGTTTTTCTCCTGTAATTGAGATCTAATCATACTGCATTGTGATCAGAAAAGATGCTTGGAATGATTTCAATTTTTTTGAATTTACCAAGGCTAGATTTATGGCCCAGGATGTGATCTATCCCAGAGAATGTTCCATGTGCACTTGAGAAAAAGGTGAAATTCATTGTTTTGGGGTGAAATGTCCTATAGATATCAATTAGGTCTAACTGGTCTATTGTATCATTTAAAGTTTGTGTTTCCTTGTTAATTTTCTATTTAGTTGATCTATCCATAGGTGTGAGTGGGGTATTAAAGTCTTCCACTATTATTGTGTTATTGTTAATTTCCCCTTTCATACTTGTTAGCATTTGTCTTACATATTGTGATGCTCCTATTTTGGGTGCATATATATTTATAATTGTTATATCTTCCTGGATCGATCCTTTGATCATTATGTCATGTCCTTCTTTGTCTCCTTTCACAGCCTTTGTTTTAAAGTCTATTTTATCTGATATGAGTATGGCTACTCCTACTTCCTTTTGGTCTCTATTTGTGTGGAATATCTTTTTCCAGCTCTTCACTTTCAGTGTGAATATGTCCCACTTTTCAGGTGGGTCTCTTACAGACAACATATATCAGTTTAGTTCAGTCACTCAGTTGTGTCCGACTCTTTGCGACCCCATGAATCTCAGCACACCAGGCCTCCCTGTCCATCACCAACTCCCAGAGTTCACTCAGACTCACGTCCATCAAGTCGGTGATGCCATCCAGCCATCTCATCCTCTGTCGTCCCCTTCTCCTCCTGCCCCCAATCCCTTCCAGCATCAGAGTCATTTCCAATGAGTCAACACTTCCCATAAGGTGGCCAAAGTACTGGAGTTTCAGCTTTAGCATCATTCCTTCCAAAGAACACCCAGGACCAATCTCTTTTAGAATAGACTGGTTGGATCTCATTGCAGTCCAAGGAACTCTCAAGAGTCTTCTCCAATACCACAGTCCAAAACCATCAGTTCTTCGGTGCTCAACTTTCTTCACTGTCCAACTCTCACATCCATACATGACCACTGGAAAAACCATAGCCTTGACTAGACGGACCTTTGTTGGCAAAATAATGTCTCTGCTTTTGAATACGCTATCTAGGTTGTTCATACCTTTCCTTCCAAGGAGTAAGCGTTTTTTAATTTCATGGCTGCAATCACTATCTGCAGTGATTTTGGAACCCCAAAAAATAAAGCATGACACTGTTTCCACTGTTTCCCCATCTATTTCCCATGAAGAAATGGGACCAGATGCCATGATCTTCGTTTTCTGAATGTTGAGCTTTAAGCCAACTTTTTCACTCTCTTTCACTTTCATCAAGAGGCTTTTTAGTTCTTCACTTTTTGCCATAAGGATGGTGTCATCTGCATATTTGAGGTTATTGATATTTCTCCCAGCAATCTTGATTCCAGCTTGTGCTTCTTCCAGCCCAGTGTTTCTCATGATGTACTCTGCATAGAAGTTAAATAAGCAGGGTGACTATAGACAGCCTTGATGTACTCCTTTTCCTATTTGGAACCAGTCTCTTGGTCCATGTCCAGTTCTAACTGTTGTTTCCTGACCTGAATTCAGGTTTCTCAAGAGGCAGGTCAGGTGGTCTGGTATTCCCATCTCTTTCAGAATTTTCCACAGTTTATTGTGATCCACAGAGTCAAAGGCTTTGGCATAGTCAATAAAGCAGAAATCGATGTTTTTCTAGAATTCTCTTGCTTTTTTGATGATCCAGCAGATGTTGGCAATTTGATCTCTGGTTCCTCTGCTTTTTCTAAAACCAGCTTGAACATCTGGAAGTTCACAGTTCATGTATTGCTGAAGCCTGGCTTGGAGAATTTTGAGCATTACTTTACTAGCGTGTGAGATGAGTGCAATTGTGCGGTAGTTTGCGCATTCTTTGGCATTGCCTTTCTTTGGGATTGGAATGAAAACTGACCTTTTCCAGCCCTGTGGCCACTGCTGAGTTTTCCAAATTTGCTGGCATATTGAGTGCAGCACTTTCACAGCATCGTCTTTCAGGATTTGAAATAGCTCAACTGGAATTTCATCATCTCCACTAGCTTTGTTCGTAGTGATGCTTTCTAAGGCCCACTTGACTTCACATTCTAGGATGTCTGTCTCTAGGTGAGTGATCACACCATCATGATTATCTGGGTCGTGAAGATCTTTTTTGTTCAGTTCTTCTGTGTATTTTTGCCACCTCTTCTTAATATCTTCTGCTTCTGTTAGGTCCCTACCATTTCTGTCCTTTATCGAGCCTAATGTTGCAGGAAATGTTCCCTTGGTAGCTCTAATTTTCTTGAAGAGCTCTCTAGTCTTTCCCATTCTGTTGTTTTCCTCTATTTCTTTGCATTGATCACTGAGGAAGGCTTTCTTATCTTTCCTTGCTATTCTTTGGAACTCTGCATTCAGATGCTTATATCTTTCCTTTACTCCTTTGCTTTTCACTTCTCTTCTTTTCACAGCTGTTTGTAAGGCCTCCCCAGACAGCCATTTTGCTTTTTTTGCATTTCTTTTCCATGGGTATGGTCTTGATCCCTGTCTCCTGTACAAGGTCACGAACCTCCATCCACAGTTCATTAGGCACTCTATCTATCAGATCTAGGCCCTTAAATCTATTTCTCACTTCCACTGTATAATCATAATTTTATTTAGGTCATGCCTGAATGTTCTAGTGGTTTTCCCTACTTTCTTCAATTTAAGTCTGAATTTGGCAATAAGGAGTTCGTGATCTGAGCCATAGTCAGCTCACAGTCTTGTTTTGGCTGACTGTACAGAGCTTCTCCCTCTTTGGCTGCACAGAATATAATCAATCTGATTTTGGCGTTGATCATCTGGTGATGTCTATGTGTAGAGTCTTCTCTTGTGTTGTTGGAAGAGGGTGTTTGTTATGACCAGTGCATTCTCGTGGCAAAACTCTATTAGCCTTTGCCCTGCTTCATTCTGGACTCCAAGGCCAAATTTGCCTGTTACTCCAGGTGTGTCTTGACTTTCTACTTTTGCATTCCAGTCCCCTATAATGAAAAGGACATCTTTTTTGGGTGTTAGTTCTAAAAGGTCTTGTAGGTCTTCATAGAACCATTCAATTTCAGCTTTTTCAGCATTACTAGTTGGGGCATAGACTTGGATTACTGTGATATTGAATGGTTTGCCTTGGAAACGAACAGAGATCATTCTGTCGTTTTTTGTTTTTTTTTTTTTTTAATTTTATTTTATTTTTATACTTTACAAAATTGTATTAGTTTTGCCAAATATCAAAATGAATCCGCCACAGGTATACATGTGTTCCCCATCCTGAACCCTCCTCCCTCCTCCCTCCCCATACCATCCCTCTGGGTCGTCCCAGTGCACTAGCCCCAAGCATCCAGTATCGTGCATCGAACCTGGACTGGCAACTCGTTTCATCTGTTGTTTTTGAGATTGCATCCAAGTACTGCATTTCAGACTCTTTTGTTGACCGTGATGGCTACTCCATTTCTTCTAAGGGATTCCTGTCTGCAGTATTGGAAAAGACTCTGATGCTAGGAGGGATTGGGGGCAGGAGGAAAATGGGACAACAGAGGATGAGATGGCTGGATGGCATCACCGACTTGATGGATGTGAGTTTGAGTGAACTCTGGGAATTGGTGATGGACAGGGAGGCCTGGCGTGCTGTGATTCATGGGGTCGCAAAGAGTTAGACACAACTGAGTGACTGAACTAAAGTGTTCTCCACTGTCTGGAACACACAAAGAGATTCACAGAGTTGGGTAGAGAAGAGAAGAGGGAGGGAGGAGATAGAGGTGATCTGGTGGAGAAAAAGGAGTGTC
The DNA here is from genome assembly GCF_019923935.1 of Bubalus bubalis. Lineage (NCBI taxonomy): Eukaryota > Metazoa > Chordata > Mammalia > Artiodactyla > Bovidae > Bubalus > Bubalus bubalis. Next base: position 47,149,644 of record NC_059164.1, on the reverse strand, counting down.
CAAAGTGGGAGAAAGCAGTCAAGCCAGTAATCTCACTCCCATGTAAAAATGGGTACTGAAGATGAGGTTCTTAAAGGTACAAAATTGATAACAAATACCAAAAAGCAAAGATTAAAAATCTAGAGTAGAGGTTGGATTCTCGAAAATACAGTATTGAAGAAAAAAAAGTCACAAAAATTATAAAATATATTTATATGAAGTTTGCTTTAAAAAACAGGGGGTCTCTCTCTCTCTCTCTCTTTTTTTTTTTTTTTTTTTGCAAAGTAATGGTAGGTTATAAAATGAAAATTAAAGGAGTAATAGAGGACTTAGTTTAAAAAATTTTTTTAATTAAAGAATGATAGTAAAAATAGTAAAAATATATCTAGGACTTTCTCTGGTGGTGTTGTGGGCAGTGTGGGGTCAGTTCATTTTTGGATAGTTCCTTGATCTGGCTTACATTTTGCAAGATCTACAGGCCCCTTCCTATGTAGTCGGTACTAATTACAGGGTTTTAATCTATTGCACCTGTCACTTCCAAGGAGGTTCCCTCTGTTTTAGCGTCTTCTGTTTGCTGGTCTCTTCAGTGTCTGATTTCCGCCCTGACACAAGGGGGCGGTGGTGGACACTTTTTTAGGCTCACTTGTTCAGTCGTGCTGTGGGGAGGGAGGGACACTGCAAACAAATAACACTGGCAGATGGTCTCAGTGTTTCCGCCACACTGGGTTTGCCCCCACTCACAGCATGTGTGCTTTCCCTGTATACACTGCTTGAGCTCTAGGTTGCTCTGCCAGGAACTGTCTGAGGCCGGCCCTGAGTTGTATGCACTTTGCAGGTCTAAGCCGCTCAGGTTCAGGTACTTGGGTAGTCCTCAGAGGCGCAGACTTGGTTGGGCTTGCGTTTTGTGCCCTTCCCAAGTGCGAGCAGCTCAGGTGACCAGGTGTTTGGAGAGCACAGTTGCTACGACTCATCACCTCCTCCTTCCCTGCCTCTTGGTTTTCTGGATGTACAACCAGCTTACCTTCTCAGGCGAATGTTGACCATCCAGAATCCCAAGAAGTCTTGGTTAGCAAAGAAGCCTGCTTGCAGTTTGGTAGATAATGTCTCTCTGGGGCCGTGATTGCCCCCTTCCCACTCTGGCTGCCCTTGTCTGCCTGTCACCAGAGGGGGATGGGCCGGCCTGCATCCGGCTAGCTCTGCTCAGTCCTTTGTTCTGTGAGCGGGCCTGGCAGTGTATTGGGTTAGGGCTTTTCATGTGGTAGCTATCCCATAGTCTGGTTTGCTATCCCAAGTTAATTTCCTCAGATTGCCCTTGGGGCATTCAGGCCCGATCCTTACTCTAAGCAATACAGACTGTGCCTCCCTGCCCAGCCCCCGCTTGCTAGTGGTGGGTGCAGGCGTCTGTGCTGCTTCTCCACTGGGGGAGTTACCATTGGGCACGTAATCTGTGGGTTTCAATTATTTATTTATTTTTCCTCCCAGTTATGTTGCCCTCTGTGGTTCCAAGGCTCGCCACAGACTCGGCAGTGAGAGTGTTCCCTGGTGTTTGGAAACGTCTCTCTTTTTTAAGACTCCCTTCCTGGGACAGAGCTCTGTCCCTACCTCTTTTGTCTCTCTTTTTATCTTTTATATTTTTTCCTACCTCCTTTCAAAAACAATGGGCTGCTTTTCTGGGTGCCTGATGTCCTCTGCCGGCATTCAGAAGTTGTTTTGTGGAATTTACTCATCGTTCAAATGTTCTTTTGATGAATTTGTGGGGGAGAAAGTGGTCTCCCCATCCTATTCCTCCGCCATCTTAAGACCACTCCCTCAACATTAGAAAAAAATTTTTTAATATAAATTTATTTATTTTAATTGTTGGAGGCTAATTACTTTACAATATTGTATTGGTTTTGCCATACATCAACATGAATCCGCCAGGGGTATACACGTGTTCCCCATCCTGAACCTCCATCCCACCTCCCTCCCCATACCATCCCTCTGGGTCATCCCAGTGCACCAGCCCCAAGCATCCTGTATCATGCACCGAACCTGGATTGGTGATTTGTTTCATATATGATATTATAAATGCTCCAATGTCATTCTCCCAAATCATCCTACCCTCTCCCTCTCCCACAGGAAAAAAAAAAAAGAAAGAAAATTTTAAGATTTTACCCAATTTGTTCAGTTTTTCTCAGAGACAGCATTGATCAGCTGCAAGCTTAGCCATGTCTTCCTCAGAAAATAAAGCCAATACAAACCAACAATCTTTTCTTATAATTTTTAACTGTAAACATTTTCAGTTTTCAGAGAGAATCAGTATCATGACACACGTCACTCACATTAAAAAATTATTACCATTTTGGTATATTTGCTTTCTCATCTAATTTCTGCTGAACTATTTTAAAGCAATTTGCAATCTTATAGCACTTTCATAAAACAAATAATTCAACATGTATCTTCTAAAAATAATAAAATTCCCTTATACAGTTTTACCATATTGTTCCTTAAAAAATAATAATAATTTCCTTATATTGTATACTACCCAGTCCACCATAGTCAAATTTTCCATTGTCTTCAAAGTATTATTGATGGGTTTCTTGTGAGTAAGATAAAATATGCATTAGTTATTATCTTTCTTTTAATGTAGGCTGCTACTTTTTTTTCATGACATTTACAGTGTAAAGATGCCAGAGCAGTAGATTGAAATTAATATTTTTGGTAAGGATACTGCATAGATGATCTGAGTAGTCATTCTGCATCATTACAGCAGACAGGTGTTTTCCATTACTTCACTGTTGCTGCTGCTGCTAAGTCACTTCAGTCGTGTCCGACTCTGTGCAACCCCTTAGACGGTAGCCCACCAGGCCCCGCCATCCCTGGGATTCTCCAGGCAAGAACACTGGAGTGGGTTGCCATTTCCTTCTCCAATGCATGAAAGTGAAAAGTGAAAGTGAAGTCGCTCAGTCGTGCCCAACTCTTAGCGACCCCTTGGACTGCAGCCCACCAGGCTCCTCCGTCCATGGGATTTTCCAGGCAAAAGTAATGGAGTGGAGTGCCATTTCCTTCTCCAATGAATGAAAGGAAAAGTGAAAGTGAAGTCGCTCAGTTGTCTCCAACTCTTAGCGACCCCATAGACTGCAGCCCACCAGGCTCCTCCATCCATGGGATTTTCCAGGCAAGAGTACTGGAGTGGGTTGCCATTGCCTTCTCTGATAGTGATGCTAATTTGATCAGTAGGTTAAGGTGGTAACAGTCAGATCTTTACAATGTAGAAATATTTTCCCTTTGTCATTGCCAAATCATCCAGCACTATGCAAGTGTCCTGTTTCCCACCAATCTTTCACTTACTGGATTTAGTATTTACGATTTTTGCCTGAGTAAGTTATTTTACTGAAGGTTGCAATATGGGTAACTTTCTAATTCTGTCATTCACCTTTCATTCTTTATGTGGCATTCCTTTCTGTTTCAAGCATGTTTTACAAACTTCCCCTCATGAACTGAGGGTGCACTATAGTCCCTCCCACTTATGGAGGATAAATTCCAGTGTTTTTCTGAATAAGGAGATGGTATGTCACCTTTATGGAGAAGGGCATGGCAACCCACTCCAGTATTCTTGCCTGGAGAATCCCATGGACAGAGGAGCCTGGTGGGCTACAGTCCATGGGGTTGCAAAGTCAGACATGACTGAAGCAACTTATCATGTATGCGTGTCACCTTTAATGCTGGCTTGTGTGTCACATTTGAGTACTTTTGTGCTGTAATAAATAACATTTTACCTGTTTTATTTTGTCCTTGGTGGGGTATATCTTCCTGATACAGATGAAAAGTAGGATTGCTTACTCAAAGTGTAAATTTGCGTAAGATTTTTTTAGATGTTGCCAAATCCTTGTTCATGTGGAGTTGTGCTCTTTTCTACTTCCCAACAGTAACATACGCCTCCCTATCCCCTCACAGACAGAGCACATTCTCAAACTTTTGGAGTTTTTGCCAGTATGAGAAATGTTGTATCAGTGAAGTTTTATTTGTATTTCTCATCTGAATGGGATTCACGGCTCTCTTTTGTGCATTTAATTCTTATCTACATTTATTTTTCTCTAAAGTATTTATTATGGCCTTTTGCTTAATATTTTCATAGATTTCTTGTCTTCTAGATTTTAAGAGGTCTTTATATATTTGACGATTAGTCCTATTTTGTAATATAAGTAGCAAATACTTACTCCCAGTTGAATGTTTTCTTTAAATTTGATTATGATGTTCCTCTATATGCAAAATAATTTTAATTTTAATATATTTGAGTAAAACTTTTTTTCCTTTATTGTTTCTGGATTTTCCTCAGGCCCAATAAATGAATTCTCCTATATTTTCTACAAGTACTTGTAAGGTTTCATACTTTGGCATTTAGATCTCTGCATAAACTCCATTCAGAGTTTGCCCTGGTAACTGGTGGAAAGTATGGTTTCAATCTTAACTGTTTCCAAATGATTAATTGTTTTAGTACTTACTATGAAAATGTCTCTTTTCCCAAATGGTTTGATATATCATCAAGTAATAAATTTCCACATGTACTTTTAATTCAGTATTTATCAAATGTATCTATAACTGTTATAGTCATTTGATTGAAAGTGTTAGAAGTTTTCCTTCTTTACATCTGCTGTAGTGAAGTCATTCAGTCGTGTCCAACTCGTTGCAACCCCACGGCTGTGGATGAATTCAAATAGCATTGGGTGTGTCTAGTCTCTGGAAGTTTAGTATAATTTCTGTGAAAATATACATATTGGCCTGATGGTTTCAAAGGCCCTTGATAACTTTCACTATTTCTTCTCTAGAATTTTTTTTTAACTTTTATTGCATTCAGTTTTGATACAGTGTTTTCCTAGAAAATGATCCATTTAAATCTAGGTTTTTCAGCTTATTGATGCAGAATTGTTCTAACTGATCTTTTATGGCTTTTAGTATTTCCTTTCTTTCAATAATATTTTTCCTTTTATCATTCCTTATTTTGAATAACTGCTTTTTCCTTATATTACTTTTGTATAGCTAGTTAATCTGCCTAGTTTGTTGATTTTTACAAAGAACAGCTTTTAAACAATAATTCTACCTCTTTTTGTATATGAACTTAATTTCTCAAGTCAGTTCAAAACAAATCAGTTCAGTTCAGTTCAGTCACTCAGTCGTGTCTGACTCTTTGCGACCCCATGAACTGCAGCACGCCAGGCCTCCCTGTCCATCACCAACTCCCGGAGTTCACTCAAACTCACATCCATCGAGTCAGCGATGCCATCCAGTCATCTCATCCTCTGTCGTCTCCTTCTCCTCCTGCCCCCAAATCCCTCCCAGCATCAGAGTCTTTTCCAAGGAGTCAACTCTTTGCATGAGGTGGCCAAAGTATTGGAGTTTCAGCTTTAGCATCATTTCCTCCAAAGAAATTCCAGGGCTGATCTCCTTCAGAATGGACTGGTTGGATCTCCTTGCAGTCCAAGGGACTCTCATGAGTCTTCTCCAACACCACAGTTCAAAAGCACCAATTCTTTGGCACTCAGCTTTCTTCACAGTCCAACTCTCACATCCATACATGACCACTGGAAAAACCATAGTCTTGACTAGACGGACCCTTGTTGGCAAAGTAATGTCTCTGCTTTTGAATATGCTATCTAGGTTGGTCATAACTTTCCTTCCAAGCAGTAAGCATCTTTTAATTCCATGGCTGACACCTGCAAAGAAGCAATTGTAGAGTATACCTCTAATTGTAACAGGAAAGAGGACTACATCTATCAGATAAATCACTCACTTTTCCTCAGCCTTTATGATTTTCTCCATTTATATGTTTGATTTCAAAAGCCTGCTGGTTCATGGAGCTGAACCATAGACAATTCCATTTTTCACGACTCCTCCAGTTTTACTGACTTCACAATGGTGATAGGTTTAATGTAGTCTTTATTTGTTCATCTGATTGCATCACAAGAAAATAAGGCAGAAGCTCCTGGGAACACTGGCTTAGCCAGGGATGCCTTAAAGCCACATACCCAGGATAGAACTTCTGCTTTCCACACTAATAGGTGAATATTGCCCTTCCTAATCCCAAATTTGAGTCAGCTCTTTGGAGATTCTTAAGAGTAAAGTTCTCATGGACCATAGAAATGGGTCTGGGCTGAGAGGCCGTATCTTAGACAAATAGGCTATATGTTCTTACAGGTTACCTCAAATCCCTTCCCTCTTCCTCCCTCTATACAGGCTCTTCTCTTTTGTCCACCTTCAATCCACCAGATTGTTAGAAATCCAAACCCAGTGAAGCCCTGTTTTTAGATTTCTTCCCTGGTAAAATGTAGGAAGCTTTTCTTATAATTTTTTTTTATTATGGAGCTTTTTAACCTGTTTTTTCTTCTAGGAGTTTTATGGTTCCAGGTATTACATTCAAGTTTTTAATCCATTATGAGTTAATTTTTGTATATGGTATAAAATAGTAGTCTAGTTTCATTCCTTTGCTGTGACCATCCAGTTTTGACACTATTTAAGACACTGTCCTTTCTGTATCATATATTATTGCCTCCTTTGTCATTAATTATAGATTGTTTTGGTTAGAATGAAAATTTTAACAATATTGATTCTTCCAGTCTTTGAACACTATATCAAACTAAAATGCAATGCTGCTAAGTCACTTCAGTCGTGTCCGACTCTATGTGACCCCATAGATGGCAGCCCACCAGGCTCCCCCGTCCATGGGATTTTCCAGGCAAGAGTACTGGAGTGGGTTGCCATTGCCTTAGATACAAAATGGAATACTACTCAGCCATAAGAAAGAATAAAGGTTTGCTGTTTGTGACAACCTGAATGGACCTTGAGGATATTATTTTATATTAAGTGAAATAAGTCAGACAGAGAAAGACAAATATTTTAGAAGACACATGATTTTACTTGTGTGCAGAATTTAAAAAGCAACACAAACAAACAAAAAACACAAAAACAAAAAACACAGAGAACAGATTGGTGGTTGTTGAAGATGGGAAGGAGTGATTGGGGAGACAAAATGGGTGAAGGGGATTAAGAAATATAAACTTCCAATTATAAAATAAATATGTCATGGGGATGTAATGTACAGCATGGGAAATATGGTGAATAATAAGGTAATAACTGTGAAGTGACAGATGGTGAATAGACATTGTGGTGACCAACTTGCAGGGCATAAAAATGTTGAATCACTATGTTATACACATAAAACTAATACAATATTATATTGTATGTTAGTTATACCTCAATAAAAAAAATTCAGACTAATTGGAATTTAGAATTTAGTCTCAAATGGCCCGAGGTCTGGATCATGAAATCATTTATAAAGTCTGCAAAATGAAATCATTTATAATTCCTGAAAATTTCAAGCACTTGCAAACATACAAACCAAGCCATACAAACCAAATTATTGCCTTGTTTTACAAGTAATGGGAGCATTTTTATTGTGTACTATTAATAATTTATAAATGGCTGCCTTGAAAGTGCTAGAGGTACGTGAAAGCAATTTATTCTAAGCTCTAAAATAATACCATCTATTGTTTGTTTTTCTGGTCTCAAGAAATATAATTTCATTGCTGGAATTTGGAAAGTAAGAAACAGCAAAAGGAAAAAATAATTCTATTTCTTTGAAATAAGCAATTGAAATATTTAATCATATTTTCTTGAGGTACCTTCATGTATAGATTTATTTTAAAGTGAAATAATTCTGTATACAGTCTATATCCTAATTAATAACATAGCTAATGACCATAATATCTTATCTAAATATTTTTCAAAAGTATTGTTTTTAATGGCTACCTAACAATCTATAATACAGAGCTGGTTTAATTTATTTATCTAGTCATTTAAAGTTCAATATTGAATGTATTTTCACTTTATTATAAATAACTTGCAGTCCTTCCTCTGGCATATACATCTGAGCATTTGTTTTGATTTCAGAAATTGTATTACTATGTTGAGGATAATGAACAGTTTAAGGCTTATTGATACAGATTTCCAACATCATTTTCAAAAAAGACTATAATTAACATGTGATTCATAAATGTGGTTACAATGAATGTGAGGGCCTTTATTGGGTAGAGGTATGGTTAGACCTTAGAGCTTAAAGGGAACAATTCACCCCTGGGATACCTTAGATTGACTCTAATGGATCCTCCAAACCACATGGGTTTCATGAGCTATTGTCCTTTCTGGTGGAAGAGTCCCAAGATATACATTCCGGGGAAACGTTGTGAGCTGGAAAAGAAATTGGATTAGGATTAGAAAGAGGATGGGATTCATTCCACTGCCTTTTTGAATTTTCTTGGTGCATCTGAACCATGTGTGTCAGTCAGGATTGACTAGGTTAGTACTTTAGGCAGAGTTCAAAAATATCCCCTAAGATCCCTGCACCATAGTGTACACTGCTCTGTATAAACCCCAGGACTATAAATATCATGATTTATATGGAACAGCTGACTTGAATAAAGGGTGATTATCGCAGGGGGTGAGGAGGAGAGGCTTGACCTGAATCATATAAACACTTTAAATCTGAGTCTAGAGGCCCAGTCTGGACAAGTCAGGGAGATTTGAAGTGTGAGATGGGTTTGGCATGAGGGACTTTCTCCATGGCTGCCTTTAGAGATGGAGACTGCACAACTAGGCATGTGGGTATCCTCAAAGAGTTTAGCACAACCCCCAGATGACTACCAGCAAGAACATGGGGTCCCAGAACTGCAAAAAGCTACTGGCTGTGCTTCTACTAAGAAGAGTGTGCTTCCCTACTATGTCCCAGGGTGACACAAAGGAGCACATATGTTGATTCTCCTTTGGAGCTCACTATATGCTGCTGCTGCTGCTAAGTCACATCAGTCGTGTCCCACTCTTTGCAACCCCATAGACGGCAGCCCACCAGGCTCCACCGTCCCTGGGATTCTCCAAGCAAGAACACTAGAGTGGGTTGCCATTTCCTTCTCCAATGCATTCAAGTGAAAAAAGTGAAGTCAGTCAGTCGTGTCCGACTCTTAGTGACCCCATGGACTGCAGCCTACCAGGCTCCTCTGTCCATGGAATTTTCCAGGCAAGAGTACTGGAACGGGTTGCCATTGCCTTCTCTGAGCTCACTATATAAGCCCCAATAAATTAACAAGCTCAACTCAGAGACTTCTCCTTGCATTTCCAAAGAATGTCACCCTGACATAAACTAACCCTGGCATCTTCAGTCTTCAATAGGTAGTTGTGCTAAGCTCATCCATCATTAAACTCTCCAACTTTCACTAACCTGAAATGTCAGCACATACAGATTTATGAAACCAAACCCAGTGAAGATGAGCAGAGAATCCAGTGAGTTTAATGATAAATATACTATATGACCTAGCAAAGTGACTCTTAGTATATATCCTCAATCTGCCCAAGGTAACAGTATACAGATGTTCATGAAATGACAAAAAAGAGGAACCATTCTCCTTATCTATGAACAAAAAAAATATTAATGGATAAACAAGTGGTAGTGTGTTTAGCAGCAAAAATAAACTAGAGTTACATATCTTAACATCCATAAATCTCAAAAATATGTTGAGTGAAAAAGAGGATTCAGAAGAACATATATAGTAGGACACCATTTATAAAGCTTGAAACATGCAAAAATAATACTATGTGTTATTTATGGATGTATACATACATAGTGAAGTTTAAAATATTTGTGAAAATAATAAAGAGTATATTCAAGATACTGATTACTTGTTGGGAGGGAGGAATATATAGGGAAAGGGATACAAAAGCGATGCAGAGAGAGTATATTGTGACTATAATATTTTATTAAGCAGGGTAGTGGGTCCATGAACCTGAATAGATTATTCTTGGTACTTTTGTATATACATGTGAAATATTTTTCTTAAAACCAATACAATATTGTAAAGTTAAAAATAAAATAAAATAAATGAAAAAAAAAAGTTGAACAGAAGTTAAGAAATTTTAAAAAAAATCAGTGAAAATATTGTTTTAGGGTGAACTGATGATGATTAATCCTGATTACTGCAGACCATGAGAGCAATTTGGGTAATAAAAAGTTCATTCAACTATGACTACGAAGACACATGCTCTGGTCCCAGTTTTGCCACTAATTGCCGAGTGATTCAAAATAAAACACAAATCACTATAGCTCCCAGTGCTACATTCTTTTCTGAAATGAGGGACTTGAACTAGGAGGTTTCTGAAGTTTCTTCCTACCCCAGAAAGGAATTGAAACATCTTTCAACCTCTCATTTTTTCAAATAGATGCTGTCTTTCTCAAGGACCATAAACAGGTATTAATCACTTTACATTTTCAGTGTCTTTTCCAATATCAACATATTCTTGACACATTTTAAGGCCTTACCTAATAATATACAACTTGCAATGACTGAATAAACAACTACAACAAAAACAACAGAATCTTCTCTTTTCATCATTAATTCCTCCTAAGTCAAAGGTGAGCTTCCCAGGTGGCACAGTGGCAAAGGATCTGCCTGCCAATGCAGGAGACACAAGACACATGGATTCCATCCCTGGGTCGGGAAGATCCCCTGGAGTAGGAAATGGCAAGCCACTCCAGTATTCTTGCCTGGAAAATTCCATGGACAGAGAAGCCTTGCAGGCTACAGTCCACGGGATTGCAAAAAGTTAGATGTGACAGAGCAACTGAGCACACACAAAGCCAAAGGTGGTACCTAAGTAATCATGCTCAGTTTTGGGTTACGAGAGTAAAGTAGCATGACAGAGAGAGAGTGTTTTCTCAATCACCTTTATCCTTTGTTAGCCATGCCAATCAAGTGTGCTTTTGATTGTCAGAGGCAGGAGAGGAAGTGTCCTCATGGTTCTCATGTCAACCAATCCCTACAACCAGAAGAGAATTCCAAAATTCTTTGATGATGAGTCAGTGGGACTTTCTTCTTCAGGATGAAAAGTTCAAAGCATCAGTCTAGTTTTCTCCTTATAGAGCATATAGTCACACAATGAAAGCACGTTCTAATGAAAAGTTGGATATGTCCAGCAAATATTTCATACTTGGAGCCTGATTCTTTGTTTTCATAGGCAAGGACTGGCTATTTAAAATCATGGAGGAAAGTTACTACGTGAACATCAACATAAATGTGGAATTAAACTTACTCATTGGGACAGATAGACATGAGCCAGTGTGACAAATCAGAGATAAAGGTAGGCCTTTGGAAAAGAATGGAGAGTTTGAGGGCAAGTGACATTGATCTGAAAACTGGACCAAGTGAATCCGGGGCATTTGAAGAAGTTTGAACTCTGACTGGAGAGTCTGCAGAGAGAAAGGATTTGAAACAGCCGTGTTAGACTCTGGGATGCGTTTCCCAGATCCCCTTTCGATAAAGACTCCAGCTCCTAGGAGTGCTGTGGGCCAGCAGCCCTCAGTGATCAACATCTTGAGGGATTGTCCCATCTGCAATCAGCTGCCTCTTCCAAGATTGTGCCCCTCCCTCTGGTGGCCAGCATCCAATGACTGATCAATGTGAGGACCTCAGTTAGCAAATCAGCTGCTGTACCATATGATACCTTAATGATATAAATGGCACCTTTTACACTGCAATCCAGGGGTGGTTTGGAGAAGGAAATGGCAACCCACTCCAGTATTCTTGCCTGGGAAATCCTATGGACAGAGAAGCCTGGGCTACAGTCTATGGGATCGCAAAGAGTTGGACATGATTTAGCAACTAAACTACCCCACCAGCAAAGGTGGTTGAAGACTGCTGCATGGTGGCAAGTTCACAGAGCGGTGGGTCTGTGCTGTTCAGAGACCAGGAGGAGGATGTGTGTCGGAAGGCCCCGTCTGAAGGTCCAGCAGTGGCCTAGGAGCTTTGTCTGTGACTCTCCATCCATAATGGGGAATGAATCTGGGGTGCCCTGTACTCAGAGGGTTCAGAGAACAAAGCCGAGGCAGTCACTTGTTTGCTGGCCAGGCTAGCTCCTAATCTTGGAACAAGTCAGTGTTTTCTGACAAGGAGGCTAATTTTAGCTTGAGTGAATATCTGTGGTTGTTTATTAATTCAACATCCAATGGAATTAAGGAAGGAAACAGTGAGTCAGACACCATTTATGTGCATCCTCAGCAGTTAGTTTCTTTGGAATCAGAGGCAGAAAAACAGATTGGTTTTACAATCTTCTCATGAACATTGGGAGACAGTTTTTATCTGGTTTGCAATCACTTTTGTGTCTAGTATTTCAAAGCAGGGTTGCCTGGGACCTGTTCACTGTCCAGGGTGATGCAGGCTTTGAGAGGGAGTTGCCTTCAAATTTGAACTCTTCTCTATCCCCGAAGAATCTTAATCGCTTCTGCTCAGGAAACGTGAATTCTACCATCACTGCCTGGGAACCTGCAGGCTGTAGTTCATGACTCTGGGTCTTAAAAGACTTTGCTATTAGGAGAGACTCTTTGGCCAGCTTCAACTCCCTTTCATGTGTAGCTGCTCAACGTTAATAATAAATTGCAAAACTAGTCCCTTGGAAGCCAGCCACAGCCAACTCCAAACTATAACTCTGTTTGCTGCTTCAATTCCATCTGGTTTCCTCTCTCAGCTGGTCCTGTCATGAGATTGGGAGTGATCTTAGGAAGACACAGGGTGATGGAAAAAGAAAAATTGAAGATGATGGAAAAAGAAAAATTGAAAGCTTGCTGTCTCTTTCTCACTCCTGTAGAAAGTTTAGTAAACAGATGAATCCTTCTCTTGTTTACATCTAGCTTTTCATGAGTTCTGTTTAATTTAGTCAACATACTGTATTCAAGGGGGGGGGGGGGGGTGGGGCGGGGGAAAGGGAGATTACTTCTAAGACAGGCAAGTGGAGGTTCAGTGTCTGGATAATCTCCTGAGGAGGTTTGGGGGACATGAAAGATAAGATTTTCTTAAGGGAGTAACCATGCCAGTGTGGTAAACATGCATGCTGCTCCCCAGTATTGCCAGTTCTTCCCCCATTCTGGGCACTTGGGAGGACTGCACTTTCCCACTCATTGAAGTTAGTGGACATATGGTTTGTTTTAGTGAATGTCAAACGAGAAGAAATCATGTGTGTGACTTCTGGGTGGAACCATTCAAGAGCCAGTGCCTCCTTTCCCATGCTTTCTTTTCCCCTGCTGTGACAAACGCTTGAAGTTTCCTGATGAAACAGTGGCATCGCTAGATGATTTGGAGTTACTGTGGACTGGGAGTCAAGCTCACTACCAATCTCCATTGAACATGTAGTAGAAATGGTGAATACTTACTGTGTTAAGTCATGGAGACTTTATTTTTGTAATTTTTGCTTACTACTGCAGCTAACCTAACCTTTCCTAGCTAAGCTGTTGTGGCACTGATTAGCCTCAAAGAAAAGATCTCTATTAATATTTTGGAATCACATTAATAGAAAAGTTCCTTTGCTCTGCAGTCAGCAAGTCTTGCCCTCTCTGATATTTTTGTACCTCACTCTTACATGACAAAGGAGAGCCAAAGACCACCAAGTATTTGAGAAATCTTCCAATTTGGAAGGCTCTGTACATACAAAAGCAACAGAAAAAAAAAAAAGGAGGAACTCAGAAAAAAAGCTTAGATAATTCATGGAGAAGGAGGAAAAAAAGAATATATATATGTGTGTGTGTATATATATATATAATTTATATCTTCAGAAAGATGAGATATTGCATCCATGAAACAAAACAAAGTTATAGAAAATTTGAAAGACTACTGTATATAAAATAGATTAACTAATAAGGATCTTCTGTATAGCACAGGGAACTCAGCTAAATACTCTGTAATGGCCTATATAGGAAAAAAATCTAGAGTGAATATATGTATACACATAACTGACTCACTTTGCTGTATAGCAGATATAACACAGCATTGCAAATCAACTATACCCCAATAAAATGTTTTTTAAAAGAACTCTTATAAAGGAAAGACACTGATAGAAATTTTTAAAAATTTAATAGAAAGATTGGAAGAGAACTCTTCCAGAATGAAGGGAAAAAATTTTTAAATAGAGACAATAGGAGTAAAAAGATCAATCCCTGAGGTCCAGTCTTTATTTAATATGTGTTTCAGGAAGTCTGAACAGAAAGAGAGGACAGGGGAGGAAACTATCAAGGATATAACATGAGAAAAATTCTTAGTGTAATGAGTCAGTGGAGTAGCCAGCACAATGAATAAAAGAAGAGATACTTCAAGGCACATCAGAATGAAATGTCAAAAGGCCAAGAATAAAACATTCGTAAAACTGTCAAAAAGAAAACACACAAAGGATGAGAATCCTGAGAACTGTCAGAAGGTACAAACCAATAGCACCATGCCTTTAAAATCTTGAGGACAAATAATTTTCAACCTAAAATCCTATACCCAATCAGATAGCCAAGTATTAGAAGAATTGTTAGCTATGCAGTGTTTCAAAAATTAGATTTCCAGACATTTCTCCAAAAACGCCACATGCTTCACCAATAGCTAATCCACCCAAATGATAGTAGCTAAGGCAATGGCACCCCACTCCAGTCCTCTCGCCTGGAAAATCCCACGGACGGAGGAGCCTGGTGGGCTACAGTCCATGGGGTCGCTAAGAGTCGGACACAACTGAGCGACTTGACTTTCACTTTTCACTTTCATGCATTGGAGAAGGAAGTGGCAACCCACTCCAGTGTTCTTGCCTGGAGAATCCCAGGGACGAGGGAGCCTGGTGGGCTGCCATCTCTGGGGTCACACAGAGTCGGACACAACTGAAGCGACTTAGCAGCAGCAGTAACAGTACTTATACATATTTATATACGTGCTCATTTGATCTTGAGGACAGCTGAATGAGGGAAGTACTGTTCTTTTCACAATGATTTTACAGGTAGGAAAATTTAGGCATAGACAGGCAATGTCTCCAAGGTGGCACAACTAATAATACAGAGCTAGAGTCTGAACTCGGCAGTTTAACTCCAGAGACTATGTTTAGATCACTATTTTACATGACCTTCAAGATAGACATTTAACCCTGGAAACAATGTGCTCAATGAAATGAAAGAAAATTTTAGAATTATAGCTGTACAGCAGACCTGAAATAAAATAGTCAATATTGGAATGGAAGAATGAAGGACTCTAAAAGAATATCCCCAGAGGAAAAAAAGAAGGGATAGTTTATCTGACTTATTTGTTTATTGAGGTGATGTCCTGGGGAGATTTAATCTACTCAAGTGAAAATATGAGGCATTTCTTTCTCTTTTTTTTTTTCCAGTTACAAAGTATTTTTAATCTTCATAAATGAAACAGTTATCAGAAAAGCTGTCACTTCCTCTACAAGATTACTTTCTAGGGGATTGAATTTCTTTTCCTGGAAGAACCCAGGAAAACATGAGGCATTTTTTAACTCCAAGAAGTGAACAGTAAAATAAGCACAGTTTACTATCTACTTCAGATATAAAAGCATTTATATATTTATAGTATATTCTGAATATTGATTTCAGAACTATGGTCAAAATACCTTCAGAGGCAGAATTTCCTACTATTGGGAACAGATTAGAAAATTCTCTCTCCACAAAACAAATATAGCATTGTGGGAAAATATCAGAAACTGATCACTTAAGGGCTCTAAAAGTTAACCAAAGGCAAACAACAATTTAAGAAGCATGTGTTCAGGAAAAACTGCTAGTACTTTGAATAAGAACAGTGGGAGTTTACAGCCTTCTTGCCTGGGGCTGCTTCCGTCTCCTCCAGCTCAGTTGGTGAGAAACATAGCTTTTCTAGAGTAGAACTGACTATGAAAACCAGCAGCTTCACAGCCACAGGGGACTGACTTGATCAGGAGCAGAGGGCAAAGATCCATGCCCAGACTCATCATCAGTAGAGTAGGAACTTCTTGGTAGGAAACAAACAGGAAAAAGTCCATAGCTCTGCTAGTCTAAGGTGTGGTCTGGTTAGAGTGAGTGGCAAACCAGCCAGAAATGTATAGAGATCCTAGAAATGAAGCACTATAAAAGGATTAGACAAAATCTCCCTCAGGATTGTTTTGTCTATTCGGGTTCTTTTGTGTTTCCATACAAATTTTTAAATTTTTTGTTCTGGTTCTGTGAAAAATACCATTGGCAATTTGATAGAGATTGTGTTGGGTCTGGATTGCCTTGGATAGTATGGTCATTTTTACAATGTTGATTCTTCCAATCCAAGAACATGGTATATCTTTTCATATTTTTATGTTGTCTTCAAGATCTGTATAGCATCTTAGAGTTCTCAGAGTACAGGTTTTTTGCCTCCTTGGGAAGGTATTTTATTCCTCAGTATTTTATTCTTTTTTGATGCAAAGGTTAATGGGATTGTTTCACCAATTTTTCTTTCTGATATTTTATTGTTAGCGTATAGAAATGCAGCAGATTTCTATGTTTTAATTTTGTATCCTGCAACTTCACCAAATTCATTGATGAGCTCCAGTAGTTTTCTGGTAGCAAACTTAGGATTTTCTATGTATAGAATCATGTCATCTGCAAATAGTGACAGTTTTACTTCCCTTCCAGTCTGGAATCCTCTTATTTCTTTTTCTTCTCTTGACTGCTATGGCTAGGACTCCCAAAACTATGTTGAATATATGTGGCGAGTGTGGGCATCCTTGTCTTGTTCCTCATCTTAAAGAGAATGGTTTCAGCTTTTCACCTTTGAGTATGATGTGTTAGCTGTGGGTTTCTCATACATAACCTTTCTTATGTTGAAGTATGTTCTTTCTATGCCCACTTACTGGAGAATTTTTATCAGAAATGGGTGTTGAATTTATTGAAATCTTTTTTGGCATCTATTGAAATGACTGTATGATTTTTATTCTTCAGTTTGTTAATGTAATGTATCATATTGATTGATTTGCAGATATTGAAAAACCCTTGCATCCTTGGGATAAATCTTATCATAGTGTATGATCCTTTTTAGTGTATTGCTGAGTTTGGTTTGCTAGTACTTTGTTGGGGGGTTCTGTACGTATGTTCATTAGTGATACCAGCTCATGATTTTATTTTTTGTATGTGATGTTGTTGTCTGTTTTTGATATCAGGGTGATGGTGGCCTCATATAATGAGTTTAGAAGCATCACTTCCTCTGTAATTTTTTTTAATAGTTTGAGAAGGATAGGTGTTAACTCTTTTCTGAATGTTTGATCAAGTTCACCTGTAAAGCCATTTGGTCCTGGACACTTTTTGGGGGGGGAATTTTTAAATTATTCATTGTCAATATTGGTAATTGGTCTGTTTATATTTTCTATTTCTTCCCATTTCAGTCTTGGGAATTGTCTTTGTGTGTGTGTGTGTGTGTGTGTGTGTGTGTGTGTGTGTGTTTTGTAGCTCACTGAGTTTCTTTTAGGCAGCTATTTTGAATTTTTTGTCAGGTAAATCATATATCTCTTTGTCTTTGGATTCAGTTACTGAAAGATTGTAATTCTTTGGTGGTGTCATGTTACCTTGATTTTTCATGTTCCTTGACATTTTCGTTGCATTTGAAGTAGCAAATCTTTACCAACTGCATTTGGGAGAGAGAGACGTTCTATCAACATTACTATGAATTTTGAGGCTATCTCAGACCTTCTGTGGGTACACCTGCTCTTTGCTTCTTGCGCCCTCTTGTGGCAGAATTCTTAAACTTGCATGCCATCTCTGGATCCTGGATGCACCAAGCCCAAGGCTCACAACCTCTCTTGCTTTATTAACTCGTGACCCTAACGTTCAAGTTTGTGGGCTCTCCCTGGTGTACAGATTAGCCAACTTTCTGTGTGTGTGTTCACTGGAAACCTGCCAAAACCCACTCAGGCCATCGTCAGGAGCATGTACATGGAGCTGCCCACAGATGGGTATATGTGTCGATGAACCATGTGGGATAGTATAGGTGCCCATGGGCTAGAGGTGCTCCCAGCCACTGTGGGCTGGCTTCTTGATGGAATCCACAAGGCTGTGAGGATCTGTGTCACTTTCACGTCCTTCACAAGTTCTCTCTGCTGTTCTCCCTACTACTCCCTACCCTGTAACTCATAGAGATCTTCATGTAGTATTCTCAATGGGGTGAAAGAGAAAGGAACCCTTTGGAGATGTCCTGCACAGCTAGGGAATCAGGTGTCACTCGAATGCTGTCTCTTTCACCTTTGAGATTAACCAAGGACCAGGGAAGACCTTCCTATGCCCTAAGCCGTGCCACCTTGAGAGGGGGGTGATGTAGGCAAGGTCAAGCGATTCTTCATACCCTTTCCAGTGCATCCAAACTCTCTCTCTCTCACTCTCTCTCTCTCTCTCTTTTTTTTTTTTTTTTTTTTGTTCCATTGGAGTTCTGGAATTACTTCTCTGGAAACCTGGACTTTCACAAAGGCTGTCTCATCAGTTAGTGATTGTATTCAGTATGTTCACCAGGGACTCCCAGATCATGACCAGGAGAAGCCAATTCATGGGTCACCACAGGGTCCAACTAGAACCAAGGTCTGTCAGCCCATTGGACTCCTCCTAGGCTCATTGGCATATGGTGCTAGAACCCACAGCTGCCTCAGAGGAACTTTTGTCTGTGGATGGATACTAAATTTTTGTTGGCGAGGGACGGGATGAAAATGAGCAATGTCTTTGGCTAGTTTTGTGCTAACATCACCCCCTCTTGTCTTCCTAAAGTCTCTTTATTCTAGTGCAGAGTTTTGTACTGACAATTTTTTTGTTTTGGCACCTTGCATGTATTTCAAAGATATAAACACAAGCAATGCTAAGAGTAAACAATGCAATGTTTTTAGTATATTCATTGAAAAGCAGAATGGAAATCATCTTAATGGTAGTGGTGAGACGAGAGGGTGGAGAGGTCTTGCTAAGAGCATGTGAGGTTTCAGGGGTCTCACTTGAATCCCTGCTTGATGCTAAAAGGCAAGCCGAAGGCCGCTTGTACATCAAGCAATAGACTCATTCTCAGTGCTGTGTGTGGTATCGTGTGTGTGTGTGTGTGTGTAAACATAATTTTTGGAGCACATGTGCACCACTGAGAAATAGTTGGAAATGATATCCTAGGCAATGTGGTGACTGATTGTGGAGGGTTGGCATAACAGCCCAGAGAGTTTTAGGCTTTGAATGTAAGCATGGGATTCCATTAGAGATTACTGAATATGGTAGTGAAAAGATACATTTTGGGTTTTGGAATACTGGTCTGGCATGGAGGGATTGAAGCTACAGGGCAAGTGAGACCAGTGACTGCAGTAATCCAGAGATGAAGCGGTAAGGACAGGGAAAGAGGGATGGCCCAGAATAGAGCAACAAGTACATCCAGAGACATTTTGAGAGGAGAATATATTGGACATCTAGGCAGTTTGACACCAGAAATTAAGAAGAAAGGAGCATCAGTGATGGTTTCCATTTTGGAGAACTGGGAGAATTGGTCATAGAAAGTTCTCCAGGGTTGGCAGTGTAGGACTCAAGCAAGTAAAGCACATAATTGAATTCACCAGTTGTTAGAATGCCTGCTACATAAAACTAATAGATGTAGTGACATAGGGAAGAAAGGGGTGTTCAACCCTATGGAAGAGAACAAACAGAAGTTGAAGGATAGCTTTCAGGGCAGTTCTGAGGATGAGGTGTTAAATTAAATACTCTTACCATCCCCTTGAAAATTACCTAGTATACCCTGGCAGTGTTCCTTATGAAGGCTGGCCCCATATCTCTAAGTGGTGGCAAAATGTATTCACTTGGATGCATTTCTTTCTTTTCCACTGGGCTGGATAAAAGAGCCTCCTCTTCATTTTTTGTTTGTTTGTTTCTTGTGTTTTTGTTTGACTTTGACAAAAAGGACATGCTCAGGGAAACTTTGGGGCCTGCAGAACCGAAAGCATTTGCAGGGTTTAGGACAAGATCACAAGTCAGTTTCTAGGAGGCACGAATGGCCGCTGAGTGGCGGGAGGCACTTCAGTAGGTACACTAGGACAGCTCCCCAAGCGCCTTTCCTGCCCACAGCTTGGCCTTGCGGGCTGCCTGCAGGTCATCAGGGACTTCCAGGAAGCTCAAGCTCCACAGAACACCAGTCAATTTGTAGCGGGGGGAGAAAAAGGGAAAGAGGAGGAGGGGATTATGGGAGAGACTGTGCTGATAGGAAATGACACTCGGTGTAAAATGGGAATTAGAAGAAAAGAAAGCATTGTAGGGATTGGCTGTAATTAAATAGAAGCAGTGTTCAATTCTAATACTGCAAAACCTTAAAGAGATGGGTTTGCTTTTCCATAGCGCAACCTTCCTCTCTGGTTCCCTCTTCTGACTGCCCCTCCCCCAGGAGGCCCAGATGATGGTGTATGCAGCTTAGGAAGAAGAAAGGTGCTTCTTGGGACTTCCCTGGTGGTCCAGTGGCTAATATTCTGCCTTCTGAGGCAGGGGATGTTGGCTCCATCCCTGTTTGGGGAACTAAGATCCCATATGCTATAGAGGTGCAGCCAAAAATTTATTTAAAAAGGTGCTTCTTCACTTAGATCCAGCATGGATCATAATTTTCAACTTGCATGACAGCTCTGATTGATTCGTAGTGAATACCTAGAACACTGTGTGGAGACCGATTTTAAGTCAAAATCTGGGTGTGCCAGGCAAGAATGTTGCAATCAATGAGCTATGTCTACTGTGACTGTGGGTAAACCCATCCCCGCCTCACTTGCCCTACTTTGCTTTAGACAACTCTCTAAGCAGAGCACGCCCCTCCTTCCCAATTCTGTTGCATTCATCACTCATGTCTCATTTGCCCTCATCCTTTTCTTTCCTGCAGAAGACAGTATGGTGACTCCAGGTGATGAGTTCATTAAGGAATACTGTGTGAATTTCAAGTGCCTTCCCATGGATTTCTCCGTCACCAAAACACCTGAGCCCCCAGGAATGCTCCCACCGACTAGTGGCATGATTTTGAGCTCTGACCATTTAGCCTCAGTTTTGAGGAAGTGATGCACCAGTAGTAAGGCGAGGCAGCTGAGATCTGGGATGTTCAGAATCCAGGAAGTTATGCAGATGACCCCAAAGAGAGGGGCGAGCCATGCAAATACCTTTGTCCCAAGGACCTCAGCTCTTTCTATGTTGGAACTGATACCAGAAATATCTAATCCAATGATCAGTGGAGAGATTCATTAAGCTTCAGAAGGCTTTCAGCTCGCAGCCAGTGATGAGGGATCACAGTCCAGCTCCAGGGAAAAGGGAGTTCAGGAACCATTGACTGATGTACTGAGCAGAATTCATTTCCAGCAGGTGTGAGACTGAAACCCAGAAATGTCAGTCAAGAGGACTGGGAGAGGGCAAAATGTTGTAGTCCTGTGCAACTAGGCTGCCCCAGGGATAAAGTGTATGTTGAAGGCAGTGATATTAATCCCAGCTCTCCCACCAGCTGATGGGAACTGAGCTTCTAATACAGCCCAGGCCTCAGTCAGAGTTAAATCAAATGCTACTTTCAGGTTAGAGGTAGCAGGCCAATAGCTGTATCACATCTAATCTTTTAAGTTGACGTTGCCTTTCTACCTGCTATGGGTAGAAATCTCCTGTTTTCTACACTAGTATTTCTCAACCTTGTCTCATGTTGAAACATGTGAAGAGATTTGAAAAATAGGGTGCCTGGGTTCCACTGCCAGAATGAGGTATGTGACCTTGGCGTTAGGATTTTTCAAAGCTCTTTCCACCACTTTCCAGGTCACCACCCAAATGTCTACTTCATTCCACTGCTGGGGCAGAATCTGTGACACTTCCTCCCTTACCTGCACACTCCTCCCAACAGATCATGAACCCTAAGATAGGTACTTGAGCCCTCTACTCATCATGCATCTTTCCCAAGTCCAGGATGTTTGCCCCTTGGCTCTCCTAGATGTATGCTATTCTTACCCCAGTTTCCTTTATCTTTTGTTACCTGCACCTCCAGCCAACCTACCTCTGTCCCAGCCTCCTGGACTCTCAACTCCATCCATGCCTGCTGCCTCAGCTTCTTCTATCTGTGGGATCACAAAAATGATCACTTTTGTTTCCATATCAGTTCCATAATATTTTCCATGATCTTCTACATATTAATTGGTTCCCTTTTCCTCTCCATCAATGGGCATGCAGAACCCATTAGATCAAAATTAGGTTTTCAGCACAGACATGACTTAAAACAGCAGCTGAGTGGACTTGATTGCCTTTCAGTTTCCTTCCAGCTTTCACATTCTTTGATACATTGCAAATAGAGTAAAATTCATCATCATCATCAATATCATAATCTGGGCTCAGGGTGAAGGCAGTATTCTAAATGAGTTTAAAAAAATCAGAAACATACGTTTCAAAACTATTTCTTTCACGTATTAGAGTCATTGAAACTTGTTATTAACAAACTATTACCAAATTCCGGAGAAGGCAATGGCAACCCACTCCAGTGCTCTTGCCTGGAAAATCCCGTGGATGGAGGAGCCTGGTAGGCTGCAGTCGATGGGGTTGCTAAGTCAGACATGACTGAGCGACGTCACTTTTCCTTTTCACTTTCATGCATTGGAGAAGGAAATGGCAACCCACTCCAGTGTTCTTGCCTGGAGAATCCCAGGGACGGGGGAGCCTGATGGGCTGCCGTCTATGGGGTCACACAGAGTCAGACACGACTGAAGTGACTTAGCAACATTTCCAAATTCGGAAAGGAGTTTATGCAGTTTATGTGCCAATTCCTTAAGAAATGTAACAAATATGAAAGATAAATCTCAGGAAGGAGGACACTACACTATCACTATGAACAGTATGCTTAGACCTAGAAAACAGGATTGACAAAAATATTTTTAGAATTAATGACAGTTGTGTTGTCAGATTAAAATGAAGATATACAAATGGAAATAGGAAAGTCACTAGCAACTAGATGGCTGAAATACCCTTTAAAAATCTTATGCTGCTACTGCTACTGCTGCTAAGCCTCTTCTGCTACTGCTAAGTTGCTTCAGTCGTGTCTGATTCTGTGTGACCCCATAGACGGCAGCCCACCAGGCTCCCCCATCCCTGGGATTCTCCAGGCAAGAACACTGGAGTGGGTTGCCATTTCCTTCTCCAATGCAGGAAAGTGAAAGTGAAGTCGCTCAGTCATGTCCAACTCATAGCGACCCCATGAACTGCAGCCTATCAGACTCCTCCATCCATGGGATTTTCCAGGCAAGAGTACTGGAGTGGGGTGCCATTGCCTTCTCCGTAAAAATCTTATACATGCTTTTAATTGGCTTTGGACACCCTTGCTTCATAGTAGAATGAAAATAAACTTTGGTCATATCTATATTTATGATTTTTATATTATATGAGAAGAAGGTACCTAATAAAAACCATCTTTAATCATTTTGCAATATATACAAATATCAAGTCATTGTGTTTATACCTGAAATGAATATAATATGATATGCAATTATCTCTCAATTGAAAGACACCCTTCTTTAGGCAGAATTTCTGAGATTGAGGATAGGTTGAACTAAGGGCAGGACTAAATTCAGCCAGTGTTCACTAGACTGGCTCTCAAGTGCCCCAGCCCATCCATTTCCTGGAACTCGCCTCCTTGCATCACTATTACCCACTAACTAAAAGGTTAAAAGTGTACACAGCAGAAGCCAGCAGAATCCCAGGCTGACCCTCATTACCACTTTGCCATACTGTACTCCTGATGACCAAGACATATTGGGATGGGTCCTTTGCTTATTTTTTGTGTGTAGACTCTAAGAATTAATTAGGCTCAAGGACCACCCATCACCCACACAAACATCCTCTCAGTTTCTCAAGATCAGTTGTTAGAAACTGATCTCATGACTCAACCCAAGAAAAGGGATTGCATCCATCAGCTTGTGTTCACTTCTTATTTTAGTTTAATGGATATTTGCTTAGTATCCAGGTTTCATCTATGTTTGTAAATTCACCTTATTGTTTTTAAGCAATATTTATATGTTGAGGGCACTTTATAGGTTTTAGGGCAATCTTGCTTCCCATTAAAATATAAGGACCATATTCTAGTTTTCAGTTTATGGAGTCAAAAACATACAGATGTAAGAAGTGATTATGATTCATACTCTTCTTATTCCATTAATTCTTGGGAAATTGCAAAATGCCTTTTGGATAGTAGATAGGGGCATTTTATAGTGAAAGAGAGGCAATCCTGTACTGATGTACTGTTCATGGCAGTCAATAGTGTGTTAATGCTTATATTGGCCAAAAGAATATCGATTCCTGCTTCATCCATTCTCCTTCTCCAGTCTGTGAAAACTGAAATTTCTCATTAGGCCACGAGGTGGCAGATTAATTGCAGGAGGAAAAAAAATAAAACAACAATAGTACGACTGAGCGACTTCACTTTCACTTTTCACTTTCATGCATTGGAGAAGGAAATGGCAACCCACTCCAGTGTTCTTGCCTGGAGAATCCCAGGGACGGGGGAGCCTGGCGGGCTGCCGTCTATGGGGTCACACAGAGTCGGACACGACTGAGGTGACTTAGCAGCAGCAGCAGTATGAAAGCAATAGAGAAATGTCTTCAGCTAAAGTGATATAAAGAAATGTCCTGCCCCCACCTTATCAGTCCCTAGTGGTAGACCTCTCTGCTCAGAAGTTAACACTTGATGAAAAAAAAAAACAAACTCAGTGATTTTAAGGCCTTTCTTAAGTAATTGTTATGGAGTTTCCCAGGTGGCTTAGTGGTAAAGAATCCGCCTGCCAATGCAGGAGATGCAGGAGACACAGGTTCGGTCTCTGAAGTTGGAAATGGCATCCCACTCCAGTATTCTTGCCTGGAGAATCCCATGGACAGAGGAGCCTAGCAGTCTACAGTCCATGGGGTCTCAAAGAGTCAGACACAACTAAGCACATAACACACACACACACACACACACACACACACACACACACAAGTAACTGTTATACTATTTCTTTCAAAAAACAAAACACTTAGCACATTTTATAACAATCTTCCTGAGCACAGGCTTGCTGGAGCTCTACTTGGCAGAGGCTTCTCATGGAAGCCCCAGATATGCCTCCTGGCACCCAGGGGTATTCAGCCGTCTGTCTTTGTCAATCAGTTGGGTTATCTATAATGGTATCTTCCTTTTCAATGCCCATTATTACTGTTATGGTTGATTCACTACCCACCTGGGCTAGGCTTGGCGTCCTCTGTCATTTCCATGACTTCTCCAACTGCTCCAACCTGGCCTCAAACCTCCAGTCTCTTCCCCTTTCACCCCACTGCCACTAGTTCTAGACCTCAGAACTTATCCTCTCACTCTACTGCTTAAAAACCCACCTCACTGGGGTGGGATCAAATGCAGACTCCAAAACACAGCACTCATGGCCTTTCCAACTTGGCCCTCAACTAGCCTTACAGTGTGTGTAAGAATGTAACACACACACGTTAATTTAACACAAGCATTTGACTATCTGCCAAACACACTATATTTTTCAGGTCTCTGAGTTTGCATGCACTGTTCCCCTTACCCAGAATGCTCTACCCTGCCTGTGTCTGGCAGACATCCCATTCTGTGTGCCTTGACTGATGCTTTCAGGTCGACCCGTGATGTTCCTGCCTGTCTGACCATGGTACCCTGTGCTGAGCCTCCACCGATGAAACTCATTCCATTGATTACAAATGATAGGATTTTATTAATTCATCTGTCCAATTTAATGTAATCTCTTTGTGAAGAGGACGGAATAAATGGTGGGTAGAATGTTATTTTCTAAATAAATTTCCAGAAGGCATCAACAGCAGAGTTGCAGGGTCTTAACTGGTATGCAGACCAGACACCCATAAGCCTATAAGGGAATGGTTGGGAAACAATAGCTTTGGGGCAGAAAGTCAGTGATTGAAGAGATATTACTGATACCTCCCTCCGCAGGACCCCGGGGCCAGAGTTGAATGTCTTCCAGACAGCCAGAGAGCGGAGCAGGCTCCAGGAGTGGGGAGAGCCATAGAAGCCAGCTCCTGTGTTCTGCTCAGCGAAGGAGAATGGAGACTGAATTTGTTCCACAGCAGCGATGCCCCTCCCCACATTTTCCAGACTCTCCTGCTTTCTATTCCTCTGCCCTGCCTCGTCTTCTCTGAGATGCAGCACACCCACCTGCATCTTTCATCTTAATTAGAGAGGATTTTTCCCAAGGGTTCCCAGCACTGAGAGTTTTTAAAAGCTATCATTCATTGTCTCTTGAGCTAACTGCAGAATATGTTGGAATGTCTGAGGGCAAAACCTGGACAAATAATGCTGAGTTAAGCTGACTAGTCATTAGAAAATCAAAACATATCCTACTCTAGGCCCCTTTTATACCACCATGAATCTGTAATACATTCAGAAGTTTCCGTGGTAACAGCTGTTCACTTTAGTTCTAAGTAATCCCATGTGAGTGAGATTGTCAGTGGGAATATGGTTGGTTTTACACCCATCATAATCTTAAGGAAACATCAAAACCTCAGAATTTAATAAACGATTAACCTGTTTAGTGGGCTCACTATCCCCATGGTGAATTATTCAGATCCTTAGTGTTTCCTTTTTACTGTTCATTTTAACAAAACAAATCTTGAACATTGAGTAAAAAAAAAAAGAAAAAAAAAATTCAGACCCGACTCTCCCGCTTTTGACTTGAGTGACTTTGGTTAAGTTATGTAACATCTCGGAGCCTCAGTTTCCTCATCTGAAAAATGGGGTAAAACCACCTTGCTCACCATACAGGGATGCTGTGAGGCTCATAATGAGAAACAGAGTTTTTTAATGCTCTAAAATGGGTCTTAAAAAGACAAAAATTCCCTGGCTTTTTAGTATTGCTATCAGGAGGGGATTAAAAAAAAACAGATGAAATCAAAATATATTCTTCATAGCTCACCTTGATGAGAGGAGATAAAAATTGCTGTCTCCACTGAGACAGGATTATATCAGTGGCTTTTTCTTTGACCTTTCAAATGTATTTTATGTAAAGCGAGATCAGAAGAGAAGGTTCTGAAACTGAAGGAAGAACAAAGACTTGGCATTAAGCCGTATAAAATCAAGCATGGAGGAAGAAATAATTTGTGAAGCTGGGCCTGTCTACTCGATCCTTAGGCGGGCTACCCATTCTCTACATAGTTCTCACCACCTCTAAAAAGATCATTTTATATCATATAAAATATGGATTAGCATTCTTTTGCTCATTCACTGTTGAGTAGTTGTACGTTCGGAGAAGGCGATGGCACCCCACTCCAGTACTCTTGCCTGGGAAATCCCTTGGATGGAGGAGCCTGGTAGGCTGCAGTCCATGGGGTCACAAAGAGTTGGACACGACTGAACGACTTAATTCACTCACTCAATAACTCATAGCTTAAGGGGAAAGTAAGGGGCAGGTAGAAAGTACATAAGTGATTTATGGGACCACCCCACTCCAGTACTCTTGCCTGGAAAATCCCATGGATGGAAGAGCCCGGTAGGCTGCAGTCCATGGGGTCACTAAGAGTCAGACACGACTGAGCGACTTTACTTTCACTTTTCCCTTTCATGCATTGGAGAAGGAAATGGCAACCCACTCCAGTGTTCTTGCCTGGAGAATCCCAGGGACGGGGGAGCCTGGTGGGCTGCCGTCTATGGGGTCGCACAGAGTTGGAAACAACTGAAGTGACGCAGCAGTAGCAGTTGTACGTTCTCATGCCAGTACTTTTGTGAGCAGGTCTGACACAGACAGGGAGTCCCATAGGAGTTGCAGCAAAGCTGTGGAGCTGTGGTCTGAATGCAAGTTTGGTCCAGGTTCCCCTTCCTCCACCTGTGCACCAGAACCCTAGAGCCAGGAAACAGGGATGTAGGGGGGTTGAGAGGTGATTTTGTCACATGTTGCTCTGTTCCTTTTCACTGAGAAACCTGCTTCATGAAATGCATTCTTCAGGGAAAATGGGATTCCTGTGGGTTGAATATAAATGGAGTCTGGGACTTCTTAGCAGATTTGAAGGAAAAATTAGCATCTACTGTTCAAGGAAAACCCCCCCAAGCTAGTAACTTCTCTGGGAATTTCCACCATCAAACGGGGCTCTGGGGAGAATTCTAGCTGGAGAGGGGGGTGCCCTGCACCGTGCAATGTGACGAATATGCAGATGTCATGGCTGTTTCTTTATTTTTCTCCATAAGAAAGCCTGGATTACAGACAGGTGGAGGGGAAGCGGGAGCTGAAGGTTCCCAGCAGCCTCAAGTACTGCTCAGTTTCAAGTAACTGGTGGGTATCAACCCTACCTTGCAACTCTCTGTACTTCAGAATGTAGTTTCCATTTCACCTTCTGAATGTTGGCTAGTTGACCCTCCAGTCATGCCTTGTCTTTTCTGGACTATGAGTGGATGAGGACAGGCTCTGTTTAAAGCAGTTATATTCCCCAGTGGCTAATAGTAGGAGCTCGGTATCCTCTTGTGGAATGAGTGAATGAATAAACGAATGGGTTTATTCTGTCCCTTACTGTAGTCTACTCTAATGGCCCATTTTCTTGTCTGTCTTCCATCCCAAAACTGGATGTTGGGTAAGGGCAGGAACTGTCTGCTTTGCTCACCAAAACTGTGTATCCCAAAGTCAACGATAGTGCCAAACCATAGTTTTTAAAATATGAAAGGGAAGAAGGGATGAGGAGACCTGAGCCTCTTAGAGTCTTTCTTCCACTTGGAGAGGACAGATCAGCACATGGAATGACCATCAGTTAAACTGATAGCTTTGACAGTTCAGAAGGTGTGAGATGCCCACAGAAGGGGAGATGATGCGAACTGGAGAAGGGTTGCCTGGGACTGAGAGGACCGGAAAGCTGTGCCCCAGGAAAGATTGATCAGGGAACTGATGATGTGAGCAGTTTTGTGGGGACAGTATTGGAGAGCTCAGAGGCTTCTGAAAGGAAGAGTTAGAAAAAGCATCTAACTGATCTGTGTTAGTTGGGCTCAGGTTATAGACAGGGAACAATGGGACGTGAGAGTTCTAGGTCCCTTTCTCCCAACTTCTCTGCCTGGAGCTGGGCTGCCATGGAAGCAGATGCAATCTGGCTTCCCAGAAAAGCCTGTCTCAGCTGGCAAAGCAACCCTAGTGACACCTTTGCTGGTCAGCTTGCTTTCATCTTTAGACACTTTACAAGTGCTTTGCATGAAAGGTTCACTCAAAACAGATGTAACAGCATTTTAGTGGCAGAAGAATCCACTTGAGTTGTATTGATAGTTGGGTCAGCAGACAGAATGTTCTGGGTGATGGTGTATAAACCCAAAGAGAAACTGAGATAACAGAAAATATATGTTGGTTTATGCTCCTGCCACCTGGCACAGAGCTCCTCACCCTTATAATTTCCTGAGTGATAAGAACTAGGAGCATCTTATTCTAATATTTGGTCTTTGACCCTGTCCCTGACACAGGGCTCCAAAATCCCTTGTAAATTCCTAATTCGTGCAAGTTCGAGGATTCCTAGTTAATCTGTATGTACTATAAGTTTCACCAGTGAAACAGTATCTCTAATTCCCTTTGTGGTAGCCAACCCTCCCCCAGGCATAGTCACATGGAAAGTGATGAGGTAACTATGTCCTTTGGAGAACTGACGTCAGATGTTAACTCACCCCCTTACAGAGTTTATTTTTGATTAGTTGATAACTAACCATCAAAGGATAAATAACCATCCCTCGGATTTGAATTAAAACTGGTGTACCTACCTATACATTACACAATGCCTATGCTGAAATATTTAACAGTTAATTACAGACCACATAGCACAGAGAATTATGACATTTTCTGAGTTTAGAGAGACTTTATTTATTGTACACGTGTGGATGGGATCCTCTTGGGCAGTGAGGAGGAGCTGGCACCTGAGTGCCGAGGTACCAAAACCAGCTGACTCGACTACCAATGTGTCAGGGATCTCCCTAGCCCTCATTCTCCTTAGTTTCTGCCTTATCTTCTTATGTCCTGGATTATTTTAATAACTCCTTAGCCAGTCTCAGGTCAAATATTTTCTGATCAGTCTCCTCCCTTCCCTTCAGTCAAATCCATTCATTTCATAACCATTTGTGTATTCTCTCTGCTGCTGCTGCTGCTAAGTCGCTTCAGTCGTGTCCGACTCTGTGTGACCCCACACCAGCAGCCCACCAGGCTCCGCCGTCCCTGGGATTCTCCAGGCAAGAACACTGGAGTGGGTTGCCATTTCCTTCTCCAGTGCATGAAAGTGAAAAGTGAAAGTGAAATCACTCAGTCGTGTCTGACTCTCAGTGATCCCATGGACTTCAGCCTACCAGCTCCCCCGTCCATGGAATTTTCCAGGCAAGGGTACTGGAGTGTGGTGCCATTGTATTCTCTCTAAAACAATCTAATATGGAACTTGATGGTTTAAAGCCTTTCAAATGGCATGCTCACTCTATTCTGAATAAACTCCAAGCCTCTTAACTCCTTAACTTGGCTTAACTACCCTACCCAATGTAAATTACTCCCTGTAACTTCACAGCCTACCACTTCCTGTAACCTCCTCCTTTGCTGTTGACACTTGGATCGGGATGGAATGTTTAGAATGACCATCTTGCCCATTTCATCTTGTTCATGCCTCAGTACCTTCGCATGAGATGTTCTCTCTTTTTCAGACTCACCCCACCCCATGTAACCTATCCCTACTATCCTGAAATAATTTTTCAGGATGCAAGAATAATATATAAAAAATCAGTTGTATATCTATATATGAGAAATGAAAGGTAAATTAAAAATCAAAATCATTTGTAACAGCATCAAAACCATCATGTTTAGCAATAAATTTAACAAAATATATGCAAGTCTTATATGTTAGTAGCTATAAAACCTTGATGAGATAAAGAAGAACTAAATAAATTGATAGGTATCTTGTGTTCAGGGAATAGAAGACTCAATATTGTTAAGAGGTTCATTTTTCTGAAATTGATATATAGATTATATTCCCAATCAAAATCCCAGCAGTCTTTTG
Source organism: Bubalus bubalis (assembly GCF_019923935.1). Classification (NCBI taxonomy): domain Eukaryota; kingdom Metazoa; phylum Chordata; class Mammalia; order Artiodactyla; family Bovidae; genus Bubalus; species Bubalus bubalis. Next base: position 47,118,833 of record NC_059164.1, on the reverse strand, counting down.
GTAGCGCTTGACAAACTAATTCTAAAATGTACTTGGAAGGTCAATAGTTCTGGAATAGCCAAGCAGTTTTCAGGCAGGACAAAGTTGGAAGACTCACTTTACCTGATTTTACAATTTGTTATAAAGCGTCAGTAATGAAGTCACTATGACATGGGCCTAAGGACAGACCGTAGTTTAATGGCAGACTGCTGCTGCTGCTGCTGCTAAGTCACTTCAGTCGTGTCTGACTCTGTGCGACCCCATAGACGGCAGCCCACCAGGCTCCCCCGTCCCTGGGATTCTCCAGGCAAGAACACTGGAGTGGGTTGCCATTTCCTTCTCCAATGCGTGAAAGTGAAGTGGCTCGGTCGTGTCCAACTCTTAGTAACCCCATGGACTGCAGCCCACCAGGCTCCTCTGGTCCATGGGATCTTCCAGGCAAGAGTACTGGAGTGGGTTGCCATTGCCTTCTCTGAGTGGCAACTCCAAATGGCAGACTAGAGGGTCCAGAAATAGGACTAATTTCAATTGATTTTGACAAACATGACAAGATAATTCAATGGAGAAGGAATAGTCTTCTCCACAAATGGTGCTGGGACAATTAGACGTCTACATGTAAAAAAAATAAAAAGGTCCTCTGTCCTTACCTCACACCTCAGGGAAAAATTAACTCACACTGGATAATAGATTTAAATGGAACCTAAAATGGTACAACTTCTAGGAGAAAAGTACAGAATTCTTTATGATTTTCTGTTGGGTAACAATTTCTTAAAGAAGACACAAAAAGCCAAACCATAAAAAATTTTTTTAAATGCTAAATTCAACTTTATCAAAATTATTCTATTTAAAAGCCACTGTATTAGTCAGGGTTCTCTAGAGAAACGAAACCAATGGGATATATATTGAGTTGACCAAAATGTTTGCTTGGGTATTTCCATAAGATGGTATGGAAAAATCACGAATGGACTTTTTGGCCAACCCAATGCATAGGAAAAGATTTATTATAAAGAATATGTTCATACAATTTTGGAGACTGAGAAGTCCCTCAGTGGGATGATTCTGTACCAGATATGAGGGCCGGGGCAGCTGATGATGTAGTTTCCAGTCCAGGTCTGAAACCCTGGGAGCCAAGAGTACTGAGGCAGGAGAAGATTGATGTCTCAGTGCAAGCAATGAGTCAGGAAGGAAGAGGAAAATTCCTCCTGTGTCTCCCTTTTCTCTTCTTTGGGCCCTCAGACAATTAGATGATACCTACACTTGTTGGAGAGGGCAGTCTATTTTACTGAGTCTGTCGACTCAAGTGCTCATCTCATCTGCAAACATCCTCATAGACACATGCAGAAATAGTATCTAATCTGAGTACCCCATGTCCAGTCAAGTTGACCATGGAGGCCACTGTTAACAAAATGAAAGAACATCAGGGCATACATCTGGTAAAGGGCTTGTGTCCAGAATACATAAAGAACTCTCAGAAAGAAAACAGTCCAATTAAAAATTGGGCAAAAGATTTGAACAGGATAAGGGTGATTTACACATAGACAATAAACACCTTAGGATGTTCAATATCATTATCCATCATGGAACTGTAAGTTAAAACCACAATGAGATACAGCAATACACCTGTTAGAATGGGGGAAAAACTGAGGATACAGAGTATTCATGAGAATGCAGAGCAACCAGGATTCTCATAAGTTGCCGCTGAGGAAGCAAAATGGTACAACCACCTTGGGAAACTGATTGGCAGTTTCTTACAAAGGTAAAATTATATTCACCAAGAGAGTCAGCAAATCTACTCCTAGATATTTATCCAAGACAGCTAAAAGCTAAAAGATAATGTTGTTAAAGTGTTCCATTCAATATGTCAACAAATTTGGAAACTCAGCAGTGATCACAGAACTGGAAAAGGTCAATTTTCATTCCAGTCCCAAGGAAGACTAATGCCAACAATGTTCAAACTACCATTCAATTACGGTCATTTCACATGCTGCTGCTGCTGCTGCTGAGTCACTTCAGTCATGTCCGACTCTGTGTGACCCCATATACAGCAGCCCACCAGGCTCCCCCGTCCCTGGGATTCTCCAGGCAAGAACACTGAAGTGGGTTGCCATTTCCTTCTCCAATGCTAGCAAGGGAATATTCAAAATCCTTCAAGCTAGGCTTCAACAGTACATGAACAAGACGTACAAGCTGGATTTAGGAAAGACAGAGGAACCAGAGATCAAATAGCCAACTTCTGTTGGATCATAGAGAAACCAAGGTAATTTCAGAAGAACATCTACTTCTACTTCGTGACTACAGTAAATCCTTTGACTGTGTGGATCGCAACAAACTGTTGAAAATTCCTGAAGAGATGGGAATACCAGACCACTGTACCTGCTCCCTAAGAAACCTGTATGCAGGTCAAGAAGCAACAGTTAGAACCAGACATGAAACAACAGACTGGTTCCAAATCAGGAAAGAAGTACGATAAGGCTGTATATTGTCACCCTGCTTATTTAAATTCTATGCAGAGTACATCATGCAGACTGCTGGGTTGGATGAAGCACAAGCTGGAATCAAGATTGGTGGGATAAATATCAACAACCATGGATAGGCAGATGATACCACCCTAATGTCAGAAAGTGAAGAGGAACTAAAGAGCCTCTTGATGAAAGTGAAAGAGGAGAATGAAAAGGCTGGCTTAAAACACAGCATTCAAAAAGCTAGGATCATGGCATCCATTCCCATCACTTCATGGCAAATAGACAGGGAAAAAGTGGAAATAGTGACAGATTTTATTTTCTTGGGCTCCAAAATCACTACAGATTGTGACTGAAGACATAAAAGTAAAAGACTCTCCTTGGAAGGAAAGTTGTGACAAATTTAGACAGCGTATTAAAAAGCAGAGACATCACTTTGCTCACAAAGGTGTATGTAGTCAAAGCTATGGTTTTTTCAATAGTCATGTACGGATGTGAGAGTTGGACCATAAAGATGGCTGAACCCAAAGAATTGATGCTTTTGCATTGTGGTACTGGAGAAGATTCTTGAGAGTCCCTTGGACAGTAAGGAGATCAAACCAATCGATCCTAAAGGAAATCAACCCTGAATATTCATTGGAAGGACTGATGTTGATGCTGAAGCTCCAATACTTCGAATACCTGATGGAAAGAGCCAACTCATTGGAAAAGACCCTGATGCTGGGAAAGATTGACAGCAGGAGGAGAAGGGGACGACAGAGGATGAGATGGTTGGATAGCGTCACTGACATACCGTCAGCAAAAACAAGTCCAGGAGCTGGTCAAGTATGCTTGATTGTAGTAATGGTTATATGATTGAATGCATTTGTCAAAATTCAGAACTATGTACCAAAAGTTAGTATTTTACAGGGCTTAAATTATCTCTCAATAAAAATTTTGAAAGAATTTAAGAAAATTTAAGAATTTCTAGTACTCTCAAAACCCTGAAGACTTCAGGAGCATGGAACTTAAATCCTAACTTTCAGAAATTCCCTTTATACTTGTTGGAGGTGCCTTTGCCTAATAATTACTTTGTTGATAGTCATTTGTTTCTGTTCAGCAAGATGATCATGCAATTTTCTGTCCCTCTCACTCTTTCCCTCTTTTTCATTCTTTTTCCTTTTCACTCCCTCTTTTTTAGTAAAAATGTGACTTTCACGCCTTTAGATGTTGCTGGCAGTGGTTCTGGAGAAAGATTTATGTCCTCATTGACAAAGGTACTCTTTGTGAACTGGATTCAATGGAGCTGTAAGGCCACATTGTATTAGGAGTTCTAGAATGAGTTTTAACTGTTTAAGTAGGTTTCTGGAGACTTGATAATTCATATGGAGGATACCAGATATAGCTGTCAAAGGCTGCCCTGTTTCATCAGGCAAACCTGTGTCTGGGCATCCACAATCTGACTTATATAAAATATGGAAATTGAGGGCAACCATTGGCATCAAGGATATGGCTATGCAACTGCAATGTTGGGGAACAGGGGCCAAAGTCAGGAAAATCTTAGAAAAATGAAAGAGGGAGCTAGAAGTTTGAGATCCATAGAGGGCACTGCTTGTTCCTTTTGAAATTCTAATAGCCAAAAAATGTTTCTCTCACTCTCTTTCTCTCAACTGTTTTGCAGTAGACATTTCCAGACATTTACAAAAATAATGTTTGACTTACTCCCATCACTCAGCTTCAAAAAAAAAACTATCCATTTATGACCAACCTTGTTTAAACTGTATCCCTACCCACCACTTACCTTAGGTTATTTGGAAGGAAATTTCTAGATATCATATCATTTCTTCTATAAATATAATAGTTCAGTATGTATATAAAATGTAAATACTGTTTTAAAATAACTATAATTCTATTACATCTAAAAATGTAACAAATTCCTTGATACCATTAAATGTTAATATTCAAATCTCGTAAGTGTCACTGTTGGCTTTATTTTATGTTTTGTTTGCATCAGCATGTTTAAAAATTATTTAAGTCAGCATCCAAGCAAGGTCTATTCTTTATTTGGTTATTTTGCCTTTTATGCCCTTTTTCCTGCCAGGCTTCCCAGGTGGCACTAGTGGTAAAGAACCCGTCTGCCAGTGCAGGAGGTGTAAGAGACGTGGGCTGGATCCCTGGGTTGGGAAGATCCCCTGGAGGAGGAAATAGCAACACTCTCCAGTATTCTTGCCTGGGAAATCCCATGGACAGAGGAGCCTGGAGGGCTACAGTCCATAGAGTCACAAAGAGTGGGAATGACTGAAGCGACTTAGCACCTTGCCTTTTTTAATCTATAGGTTTTCTCTGCATATATTTTCAATCTAATAAACTATTTTCTAGAACAGTTTTAGATTTATAGAGAGTTGAGAAGATGGTTTAGAGAGTTTTCATATACCCTATATACACGTGCATGGTGACTCACTGCAGTTGTGTCCATCTTTTTGTGACCGAAAGGACTGTAGTCCACCAGGCTCCCCTGTCCATGGAATTCTCCAGGCAAGTATACTGGACCGGGTTGCCATGCCCTCCTTCAGAGGATCTTCCCAACCCAGGGATCGAACCCATGTCTCTTATGTCTCCTCATTGGCAGGCAGATTCTTCACCACTAGCGCCACTAGATATAGGGAAATCACCCTGTATCTAGTTTCCTCCATTATTAACAATATTCATATAGTGTATTTATTACAAAGAGTGAGCCAGTGTATCAATAGATACATTGTTATTAACTAAAGTCTAGGTATTATTCAGATTTCCTTAGATTTTTACCTAATGCCATTAACCGGCTCCAGGATCTCATAAAGATATGTTATATTTAATCATGTCCTCTTAGGCCTCCTTTTGACTGTGACAGTTTCTCAGACTTTGGTTTTGGATGACAGTAACAGTTCTGAAGCGTACTGGTCAGATATTTTGCAAAATGACTCTAAATTAAGATTTGTCTATTTTTCTCATGGTTATACTGGGGTTATGGCTTTGGGAGAGAAATATTAGGGAGGAAAATTACAATTCCTATCACATCACATCAAAGGCATAGGAACATGCCTTACCATGCTAGATGTTGACCTTGATCACCTGACTGAGGTACTCTTACCCATTGTAAAGTTACCCTTTTTTTTTTTCATCGTTCACACACTGTATTATTTAGAATAAAGTCCCTATACACCACTTACACTTAAGGAGGAGGGAATTATGAGCCATCTCCTTAAAGTCAGAGTATTTATATAAATTACTTGGAATTCTTTTATTTGGGAGATCTCTCTCTTCTTCCCATATTCTTATTTATTCAACCCTTCATTTATGTTTGTATAGACTCATGGGTACTTAATTTTATTCTTTTGGCTATAATCTAATGCTACTTCATTTTACTGCTCAAATTGGAGACTTCTTCAGTTGATTCCTGTATCCGTTTATATACCCCCATAATTGTGTTTGGGTTGCTAGCTTGCTTGTATTTGAGCAGTTCCATACTTTCTAGGAATATAGATTACTTCAGTTTCATTTTTATATTTTTCAACCAATCCTAGGATTAGGCATTCTTCTGAGAGGCTGTAGTTTCTTTTTTTGCAGAATGGTATTAGAAGCCAAAATTTAGTCTCTAGGAGTGCTCATTGTTCTAGGATTTCTCAACTGACAGAGCAAAATAATGTAAATGTATATACTAACCTGTGTGTATATATGCATATCAATAAATATTGCTATTTCTATATGTAACTATCTGTGTCTGTTATGCTAAACATGAGTTCATACTGATATTTGCAGTTTTAATCCATTACCACAAGGATCATTCTGGCCTCCTTCCCTTGCTTATCTATAAATTTTCACTTCAACAGTGAGAAACCTGGCTCCTACTATCCACCATCCATTTATTTAATTATTTAATTCCAAAATACATGTATGCTAAGTCACATCAGTTGAGTTCGACTCTGTGCGACCCCATAGATGGCAGCCCACCAGGCTCCACTGTTCCTGGAATTCTCCAGGCAAGAACAGGCAAGAACACTGGAGTGGGTTGCCATTGCCTTCTCCAATGCATGAAAGTGTATACAAGTATACATACATGTATACAAGTATCATAATTGTTTAACACAAGGAAATAATTTTGTCAGCTAGAATGCAGTGCTTATGAGCAGTTCCTTTTTCTTTTAGCCTTACAAATGCCACTCATTTCCACAGTTACTTAGGTCACTTGGCACTTAGGTTAAAAATACACCTACCATATAACCTAGCCACTGTACCCCGGTATTTACCGAAGAGAAATGTGATATGTCCTACATACGATTATACACACATGCTGATAGCATCTTTATTTATAACAGCAAAAACTGAGATCAACCCAAACTGTCTATGCATAACAAATTTGATACATCCAAACAAAGGAATACTATTCAACAATAAAGGAGTGAGCTATTGATATATGCACAATATATATGAATCTCTAAACTATTATACTGAAAGAAGACAGATATAGTGCCTAAAATAGTACATACTATGTGAGACCATTTATATACAATTTAGAAAATGTAAACTAATCTGTGATTTTTTTCTTTTGTTTTTTTATTGAAGGATAATTGGTTTACAGCATTTTGTTTTTTCTATCAAACCTCAACATGAATCAGCCATAGGTATACATATGTCCCCTCCCTCTTGAACCTCCCTGCCATCTCCCGCCCCATCCTACCCTTCTAGGTTGATACAGAGCCCCTGTTTGAGTTTCCTGAGACATACAGCAAATTCCCATTGACTATCTGTTTTACATATGGTAATGTAAGTTTCCATGTTACTCTTTCCATACATCTCACCCTCTCCTGCCCTTTCCCCATGTCCATAGGTCTATTCTCTATGTCTGTTTCTCCACAGCTGCCATGTAGATAAATTCTTCAGTACCGTTTCTCTAGGTTCTGTATATGTGCATTAGAATATGATATTTATCTTTCCCTTTCTGACTCACTTCACTCTGTATAATAGGTTCTAGGTTCATCCACCTCATCAGAATTGACTTGAATGTGTTCCTTTTTATGGCTGGGTAATATTCCATTGTGTATATGTACCACAACTTCTTTATCCATTCATCTGTTGATGAACATCTAGGTTGTTTCCATGTCCTAGCTATTGTAAATAGTGCTGCAATGAACAATGGGATACATGTGTCTTTTTCAACCCTGGTTTCCGCAGGGCATATGCCTAGGAATGGGATTGCTGGGTCATATGGTGGTTTTATCCCTAGATTTTTAAGGAGTCTCCATACCATCTTCCATAGTGGCTGCATCAACTTACATCCCCACCAACAGTGCAAAAGCATTCCATTTTCTCCATCCCTCTCCAGCATTTATTGTTTGTAGACTTTTTAATGATGGCCATTCTGACCAGTGTGAGGTGATATCTCATTGTGGTTTTGATTTGCATTTCTCTAATAATGAGCGATGTTGAGCATCTTTTCATGTGTTTGTTAGCCATCTGTATGTCTTCTTTGGAGAAATGTCTGTTTAGGTCTTTTTTTTTTTAATTTTATTTTATTTTTAAATTTTACATAATTGTATTAGTTAGGTCTTTCCCCCACTTTTTGATTGGGTTGTCCATTTTTCTGGCATTGAGTTGTAGGAGCTACTTGTATATTTTGGAAATTAATCCTTTGTCAGTTGTTTCATTTGCTATTATTTTCTCCCATTCCGAGGGTTGTATTTTCACCTTGCTTATAGTTTCCTTTGCTGTGCAAAAGCTTTTAAGTTTAATCAGGTCCCACTTGTTTACTTTTGTTTTTATTTCCATTACTGTAGGAGGTGGGTTATGGAGGATCTTGCTTTGATTTATGTCATCGAGTGTTCTGCCTATGTTTTCTTCTAAGAGTTTTATAGTTTCTGGTCTTACATTTAGGTCTTTAATCCATTTTCAGTTTACCTTTGAGTATGGTGTTAGGAAGTGTTCTAATTTCATTCTTTTACATGTAGCTGTCCAGTTTTCCCAGCACCATTTATTGAAGAGGCTGTCTTTTCCCCATTGTATATTCTTGCCTCCTTTGTCAAAAATAAGGTACCCATAGGTGCATGGGTTTATTTCTGGGCTTTCTATCTTGTTTCATTGGTCTATATTTCTGTTTTTGTGCCAGTACCAAACTGTCTTGATGACTGTAGCTTTGTAGTATAATCTGAAGTCAGGAAGGTTGATTCCTCCAGCTCCATTCTTCTTTCTCAAAACTGCTTTAGCTATCTGGGGTCTTTTGTGTTTCCATATGAATTGTGCAATTTTTTGTTCTAGTTCTGTGAAAAATGCCATTGGTAATTTGATAGGGATCACATTGAATCTGTGATCAGATTGCATTTGGTAGTATAGTCATTTTCACAATATTGATTCTTCTACCCAGGAATACAGAATATCTCTCCATGTGTTTAGGTCATCTTTTACTTCTTTCATCAGTGTCTTATAATTTTCTGTGTACAGTTCTTTTGTCTCCTTAGGTAAGTTTACTCCTAGATATTTAATTATTTTTGTTGCTTTGGTGAATGGGATTTATTCCTTAATTTCTCTTTGTGATTTTTCATTGTTAGTATATAGAAATGCAAGTGATTTCTGTGTGTTGATTTTGTATCCTGCAACTTTGCTAAATTCATTGATTAGCTCCAGTAATTTTCTGGTACTATCTTTAGGATATTCTGTGATTTACAATATCATTTATCTGCAAACAGTGAGAGCTTTACTTCTTTTCTGGGTTGAATTCCTTTTATTTCTTTTTCTTCTCTGATTGCTGTAGCTAGGACTTCCAGAACTATGTTGAATAATAGTGGTGAAAGTGGACACCCTTTTCTTGCTCCTGATCTTAGGGGAATGCTTTCAGTTTTTCATCATTGAGAATAATGTCTTCTGTAGGTTTATCATATATGGCCTTTACTATGTTGATGTAGGTTCCTTCTATGCCCATTTTTTGAAGAGGTTTAATCATAAATGGGTGCTGAATTTTGTCAAAGGCTTTTTCTGCATCTATTGAGATGATTATATGGTTTTTATCTTTCAATTTGTTAATATGGTGTATCATATTGATTTGCATGTATTGAAAAATCCTTGCATCCCTGAAATAAACCCAACTTAATCATGGTATATGAGCTTTTTGATGTGTTGCTGAATTCTGATTGCTAAAATTTTGTTGAGGATTTTTGCTTCTATGTTCATCAGTGATATTGGCTTGTAGTTTTCTGTTTTTGTGTTGTCTTTGTCTGGTTTTGGTATCAGAGTGATGGTGGCTTCATAGAATGAGTTTGGAAGTATTCCTTCCTCTGCAATTTTTGGAAAGAGTTTTAGAAGGAGAGGCATTAGCTCTTCTCTAAGTGTTTGATAGAATTCTCCTGTGAAGCCATCTGGTCCTGGGCTTTTGTTTTGTGGGAGACTTTTGATCACAGCTTCAATTTCAGTGCTTGTAATTGGGTTGTTCATAATTTATATTTCTTCCTGGTTCAGTCTTGGAAGATTAAACTTTTCTAAGAATCTGTCCATTTCTTCCAGCTTATCCATTTTATTGTCATATAGTTCATAATAGTCTCTTATAATCCTTTGTATTTCTGCATTGTCTGTTGTAACCTCTCCTTTTGCATCGCTAATTTTGTTGATTTGATTCCTCTCTATTTTTTTCTTGATAGTCTGGCTAAAGGTTTGTCAATTTTTTTATCTTCTCAAAGAACCAGCTTTTAGTTTTATTAATCTTTGCTATTGTTTCTTTCATTTATTTTTTATTTATTTCTGCTCGGATCTTCATGATTTTTTTGCTTCTATGAATTTTGGAGGGTTTTTTGTTCTTTTTCCAGTTGTTTTAGGTGTAAAGTTAGGTTGTCTATTCAAAGTTTTTCTTGTTTCTTGAGGTAGGATTGCATTGCTATAAACTTTCCTCTTAGAATTGCTTTTGCTGCATCCCATTGGTTTTGAGCTGTCATGTTTTCATTGTCATTTGTTTCTAGAAATTTGTTGATTTCCCTTTTGATTTCTTCAGTAACCTGTTGATTATTTAGAAACATGTTATTTAATCTCCATGTGTTCATGCTTCTTACAGTATTTTCCTTGTAACTGCTATCTAGTCTCAGCATTATAGTCGGAGAAGATGCTTGATAAGATTTCAATTTTCTTAAATTTACTGAGGTTTGATTTGTGACCCAATATGTGGTCTATCCTGGAGAATGTTCCACATGCACTTGAGAAGAAGATGTATTCTTTTGCATTTGGATGGAATGTCCTGAAGATATCAATGAGATCCATCTCATCTAATGTATCATTTAAGACTTGTGTTTCCTTATTAATTTTCTGTTTTGATGATCTGTCCATTGGGGTGTTAAAGTCTCCTACTATTATCGTGTTACTGTCAGTTTCTCCTTTTATGTCTGTTAGTGTTTGTCTTGGAGAAGGCCATGGCACCCCACTCCAGTACTCTTGCCTGGAAACTCCCATGGACGGAGGAGCCTGGTGGGCTGCAGTCCATGGGGTCGCTAAGAGTCAGACACGACTGAGCGACTTCACTTTCACTTTTCACTTTCATGCATTGGAGAAGGAAATGGCAAGCCACTCCAGTGTTCTTGCCTGGAGAATCCCAGGGATGGCGGAGCCTAGTGGGCTGCCATCTATGGGGTCGCACAGAGTCGGACATGACTGAAGTGACTTAGCATAGTGTTTGTCTTATGGATTGAGGTGCTCCTATGTAGGGTGCATAGATATTTACAATTGTTGTGTCTTCCTCTTGGATTGATCCCTTGATCATTATGTAGTGTCCTTCCTTATCTGTTGTAATCTTCTTTATTATAAGGTCTGTTTTGTCTGATATGAGGATTGCTGCTCCAGCTTTCTTTTGCTTCCCATTTTCTTGGAATATATTTTTCCATCCTCTCACTTGCAGCCTATATGTGTCTTTAGGTCTGAAGTGGGTTTCTTGTAGACACATATATATGGGTCTTGTTTTTTTATCCATTCAGTCTGGGTCTTTTGATTGGAGCATTTAACCCATGTACATTAAAAAAAATTATTGATATACATGTTCCTATTGTCATTTTCTTAATTGTTTGGGGTTGATTTTGTAGATCATTTTTCTTCTTGTATTTCTTGACGGTAAAAGTCCCTTTAATGTTTGTTGTAAGCTGGTTTGGTGGTACTGAATTCTCTTAACTTTTCCTTTTCTGAAAACCTTTTCATTTCTCCATCAATTTTGAATGAGATCCTTGCTGGGTACAGTTATCTTGGTTGTAGATTTTTTCCCTTTCAGTACTTTAAATATGTCCTGCCATTCCTTTCTGGCCTGCCGAGTTTCTGCTGAAAGATCAGCTGTTAAGTGTATGGGGTTTCCTTTGTATGTTACTTGTTGCTTCTCCCTTGCTGCTTTTAATATTCTTTCTTTCTGTTTAGTCTTTGTTAGTTTGGTTAGTATGTGTCTTGGCATATTTCTCCTTGGGTTTATCCTGTATTGGACTTGATTGACTATTTTCTTTTTCATGTTGGGGAAATTTTCAACTATAACCTCTTCAAAAATTTTCTCATACCCTTTCTTTTTCTCTTCTTCTTCTGGGACCCCTATTATTTGAATGTTGGTGCATTTGATATTGTCCCAGAGGTCTCTGAGACTATCCTCAGTTCTTTTCATTCTTTTTACTTTATTCTGCTCTTCAGAAGTTATTTCCACCATTTTACATTCCAGCTCACTGATTCGTTCTTCTGTTTCAGATATTCTGCTATTGATTCCTTCTAGAGTATTTTTAATTTCAGTAATTGTGTTGTTTGTCTTTGTATGTTTATTCTTTAATTCTTCTAGGTCTTTGTTAATTGATTCTTGCATTTTCTCCATTTTGTTTTCAAGGTTTTTGACCATCTTTATTATCATTATTCTGAATTCTTTTTCAGATAGTTTGCCTATTTCCTCTTCATTTATTTGGACTTCTGTGTTTCTGGTTTGTTCTTTCATTTGTATAATATTTCTCTGCCTTTTCATTATTTTTTTAAACTTACTCTGTTTGAGATCTCCTTCTCCCAGGCTTCAAGGTTGAATTCCTTCTTCCTTTTGGTTTCTGCCCTCCTAAGGTTGGTCCAGTGGTTTGTGTAAGCTTTGTATAGGGTGAAATTTGTGCTGAGTTTTTGCTTGTTTTTCCTCTGATGAGCAAGGCTGAGTGCGGTGGTAATCCTGTTTTGTTTGTAGTTTAGATGAGGCATCCTGCACAGGCTGCTACTGGTGGTTTAGTGATCAGCTCAGATCATTTCAGTTGCTCAGTTGTATTCAATGATTTGCGACCCCAAGAATCACAACACGCCATGCCTCCCTGTCCATCACCAACTCCCGGAGTTCACTCAGACTCACGTCCATCGAGTCGGTGATGCCATCCAGCCATCTCATCCTCTGTTGTCACCTTCTTCTCCTGCTCCCAATCCCTGCCAGCATCAGGGTCTTTTCCAATGAGTCAGCTCTTCACATGAGGTGGCCAAAGTACTGGAATTTCAGCCTCAACATCAGTCCTTCCAATGAACACCCAGAACTGTTCTCCTTCAGGATGGACTGGTTGGATCTCCCTGCAGTCCAAGGGACTCTCAAGAGTCTTCTCCAGCACCACAGTTTAAAAGCATCATTTCTTTAGCGCTCAGCTTTCTTCACAGTCCAACTCTCACATACATACATGACCACTGGAAAAACCATAGCCTTGACTAGATGGACCTTTGTTGGCAAAGCAATATCTCCACTTTTTAATATGCTATCTAGGTTGGTCATAACTTTCCTTCCAAGGAGTAAGCGTCTTTTAATTTCATGGCTGCAATCACCATCTGCAGTGATTTTGGAGCCCCCCAAAAATAAAGTCTGACACTGTTTCCACTGTTTCCCCATCTATTTCCCATGAAGAGATGGGACCAGATGCCATGATCTTTGTTTTCTGAATGTTGAGCTTTAAGCCAACTTTTTCACTCTCCTCTTTCACTTTCATCAAGAGGTTTTTTAGTTCCTCTTCACTTTCTGCCATAAGGGTGGTGTCATCTGCATATCTGAGGTTATTGATATTTCTCTTGGCAATCTTGATTCCAGCTTGTGCTTCTTCCAGCCCAGCGTTTCTCATGATGCACTCTGTGTATAAGTTAAATAAGCAGGGTGACAATATACAGCCTTGATGTACTCCTTTCTCTATTTGGAACCAGTCTGTTGTTCCATGCCTAGTTCTAACTGTTGCTTCCTGACCTGCATACAAATTTCTCAAGAGGCAGGTCAGGTGGTCTGGTATTCCCATTTCTTTCAGAATTTTCCACAGTTTATCGTGATCCACACAGTCAAAGGCTTTGGCATAGTCAACAAAGCAGAAATAGATGTTTTTCTGGAACTCTCTTGCTTTTCCCATGATCCAGTGGATGTTGGCAATTTGATCTCTGGTTCCTCTGCATTTCCTAAAACCAGCTTGAACATCTGGAAGTTCACAGTTCATGTATTGCTGAAGCCTGGCTTGGAGAATTTTGAGCATTACTTTACTATCGTGTGAGATGAGTGCAATAGTGTGGAAGTTTGAGCATTCTTTGGCATTGCCTTTTTTTGGGATTGGAATGAAAACTGACTTTTTCCAGTCCTGTGGCCACTGCTGAGTTTTCCAAATTTGTTGGCTTATTGAGTGCAGCACTTTCACAGCATCATCTTTCAGGATTTGAAATAGCTCAAATGGAATTCCATCACCTCCACAAGCTTTGTTCGTAGTGATGCTTCCTAAGGCCCCCTTGACTTCACATTCCAGGATGTCTGGCTCTAGGTGAGTGATCACACCATTGTGATTATCTGGGTCATGAAGATCTTTTTTGTACATTTCTTCTGTGTATTCTTGCCACCTCTTCTTAATATCTTCTGCTTCTCTTAGGTCCCTACCATTTCTGTCCCTTATTGAGCCCATCTTTGCATGAAATGTTCCCTTGGTAGCTCTAATTTTCTTGAAGAAATCTCTAGTCTTTCCCATTCTATTGTTTTCCTCTATTTCTTTGCATTGATCGCTGAGGAAGGCTTCCTTATCTCTCCTTGCTATTCTTTGGAACTCTGCATTCAAATGGGAATATATTTCCTTTTCTCCTTTGCTTTTTGCTTCTCTTCTTTTCACAGCTATTTGTAAGGCCTCCTCGGACAGCCATTTTGCTTTTTTGCATTTCTTGTCCATGGGGATGGTCTTGATCCCTGTCTCTTGTACAATGTCACAAACCTCCATCCATGGTTCATCAGATACTCTGTCTATCAGATCTAGTCCCTTAAATCTATTTCTCACTTCCACTGTATAATCATAAGGGATTTGATTTAGGTCATACCTGAATGGTTTAGTGGTTTTCCCTACTTTCCTCAATTTAAGTCTGAATTTGGCAATAAGGAATTCATGATCTGAGCCACAGTCAGCTCCTGGTCTTGTTTCTGCTGACTGTATAGAGCATCTCCATGTTTGCCTGCAAAGAATATAATCAATCTGATTTCGGTATTGGCCATCTGGTGATATCCATGTGTAGAGTCTTCTCTTGTGTTGTTGGAAGAGGGTGTTTGCTATGACCAGTGTGTTCTCTTGGCAAAACTCCATTAGCCTTTGCCCTGTTTCATTCTGCATTCCAAGGCCAGATTTGCCTGTTACTCCAGGTGTTTCTTGACTTCCTACTTTTGCATTCCAGTCCCCTATAATGAAAAGGACATCTTTTTTGGGTGTTAGTTCTTTTTTTTTTTTTTAATTTTATTTTATTTTTAAACTTTACAATATTGTATTAGTTTTGCCAAATATCGAAATGAATCTGCCACAGGTATACCTGTGTTCCCCATCCTGAACCCTCCTCCCTCCTCCCTCCCTATACCCTCCCTCTGGGTCGTCCCAGTGCACTAGCCCCAAGCATCCAGTATCGTGCATCAAACCTGGACTGGTGACTTGTTTCATACATGATATTGTACATGTTTCAATGCCATTCTCCCAAATCTCCTGACCCTCTCCCTCTCCCATAGAGTCCATAAGACTGATCTATACATCAGTGTCTCTTTTGCTATCTTGTACACAGGGTTATTGTTACCATCTTTCTAAATTCCATATATATGTGTTAGTATACTGTATTGGTGTTTTTCTTTCTGGCTTACTTCACTCTGTATAATAGGTTCCAGTTTCATCCACCTCATTAGCACTGATTCAAATGTATTCTTTTTAATGGCTGAGTAGTACTCCATTGTGTATATGTACCACAGCTTTCTTATCCATTCATCTGCTGATGGACATCTAGGTTGCTTCCATGTCCTGGCTATTATAAACAGTGCTGCGATGAACATTGGGGTACACGTGTCTCTTTCCCTTCTGGTTTCCTCAGTGTGTATGCCCAGCAGTGGGATTGCTGGATCATAAGGCAGTTCTATTTCCAGTTTTTTAAGGAATCTCCACACTGTTCTCCATAGTGGCTGTACTAGTTTGCATTCCCACCAACAGTGTAAGAGGGTTCCCTTTTCTCCGCACCCTCTCCAGCATTTATTGCTTGTAGACTTTTGGATCACAGCCATTCTGACTGGTGTGAAATGGTACCTCATAGTGGTTTTGATTTGCATTTCTCTGATAATGAGTGATGTTGAGCATCTTTTCATGTGTTTGTTAGCAATCTGTATGTCTTCTTTGGAGAAATGTCTATTTAGTTCTTTGGCCCATTTTTTGATTGGGTCATTTATTTTTCTGGAGTTGAGCTGTAGGAGTTGCTTGTATATTTTTGAGATTAGTTGTTTGTCAGTTGCTTCATTCGCTATTATTTTCTCCCATTCTGAAGGCTGCCTTTTCACCTTGCTAACAGTTTCCTTTGTTGTGCAGAAGCTTTTAAGTTTAATTAGGTCCCATTTGTTTATTTTTGCTTTTATTTCTAATATTCTGGGAGGTGGGTCATAGAGGATCCTGCTGTGATGTATGTCAGAGAGTGTTTTGCCTATGTTCTCCTCTAGGAGTTTTATAGTTTCTGGTCTTACGTTGAGATCTTTAATCCATTTTGAGATTATTTTTGTGTATGGTGTTAGAAAGTGTTCTAGTTTCATTCTTTTACAAGTGGTTGACCAGATTTCCCAGCACCACTTGTTAAAGAGATTGTCTTGTCTCCACTGTATATTCTTGCCTCCTTTGTCAAAGATAAGGTGTCCATATGTGAGTGGATTTATCTCTGGGCTTTCTATTTTGTTCCATTGATCTATATTTCTGTCTTTGTGCCAGTACCATACTGTCCTGATGACTGTGGCTTTGTAATAGAGCCTGAAGTCAGGTAGGTTGATTCTTCCAGTTCCATTCTTCTTTCTCAAGATTGCTTTGGCTATTCGAGGTTTTTTGTATTTCCATACAAATTGTGAAAGTATTTGTTCCAGCTCTGTGAAGAATACCGTTGGTAGCTTGCTAGGGATTACATTGAATCTATAAATTGCTTTGGGTAGTATACTCATTTTCACTATATTGATTCTTCCAATCCATGAACATGGTATATTATCCATCTATTAGTGTCCTCTTTGATTCCTTTCACCAGTGTTTTGTAGTTTTCTATATATAGGTCTTTATTTTCTTTAGGTAGATATATTCCTATTTTATTCTTTCCATTGCAATGGTGAATGGAATTGTTTCCTTAGTTTCTCTTTCTGTTTTCTCATTATTAGAGTATAGGAATGCAAGGGATTTCTGTGTGTTGATTTTATATCCTGCAACTTTACTATAATCATTGATTAGTTCTAGTAGTTTTCTGGTGGAGTCTTTAGGGTTTTCTATGTAGAGGATCATGTCATCTGCAAACAGTGAGAGTTTTACTTCTTCTTTTCCAATTTGGATTCCTTTTATTTCTTTTTCTGCTCTGATTGCTGTGGCCAAAACTTCCAAAACTATGTTGAATAGTAATGGTGAAAGTGGGCACCCTTGTCTTGTTCCTGACTTTAGAGGAAATGCTTTCAATTTTTCACCATTGAGGATAATGTTTGCTGTGGGTTTGTCATATATAGCTTTTATTATGTTGAAGGATGTTCCTTCTATTCCTGCTTTCTGGAGAGTTTTGATCATAAATGGATGTTGAATTTTGTCAAAGGCTTTCTCTGCATCTATTGAGATAATCATATGGTTTTTATTTTTCAATTTGTTAATGTGGTGTATTACATTGATTGATTTGCAGATATTGAAGAATCCTTGCATCCATGGGATAAAGCCCACTTGGTCATGGTGTATGATCTTTTTCATGTGTTGTTGGATTCTGATTACTAGAATTCTGTTAAGGATTTTTGCATCTATGTTCATCAGTGATATTGGCCTGTAGTTTTCTTTTTTTGGTGGCATCTTTGTCAGGTTTTGGTATTAGGGTGACGGTGGCCTCTTAGAATGAGTTTGGAAGTTTACCTTCCTCTGCAATTTTCTGGAAGAGTTTGAGCAGGATAGGTGTTAGCTCTTCTCTAAATTTTTGGTAGAATTCAGCTGTGAAGCCATCTAGACCTGGGCTTTTGTTTGCTGGAAGATTTTTGATTACAGTTTCAATTTCCATGCTTGTGATGGGTCTGTTAAGATTTTCTATTTCTTCCTGGTCCAGTTTTGGAAAGTTGTACTTTTCTAAGAATTTGTCCATTTCTTCCAAGTTGCCCATTTTATTGGCATATAATTGTTGATAGTAGTCTCTTATGATCCTTTGTATTTCTGTGTTGTCTGTTTTGATCTCTCCATTTTCATTTCTAATTTTATTGATTTGATTTTTCTCCCTTTGTTTCTTGATGAGTCTGGCTAATGGTTTGTCAATTTTATTTATTCTTTCAAAGAACCAGCTTTTGGCTTTGTTGATTTTTGCTATGGTCTCTTTTGTTTCTTTTGTATTTATTTCTGCCCTAAAAAAAAAAACAAGACCCCTACATATGTTGTCTACAAGAGACCCACCTCAAAAAGGGAACACATACAGACTCAAAGTGAAGGGCTGGAAAAAGATTTTCCATGCAAATAGGGACCAAAAGAAAGCAGGAGTAGCAATACTTATATCAGATAAAATAGACTTTAAAACAAAGGCTGTGAAAAGAGACAAAGATGGTCACTACATAATGATCAAAGGATCAATCCAAGAAGAAGATATAACAATTATAAATATATATGCACCCAACACGGGAGCGCTGCAATATGTAAGACAAATGCTAACAAGTATGAAAGGAGAATTTAACAATAACACAGTAATAGTGGGAGACTTTAATACCCCACTCACACCTATGGAAAGATCAACTAAACAGAAAATTAACAAGGAAACACAAACTTTAAATGATACAATAGACCAGTTAGACCTAATTGATATCTATAGGACATTTCATCCCAAAACAATGAATTTCACCTTTTTCTCAAGCGCACATGGAACCTTCTCCAGGATAGATCACATCCTGGGCCATAAATCTAGCCTTGGTAAATTCAAAAAAATAGAAATCATTCCAAGCATCTTTTCTGACCACAATGCAGTAAGATTAGATCTCAATTACAGGAGAAAATCTATTAAAAATTCCAACATATGGAGGCTGAACAACACGCTGCTGAATAACCAGCAAATCACAGAAGAAATCAAAAAAGAAATCAAAATTTGCATAGAAATGAATGAAAATGAAAACACAACAACCCAAAACCTATGGGACACTTTAAAAGCAGTCCTAAGGGGAAAGTTCATAGCAATACAGGCATACCTCAAGAGACAAGAAAAAAGTCAAATAAATAACCTAACCGTACACCTAAAGCAACTAGAAAAGGAAGAAATGAAGAACCCCAGGGTTAGTAGAAGGAAAGAAATCTTAAAAATTGGGTGTTAGTTCTTAAAGGTCTTGTAGGTCTTCATAGAACCATTCAACTTCAGCTTCTTCAGCATTACTGGTTGGGGCATAGGCTTGGATTACCATGGCATTGAATGGTTTGCCTTGGAAATGAAGAGAGATCATTCTGTTGTTTTATACCCAGTCTTGTATTCAAGTGGTTTCATTTGTGTGAGTTCTCACTATTTGGTACTCCCTAGGGTTATTTCTCTGGTAGTCTAGGGTCTTGGAGTCAGTGCTCCCACTCCAAAGGCTCAGGGCTTGATCTCTAGTCAGGAACAAAGATTTCACAAGTGGTTTGATATGGCATTATGTCAGATTAAAACAAATGTCCAAAAATGAGAAACCAAAGATGAACCCCAGACAAATGGTGGTTACAAATCAGGCAAATAATAATGAAAATAATGGAATATACACATATACACCTACGAGCAAAGTCAAAACAGTCCAACAAAAATAAAGTACAATAGATTGACCCAGTGAACAAAGGAAATCAAACAATTATATTTACCAGTTAAGAACAAAACTAACTAAAGCACAAATTGGAAAACAAAACTAAATCAAGGTGCCAAGTGGGGAATAAAGCAATGAAAATAAAACTAAAAAATGTGTTGAGAGGAAAGGAAAGAAAGAAAAGAGAGAATAGATATGCAAAGTTAAATAGAGGTAGATAAAGAAGATTTATATATATTAAAGATTAACTGCAAGGGGGAAAGAATCGCAGAAAAAGCAAACAAAGGAATAAATGTAGAGAAATTAATAATATGTTTAAAAATTAAAAAATAAACAAAAAGGTTGGGGGGAATGCCCCAGAACTGCAAAAGCCCAATGTAGAGGCAGAGGTTTATAACTACAATAAGAAATGTGACTGAGAAGAAAAAAAAAAAGCTCATAAGTTTAATTAGATTTCATAGTGCCAATAAAATCAACAACTGCAATGGTGGGAGGGGGAGAAGAAAATAAAAGACAGAAAAGTCCAAAGAATCTACAGAACAAGTCAAAAGATAAGAATAATAAATGCTTTTCTTGAGTCACTGCTGTCAGCGTCCTTTCCCTTGCTGGGAGTCAAAGTCCACCTCACCTCCCTCGGATCCCCCTCCAACACTGTGCTGATCTCTGGACCTGCTGTGGGGGCAGCCCAGATTCTAATTGGTCCTACTCCCCTGTATTCTTGCCTTCAGTGCCCACAGCTATCAGAACTAGGGCATTTTCTTTAGTGGGAGCTCTGAATGATCTTTTATATATTCCATAGACACAGAGTCTGCCTAGCTGATTGTGTGGATTTAATCTGCAGCTTGTACAGCTATTGGGAAAGTTTGGGGTCTTCTTCCTTAGTCACACTGCCCCTGGGTTTCAATTGTGGTTTTATTTCTACCTCTGCATGTGGGTCATCCACTGGGGTTTGCTCCTGAGGCTGCCCTGGAGGGCTTGGCTTTGCCCCTGTGAGGGCCAGGTCCGTGGAGGTAGTACAGCTACTTAGGTTGCAGTGGTTCTGGCAGCAGCAGGTACTTAAGGGAGTTGGCAGCCAGGGCAGCAGGAAATATAATGCTCTAGAAGGGTATGGCAACCAGTATTGGTCAATATGCTCCAGTGTTCTTGCCTGGAGAACCCCTCTACCTGATAGAGAAGCCTGGCAGGCCACAGTCTACAGGGTCACAAAGAGTTGGACACTACCAAAGTGACCCTGCACGCATAGATCAAGAGTGTTTTTTGCCTGTGGCAGCTCTGCCCCATTGAGAGTTGAGCATGAAGGTGGCACAGCTGCTTGGCTTGATGGGACCCTGGTGGCACCAAGTGTGCAGGGACATGGACTGACTTTGTGGCAGGAGTTATGGCCTTATCAGTCTTTTTTCGAGTCTCTTGAGGCTGGTGATCAGAAGGTTTCTTTGGCCAGTCTTTCTCCATAGCTCCACCTATTCAGGCACTTAGAGGGTTCCCTTGCCTGGGGTCTTCTCTGTTGTTCCAC
The DNA here is from genome assembly GCF_019923935.1 of Bubalus bubalis. Lineage (NCBI taxonomy): Eukaryota > Metazoa > Chordata > Mammalia > Artiodactyla > Bovidae > Bubalus > Bubalus bubalis. The sequence goes on along the minus strand of NC_059164.1, from coordinate 47,097,658 downwards.
GCATCAGACACATAGAGCGCCCCCGCTAGCTGGGGTCCTACTCTGTAGATTGGCAAGTCAGGCACTTAAAGGGACACCCTGGGTAGGGTCCTATTCTGTAGTTTAGTGCATCAGGCATTTGATGGGCCAGCCTCTGGTGTGTAGGGGGAGAGAGGCTATGGTCATGGCGCTACTCGCTATGCATGACTCAGCAGTATTGCCTTGCTTCCATGGCTGCCTGGCTTTCCTCCACAGGCATTTCCCACCAGTCTTCTGCCTCACATCCCCTCAATCCATCTCTCCGCAGTCAACAGCAGCCCTCACCCTGGGATTGCTCCACAATCCCTAAACTCCAGTTCCCAGCTGCTGTATCTTCCAGGGGGTCTGCATCCCTGTCCGGGGTATGTATGGCTGCGTCAGGGGCTGTCTGATTCTCATTCGATTTAGGCTGGCAAGGATCAGCTGTTTCCCTCTCAGCCTTAAATGTTTCTCCTCTGACTCAGACAGTTGCCCTGATGTGGGGATCAGACCTTTGCTTCAGTTCCCCCACCGGCTGAGGGCAGGTCCAGTCCTACTAACACTCCTGTTTCTCCCCGTAGTTCCTTCATCCTACCAAGTTTTGCCTGGGTCTGTATATTATTTTCTGCTGGTCAGGTACTCCTGTCCACTCTCAGCTGGTGTTCTGCATGTGTCTGAAGGTGTATTCCTGATGTATCCATGGAGAGATGTACTCCACGTCCACCTACTCCTCTACCATCTTTAATCTGTGATTTTTAAAATTGATCAGGGATTGCCTGGATTGAAGGATCTGGGCAGAGGGACAGGAGAGAGGGACTATAAAGGAGCAATCTCTTTAATTTTAAGTTTGTATTGGGCTATAGTTGATATACAATGTTTTGTTAGTTTCAGGTGTACAGCAAAGTGATTCAATAACACATATCCATTCTTTTTCCAATTCTTTTCCTATATAGGTTATTAGAGAATATTGAGTAGAGTTCCCTGTGCTATACAGTAGGCCCTTCTTGATGATCTTTTGTATATGGTAGGGGGTATATGTTAATCCCAAATTCCTAATTTATCCCCTCCTCCTTCCCTACTTGATACCATACTTTTGTTTCCAAAGTCAATGAGTCTGTTTCTGTCTTGTAAATAAGTTCATCTGTAACATCTTTAGAGACTCCACATATAAGTGATAGCATGTGATATTTGTCTGTCTGACTTATTTCACTTAATATGATCATCTCTAGGTCTATCCATGATCAAGTTTAGATCCATCTATGAAATAATGCAAATGATATAATTTCTCTCCTTTTTATGACTGAGTAATATTTCGTTGTCTATATGTACCATATCTTTATTCATCTGCTGGACATTACGTTTGCCTCCTTGTCTTGGCTATTTTAAATAGTTCTTCAGTGAATGTTGGGGTGCCTGTGTCTTTTTGCATTATGGTTTTCTCTGGATAGATGCCCAGAAGTGGGATTGCTGGATCATATGGTAGCTCTATTTTCAGATTTTTAAGGAACCTCTTTACTGTTCTCCACAGTGGTTCTACCAATTTACATTACCAGCAGTAGTGTAGGAGGTTTCCCTTTTCGGCACACCCTTTCCAGGATTTTTTGTTTGTAGACTTTGATGATGGTCATTCTGACTGGTGGAGGTGATACCTGGCTGTAGTTTTGATTTGCATTTCTCTAATAATTAGCAATGTTGAGCACATTCTCATCTGTTTTTTGGCCATCTGTATGTCTTCTTTGGAGAAATGTCTGTTTAGATCTTCTGTCTTTTTTTTTAATTGAGTTGTTTGGGGTTTTTTGGTTTTTTTTTTTTTTTTTGGTTTTTTTTTTTGAGCTGCATGAATTGTTTGTAGATTTTGGAGATTAATCCCTTGTGGGCAGCTTTGTTAACAAATATCTTCTCCTATTCTATGAGCTGCCTTTTTTTGTTCATGGCCTGCTTTGCTGTGCAAAAGCTTTTAAATTTAATTAGGTCCCACTTGTTTACGTTTGTTTTTATTTTCATTACTCTAAGAGGTGGATCACAGAAGACGCTGCTGTGATTTATGTCAAAGAGTGTTCTGCCTATGTTTTCTTCTAAGAGTTTTACAGTATTTGATCTTAATCCATTTTGAGTTTGTTTTTGTGTATGGTATTAGAGGATGTTCTAATTTCATTCTTTAACATGTAGCTGTCCAGTTTTCCCAGCATCAATTATTAAAGAGACTCTCTTTTTTCCATTGTATATTCTTGCTTCCTTTGTCATTGGCTAATTAACTATAGATGCCTAAGTTATTTCTGGGCTTTCTACCCTGTTCCATTGGTCTATATTTGTTTTTGTGCCAGTACCATACTGTTTTGATTGCTGTAGTATAATTTGAAATCAGGGAGCCTGATTCCTCCAGTTCTGTTTTTCTTTCTGAGGATTTCTTTGCCTAGTTGGGGTCTTAACTATTTCCATATGATTTAAAAATTATTTTCTAGTTCTGTGAAAAATGTCATTGGTAATTGGATAGGTTTGCATTGAATCTTCAGATTTCCTTGGATAGTATAGTCATTTTGACAATAGTGATTCTTGCAATCCAAGAACAATGTATATCTTTCCATCTGTTTGATTTGTCATTTGACTTCTTTCATCAGTATATTATAGTTTTCAGAGTATGAGTCTTTTACCTCCTTAGATTGGTTTATTCCTAGATATTTTATTTTTTTTTTTGATGTGATGGTAAATTGGGTTGTTTCCTTGATTTCTCTTTCTGATATTTCTTTGTTAGTATATAGAATTACTGAAGAGTTTTGTGTATTAATTGTTTATTCCTCAACTTTCCCATAATTTAATGAGTTCTAGTAATTCTCTGATAGCATCTTTAGAATTTTCTTTGCATAGTATCACATCATCTGCAAACAGTGATAGTTTTACTTCTTTTTTCCAGTTTGGAATTATTTCTTTTTCTGCCATGATTGCCATGGCTAGCACTTCCAAAGTTATGTTGATAAAATTTACTAGAGTGGACATCATTGTCTGGTTCCTGATTTTAAAGTAAGTGCTTTCAGCTTTTCACCTTTCAGTATGATGTCAGCTGTGGGTTTGTCACGTGTTCCCTTTCTTATATTGAAGTATGTTTTCTCTATGTCTGTTTCTCGAGAGTTTTATCATAAATGGGTGTTGAATTTTGTAAGAAGTTTTTTTTGCATCTATTGAGATGATCGTGTGGTTTTTATTCTTCAGTTTGTTAACATGGTCTTCAGTTCAGTTCAGTCACTCAGTCGTGTCTGACTCTTTGCAACCCCAGGGACTGCAGCATGCCAGGCCTCCCTGTCCATCACCAACTCCTGGACTTTACTCAAACTCATGTCCATTTAGTCAGTGATGCCATCCAACCATCTCATCCTCTGTTGTCCCCTTCTCGTCCCACCTTCAATCTTTCCCAGCATCAGGGTCTTTCCCAATGAGTCAGTTTTTCACATCAGGAGGCCAAAGTATTGGAGTTTCAGCTTCAAGATCAGTCCTTCCAATGAATACCCAGGACTGATCTCCTTTAGGATGGACTGGTTGGATCTCCTTGCAGTCCAAGGGACTCTCAGGAGTCTTCTCCAACACCACAGTTCAAAAGCATCAATTCTTCAGTGCTCAGCTTTCTTTATAGTCCACCTCTGACATCCATACATAACCACTGGAGAAACCATAGCCTCGACTAGACGGACCTTTGTTGGCAATGTAATGTCTCTGCTTTTGAATATGCTGTCTAGGTTGGTCATAACTTTCCTTCCAAGGGGTAAGTGTCTTTTAATTTCATGGCTGCAGTCACCATCTGCAGTGATTTTGGAGCCCCCCCAAAATAAAATCAGCCACTGTTTCTAGTGTTTCCCCCATCTATTTGCCATGAAGTGATGGGGCCAGATGCCATGATCTTCGTTTTCTGAATGTTGCGCTTTAAGCCAACTTTTTCACTCTCCTCTTTCACTTTCATCAAGAGGTTCTTTAGTTCTTCTTCACTTTCTGCCATAAGGGTGGTGTCATCTGCATATCTGAGGTTATTGATATTTCTCCTGGCAATCTTGATTCCAGCTTGTGCTTCCTCCAGCCCAGGGTTTCTCTAGATGTACTCTGCATATAAGTTAAAAAAGCAGGGTGACAATATACAGCCTTGACATACTTCTTTTCCTATTTGGAACCAGTCTGTTGTTCCATATCCAGTTCTAACTGTTGCTTCCTGACCTGCATACAGATGTCTCAAGAGGGAGGTCAGGTGGTCTGGTATTCCCATCTCTTTCAGAATTTTCCACAGTTTATCGTGATCCACACAGTCAAAGGCTTTGGCATAGTCAATAAAGCAGAAATAGATGTTTTTCTGGAACTCTCTTGCTTTTTCGATGATCCAGCGGATGTTGGCAATTTGATCTCTGGTTCCTCTGCCTTTTCTAAATGCAGCTTGAACATCTGGAAGTTCATGGTTCACGTATTGCTGAAGCCTGGCTTGGAGAATTTTGAGCATTACTTTACTAGCATGTGAGAAGAGTGCAATTGTGCGGTAGTTTGAGCATTCCTTAGCATTGCCTTTCTTTGGGACTGGAATGAAAACTGACCTTTTCCAGTCCTGTGGCCACTGCTGAGTTTTCCAAATGTGCTGGCATATTGAGTGCAGCAGTTTCACAGCATCATCTTTTAGGATTTGAAATAGCTCAACTGGAATTCCATCACCTCCACTAGCTTTGTTTGTAGTGATGCTTGCTAAGGCCCACTTGACTTCACATTCCAGGATGTCTGGCTTTAGGTGAGTGATCACACCATCGTGATTATCTGGGTCATGAAGATCTTTCTTATACATTTCTTCTGTGTATTCTTGCCACCTCTTCTTAATATCTTCTGCTTCTGTTAAGTCCATACCATTTCTGTCCTTTATTGAGCCCATCTTTTCATGAAATGTTCCCCTGGTATCTCTTATTTTCTTGAAGAGATCTCTAGTCTTTCCCATCCTATTGTTTTCCTCTTGCTGCTAAGTCACTTCAGTCATGTCCAACTCTGTGCGACCCCATAGATGGCAGCCCACCAGGCTTCCCCGTCCCTGGGATTCTCCAGGCAAGAACACTGGAGTGGGTTGCCATTTCCTTCTCCAATGCTACCCCCAATTAAATGTTTATGCCTCACACCTGTTACTAAATCTTTCTGGAGCAGTGTTTCTCAAGCTTTAATGTGTGCAGGAATCCGTGAACATCATGTTAAAATGCAGGTTCTGATCCACTATATCTAAGAGGCAACCTGAGAGTCTGCACTTTTAATAAACACCCAAGTGATGCCATTACTACTGACCTGTGGTCCCACTTCAGATGACAAGTCCTGTGGTTCATCTCTTTTGGTATAGAAAAGAATCACACCTGAAGAGCTTTTGGAAATTGTACATACTTTGTACTCAGAAATTAGTAGCCCACGGGCATGTAGAAGAGCCTTGAAACGTACTTTTCACATGACCTTCAGAGACTGATATTCACTGACCATAATGGGAAAGCATTCATCAAAGGCTTGCAAACCAAATTGGCCATAATCTCTATCCTATTCAATAATTTGTACCAGATTTCCAGACATCATTTAGATATCTCTAAGTCTTCCTTTTGAACTTATTCCCTCTTCTTTTGTTTATATAAGGTAAATAGAATTGAAGTGCCAGAAATGAAATTAGGGTCATTTAAGTAGGTGAGTGAAATATGCAATTTTGTGAAGAAATATGCAAATAATGAAGCTGAAACTGGTGAGCAAGTGGAAGTCCAGAGGTCATTCTACCAGGAAGGAGGGAAGTAATTTAGTATGTGGGCTCAAGGTTCACTGGCCACTCTTCAGGTAAAGCCCTTGTACTGATAAAGTCCTTCTTCCTTTCTTCACTTTAATCTGGGCAAAAGGCCACAGAAAACATTCAGATTGAAGTTAGGCAAATGGGGATTCTCAGCTACACAAATATACGCATGGCATTGTAACTTTAGGAAAATGCCCTGACTCCCTGAACCTTTTTTCTTTATCTGCTATGTGATGATGATAATAACCTATTTTTCAAAGTTTTATGAAAGTTGGAAATAATGCAGAGGAAGACCAGTGAGTAACCCCCTTCCAGTAGTAAATAAAGTAAAAGAATATACAGTTCACAGGAGAAAAACCACAATAGGAGTTACATATGTGATGTAAGCCTTAGCTTGATTCACAATAAGAGAAATGCCTAGTAAAACTACAATGAGGTATGTTTTTTACCTATCATGATGACATAGATTATTTTCATATACCATGCTGAGGAAATCATAAAGAATAGGCACTCTGCTATACTGATGGTAAAAGTATAAATGGCATATCCTCTTGGAGACCATTTTATTGCTATTTGGCCATAGCAATAAAATTAAAATCTTTATACACTTTGAACCAGAAATTCCACTTCTGTTTTGCTACATGTTTATACCTCAAGCGTTAGTATATATAGAAAAAGAAGCATTTATTGCAGTATTGTTTAAAATACCAAAATATCAGAAACATCATAAAGGTCCATCACCAATATGTTATTTGAAGCTATGCAAATTTTTCTCAACATATTTATCCCAGTAATTTAGCATCTGTTGGTGATTCTTATCTATAATAATTAATTAATACTGTGGTGTTTGCAAATTAGTAATTTATGTTTTTATCATTCCTTCTATCCTTATGAATTGGAATTCTGTTGTGAGAACTTTCTTACCCCCACTTTAATTGCTCACTTACTTGTTTATGTCAGTGTGAAATCGAGGATATTTATTTTATTCTGTGCATTATAATCTCTTACTATTGTCATTTACTTTGTTGCTCACATTAGCCCAAATTTGATTATTGGGAACTCCCTGGATTTGGTCCTTTTGATCTAGCCCTATCATATTTGGAATATTTCCTCACTTTCTGGCATCATAAGATGTTCTAGGCTCATCTGTACTGTATCTGTGCAGACCTGGAATCTGTCATTTCCCCAAGAGTTTTTGTTGTTGTATTTGTTAATGAGAGAATGGTCACTAAATATGCTCATTGGTGCTACAGTGTCATTGCTTCTAGTCCCTTGTAGCAGGCAAAGTGAAGAATATAGATACACATATACATACATCTTTATTTCTATATCAACCCATAAATATTTATATTTGTGATATATATTTATATAGAGTTGTTATTGGTTGAGTTCATGTTGGTACCTTATCTCATAACAGTTTATTCTAGTCTTCTCTCTGTTCTCAGTTACAATCTTTCTACTACAGTGAGAAACTTGGCTTTCATTATTCACACTATTTGACTTACTTTCTTAACCCTAGAATACTCAAAATAGCTTCAGAATTGCTGATCTATGCCTCTGGGAAAAACAAAATTACAGGCAAGAATATGTAACGTTTGTGTACTGTTCTTTTTCACTTTAGCCTTACAAATATAGCCAAAATAATTTTCCAGAGTTATTTAAGTCAGTTCCTTCCCCTTCCTTCAGTTTTTCCTTTTTAACTTTTCATTTTGGAAAAAAAAAATAACATCAGATTTAGAAAAGTTTCAAAAAGTATCCAAGAATTAAAATTCTTATATCTTTCTTAAATAATCACAGCATACATGAAAAGATGCTCAACATCACTCATTATCAAAGAAATGCAAATCAAAACCACTATGAAGTACCATTTCACGCCAGTCAGAATGGCTGCGATCCAAAAGTCTACAAGCAATAAATGCTGGAGAGGGTGTGGAGAAAAGGGAACCCTCTTACACTGTTGGTGGGAATGCAAACTAGTACAGCCACTATGGAGAACAGTGTGGAGATTCCTTAAAAAACTGGAAATAGAACTGCCTTATGATCCAGCAATCCCACTGCTGGGCATACACACTGAGGAAACCAGAAGGGAAAGAGACACGTGTACCCCCATGTTCATCACAGCACTGTTTATAATAGCCAGGACATGGAAGCAACCTAGATGTCCATGTATACCTGTGGCGGATTTGTTTTGATGTTTGGCAAAACTAATACAGTGTTTGAGGTTTAAAAATAAAATAAAATTAAAAAAAAAAAAAAGAAAGCTGTGGTACATATACACAATGGAGTATTACTCAGTCATTAAAAAGAATACATTTGAATCAGTTCTAATGAGGTGAATAAAACTGGAGCCTATTATACAGACTGAAGTAAGCCAAAAAGAAAAACACCAATACAGTATACTAACGCATATATATGGAATTTAGAAAGATGGTAACAATAACCCTGTATACGAGACAGCAAAAGAGACACTGATGTATAGAACAGTCTTTTGGACTCTGTGGGAGAGGGAGAGGGTGGGATGATTTGGGAGAATGGCATTGAAATATGTATAATATCATATATGAAACTAGTCACCAGTCCAGGTTCGATGCACGACACTGGATGCTTGGGGCTGGTGCACTGGGATGACCCAGAGGGATGGTGTAGGGAGGGAGGAGGGAGGAGGGTTCAGGATGGGGAACACATGTATGCCTGTGGCGGATTCATTTCAATATATGGCAAAACCAATACAATATTGTAAAGTTAAAAAATAAAATTAAATTGAAAAATAATAATAAAATAAAATTTGAATACAAAAAAAAATAAAAAATAATCACAGCATAGGGAAATATGCCATTCACTTGTAATAGAGTTAGGTTCTCTTGTTGCTATTATTCAGATTTTATTTGGGGTTCCATATTTTGCACCATATTTTAATGATATTTTCATTTTGATTTTATTTATGGATTTTCTTTTTGGCATGTAGAATATTACTGTGATCCTGAAATTGAGAACTTTACAGAAAGATATACTCAGAGTTGGGCTTCCCTGGTAGCTCATTTGGTAAAGAATCTGCCTGCAATACAGTAGACCCCAGTTTGATTCCTGGGTCAGGAAGATCCCCTTGAAGACAGGTAGGCTACCCACTCCAGTATTCTTGGGCTCCCCTGGTGGCTCAGATGGTGAAGAATCCACCTGTAATGCAGGTGACCTGGGTTTGATCCCTGGGTTGGGAAGATCCCCTAGAGGAGGGCATGGCAACCCACTCCAGTATTCTTGCCTGGAGAATCCCCATGGACAGAGTAGCCTGGTGGGCTACAGTCCATGGGGTTGCAAAGAGTCAGACATGACTAAGCACAGCACAGCATACTAAGAGTTATGTAACGTCCCTAACCTCTTACATTGTATTTTAGTTCCTGCATTTTATTTATTTTGTTTGCATCTACTCTTTCTAGATAACTGATTCTGGTTTCAGGTTTATTCTTCCTCTATTTTTGTCTACATTAGCAAATACATGTATATTTTTTCATTTCTCCTTCTTTCTGTTATCAAGGTACCATATTCGCATAGACTCTCTTTTGTACTTGCCTTTTTGTACTTAGCGATGTATCTGGGAACTCTCTCCATACAGTTCACTGAGCTCTTCCTCCCAGCTGCACAGGACTCCACTGCGTGGATGGATGTGTCTTGTGTGTTCTACTCAGCTCCCACATATGGGATTTCAGGGGATTTTCAGTGTTTTGTAATTAGAAATAATGCTGAGGTGAATAAACTTGTGCCAATGTGTGTTTCTGCTCCTGGGACTGTATCTTCAAGGTAAATTCCCTGAAGTAGGATTTCTGGGTCCAATGCAAGTGTATGTGTAGTTTTGTTCAATCTTGCCAAGTTTCCTTCTGTACAGTTGTACTAATTTGCCACCACCAGAGCTTGTTTCCCAACAGATTTTGTAGTCCTGCTCTTTATATTTTCATCAATTTGATAGCTGAGAAACAGGATACCATTTGTGAAATATACTATAGCATTTTAAGTTACATTTCTTTTTTAATGAGAGTTTGGACAGTTTTTAATATGTTTAAAGGAACATGTTTTGTGAATTGTTTGTTCATATCCTTTGCTTACTCTTCTATCAAGTTTTTGGTCCTTTGCCCCTCAATGTCTAAGAGGTTTTTTAAAAATATTAGAACTACTAACTCTTTCTCTTTGACATATGTTACAAATTCTGCCTGTTGAATTTTCTGCTTACAAGCATATAATACTTCAAAATTTTTAAAGAATACAGGAACATGTTTTGTAGCAACTGAAAAGAAGAAACTGTGGCAAGCTGGAGGTTGGGAGTGATTTTACCTCTCTTGGTCCTTATGATTTCAACTTGGCTTTCTCCTAGGATCCCTCCAATAGAGCAACAGAAGTGTGCTGCCTGAGAGACTGGGTCAACAGCCTGGTCTGAGTAACCAAAGGTGAGTCCTGATCACCACTCCTGTGTTTCTTGGTGCATGTACTTGTGTGACGTCACCAGTTCCAGGAAATTAATGGGGAGTTACACGCATGACTTATTTTCCTTCCTGGTGGCCTTCAAGTGCTCCAGCAAAAACTGGAGGACTTCTGCTCTCAGAGGCCTGTCAGAGCTTCTTTCCTAAATATAAATGCAGAGACACTAAAAATAAACAGTGCTAAAGGTGAGTGTCATGGTTCCTGAAATGTCAGCACACCAAGGGAATAAACTTAGCTCTCAAGGAGCCAGAAAGGAACACGTGGCCACCTGCTTCTAACTGGGCTTTTGCAAATGAGAAACTGTCTCAGGGTTACTGAGTAGCTGGAATATCTTAATTTTTTTTTTGCTTAAGTTGTGCTGAGGGCAGGACAGCAGAGAAATGGTTCTTCCATCATCAGACATTTTTGTAGCAAGATCCTTAAGTCCACGCAGTCCTCAGGCGTGGTGAGCCCACCTCAGCAAATCCGGGGCTGAAAGAATGCAGTGATGAATCTCAGTCAGCAGAGGGTTAGCAGGGCTTTTGGACAGCGTGAAGTGCGTAGTATCATGAGTCAGTATCACGAGGAGACACATGTGCCTGGCATAGTGTTTGTCCACCAGCATGCTATTAATATGTGTTTGAATAAATGAATAAGAAGGTATCCTATAGTGCCTTGTATGATTATTAAGGATCTGAAGGCTGGTGTTAAAGGCCGTAAGGGTTCGGGCGAGAAAGGCGAGGCAGAGGATGAAGGGCAGCAATATCCCTAAACAGATAACTCTGAGGTTGGCCTATGAGTGAGACTTAGGAAAGGCTCTGCCAACACCCAATTGCACAAACACAACAGGTGACAACAGTAGCAAGTCATCCAAGGCACACTTGGAACACAAAGTTCCAGACCCACAAACAAGGTCAGGCCCTGCCAACACCCCTGCCAACTGCCCAATGGAGAAGAAAGCACAGTTACTGTAGGCGATAACAGACACTTGAAAACCCAAGTTATACAACCAGTTAAGCAGAGGCAACATCATCTTCCAACACAAAGAATGTGGCCAGGGTTATATGACCTCAATATTACTCCAAGAAATATTTTTCCCCACCACTCCCAGCCTCCCCACTCTTCCAAACAAATACACCCTATGTAACCAACCACTGACATTCTTTGAACAGGTTGTATTCACATACTGTTCCATGACTTTATGCTATTCACTTTGCCCATAATACCATGTGCTCATTCATTCATTTATTCAGGAACAAATTATTGGATTCATTCACCAATTGTGATTGATTTTTTTATTGAAACATAGTTGATTTACAGTGATTCAGGTATACAGTAAAGTGATTCAATTATATGTATATTCAATGTAGTTCCCAGTGCTCTACAGTAGATACTTGTTATTTATCTTTTTTATCTATGATAGTTATGCATCTGTTAACCCCAAACTCCTAATTTATCCCTCCTTCATCCTCTTTTCCCCTTTGGTAGCCATAAGTTTGTTCTCTATGTCTGTGAATCTATCTCCATTTTGTTGTTGTTCACTCACTCACTCGTGTCCAACTCTGTAACCCTATGGACTGCAGCACACCAGTCTTCCCTGTCCTTCAGTATCTCCCAGAGTTTGCTCAAACTTTTGTCCATTGAGTTAATGATGCCATCCAACTATCTTATCCTCTGTCACCTCCTTCCCCTCCTGCGCTCAATCTTTCCCAGCATCAGAGTGTTTTCCAATGAGTCAGCTCTTCACATCAGAGGGCCAAAGAACTGGAGCTTCGGCAGCAGTCCATCCAATGAGTATTCAGGGTTGATTTACTGGTTTGACTTTAGGATTGATTTACTTTAGGATTGACTGGTTTGATCTCCAAGGGAGTCTCAAGAGTCTTCTCCAGCACTACAGTTTGAAAGCATCAATTCTGTTTGTAAATAAGTTCGTTTGTATCTTTTTTTTAATATATTCCACATATAAGCGATATCATATGATATTTGTCTGTCTGATTTTCTCTGATTTATTTAAATTTTCTAGTTTGTTGATTGCCGGTTATGTCCCAGGCACTGTGCTAGGCACTGGGGATATTGTGATGGAAAAAACAGACATGGTCCCTGCACTCTTGAGGGAGAGACAATAAGCAAGTAGAAATATTTGCTTACATGTTGTGATAAGTGCCCAGAAGAATTTTTGCTGGCAGAGAAAACACTAGATGGCACTGACTGTAGAGAGAGTGGTTAAGAGAGGCCTCCCGGGTACCTCTCCTGAGAAGCATTTCCTCACCAGCCCACACACCCACCCCACTCACTCAATGATCTCTGCTCCAAAGTCATTTGATTCTACTTTTGACTTGACACCTCTCTTTGATGGTTGGTTTCTGAGGCCAAAACTCTGTTTCTGTATTAGTTCTCTCAGTACAAGGAGGAGAGAGGGGAAAACACATGGGGTTTGGAAATCCAAAGGCCCGACTATAAATTACAGTCTTCCACGTGAATTCTGGAATGCTTAGCGAGTCACCTGATTTCATTATTTTAGCCTGGGTTCCTTAGAAGCAGAGCTGGATATATAAAAGCCTGTGTACAGGGTGTTCATTTGGGAACAAGCCCCAAGGAATAGAAGTGAAGGGTGGAAAGTGAAATGGGGAAAAGAGGGAGAGCCAGCCCAAGTATGCATGGCTGAGTGGGCCACCTCTACAGACGCTGGGCCTGTGAGCCCTGGAGGAGCCCTGGGAAATTGGTCTTAGGTGACTGAGGCAAGTTTTCATCTGCTGGTCCACACCTCCCTCCCTACTGATGAAGGGAGCCCACATGAGGACAGACACCTCTCCATTCCTGTTTCACAATATATGAGTTTCCAGTAAGATGCCATGGGCCCGTCATCCGGGGTGTCAGAGACAGCCCAGGGCAGGAAGCAGCAGTGCACGCCCAAGGCCAGATGCTGGCCAACTGTACCCACATGGAGCCGGGCAGTCCTTGTGTACAGCTAGTTCATGAGGCAGTGACTGGAGGAAGAGAGAGGTGAGGAGGGTTTAAGTTGAGGCATCTGATACCCTCATCTAGAAAACAGTCACAGCAATAAAAATGCCTGCCTCTTAGGTGTGTGAGAGTTAAATGAGATGCTCCAAATGAAATGGTCTGTAACCTGCAGACATCATACACTGACCACTACTGCCCTTACAGTGAACTCTATTTATACCAAGAAAGTGCCTGACATACGATTAAACAAAAATCAAATGAGAGTCAGGTGAATAAGTAAAAGGAGTAGACATGTCCTAGGATCTTTACCAAAGGTTCCTACCTGTGTGAAATGAAGACATACATTTCACTCAGTCCAGGTCCCTTCCATATTCAGTTAGATTAGAATGAAGTAAATGGTGGCAGGAGAGACATTTTGAAAGTAGCTTACTTGAAAAACACATTAAGGCCATGCCCTTGGGAGAAGAGACCTAGAAAAGGTTTATTTGCCTATAAATGCAGCCCCATAAATAGGTTTAATTTTCTTTGACTTTGTCTTCAGTTCAGTTCAGTCTCTCAGTCGTGTCTGACTCTCTTCGACCACATGGACTGCAGCACGCCAGGCCTCCCAGTCCATCACCAACTCCCAGAGTTTACTCACACTCACGTCCATTTGAGTTGTTGACGCCATCCAACCATCTCATCCTCTGTCATCCCCTTCTCATCCCGCCTTCAATCTTCCCAGCATCAATGTCTTTTCAAATGAGTCAGCTCTTCGCATCAGGTGGCCAAAGTATTGGAATTTGAGCTTCAGCATCAGTCTTTCCAATGAATATTCAGGACTGATTTCCTTTAGCTTGGACTGGTTGGATCTCCTTGCAGTCCAAGGGACTCTCAAGAGTCTTCTCTAACACCACAGTTCAAAAGCATCAATTCTTTGATGCTCAGCTTTCTTTATAGTCCACATCCATACATGACTACTGGAAAAACCAGAGCCTTGACTAGATGGACATTTGTTGGCAAAGTAATGTCTCTGCTTTTTAATATGCTGTCTGTGTTGGTCATAACTTTTCTTCCAAGGAGTAAGTGTCTTTTAATTTCATGGCTGCAGTGATTTTGGAGCCCCCCAAAATAAAGTCTGTCACTGTTTCCACTGTTTCCCCATCTATTTCTCATGAAGTGATGGAATAAGATGCCATGATCTTAGTTTTCTGAATGTTGAGTTTTAAGCCAACTTTTTCACTCTCCTCTTTCACCTTCATCAAGAGGCTCTTTAGTTCTTCTTCACTTTCTGCCATAAGGGTGGTGTCATCTGCATATCTGAGATTATTGATATATCTCCTGGCAATCTTGATTCCAGCTTGTGCTTCTTCCAGCCCAGCATTTCTCTTGATGTACTCTGCATATAAGTTAAATAAGCAGGGTGACAATATACAGCCTTGACATACTCCTTTTCCTATTTGGAACCAGTCTGTTGGTCCATGTCCAGTTCTAACTGTTGCTTCCTGACCTGCATACAAATTTCTCAAGAGGGAGGTCAGGTGGTCTGGTATTTCCATCTCTTTCAGAATTTTCCACAGTTTATCGTGATCCTCACAGTCAAAGGCTTTGGCATAGTCAATAAAGCAGAAATAGATGTTTTTCTGGAACTCTCTTGCTTTTTTGATGATCCAGCGGATGTTGGCAATTTGATCTCTGGTTCCTCTGCCTTTTCTAAAACTTGAACATTTGGAAGTTCATGGTTCACGTATTGCTGAAGCCTGGCTTGGAGAATTTTGAGCATTACTTTACTAGCATGTGAGAAGAGTGCAATTGTGCGATAGTTTGAGCATTCTTTGGCATTGCCTTTCTTTGGGATTGGAATGAAAACTCACCTTTTCCAGTCCTGTGGCCACTGCTGAGTTTTCCAAATTTGCTGGCCTATTGAGTGCAGCACTTTCACAGCATCATCTTTTAGGATTTGAAATAGCTCAACTGGAATTCCATCACCTCCACTAGCTTTGTTCATAGTGATGCTTGCTAAGGCCCACTTGACTTTACATTCCAGGATGTCTGGCTCTAGGTAAGTGATCACACCATCGTGATTATCTGGGTCATGAAGATCCTTTTTGTACAGTTCTTCTGTGTACTCTTGATACCTCTTCTTAATATCTTCTGCTTCTGTTAGGTCCATACCATTTCTGCCCTTTATCGAGCCCATCTTTGCATGAAATGTTCCCTTGGTATATCTAATTTTCTTGAAGAGATCTCTAGTCTTTCCCATTCTATTGTTTTCCTCTAATTCTTTGCACTGATCACTGAGGAATGCTTTTTTCTCTCTCCTTGCTACTCTTTGAAACTCTGCATTCAAATGGGTATATCTTTCCTTTTCTCCTTTGCTTTTCACTTCTCTTTGTCTTCGCTTTCTCTTTTGTCTTTTGCTTTCTCTTTTGACTTTGTCTAATACCTGACAAAATACTCAAACAGAATTTGGGTAAGAAACCATTTGAAACTATGTAGAAGATGGAGTTCTCTCTGTCTTAAAAGCTTATAAACCATGGAGAAGGGAGAAGAAGGCAAATGACATTCAGTCATAAACTATAAAGCAGGCCTAGCATGTTGCTATGGTCAGTAGTCACACATGATAACCGATTATGTGGATTGAAATCAGGTAGCATCAACCTGGGAAGGTTTCGTTTCATTGCAACTTACTTTGGTTCAATTAGCACTTGAAGACCCAGTAATAGTCAGAACCTGGACTGTGCTGGGGCAGTGGGACTCTAAGAGTGGTGAGGGCAACAGATAAGAAAATGAACAGTGAGGGATTTCCCTGGCAGTCCATTGGTTAAGTCACTGTGCTATCAAGCAGAGAATGTGGGTTCAATTCCTGGTCAAGGAAATAAGATCCCATATGCTGTGTGCCATGGCCAAAAAATTAAAATAATAAATATAATTAAACACAGCAAGTGTCAGAAATGCAATCAAGAGAGGCACACAGAGTAAGGGATGCCGAGAATAGGTATAAACAAAGGACACCTAACTCAGTTCACAGGGGAAGCAAGGAAGGACCAAGACAGTTTTCCAAAAAGAAGAGATACTCCTGTAAGGCTGGATGCAGAAGCAGTTGGATGGTGCAAAGGGAAGAGGGAGTATTAGGCAGGGAGAATAGCCCAGATGAAGGCCTGGGTGTAGGAGGGAACCTGGTGCTTTGAAGGAATTGCAAGAGGGTCTGTATTTTCAGGGAGCTTGGTGGATGTGGTGGGAGGTGAGGCTGCAGCTATAGGACCTAGTGAGGGCAGGATCATAAGGAGTCTTCCATGTCAGACTAATACATTTGAGCTGCCTAAGGGGAAAGGCAAGCCATGGAAGGACTTTGAGTGGTAGGATGACATGATCCCATCAGTGCTCTTCAAGACACCTCTGGCCATGGTGTGAGAAAGTGGGAGACAGAGTGTGTTTGGCTACATGTGGGAGCGGGGAGCTGGGTTTGGAAATGATTGTGGTGGTCAGTCTGGGGAGAGGTGGTAATGACCAGTGACAGTAGAGTAGGGACAGGACAGTGACATAGTGATGGATTTCTGGGGGGCAGGGGAAAACCAACATGCTGATCACCATTTCTTTGGGTGTGGAAAGTGGAGGAGCAGGGGGAATCAGAATGAATCCCCAATTCCTGCCTCAGGCGACCCAGTGGATGTTTGTGCCATTTGGTAAAGAGAAGAAAGGTTTGTTCAATTCAATACAGCAGAATTGGAAGAAGAGTAAAGTTGGAGGAGACATCTACTTGGAAAATGTTGTATTTTTCTCTAGTTGTTTTTGGGACATGGGATCCTTTTGTAATATTTTTGCCCTCGAAAAGGGGTAAAACCCTCAAAGGCTCTGAGGCCTCCTGTAGATGGTTGAGTAAGCCATGCCAGCAAAAGGGCATCAGGCCAAGGAAGTGAGTAGGACTAAAATGTGGTTCACACTTGCTCCTTAGGTGTCGCTAGCCAGGGCTGCATCTGCCCAGCAAGGAAGGGCACCATGCTGGATATTTCCATGTGCCTCTCCTGATCCAGTCTCCATGCTTCACCCTCCTGTGGGCCCTGGATGGCTGGCCTGTGTGGACTGCATTTCTCACCCTGGATTTCCTAGCAGGAGGCCCTGGCAGGGGATCAAACAGAGGAATGTTTATGTCTCTGCTCCCTCCCTACTGGGTGGTCTCTCTCCCTTTACTGAGGGGCACGGCTCCCATGGCATCAGTCCCTGTTGGGTTCGAGCTCGGGGTTCTCTCCTATTCCTCAGGGTTGGGCTGTTAATGCCTGTACACTGTTCTGTCTCCAGGATGCTGTGTCATTCCTTGTGGGTTTCTCTAAGTCCCACCCACACCTTTGAAAATGGGGCCTCCCTTACACTCTCCTTGGTATCCAGTTTGAGGGTTTTGGCTGGAACCAGGACTGACTTGGAATATTTTTCTAATTAACAGAGAGCAACATCTCCATTTACTTAACCATGCACCTGTGGAGCTGTGGCACTCAGAGGGACACCTGTTTCTCATTCTTACAAAGATGCTGTGTTAGCAAGGAGGCCCTTTAGGTTCTCAAACTCAGCCAGCCTTAATCCATAGGTACTAGAATACATTTTCAGTCTGACCCAAATTTTTGAGTCAGAAAGGAAGACGAAAGATGGTAGTTGTCTGAGTCCATTTGAGCTGCTGCAACAAAGTACCAGAGCCTGGAGCTTATCAGTTCAGTCACTCAGTCATGTCCGACTCTCTGCGACCCCACAGACTGCAACACGCTAGGCTTCCCTGTCCATCACCAACTCCCAGAATTTGCTTATCAAGTCGGTGGTGCCAGCCAACCATCTCATCCTCTGTCATCCCCTTCTCCTCCTGCCTTCAGTCTTTCCCAGCATCAGGGTCTTTCCCAATGAGTCAATTCTTCGCATTAGGTGGCCGAAGTATTTTTGCTTCAGCTTCAACATCAGTCCTTCCAGTGAATATTCAGGACTGGTTTCCTTTAGGATTGACTGGTTTGATCTTGCTGTCCAAGGGATTCTCAAGAGTCTTCTCCAATACTACAGTTCAAAAGTATCAATTCTTTGGTGCTCAGCTTTCTTTATGATCCAACTCTCACATCCATACATGACTACTGGAAAAACCTAGCTTTGACTAGAGGACCTTTGTCAGCAAAGGTTGGCTTTATAAACTACAGAAATTTATTTTTCAGAGTCCTGGTGGCTGGAAGTCCAAGATCAGAGCACCAGTGTAGTTGAGTTCTGGTGAAGGCCCTCTTCCTGGTTCATAACTGGCATCTTCTCACTGTGTGCTGACTTGGTGGAGAGGACCTAGGGTCTCTGTGGGCATCTTTGGTAAGGGCCCTAATCCTATTCTTGTAAATGTGAGGCAACAAGTCAGAGGAGCTAAGGAACCTGTAGGCTTGTTCCCTGTCTTCTCTGTACTCAGAACCCACCACCAAGACTGAGAAAGAGGGAACTGTTGGTTCCTATTCTTCCTCTGGCCCTTTCCAAGCTTTGGGTGTGGGGCACTGTGCTCATTTAGGATTGCTGAGCTATCAGATCAGATCAGTCGTTCAGTCGTGTCCGACTCTTTGCGACCCCATGAATTGCAGCACGCCAGGCCTCCCTGTCCATCACCAACTCCTGGAGTTCACTGAGACTCATGTCCATCTAGCCAGTGATGCCATCCAGCCATCTCATCCTCTGTCGTCCCCTTCTCCTCCTGCCCCCAATCCCTCCTAGCATCAGAGTCTTTTTCCAATGAGTCAACTCTTTGCATGAGGTGGCCAAAGGACTGGAGTTTCAGCTTTAGCATCATTCCTTCCAAAGAAATCCCAGGGCTCATCTCCTTCAGAATGGACTGGTTGGATCTCCTTGCAGTCCAAGGGACTCAAGAGTCTTCTCCAACACCACAGTTCAAAAGCATCAATTCTTCAGCACTCAGCCTGCTTCACAGTCCAACTCTTACATCCATACATGACCACAGGAAAAACCACAGCCTTGACTAGATGAACCTTTGTTGGCAAAGTAACGTCTCTGCTTTTGAATATGCTATCTAGGTTGGTCAGGAGTAGGCGTATTTTAATTTCATGGCTGCAGTCACCATCTGTAGTGATTTTGGAGCCCAGAAAAATAAAATCAGCCACTGTTTCCACTGTTTCCCCATCTATTTCCCATGAAGTGGTGGGACCGGATGCCATGATCTTCGTTTTCTGAATGTTGAGTTTTAAGCCAACTTTTTCACTCTCCTCTTTCACTTTCATCAAGAGGCTTTTTAGTTCCTCTTCACTTTCTGCCATAAGGGTGGTGTCATCTGCATATCTGAGGTTATTGATATTTCTCCTGGCAATCTTGATTCCAGCTTGTGTTTCTTTCAGTCCAGTGTTTCTCATGATGTACTCTGCTGAGCTATAGGCAGTGTTAAAGAGGCTCTGGAATCTCAAATCTACTGCTTGACTGTCTGGACTCCTTATTCCAGGAAGTTAGAAATCTTCCAAGGAGCTTATCTGAAATTAAGGCTTAAAAAGATCATTGCAGTTTGATATTTTGGTGAAATCCTAAGTACCAGGGCTCTCTTACCAAAGTAATCAATCAGCAAGGAATCAATCTTGTTCTGTTTGTCTGCCTTCCCAGATGTTCTCTAACATCCTGTGAGGCAGGAGTGAGCAAAGTGCCTTACTCAGCCTTAGGCAGCTCTAGCCCTCTGAACTGCTTATGTTTTTCTACCCCAAGCTACTGATACTTGTACTGAAATGGTGGGATCTCCCCTAACCTCTTCCCCTGCCTTCCCCACTCCACCATGGTTGAATGAGAGGGTTTAGAATTTGGATCAAGACTTCGCTCTCCCTTGTTCCTTCCCCTTTTATTCATTAATGTATTAATTATTTGTTCATTGATTTGAATCTGGAGTCTGAACCTTAGCTAGCTAGCACCCCTCCTACCACTAGGATTTAGATTTACATCTGGGAGTGCTTAGCTGATTTGTGGGTGAGCCCACCTTGCCTCTATGTATCTGAAGGGCAGGAACCTCCTAGGAAAGCCTTAGTCCAGAGGACTAGAAAGTGGAGGATACCTACTGGGTTCAGTTGCAGTGAATCAGCAGTGGGCTGGGGCTTGGGGTGGTCCTGGTGGGATTTTGGAAACAGCAAAGCACCTGTCACTCAGGTGTCCTCTGATGTAGCAGGCAAGGACTTGTGCCTGAGTCCTTAGGTGACAGTATTAGTAAAAGGGCAAATCAAAACTAAACTAGCTCTTATCACTCCAACATCCTAAGGTTACAGAAAACAGCAGTAGCAGCAACAGCAGCAGCCCAGGGCAGGGCAGCTGTCAGCATCCTTATCCTGGGCACGAGCAGGCACCAGCTTGGAGGGGATGCCTCACATGGCCACTTTTGGTGTCAGCAGCAATGGAGACACCAGCCCAGTAAGAACAGGTGAGGAAGAAAGCGGCAGGTGCCACACATAACTGCAGGGTCCCTGTGCTTGGTAGCTATATGATAATCCCTGAGGAATCCCAGATTTGAGGGGATCAACTTGATGGGAGGATGGGGCATTAGAGCAGCCACAGAGTGTGTTGCAGTAAATCCTGAGAACCTTGGTTTGTGTGTCTTTTAAATTAAGATCCTATTTCACTCCAAGGAGTGAAGTTTGGGGGACACATTCCTTAAATCCAATTTAGTTCCAAACAGAATTTGCAGGAGCTTTAGATGAAAGCCCGAGATTAAAAACAAACAAACAAACAAAAAAACAGGCAGCTGTGTAAACAGGGTCCATACCTGCCTGGGAGGGACATGCACATGTGCGTGCACGCACACGCACACACACACACACATCTTCCTCTCTATGGAAAGGTCTGGGAAATTGCCAACTGACCTGTGGTCCCTTTTGGCCAATTAGAAATTCAGAACTGCTGTAATTAGAACAAGAATTTCTGAGGCCCTCAGAGTGTCACAGAAAGTTCGAGCTGAAGGCATTCCCAAGGTGTCAGATGAGAGGGCAGGGAGGGAACATGAAACAATGGAGTGTCACAGGCGAGACAGTGTAAAGATTTGAGGGCAGAAACTAGCTTCCATATTTGTGACACAATAGAGACCTGCCTGGGAAAAAGACAGAACAACATTTATTAAGCACCTAATTCATGTCTAATTCTGTGCTTTCCTGCACACCGCATCTCATCTCATCCTCATGTAGCTCTGTGATAGGAACAAGGCTTAGACGGGGCAGATGGTTTATCCAAGGTGACCTGGGCAGTGAAACAGAACCAGGAGTTGAAATCCAGGTCTCCAAGGACACACAGTCCAGCCCTAGTGGCCCCCAGATGCACATGTACCTGTATGTATTTTAGCAAAGGCCGCAGCTAGTAAGTTCTAGGCTCTGTCCTAAGCACTTGACAAATATTAACTCCTTTAATACTCACAATAACCCTAGGACATACATATCATCATTATTCCTAGGTCCCAGGAAGCAGAGAGAGATCATTCAGCTTGCTGAGGCCCCAAACCTAGTGGCAGACACAGCAGAGCCGGGAGCCTGGCTAAGAGCCTGTTCTTCTCAGTACCCCTCCAGGTTATCTCTATGTGAAGGGAAGGGCATCTACTGAATGCTTACTCTAGGCCAGCCCCGTTGGGAGTATTTTGAGTGCTTTGAATTTATTACCTGGTTTGGTTCACAAGGCCAGAGTGCATAGATACTAAAGGCCTCTGAAGACCACATAGGCATGTGTGCTCAGTCGTGTCTGATGTTTTGCAACCACATGGACTGTAGCCAGCCAGGCTCCTTTGTCCATGGAATTTTCTAGGCAAAAATACTGGAGTGGGTTGCCCTTTCCTTCTTCACAGAATCTTCCTGATCCAGGGGTCAAACCCACATCTCTTGCTGTCCTGCATTGTCAGGCAGATTCTTTACCAGCTGAGCCACCAGGGAAGCCCACATAGTATGGTGGCTAAATTCCAAGTGTGGATTCTGGAGTCAGACACTTACTTGTTAAATGACCTTGGGTAAATGCTTTAATCTTTCAGTGGTTCTTTCATCACCTGTAAAGCGAGAGTCATCATGGTTTTGGCTTCAGATTTGAGATAAAGATTACTTGAATTTTGTTTTGTTTTGTTTTATCTATTTGGCTGCACCAGTCTTAGCTGCAGAATGCAAGATCTCTGATCTTTGTTGTGGCATGCAGAATCTATTTCCCTGTCCAGGGATTGAACCTGGGTCCCCTGCATTGGGAGCTCAGAATCTTAGCCACTGGGCCACCAGGCAAGTCCCTAATTAAGTTATTTTATGCCAAGTGTTTAGCATAGTGTCTAGCCAGTAGAAAGTGCTTGGAGTACTTTTTAAGGCGAGCAAAAGAGCTGGCACGAAACTCACAGGACTGGAAGGGGTCCTGGTGAAATTCTGTGGCTGGTGCTCAAGCATCCAGGTCAGCATCCACACATGCTGTGGCTGTGATTTCTGTGTCCCGCAAGGTCCTGCCAGCTGTCTTTTGGCAAGTCAGATCTCATAAGGGCTCTGGCTGGCCATTGCTATTTTCAGCCAGTGAAATGGATTCCCTCTAACCTAAGAAATAAGCTAAAAGCAGAAATGAGAAGTAACTAGGAGGCCACAGGATACCAGAGGAAACTTGTCCATTCAGGACCAGAGAGTCTGTCCTGGATAAGTGCTCGGACTCTGCCATCCTTGAAACAGAGCCTTGACTGCCTGGAGGTTAATCAACATTCCAGGGCTATTTGACATGGCAGGAAATAATAAATGACTCTGTGATATCAACCTGACTGCTTAGCCTCAAGGCCAGGATAGTGCTTGCAGGGCTCTCCCGGCAACCTGGAGGCTGGTAGCAGTGGGTTGATACACTGCTGATAAAGCAGTCACTAGCCCCGCACTCACCTCTGCGCCCTCTCTCCAGCCTGGGCCACTTGTCCCACTTTGGAAGCTCTGATGTTCTGGGAAAATCATCCAGTAGGGTTGGAATGTGTGGGCAGAGCTGGTCCATGGAACTTGGGTCCTGGTTGCAGAAGAAATGGCTGCTTAGCTCTGAATCTGTGCTGAGATGAAGCAGCATAGGGAGCTAGAGTAGGAGGCTGAAGGAGCTGTGATGACCGTCCATCTTCTATGTTCCATGAGGCTAAGAAGCTTCTTGCCTTCCACACACATTCTGAGCTTTATTTATGCACATTGTATCCTTTACTGGTAGGGACTCTTCTCCCCATTTTATAAGTGAAGGAACCATGGCCTAGAAACATTGGATAAGTGCATGGCACAGCAAGGAAGGCCCACAGGTCTGGGAGGATGGCCAGAGAGGCGGGGAAGGCTCGAGTAGGGAGGCGCTCATCTGTTTTATCTTTATCACAGAGCGAAGGGTCACCATTACAGTTTTAAGCACAGACAGGGCAAAATTAGACTTGCATTTTGAAGAGCGGAGGCTCTGGCTGCTGCGTGGAGAATGAATTGAATGAAGGGAGCCGAGTTCTGAGTCTAAGGCTGTGGTCCAGGTGAGAGGCAATGCTGAACTCACCTGGTGGTGATGGAATGAAGTGGATGGAACCCAGAGAGATGTAAAAGGCTAGTGCCTGCCTGCATTTGAGGGGGCCTTGGCAAATAAATGCATCTCCTTCTAGCAAGTTTTCCATGGAAGAAACATTCAAAAGCCACACAGTTAAGACAAAGGAAGAAATCTCAGATCCCATGTTTGCTAAAGAACAAAACTTGAAGCTTCCCAGTAATTACCAGAAAGGGATTGATGCTCTATTTGCAAACTTTTCACAAATATAGTCCAGACAGTGAGCAACTAAAATTATTGTGTGGTTGGAAACACTTGGAAAGAAATTAAGCTGGGAGTTCACCTTCCACATCCTTCCGTGTCCAGCATCGTTAAGGGCCTGGGCCACAGGAGCCATGTCTCATAAGAGACAATGCCAACTCCTCCCCCAATTCTGCGGGTCTGTGCTTTTCATCCCTTCTATTCCCAGCATTTTAGCATCATCTATGGCAAAGTAAATGGGAAAGAAAGTCAGTAATTGACTTATGGGAAAGAATAAGAAAGCTATATGGAGAGTTTGGCTGAGGGTCCAGTGAGGGACCCTGACAACCACCTGGTGCTAGGCATTGATGTGTATAAATAAAGACGTTTTTTTCCCTGGTGGCTCAGAGGTTAAAGCGTCTGCCTCTAGTGCGGGAGACCTGGGTTCGATCCCTGGGTCGGGAAGATCCCCGGGAGAAGGAAATGGCAACCCACTCCAGTATTCTTGCCTGGAGAATCCCATGGACGGAGGACCCTGGTGGGCTACAGTCCACGGGGTCACAAAGAGTCAGACACGACTGAGCGACTTAACTTTCACTTTTTGGGAAGCATAGAGCGTGACATATAGCAGCTAAGAGAAGCAAGCCCTAATTATATAGCAATTTCCCATTAAGTAACTAGAAGAATCATAAATGGAGAAGTGGGTGTGACCCCAGGCATTTTATGGCTGAAGCTGAGAGTTGGGAAAGAGTGACTCCCCATAATTTTCACAGAGCTAAGTCAGACTCCAGGACAAGGGCTGGGGCCTATGGTCACTCGCTTTTGTTGAATGAATGAGTGAATGAACGAATGAATGAATGAGGACCCTAGACTTCCAATAGAAGCTTGCTTCAGCCACATGCATTCCTGTTCACTCATCTGGAACACTGGTCCTACAAGTTATGTGGCTGAATCCCTGAATTAGCCTATCAGAAACTCTGGCCTACATTACTTGACTTCATTTTCCCTGAAGCATTTATCATTATTTGAATTTCTTTTTTTTTTGTTGTTGTTTTTTTTTGTTTTTGTTTTTGTTTTGTTTTTTTTTAATTTTATTTTATTTTTAAACTTAACATAACTGTATTAGATTTGCCAAATATCAAAATGAATCCGCCACAGGTATACATGTGTTCCCCATCCTGAACCCTCCTCCCTCCTCCCTCCCCATTCCATCCCTCTGGGTCGTCCCAGTGCACCAGCCCCAAGCATCCAGTATCGTGCATCGAACCTGGACTGGCAACTCATTTCATACATGATATTTTACATGTTTCAATGCCATTCTCCCAAATCTTCCCACCCTCTCCCTCTCCCACAGAGTCCATAAGACTGTTCTATACATCAGTGTCTCTTTTGCTGTCTCGTACACAGGGTTATTGTTACCATCTTTCTAAATTCCATATATATGCGTTAGTATACTGTATTGGTGTTTTTCTTTCTGGCTTACTTCACTCTGGATAATAGGCTCCAGTTTCATCCACCTCATTAGAACTGATTCAAATGTATTCTTTTTAATGGCTGAATAATACTCCATTGTGTATATGTACCACAGCTTTCTTATCCATTCATCTGCTGATGGACATCTAGGTTGCTTCCATGTCCTGGCTATTATAAACAGTGCTGCGATGAACATTGGGGTACTCGTGTCTCTTTCCCTTCTGGTTTTCTCAGTGTGTATGCCCAGCAGTGGGATTGCTGGATCATAAGGCATGTCTATTTCCAGTTTTTTAAGGAATCTCCACACTGTTCTCCATAGTGGCTGTATTAGTTTGCATTCCCACCAACAGTGTAAGAGGGTTCCCTTTTCTCCACACCCTCTCCAGCATTTATTACTTGTAGACTTTTGGATCGCAGCCATTCTGACTGGTGTGAAATGGTATCTCATAGTGGTTTTGATTTGCATTTCTCTGATAATGAGTGATGTTGAGCATCTTTTCATGTGTTTGTTAGCCATCTGTATGTCTTCTTTGGAGAAATGTCTATTTAGTTCTTTGGCCCATTTTTTGATTGGGTCATTTATTTTTCTGGAGTTGAGCTGTAGGAGTTGCTTGTATATTCTCGAGATTAGTTGTTTGTCAGTTGCTTCATTTGCTATTATCTTCTCCCATTCTGAAGGCTGTCTTTTCACCTTGCTAATAGTTTCCTTTGATGTGCAGAAGCTTTTAAGGTTAATTAGGTCCCATTTGTTTATTTTTGCTTTTATTTCCAATATTCTGGGAGGTGGGTCATAGAGGATCCTGCTGTGATGTATGTCAGAGAGTGTTTTGCCTATGTTCTCGTCTAGGAGTTTTATAGTTTCTGGTCTTACATTTAGATCTTTAATCCATTTTGAGTTTATTTTTGTGTATGGTGTTAGAAAGTGTTCTTAAGTTGCTTGTTTACTCATCTATCATTGGTCATATATCCTTGAGGTCAGAGACTTGATATATGTTTGAAACAATGGCCCTGGGCCTATGTGAATGCCCAAAGTTGATAAATTAATAAATTGAAGCCTTATAAATACTATGACATAAAAGTCACCAGCTGGAAGATGGGCAACTAAATAGTTCACTCAGTGCTTATTGTGTGAACCAACTAATTACATCACTTTTTTGGGGTCAGCTAATTAGAATATATATCTCACAGATCGACACAAATGAATATTTATAAAACAAATGCAAGGCACAAAATATCAATGTCAATGAAGTAACATGAGCATGTAAGTCTGCTAACAAAAAAGCTGTATTAGAATACTCAGTAATACCATTACAAAAAAATAGCTGTAATATAAATATTTAACCAAAAGTGTGAACTAAACATTTGTTACTTCATTTGTAGGAAGATAAACTCCTGCTTCTGCTGGGTGTTTCTAAGTTTCCAAACAATTGCTTGAAGTTTCCAGTAGCCTGAATCATTTATTTTTAAAATGTTTTATTTATTGGAATGTAATAGTTGATTTCCAATGTTGTGTTAGTTTCTGCTGTACAGTCAAGTAAATTGGTTATACATATACATGTACATCCAGTCCTTTTTTAGATTCTTTTCCTGAACAGGTCATTACAAAGTATTGAGTCGAGTTCCATGTGCTATACAGTAGGTCCTTATTAGTTTATATATAGTAGTGTGTCTTTGTCAGTTCCAATCTCCCATTTTATCCTTCCCCTTTCCTTTTCCATCTGGTAACCATAAGTTTGTTTTCTACATCTGTGACTCTATATCTGTTTTATAAACAAGCTCATTTGTATCGTTTCTTCAGATTCTACATACAAATGATATCATACGATATTTGTCTTTCTCTGTTTGACTTACTTCACTTAGTATGACAGTCTCTAGGTCCAACCCAGTTGCTGCAAATGACATTATTTCATCCTTTTTTATGGCTGAATAATATTCCTTTGTATATATGTACCACATCTTATTTATGCATTCATCTGTTGATGGATATTGTGGTTGCTTCCACATCTCGGCTATTGTAAGTAGTGCTTCTATGAACATTGGGGTGCATGTATTTTTTTATTAGAATATTCTTTGGATATATGCCCAGGAGTGGGATTGCTGGATAATGTAGTAGTTCTATTTTCAGTTTTTTAATGAACCTCCAAACAATTCTCCATAATAATTGTACTATTTTACATTCCCACCAACAGTGTCAGAGGGTTCTCTTTCCTCCATATCCTCTCCAGAATTCCAAACAATTTAAATAGAGCATTTTTTGAGTGCACAGTCATTGTAAGATGTCAGTGTTATGATTGAGATTAAGGCCCAGCCTCCTAGAAAACAAAGCCACAGTGAGAGAATTCCTGTTTGTCACATCCAAGGAATAAACCAAACAACCACTGCTTAAGAATGAGATTAGGCCCCAGAATGTTCAGGTCCTTTTCCCTTCCCCATTCAACACCCCAGAGATGAGGATGTGCCAGAGATTTCAAGTTGCAGGTCCTCAGGGCCATGGTGACTTGTCTTCTTTTGAAGTGTGCCCAGGAGAGGCCCAAGTACAAATGACGCATATTAAATGCTATTTGGTTAAGATGCTGAGGAAACTGGCAGACACTTTGTGTTGGTCACGTTGTTATTCCTCCAGTAAATAACCATTGGAGGAAGCCCGGCAAAACTGAATAGCTCAGCAAACCACCCCCCACCATCACCAATCTTTGCAACTGCCTACAGGCACTGGAGCTATTGTGCAAGAGGCACATCTGGTTAAGAGCATCTGAATGAAATTTCAGTCTGCTAATCTGTGTTTTTTAAACTTCTCATTAGCAATTTGCTCTTACCTGGAGGCTAGTCAGGATAAAACTGAAGATCAAAGAGACACAGGCTTGTAGCTCTGCTAATATTTCATGCTTTTTCTTTTTCCTGTTACTCTTCAGGCTGAAAAAAAAAAAAAGGTGGGGGGGGGGTGGAGGAGGTGAGTTTGCATCTTGCTGCCTGGTGCTAGGCAGACAAAAAGGTTTTTTTGCACGTGGAAGAAACTCTAGAAAACCCTTGGGTCTTTGAATGAGAGAGCAACATGCTTGGTCTTCATGCCACTTTGGAGCAGAAATTATCTGGTGAGCTGACCCATCTTTGGATTCCTATTTTAAGTTTATCCACTTATTGGATGTGGCCTCAAAGTCAATCATTGATGATCAGAGCTATGCGATCCTCCACCAACCCTCAGATCAGATCAGATCAGATCAGTCGCTCAGTCGTGTCCGACTCTTTGAGACCCCATGAATCGCAGCACGCCAGGCCTCCCTGTCCATCACCAACTCCCGGAGTTCACTCAGACTCATGACCATCGAGTCAGTGATGCCATCCAGCCATCTCATCCTCTGTCATCCCCTTCTCCTCCTGCCCCCAATCCCTCCCAGCATCAGAGTCTTTTCCAATGAGTCAACTCTTCGCATGAGGTGGCCAAAGGACTGGAGTTTCAGCTTTAGCATCATTCCTTCCAAAGAAATCCCAGGGCTCATCTCCTTCAGAATGGACTGGTTGGATCTCCTTGCAGTCCAAGGGACTCTCAAGAGTCTTCTCCAACACCACAGTTCAAAAGCATCAATTCTTCAGCGCTCAGCCTGCTTCACAGTCCAACACTCACATCCATACATGACCACAGGAAAAATCATAGCCTTGACTAGACGGACCTTTGTTGGCAAAGTAATGTCTCTGCTTTTGAATATGCTATCTAGGTTGGTCATAACTTTCCTTCCAAGCAGTAAGCGTCTTTTGATTTCATGGCTGCAGTCACCATCTGCAGTGACTTGGGAGCCTAGAAAAATAAAGTCTGACACTGTTTCCACTGTTTCCCCACCTATTTCCCTTGAAGTGATGGGACCACATGCCATGATCTTCGTTTTCTGAATGTTGAGCTTTAAGCCAACTTTTTCACTTCCCACTTTCACCTTCATCAAGAGGCTTTTGAGTTCCTCTTCACTTTCTGCCATAAGGGTGGTGTCATCTGCATATCTGAGGTTATTGATATTTCTCCCGGCAATCTTGATTCCAGCTCGTGTTTCTTCCAGCCCAGCGTTTCTCATGATGTACTCTGCATAGAAGTTAAATAAACAGGGTGACAATACACAGCCTTGACGTACTCCTTTTCCTATTTGGAACCAGTCTGTTGTTCCATGTCCAGTTCTAACTGTTGCTTCCTGACCTGCATACAAATTTCTCAAGAGGCAGATCAGGTGTCTGGTATTCCCATCTCTTTCAGAATTTTCCACAGTTTATTGTGATCCAACCCTAGGTGGTTCCTATTTACCTGTTAGATACCCCTCTACTTTCTCTTTTCTTGGGCCCCTGCCTGGAAAGGTGAGTCTTATACATTGTTAGGGATGATTTTTCTGAATATTCACATTCAGGTCTTTCATGGTCAAGATCCTTCAGATTCAGATCTTTATGATTTTCCTAATGCTATCTCTGCTATCTTAGAAGACTTATAAGAATAAACTTATTCTTATTTCATTCATTCACATAAACATATGGGGGAAAAAAAACTGCTTTCCTATTTTGTAATGGTCCCTCAGGACAATAGCTCTGATTGTGGGGACTCACCAAGTTGTCATGAATAAACAGGATTAGGCTAATGGGAATTTCACATCATAGGACCTCTCTCTACGTTGGGATTGATACTGTAATCAAAGATCAATTCTGGGACTGATACTGGAATCAAAGATCACTAATGAATGGTCATAGATTCTTTCATACTGAGCATACAACAAAGTTGAAAACTGCCCAAAAACCCCTTTAAAGCAACTATTTAGGGGTCTGGCTTCTGGTAATGGTGAATTAATTGAATTTGCTGAGCAAAACTTCCTGCAGATAAAACTATAAAATCTGAACAAAGTATTTTTAAAAGCACTATTTAAAGGCACTGGAAAGTGGTCAAAGCAAATGGGAACCAGGAGATGCCGTCTTGAAAGATCACAAGTGCAACAGATAAAAATAGAATTGTAAGGTTTTGGGGGTTTTTTGTTTGTTTGTTTGTTTGTTTTAGGTCTGAAGTCACTACCCAATATCCACAGTTCCAGTGGCAGAAAACCACAGTCTTACTGGCTTGAGTGCCACAGAAAAGTTCAGGGTTGACAGAACAAATTTAGAGTGAAAGGGAGAGAAATCCTGAAAGTGATGAGCCACAGAAGTAAGGAGACCCAAAATCTGAGTGTAAATTCTGCCCACATCCTTAGCGACTGCTAAATCACACAAGAACAGGGGAAACCTCAGGGACTCCTAAAAAATAATTATACTATTATAATAATATTCTAATAAAGACAAAACTGCACTGAGGCAGTTTGTGAAACTGCTGCTTTTTAGATTTAGCACCTTCTCCTATACTCTTCTAATATCAGTGGAGAGAGCTCAAGTCAGAAAGACCAGCAAAGGAACTGAAAAATCTAGTACAAACTCTACCCAAATTCTTCACTAACTGCTAACCTACACAGACTGAGGGAAGATCCCTGGGAAGCAGGCTAAAAATCAATGACTTAAAGCAGAAAGAACTAAACAGAGATAGCAGCTGCTGCACAACGTAAGGGGATATAGTTTGAATCTAGGCAGACTAACAACTATGAAATCCGTCCTCAGAAGAACACAGCAGATTACAGAGTTGCTAAATTGTAACATTTAATTATTCAAGGTCTATAGCTAAATCAGCTGTTTGAGGGAAATTTATAGCCTTAAATATTTATAAACTAATACAATTATGTAAAGTTTAAAAAATAAAATAAAATTTAAAAAATTAAAAAAAAAAGAAAAAAAATTCTGAAAGTAATAATCTAAGCTTCCATCTTAAGAAGTTTCTGGTGTTGTAGCATGAAAGTAAAAACAATACATTTTAAAAAATGGACACAGCTTGTTCCTGTAATATTTTATTTACAAATACAGGTGTAGGTTGGATTGGCCCCATGGGAAATAGTTCGCTGACCTCTGGCCTATAGTAACTAATGTTAATGATAGAAGCTGCAGAGTTATTTAAGTATTCAGTAAAGAGAGCAATGTTTTGTTTTGCTTTTTTCCTGTAATGCCAACATGGATTCCATTTGTCTTCCATAAAGAAGGGAAAACTGTCCAGGAATCCCCTGGCAGTTCAGTGATTAAGAGTTTGTGCTTCCACTGCAGGGGGCAAGGTTCAATCCCTGATCAGGGAACTAAGATCCCACAAGTCATGCGGCACGTCTAAAAGAAAAAAGTTTTTTTAAAAAGAAGGGAGATTGTCTAGCCCAAGGTCAGTGAATCGGGAGATTACTAATAATGACAATACTTAAAGGCAGCATACTCAAGTATTTAGCAATTATGCCCCTCTTCCTCCAAAATGAGAACTTGATCCTTTATGTCATGCCATGAAGGTTAAATTTAAAGCTCCCCATTAAAATTGTTGGCATGGCTTCTTTCTTATCGTCGTTGTAAAATTAACGCCTGAATGAAACCAGGTCCTCCCACTTCTGTGGGCCTTATCCCATGGGAATGGTAGGGTGGCAGTTTTATCTTGTCATCCTGCTGCTGCTGCTAAGTCACTTCAGTCGTGTCCGACTCTGTGCGACTCCATAGACGGCAGCCCACCAGGCTCCCCCATCTCTGGGATTCTCCAGGCAAGAACACTAGAGTAGGTTGCCATTTCCTTCTCCAATGCTTGAAAGTGAAAAGTGAAAGTGAAGTCGCTTAGTTGTGTCTGACTCTTAGCGACCCCATGGACTGTATCCCGCCAGGCTCCTCCATCCATGGGATTTTCCAGGCAAGAGTACTAGAGTGGGGTGCCATGGCCTTGGGTCCTAGAATGAGGGTTTATAATACCAAGGACCACTATTATTTGGCATGTGCGGAGGGCTTATTAAATGCCATGCACGTGATACTGAGCACATGGTTACTCTTACAGAAGCTTAGTTACTGCTACTATATTATATATGGTGGTTGATTTTTGGTCACTAAGTTGTGTCCAACTCTGTGACCCCATGGACTGTAGCCCGCTAGGTTCCTCTGTCCATGGAATTTCTCAGGCAGGACTACTAGAGTAGGTTGCCATTTTCTTCTCCAGAGGATCTTCCTGACCCAGGGATTGAACTCATGTCACCTGCATTAGCAGGCGGATTCTTTACCACTGAGCTACCAGGAAAGCCCATTATATATGGTAGGAGATCTTAAATAGTAGGAGTGCATGTCAAAATTTTGCAAACTACCTTTGCTTTAGTCTTACTCTGGAGAGTCTTATCTAGTAAATCTAGGGTAGGGTTTAAGTATAATGGTGAAAGAAAAGCTCCTCGGGTGATTCTGATTTGTACCCATGGTATACGTGTGTGAACTATATATAAGGTAAACAAATATCTTATACACACACACCACACATGGCTGTATAGTGATTGCATTTCTGAAAGCTCCTTGTCAAACTTGGTAACTGTCAAATAAGACAAATTTCTTTAAAGACATGAATTCACATATGAAAATCTAAAATTCTCTTTAAGATGCAGCAAAGCAACAACTACCCGTTTTTCAGCAACACAAGTGCAAGTCTGCATCTCAATAAAAAGTAGATGTCACATTCAAATGAGAATAATCTGAGAAGGGTTTATTTACACCTAATTCTCAAAATGTAGACAGGATATAAGAGAAAAGAAAGAATAGTTTAGGAGCTGAGCTGGTACCATCCCTAGGTCTGATGGAATGAAAGCAGGGATGCATGACTAGAACTTGGAAGAAGAGAGACTTGTAAGGTGGGTTTACTGTGAGACACAGGTGAGTGTGAGGCCAATTCACAGGGAGGAACCCAGGAGAATAAGCACCCATCTTGACCGCCTCTCTCCTGCGGCCCCAGTGGCAGAACTCACCGGGACGCTGAAGACAGTGGAGCTGTTCCTCTCACCCACAGCCCTTCCCCGCCCCACAGCATTTCACTCAATGCTCCTAGCAGCCACCCACACATCACCCAGAAGTGATTCTAAAACACAACAAGGATCAACAGTGAAGGGTGTTATGGGTAGGGGTAAATCATCCCAGAATCTATCAGTAGGGCCACATCATACTTGCTGCTGGACAGGTATGTGAAAAAAACAGAGTCAGGGATGGATGAAAAGAATTATGAGAAAATGCCTCATATGTGTGGTGTAGAGAACTCCAGGAACCAGAATTTCACTGTTTTTCTTTGAACTGTTATAATAGGTAAGGAATGGTAATAGACCCTTTGATGCCACTATGTATGGACTGAGAAAATAGTCTTTCTTATTAGTTACTTTAATGAGTGAAGGATTTTTAAATCTGTACTTCTGGGAGCATATGATTTGGGGCTCTACTCATATACTCACTTACCATTTCATTCAAAAGCAAGTCTCTTGGTGCCTGGCATAACCCCAGTTCTCTTCGAGGCTGAAGATTTCTCTTTGCTTTATAAAACAAAGAGATAATCAACTCTTTCATTTATCTTTTATATTTATATTGTTTTTCATATTTTGGCTTTGTCCATAGAAGTATCCATCTTTTTAACTAGGCTTAATCTTAATCTTATAAAAATCTTTACTTTAGGGGTAGCAACCAAAAGGAGCTGTACAAAGTTACACAAAGGCTAGTGAGCATTTCGAAATAAATGCTCATAAGACAACAATAAATGCCTCATAAGACAACAAAGAAATGCATATCAAGCAATGAGTTTTTTCCTGTTAAATAGGAAAGTATTTCAAAAATTCAAAATACTCACTGTGCTAAGGGGAAGAAACCAATACATGTCCTTCTTGTGAGTTGGAACTGATAGAATCTTTCTGGAAATTATTTCACAATAATTATCTAGTGCTTTGTTTTAGGTAAGTTAACACTGGTAACAAAAATGCCTCCTGAATGCTAATAACTCAAAAATGAACGTTTATTTCTTATACACATAATAAATACTAGATAGGAGAACAGATGCTACCAGCTCTGTCTTCTTTAATAAGTGAAATCTAAGTTTGTGTGGGACATTTCTCCATCTGACCAGCTGGTAACGAGGGAAACGTGTAATGTTTTCTAGGACCAGGTCAAAAAGTGGCACACATCACTTCTGCTCAAATTCTGTTAGCCACCATTCAGTGTGACCATGGGCTTCCCAGGTGGCTCAAAGGTAAAGAATCTGCCTCCCAATGCAAGAGACATGGTTTCTATCCCTAGGACAGAAAAATCCCTGGAGAAGGAAACAGCAGCCAGCTCCAGTATTCTTGCTCGGAAATCTCATGTACAGAGGATTCGGGGCAGGGGCTGGGGAGGGGTGGCAGTGCTACAGTCCATGGGGGTCACAAAGAGTCGGACACAACTTTGCAATTTGGTGTGACCATATCCTATTTTAAGAGATACTTCAGAAAATGAAGATCATGGCATCTGGCCCCATTACTTCATGGGAAATAGACAGGGAAACAGTGGAAACAGTGTCAGACTTTATTTTTCTGGGCTCCAAAATCACTGCAGATGGTGACTACGGCCATGAAATTAAAAGACGCTTACTCCTTGGAAGGAAAGTTATGACCAACCTAGATAGCATGTTGAAAAGCAGAGACATTACTTTGCCCAAAAAAGTCCATCTAGTGAAGGCTATGGTTTTTCCAGTAGTCATGTATGGATGTGAGAGTTGGACTGTGAAGAAGGCTGAGCGCCAAAGAATTGATGCTTTTGAACTGTGGTGTTGGAGAAGACTCTTGAGAGTCCCTTGGACTGCAAGGAGATCCAACCAGTCCATTCTGAAGGAGATGAGCCCTGGGATTTCTTTGGAAGGAATGATGCTAAAGCTGAAACTCCAGTCCTTTGGCCACCTCATGCGAAGAGTTGACTCATTGGAAAAGACTCTGATGCTGGGAGGGATTGGGGGCAGGAGGAAAAGGGGACGACAGAGGATGAGATGGCTGGATGGCATCACTGACTCGATGGACGTGAGTTTGAGTGAACTCCAGGAGTTGGTGATGGACAGGGAGGCCTGGCGTGCTGTGATTCATGGGGTCGCAAAGAGTCAGACACGACTGAGCAACTGAACTAAACTGAGAAATGGGTTGTGTGTGCCCAGAAAGGAAAGAATGTCAACTGTTAGGTGGCTAATCATTTCAGCAAGAAGTTTTTAAAATACAAACACACTTTTAACTTAGTAATGTAGGAATCTGTCTTAAGGAAATATTCAGAAATTTAGTTCTGCAGCAAATCTAATAGTGGTCGGCCCAAATCCATTTTTCCCTTTTTTCTTAGTAATAACAACTGTATATGTGTGGTGTGTGTTTGTGTGTGTGTGTGTGTGTTTTTTTTTTTTTTGCTAGCACATGGCGATCCAGAAAAGGCTGTCTTTTTCAGTCCCTATGACAACCACACATCAGATCAGATCAGATCAGTTGCTCAGTCGTGTCCAACTCTTTGCGACCCCATGAATCACAGCACGCCAAGCCTCCCTGTCTATCACCAACTCCCGGAGTTCACTCAGACTCAAGTCCATCGAGTCAGTGATGCCATCCAGCCATCTCATCCTCTGTCGTCCCCTGCTCCTCCTGCCCCCAATCCCTCCCAGCATCAGAGTCTTTTCCAATGAGTCAACTCTTCGCATGAGGTGGCCAAAGGACTGGAGTTTCAGCTTTAGCATCATTCCTTCCAAAGAAATCCCAGGGCTCATCTCCTTCAGAATGGACTGGTTGGATCTCCTTGCAGTCCAAGGGACTCTCAAGAGTCTTCTCCAACACCACAGTTCAAAAGCATCAATTCTTTGGCGCTCAGCCTTCTTCACAGTCCAACTCTCACATCCATACATGACCACAGGAAAAACCATAGCCTTGACTAGACGGACCTTTGTTGGCAAAGTAATGTCTCTGCTTTTCAATATGCTATCTAGGTTGGTCATAACTTTCCTTCCAAGGAGTAAGCGTCTTTTAATTTCATGGCTGCAGTCACCATCTGCAGTGATTTTGGAGCCCAGAAAAATAAAGTCTGACACTGTTTCCACTGTTTCCCCATCTAGTACATGACTAAGTTCCAGCTGGTGAAATTGATGTGATGGTGACTAAGTTGAATTCCTAAAAGAGAGCCTGTGGTGCACACTTCCTTTGCTGTTTGGACTCTTTCTCCATCCTTCTGTCCATAATGCAGATGTGAAACCTATACTCTAGATGTCTATCAGGATGAAGACCATTTCTTCCAAAGATGACAGAATGATGAACTGTAAGAAGTCAAGAGTTTCTGGGATTTAAAGAGCATAACCTCCATAAAAATAAGTTTTCTCATGTTCAAACCAGTTATTTGGGTCTGTTATCCACAGGCAAACCTAATCCTAATTGATAGAGGCCAGAGATTTTTTTTCTAGGACTGTAATCTTTTGTTTTCTTCTTTCCCATATGTAGTATAATTCCAATTTGTTAAAATATGTTTATTGTAATTCATTTGCAAAGATTTTTATATAATGACGTGGGGGGTTGGAAATGGGAGCTGTCTTCTCAAAGCTGCAAGCATTGTCTTTAAAAGATTGAAATTGCAATTCACTTTTAAGGAAAACTGTTACTTTGTTTTACAAATGATCACCTAAGAGGACCCTTTGTGTTTTTGTTCAACACAAAGTCGCTAAGTCATGTCGGATTCTTTGCAACCCCATGAACTGCAGCACGGCTTCCCTGTCCTTCACTATCTCCCTGAGTTTGCTCAAACTCATGTCCATTGAGCCAGTGATGCCATCCAACCATCTCATCCTCTGTCCTCTGTTGTCCCCTTCTCCTCCCACCTTCAGTCTTTCCCAGCATCAAGGTCTTTTCCAAAGAGTCTGCACATCAAGTGGCCAAAGTATTAGAGCTTCAGCATCAGTCCTTCCAATGAATACTCAGGGTTGATTTCCTTTAGGATTGACTGGTTTGATCTCCTTGCTGTCCAAGGGACTCTCAAGAGTCTTCTCTAGCACCACAGTTTGAAAGCATTAAGGGGCACAGAAAAAGACACCCTCTCCCTTGCATTGTTTGTGTGAACATAATTAAATGCTCTAGTCAGAGCAGGAGTTTTGTTGCATACGATTGGACCAATGTCTCCAAAGTTCTCTTTGAAGTTTGGGATTGTTGTTACTGTGGTTTTAAGTGATAGTAGGGTTAGGAAAGGAGGAAGAGAGGTGCTTCCAGGGTGGAATGAATGGAGACAGGGCTGTGTCTGCAGTGTGACTGGATCCTGTGCAGAGTGGCATGTGTAGGTGGCTCCTTTGAGTTGGCCTGTTGAAAATGAGGAGAAAGCAGAAAAGCTGCAAGAGATGATTTTTGAGGACTTTGGAGATGAGTATGGGCCATGGGTGCTTCAGAAATGGAATGTGATGATAGAGCATAAGGAGACTTAGAAATGGAAAAGAAATGGATTGTACTGATAGAGCATAAGGAGACAGGGGAACATGTTAGATAGGGTGGTTTCTGATAGTGTGAGTCTGGGGAAAAGGGTTCAGACTGAAGAAATATGTGCAAATTTCCATAGGAAAGAAGCTGCAGATCCTTATAATCTGCTGCCTACTAGCATCTCTACGCAGATGGCCTAAAAGTCCACCACCCACATGACTGCCCAAACCTCTTACCTGTGCACAGGTGTTAACTCTTACTCCTCCCCCAAGTTCTGATCATCCGTCCCCTGACATATTTTCAAGTACCGAATCCATTTCATCCCACTGACACTTTTTAATGTCTCCTTTTTAGACCTCTAATCTCTTGAGGGAATTTAAGCAACAACTCCTTGTTTCCCCCTACCTCCAGTTTTCTCCTGTTACAATTAATTCACTTTCTATATTTCATACAGAATCATCTTATTTAAAATTCTTTGATTAATAATAGGAGAAAATTCTTTGGAGAAGGTGTATTTTATTTTTCAGGAAAACCTCAGATAATGAGCAAACATTGCCAAAACGTATTTAAATTCTTTAATTGATGGATGCACCATTATCCTTAATTACCCTCGTATTGAGTTACAATGAGTGCTCTGCTCTCCAGAGCACCAAATCAATATTATAAAAATGATTTCAAGGCTTAATTTTTAATCTCCTTGTGTTTTGTGCCAGCCCTTAATGGTTATTGCCTTCATTTCTGCCATCTTAATCTTTTCACTAACACTGAAATGCATTACTCAGATCAGCCCTTGAAAATCTTTAAATATGTGGCAGACAGCCACTCATATTATTCTGAACACATTTCATAGATTTGAATGCAGTTCCCACTGGAATCATTTAATGAAGCTCTCATTGAGGCTACTGATATCTGAAGGGTGTCTATTTGTGTGGAATTAAGCATTTTTTAAAAATCTTTGTAGGCTTCATCAGTAATACGAAGCCAACTGGCCTATTCCTGTGCCATAAAATCATCTTAAAAGACCCTTGCCTTATTCACCACCTAATGTTGGGTTGCCTTGTTTCAGTCCACCTGGTACTTCTTTTCTCCTGATATTCGGGGTTACTGACTGTTTGACTCGTTTCCTGTTTAAAGCTCCTCAGACTTGGTGCCTCAGTCCTGACCCTATATTGACTTGGCTTCTTTCCTCCTCCACACTTCACATGCATCCATCCTGTTTGCATTTGTCTGCTTCTGGCCACCAGGTAAATGAGCTCCCTGCTCCAGTCCAGTCCAGTGGCTAGTCCCAGCACAGACTCAGAGAGACCTAGGTCCCCATGAAGTCGTTGCCTGTCACAGACGCCATCCAGGAATAGTTTATATCTAAGATCTTTTTCTGCTCTAAAAGTCTTTAATGTTATTATCGATAAGAAGTTATATGTATATAACTTTATTATTCTGACCCCTGACTTCAAAGTTTTTAAAGAAGCTCCTAATTTCTTCTATAAATCTTTATCAAATATCTGCGTCTTACATCTTGGTCTGAGGGCTCTCCCAGTTTTCCCTGGCTTCTTCCTTCCTTCCTTTCATGCAAGCACTTCTGATAAAGCCTTTGGATGTTTAATTCCATTATGGCATCCTTTTAGTATTATCAATTTTTGTTTCATGTATATTGAAGCTCTTATATTAAGCATACACATATTTGATTATTTTTTCTTCCTAAAGAATGACACTTTCATATAATGAAATGTCCCTCTTCATATCTGATAATCTTATAGTATAAAAATCTACTTTGATATTAGTATAACTTATGCTTACTGTGCATGGTTTGTCTTTTCCCATTCATTTAGTTTCAACGTATCTGGGTCTTTATATTTAAAGTGCATCTTTTATAGACAGTAAATAGTTGGATCATACATTTTTATACATTCTAACAATTTCTGCCTTATAGTTGGAGTGTTTGCTCAATATCACTCAACATAATTATTGATATGATTGAGTTGGGTCTATTTTATTATTAGCATTCTTTTCATCTCTGTTTTCTGTTCTGTTCTTGTTTTCCAGTCTTTTTTGAATTATTAGACTAATTTTTGAATTCCATTTTAATTTCCCTGTGGCTTTTTGTGATACTCCTCTGCATTACATATTTAATGATTTCTTTTAGAAATAGCAATATACATTTTTAATTTTTAAAAATTTGTTCAATCTGCTGATAGTTAATATTGTATCACTTCATATAATAAATATACAAATCTTACAATCATATTCCCACCCCAGACCCTTATGCATAGCTATTGTATTACATCTACATACTTTAAACTCTACAACACTTTCTGTTTGTTTTAAACAGTTATTGTATAATAAGGGGATTAAAAAGAAAATGTATACCAAATAATTCAGCATTTATCCAAATAGTTACTATTTCTGATATTCTTCATTCTTTTCTTAGGATCTGAGACTATATAACATCATTTTCCTGCAGCCTAAAGGACTTTGTTTAGTGTTCCTTATAATGCAGGTCTGCTTGCAACAAATTCTTTTATTTTTGTTTTATTTGAAAATTTTTTCACTTCCAGATTTGGAGGGTATTTTCACTGGATTTTTCAGAGCTTTTTTTTGTTTTCTTGTTTATTATTTTTCTTTAAGACACTTTTTAAAGATACTCCAATTTCATCTGATCTCCATAATTTTTCCTGGGTATCAGCCTTGAGATACTCTCAACCACATTTCTTCTACAAAAACTGTTTTTGTCTCCTTTTACAGAAAAACTAATTGACTTTATCAACTTCATTTTGCCAAAGATTTGGCAGAGATATGAAGGAAACTTTTAGTTCTTTATCTCTTTCTGTCTACCTAGCTCTGGTAAATAAAGGGTTATTTAGAAATAAGGGACTTATTAAACCCAAATGTCTCCAACTTGACCTTGAATGAATTATCTCTACCCCACCTGGGAAAAAGAAAGAAAGAATCTTCTTTTCTAGCCTCAGGATATATGTTCCCTGAATGACTCTTTTGGAACTGAGATGAGAGAGAAATGTTTTCTTTGATGGCAGGCTTTTATTCCCAGGTGTATGGGAAAGCTCGTATTGTGCATGGCAGACCTGGAGCTGGAATTAAGCCTCTAATTAGCACTTGTTCCAGAAGCACTGTTATCTCTATGCCCAGATGAGAAGGGAAAGAGGTAGCAAAGCCACACATCTAAGTGTTTTTTGTGTGAACAAGAGGAGATTAACTTTTGAGAAAAGAAAACTAAAAAATAAAATGAAAGAAACAAAACAGACTGTGGTTCTGCCCTTTTAAATACCCACCCCCCTTGACCCGAGAAAAACAGTGTAGGGTTCAACCGTATTTATCTTTGGTTTTCTCTGAGAGATTTTTGAAGGGAATATGTCGTGTTCCAACATGCAAAGGTACTTTGGGCTATTAAGTTGTGCCATAGAGTATGGTTCAGACTACAGGCTTTAGAGTCTGTGCTGAGTGCTGTGACTATGCATTGAATATAAGTATGAATGTTATGTGGGGTGATTCAAAAGTAGAAAGTGATTTACATTGTTCTACACATAAGTAGGGCTTTCCTGGAGACTCAGACAGTAAAGAATCTGCTTGCAATGCAGGAGACCCAGATTCGATCCCTGGGTTGGAAAGATCCCCTGGAGAAAGAAATGACTACTCACTCCAGTATTATGGCCTGGAGAATTCCATTGACAGAGGAACATGGTGGGCTAGAGTCCGTGGGACTCCAAAGATTTGAACATGACTGAGTAACTAATACACACACACACTCCCACACAAGTAACATATAAGAAGTTCTCTGGAAATCATCTAAGTTGGTTGCAGATAAGGAGGTAATTTTACGTGTTAAATACAAAATTGGAGCTAAGAAAATAGCCAGAGGAAAATTCTCTATGAAACTTAGATGAAAATTATCTCTCAAAACAGGAGAATACAGAGAAAATGGACAGGGTGTGCCCTTCAGCATATGCAGTAGGTGGGTTCCCATCTCCACATTCCAGCCCAGTTGAGGATGTCAGACAGTGCAGGTTATCATGCCACAGTTAAACCCAAGTGACTGGACAAAGATCTCTGGCAAGTCATCTCAAGATGGCACATCCTTGTGGATAATTTTCAGTTTGATGATCTTTCAGGAGTTGCCATGTTCCCAAGAATCCTGACCTCTATTGAAATGTCCTGACATTTGTAGATGGTACATTCATTTCCTTCCCTGAAACTAAGTGGGTGAGTGAACTCTATGGTTAGCTGTACCTATCTCATCCCTTTAATTTGTTATCAAGTTTAGAAAGATGGTGCGTGCATGCTAAGTTGCTTCAGTCTTGTCTGACTTTGTGTCACCCTATGGACCATAGCCCATCAGGCTCCTCTGTCCTTGGGATTCTCCAGGCAAGAAACTGGAGTGTGTTGCTATGCCCTCCTCCAGGGGATCTTCCAGACCCAGGGATTGAACCTATGTCTCTTGTGTCTCCTGCACTGGCAGACAAGTTCTTTACCTCTAGCTCCACCTGGGAAGCCCCATGAAGGATGGTATTTAAAGGAAATGGCACTTAAGCCACTTGGAAAAGCCAACTGCATTTGCCTTTATCATTTGTTTGCCTCTGTCCAGCCTTTGGGTAAAATTGTCTGCTACCCAGGCAATTAATCAATGTTGATTAGGATTTAGGAATTCAAGTCTGACCACAATCTCATCCCTATTGAGATTGTCAGAGTTTTCTTTTTTATTTGTTTCACTTTCTCAGGTACACTACTTTTCCCTGGCACACACACTTTTTCCAGCACATACTCCTGCAACTATCACATCAGGGGCCCTTTGGTGTATGAACCTCCAGTTATTATCATTTAGGTGCTGCTGCTGCTGCTGCTAAGTCACTTCAGTCGTGTCCAACTCTGTGTGACCCCAGAGACGGCAGCCCACCAGGCTCCCCCGTCCCTGGGATTCTCCAGGCAAGAACACTGGACTGGGTTGCCATTTCCTTCTCCAATGCATGAAAGTGAAAAGTGAAAGTGAAGTCACTCAGTCGTGTCCGACTCTAGCGACCCCATGGACTGCAGCCTACCAGGCTCCTCTGTCCATGGGATTTTCCAGGCAAGAGTACTGGAGTGGGGTGCCATTGCCTTCTCCGCATTTAGGTGCTAATGATCCCTAAAGATGGATAGGTAATAAAAATTAAAACTAGGAAACACAGAAGTAAAAAAACAGAACATTTACCATCATGGATTTTTTTTTTTTAATTCTCAATTGAAATAGAATGGTGACCTTTGGTCACCATTAGACCATGACCTATCCTAGTCCCAGAGACCTGAAAGTGGACCTCTCTCCTCTCTAACCAAGTTCTCGTCTTCTATAAATCTCAGTCCTTGAACAATTGGTCTAAACTGTGTGCTAAACCTTTAAAACAGAACTTTAAAAGTCATTTAAAAGTTCATTATTATTAATATTTAAAATTAACTTTCTAAATTACTGACTTGCTTTGCATTATTAATTGATTTGTTTTATTTAATACATGCATATGGTACAAAACTCAAAAGGTATGAAAAGGCTTATGTTAATAATCAAAAATATGTCCCCTTTACAGAACTGCCTCCTAGCTATTGAGTTTTCCTCCCTAGAGTCAAAAACTCTTACCGACTTCTTCAGTTTTCTTTTAGAGACATTCTTTGCTTATGTGAGTATATATGTATACATGTCCATTCTTCAAATTTATTTTTAATTATATAAGCAATACATGAACACTATTTCCTTTTACAAATTAAGACAATACAGCCTAGGCTTAGGAGCCTTTTGATCATCTCTCCAACTTAGTCTCTTCCCAAATGTTGCCACTGTGAATAATCCAACATCCACATAGTAAAAATACTACCAAAATGTTTCCCTGCACTTACTGCAAATATACAGATCTACAGAAAATTTATAGCATTGTTTTACTGTTTTAAACAAAAAGACATATCAAGAGAATCATTCTATGATTTGCTTTGGTCAAATCTTTAAAGCACTCGACTCTGATAATAAAACCTCTTCTCTATTGTCTTTGGATTTTTTAAATTTATTTTTATGGAAGAATAATTGCTTTACAGAGTTTTGTTGTTTTCTGTCAAACCTCAACATGAATCAGCCATAGGTATACATATGTCCCCTCCCATCTCCCTCCCCATCCCATCTATCTAGGTTGATACAGAGCCCCTGTTTGAGTTTCCTGAGACATACAGCAAATTCCCATTGCCTGTCTATTTTACACATGATAATGTAAGTTTCCATTACATCTCACCCTCTCCTCCCCTCTCCCCATGTGCATAAGTCTATTCTCTATGTCTGTTTCTCCATCGCTGCCATGTAGATAAATTCTTCATTACCATTTTTCTAGATTCTCTATATGTGCGTTAGAATATGATATTTATCTTTCTCTTTCTGACTCACTTCACTCTGTATAATAGGTTCTAGGTTCATCCACCTCATCAGAACTGACTCAAATGTGTTCCTTTCTATGGCTGGGTAATATTCCATTGTGTATATGCACCACAACTTCTTTATCCATTCATCTGTTGATGAACAACTAGGTTGCTTCCAGGTCCTAGCTATTGTAAATAGTGCTGCAATGAACAATGGGGTACATGTGTCTTTTTCAACCCTGGTTTCCTCAGGGTATATGCCTAGGAATGGGATTGCTGGGTTCTATGGTGGTTTTATTCCTAGATTTTTAAGGAATCTCCATACCATCTTCCATAGTGGCTGTATCAGTTTCCATTCCCACCAACAGTGCTAGAGTGTTCCCTTTTCTCCACACCCTCTCCAGCATTTATTGTTTGTAGAATTTTTGATGATGGCCATTCTGACCAGTGTGAGGTGATATCTCATTGTGTTTTGATTTGCATTTCTCTTATAATGAGCGATGTTAAGCATCTTTTCATGTTTGTTAGCCATCTGTATGTCTTCTATGGAGAAATGTCTGTTTAGGTGCTTTTCCCACTTTTTGATTGGGTTGTTTGTTTTTCTGGCAT
This sequence comes from Bubalus bubalis, assembly GCF_019923935.1. Classification (NCBI taxonomy): domain Eukaryota; kingdom Metazoa; phylum Chordata; class Mammalia; order Artiodactyla; family Bovidae; genus Bubalus; species Bubalus bubalis. The sequence continues at coordinate 47,053,036 of NC_059164.1, read as the reverse complement.
TGAGTTGTATGAGCTGCTTGTATATTTTGGAAATTAATCCTTTGTCAGTTGTTTCATTTGCTATTATTTTCTCCCATTCTGAGGGTTATATTTTCACCTTGCTTATAGTTTCCTTTGCTGTGCAAAAGCTTTTAAGTTTAATCAGGTCCCACTTGTTTACTTTTGTTTTTAATTGTTACTCTAGGAGGTGGGTCATACAGGATCTTGCTTTGATTTATGTCATTGAGTGTTCTGCCTATGTTTTCCTCTAAGAGTTTTATAGTTTCTGGTCTTACATTCAGGTCTTTAATCCATTTTCAGTTTACCTTTGAGTATGGTGTTAGGAAGTGTTCTAATTTCATTCTTTTACATGTAGCTGTCCGGTTTTCCCAGCACCATTTACTGAAGAGGCTGTCTTTGCCCTATTGTGTATTCTTGCCTCCTTTGTCAAAAATAAGGTACCCGTAGGTGCATGGGTTTATTTCTGGGCTTTCTATCTTGTTTCATTGGTCTATATTTCTGTTTTTGTGCCAGTGCCATACTGTCTTGATGACTGTAGCTTTGTAGTATAATCTGAAGTCAGGAAGGTTGATTCCTCCAGCTCCATTCTTCTTTCTCAAAACTGCTTTGGCTATCCGGGGTCTTTCATGTTTCCATATGAATTGTGCAATTTTTTGTTCTAGTTCTGTGAAAAATGCCATTGGTAATTTGATAGGGGTCACATTGAATCTGTAGATTGCATTTGGTAGTAGTCATTTTCACACTACTGATTCTTCCTACCCAGGAACACAGAATATCTCTCCATCTGTTTATAACATCTTTGCTTTCTTTCATCAGTGTCTTATAATTTTCTGTGAACAGTTCTTTTGTCTCCTTAGGTAAGTTTATTCCTAGATAGTTAATCCTTTTTGTTGGAATGGTGAATGGGATTGATTTCTTAATGTCTCTTCATGATTTTTCATTGTTAGTATATAGAAATGCAAGTGATTTCTGTGTACTTATTTCGTATCCTGTAACTTTGCTAAATTCACTGATTAGCTCTAGTAATTTTCTGATACTATCTTTAGGGTTTTCTATGTACAGTATCATGTCATCTGCAAACAGAGTTTACTTCTCTTCTGATCTAGATTCCTTTTATTTCTTTTTCTTCTCTGATGGCTGTAGCTAGGACTTCCAGAACTATGTTGAATAATAGTGGTAAAAGTGGACATCCTTGTCTTTTTCCTCATTTTGGGGGGAATGCTTTCAGTTTTTCACCACTGAGAATAATGTTTGCTGAAGGTGTCCTTGGTTTTTCTAAAAGCCAGGAGTTGCTTTTATTTCCTCTTTATCCCAGGACTGACCTCCTGTTGGTACATCCACACAGTTTCTTGTTTCTTCTCAGAGAGAGCCCTGGGAGCTAAAAGGGTCTAAGTTCAAATTGGTGATGTGCATGTCATGGTCTCTCTGATGTCTCATCTTGCAGTTTTTCCCTGGAAAGTAGTGACCTCTCAGAGTCCTTTTATCATGGAATAAAACTTGACTAGACACTAACAAGACAGTTGTCCTCTCACCTGGTCATTAGCTGGAGAGTTCAAAGCCAGGAAAAAGTATCTTTCAGGGTAGCTTCCCCTCTACCCCCTCCATGAACAAAAAGGGTGGGAGTTGGGGGGATAACAGTCCCACCACTGTGACAGAACTCTTGACATACCAGAGAGAAAAGGTAAAATCTGACCCATGTAAATGATCAGATTCCATGCAGAGTCAGTTACTTGACAGTAATGCCCATGTCACTTTGATAAGCTTCTTTACACTACTGATCACATAGTCTTCTGGAGGAAAGATGCTGCCTCTGAGAAATGATCACAGCTTTGCCACAGATTCATATGACCATAAGGTGACATACATTTTACAATAAGAGTATCTGAGTATTTCAAGGAAGTGGGAGCTCACAAATTTAAAAAACCATCTACTGCATTGCGAGGCAGCTTAATTGGCCCAGTTCTTTTGTTATTAAAACTTTGGATCCTATTATGACCTCTGTGCAACATTGGATAAATTTAATCCCTCTAATGATCAGAACCAATTTTTCAAACACAAAAAATCTAGCTAATCCGAGAAAGCCTGTACTTATCTAAAATATGACCAGGCCTCCAAGGGAGCTTGTGTGCATGCTAAGTTGCTTCAGACATGTCTGACTTTTTACGACCCTGTGGACTATAACCTGCCAGGCTCTTCTGTCCATGGGATTCTCCAGGCAAGAACACTGGACTGGGTTGCCATTTCCTTCTCCAATGCATGAAAGTGAAAAGTGAAAGTGAAGTCACTCAGTCGTGTCCGACTCTAGCGACCCCATGGACTGCAGCCTACCAGGCTCCTCTGTCCATGGGATTTTCCAGGCAAGAGTACTGGAGTGGGGTGCCATTGCCTTCTCCGCATTTAGGTGCTAATGATCCCTAAAGATGGATAGGTAATAAAAATTAAAACTAGGAAACACAGAAGTAAAAAAACAGAACATTTACCATCATGGATTTTTTTTTTTTAATTCTCAATTGAAATAGAATGGTGACCTTTGGTCACCATTAGACCATGACCTATCCTAGTCCCAGAGACCTGAAAGTGGACCTCTCTCCTCTCTAACCAAGTTCTCGTCTTCTATAAATCTCAGTCCTTGAACAATTGGTCTAAACTGTGTGCTAAACCTTTAAAACAGAACTTTAAAAGTCATTTAAAAGTTCATTATTATTAATATTTAAAATTAACTTTCTAAATTACTGACTTGCTTTGCATTATTAATTGATTTGTTTTATTTAATACATGCATATGGTACAAAACTCAAAAGGTATGAAAAGGCTTATGTTAATAATCAAAAATATGTCCCCTTTACAGAACTGCCTCCTAGCTATTGAGTTTTCCTCCCTAGAGTCAAAAACTCTTACCGACTTCTTCAGTTTTCTTTTAGAGACATTCTTTGCTTATGTGAGTATATATGTATACATGTCCATTCTTCAAATTTATTTTTAATTATATAAGCAATACATGAACACTATTTCCTTTTACAAATTAAGACAATACAGCCTAGGCTTAGGAGCCTTTTGATCATCTCTCCAACTTAGTCTCTTCCCAAATGTTGCCACTGTGAATAATCCAACATCCACATAGTAAAAATACTACCAAAATGTTTCCCTGCACTTACTGCAAATATACAGATCTACAGAAAATTTATAGCATTGTTTTACTGTTTTAAACAAAAAGACATATCAAGAGAATCATTCTATGATTTGCTTTGGTCAAATCTTTAAAGCACTCGACTCTGATAATAAAACCTCTTCTCTATTGTCTTTGGATTTTTTAAATTTATTTTTATGGAAGAATAATTGCTTTACAGAGTTTTGTTGTTTTCTGTCAAACCTCAACATGAATCAGCCATAGGTATACATATGTCCCCTCCCATCTCCCTCCCCATCCCATCTATCTAGGTTGATACAGAGCCCCTGTTTGAGTTTCCTGAGACATACAGCAAATTCCCATTGCCTGTCTATTTTACACATGATAATGTAAGTTTCCATTACATCTCACCCTCTCCTCCCCTCTCCCCATGTGCATAAGTCTATTCTCTATGTCTGTTTCTCCATCGCTGCCATGTAGATAAATTCTTCATTACCATTTTTCTAGATTCTCTATATGTGCGTTAGAATATGATATTTATCTTTCTCTTTCTGACTCACTTCACTCTGTATAATAGGTTCTAGGTTCATCCACCTCATCAGAACTGACTCAAATGTGTTCCTTTCTATGGCTGGGTAATATTCCATTGTGTATATGCACCACAACTTCTTTATCCATTCATCTGTTGATGAACAACTAGGTTGCTTCCAGGTCCTAGCTATTGTAAATAGTGCTGCAATGAACAATGGGGTACATGTGTCTTTTTCAACCCTGGTTTCCTCAGGGTATATGCCTAGGAATGGGATTGCTGGGTTCTATGGTGGTTTTATTCCTAGATTTTTAAGGAATCTCCATACCATCTTCCATAGTGGCTGTATCAGTTTCCATTCCCACCAACAGTGCTAGAGTGTTCCCTTTTCTCCACACCCTCTCCAGCATTTATTGTTTGTAGAATTTTTGATGATGGCCATTCTGACCAGTGTGAGGTGATATCTCATTGTGTTTTGATTTGCATTTCTCTTATAATGAGCGATGTTAAGCATCTTTTCATGTTTGTTAGCCATCTGTATGTCTTCTATGGAGAAATGTCTGTTTAGGTGCTTTTCCCACTTTTTGATTGGGTTGTTTGTTTTTCTGGCATTGAGTTGTATGAGCTGCTTGTATATTTTGGAAATTAATCCTTTGTCAGTTGTTTCATTTGCTATTATTTTCTCCCATTCTGAGGGTTATATTTTCACCTTGCTTATAGTTTCCTTTGCTGTGCAAAAGCTTTTAAGTTTAATCAGGTCCCACTTGTTTACTTTTGTTTTTAATTGTTACTCTAGGAGGTGGGTCATACAGGATCTTGCTTTGATTTATGTCATTGAGTGTTCTGCCTATGTTTTCCTCTAAGAGTTTTATAGTTTCTGGTCTTACATTCAGGTCTTTAATCCATTTTCAGTTTACCTTTGAGTATGGTGTTAGGAAGTGTTCTAATTTCATTCTTTTACATGTAGCTGTCCGGTTTTCCCAGCACCATTTACTGAAGAGGCTGTCTTTGCCCTATTGTGTATTCTTGCCTCCTTTGTCAAAAATAAGGTACCCGTAGGTGCATGGGTTTATTTCTGGGCTTTCTATCTTGTTTCATTGGTCTATATTTCTGTTTTTGTGCCAGTGCCATACTGTCTTGATGACTGTAGCTTTGTAGTATAATCTGAAGTCAGGAAGGTTGATTCCTCCAGCTCCATTCTTCTTTCTCAAAACTGCTTTGGCTATCCGGGGTCTTTCATGTTTCCATATGAATTGTGCAATTTTTTGTTCTAGTTCTGTGAAAAATGCCATTGGTAATTTGATAGGGGTCACATTGAATCTGTAGATTGCATTTGGTAGTAGTCATTTTCACACTACTGATTCTTCCTACCCAGGAACACAGAATATCTCTCCATCTGTTTATAACATCTTTGCTTTCTTTCATCAGTGTCTTATAATTTTCTGTGAACAGTTCTTTTGTCTCCTTAGGTAAGTTTATTCCTAGATAGTTAATCCTTTTTGTTGGAATGGTGAATGGGATTGATTTCTTAATGTCTCTTCATGATTTTTCATTGTTAGTATATAGAAATGCAAGTGATTTCTGTGTACTTATTTCGTATCCTGTAACTTTGCTAAATTCACTGATTAGCTCTAGTAATTTTCTGATACTATCTTTAGGGTTTTCTATGTACAGTATCATGTCATCTGCAAACAGAGTTTACTTCTCTTCTGATCTAGATTCCTTTTATTTCTTTTTCTTCTCTGATGGCTGTAGCTAGGACTTCCAGAACTATGTTGAATAATAGTGGTAAAAGTGGACATCCTTGTCTTTTTCCTCATTTTGGGGGGAATGCTTTCAGTTTTTCACCACTGAGAATAATGTTTGCTGAAGGTGTCCTTGGTTTTTCTAAAAGCCAGGAGTTGCTTTTATTTCCTCTTTATCCCAGGACTGACCTCCTGTTGGTACATCCACACAGTTTCTTGTTTCTTCTCAGAGAGAGCCCTGGGAGCTAAAAGGGTCTAAGTTCAAATTGGTGATGTGCATGTCATGGTCTCTCTGATGTCTCATCTTGCAGTTTTTCCCTGGAAAGTAGTGACCTCTCAGAGTCCTTTTATCATGGAATAAAACTTGACTAGACACTAACAAGACAGTTGTCCTCTCACCTGGTCATTAGCTGGAGAGTTCAAAGCCAGGAAAAAGTATCTTTCAGGGTAGCTTCCCCTCTACCCCCTCCATGAACAAAAAGGGTGGGAGTTGGGGGGATAACAGTCCCACCACTGTGACAGAACTCTTGACATACCAGAGAGAAAAGGTAAAATCTGACCCATGTAAATGATCAGATTCCATGCAGAGTCAGTTACTTGACAGTAATGCCCATGTCACTTTGATAAGCTTCTTTACACTACTGATCACATAGTCTTCTGGAGGAAAGATGCTGCCTCTGAGAAATGATCACAGCTTTGCCACAGATTCATATGACCATAAGGTGACATACATTTTACAATAAGAGTATCTGAGTATTTCAAGGAAGTGGGAGCTCACAAATTTAAAAAACCATCTACTGCATTGCGAGGCAGCTTAATTGGCCCAGTTTTTTTGTTATTAAAACTTTGGATCCTATTATGACCTCTGTGCAACATTGGATAAATTTAATCCCTCTAATGATCAGAACCAATTTTTCAAACACAAAAAATCTAGCTAATCCGAGAAAGCCTGTACTTATCTAAAATATGACCAGGCCTCCAAGGGAGCTTGTGTGCATGCTAAGTTGCTTCAGACATGTCTGACTTTTTACGACCCTGTGGACTATAACCTGCCAGGCTCTTCTGTCCATGGGATTCTCCAGGCAAGAACACTGGACTGGGTTGCCATTTCCTTCTCCAATGCATGAAAGTGAAAAGTGAAAGTGAAGTCACTCAGTCGTGTCCGACTCTAGCGACCCCATGGACTGCAGCCTACCAGGCTCCTCTGTCCATGGGATTTTCCAGGCAAGAGTACTGGAGTGGGGTGCCATTGCCTTCTCCGCATTTAGGTGCTAATGATCCCTAAAGATGGATAGGTAATAAAAATTAAAACTAGGAAACACAGAAGTAAAAAAACAGAACATTTACCATCATGGATTTTTTTTTTTTTAATTCTCAATTGAAATAGAATGGTGACCTTTGGTCACCATTAGACCATGACCTATCCTAGTCCCAGAGACCTGAAAGTGGACCTCTCTCCTCTCTAACCAAGTTCTCGTCTTCTATAAATCTCAGTCCTTGAACAATTGGTCTAAACTGTGTGCTAAACCTTTAAAACAGAACTTTAAAAGTCATTTAAAAGTTCATTATTATTAATATTTAAAATTAACTTTCTAAATTACTGACTTGCTTTGCATTATTAATTGATTTGTTTTATTTAATACATGCATATGGTACAAAACTCAAAAGGTATGAAAAGGCTTATGTTAATAATCAAAAATATGTCCCCTTTACAGAACTGCCTCCTAGCTATTGAGTTTTCCTCCCTAGAGTCAAAAACTCTTACCGACTTCTTCAGTTTTCTTTTAGAGACATTCTTTGCTTATGTGAGTATATATGTATACATGTCCATTCTTCAAATTTATTTTTAATTATATAAGCAATACATGAACACTATTTCCTTTTACAAATTAAGACAATACAGCCTAGGCTTAGGAGCCTTTTGATCATCTCTCCAACTTAGTCTCTTCCCAAATGTTGCCACTGTGAATAATCCAACATCCACATAGTAAAAATACTACCAAAATGTTTCCCTGCACTTACTGCAAATATACAGATCTACAGAAAATTTATAGCATTGTTTTACTGTTTTAAACAAAAAGACATATCAAGAGAATCATTCTATGATTTGCTTTGGTCAAATCTTTAAAGCACTCGACTCTGATAATAAAACCTCTTCTCTATTGTCTTTGGATTTTTTAAATTTATTTTTATGGAAGAATAATTGCTTTACAGAGTTTTGTTGTTTTCTGTCAAACCTCAACATGAATCAGCCATAGGTATACATATGTCCCCTCCCATCTCCCTCCCCATCCCATCTATCTAGGTTGATACAGAGCCCCTGTTTGAGTTTCCTGAGACATACAGCAAATTCCCATTGCCTGTCTATTTTACACATGATAATGTAAGTTTCCATTACATCTCACCCTCTCCTCCCCTCTCCCCATGTGCATAAGTCTATTCTCTATGTCTGTTTCTCCATCGCTGCCATGTAGATAAATTCTTCATTACCATTTTTCTAGATTCTCTATATGTGCGTTAGAATATGATATTTATCTTTCTCTTTCTGACTCACTTCACTCTGTATAATAGGTTCTAGGTTCATCCACCTCATCAGAACTGACTCAAATGTGTTCCTTTCTATGGCTGGGTAATATTCCATTGTGTATATGCACCACAACTTCTTTATCCATTCATCTGTTGATGAACAACTAGGTTGCTTCCAGGTCCTAGCTATTGTAAATAGTGCTGCAATGAACAATGGGGTACATGTGTCTTTTTCAACCCTGGTTTCCTCAGGGTATATGCCTAGGAATGGGATTGCTGGGTTCTATGGTGGTTTTATTCCTAGATTTTTAAGGAATCTCCATACCATCTTCCATAGTGGCTGTATCAGTTTCCATTCCCACCAACAGTGCTAGAGTGTTCCCTTTTCTCCACACCCTCTCCAGCATTTATTGTTTGTAGAATTTTTGATGATGGCCATTCTGACCAGTGTGAGGTGATATCTCATTGTGTTTTGATTTGCATTTCTCTTATAATGAGCGATGTTAAGCATCTTTTCATGTTTGTTAGCCATCTGTATGTCTTCTATGGAGAAATGTCTGTTTAGGTGCTTTTCCCACTTTTTGATTGGGTTGTTTGTTTTTCTGGCATTGAGTTGTATGAGCTGCTTGTATATTTTGGAAATTAATCCTTTGTCAGTTGTTTCATTTGCTATTATTTTCTCCCATTCTGAGGGTTATATTTTCACCTTGCTTATAGTTTCCTTTGCTGTGCAAAAGCTTTTAAGTTTAATCAGGTCCCACTTGTTTACTTTTGTTTTTAATTGTTACTCTAGGAGGTGGGTCATACAGGATCTTGCTTTGATTTATGTCATTGAGTGTTCTGCCTATGTTTTCCTCTAAGAGTTTTATAGTTTCTGGTCTTACATTCAGGTCTTTAATCCATTTTCAGTTTACCTTTGAGTATGGTGTTAGGAAGTGTTCTAATTTCATTCTTTTACATGTAGCTGTCCGGTTTTCCCAGCACCATTTACTGAAGATGCTGTCTTTGCCCTATTGTGTATTCTTGCCTCCTTTGTCAAAAATAAGGTACCCGTAGGTGCATGGGTTTATTTCTGGGCTTTCTATCTTGTTTCATTGGTCTATATTTCTGTTTTTGTGCCAGTGCCATACTGTCTTGATGACTGTAGCTTTGTAGTATAATCTGAAGTCAGGAAGGTTGATTCCTCCAGCTCCATTCTTCTTTCTCAAAACTGCTTTGGCTATCCGGGGTCTTTCATGTTTCCATATGAATTGTGCAATTTTTTGTTCTAGTTCTGTGAAAAATGCCATTGGTAATTTGATAGGGGTCACATTGAATCTGTAGATTGCATTTGGTAGTAGTCATTTTCACACTACTGATTCTTCCTACCCAGGAACACAGAATATCTCTCCATCTGTTTATAACATCTTTGCTTTCTTTCATCAGTGTCTTATAATTTTCTGTGAACAGTTCTTTTGTCTCCTTAGGTAAGTTTATTCCTAGATAGTTAATCCTTTTTGTTGGAATGGTGAATGGGATTGATTTCTTAATGTCTCTTCATGATTTTTCATTGTTAGTATATAGAAATGCAAGTGATTTCTGTGTACTTATTTCGTATCCTGTAACTTTGCTAAATTCACTGATTAGCTCTAGTAATTTTCTGATACTATCTTTAGGGTTTTCTATGTACAGTATCATGTCATCTGCAAACAGAGTTTACTTCTCTTCTGATCTAGATTCCTTTTATTTCTTTTTCTTCTCTGATGGCTGTAGCTAGGACTTCCAGAACTATGTTGAATAATAGTGGTAAAAGTGGACATCCTTGTCTTTTTCCTCATTTTGGGGGGAATGCTTTCAGTTTTTCACCACTGAGAATAATGTTTGCTGAAGGTGTCCTTGGTTTTTCTAAAAGCCAGGAGTTGCTTTTATTTCCTCTTTATCCCAGGACTGACCTCCTGTTGGTACATCCACACAGTTTCTTGTTTCTTCTCAGAGAGAGCCCTGGGAGCTAAAAGGGTCTAAGTTCAAATTGGTGATGTGCATGTCATGGTCTCTCTGATGTCTCATCTTGCAGTTTTTCCCTGGAAAGTAGTGACCTCTCAGAGTCCTTTTATCATGGAATAAAACTTGACTAGACACTAACAAGACAGTTGTCCTCTCACCTGGTCATTAGCTGGAGAGTTCAAAGCCAGGAAAAAGTATCTTTCAGGGTAGCTTCCCCTCTACCCCCTCCATGAACAAAAAGGGTGGGAGTTGGGGGGATAACAGTCCCACCACTGTGACAGAACTCTTGACATACCAGAGAGAAAAGGTAAAATCTGACCCATGTAAATGATCAGATTCCATGCAGAGTCAGTTACTTGACAGTAATGCCCATGTCACTTTGATAAGCTTCTTTACACTACTGATCACATAGTCTTCTGGAGGAAAGATGCTGCCTCTGAGAAATGATCACAGCTTTGCCACAGATTCATATGACCATAAGGTGACATACATTTTACAATAAGAGTATCTGAGTATTTCAAGGAAGTGGGAGCTCACAAATTTAAAAAACCATCTACTGCATTGCGAGGCAGCTTAATTGGCCCAGTTCTTTTGTTATTAAAACTTTGGATCCTATTATGACCTCTGTGCAACATTGGATAAATTTAATCCCTCTAATGATCAGAACCAATTTTTCAAACACAAAAAATCTAGCTAATCCGAGAAAGCCTGTACTTATCTAAAATATGACCAGGCCTCCAAGGGAGCTTGTGTGCATGCTAAGTTGCTTCAGACATGTCTGACTTTTTACGACCCTGTGGACTATAACCTGCCAGGCTCTTCTGTCCATGGGATTCTCCAGGCAAGAATACTGAAGTGGGTTACCATTTCCTTCTCCACCAACTGAGCTTATTTTTACCTAAATTCTGTCCAAAAGAATGTAAAAGGGCAATTTTCCTTTTCTCATTAACCAACTTCTTACCAATGTGGTCATTTTTGCTTATCATAAAGTTCTTCATTTGAAGTGAGATTTTGGGGCTAAATCTACTTTTATTTTGTTACAGTTTCTATAGAAATGGTGATCAAAGTTCTCCTTGGGTTATATTGTATGTTAGCCAAAGCAGGGGATTCAAGAAACAACTAGTCAGGACCTGCCCTTCGTTTTCCACATTTAATGTTATCATTGCTCATTCTCATTGCACTGATTTAATCCCATCAGATTTGTGGTTGATGAACCAGAGTTATGAAATATTATCTCACATTCTTTCCTCAATATAGCCATTAGTATAGTCAGAAAGGTTGCCTGTTTTGTGATTTTGCTTGATATATAAAATGTTTATGTTTATCATGCCTAAAATAGACATGGCCATAATCTGTATTTTTCATACAAGCTAAAAAATCATATAAGCAAGACAAAATATTGGGTTCTGCTCTTACAATGAAATGTATATTTCCCTTTATGTGGCAAGGCCTTTGATCAAGAATGTGAATAAAGTGATGCTTTATAAAAGAATGTCATGTGGCTAACTTTAGGGTGCTAAACACTCATTTAAGATGTTTCTCTGGTTCTTGTCCCAAGCCATTTTTGCTTGACTGTGAACTGGATGAATTTTGACTCATTTTGAGCTCATTTTGGCAAAATGCCAGTGGTTTGTTTCTCTTAGCTATACAGACAGTACTAGTAGCCTGCTTATCTTTAGCCAGGTTGTCTTGAATGATTGCCAACTTGAAGATGGTTTCAGGCTTGTCAACATGCTTCTAGGGGAGGGTTGGGAAAGAAATATTTCAGTCATTCTTTTGTGTTTTAGAGTAAACTTTATCCTTGCCTCTCTCCTTTGTAGCTCTTCCTGAAGTTCCCTAAAGGTCCAGAGGACTTTAGAGGGAAGATCCCTTAGCCTAATTGAGTTTGTATCTTTTCTTCAAAGCCATCAAAAAGTTGGTCCTAAGCTTCTAGTCTACCTCTTCCCTTCTCCTGGAATTCAGTTGAGATTTATAAATATAATTTATAATATTCATGAAGGCTGTTTGCAAAAGTTGGGGAGAGGAAAAGGAAGACACTTCTGCTCCTATGGTCCTGCCTCACTCATTCCCGTATTGCCCCACCTTCCTCTGCATTCTCCCTTCATGGTGTCTTGGACAAGGCAAGAGTTCAATAAATATGTACCAACAAACTACTCCCTCACTTGATCTCCCCCAACCACCATCCAAAGTCAGTCCTTTCCTCAAGGTTGAGAGGGAAGCAGTTCTGGATAGGCTTAGAGGGTATGCATGCATGCTCAGTTGTGTACGACTCTTTTTGACCCTGTGGACTGTAGACACCCCCGGTCCCAGGCTCCTCTGTTCATAGGATTTTCCAGGCAAGAATACTGGAGTGAGTTGCCGTTCCCTACCCGGGGGATCTTCTTGACCCAGGGATGGAACTTGTGTCTCCTGTGTCTCCTGCATTTGCAGGCAGATTCTTTATCACTGAGCTACCTGGGAAAACTTAGAGGGTATCAGATTAGATAAGATCAGATCAGTCGCTCAGTCGTGTCCGACTCTTTGCGACCCCATGAATCACAGCACACCAGGCCTAGAGTCTAAATGTATGTACTAAAATTCAAATGTGAAAAAGAATGTACCTTTCTTTATTTTCTCTAGAAGGAAAATTAGACTAGAAGTCTATTAGATTAGATTATTAGACTAGAAGTCTGCAGACTCCTGGTAGCCAGTCAACACGTGTTGAGTTGAAAGAATAAATGTGCCTTATCTTGCTCTGCAGCCCCTTCCAAGTGCAGGAAGGCAAAAGTGGTGGGATGAGAAAAGGTTGATCATTGGGAGTTCCCTGGCAGTCTAGTGGTTAAGACTCCATGGTCCCAATGCTGGGGGCATGGGTTCGATCCCTGATCTGGGAACTGAGATCTCACATGCTATGCAACCGAAAAAAGAAAGAAAGAAAAAAGGAAAAGCTTGTCCATTCAAGGCAACTCAGTATTTTTTGTTTGTTTTTAGCATTTACAGTCTATTTCAGATTGTGTAATACCATTTGGGTAATTAATTGCTCAATCTTTCAGGGTTTCTGCCTTTTCCCCAGATGGCATGTGGGCACAGAAGGAGCTTATGGGTATCCTAGGGGATGGGAGTTAAGGGTCTCTTATTCTCTTTTGGTCTTTCTCTGGACCACTGAGAGCTGAGATCTCACTGGGATATAGCTCACCTCTCCTGTTATTTGAACGTCACTTTCTGTCCTCCCTGAACTTTCTGATGAAGTTTTAGCAGCTGGCCCAGTGTTTGGTTTACTGTTTTGGCCTTTGCAATAAATACTGTTTGTTTTTGAGGACCACAGCTGCCTCTCCTGCTGACTGGGAACCCCATATCAGCTCTTTTTTAGAGACTTTTTTTCTTTTATCATGTTTTTATTGTGATAAAAACACTTAATATGAGACCTACCCTCTTAAAAAAAATTTAAGTGTACAATAATGTTAACCATAGGCACAGTGTTGTACAAAAGGTCTCTAGAACTTAATCACCTTGCATAACTGAAACTTTATACCTATTGAATAGTGACTCTGCATTTCCACCCCTACTCAGTCCTGGAAATCATAATTCTACTCTCTGCTTCTCTGTGTTTGACTATTTTATATTCCTCATAAATATAATGGTATCATGCAGTATTTGTCCTGTGATGAGTTTATTTCATCCAATGTAATATCCTCAAGGCTCATAATGCTGCCACATATGGCAGGATTTCCTTCTTTTTTAATGCCAAATACTATTCCATTACAAGCATATGCCACATTTTTTATCCATTCATTTGCTGATGAACATTAGGTTGTTTCTCTGTTTCTGCTACTGAGAATAATGCTGCAATGAATATGGGAGTGCAAATCTCTCTCCAACATCCTGATTTCAGTTCTTTTGAATAGATATCCAGAAGGGTATTGGGAATACTGATATGCATGTGTGAAAGAGTATAATGGAACCCTTACCTCATACTCTACATCACATCAACTCAAAATCCATTAAAGACTTAAATGTAAAACCTGAAACTAAACCTCCTAGAAGAAAACATATGGGAAAAGCTTCATGACATTGGTTTTGGGAGTGATTTTTTAACTATGACACCAAAAGCGCATATACAAAACCAAAAATAGACAAGTGGGACTACATCAGAAGTAAAAAGCTTCTCACAGCAAAGGAAACAGTAGAGTGAAAAGACAACCTTTGGAATGGAAGAAATACTTGGAAACACAGCAGCTCTTATAGACCCGACTAACCTCTGAGGTTCTCCAGCTACAAGGTCTCCTTATAACTTCTATATTCCTCACAGGCCCACACAGGAACCTCTCTGTCTCTTCCTTCATACTCACTGGTATACTCATCAATCTAGGGTAGACACCTCTCTCCACCAGGAGTCTTCCACCACATCTACCTCATGTTGGATATAGCAGGAGTGAATTAGTTTCCTAAGATTTCAATAACAAACCATCACTTAAAACATCAGAAATTGTTCTTTCATGGTTTTAGAAGATGGAAGTCCTAAAGGTATTGGCAAGGTTGGTTCCTTCTTCTGGAGGTTCTAGGGGAGAATCTGCTTCATGTCACTCTCCTAGCTTCTGGTAGTTGCCAGCAATCTGTGGCATTCTTTGGCTTCCAGCTGAATGTGCCTCCATCATCACCTGGTGTTCTCAATGCGTGTCTCTACCTCCAGTTTTTCTTATAAGGATACCAGTTACTGAATTAGGGGCTACCCTAATCCAGTATGATCTCATTTATTTTGATTACATCTACAAAGACCCTATTTCCAAATAAGATCACTTTCACAGAAACCAGAGGTTAGATCATCAGCCTATCTTTTTAGAGAAGAACTTGTAACAAGGAGAACAGTATTGGAACACAAGCCCAGGTGTTCTTAGACTTTTCCTCAACTAGCCTGAGGTTTATTTAGGTTTCTATCATCTAGGACCACCTACTTACAGGGAATGAGGATGCAAAATTCCTTCTACCTTAGTTTCACCTTCCAGAATACTATCTTTAATTCCTTGAGTCCTCTTCTCCATGATGGAAGAACTGTAGTCTCCTCTGTCATTTCCCTTTTACACAGACACTCAACTACAGCTTGGTGCTCAAACCTCTAGGCTTTGTTCTTAATATGTCAACACTGAAGGCTGGTCAGAGAGATTTTTCCAGTGCCTTTTACTGGGGCTTAGCCATGGCCTCCTATCCATGGAAGCCACTTGGTAATCAGCATCATGGAAATTCTTATGCTTTGACAGCATGGCCACCTCTGCTTTCTCCTGAATATTCTTCTTTCTCTCCTTAAAGTTCAGTATACCTGGACTTTCTCAGTGTAGATAGTCTTTTTTTTTTTTAAGTAATTTTAATGTATTTATTTATTTTTGGCTGTGCTTGGTCTTTGTTGCTGCACAGGCTTTTCTCTAGCTGTGGCAAGCAGGGGCTACCCTCTGGTTGAGGTGTGTGGGCTTCTCTGTGGTGACTCCTCTAGTTGCCAAGCACGGGCTGCAGAGCACAGGCTCAGTGGCTGTGGCACACGCACTTGGTTGCTTCATGGCATGTGGGATCTTCCCAGGTCAGGGGTGGAATCTGTGTCTCCTGCATTGGCAGGCAGATTCTTACCACTGGTCCACCAGGGAAGCCCATCAGTGTAAATAATCTTTTTAAAAAATTTTATTGAAGTATAGTTGATATACAATATTATGTTGGTTATAGGTATAAAATATAGTGATTCAAAATTTTTAAAGGTTATACTTCATTTATTATAAGATATTGGCTATATTTTCTCTGTTGTACAATATACCCTTGTAGCTTATTTTCTGCTTAATAGTTTTTAATCTCTTAATCTCCTATCCCCATCTTCCCCTCCACCTCTCCCCACTGGTAACCAGTAGTCTGCTCTCTATGCCTGTGAGTCTGCTGCTTTTTTGGTATGTTCACTAGTTTGTTATATTTTTTAGGTTCCACATTCATGTAAGTGATATTATCCACTGCTTAACTTTCTCTGTCTGACTTATTTCACTTAGCATAATTCTCTCAAAGTCCATCCATGTTGCTGCAAATGCAAAATCTTTTCTTATGACTGATGAGTATTTCACTGTATATATGTACCACATGTTCTTTATCCATTCTTCTGCTGATGAACACTTAAGTTGCTTCCATGTCTTGGCTGTTGTAAAGAATGCTGCTATGAACATTGAGGTGCATGTGTCTTATTAAATGAATTTTTTTTTCAGTGTATATGGTTTTGCCAGACCTTTGAATTAAGGACTTAAAGGGCAAAGAAATTTTGAACAAGTAGACTCAGCAGATCACAAACTTCATGGAGGAGGAGGTTCTAGGGTACATTCATCTGTCCAGAAGAAGAGTTTAGAGATGAGATGAGCAGGTTCTGCATGCCCAGGATGCCCAACATGAGAGTACCATGTGAACAACTATCTCTGTACACCTTCAAGTGAGAGAAACTCATTTGTCTTGCTCCCTCTACAAAATTGTTCCAATCCTACTGGACTCTTTGGTCCATTCAGAGTGGCTCAAAGTGGCCTGGTAGAGGTCATGAGTACTTTATCTATGGCCCAAGGAAATATACTGGTTTTTATCTAAGCCTCAGTTTGTTGGTTTTTTTTCTTTAAACATAATATGGAATGGTAGTAGCCTCTTTGAAAAATTGTCATAATTATTGGACAAAATATATGCAAAGTAACTCATCTAGTGCCTGGTGATTAGGGGATGCTTAATAAGCTGTAATACGTTCATCATTAGTCTAGTCTGCTTCTCTCTCCTCTCTCTAGATTACACCCCTTCTCTGAAATTATCCCTTCTTTAAATACTCCTTCTGCCAAAAAGAAAAATAAGGAAGAAGAACAAGAATATTAGGCTCTCTAAAGTTCCTCTTGTCCATTTGCCTATGTAGAGAACTTTATCCTAAGATTCAGAGTTTTCCCTGGGCGTTTCAGATTCTATAATTGGTCACCCTGGCTGTACAAAATTCTAACTACAGAGATTTATTGACATGTATCCCAGTCTACCATGTTGCACAATAATTATGCATAGCACAAAATCTGTTTCAGTGTTTTTTTTTAGAAAATGTCATTTGATCATCCGATTAGTCTTAGTTCACATGTGTTCATTCGTCACCATTTGTTGCTCACAGTGTCTTGGAGTAAAGGAAATACCAGTCAGTCACTGCACTGAGTCGTCTGAGAAGAGGAAGAGGAATGGGCCCCTTATCCTTTTAGCTCCCTTACTTGTAGGTGATGTCTCCTCATCGCCTGCTGGTAGATGGCCAGCTTGGTCCAGATGCTTACTGGAAAGAAAGAGAAGGGGCTAGCATTTCATCAGGGCAGAAGGATGTGGGAATTTCATTAGAAGGGACTACTAAAGATTCAGCTAAGAGTGACTCCAGAGTGGCAGCAGTCTGTTTTAATTTGTTTTGTTTTCCCACCACAGATAAGTGAGCCCCTCCTGTCAAAGTGATGTTAGGTAGTCCTATAGTAATCACTGATACCTGCCATTCACACCACTGCTCAAGCCAATACCTAGGAATCATATTTGACTTTCCTCTTTCCTTTGGATCCTGAGTCCAGTGTATTAGCAATTACCATCAGTTCTCCCTTCAAAATACATCCCAGATCTAGACTACTTCTACCATGCCCACCATCATCTCTTACCTAAACCACAGTCTCTACCTGGTCCCCCAGTTCCTACTTTGATATCGCTACAGTCAATTTT